>NC_137779.1:9172466-10372466 GCF_963455305.1 Plecotus auritus
ATCTGTCGGTGCTGTAGAATAATTAAGTTCACTCACTGGGTTCCAACAGCCTTGGCTGTGGTTTTCAGTGTCTCTAACGTTTCATTGAAGCGTACATATCAGTATGAATATAGTAGACACGGCTAAGTGTAAACGTCATGGCATTTTACAAACTGAGCACCAGGAGGCCAAGAAGCAGGACAGATCTGCTTCAAAACTCCCCATATGCTCCTCTTCCTCGTCATTTTAAAATTTTAAAAATTACTTTTCAATTACAGTTGACATACAATATTACATTACTTTCAGGTGTACTTCCTGGTGGTTAGACATTTATATAACTTATGAAGTGAAGTGATCCCCCTGATATTTCCAGTACCCACCCGGCACCATACGTAGTTATTACAATATTACTCACTATATTCCCTGTGCTGTACTTTACATCCCGCGACTTTTTAAAAATAACTGGCAAAGAAAAAAAAACCACCCTGGCAATTTGTACTTAATCCCTTTCACCTTGTTCACCCATCCCTCCCACACCCCTCCCATCTGGCAACCACCAGTTTGTTCTCTGTGTCTGTGAATTGGTTTCTGTTTTGTCCTTTAGATTCCACATGTAAGTGAAATCATATGGTATTTGTCGTTCTCGGTCTGGCTTATTTCACTTACCATAATATCCTGAAGGTTCATCCATGTTGTTGCAAATGGCAAGAGCTCATTCTTTTTAATGTCTGAGTAGTAGTCCATTATATATATGCACCCCCTCTTCTTTATCCACTCACCTATTGGGTTGTTTCCATATCTTGGCTATTGTAATATTAATTTTTATCCTTCTCTTCATTACCAATGCCATCCTGACTTCCAGGTTTTGCTGAATTTGAAACCATCAGCATCAAAACCATTATGAAGCAGAATGCTAAAATAGCATGACTCCCTATTTGCAGAGCACACATTTGCAAATACCGATCCCAAAGTGGGACATTTCACCGAATAACAGGAGTTGGTTCTGTCTCAGCAAATTGTCCCGTGGTCCTCTCCTCTGGCTTCACAAGTTTACTATCTTTTTCATCCTGAATAGACAGCCTTTGGCTGGTCAGGAATTCCAAAGTTGGGGGGCTGGGTGAGAGAAGTACAAATGGGCAGCTACAGCATAGCCGTGGGATGTAAAGCACAGCACAGGGAATATAGTCAATGGGATGGTGATAACTAGGTGTGGTGCCAGATGGCTGCTAGGCTTACAGGGAGATCCTGTATAAGTGATATAAATGTCTAACCACTATGGCGTACACCTGAAAATAATATAATATTGAATTTTTAAATAAAAATAATTTTTAAAAAGATGCTCTTGGGCACCCACGCCTCGGCATTCACTGGAAGCCTTTCCTGGCAGGTGTGCAGCCTCCGAGAGCGGATGGGGCTCATTTGCATCCATTGGGTTTCATTAACCCCCACCCCCACCCCATTGCTTTTGCTTCGTTTTTATTTTGTTTTATTTTGTTTTATTTTATTTTATTTATGCAGAAGGAATCTAGGTCTACATCCACAGAGTGTTTTGTCAGGGGTCACATGGCTGGTCCATTTTCGGGGAGGGTTGGAAACATTCGGAGGAGTCTGTTTCGTGGCATCTGGCTAACCACCTGAGCAGGGCTGGGCTCTGCCCTGCAGTCTCTGCCAGAAGCTCAGGGTTTATCTTCTTAAATGACAATTAACAGGTGGGACGTCTTGAAACCCCTTTGGCAAGACCTCTGGGTCTATAAATCCGCAGCGGGTCCAGCGCTCTGAATTCCTAATCAGGCCTGTTTCCTTTATTAATCGTCGAGCGGCAGTGATTTATCACATGGGCTTCCATTCGGTCCCGAAAATGGAATTCATTTCCCAGACCAATCAGTGTGGTCCAAATCAATTGGCCACGATACTTGCCTATTTCATGCTCTGCGTCACACTGATCTTTTAACTTGATTGTTCTGTTACCAAGTGTTCACTTAAAAGCCTCCGCTGGTCTCTGAGCCTCACGAAAATAATATTAGCCCCCGCGTGATGATCCTTACTGATCCTCAGGTTGGGCTCTCAGGTGACCTCGTTTAGAAAGGGGATGAGCAGAGGAAAGGGGGAGGGTAATGGAGACGTGAATCATCCAAGGCTGAGGTTCCTGAACTGATGTAGAACAGGGTGATCACCGGGAGTCCATTCAAATGCAGGGTTCTGGGCCCCCCACACCCTCCAAATCAGTACCTCTGGGAATGGGAAAATGATATCTTGAGAATCCTACAGGTGGAGATGCCAAAGATTCTAGGAACACAGGGAGTGTCTCCCTCAGTCTAGTAAGACCAGCTTATTCATTAATTTCACAAAGGTTTGTTGAGCACCTACTATGAGCCAGGCACTGTCATAGTCACCAGGGATACATCAATGAACAAATAGACAAACATTGCTAACTTTGTGGAAATGGGGACCACTTAATTGATTGTGGAGCACATAAGAATATTGGTTATAAACACTAATTGGCCACACACTGGAATATCTTATTTAATCCTCACCCTACCCGTAATGAGTGGCAAGTGCTAACCCCCTTTTAGAGATGGGAGAACTGGAACCAGAAAGGTCGAGTTACCTAAGGTCACAGCTGATGAGAGGTGGAGCAGAGGTCTGAACCCAGGGGTGCCAAACCATTTGCTGCAGTGTGCTGTGGACTGTCGATCTGCGGCAGCTTCAGGGCATAAGGCGAGGATGGTACATGGCTAAACACGCAACTGGTTCTCCTGTTCAAGTGCTGAATAGTTATTGAGCATGTGCCACGTGTAGACCCTTCCTCAGAGGTAGAGACCAAGGTGAATGAGGCATCACATTCAACAGGTGCGACAGACACATGAAGGCACAACATAACATGGGTAGTTAGAGCTGCAGTGGGGTAATGGACAGGGTGCCTGGGCCCACATGGCAGGAGCTCCTGGCCAGGGGTGTCTACAAAGAATGCTGGACAAGGTGGAGGAGGCTAGGTTGAAGGACACCTGGGAGCTGGCCCGGCTGAGGGAACAGCATGGGCAGTGGGGAACTGGTTGTGCAGTAGCTCTCGAGGTCACTACCTGGCTGGGGAGGTTAGGGGGACATAACGACGGAGATGGAGGCGGAAGCCCAGGCAGGCTGAGCTTTGTTGGTGTTCTAAGGAGTCTGGACCTTCATGAGGCTATTCAGAAGACATTGAATAGTTTGATAGTGTCAGACTTCAATTCCAGAAAAAAACCTTCCTGCTGCAAGGAATTTGGAAAATGAATTGAGGTGAAGGGAGGAGCCCATGTAGCCAGATCAGAGGTCATGGGAGGGCACATCCTCAGAGGCTATCTCCATGGGTTTGTCTAGGTGCTGAGGTGTTCGAGAAGCTCCTCGGGAAATACGGGGTGGAAGAGCCAGTCAGCTGGGGCGGTAGCCACCTGAGAAGAATTATTACACTTTGGAATAGCTTCCCGCAGTCAAGAGCCAATGGGGCAAGTGCTGGTCTGATGATGTCAATACTGATAGCCTGGAGCCTTGTCAGTTGCTGTTAATAATATTCAGGTAACTTGGACCCACAGCCCACATATCGCCCAGGGCCAGTGGTCGGCAAACTCATTAGTCAACAGAGCCAAGTATCAACAGTACAACGATTGAAATTTCTTTTGAGAGCCAAATTTTTTAAACTTAAACTTCTTCTAACGCCACTTCTTCAAAATAGACTCTCCCAGGCCGTGGTATTTTGTGGAAGAGCCACACTCAAGGGGCCAAAGAGCTGTGTGTGGTCGGCAAACTGCGGCTCGCGAGCCACACGCGGCTCTTTGGCCCCTTGAGTGTGGCTCTTCCACAAAATACCACGGCCTGGGCGAGTCTATTTTGAAGAAGTGGCGTTAGAAGAAGTTTAAGTTTAAAAAATTTGGCTCTCAAAAGAAATTTCAATCGTTGTACTGTTGATACTTGGCTCTGTTGACTAATGAGTTTGCCGACCACTGGCCTAGGCTATGGCCCACTTAGTTTGCGCAAAAGGCCACGAGAGGGGAATGCACTATCCGTGGGGCAGTTGGTTAGATTCAGGGCATTTCTGCTGATAGCAGGAGGAAGTGACGGACAGGGAGGCAGGCACAGAGCAAGTGTTAGCCCTGCTAATGAGTGCCACCTGGTGACCTCTTGGTGATAATGGTGTCAGGCACATGATAAAGACTTGTGATGGCAGGAAACACCCCGTGTTTACAGAGCAATTTTCTCAGCATGGGTTCAAAGTGCAAATTGCTTGTGTTAATTTGGAAATCCTCAGAGCAGCTCCGAAAGGCGAGAGTGTGTCTGTGCTTGCCTGGATGCTTTTGCTGGAGTGTGGGGTACCCCATCATGTCACATCTCTGTCATCATCGCCATCAACATCAGCACCGTCAGCAGCACCATGTTCACCATCATCTTTCCTGCCCCCTTCTACCTCTCGGAATCTTCTGGGGCCAAGCTGCTCTAACCACTTGATATGCACATGTCCTTGGAGTGCCCAAAAGTCCCTATAGGATCTGAACCCTGTTTCTTCTCTGTCCATCTCCTTGTCCACTCTTCTGTAGCCACAGTAGCTTCTGTGCTGTTTGATGATATCAGGCACATGCCCGCTACAGGACCATTGCACTGACTGTCCTTTCTGACTTGAACACTCTTCCCCACCTTCTCTGTCACTCCCTCACTCACCTTCTTCACGACTCTGCTCAATTATCTCATTCTCAGTGAGACTCACCCCGACCTTTTTATTTAATATTAAAACGTTTCTCTCCTCCATAACTGCTGCTCATCTATATGTGTGTGTGTGTGTGTGTGTGTGTGTGTGTGTATGTATATATATATATGTAAAACCCTAATATGCAAATAGACCGAAGGGCCGAACAACGGGTCGCTATGACGTGTGCTGACCACCAGGGGGCACATGCAGCACATGGTGGGCATCGGCCACGGCGGGATAGTGGAGCAGGTGAGCGGGGGTGCAGACCAAGGTGGGGCACCGGTTGCTGTCATTGGGGTGAGCCTCTGGTGGTTACTGAAAACCCTTTGCTCCTGCGCATCATGGTCCTGCCCAGTGCTAGCACCCGCTGCCAGTGCTGGAGCTGCTGCTCGCACCTGCTGCTGGTGCCTGGTGTCGGCCTCGATTGCTCGGTGCCGTCAGTGGGTGTGAGCGGTGGCTGCCAACCCTGATTGCCCCTGATGGCTTCTCCACCTCCCCCTGCTCCTGAGGGGCAATCGGGGCAGCACCCGCCACTCACACCCACTGACAGTTCTGGCCCCAATCGCTCCACGCTGTCAGTGTGTGGGAGGGGCGGTGGTGGGAGCGGGGCTGCGGGCAGACGGGACCGGGGGCTGCGGTGGGAGGGGCCAGGCAGGGGCACAGATGATGGGCTGAGACCTGCCCCTGTGCCCACTGCAGCCTCACAGCCCACAGTTCCTTTCAAGGCGCACGAATTCGTGCACTGGGCCCCTAGTTTATAATACTTTGTTATACTTCCCCAACGTCATAGACCTTACCTTTTACACTCAAAATAATTTATGTCTTAATGTCTATTTCCCCTGCTAGGGTATAAGCTCCATTGTGGCAGAGAATTTTGTTAATTTTGTTTCTTTGATAATCCTTAGTGCCTAGCACTGTGCCAGGCAAGCATGGATGCTCAGTTAATGTTGAATGTGAGATTATTCTAACCCTTGGAACATTCTATATGGCAGAGGTTATTTAGCCTCTTTTTATGGTTGAGGAAACTGAAGTTCAGAGACGTTATTTCACTAGCCCCAGGTAACACAGCTCTGATTCTGAAGAAGTTCTTCGCTGCTGGTCCTTGATGGGTTGAGTCGAGTGAGAGTCTTAGAGAGGGCATTTGGTTGGCTAAAATTACTCTTCCTTAAAATGAAGAAAGATATCCATCTTTCTCAACTTAACTCTACATATTTCCTCTGAGGTCAAGCCTCTTCTCATTAGCAGTTGGTCGTCGCTATGCCATTTAAGCACCGATGAGCCAACCAAATTGGAAATCAGCAGATTTCAGAGTATTAGGAAATGAGGTAAAACTTACAGGGGGAGTAACCTGTCTTGATGAGGTCTTATGGGGGCATTGAAATTTGTCCTGTTTGTATGTATTTCCACTGGGATCTACAATTTCCATGTGGGAATGCCAAAAGATTTATTGTACTGATCTATTTATGAGCCTTATGGGAAGCCAGTTTTTCCCTTCCTAGAATCCCTCCCTTCTTCATCTGGAAGCAGCCTCCTGATTTCTCTTTGGAGGATCACCCCTCTCCACTCATAGGTCTTGTGGTTGGGATGGGGCTGAACCCATCAGATTTAGAGCTAGGCGTGGGACTTAGTCTGGCCATTTGAGCAGTCCATCCTTGGGCCCCAGTGATTGGTTGAGGGATGGGTGCAATACACAAATGGGTTCAGTGAGAATCAGTCCTGGGACTTTTGCTGGAGCTCTCAGCTATTGTCTTTCCAGCAGTTTTTAAGCTGGCAGAATGTGTGTCTGGGTCCTGGTGGAAGCTACACCATGTGGCGAACCTGTATAGCACTGAGGTCAATGAATGGAGAGGAGAAGAGCTGAAAGCTGGAAAGAAGTTGCTGACATCATTTGAGCCTCTGGAACTAGCCATGCCTGAAATCCATCTTATAAATTTTAAAGCTACATGAGCCAACAAAGTGGCTCTTTTGCTCAGGCTGGTTTCAATTTGATTTCTGTCACTTGTAATTAAAATATTTTGCTTAATACAAATGGCCTTGGGGTTTAAGCTGGAGAAATAAACAAGTGGGATTACTTAGGTACCAATGCAGTCCTGATAGAGAAGTCCACTAGAAGGGGTAGGGTTGTTTTCAGATCCACCTCAATGGAAATGACTGATATGCTAGGTACTTGATAACCACCTATATAAGCCCGTGTTCCTATTCCTTTAAATAGGGTTTTGAGCTGGAAGGTGCATGTTTTTCTGCCTTTGGGATCCCTCTCAGTCAAACTGGGAATGTAACAAGTTTGTTGCCTGGGCCCTCTTTCTTCCTCTTTTAGTACATTCCCCCTTTTTCCCTGTTAAAACTTGCTGTGTTCCAACTGTGCAGAGAATTGAATGTCTTTGTCATCTTCGATGTAGTATCTTTCAGCCATTCTTTCCTCTGTATAGACCTCTGAATTTATTCTTGATTGTCCAGTTACCAGAACCTTAAGTAGAATAAACAGACTAATTCATTCTAAAGTGTGAATGGCTAACAACTAAATGCTTTAAGTGGGATAACTGGAAAGGGCAGTACTCTGATCCAAAAAAATGGGAATTATAGGAACGGTTAGAAGCTATTGGAGGAGATCATGAAGGCAATTCCTTTTGGAAGGAGTGGGGAGAGCTCCAACGTGTTTTTTTCATCTGTTTCAGTTACACGTAAGCTTTGTTGGAGGAGGGTGGGGGCATTTCCCAAGCCTTTCGTGCTGTAAAAAGTCAGATGGGGGCAAAGGAGCAATGGCAGCCTAACCTGGGCCTCTACGAAATCTCTTCCTGCCCTCCCATCCACTGGGGCTGGGCGTTGACATGCTGCTGACTGGCAGCTGAGAATAGCTTGGCACTGGTCCCAGAGGCCATCCTTCCCCACCAAGGACTCAGAGGACAGAACAGTCCATGCCCTTTAGCAGGAGGTTTTCCACCTAGCACCTGATAAGCTGGAGCTGAGTTTAACGAAAGCCCATCAGATGGGCCATGTTTTCAGGAATAAGACTCCCCTATCGGTCCCAAGTGGGGGGGTGATGGAGACACTGGTGAACTTAATGCATCGCTGGCTGAGACCCAGGCCCTGGCGGCCCATTCCTCTCAAATTCCTCTGTAATCAGCTAAATTAGCCCATTGATAGAACAGCTCATCAAGGGGCAGCTCAGAGGAGGGATTGATGGACGGTCACCTTTTCAAGGAGCTCTGGACCGGGGATAAATGGCCCATTTACTCATGAGGTTGCAATTGAGTGCTCTCCTAGGTCAATAATTCTTCCTTCCTTGCCCTCACTCTTCCTGGTCCCGGGCATAAGGAGGTCTGTGCCACGCCAGGTCTGACTGCTTCCCGAGCCGAAGTGCAAAGCTGTGCTTAACCCACTCACTGCCGACTGAGCACAGACATCCTCTGGGAAGAGAGGTCTTTCCTTTACACACACTGCACATGCCCAACTATGATACGAGGGGCCCCTCCCTTATCCCGCAGGAGGGAGAGTTGGGAATCCTCAGGTTCCTGGAAGGTCTCCCATAGGTTAGAGGCACTCCCGTCATTGTTTTGTTTAGACTAGCAAAGCTCTAGCTGGGAATGATTTGAACTTCAAAGCTAGGTCTCTGCAGAATCCAGCGTTCACTTGTCAGAACCAAAGAGACTTACCCATAATGCCAGGAGGCTGTGATTCAGAGCTGCCCATGTTCGAGGTCATGTACACAAGCCTCCAAAGCTCACTTTAGAGTCAGCTGGAGCTGCAATGTGGAGATCACAAATAGACACCCACAGGGTGAATGCGGGAGAGACACACTGTTCCCCTGGCCCTGTGGTGTGAGTGTCCTGGGCTAACCATCCAGTGACCAGCACAATGCACCGGTTAAAAATGGCTGCCTTTCCAAACAACCGAGGCAGAAAGGGACGTGACAGGCACTGGAGTGCCATGTGAGGTGGCACCGAGGGTGGCTTTCTTAGGACAAAGATGCAGGCAGAGAGTTTGCATGGAGTTGTTTCAAGATATGTGTGAGTGGGAGGAAGAGGATTTTCTGCATTAACGTTATTTTACATTTTAAAAATATGTCAAACTTAATAAATTATATATGATAAGTAAGCATGTGACTCCTTCATCTAGTCCCTAAAATTTTGTAAACTCAAGTATATATGTGTGTGTGTGTGTGTGTGTGTGTGTGTGTACATATACATACACATATATATAAATGTATAATTTTTAAATATTATTTTTAGATTTTCCCATTGGGAAAAGCATGGGCTGACCTTATATGTGAGGTCATCTTATATTGGAGTTGTCTTATCTCCAGCTATATATCTAAGGATCCTGGGCATTTTGGAAGGCACAAGGATGATTTCGGGAGAGACCTGGATAATTTTTCTTGTGGACTTAGATTTAAACATATTTTAACTGTCCTATTGTTTTTAATGTGCTTGGAAAGGCAAGCAAGGAAAAAGAAGGCATGTTTGTTTCAGGATAGCATTTCCCAAAGTGAATTCTGTTCTGGGATATGCTTCATAAGTAAAGGGTTCTGTGATCATATAAGTTTGGGCAATGCCGTTCTCAATAGTCTTGGGGAATCAAATATACTTGGCATACCAAAGGCTCTGACAACTCTTGCAATAAGGAGCATACTAAATAAAGTTAATTTAACCTAGAACTCCCTA
This sequence comes from Plecotus auritus, assembly GCF_963455305.1. Taxonomy (NCBI): domain Eukaryota; kingdom Metazoa; phylum Chordata; class Mammalia; order Chiroptera; family Vespertilionidae; genus Plecotus; species Plecotus auritus. The sequence continues at coordinate 9,181,821 of NC_137779.1, forward strand.
AAGTTATTATGTCTAGAAACTCTTTTCTTATAAAGCACCTATCATCCACACATAAAGCAGGATGCTATCCCAGAAACAATTCAGGAAACACTGAACTTGGGCTTTTGCAAAAATTTCAAGGAAGATCACAAATAGGAAATACTTTGCCCTCATCTTTGGTATTATTTAGATTGGGGAGGGCATTTAGGTATTTAATTAGCCATGGTAAGGATCTATCCCCTTTCACTCTGACAGAGTACACAGGTCATTGCTGTGGCCAGGTAGACTTAGAATCAAATTTTGGCTTTGTTTCTATGAGCTGTGTGCCCTTGAGCAAGTGTGTTCACCTCTTTGAGCCTCAGCTGCCATTTCCAGAGAGGGGATCTATTAGTACTCACCTTAAAGAATTTCTATGAAAGATGAAATGAGCATCTGTCTTATCTTGTCTTATCATCATCTTTGCCAGGTTTCCTTATGGACTTCTTCTATATCACAACAACAAGAAGTGCTTTCTGAGTGCTTAAGGTGTGTCAAGCAAGAGAAAATGCTGTCCCTGCATTCTCTCATTTTACCCTCACACCATATTGTGGATGGGATGGGCACTAGAGCTTCTCCTTATTTTATAGGTGAAACAGCCGAGGCTCAGAAAGATTAAGAAAACCAAGGTCACACAGCTAGTAGTTAGTGGAGCTGGGATGTGAACTCTGCTCCACCAGGGCCCATGTTCTTAGTCATTATTACACGTGCACACAGGCACACACACATATGCATTCCCCCCCAACAATTTTCTGTCACCATATGGCAGGGTGGGGAACATCCGGTCTGCGGGTCTTATAAAGCCCAAGAAATCATTTGGTCTGGCCCTGACAAGGCATTAGGGGTGCGTTAATGAAATATTTGACCAAATATAGCAGGTGGTTTTTAAGTTGATAATTTGTATGGCCCACAAATGATGTTATAAATATCCAAATGGCCCTTGGCGGAAAAAAGGCTCCCCAGCCTTGCCATGTAGGAACATATTCTCTCTAGTGGTCTGGGCTCGCCGTACCTCCTTACCAGCATGTCATGGACACCCTTCCTCAACAGGGCCCCTGGCACTAGTTCCTTCTTCCTAATAGCTGCACACATTCCATTATGGGGTTGAACATAATTTATTTGACCAGTTCCCTGCTGATGGGCACTTGTCCATTTGCGACTCTTCCCTGTCCCTCCTCGGCCCCAGAAGGGCTGGCTGCCCCCTGCTCCCTGGCTTTCAGAGGAGAATCAGAGTAGTGTCTCATCCATCTAAGCTCTGTGGTCTTTAAAAATACATAACCCCCAAAAGAAGGCTCCATTAAACAACCTTATAAAATATGGATGGATTGCTTACCCTGCCCCCTGGGCAAGTGCATCAGGGTCACTCCCTTGGAATGTTGCAAACATTTTCCTTTGTAGGTGTGTACTTTCTCTTCGGCCAGTGGAGCTTCTGAGGTCTCTCTGTGTATTTATGGGAGGGGTTCACCCTGCCAGGTATGGGGTCTTGAATCCAATTACATTATGAACCTCAAATGGAAAGGACTCAAGTAATTTGCTGAACCACGAAGCATAGCTAAACGGGCCTGAATGTGTGTGTGTATGTGTGTGTGTGTGTGTGTACTGGTATGCTTGTATTAAGTCACTCACAAAGCCAAATGTGTTCAGATAAATGCTCAGTAAAGCAGTGAATTGATCAGACATCTGTAGAGAGCAGAGCAGCTTTGTGGTGAAGGCCATGGACATGAAGCCAGACCATCCTGGTTTGGAGGTCTGGCTCCACCATGTGCAAGTTTCGTAATCTTGGGCAAGTCACTGAATCTCTTTGTGCTTCAGTTTTCTTATCTAGAAAATGCTGGAGACAATAAGGGTTCCCACCTCGTGGGGTGATTGTGAGGATTAAATGAGCTCGAGTAGATCTTCTAGCATTTTACGGAAAAAGCAGTATTGACTAGCAAGGATAATAAACCATACCCTCACTCCCTCAAATCACCTGTAATTCTACCATCTAGAAAGAGCCACTGTGAACATTTTGGCCTTTAATGTTGCAAACATTTTCCTTTGTAGTTGTATACTTTCTCTAACACACACACACACACACACACACACACACGCACACACACACCCTGGATACATACTGGTTACATGATTTAATTACACAAAACTTATATCTCATGTACTCCTTTCTAACTTAATCTTTTTTCACCTAACAAATTAACAACATGCCCAATGTATTAATTTTCTAGGGCTGCCATAACAAAGTGCTGCAGCCTGGGGGGCTTACACAACAGACATTTATTTTCTCACAGTTCTGGAGGCTAGAAGTGCAAAATCAAGGTGTCAGCAGGGTTCGTTTCTTCTGAGGCCTCTCTCCATAGTTTGTAGATGGCCGTCTTCTCCCTGTCTCTTCAGATGGTTTTCTCTGTGTGTGTCTATCTTAATTCCTTCTTATAATGACAACAGTTATACTGGATTAGAGCCCACCCTAATTACCTAATGTTAACTTACTAGTAATCACCTCTTTTAAAGACTGTCCCCATATACTGATCACATGCCGAGGTACTGGGGCTTAGACTTCAGCATATGAATTTTGGAGGACACAACCCAGCTCATAATATCCATTATTGAGACATTTTTGCACACGATCAAGAGGCTTTGCTATTTATAATAAAATATTTTTATTAATTTCAGAGAGGAAGGGAGAAGGAGAGAGAGATAGAAACATCAATGATGAGAGATAATCATTGATTGGCTGCATCCTGTACACCCCACACAGTGATCGAGCCTGCAACCTGGACATGTGCCTTGACTGGGAATCAAACCGTGACCTATTGGTTCATAGGTTGATGCTCAACCACTGAGACACACCGGCTGGGTGAGGCTTTGCTATTTTAATCATTTCCATCTCTGTGATTATTCCACCAACCTTCTTCCTCCTAATTATGTGTATCTTCTCCCCCCTTCACCCCAATTAGATCTTTTAGAGTTTTGTATCTTTGCTTTGGATTTTTGAAATCTAAATTCATGTATTTTTGCTTTTCTCTTTGTTAATAGTTCTTTGAATTTTTCTTTGGTTGGTTGTTTCTAACTTTCTGAGTTGATGCTCACCTCATTATTTGTACCCTTTTAAATGCAGTCATGGTAGCATTAATACTATGACTGCGCTTCTGATTACAGCTTTGGTCACTTCCCTTGAAATTTAAAAAATATGCAGTATTCCCATTGTTATTTTCCTTGTGGTAATGGTTGGTTTTGATTTTCAATTTGACTCAAGTTAACTAGTTAACTGCCACAATATTTTGAATTTGATTAAAAAAGGTCCACCACTTTCATCTATAGATGCTTATGGTGTACAAATGGTTAATGGGGTGTACGCCTTTAAATTTTTAAGTGGTCAAGGTTTTTAAAAATACTTCAAGTAATTTCAAGTTTTATTATCTTGTGGTTACACAATTCAATTTTGAGCAACTGCTCATCACTGGCCATCTTGATCAGACACTCGTACCTGAGGTAGGCTTGAGAATGCCCCTACTCTTCGGGAAACTTAAAGTCAGAAAGAACACTGACCCAGATGTAGTTGAAAGAGCTTAAATCTGTAGAGGGTTCCTATCCTTAGCCCTAACATGGTTTATTGTGATGCCAATTGAGAAGTCAAAGACTAGAAGGTCAACTTTGGAATCTTTTTAAATTTTCTTCCCCATATACATTTTTTTAGGATTTCATTTCTTATTGAATTAGGTCAGTGGTCGGCAAACTCATTAGTCAACAGAGCGGCAAACCGCGGCTCGAGAGCCGCATATGGCTCGCGAGCTGTGGTTTGCCAACCACTGAATTAGGTCAGCTTGTGTGGTTTAAGCAACTTAAAATTTTTTTTTCAATTGACATACAACATTATATTAGTTTCAGGTGCACAACATAATTATTTGGTATTTGTATATATTGCCAGGTGATTACCACAATGCGCCTAGTTAACATCCATCACCATACATAGTTATAGAATTTTTTGTGTGTGATGAGAACTTCTAAGATTTACTCTCTCAGCAACTTTGAAATAGACAATACAGTTTGTGACCATATCACCCTGAAGGTGCCTGATCTTGTCAAATACAGAATACAGTATTGTTAACTATGGTCACCACACTGTACTTTACATCCCCAGGACTTAATCATCTTACAACTGGAACTTAGTATATTGTGACCACCTTCACCTCTTTCACCAACCCCTCCTCCTCCTCCCCACCCCCCTGCTTCTGGAAACTGCCAATCTGTTCTCTGTCTCTTTCCCCATATACATTTTATTTATTTAATTATTTACTTAAGTTTTCACCGGAGCATATTTTTTTCCATTGATCTTTAGAGAGAATGGGAGGGAGGGAGGAGGATTGGGGGAAGAGAGAGAGAAAGAAAGATCGATGTGAGAGAGACACATCGACTAGCTGCCTCCTGCAGATCCCTGACTGGGGCTGCGGATCAAACCTGCAACCGAGGTGCATGCCCTTGACTGGGAATCGAACCCTCGACCCTTTGATCTGAGGGCCAATGCTCTAACCACTTAGCAACTGACTAGGGATCCCCTTGTACATTTTAAAGCTGGAAGGTACAGGGCAGTATCAGAGGCTAGAATTTTCTCCCTTTAGACCAGTGGTTCTCAACCTTTCTAATGCCGCGACCCTTTAATACAGTTCCTCATGTTGTGGTGACCCCAACCATAAAATTATTTTCGTTGCTACTTCATAACTGTAATTTTGCTACTGTTATGAATCGTAATGTAAATATCTGTGTTTTCCGATGGTCTTAGGCGACCCACAGGTTGAGAACCGCTGCTGTAGAGCCTAAGACCATCCTGAGAGAGTCACAGGACTGAGTATGTGTCTTGGGGACTTTACTGTACCTTGTGCTGGCTCCCCCGACCCTTGGGAACTGTCGGTCCAGTGGATGGATTACTTGCTACCCATAAAGCTGAGCTTTCAGAGGGGCCTCGCTAGTTGGCTGAAACTACCTTCTTCATTTATGGGAAATGCATGCTGTTGAACCGTGGATTTTCATTTGAAGGAAAAAAGCGTTGCCCATTATGGAGTCCACTTAAAAAAATAGAGCAAGGGAGAGAGTTTTATTTCCATATGGATTATGTTAAGAAATACGTGTGTGCATATGTGTGTGAATGTGTACACACACATAAGAAAGAGAAATGGCCCTATTATAGGAGGCCTCATTAAAGAGGCCTGGAAAAGGTTAATCCATTTGCAGACTATACATCTTAATCTCCCCGCACGGCACACTAACCTGGAGAGGGAGAGATGGAATCTACGGCCAGAGAGACCCTGGCTCCATTCCAAGCCCCGGATCAAGTAGAGCTTGCCTTTTCCCACCGGCTACCCCTCATTAGCACCACATATTAACCTGGAGAAACTGTTCTCCCAGGGGTCTCCAGGAAATGGGAGGACATGGCAGCCAGATAGGAGTGGGGGAGACCCAAGTCACCCCTCGGGCCGCTGCTCATTTGCTGGCAGGTGCATGTGGGGCCCCTGGAAACCGGGAGAGGAAGCCAGGAGCGTGTTAAAGCTGAAGGTAGTGCTGATAGGTTGAACGGCCTTTCACCTGTTGTTGGCTGGTTCCCATCTGCGCTAACGGCTTCCAAGTGGCCTCATTACTGGAGAAACTGGAGGCCTCGGGACAAGAGCCTTAGGCTGGCTGTGCACACAGCCTGGCTCCTCCTCTGGGACGTCTTCAGGTTCCATGCCGAGCGTGGGAATAGGCAGGCAGGAGCTGGCTTCTGACATTCCGGCTTGACCCTCTTCCTAAAGCACAGCCTGTGACTGGTGACTCATCCTTCTGAGCCTCAGTCTCCCCGTGTGAAAGGTGTGTGTGGGGGGTGGGGGTGCGGGGAGGAGGAGGATGGCTGGAAGGCGTTACAGCCATGATCTCATTGATTCCTACCCACAGCACTGTGAGGTAGGTACTCCTGTTATCTCCATTTTACAGATGGTGAAACTGAGGCAAGAGGAGTGAAGTAATTTGGTAGGAAGAAAGAAAAGGAAAGAGAGAGCATGAGGGAGGGAGGAGGGGAGAAAGGAGACCAGAGAGGGGAGAGAGAAAGCGAGCGAGCGAGCGCATGGAGCCTTTCCTCGCCAGCCTTTTCCCTCATGCATGAGACTGGCATGTTACTGACCCTGGAATGGGCGACCTGGCACCTGAGTCTTTTAGGATGGGTGTCCATGCTTGCACCTACTTGTCTAGAGTAGACTTCATGTTAATCTACCAATCTCATTTATTTGTAAGCCAAGGGTGTGGAAAAACTGGCGTTTTCACGCTCTGCTAGTGGGGTGACAAATTGAGAAATAGATTTAGAGGACTGAACAATATGTAACAAAGCCTTAAATGGGTGAGCCCCTTTGACCTAGCAATCACATTTCCAAGAACAGACTCAAAACCAAGCAACACTACAAACAAAAAAGCAGGACAAGGATACAAAGACATACGGATCAAGATGTTCATTGCTGTGTTGTTTATAACATTGAAACAGTGGAAACAACCTTAATGCCTTACTAGGAATGGGGTAAATAAATTATAGTGTATCCAAACAATGGACTATTTGGGCAAAACTATTCAGGAAAATGAGGTTTGGTATGTTTATATTGTCAGGGAGAGATGCCTGTCTTATACTGAAGTGGTAAATGTAGGTGACAAAATAACATATGTACTAGACATTTATTTCTCTATAAAAAGCCTTTAAAATACATCACATTGGTAACTACAGATATCTGTGGGAAGTGGGATTAAGGGGACCTTTTCATTTTCTCTAAATTTAAATGTTAACAGTCATGTATATTATGGAGAGAGATGACAGAGTTCATATTTGAGAGACAGGCATGGAGGATGCTGGGAATGAACAAAGCCAGCCCCTCCCTTGCTTCCTCTATCAGGTGGGGCTTTCTGGGTGTGATTCCTTGCTTCTCCAGCCCCTTAATCACCTGTATCAGCTGGAGCTGTGAGCCTGCCCAATGGGAGGCTACATGCCTATAAGAAAAGCCGCAGAATTACAAGTGCTTTCTATTGACTATGAACTTGGAGCAAAAGTTAAGGCGTGGGTCTAAGTAATCTCCAGGCAGGAAGGATCTGGTCCACTCCGGTTGGGCTTCTGAGTGGACACCACTGCTCCTTGGGGAGCCTGGGACAGAGCCCTCTGCCGGGACTTAGGACCCAGAATGGGGAAGGAGGAAGGAACTCTACAGGGAGGGAGGGAAACAGGACAGAGTTTCATGGGTCTGACTTCCAGGGGTGGAGCATCCTCATGCACTGTTCACAGAGATGTTGAATAGAAACTTCGAGGTGAAGATGAACTGAAGAGGAAATTCTGTGGCAAGGGATAAAAGCTACTTGTAGCCAAAGCAACGGAGCAAGTCCTGAGCTATAGCTGTGTAGCTCAGCTCTCATCTGATGTGTGGAGTGTGGGAGAGAAGGAAGGAGGCCAGTGTGGCTGTTGCCCAAGGGTGACGGGCAGTGTGGGGTAGGATGGGGCCAGACAGTTGGGCAGAAGCAAGGCCATGGTGGGCCATGGTAAGGAACCTGATTTTGTTCTGGGTATGATGGCCCAGCAAAGGGCAGTGGAGGTGCCTTCTGAACCCCTGGGGATGCTGGGATACCTCTGGCCCCTCTCCCAGCTGGGACTTACCAGACAATCTTCTTAAGTGCAGGAATTCCCACATAAGGCCCAGGATGTGGCCAGGTTACAGAATGTCATTACTTGGCCCCCTATGATAACAAGAGCCCCAGAGCACAGAGAGGGGAGTAGAAGAGAAGCAATAGAGTAGTGGGGATTTCCACAACTTCCTTCACACATTAAGGAAGGGCCAACCTAACAAAGGTGCCAGGTTGGGAAAGGAAGGGACCTTGTTGAGGGTCAGTGGCAGTGAACTTGGTTCAGATCACTGTCATGTGCCAGACAACTTATCAAACTCATCTAAGCCTCAGTTTCTGCCTCTGTAAAATGGGTATAAGAACAGGGAGCACCTCAGAAGACTGTTAGGAAATTAACTGAGATAAAATATGTTTAGCATAGCGGTTGGTACACAGCATGTGCCCCATTACTCTCCCAGCCAGGGGATGTGACACCCCCTCTGAGGAAAACCCTTGAACTCCAGGCTGTGGTTGGCTGCTGTGTTACATATTTATGTTCTTCTATGCTTTCAGTTATGTATGTCTTGCCTCCTCTACTTGATCTTTGAGGTCAGAGAGGTGAGTCTTTTCTCATTACTGCAAAATGGCTGCAGGGGCTCCAGCCCACACATTCTCTCAGCTTCATGTCCAGCAGGAAAGAGAGCTTTAAGCTTCACTGGCTTGATTTGGGTCAAATTTTATCTATGAACTGATTGTAGTACCCAGGGGATGGGTAGGCAGGTTAGCTTAGACTCAGGATTGGCAAACCTTTTCTTGGCAGGCAAGATTGTAAATATGTTAGGCTATGAACAATATGATCTCTGTTACAATGATCAAGTCTGCTGTTATTGCATGAAGAATGTCATTTGCCATCTATAAATGAACTAGAGGCCCAATGCATGAAATTCGTGCAAGAGTAGGCCTTCACAGCCGCGGTGGCTGCCTCGATCCCTCCCTCACAGCCGCGGTGGCTGCCCCGATCCCGCGGCTGCAGCCCCAGCTTCCTCTGGAAGGTCATCCGGACTAATTAGCATGTTACACTTTTATTATTATAGATGGGCATAGCTGTGTTTGAATAAAACGTTACTTACAAAAGCAGCAGACTAACCCATGGGTGGTAGTTTGCTGACTTCTCTGGCTTAGACCAATTAAAGCCCCATCTTTGGAAAGAGATGGACCCAAACCAGGTGGACTGAATGTGTGTGGGGTCCACAGGAAATTTTTTACCATGAAAACTGGTAAAGGTTGGATGGGCAGAAAAAAGAAACTAATTGCCTGGCCAGTGTGGCTCAGTGGTTGAGTGTCAACCTATGATCTAGGAGGTCACGGTTCGATTCCCATTCAGGGCACATGCCCAGGTTGTGGGCTTGATCCCCAGTGTGGCGCGTGCAGGAGGCAGCTCTCTCATCATTGATGTTTCTCTCTCTCTCCCTCTCCCTTCCTCTCTGAAATCAATAAAAATATATTTAAAAAACAAACAAACAACTTATTGCCTATGATTATCACATAAGGGTCCCCTAGCCCAGTGGTCGACAAACTCATTAGTCAACAGTGGCAAACCGTGGCTCACGAGCCACAGTTTGCCGACCACTGCCTTAGCCATCAATCAGTCTTGTTCAGTGCACTTAAATAACAAGGAGAAAACCAGGTTTGTCTGCTTAGAAACCATCTTACTCCCAAGAGCTCCTCCCACCTCCCGGGGAAGCAGGGAGTTGGCTGAGAAGTCCTCCATTTATGTATTATATCCATAACTTTCCAAAGCACTTTATGATTTCAGCCTCTTCCTGTGAAGCAAGGTCAAGTATAATATCCTCGTTTTACAGATGAGGACATTTAACCTCTAGGTGTGAAATGGAAGACTTGAAGAAGGAGACAATGTATTCTAAATCGCAGCCATACAAATTTAGCAGCCTGTGTGCTACTACAGCCCATTCCGTTCTCAGGGCAGACATCAATAATCCTTCCCCACACTCCTTCCCACTGAGCTCAAATGGTGTCTCAGAATCTTTGCCACACAGGCTCAAGTTGATGAGGGTTGGCACATGAAAGGAAACTCATTGTTATTTTGAGCTGCCCAGTTAGTATCTGTGGAATTAGCAAGTCACTCCACACTCCCACTTGGAGCTGCCGTTATCTCCCAGGATAAATCGCCATCTCGTCGATTTTTTTAGAAAGATTCCAGGTAGATGTCATAGGTACCGTGGCGCCGGTTCACTGCTGCTCTGGTCAGTTCTGGTTTCAGCCTCAGCCGCGGTGGACAGTTCCCTGTGGACTCTCACCTGCCTTATGGTGACAGACTCAAGGCCTCACTGCTGTATTCCTGCATTTGTCCCGGGCTCCTCTCCCATGCACCTCGAGCCTGCTAGGTGGCACCCAAGCTCTGTCTAGAAGTGCAGGGACTTAAGCCAGGGACACTGGGAGCCACTGAATAAATATCCAGCTTCCCAGTCCCCAGGGACACAGTTCCAGGAGGCCTTCTGGTTACTTCTCAGGATGCCCTGCAAAATCAAGACCTTGTTCCCTATGGTAGAGACCTTGATATATTCATAAAAATGGCTTTTTTTTCTTCCTCACTTGTTCACTCCTGCTTCTGACCTCAGCACCTAACACATAGATTACCTATAGATGGACTAAGTTGTGCCAGACAACTTATCAAACTCCTCTAAGCCTCAGTTTCTGCTTCTGTAAAATGGGTATAAGAACAGGGAGCACCTCAGAGGACTGTTAAGAAAGTGACTGAGATAAAATATGTTTAGCACAATGGGATCACTTTCCAGTAAGTTACCTGCCCGTGAGTTCATGACTTAGGCTCTGCTTTCAGGAGCATAGCAGCCAGGATATCGAGGACACCAACTAGGAGGACCAGGGGTCCCCGTGTTACCGGTTAGAAAGCTTCCCAAGGTCACACAGCTGGTCTTTCTGACTCTAGAGTTCATGTTCTTAACCACCAGGCAGAGATCCTCTCTCAGCAGGACTTCAGGTCCCAGATGGGCACCGAGCAACGGGGTTCTGGTCTGTTCAGTGCTGCATTTTGATCTGTGGAAAAAGCTAATCAGATTTGACAGGGAGAGAGCGAGCCAGTTTCCTCTCCTAAAAGTAGCCTTATTTTCAGTCATCCCTTTCAGGAACAACCACACTACCTGAAGAAACACCACCAATGGTTCAGAATTTTTAGGTAATTAAAGCACAGCACTAAATCAGATCCCATGGGAAGAGTATGGGAGAAGCAAGCATTTCAAAGGCCACAAAATAGAAATAATTAGCAGGCATCCCTCTGTCTTGCATTGTAGCAGTTTCAGTCCAGGTCAATGCTTAGATGTAGAACGGGTAGAGGATGTGGCCAAATGATGCTCCTTAAGGCACCATGGGAAATTCCTGGCTAGCTGAGTTGAGGTTGAAAAGGTTATCTTTTCTTGCCTATTTAGTTCCCAGTGCCTGGTGGGGTTCCCTTTCTTTCTTTTTAAAAAAATATATTTTTATTGCTTTCAGAGAGGAAGGAAGAGGGAGAGAAAGATAGAAACATCAACGATAAGAAAGAATCATTGATCAGCTGTTTCCTGCACACTCCACACTGGGGATCGAGCCCGCAACCTGGGCATGTGCCCTGACTGGGAATCAACCATGACCTCCTGGTTCATAGGTCGACATTCAACCACTGAGCCATGCCCACCGGGCTCAGGGTCCACTTTCTGATGGTCAACAGATGTCCAGTTGTCAACTCCTCTGAAAAGGAAGAGGGACCACAGGGCTGTGGAGGCAGCTGTGAAGAAAAAGACACATTCTGAAACTCCTTCCAATTGGACAGACCTTGTGAAGGTGGGAGGCAATTGGCAGGACTTGAATCCAAAATTCAGGGAGATTCTCAGTTGGAGGCTGATGTGAATGCTTGCCAATTTCCCAGGGTGAGTAATACACCCCAAGCCCACCTGTGCTCCCATCCTTCCAGCTTACTCGAAAAACAAAACAAGACAAAGCAAAACAAAAAACAGGTAAAACATGGCAGACAGGTAAGATGTGGCCAGCAGTTAGCTGCCCTGGCCCGCCTACCACCTCAACAGATACCCCACTTATAAAAAAAAAAAAAAAAAAAAAAGGAAAATGTTCCCTGGCTGGTGTGCTCAGTGGTTAGAGAGTCAGCCTGTGCACTGGAGGCTTGCAGGCTACATGCCCAGTCAAGGGCATGTACCTGGGTTGCAGGTCCAGTCCCCACCCGAGTCAGGAGGTGAGTAGGAGGCAGCCAATCAGTGTGCCGCTCTCACATTGATGCTTCTCTCTCCTATCTCTTTCTCTCTCCCTCCCCACCCCCTCTCACTCTCTAGAAACCAATGGAAAAAATATCACAGTCCCGTGCTGCTTAAAATATCCTCACCAATCACTACCCTACAATACAGTTTCATTTTTCCTCCTTAATTCTCCTCTTCGGTGCTAATAACTCAGTAACTATCCAGAGACACACACAGTACCTCTGGCCCTTCTTTGAAATCCATCCCAAGACTGGTTTATGGACCATGTTAATTGTTCCGTATTCATCCTCCTCGGCCCTGCTCAGTGCCCACTGTTGGGTTTGGCCAGTGGGAGGCAGCAGCCGGAGCTTGAGGGTGAGAGGAGACAGAAGCCAAAACATTTATTCTCCCTGCTCTGCCTCACCATGCTCCTTGCAATGGCTGCCTGTGAGGGGCCTCACTTCTACAGAGCCAGCATTTACCAAGCTCTGTTAATACCTCCCAGCCGTTGCCCTGTTAGGTCTACGGGTGGTACCAGCTCTCTGCTGTGGCTGGTTCATGGGTGCGCCAGCAAACCTCGTTGGTTCTCTTAGCCCTGTCTGCTCCTCTGCAAAGTGTCCCCTTATCCAGCTCTGCGCAGGTGAATCTGTAGAGGGTGCCACCTGCTCCCTGCAGTGCCCGCCATCCATTCACTCTGTCTTTAGTTTAAATACGATCTCAGAGGCGGCTGACGTGTACTGACTGACTCACACTGTGGGCCAGCCCCTGCTCGAAGCACTTTGCACATATAATCTCGTTTATCCCTCACGTCAACCCAACCAGGTAGGTTCATTTTTAAATCCTATTTTACAAACGAGAAAACTGAGCCTTGAAGAGGCTTTTCCAAGACCACTTTTCCAAGACCACTGAGTTCTTAGCTGGCAAAGCTAGGATTGCGACCTCGGTCACTCTCCATTGAAATTTGGCCCTCTGTGACCAAAATAAGAATGTTGGGTGGCAGGAACTTCACTATTTTTTGTTTGGTCAAATTTGAAAGCAGTTTTTAAGTTCTCTGCTTTTAGCTATTCAAAATGTATGTATTGATAGCCCATAGGTTATCTACCTGTGTCAGGTGCTGAGGTCAGATCAGTGAAGCAAACAGGCCTGTGGCTCTTAGAGACTAGTAGGGTCTCGGTGATGCTCAGCTCAGTGACAGCCAGGCTGGAGTCACCTGTGGCTGCAGTCACCTCGGGGTAGCTGGGCTCACCTATGGCGGGGGGTGCGGTGAGGGGACTCAGGGTAGCCCCACATGAACTCCATGGAATGTGTTCTTCCAAGGAGGAAGGGTTTTCTGATACCGGAAAAGAGCCTTGAGACTGACAAAGCAACAATATCATATACGGGGCCTAACACCATTGGGGGAGGGGGTCAAGGAAGCTGCCTGAAGAGGTCACATCTATGCTTTCACATGAGTAAGAGTGGGGCAGCCAGGGGATGGGCAGGAAGCACAGGGGGTGGCAGAGACTGCCGGGAGGAAGGAGGGCAGCAAGCTTTCATGCCTGGGGTGGCAGTGGGGCAAGGTCACCGGAGACTACGCTTCTATCATCTCAGCTCAGCAGCTCTAGAAAGCTCCTCTCTGTGGACTTCTGACCAAGGGAGGGCTCTGATTGGCTCTCTTTGGTCACATGTCCACTCTTGAACCAATCACTAATGGTTGTGGCCAGCCTATGGTATACTATATTAAGTGGCAGGGGCATGAGTCACATAACCTAGGCCACACGTAAGCCCCCTGTGGAGGGCTGTGATTGGTGATTCCATCAGAACTACAGTCATGCCAGGGGTATGTTCTGAGAAATGTGGCCTTGGGCATTAGCGTACATCACAGAGTGTGCTTACAGGAGCCTAGATGGCACTGTAATTCTTGGTGGTGTACTTTCATGGCACTGACAGTGCCGTAGGTCTGGGTACACCAGCATCGCCACAAACACCTGAGTAATACATTGCGATGTTACAAGAGCTACAGCGTTACCAGGCAACAGGAATTTCTCAGCTCCTTTGTAATCTAGTGGGACCACTGTCCTGTATGCGGATCATTGCAATGTCCCTATGGAATTGGTGTGGGGGTGGGGGCATCTCCTAAAATGCTGTATGTGTGTGAGAGAAACCTTTATCAGAAAACAAACAAACACAAAAACCAACAAGAAACCAGGAGGCTGGGCAGACAATAAGGATGTTCCGACCACAAACATTCCCTCTCCTCTTTCCTCCCTGCCGTTCACACTAGGGAGGGAATCTGTGTTTGTGTTTGGTAAACATGGGCCCTGCCAGGACCTGCTAGGGTTGTGGATAGAGGTGGGAGTGTGGGCTTTGGACTGAGACATGTCTGAGATCAAATTCCAGCTTTTCCCTTTATTAGCTGTGTTTCTTTGGGGAAGGTACATAACTCTCTGAACTTCAGTTTCCTCCAGGTAAAATAAAGGTCATAGATCTACCATATATAACAGTTGTGAAGATGAAATAAACAGTGCTTCAATATGTGGTAGCTAGTATAATAATAATTGCTGTTATCATCATCATAATAGTTATCATTAATGTCTTGGGGATTGAGGGGGATGGGTAGAAAGAAATTCTGAGAAATGAATGTAAGAGAGACACAGTGTTAGGTTTGGATTATAGAGTGACTGGATTTTACAAATGGGGAAACTGAGGCCCAACAGATAGCTTGGCCTGTGTTAGGTACATGAGGTGGACCTGAGGTACAGGCAAAGATGAAGTCTTCGCAGGAGACTGGACCAGAAGCCATTTCACCTTGCCAAGAGCTTTCAGAAATTATGAGGCCACAAAAATGCTTTTTGGCTTGAAGCATCCAAATAGGCCCCACCCCCTTGCTTAGAGTCAGGCCTCCTTCTCACCACTGGACCCTGCATTGCCAGGCTGGGGAGTCTGACTCTTTTTAAAAATTTAAAATAATTTATTCTGGAAGTGATTTAAAATGACTGGGTCTTTAAGGGAATTAGAGCTTTTGGAAACCTTTGTTTATGGTGTGCCCTTTTCCTAACACTCACCGAGGATGTTTTCCTCCCTTCCTTCCCCCTCCTTCTGCACTCCTCCCGCCTTCCCTTCCTCTTTCCTCCCTCCGCTCTTCCAGCATCGAAACCTTCAGTGCATTTCGCTAGGCTTTGTGCCAAGGGTGAATCAAAGAATCCGTCATTTGTGCATTTATGATATTTCTCAAGTCCATCTAGGTGTCTGGCCCTATGTCAAGGCCCTGGGCCCTGGGGATCCAGCAGGAAAGAAAACGCATTTAGCATCTGCTCCTGTGGGTTGGCCTTCTAGTGTTTCCCATTCGACCAGCTGGATGTCTGGTCAGGTTGAGGGTCTTCAGTGAGAATGGTGGTCTGGGGTAAGGAGAGGTGAGCAGGGCCAGAACATGGTGAGGGGTTTGGAGTTCATTCTGAGGGCGAGGACAGCCACTGAAGCAGGTAAGGGTCCCACTCGGACTCCTGTTTGGTGGCACTGCCCCCTGCCCACCTCTGTGGCACCATCACTCCTGTCTGCGCTCTCTGGACTCTGGTCCACCTGACGGGCTCTCATTTTCAGCAGTGTGCTAGGCTGCTACCCGCCTCAGGCCTTCGCAGAAACGGTTCCTTCCACCTGGAAACCCGTTCCCTCTTTCTGTCAAGTTTGCCCCTCATCCTTAAGCATTCCCCTCAAATGTTTCTTTCTCTAGGACATTTTCCCTGATTTCTACCCCTACCTTTTCCTGCTGGACTAAGTCCCTGATCTGTGCTTTCAAAACATTCAGTATTGGTCCTTGTTCCAATGATCACAATTCAAAAGAAATGATGAGTTGTGTACTTGTTTAATTTTTTTCTGTGAGACTGTAAACTCCATGTAGACAAGGCTGGGTCTCTCTCATTCATTTTTATGTCTCCAATATCCAAGACAGTGCCTGGCACTTATGCACAATAAGTAAATATTGGTTGAATTAAAAAATGATAGTGGGAATGAGTAGATGAATGAGTGAGGGATGAATGAGTGAGGGAATAAATGAAAATGAATGATAGCATGAATGACTAATTGAGTAAATGAATGGGTAGATGAATGAATAAATGAGTGAATGAATGAATGAATGAATGGGTGTATATACGTATGTATGGATGGATGAATGAAATGTCACCCACAATGTTTGGAATGTGATTAAGTTGGGAGGCCAAAATCCAGCCCTTGCCACCTGGTGTTTTGCAGGGTCACCACTCTCCTGACATAGTCACTTAATGGCTTTTTGAAAAGGCACAAGATTTTATGAATCCTTTACTGATCTTGCTTCTGCATGCCAAGTGGAAAATCATTTTAATCCCTGTGTCCACTCTGATCAATTGCTCATGGCTGCCTGGAGTTCTTTTAGAAGCCTTGGGTGGCTGCTATGGGCATGGTGGAGAATGCTACTATCTGTTAGCAATGTCTGCCATGGATACCTTAAGGGAAACAGCATCACCTATTCCTATTGGTTAGCTATGACTCCAGATGGCAGAACTCAATTGAGTCCTAAAACCAGCCCTCTCTCATTAGGATGACGCAAAATATCAATTCTGCTGCTACTACTTGGCATGAAATATAAGTAATTTTTTCCTTTTTCATTCTCCTCTTTCCCTTCAACTCTGGTTTCTCATAGTCTTGATCATGAGCCCCTTGAGGGACCACTTAGCCCCATCTGGAAAGCTAAATTGACAAATTCAGTAGGTTCTTTTGTCTTTTGGGGCTGAAACCAGAATGTAAATCAGTTCCCAGAGGGAGAATTTCTCAGAATGCTGCATGAGACCAGCTGCAGGAGAGTCCCAGGAGCTGCTCGGTGGAAGCAGGTCTGTGGAACCCACCTTCTTCCCTTGCCTCTCATTCTCAGTGAAGCAGCAGGAGGTTGCATCATCATCCATAAAAGGCAGTGAACGAGGTCTGGTGAGGACAAAGTGATGTCTCTGGCATTGTAAAGTGAGCCGGGGTGGAGGGAAGGCCCGAGCTGCTGACTGCAGCCATGACCTGCAGCTCCCAGCTTTCTGTGGCCAAGTCCTCTGCCAGTTATTTTTAGTTTGGGGCCATGGAAGAGACAGTGGCCAGCCTGAGCAGATGGAGTTCTAGTTTTGGCTCGGCTAGTGATTAGTATATATAAGACTTTGCGGCGGGGGGGGGGGGGGGGGGGGGAGGGGGAACCTCAGTTTCCTCAGCTGTAATCTGGGTAAATAACATCATCATCATCATTCCCTTTACTATTAAAACCATTGGCCCCACCCTCATCATCTTCATCATTATTTTCACCATAGCCATCATCATTATCACCATCATCACCATTGTCATCATCATCACTCACCATCAACTCCACTGCTACCCTCATCGTCCTTATTCTAGGATGATGTACTGAGCATTCTCTATTCATTGTATGAAGCATCTTCTTATCTAAGTCTCACTACCACCTTATGAGGCATGTACATCTGCACAGTAAACCCTCATTTAACATAGTCCACAGATTCTGCAATTTTAAGTGAAATGACGTATAATGAAACCAATTTTACCACAGTCTCATTGATATAAACAGGAGTTAAGTTTCCTGTAGCATCTCATTGACATTATAACAAAATGATGTTGAACAAAATGATGTTATTCAAGGACCTGCTGTTTTATGAATACTGCTGTTATTCCAGTTTTACACATGAGAAAACCAAGGCTCAGGCAGGTGAGACCCTGCTTTCTGAGTGAACAGTAGAACCCGAATGAAACCCAGTCTGCTTTTGTTTTTAACAACCAAGTTCTGAAACCTCTCCAAACTCTCTGTTAAGGTCCATTCCAGATTTTAAAAAATAAAATCCTAGTGTCTTTTCAAGTTTTGTCATCTCCGAGTACAGATAGAATGTGTGATTTCTCAAAAACATGTTTCTTGGTAGAGCCAGGAGTGTCGAAGGTCAAGGTTATTTTGTGGACCCACTGCTGGTGGACCTCCATGACCTTGTTCAGGGAAAACAGAGGCCCAGAGGGACACGCCTTGTCCACGGCCACGTAGCAAATTAGGGCCACTCTTGGAGGCCCCTCAGTTTTCCTCAAGGCAGGAAGGAAGACAGTTGGTCACAAGCCACTGGTTTGATTTTGCCCATGGTCCGAGAGGAGGAGCAGGAAAGCAAGATTTGAAATCCACGGGTCCCAGTTCAAAATCTCACTATTTCCTGTCGTCTGATCGTGATTGGGAAGTGGCTGAACTCTGGGCCGCAGTTTCCTTATCTGTAAAACGGGGAGCATAGTGCCTACCTCATTGTGGGGTCACGAGGGTTAAAGAAGATGATCTACTTAAGGCACTTACTTAGCACTGTCCCTGGGCCATAGCAAGCACTTGCTACATCATGATTGTAATGACTGTCGTTATTACTGTGCAGTACAGTTTGTAAACATAGGTCACAGAGAATCTGTTATACTGTATCTGGGGTATTAAATTAATTATCTCTCACAGTTTGTTTTTTTTTTTTTAAATTTCCCTCCAATGTACCATTCCATTGGGAAGAAAAGCCTAAATAAATTCCTGCTTTAACTGCACATTTTCAATGCAGCGAGGCATTGCTGGAATCATGCAATGAGGTGCCTCGAGACGCCCCCCGACTTACACGTGTGCAGCTGAGAAATTGACTTGTGTCCCCCCACTCCCGTCAAATTATTAATTAGTTGCCTTATTGACTAATTTCTAAGCACTCAGTCAAATTGGGTAACCAATCCAATTTGGAACAGGAGAATGTCGAAAGCTTTCCTTCATCCACTTTTTCAATTGGGTGCAGGTCATTGTCTGGAGGAGAGACTTGAGAACAAGGCCTCCACACCTCGCTCGAGCATGAAAAATCCCGGGGAAGTCACTACTGAGCAGTCTTACCTTCCTTCCTCCCTCCACTGTGTTTGCTGTGATAAAAGGAACGAAAATGACAACAACAAACATCTTTTCTAGCTTGAAGACAGGAAGAAAGAGTCTGAAAGCCTGTTGCCTCTATTAAAATGAGATATTACCTGTTAAATGCCTACTCTGTGTTGGGTGCTTTTGCTTACTTTATTAATAATTATCGGGCACTTTTTGTGCAGTTCTTATGTATTCTTTGTCATCTGAACCAACAGGATGTCAAGAGGGAATAAAGGGAACTGTCATAGGTGCGTTTAAAAGTCTGTATTTTGATATAGCTCTGTGCTTCTAAGGATCCCCAAGCCTTTCCCACACCTCCTCTTGGACGGCCGCAGTGAGCATTGCTGCTGGTTTGAAAAGGTAGGGAATGAGGTGCAGAAAGTCGGAGCTGTTTTCTGAGGAGGAACAAACGCTCCCCAACCCTGTGCATTTGGCAGAGATCCCGAAACAGCCTGAGAGAGGGAAACAAAGAGAAAACGTGTCTGCCGGTTTGCCGACCTGGCTGGGAGGCAGGTCCTTTCTCTTTCCTTTCTGGGGAACACCGAAGAGGCATTTAGTTCACAGACCAGAGCCAATGAGTCCCCCATGTTTCCCCCATCCAAGAAGAACCCTAGCTCCCTCTAGGAAAGCCCTCTTGGGGAAATAAAAACAAACACAGCCTAGAAAGTTGGCTTTCCATTTGTGGGGGCCTGCCTGGCACCACCCTGCTCCCCAAACGCACTTCGGATTTGGTTTTATGGGCTAGCGGAAAGAATCATTTGATAGTCAAGAGCCGAGCAGTGACAAAGGACTCAGGTAAATTAGTTTCAGTTCTTACATAGACAGTCCTCCTTCTTAGGAATTTGAGCTTTAGAAAAGAAAGCCTCCTTACCACTTAGCCTCCCCACCCCACTCTCCCTTAAGCCTTTTAAAAGAAGGTTTTTCCTTCCCTTTCTAAATCTCTCCAAGAGCGAGTTTCTTTTCTTCCATACGGAGGAGTTGGGGGAATTAAATTCACCCAAATATCCTCACATCGGTGCACGCAGAACATTCAATGAAATCCAAATTAGGTGCATTAAAAAAAGTTGTTTTGTTGGGACCCTTAAAATATGCAGACGTATAGCGAGAGAGCTTCAAAGCCCATTTTAATAACTAACTGCTTACCTGCTCCACGCATTTGCTCACAAGTCCTCCTTCACCCAGTCCCAGCTACTTACAATGTAGTTAAAGTTTAAGCTTTTAGTCCCTGGTTGTAGCAACAGTTACTTGCACAGAAGCTGTGTCCATAAAACCTACAAGCCTGGCTTTCCATGCCTCCGTTGTAATTAACAATCCAGTAGTAAATTAATGGTCTGGAATCCACAAATGGTGTGGAACTACAGGGCTTAGATACGCGGAAGGGGCTCCTGACAGCGTGCTGCTTTTTCTAGCATTTGATTTTGTAACTGAAACCAAGGCGTGACACCCTGGCAGTGAAATGTTTTTCTAAGCACAGCCCAAAAGATCTACTTTATGAACAAATCTGGGGCGTCCTCCCTTCTCTCTCTCCCCCTTGTTATTTGTTCTATAGCCTTGGTTTCTCCCCGCTTGGAAACTCCATGAATCCATGATTCTTTTCCTCTCCTGTTAAATCCTCTTTTCATTGGAAAAAGAATTCAGTTTCCCCAGCAAGCACATCAGCCCCTGACCGAGGTTAAAATGCAATATATGTATTTCAGGTGACCCAAAACAAGGGCTGGCAAGGTATAAAATATACCTGGGGGAACAAAAGAAGAACCAAAAATGGCAGCCCTGCTATAGCTAGCTGATGTTTAAATAACAGTTTGGAATTTAGACATGAGAGGGTGGGAGTCAGGAAATTTGAGGTTCACCCTGACATTCTGGGCTTTTAAATCTGTTGGCAGTTAAGGGGTACAATGGTGTGAATTTTTAGCAGAGCATCAATTGGACTTCGAATTTCCTGGGTTTTTGTTGGAATGTATCACAGTGAAACATTATATTCCGCCCCCCCCCCCAATATATCTAATTTCCTTTACAAAGACGAAAAAAACTTTTCCCACCAAGTTACAAGAAAACACACGTTATCTTTCCCAAAAGGGCATTCTCTATTATTGGGTATTTTGGAGAGTTCAAAAACAGGCACAAAAATAATGTTCCGAACCCGTTTATTGTGTTTTGTCAGATAACAAAAGCTGATTTTGATTTATTATTTCATGTAGATATTATGTAGACGTTCATGTTTGACATTTCCTGAGAAATATTTCCGTCTCTGAGGTCTTAAAAAATGCATATTTAAAAGACTTTAGGTTTTTTATTTCCTGTTTGTGTATGTGTGGTGGCAAATTGGGGGGTGGGGGTAGCTTTTAAGTTTCTTCATGCTCAAGATGTTTATTAACTTAAAAGAATTTACTGGGAAATTATAAAGTTTATAAAAGGCAGACGTTTCTGGAGAGTCAATTGCTTACAATAATCCTTTTCTTAAAAAAAAGGGGGCCATTTTTCCATTCTTTCTTCCTCTAATTACAGAATGTTTTAAATATGAGTGATTGCACCTTCACGCAGCCTGTGATTGAAAACGGACCTTTGACAATGATAGTAAAGGGCTTTCTGCGTTGCGTAGGTCAATAAAATCAAAAGCAGTTAAAAAAAATCAGTATCCAACTGGATTTGTTATTCTTTCAAAATCAGTCATACATATAGACCCTTTTCAAGGGGGGAAGAGGAGGGGGTGAAATTTCAGATCGGAACGAAGTTATAACCCACATCAGGAAAATTGGCCCTTTAATGAAAGAAATGAAAAAGACTTAATCACCAAAGCCCCTCCAAAGTGACACTTCAAATTACATCAGAACTCTACACGGTAATTCAAAAGGAGAGCCTTTCATCTGAAAAATGAAATACTTAATGATTTCAATGAGTTCGTACCTCCCCAAATGTGAGATCTGCCTAGTGCCTGGGTCTCTTTTGTAGCTCAAACATGTTTATGGAAAGGGTTCTTTCTCTTGTTTTCTCTCCCCTGCCCCTTCTTTTGACGTGAAGGTAATCTGTTTTCTCTGGAGGAGTTGGGAGGGTGGAGATGAGCTGGTGTAGTTACAAAAAATATACCAAATGGCATTTCCCAACTATCTGAGAATATTAGCATTTGAGCGGGTCAGATCTGCCCACAGGCGGAAGGCATGGCTTAAGGTCATTTTTCCTCAGCTGAGTTTTAATGATTTTAATGCATTAGTCTAAAAAAAAGGGGGGGGGGATGAAAAGAAAAAAAATTAAATTTATGAAGAGCACCTAATGAACTAGTTAACATTCTTACTATCGGGAAAGTCTAACCCATTCATAAATAAACAGTTGTAAACCGTCTTTACCCTCATGCGCACACTCTCTTTCAGTTCCCTTTAACAATTTGGAGTACAAGAGATTAAAGTCTTTTGGAAATTTCCAAGGTCAGACCTCAACTAAAATAGGATTAAGGGGGGGAGGGGGAAGGGAAAAAAATGAAGAGAAGGGTTTTATTCCCTCCTTCCCCCTTCTCCTAACTATTCGAAATAAATTGGAAGTTATTTCTCAAAATCCTCCTCTCCCCTGGCCAGTGGCAACCCTTCAAAAGAGCTGAGATTGTTTAAAAATTTTCCAATCCCCTTCCTCTCCCCTCTCCTCCACATTGTAAGAAAAACAAGAGTGGGGAAGTTAAAGGGGAAGTTGGGGTCCCTTCCAGGCGGTACTCCAGGGGGCACTGTGGCATTAAGAACTCTGGCTGGAAGAGGCTGCTAGTTTGATCATTGCTGAAAAGAGAAAAATTTTCCAAGTTTGCAATCATTTTCTCTTCAGATGTTCCAAGCCAGTATTCCAACAAAGGAAATGAAAAAGGGAAACCTACTATTTCCCCCTTCTCTCTGTGCTCCATATGCAGCATTTAATTTCGGTACCAAGGACACAAGATTTTGAATAGGAAAAAACAAAGATAAAACAGCTCAGAAAATGTTTCTCTTTCAGTCTCCCCTTCCTTCCTTCCTTCCTTCCTTCCTTCCTTCCTTCCTTCCTTCCTTCCTTCCTTCCTTCCTTCCTTCCTTCCTCCTGTTTCCTTCTTTCTTTTTTTCATCTTCCCTTCTTCCTCCCTCCTTTCCTTTTTTCTAGTCCTTCTCTACCAGTAAACAACAGCAAAAATTGCATCTTTCTACTTACCTTGGTTGTATTTCTTCTTGTTCTTAATTTGATCCATTCTTTTAAAAAGACTTCCTGGACGCTGCTTGCCTGTTCATTCATCAGATTGGAGCAAGGAGCGCTGTCTCTCTGTACATTTTGATAGATCTTAACAGTAATTATGTGGCAACTTCAAAGCAAAACTATTTTATTTGTGTGCTTTCCCCCCTCTGTTTTTCTCTATCTTTCTGCACACACACACACACACGCACACGCACACGCACACGCACACACTCACACTCACACTACTAACCCCTCTAAATCCAAACAAAAAATCCTTTCAAACAGGGCAGAAAATTGAGTTGAAGTTAGCAGCTGGTATTTCAAATGTACGATAATTGCAAAAACCTCCCCAAATTTCTGGGGAAGTAATGAAAGAACCCTGTAAAGAAATAGAACTTTAAAAACCAGAAAAGAAATAGAATTACTTATTTGACTAATTTCAATTAAAAATGTCTTTTGATCTTCCCTCAGAATTTCAACATTTTAGACCAGGGACCAATGATAAAAAGAGTTGGAGATAGATGTTTAACTAGGATCTACCAAAATGGAATCTGCCAATGCCGTATTCTATCTCCTACAGTGAATGAGTTGGTCCTAGCAAACTTTAGGCAAAGAGCAAACTTTTCAAATAATATTTTTACATCTTAAAACATTCCCTCCCTCACCCCCTAATCCTGCTTTTGTGACATCAGAGGCAGGTCTCCGGGTTTCAAAGAAAAAGCACATTCATTCAATAAAAAAATGAACAACAAAGCGGGATGTTTCATTGACGAAATGTTTTCCAGGGACTTTGACTTTATTATAAATGAGGTTTTCTTTGTCTCAGGAACTAAAAATACTAGAAAGGAAGGAAATCTATGAAGGGGCTGAAAATACTAGGAACTATTAACCAAACCTCCCCTTGTAGAAAGGTGGGAGCGTGCGGGGGCCTCTGAAAGCCAGAGCGAAGCACACACAGAGGGAAGGAACGTCAGAGTCCCAGCGATGTGCGAGGTGGAGAAGCCTGTGCCTCCGCCCAGAGAGCAAGGCCCCTCGGTGGCGAGCGCTTCGGAGCATGGCGGGTCGCAGCGTGTGTATGTGTGTACATGCAATTTGTACTGTAACTGCTTGTCTAAACTTGTGTGGACGCTCATTAAGGAAAACTTCCATATGGTGTAGTTGGAAAGAAAACATCTGACTTTTGTGTGTGATCAGACACTCTTCCTGGCGAATATTACAAATAAAAACATGCCATGGGGTTCTTTGCAAGAAAGGCGTCCCTGTCCCGTCTGCCACTTTTGCCAATTCGCTGTCTAATTTGAAAACAGAAGGAATATAGGCAAAGTCGGCTCGGAAGCGGCACCCTTAGGCATGAGAGTTTCTGTGCTCTCTCATAGGATAGGCAAACTTGCCTGGGAAGGAGGACGCCAGTGTTTTCTCTGGATTTTAGCAGACTACAAAAAATGGAATTGCCAGGGAAAAAGAAATGAGCTCATGTGAGCTTAGGTAGAAATGCTTATTTTTGTGCGAAACATATCCACCTAATTGCAAAAATAGACATTTGTTAGCTGTATTCTTGCTCCTTTGGAAACGGGCTCATTCATTTCAGTTTTATTATTTCCCCCCTTTGTTGTGTTAAGTTCTGTAAACTCACTGAGGATCACAAATCCCTTTGCACAGTGTGATATGCCGATTGAGGGGTCCTGAGTATGAGTGTGCAAAACCAAAATTACAAAGAATTGATTATTATTATTCACCAACACAACACTTTCACCACCACAACAATAAAAGCGACTATAAGCAGTCAGGGTCTCTCAGATTTCTGAGTTTGCTTTTAAATACCTAAAAATCAGTGAAAGAGAAGGAGGCTTTATTTCTAAGTGCCTATTCCCAATAGTAGGATATTAATACAGCAAAAATAATCTGTTCCCATCACATGAAGCGCCCATGAAATTTTTTCCCTGCAGTTTTGAAACGGGGAACATTTCCTAGTGTGGACTGAGAAGCAGGCAGCTGCCTTATCAAAATGGCCAGCAGATGGCACTCCGCCCCTGGCTACTACTCCTGAGCCTGATTTTGGTGCCACTCTTGGTCTTTCCAGCAAGAGGGTGGATAGGCAGTTGGGGTGGATTTTACACAGTCCACAGTATCTCGGGGGACCTAGAGAAGGAGAAGGGTAATCAAGCCAACGAGCTGTATTTGTAGGTCGTGGGGCTGGCTGGCTTTTGAGAAGTTTGCTAGAGCTAAACCAGACCCGGATGTCTGGGTGTGGGTGTGTTTTGGCCTGCCACCACTGAGCAGAAAACAAGACGGTGACTTTGTAAGATTATCTAAATCCTTTCAGGCATTTGGGAAAATTTTTTTTTTTTTTTTTTTTGTTTTGGTTAGTGGTGTAATTATAACACCTTCACACACCCTGTGGTAATGAAAGGCATTTTGGTTTTCCTCAAACCGTTGAACCAAAGTTTCTGTTGAGCAAAAATTGTAATGATGGGATCCCATGGAGGAGCAGGGAAAGGAGAGAGATGAACGTGTGTGCACGCATTCGTGTGTATGTGTGTGACATTGTTAGGAATGGGGGAAGGTGGTCGACGACGAATGTAATAGTTGGATGATGGGGTGCTGCATGAAGGGAAAGTGAGATATATCATGAATATAAGTCCAAAGATCTGCATCAAAACTGGGGACTCTTGAACCATCAGTGCATTCTTCTTGCCCGGTTCCCAGTGTGAGAGGTAAAGAAGCGCGTTACCGTTTAGATGCCCCACAGTGCTATTACTTTGGGACAACTGATGGCTATAATCCCATTGCTGCAAGGCATTTGAAATTGGAAAGGCCTCCAAAACCAGGGGCACTTGGCCACCACACTCGGGGAGGGAGGGGAAGAAAAGGAAGTTTTCATTTGTGTGGAGGCTTCAAGGTTTTCATAACATAGCTTCCAAATGTAGTCAAAACCTCAAGAAACTGGAAGTCGGCCAATCAGAGCCAGAGAGGCGAGCAACCAGGAAACGGTGGCTATCAGGAATGTATTAAATGACAGAAATAACACAACTCCTTCATGACACATCCTGGAGGCAACGTAAACCAGTCCTTTGTCTCCTTTGCGTTTTCTAAGGCTCTGCATTTATGGAAGGCAGAGAAGTCTATTTTTGTGTACTCCACCAACTATTTTAGGATGACAGAATCTGAGTTGGAAAAGATAATGGGCCTAATGCAAGCCCTCATTCCAGAAGGCTATTCGTTCCAAAGCAGGAATGATA
Source organism: Plecotus auritus (assembly GCF_963455305.1). Classification (NCBI taxonomy): domain Eukaryota; kingdom Metazoa; phylum Chordata; class Mammalia; order Chiroptera; family Vespertilionidae; genus Plecotus; species Plecotus auritus. The sequence goes on from NC_137779.1 coordinate 9,208,013, forward strand.
ATGGTTGGCGATAGGTACTTCGTTAAAGCCGGGGGCCACGCTTGGTGCTTTGCATGTAACATCTCATTCAGTCGTCACGACAATTCATGGGAGAGGTCTATTATTATCCCACTTTACAGACAAGGCAACTAAGTCTCAGAGAGATTAGGTCACTTGCCCAAGATCACACAGCCTGAAAGATGCAAAGGTCAAGTTCAAATACCTGGCAGAGTGAGCTCCATCCTGGGCTTTCTAAGCATGACTTTCAAGCCTACATTTTGAGACAAGAAAGTGTTCTCTGTTAATGAGGAGAACCACCGACCCAGAAGTGCACTTGCTGTTTCCTTAGAGTGACGGCCCAGGAAAGAGAGGCTTGAGACACTGAGATGGACGTGTCAACTTACCGTCCCCCAGAGAGATGCCATGTGGGTGGAGGCCGAGAGAAGCCAGCAGTTCCTGTTCAGCAGTGAACTTGGCATCACAATGCTCATCTGGCAGGAGAAAACAACACCCAAAGCCCTTTTACCTGCTCATGTGCCACGTGGGACCGAGCAAACACAGGGTAAAATGACATTTCTGGGGGGCTCTGAGATTTGGAGGGAAAGACTCTTGCAGGGTTTCAGGTTCTTAGCCACCCCTGTCCCACTGTATCTTTATGGCTCAGCCTTGGCGCTCCAGCAGCAGTGGCTGGAGTCAAGGCAGAGGGAGACCCCTGCCCAAGACTCCCTACCTTCACGTGTTCTCTGCTGTCTCACCGGGCCTCTCTGTGACCTCGAAGGCTGGCTCCAAGTGGCTTAGGCTGCAGGGCAAAGTTCGCTCGCTTGGGGAGCTATGGGCAGAACTGTTTGGCTGGAATGACCTTGTACATACAAGGTGAGGTTTGTGTTGGGACCACAGCAGGCAGATTAAGTCTCCTGTGCACCCTGGAGCTAGGGGTGAGGGTTGGAGTGTGACTATCTTCATGGTCAGGTTCAGCCGTCTGCAACTCCATCTCAACGAGGACCATGGAAGTACTTTCTACCTGGATGCTGCGTTCCCTCGCAGGCGGCCCCCATGTGTGTATTTATCCTGTTCATTCACAACTGTCCTGGAGGGCCTGTTACAGGCCAGGCTCCGAGACTCACTCAGCCCAAGGGATCCAGGCCCAGTGAGGGCGCTGAGGAGATAAATGGACGTTTATAATAGGGCTGTCAGTGCTGGAGGGAGTCGCTGTGATCATACTGGGGAGGGCATTTAATTCAGTTCTTTAGGTGGGAAGTGGAGGGAAGGAGCAGGGAGGCTGCCTGGAGGAGGTGGTATCTTGCCTGAGAGCTGACAGTAGAATTAACCAGGTGAAGAAGGTGGGACAGAGAGGCTGTTTCAGGGAGTAGGAAGAGCACATCCAAAGGGGCCAGAGGCGGTGGGGAGGGGAGGGAGCAAGATGCTGGAAACGGCAAGTAAGTTCTTTGGCTGGGCCCTGGCCGAGTGGAGGGCAGAGAGGAGGCACAGCTGAGGTCTGTGGGCTGCGCTAAGGCATTCGCTCGTTATCCAGATGGCAGTGGGGAGAGCGATGGAAGCATTTAGGACAAGGGACTGACCCCGCCACTTCCAGCCATACCTCAGTGGACTTGGAGAATCCATTTTCTTAAGGACTATGGTGCCATCTCCGCTTCATAGCTGCAGCTGCCCCTGGTTCTGGGATGCAGGGACTCGAGAGAGAAGAAGGTGTGTGTCTCTATTCAAGCTGAATGTAACGGTCAAACCAAAGCATAAAGAAGGATGGGCCAGAACGCGCATCCCAGTAGCCCCAAACCCGGGAAGAAATACAGCAATCCCAATGAAACGGTAGCACGTAGATTGTTCCTGGTACTGTTTTCGGGAGGGGAAGCTAGATCTCCATGAGAAGTAATTTTGGCAGTTCGCAGCTTGCAGCCCGTGTTGGTAACAGAAACATTTAAAAAGACACAGCTTTAAAAAAGACATACATTTCTTTCCCCGAAAAGGACTTCACACCGTAAGCATCTCTCCTGCAAAGGGAAAACATCTTGCGTGTTGTGACCGATTTCCCGTCCGCCCGGCTGTCCTTCTCCAGTGGAAGTAATTGGGGGAGAAAGGTCTGCGGAGCATATGCTTTGATGTTTGGGGGAGGGGGCACCTTTTCAACAAATGTCCGCGGCAGACACAGTGATTGAGAAAGGCACATCCGTTTTGGAAAATGCCTGCTAATTAAATGAATGTTTTCAACTGGAAAGCATGTCTGAGCTGTTAAGATACATCCTGATGAAGTTGGAAGGAATGCTTTAGATGTTGGCTTGAAATGAGTGTTTCATGTACCTGGGCCTCCTCAGATCTCAGACAGCACATCTCATTCATTCATTCATTCATTCATTCATTTGCTCATTCAGCACTGGATTGTTGAGCCCCTCTGTGCCAGGCACCATGGGAGGTGCTGGGTGTTCAGTAATGAACAAGGCTCCTTATGGGAACTTGTATTCTAGAAACAAAGACAGAACTTTATTAAGAACCATTTTTGTCAAGCATTTTCATCAGTGAACTGGAATAAAGAAGGGATAAAGCTGGGTCTCCAGAGACTGACAGACATGGGTTCCACCCCAGTCTCTCCTGTTTATTAGACCTGTGACCTTGAACAGTTGCTTTGCCTTTTCCAGACTCAGTCTCCCCATCTATAAAATGGTCATAACAATAGTACCTACCTTATAGGGTGAGAGTGACTATTAAATGAGATAATGCATGGAAAGCACTTGGGTTAGTATTTGATCCACAGTAAGAATTTTTATGGGAGTTATGTTTATTATCAAAACCAAGGACATCAGAGTACTTTAAAAAGTAAATTCAACCCAGCCAGCATGGCTCAGTGGTTGAGCATCGACCTTTGAACCAGGAAGTCATGGTTCGATCCCCTGTCAGGGCACATGCCCAGGTTGCAGGCTCGATCCCCACTGTGGGGCATGTGGGAGGCAGCCAATCAATGACTTTCTCTCATCATTGATGTTTCTATCGCTCTATCCCTCTTTTCCTCCCTGAAATAAAAAAAATATATTTTTTAAAAAGTAAATTCATACTCCTGAAATAAAAAGTGGAGGTCTGTCCTTTTAACCTACCGGCCTATCTTATATAATAAAGGCTAATATGCAAATAGACTGAACAGAGGTACAACTGAACAACCGAACAAGCGGTTGCTATGACATGTGCTGACCACCAGGGGGAGCACACACAGAACATGGTGGGAGTGGGCAGCGGGTGGCAGAGCACAGAACATGGCAGGCATCAGCCATGGCGGGATGGTGGAGCAGGTGAGCGGGGACGCCAGACCAAGGCGGGGTGCCAGTCGCTGTCATTGGGGCGAGCCTCTGGTGGTTACTGAAAATTCTTTGCTTCTGCGTGCCTCGGTCCCGCCCGGTGCTTGCACCCGCTGCTGATGCCCAGTGCTGGTCCCAATCCCTCAGCACTGCCAGCAGGTGTGAGTGGGGCTGGCACCGTCAGCATGTGGGAGCAATGGCGGTGGGAGCAGGCTTCCAGCAGACAGGGGCCCAGGCGCCTCGGCGGGAGGGGCTGGGCAGGGGTGCGGAGGATGGGCCGAGACCCGCCCCTGTGCCCAGCGCAGCCTCGCAGCCCACAGTTCCTTTCAAGGTGCATGAATTCATGTCCTGGGCCCCTAGTTATTAATAGCAGTTGCAAGTGACTGCCAACCCCACATGGTTCAGAATGAAAAAGGAATCCATTGACACAGGGTAGAGATATTGTCACATACACCTGGGTCTAGAACTTTAAAGCAGATCACCAGCCTCTGTTTCAATCTCGCAGCTGTTTCTTCTGCACAGGTAGAGCTAAGACAGCCTCTTCTTCCAGGCCTAGGGGTGGCCCCAAGGCTCCTCCAGAGGTACCTCCTTTGCACATGGTTCTAGGGAAGGCCCAGGATTTATTCTGATTGGCTGGCTTGGGTCACGTGCCTAACCGGAAAAGCTTAGGGGATGCTGTTCTCCTATTGGCCAGGCCTGAGTCACATGCTCACTGGAGCAGGGGAGGAGACATGGAGTCAACTCCATGCAACTCACATGGACTGAAAGAAGAGGGGAAATTAGGAATGCCACGTTCAAGACCACTGGGTGTTGATCACACACTACCCAAAGGCTGTTACTCTTGTTAATGTTGGGTTACACTTTGGATTGCACACTTCCAGACTTCCTTTTCTTTCTGTGTTTATCTATTTTACTATCTATTGTGCGTGTATATCCACATGTTATAATTATGTATGTATATATACATATATCTATGTGTTACATATCTGTACACACCCCCCCACATATATTCCATAGATGGGAAACTTGCTACATTCACTTCATCAAATATATAGTATCTAACAAATAAACCTCAGTACGTATAGATAAATTGTGTTCTTTTAATTAAGAGTTTTAAAATCAAAAGGATACTAGAACTCATTTAGCCAAGGTGCTTCCATTTCATAGATGGGAAAACTGAGGACCCTAGTCAAGAGAGTCTTGCTCCAGGTCATACAATATGCAACGCTCTTCTGACCCTTGAAACATGTGGTCTTCTTCCTCTTTAAGCTCATTTCCAGTGAGCTCAGTGCGCTGCGGGCAGCTGGGGTCCATGGGGGAGTTGTGTGCATGAAGTATCGAATGCACAAGATGGGAAAGGCTGAGTTTTTCTTGAAGAGGCTATTTTTTGGAGAGGGAAGAGATCTGTGTCCTGCCTTAGCTGACTTTATAACAAGCAGATCCAGATACTAAGGACTGGATCTGCTTGTTATTCTAGGAATGGTAAATATTGAACAAGAGACTCTTTGAGGAGCGTGGAACTAAATGATAATTACTAGTAAGCTCACATTAAGGGAAAAGGAAATTCTCTCTCTGTCTCTCTCCAAATATATATGTTCCCAAATTGATTTAATTGTGGGGGATGAATAATCATGAACATGAAAATCTGAAGAGTTAAGAGTTTCCTTAACTAGAAGTTTGCTGCCCTAAATTTTATTAACAGAAGAAGGGCTTGTTATTACCATTCATCCTTTGTGGCTAGTTAAGTGAAAATGAATGGAAATGAAAAATTCACTTTCTCAGATTTAGAGAGATGAAGACAGGCAGAAAGAGAGCTAGAGCAGCAAGACAGAGAGAAACAGAAAAAAGGAGGGAGGGGCAAAAACTGGAAGAACACAAAGAGAAATGGAGTGAAAAAGAGGCCTAAAGAGAGAGACAGAAAGACAGACTTCTCCCCCAACACTCAATACAGAGGGCGCCCGTGATGAGAAGAGGCATCGGTTCCCAACTCCCCGAAGGGTTCCTCTCCTCCGACACTGGACTTTCTGTTACCAGCAGGAGGATGAAACGTAAGTCCCGGGGGAGATGGCGAGACGCATCCTCTAGCGCTGTGCTTTCCACTCATCCTCTCATCCTCTGTGACCTTCGGGTCAAAATGACGTGTGCTGAAGTGTAAAAAACGTGCACACTGCATGTTGAAGACTTACGCAGAAACGGATGTGAAATATCGCACGAATAATTTTCACATTGATTATATGTTGAAATGAGAGTGTTTGGGGTATATTGGGTTAGATAAAAATGTTAATCCAAGTTAATATTACCTGTTCCCCCCCCCCTTGTGTGTGTGTGTGTGTGTGTGTGTGTGTCTACTAGGAAATTTAGAAGTACAAGTGTGGCTTGCATTATTTTTCTATTGAATAGTGTGGACCTAGACCCTCACCCTCTCCAGGCCTCGAGATGGCAGCAGGATATTTAGGCATAAAACAGTGAAAAAGACGGCAGCAACCTCAGTTTACCCCCTGCCACCTCGCCAGGCCTCACCTGCTGGGCGGAGCCCCGTCTGTGGCTGGCATCTTGACCATGCCATCTCCATTAGCCCTTAAGTGGCAGGGGGTACAAAGGCCCTTCAAGGCCATCTTGGGCTCCGACTCCGGTCTGGGTGGCCCTTTCCGGGAAGCGCTGAGTTGCCTCTTGGCACAGCCACTCACCAGGTGATTCTTTGCAGCTCTGAGTTCCTAAGCGTGTCTTCAGAAAGCAGGAAATGTTTCAAGTGAGTTGGGACCGTGAGTGTTTTTACCGGAATAAATATGGTGCTCTTTGCCTGCCCTGGATGAGATCGGGCTGCACTCTTCTCTCTGAATTGAGTGGAGGGAAAAACAGTTCATTTAAAGCATGAAAATACTCATCTTCGATTTTGCACCAACTTTTCTCTTCCTCTGAGTAACATCTGTGTTCGCCTGAAAGCCTGGCTCTTCCTCCTGTGCCCACCTGCTTTCCTTGGTTTGCTTTCTAGAACAATCTTGCTTCCCATTTGTCTTCTGCTCTGCACATCAGTTTGCTTTATTAATGGTCTGTGACATAGAGATGTGCTTCCATGTCACTTAACTCACCTGACAAGTAGGAATCTTGATGAGGTGGGAGATAAGCTTCATGTCCAGTCAACAGTTAATGAGTCCTGCTATGTGCTGGGTGCTGTGTGCAGAGCTTTCTATCATTATCTCATTTAAGCCTTCCCACAGTGTCATTATGTAGGCACTGTACCCATTGTTCAGATGAAGAAACAGAGGCTTGGGCAATGAAGTGACCCACTGAGGTCTTGCAGTTGGCTCATGATGGAGCACAGACTTGGATCTAGTCTTTTGACTCCAAAGTGTCTGCTTTTAACACTTCCTGCCTCCCTCCCGTGTTCATACCAGTATGGCAAATGAGAAAACTGAGGCACAAAGAGATTACGGGGCGCAGCCATGGTAATCTTTCAGGTTCAAGTGTTAGTAAACACACCTGAAACTGATTTCACACAAAAGGGAAGTTAATGGAATTGAAAGTTTAGCAGTAAGGCTTGTCTTGATCTAGGAGCTCAATGTTTCAGAGATCCCGATTTTTTTAAAAAAAGGAGATATCATTGACATATAACGTTGTGTTAGTTTTGAAAATTTAAGTCACTTTTTAAAAAAGAATTTCCAAACTGACAACTCTTGTGAAAAGCACCAAGCCCAGGACACAGAACTGCAGTGAGCAGCATTCTTAGGTGCAGCTATCAAATGTGAGAGCTCCCCGCTTCTTTGAGACACCCCACACTCATGGTGAACTCTGCTTCCAAGGTGTCCTGTAAAGCACTCCACCGGCTCAGGCCCACGTTACCACACTTACAGCTCAGGAACGGGGGGAACACCCACTGGGCAGCCTCCCCAGCAGTTGACAAAAGGGTAGGGGAGCTACAAGTATCATTTCACTTAACACATTCAGCCTGTGTGGGTCATCTACCTTCATGGGTTATCTCAGAACAAAACTCACTCAGTCTTCCCACACACGTGGGTGTCCTCTGAATGCAAGAACCTTCGTATGTCATTTGCTGTCATTGCTCTCTTCAAAGACTTGCTGGGGACTCTTGTGGGACTCTGGGCACAAGTCTTTGGTTTCCTTCTCTGAGGCTGGCTCTGAGCCTCTGCCTCAGTGTGCACTCCCGTCTCTGCTTCCTCACGCGGACTCCTCTTGCCGGAGCCGAGGCCCCTCCATCTCCGCCTTGGTGACTTTGTGCTCACCCTCACTGCGTGCGTTCCTTGGCTTATTGCCTGGCACCTCCTACATCATCTCAGTGCACCCCACTTGGAAAGCTCTTCCAGTTTACACAGACACTCACACACGCACACACACTCATCACACGGACACACAGACACACGGACAACCCCACATTCACTCATAGCCTCCTCCTTATTCACACACATGCACTCACACTTAGCACACATGCACATATCCCAAACACATTCACTTACACACCACACTCATTTGCACACACACTCACATACAAACACCCCCCTACACTTTCGTTGACACACTCAAAAATGCATTTGTATGAGCACACACATACAAAGATACCTGACACACACACACACACACACACACACATGTTCACACACACACACAAGCCGGCAGATTCTCTGTCACAGACACACACTAGAGTCCTGTCAGCCGCCATTCACCAAACAACTCCGCAGTGATGTCAGAGAGGAAAAGTTCAAATGAAAATCAGATTCGGTAATTATAGGACTTTCTACACGCACATTTTTTTTTTTTCTTTTCCGGGCTGGACTTGAAAATGAAAGAGGCCCAGGAGATGAGAGCCTTTCCCGGGGTTGGGAAGTAAGTAAGCAAAACCACATTTAAGGGAGTGAGAAAAACTCCCTAAACTGCTCTTAAAAACCGCTTGATGGAGAAGAGGCCTGGTGGCACCACTTCACTGTCGAGCGTTATGTCTGACTTTTGTGTCTCTGTGCAGTGACGTTTCTGTGGGTTTTTCAAGGCCAAAGCCAAAGACTTTCCCTCTCGTGGCCCCATTTTGATCTTGAGCAGGACTTTGAATAGCGTCAGATCCATTCACTCTGGCCAGCGCGCACTGAGTGTCTGGTACGTGCTGGTATCGGCGAGCCCCTGGTGGGTATGAAATCAGTAAGAGGTGTCCGGAATGGTGGGGGAAGACTGGCTCAGGCACTGCTGGATGCTGGGGCTCAGGCAGACATTAGCACATCACCACACTAAAGGTGTCCCGTGGTCAGACCAGGATGACCGGAAGCTGGAAGGCCAGTTTCCGGGGAGGCCGCTGAAGTAGTCCAAGTGGACAAGCATGATGGCTTGAACTAAGCAGCTGTGAGGTGGGAAAGAAGTGAATGGCTGTGAGAAACAGATGAATTAATTTGCCAAGACTTGGGGATGGAGGATGTGGGGGGTAAGGAAGAGAGGTATCAAGAATAATTTCTGCCCAGCTGGCGTGGCTCAGTGGTTGAGCGTCAACCTATGAACCAGGAGGTCACAGTTTGATTCTCGGTCAGGGCACATGCTTGGGTTGCGGGCTTGATCCCCAGTAGGGGGTGTGCAGGAGGCAGCTGATCAATGATTCTCTCACATCACTGATGTTTTTCTTTTTCTCTCTCTCCCTCTTCCTTCCTCTCTGAAATCAATAAAAACATTTTTTTAAAAGGGGGGATAATTTCTCTAAGTGTCTGGCTTTTACATCTAGAGGGCGGAGATAGGTTATTTCTCTTTCCTCAACCAAAAAGATGGCTATAAAGTTTCTGACTCAAGATGATGGTTTCCCCGCCCCCCAGCATGATTGAGGTCTGATAGAAAAATAAGATTATAATATATTTTAAATATATAGTACAATGATTAGACATACATAGATGTTGTGAAAGGATTCCCACTATCATGTTAATTAACATATCCATCACCTCACCCATGTACACCCCCCTTATTTTAGTGAGAACACTTAAGTTCTACTCTCTCAGCAAATTTTAGCTGTACATTTATCTATTGTAGTCAACATATTATACATTAGATCCTCAGACCTTATTCATCTTATAACTTTACCCTTTTACCAACCTCTCCCTATTCCCCCATCCAACCAGCCCTTGGCAAACACCATTCTATTCTCTGTTTCAGAGTTCAACCTAGATTCCCCATGTAAGTGAGATCATGCAGGATTATTTGTCTGTGTCTGGTTTATTTCACTTAGCATAATGTCTCCAGGTTCATCCATGTTGCTGCAGATGACAGGATTTCCTTCTTTCTAAAGGCTGAGAAATGTTCTGTTGTCTACACATATCCCACGTTTTCTGTCTCCATTCATTCACTGATGGACATGCAGGCTGTTTCCATGTCGTGGCTGTTATGAATAATGCTGCAGTGAGCATGGGGGTGCAGATATCTCTCCGACACAGAGGTTTCATTTCCTTTAGATGTATACCTAGTAGTGGGATTGCTGGATCATATGCTAGTTCTATTTCTAATTTTTTGAGAAGCCTTTATACGGTTTTCCATAGTGGCTGCACCAGTTTACATTCCCACCAACAGTGCACAAGGCTTCCCTTCCCGCCACGTCCTCAGCAGCATTTCTCTCTTTTTCATGGTCCATCCTAGCAAGTGTGAGCTGATAGCTCCCTGTGGTTTGTGTTCGCATGCCCCTGATATTAGTGATGTTGCTCACCTTTCCATGTGTCTGTTGGCCACTTATGTGGCTTCTTTGGAAACATATCTGTTTGGTTCCTTTGCCCATTTTTTTTCCTTTGCTCATTTTTAATTGGTTTATTTATTTTTATTAAGTTGTATGCGTTCCTTGTACATTTTGAATGTTAACCCCTTATCAGATGTGTGGTTTGCAAATCTCCTCCCAGTCTGTATGTTGTCTTTTCCTTTTGTTGGTGGTTTCCACCGCTCTACGTATCCATCAGACTGGATAGTGTGTGGTTAAACCTGCTGCAGGAGCAGTTTTGCTTTATTTCCTCAGGTCACCCACACAAGAACCATGAGAGTCAGGGATTGTCGTTATGGTTACATAGATAGTGAGCTAAGAGGGTGTGAGTGGTAGTAGAATTGTAACATTGAGAGGCATTATTGCAGCCCTATTAGGAATGCAGATCTACCCCAAGCTGCCTACCTGGGATGGAGTCTCAGCACAACTCTACTGCCTAGGTGACCTTGGGCAAGTGATTCAACTTTTCCGTACCTCAGTTTCCTCATCTTTAAAGTGGGGGAGAAGTGTGCCTATGTCAGAGAGTTGTCTTAAAGCTTTAATGAGACGGTATGTGCAAAGTGTTTAAAGCCATGTGTGCTTGTGGTGAGCACTCAGGACAGATGAGCTCTCATTACTGACCTGCACACCTTCCCCATGGGTAGCGTGCTGTGGCCACAGTGGAGGTCATCAGTGGTGCTCCATATGTCCTGCTCTGGTTTAGGAAGGGTCGTGCTCCCCTGCAGCTTGGAGTTAGGGCTGGTCATGGCCACATGATTTACTTTGGCCACTAAATATAAATAGAAGTGATGTGTCCTTTCTGGGTAGAAGTTTTAAGAGCCAATGTGCAGTTTACCATATCTGTCTTTCTTTCTTCCATGGTGGCCATCAAGGTTCTGGCTGCTCCGTCAGCCCAGTAACAGAGCAAGGTCATGGGGAGCAGAGCCCCCAGGTGATCTGCAATAGGACTGTTGTGCAAATGGAAAATAGAGCTTTGCTGTTTTAATGCAAACAACGGGGGGGTTGGTTGTTAGTGCACCAAAATCCGTCCTATTCTGACTGACACAGTGATGGGCCTGCAAACTGAGCCCTCTTCATCCTGTAAATAAATATTTCAGAGGTCCATTCCTCCATCACATTTTACAGCAACCCCATTGTACAGATCCAAATAAAGACAACAACAACAACAACAACAAAACACTTCTTTAGCTTTTGGAGAGAGATACTACTCAGCTCAGAAATACCGTGAAAGGGATTTGTATTGAAAAAAAGTGGGCTTGATAGAAAGTATACAGCTTTTATATATAATGAAAATGGAAGTGGGCATCACTGTACATGTGAAAAGAAAATCTATGGAAACCACAGAACATTTTAAGAGGTCAAAGGTAAAAGCAAATGGTCTTATGATGTATCAGTTAAATAAACAACGGCATCTTGAACCAGAATGGGAGGGGGGTTTCTGGTCTCCATCCAACTTTTCAGAGATGTAGTTAAAATAGGGCATTAGCTTTCTGTAGAGGCTTTCTTTTTGTCAGCATCCTAAACAGAACTCACATGAGCAGAGAAGTGGACTTAGACACTGGGAGTTTTAGGTGTCTCAGAAAATCGGAATACAGCCCAGGCTTCCAGGAGAGTGTGTGGATCTTGGGAAACTCAGGGTTTAACAGCCATCATGATCTATGAGGTGTCCCCCCTCCGCCGGCCCCAATTTCAGAAATGTATGTCATTCTTCAGATACGTTTATTACAGACCCTGGAGATGATTTTTTTTTTTTTTTTTTTTTTTTGGTGGGCACGTCCAATCCTCTTTCTTGACAGTAGGTATTTGGGAGTGTGTGGTTAACATAGAAATTAACGTCCAGGTTCTTGTGGCCTGGCTGTTGATGTCATCTGAGAGAGAAGTGGGACAGAGGTCTCAGTCTGCTGGGCACTCGTGTAGGCTTGTCTGTGGTTTTCTTAATGTTGTGTCATTGGGAGCCCCTCTGTGCAGAGCCATGGCCTCAATGACAATAATGGTAAATGGCAATCGAGAGACCTCAGTTTATATCTCTAACTCTACCCTGGGAAATTTACATGAACTCTCTGAGCCTCGGTTTACTCATCTGATAAATGGACACATTGGCACATATTAGGATTGTTGTGAGGATAAACTGAGATAAAAATATAAAGTCAGGCTCATCCTAGTATGTGGCATATGCTCAATAAATCTGAGTGATGATGGTGATAAAATGTCATGTGTGTCAACCTGTGATAAGATCAGGTCACACTTGGGCTTTTAGTGACATAATTTTCCTCAGTGGAACACTATATCTGAACCACGTCCAGCAAGGTCAGTGGTGAACCTGAGGGGGTGGAGCGGGGTGGGGGGCAGTGAAGGATTAAAGAAAACAGACAAGAGAATAAAGCTGGGGCCAGGTAGGACACTGTTCTCGGATGGAGAGACAGTGACACAGCCAAGTCTTTATTTTATAGTCATATCCCACGAGGCAAAGTGAGGGCGCGGACAAGATGTTTACAGTGTTCTTGCAAGTTTCTAATCTACTTAATTATATGCACCTGAGAACTCTTATCAAGCTTTGTTTTGGCAGCACTTGCTGCACCTCCCGCAGCCTACATCACTCAGCCATCTGGGACCACAGGTTTGGACCATAAGGTCAAGCTTACAACCATAGCCTTTGGCTATAATTGTGCTGGGAGGGATTTGCCCTCCAGGCTGGGACCTGCATGTGGCTTTGCCATGAGAAGACCATGCCCTCTTATTAGTCTGAGGCTTGAACTTGTCCAAATGCTGTAGCCGTTCTCCACACATATCCAATAACACCATTGCGATAACCTAATGACCATTGAGATGCCTGGGTCGTGGAAGTGATGGCTGGGATTTTATTAGCCAATCCTACAGTTCACATGAAAGCCAGATGCTTGCCTACAACTTGAGCTTTTACCCAATCGAGAATATACAATCTCTTCCTCTTAAGGCATCACTTTGATACCTGATGACTCGCTTCATAAGAAGATCAGGTTCAGAAGCTATTGTCAGTGGTCCAGGACCACATTTCACATAGCTGCCTTCGAGTCATCCACACACTGTAGCCCGGATTTTATTTGGAGCCTCCTTTGTTGTATAGCTCACACTCACAATCATCCTTGCCCATTCAATCAAGTCCAAAGTCCATGTCCTCATAGAAAAAGAAGTCTTGTGATATACCCTAAGGTGGCCTTTCAGCCTTCTTGCTTACTCATCCTTTAATATGCTCTGTATTCTGCAATCTTATGATGGCAGATATGTAGTACTTGTGTTACCTGGTTCCCATACCATGTCCATGGCAGACATCACTAAGCATCTCAGAACTCTGCCCCCTGACTTCTTACACAGTCTCACCACTGTCCTCAAAGTAGTACTCCAGGAAACCATTTTCAAACAGCGAAGCTTAGTGTGCAGAACAAAGCTGATCTGCCATCCTGGACATGGGCAGACTGGCTTCCTTTCCTCAGCATTCACCCATGCCTCTGTGCTTACCAGAATTCTCTTGTCTCTGCCTGACTAAACTCCATTCACCATTCAGGATTTATTACAGTTCATTGAGTTTCTACAAGTACCCACAATATTATGAAATCACAAATAGTATTTTTGAGTTGATTTGAAATCTTGATGACCCAAACTCCGTTGACCCCTCCTTGTCCTGATCTCATATAATATATATATTCTGAGTAGTCACATCCACTATATTTTTTAGCCTACGATTAATAAAGGTTTGCCTATCCTGTCTACAACTGGATTCCTGAGGGTAGGAGCCACATCATTTTTTAGAGTAGCAGATCTGAGTTCAAATTCTGACTTTGCCACTTCCTAGCATAATGAACTTAACCTCGTTGAGTGTCAGGTTCCTTATATGCCAAATGAAGAAGATAAAGACAACCTCCTATTGGTTGGTTGGTTGTAGCTATTCAATGAATATAAACCCCTTAGCCCAGTTTCTGATGAATAATATTGGAAAAATGTAATTAGCGAGTCTCTACATTCCATGTAGAGCATAGTGAGGGGCAAACAGCTTTGGAACAAAAGTCCCAATTTCAAAATCAGGTTTGGCCATTGATTAGCTTGGAGAAGTCAGTTTGGAGTCTTATCTTGCTCATCTGTGAAATGGGCTTTTAGTCTGTTCCCACTTTGGTTTCTGGTGTAAATGCAATCATGAAGGTGGAAACAAAGGTGACATTCAGAATATTTAGCAATCAGTATTGCATGGGATGGACCCATTGGAACAGATGTTGGACAGATGCTGGCTATAACAAGTAGGGTGGCTACTCTGAATGTCCATCTTTGGTGAAGACATTCAGGAAAGGATGAAGTGTTGCCCAGATGCAAAAGGTTCCTATTGTCCTTAATCCATGTGTGAAATGATGATGAAAATAGTTTACACACGTAATAGATATAACATTGTGGGAACCTCCAAAAGGCTACTCAGTCAGGACTCTCAGTTGAAAGTGACAGAATTGCAACTCAGCAGGATTAAATGGAAAAAAAATTTATAGGTTTAAATTATTGAAAGGTAACAGTGAATCCAAGGACTCAACTGATATATTCAAGACTTGATTTTATTCTCTTCACTCTCCAGTCTGGCTTTCCTCAGTATGGGCTCCATTCTCAAGCATGTTTTCCTTTCATAATAACAAGACAAGACAGCAACAAAAGTTCCAGGTTTATATCATACTGGAGGCCCAGTGCACGAATTCGTGCACGGGTGGGGTCCAGCTGGCCTGCCCCAATCGCAGCCAATTGGCTGATGGGGAAGGCAAGCTGGGGGGAGGGGATACAGGAGGTTGGCCGGCTGGCCCCACCCCTGATCGGGGTGGGTGGGACCAATTGGGGTCAGGGATGGTCAGGGGAGGGGCAGCGAATGGTTGACTGGCCAGCCCTGCCCCCTGGTCGAACTCCCCATCGAGGGGACAATTTGCATATTAGCCTTTTATTATATAGGATTCTCCCAGTAGAGCCAACAAAGGACCTGAAATCACTCACTTCTTTGATTGGCTGTCAGCTGTCACATGTTCATTTCAGAACCAATCACTGTATTGGGGTGCATGGCTCTGATTGGCAGGGTCTGCTTCACATATGCAGAAGAGGGACTAGGTGTGGACTGGGAGAGGTACCTTGCCATTAAAGGGGAAAGTAGAAACCAACCAGGCTAAAGCATCAGCTGTCCATTACCAAACGCTAGAGAAATGTAAGACGGACCTGCCTTTATCCAGTCTTGGTCACTCCTCGTTCATCATGAATTCATGGCTCTCAGATTGAAACAAAGGGTGTTGTGTCTGAGTTTCTTTCTCCAAAACCCAGCCAGTCTGTGAACTCTGCTTCCACTCATTAATTCATGGAGACAAGAATGTGAGTCTCCTCTCACTTCCTTCTTGCCCGTGGAGGATTCCTGGAGGAGATGGTCCAGGGGCAGATGTTGCTGTGATGTGTAGTGGCTGATGTCACTTGGGTTGGCATGCTCTCTAAAACTACTTTTGCGAAGTGTGGGAATCATAAAGGAAAGGAAAAATCACAACGTGATCATCCAGGCATTTCTTTTTTTTCCTTATTTTTCCTCAAAGCCCCGGTACTTTGAGGGAAATTTAATCCTTATGTTTCTGTTTAATTTGTAGGATACTTAGGTCATCAAAATAGAGCCTATAAAGAGCCATTTGATGTCCAGGAAGAATTATGAGCTTGTATATAAGCCTCTTAAAATATATCTGTGAGTGAATATGTGTATGTGCATTTGCACTTGAGACTTATTCCAAAACTCCACATTCTGCTGGGTTTGAACTCATCAGAAAGTGAAGTTCAAACCTCAATGTTACATAAAAACATCTATTGAGAGACGTTTATGTTTTAAGCCAAAAGTGACTCTATAGGCCCTCAAGTCTCTTAGACTAGGTGAAAAAACAAAGAACTGGGAAGATTAGATGATTTGTCAAAAGTCATTGTGGGGTGTTTTAGAATTTTCTTTTACTTTTTAAAAACATTATTTACTAGAGGCCCGGTGCATGAAATTGGTGCATGGGAGGGGGGGGCCCTCAGCCTGGCCTGCACCCTCACCAATCCGGGATCCCTCTGGCAATCCGGAACCACTGGCTCCTAACTGCTCACCTGCCTGCCTGCCTGATGCCCCGAACTACTCTCCCCTGCCGGCCTCATGCCCCAAACTACTCTCCCCTGTTGGCCTGATCTCCCTAACTGCTCTCCCCTCCTGGCCTGATCCCCCTAACTGCCTATCTGCTCTCCCCTCCTGCCCTGATCCCCCTAACTGCCTATCTGCACTCCCCTCCTGGCCTGATTGCCCTAACTGCCTGTCTGCTCTCCCTTCCTCTCTGAGCCCTTGGGACCCCTGGTGCAGGCGTGCTGAGAGCTCTCTGCTGTGGCCCTGCCCCCGTCCTGATTGGTTGTTACGTGATGGTGTCCCAGACAATTTTCACATTCCTCTATTATTAGTATAAATTGATTGATGTTAGAGAAGAAGGAGGGAGGGAGGGAAGGAGGAAGGGAGGGAGGGAGGGAGAGAGAGAAAGAAACAGTGATTTGTTGTTTCACTTATTTATGGATTCATTGGTTGATTCTTGTATGTGCCCTGACTGGGGATCAAACCCACAACCTTGGCATATTGGCACGATGCTCTAACTTTGGATTCCTTCTGTCCAGAAACAAGGAAGCGAGGAGTTACCATATTGAGAAGAATTTTTGACCCATTCCTGGAAGAGGAGCTAGCATTTTGTTACACAGTCGGGGCAGGGAACTCAGGTGTGCAGAATTCACTCAGATGACCCACCTGTGGCTTCCTGGTACTCTTTGCCCATTATAAGTGAGAATGAACATAATAGCAATACTGGCTTGTAAAGCACCTCAGATCTATGTGGAATGAATGAATGATTCATTGACTTAGAATTGACCAGGGCTTGAATTGACTTTTACTTAAATATAATATACATCTCAAAGTTTACTTTTTCTTGTACCTGGTTAGTTGAAGTGCTAAAGGGTCACTTTAGAGTTTGTAATACTAATTGTCCTGGTTATTAATGTCATTGTTACCATATCATTATTGGCTTACTACTTATGGAGAAATTAGTTTGTATCGTTTGTGATAAGCATTTGAACACGTCTAATGCTTCCAGCGGCTGTGAGGTGTATTGAATTCTTCCTCCAGTTTCAGAAGTGGAGCCCATGGGTGAGGAGAGGAGGCCATTGGCCCACGCTCATGGTGTTGGCAAGCAGCGGGTGAGGATGAAACAAACGTTGGTCTCTCCAGGGTTGGCATTCTAATCACTGTGCTGCTTCTGTAAACCCACAGTGTTTTAGATACCCTGTTTAAAATTAAACTTAGCAGGAGAAAATTACTGAATACTTCCCTGCTCCATGAAGACAAACACATCAAAGCGACCCCATCGCACCCTGTGAGTGTAACCGTAACAGCTGCCCAGGCCATCTGGTCTGACCAGAGGGACCTAGCAACACTCCTGTTTTCTTAGTTGGGGAAACTGAGTTTAAGGCCCCTTAGGAGCCCTGGTGCTGCCGGGCCATCACTCAGGCCCGTGGCGTCTCTGTCAGGTTTTATTGAGCAGGGCTGCCTGCCGCCATATGCATTTAAATAATGAACAAGGATCAATACCTGTCTCTGCTCTTCTTGTCCATGTTCCCTTGATGGCGGGCCTGGAAACAGAGGCCAGATTCTCCCTCACCCTCAGCCTGGGCAGGGAGCTCATTCCAGCCTTGTGGCTCAGTGTCCTCATCAAGAAACTCGGGAGATGTGGAAGGTGATGGGGAAGGTCAGAGGGAATTCACCGGGATCTAAATCCTGATTGCCACTGAGCCAATGGGGCTGAGTTTCCATAAACAGATAACCATCCACCCACAAAGGGTTATTCAGTAGGCAACATCAACCCAGCTGTGCAGCAGTATGCCCTGTGGTTACAGTGTACTCTGCATCCAGGCAGACCTGGGTCAGATTTCTTTTTCTGCCATTTAATAGCTGCAGGAATTTGTGCAAGTACTTTTGCTTACCTCCCCCCCTCCCTTCTTTGCAAATTTATTTAGGTACTAGAGGCCCAGTGCGCACGAAATCGTGTGTGAGTAGCTCGCTTCGCTTCGCTTTCCTCAGCTGGCCGCCCCACCCATCGCTGCTCATAGCTCTCGCCCCGCCCTGCCCGCAGCGAGAGCTGCTGCTCGCTTGGTTGTGATGGCATCGTGGCGTTATGACCACGGGCCTTTTATTAATATAGGTAACACAGAAAAATTAAAGCGCATATAGTACACCTGTGTTACATGACTATCTCTATCTCTATATCCATAATCCACATATCTATATGTCTATATATCTATATCTGTAATAATCTATAATAATAAAAGCATAATATGCTAATTAAACTGGACGTCCTCCCGGGTGTCTTTCCGGGGCTGCTGCTGCGAGGGCCCCTTGCATGAATTTCGTACACCAAGCCTCTAATACTTACATACCTATATATCTATATATCTGTATCTGTCTCACATAGAAATATATCACGTGTGTGTAACTACCACCCAGGTCAGCATATATCCCCTGATAATGTTCCTTCATGCTGCTGCTCAATCTGTATTTCCACCAAGAGGCAATCACTACTCCGACTTCTGTCTTCCATTGCTTAGTTTGTTCTGTCCGTGGAACTCACCTAAACAGAGTCACCCAGAATGTACTCCTTTGCGCCTGGCTTCTTTCACTCAACATACATACGATCTGAGTTTCGTCCATGTTGTTGTGTGCAGCAATAGCTGACTTCTTACTTTTGCATAGTGTTCCATTGTATGAGTACAGCACTGTGAAGTTGCCCATTCTTCTCTTGAGAGCTGTTTCCACATTCTGTGTGTTTGGCTATTACAAGCAACACTGTGGCTATTGCAAATAAAGAACATTCTGTGCTTGTTTTCTCATGACATCTACCATCACTTCAGTTGGGTAGATAGCTAGGGGTGGAGTTCATGGGGCATTTTGCTTCTGTTTTTAAAGCCTGGCTTACCTTATTTAATCTGCCTGGATTAAATGAGATACACATGATAATCACTCAATAATTTTAGAAATTATTCTAATTATATGGTTTAATGCTATGATCTTAGAGAATGCTGTGTTGGTCAAACTCTTTAAAATATTTTTATTGATTTTTTAGAGAGAGGAAGGGAGACGGGGAGAGAGAGAGAGAAACATTGACTGACTGCCACTTGCATACCCCCTACTAGGGATCGAACCTCGGCCAATTCTTCATTCTAGTGCTAGTACGACCCGGTAAAGTGGGGTTGAGCACACCAGTACCTCTCTGGGTGGGTTCTGCATGGAAAGCTTAAGCACAGCAATCACTTCCCACCGGCCAAGGTTAACAGTAGACCCCCCATCAATACTTATTCAGGGAGCACCTCTTAGCCATGTGCTTTATTTCATCTGACCACAGAGAAAGCCATGTTTCACTACTAACTTCCACCCCATAGGACCACAGACCATGATCTCCAAAAATGAGCTTTTTTTCCCTTTTTTGAAATCACTACCCTAAAACGACACCTAGATTAGCCAGGTGAGCTTCTAAAAGATGTGAGAAATAAACTGAAGAAATTTGGTGTGTCCCCCAGCTTCAAGAGAGGGGCCCACACGAGATCCTAGGGACCCTTTCTCTCCCCCAGGCTTGTGGCTGTGCCTTCGAATCTACATGAGCAGAAACTCGGGCAGATCCAAACAGATTGTAGTTGGAGCTAGAAGACATCCTCTGAGAGGCATAACCCAAGGACAATTGTAAAGGGGCTTTGTGTTCTAGGAGGTTGAAACATCTTTCTGCGTCTAATGGAACCTTCCCCAAGGCGCTATTAACTGTAGGCTTAGGGTAACACAAAGAGCCACCCTCCGCCCCATTCCCCTTTTCTTCTGCAAATAATGGGATGATGTTTCATCTCCCAAAATAGCCCGTTGGGCTTGGAACACTTTTCTTCCCCTCTTAGGGCTCCATGGGATTATCGGATTAGGAAGCAAAGGGCTTGTTCAGCCTGCTGGCGTGACTGACTGGTGATAGAGGGCAGAAAGCCAGAGTTGGCTGAAGGGCATGGAATCCATCAGGTTTAATAATATTAGACACAACATATTGAGCAGTTACTAAGTTCCAGGCACTGTGCTGGGTGCTTTCATGATTGCAACAAATTCTTACAATGAGTTTATTATAAAATTGGTTGATTCCCTCTTCTCCCTCCATGTTGAGTTAGAGAATTAAGGAGGTTCTCACCCAAGACCATACAGATAGGATGTAGTAGAGCTAAGGTGAGAATTCTATAGCCCATGCTTTTAACCTGGAAAATTTGTTATTCACAAATGGTAAATACCACTATTGAAGTTTGATTTTGGATGTCATACTATTTCTCATTGATATCTATTTATTTTTCTAAAAAAATTAGGTTTTTTAAATCCTTACCCAAGGATATGTTTTATTGACTTTAGAAAGAGAGGAAAGGAGAGAGAGGGGGAAAAGGAGAGATAGAGAGAGAGAGAAAGAGAGAGAGAGAGGGAGAGAGAGAGAGAGAGAAGACAAGGGGAGGGGAAGAGGGAGGGAGAGGGGGAGGGGGAGGAGGAGGGGAGGGGAGGAGAGGGGAGAGAGAGAGAGAGAGAGAGAGAGAGAATGTGAGAGAAACATTGATTAGTTGCCTCCCATACACGCCCCAACTGGGGATTGAACCTGCAACCTTTTGGTATATAAGATGATGCGCCAACGAAAAGAGCCACCTGGCCAGGTCTATACTTGGTTTTATTTTGAGAATTTTTTTGTTTCCCTTATACCTGTCCCAATGTCTGAGAAATCCCAGCCTTAATAATTTTGGCCAAGCTAACCTTCAGCTAGTGGTCCATAAAAAAGTGGTGCCCGCCTAGCCTGCTCTGTGTGTTCTCTTCCCAGCAAGAAGAACCCGCTTCCCTTGCTTTCCCACCTGCCTTGGAGGTGATAGTGGACGTGTTACTTTCAGTGACTACCCTGCCTTTGGACTGCCCTTCTTTGCTCCGTGTCATTCTGTTGGGACTTCCATCAGGGGTCCCTCTCTCCTTCCCTACCCTATCTGGCCATCTAGAGTGTCTCCCTCACCTTTGATGTAGTGGATTGGTTCAGGGTGGACATGTGAGTCCTTTGCTGAAATCAAGATGGAGGCTGTGATGGAGTGGGCATCCCTCCTTTAAAAATTATGAGCTTTCTCTAGGAATAATCTAACTAAGCCTGAGAGCCATCTTTAGGCTGGTATCAGTTGAGTCCAATATAAAGCCATGGAGACTTTGGAGAGCAAAGAAGATATGATAGCCCAGCTGAAATGGCTTAGTGGTTGAGTGTTGACTTATGAACGGTTCGATTCACGGGTCAGGGCACATGCCCAGGTTGCAGGCTTGATCCCCACTGTGGGGTGTGCAGGAGGCAGCCCATCAATGATTCTCTCTCATCATTGATGTTTCTCTCTTTCCCTCTCCCTCTCTTAAATCAATAAAAAGTTTTTCAAAAAGAAGATATGAAAGGTTGAGATAGATAGGAGGAAGGAAAGAAGGGAAGGGAAGGGGGGAGGGAGAGAGAGAGAAAGAGAGAGACCTAATGACATCCTAAATCAAATTGGGATCCACTGTTTCTGAAGCCTCTCTATCAGCTACCTGGGACACTATGGAGATGTGCCACTCTCTCTGTTGGAAGCCTCCAGCTACTGAAACTTCGTATCTGCTCCATTGTTCACTCTGCAGTCACCCCGCCGTGCGCTGCTCCAGCCAGTGACTGCGCACAGTGGGGCTTTCAGAGCAGGGCCATTTCTCTCTACTATGGGGCTCCCCATTGGCCTCGCTGAGTTTTGGCTGGTGCTGCTCTACCCCAACCCTCCTTCCTCCCCTCTCTCCGTTCCCAGAGCTCAGACCAGGGTGTCACAGTCTGGAGCTCATCCTGTCTGTTCTTGCCTTTAATTTCTCTAAATCTCCCCCAAGAAATCTCTTGACCATCTAACTCTGTCTTGGCTTTTGCTTCCTGTAGGAACTGAACTAACACACCACCCAATACATCCCATTTTCCGTATGCTGCTTTGAATCAACTCTTTGTCATTTGCAACCCAAAGAATCCTGTTACAGAAGTGGCATCTAGTATGTAAAGCTGCTCTGGAAACCAGTAGCCCTGTAGCCATATTGGTTAGAGCAGTGGTCGGCAAACTGCGGCTCGCTTTGGCCCCTTGAGTTTTTAGCAAAGGCCAGCTTAGGAGTACCCTAATTAAGTTAATAACAATGTACCTACCTATATAGTTTAAATTTATAAAATTTGGCTCTCAAAAGAAATTTCAATCGTTGTACTGTTGATATTTGGTTCTGTTGACTAATGAATTTGCCGACCACTGGGTTAGAAGGATGATGATTCTCAAGACTGTCTACTGAGAGTTAAATGACAAGAGATGAAGAGGACCTCCTCCAAAGAGGGGTTTTCATGGGAAACTCAAAGATGGGTAGACTTCCAAACTTGGACAAAGCATGAAATGAGTGAGATCGTGGGTAGAATTACACTCCAATTACATATTCTCTGGGACTACGTACATGGTTGATGTCGAAATCCAAATCTCTGGTTCTGTATCTCCCCTAGATTTCAATCTATTTATCCTCAAGTCTTCTTGACACTGGCACTTTGCTATCTCTCAGGCGTTGGGAACTCTACCCATCTAAAATGACTTAATACATCTGGCTGGTGTGGCTCAGGGGTTGAGTGTAGACCTATGAACCAGGATGGTCATGGTTCAATTCCCGGGTTCAGGACTGGATCCCCAGTAGGGGGCATGCAGGAGGCAGCCAGTCAATGATTCTCATCATTGATGTTTCTATCTCTCTCTCCCTCTCTCTTCCTCTCTGAAATCAATATATATATATATATATGTATATGTATATGTATATGTATATGTATATGTATATGTATATGTATATATATATGTGTGTGTGTGTGTGTGTGTGTATATATATATATATATATATATATATATATATATATATATATAAATAAAATGACTTTCCCTAGTCCTATAATTTTTCTCTTAACGTCATGTTCCTTAGCTTAAGGTATGCCCATGTCAACTCAGTAGTTTAAGACAAAACTCTGGGAGTCCTTTTTGATCCCTTCGTTTTCTCCCTCCCCTTCCATTCATTGCAATGTCCCTTTGTGAAAAGACTCCTCACCTCCTCTCCCGTCCCCTAACCAAGGTTACCAGTGCCTGCCCTGTGGAAGTCATTCCTGCACATTCAGTGTTAAGATCCGCTTCCATTATCCCCAAACCTGGGCTCATAAAGGCTTTCCTGAGTTCACAATCAGCCTTTGAAGATGATGAAGATGTCGTTATTCTAATTAAATTAGGAAGGTAGCCCCTCCTTCATTTCCTTTTAGGAAGAGACCCCATTAGGTCCAGAATAAACGGAAGAGCAGCCCTTGGAGGGAAATGAAGTTCCTATGCTGAAGCAGCTCTTTGGAATGCCACGGACGATGCCATCCTAGACTCCTCGGGCCACTGACGTAGGGCTGCCAACTTTTTCTCTGGCCAAGTAATATTTTCAGAGTTGCGATGTGCTATTTCTCTAGGTTTGTAAATCCATACCTAGCTCAAAAGTTTGCGTTCTGAAGTGGGCTGCAGCTGCATCCTTGGAGCAGGCAGGAGGAGAGAACAGCTGGGGGCATTCATCACTCCTGCTCCATTGCCTGAGGGAGAGTCTTCTAACAATCAATACAGAAAGGACAGAATCGTCACATAAAGGGCATTCTTGATACGAAGCAAACTTACCTGGGTGAACGTTTTGACGTTGTCTTCCTTTTCAGTTTGAAATTGACCAAGGGAAACTAGGGACTCTCTAGTTTACCTTCCCTGGGTGTGTTTTTGCCTCTTTCTTTCCAGGTACCCAGAACCCCTACTGAACAAAGCCTTGCAAAGCAACTGGATGATCTTCCCTGTGGCGGGCGGGGATGGAGGTGGACAAACCTCCCGACCTGTGTCTACCTTTCTGTTGTGTTACCCACCTGCGTGCCAGCTCTAGGCTGAGCCCTTTCATTGCCGGAAAATAAACTCCATGCTGTATGGGAACCGTTTAGGAAAAAGCGAAGTCCACCTCTCTGGTTGGGTTATGGGCTTCCTTCTCCCAGAGAGGGAGAAACAAATAAAAAAGAACATAACAAGAAGCAGGACTGAAGAAGGAAGAGAGCTTGTTACTCTACCTGCTTGGACTTGTCAGCGCACCTGAATTACAGCTCGGCCGTCCTCGCCACACCAGGCCACCCCTTCTTAGGAGATTACATCTCTAAGGCGGTGTCTCTCCTTTGCACAGCTGATCAAGCTGTAATTTACAGCATTTTTTCTTTTCTTTTAATATGTTTTTATTGATTTTTAGAGAGAGAGGAAGGGACAGGGATAGAGAGCTAGAAACATCTATGAGAGAAACATCATCGATTGGCTGCCTACAGCATGCCCCTAACTGGGAATTGAGCCTGCAAACCGGGCATGTGCCCTGACCAGAAACTGAGTCATTGACCTCTTGGTTCCTGGGTTGACACTCAACCACTGAGCCACACTGGCTGGGCAGCATTTCTTCTTCTTTTCTTTTTTTCTTCTTGCTCTTTCTTCTCTCTCTCTTCTCTCTCCCATTCCTTCCTTCCTTCTGATAAAAACAAGAAATCTTCATTTTAAGTTTTCTAAATGTGTTTAATTTCTCCAGAATTAATGTCTCTATGCTACCTCTGGGATAGTGAGCCTCTTCATTGCATCTCACAACGCTGTTTTTGGTGTGAGTGTGTAGAAAATGAGACTGTAGCGATCTTGGGTTTAATAATATGATAATGTCGTTACTGAGAGCCTAATGGTGTTGGCCACTGTACTCATGTGATTGTAATTCACCCTCATGCCAAACCTGCGGGTCAGACATCAGTATCCATATTTTACAGATGTGGAAACAGGATCAGAGAGGTCTAGGGTCTTTTCCAGGGTGCTCAGCTAGTGAACCGCAGAGCCAGATCCACACTGTTTGCCTGATTTTAAGACCCATTTTCTGCCTGTGGACACCGTGCATGACATCTTTCTGAGCAGCATCTGTTATCTCTTCTCGTCCTTAACTTACATCTGGTTTGGCTGAAACTCTGGCTCAGATGATATAAAGGAAACTGGGCATAGGAGCCAAAGCTGACTTCTCCAGGGAATTATGTATGGAGTCACACAACTAGATGCATCAACAAAAGTCCTAGAGTTTCATCTCTAGGACTTTTGTTGATGCATCTAGTTGTCCTACTTCTCAACTATATTTTTTCTTATCTCCAAAATTTAGATTTTTGCTCAGATAAGGCTTTCTGTTGTGGTACTGGTGGCAGTGGTGCTGATGGTGGAAGTGACGGTGGAGCTAATGGTTTTGGGATTGGTAATGGTGATGATGATGGTGGTGATGGTGGTTCTGATTGGTGTTGAGATTGGTTATGGTGATAGTGATGTTCAAGCTGTAATTTACAGCATTTTTTCTTTTCTTTTAATAAGTTTTTATTGATTTTTAGAGAGAGATGGTGGTGGTGATGGTATAAAGATTGTTGATGGTGGTGGTGGTGGTGATGGAGCTAATGGTGTTGGGATTGGTGATGGTGGTGGTGGTGGTGATGGTGATGGAGCTAATGGTGTTGGGATTGGTGATGGTGGAGCTAATAGTGTTGGGATTGGTGATGGTGGTGATGGTGGTGGTGATGGTGTTGGGATTGTTGATGATGGTGGTGGTGATGATGGAGCAAATGGTGTTGGGATTGGTAATGGTGGAGCTAATGGTTTTGGGATTGGTGATGGTGATGGTGGAGAGATGGTGGCAGTTCTTTTGTATGGTCAATACATTACAAAAACTTTATTTGATCAATGTAACAAACTTGATAAGAATCTGAGAAAGTGACATATCTTCATCAAATTTCCACAAGCCTGAGATAGAAACCAGTCTGCAGTAGGGTTATTTATGGGGAAATTTATTCTTTCTTATCATCTATTCTAGGGTCTAGTCTCTCGGCCTTACGGTCCTGAGACAGGGAAACCAAATTAGACTCAAAGCTGTTCAGAGGGCGGGAAGCAGGTCTGATCTCAGAGAAGCTCTTGTACGATCTCATCCTAGAGTGAGACAGACTTCAAAGAGCTCGGTTATCTGACCTTGGGATCAGACAGATTTCGAACTAGGACTTGATCTTATCTGAGCCTCAACTTCCTAATTTTTCAGGGAATGCTGACCTTTCTCAGTGATTCTAAGGCTCTAATAGGATAATGTGTGCAGACTGTTCAGCAGAGTTTCGGGCACAAAATGTGCACTCAGCCATTGGTGTCTGATAAATAAATGTAATTAAATTAATCTTCAGGAAAGTCCCCCAAAAATCTCCATTTTAAAGCTATGCACAGGGAGGCACCTCAGAGTTAAACAACTTGGAATGGTAGTCACCACTTACTGGGTGTATACTAGTACAGGTGCCAAGCGCTAGGCTACACATTTTCTCATTTAATCGTAACAATAGCACCATCAGGGTGTACTCAGATTATCCCCATTTCACAGATGAGAAACCTGAGTCACACACGGTTTGCCCGAGTGGTGAGGGGACCATGCAGGATTTGTACTCGAGTTACCAACTTCAGAATCCACACGCTTAACCAGGAGTCGGAGTGGAGAAAGCCTGGGTCACATGGTGGGTGGCACTGCCCGGGGGTCTGGAAAGGCTGACAGGGATGCAACCACCGCCCCAGCAGCGTCTCCTTCCTGCGCCAGCATTTGCACGCCCACATGCCCAGGCTTCCAAAGGTTACCCGTGACCGTGTGTGTGACGGGGACTCTGGGCCAAACCCAGCTGCCCAAGCGGGGATGTTTATAGCGGGGACATCTCCTCCACACCGAGGAGGATGTGCTCCTTACACCATTTGGGCTCCAAGAACCCGACTCCAAATGTATCAGCAATTGAAAAAACAAGGCCATGTTCGGTCTCTTAGGGGAGAAAAACAAAGCAACAAGAACCTTTCCCATCCATCTGTGACCAAATATATTTTGTGCTTAGTTTCTTTGGGCGGCCTTCTCTTAACGGCTTCTAATTCACAGAGACAAAAACATGAAACAATTTAAGGCATTGGCACACTCAGCTCGGCAAGGCAGTTGAGGGGGCCTGGGGGGTGCGTTTCTTTGGCAGGGATCTCCCAAGGCTGGCTTGGCCAGGAGGCTGGGAGGCTCACAGGGACAGGGGGGAAGAAGGTTTTGTGCTTAGGCTGTTCCCTACTGGCGGAGTGGAGAGGTATTTGGGGGAAGTGGGTTGGCCCAATAATTATCCAGCTGGTAATTACAGCCAGTTGTGAAGGAATACTGTGCAGAGCCCCACAAGGTTGCCACGCCAGCTGGGAAGAGCCCTCGCCCACTGATGGATTTACGGCGAGCCTTGCAGGCCGGGATGTGTGTTTTGGCTTGTGCACATGAGAGCGCCGTGTCTCCTCCTTCCTTTGCCTGCCACTCTCTCCCTCTTTAATCTTGACTTCAGAAGGAAGGAGTCGCTCGTTAATTCGTTTGGATTTAGAATCTGGGCTTTTTCATGCGAAAGAGGCAAGAGCTATGAGGATGCTGTGTCAGGGGTACTGTGTCCCGTTAATATTTGCTGAATGGAGAAAATGCACCCATGAATGGGTGTTGATATAATGTGAACTGATAGTTACAATACATTTTCGGTGTGCCAGAGCCTCATTGGAAATACTTTCCATGTGTTGTGAAATAGATCCCCATGAGTATTCACATTCTATGGATGGGAAAACTAAGGCTCAGCAAGGTGGGTGACTGACTCCAGCTCACACAGCAAGAGTATCACAGCAGGTATTCCAGCTCAGGGAGCCGACCCCAGCACTGTGTTATGGATGGATGGGTAGCAGGCTTGATGCTGGGATTATAGATGGATGACTCTGGGAGAAATTTAACCCAATCCCAACTGTTTTTATTTTATTTTATTTTTTATAATATATTTTTATTGATTTCAGAGAGGAAGGGAGAGGGAGAGATAGAAACATCAATGATGAGAGAGAATCATTGATCAGCTGCCTCCTGCACGCCCCCTACTGGGGATCAAGCGCATAATCTGGGAATTGAACAGTCACTTCCTGGTTCATAGGTCGATTCTCAACCCCTGAGCACACCTGCCAGGCCCAACTGTTTTTAGTGGGTGAGAGATGTGTCCGTGGGAGCCCAGTTTTAAGCAGGGAACTGGCGCAGAACCAGGTTTTGTTATACATTGGCCAGAGCTCCTGCCCATCTTCCTAAAGACAGAGTTTTCACACCCTCATTCAACTCTCCTTCACCAGGCCTGTGTGCCCTGCAGGGACAGACACAGCCCTGACCCCAAGGAGGGTGACCCACCATCCCGGTTCGCTTGGGACTGAGAAGTTTTCCAGAGTGTGGGGTTTCAGGGCTAACACCGGAAAAGCGCCAAGAAAACTGGGACATATAGGCTCCTGTCCCCCCGCCCTCCCTGCACTTGGTAAATGCTTATAGTGTCCATTTAAACCTGCGTAAATGTAAGGCCTTTCAAGAATGTCACCCAGCGTAGGGCTGAGGACCAGGACCTGGGCATCGGACACCTGAGTCAGATCTCCTCTGCACCACTTCCTTATCAGCAATGGCCTTGGCGAGCTGCTGACCTCTGAGCCAGTTTCTTCACCTGCAAAATAGGATCATGCTTCTGGGGTTGTTATGCGGTTGGAATGAGATAATGTGTGTGAGATCCTCAGCATGGAGCATCTCTAAGAAAATGTGACATCAGGCCCCTAACCTTGAGCTCTGGCTACATAGTTCTACTTAAATGTTCATGGCAGAGTCTAAAGGGAAGCTCAGCAGGCTGCCACCGGCCCCATGGGGCGAGCTGCTCTGTGCTCTTTCCCAGGGTTGCAAACTCAGATGCATGTAGGGCCCACGAGTTAACGGAATCCACTCTGCGCAGATCTTCTCCATGTGAGGTTTAGAGACACCCCCCACCCCCAATGAGGGAGTGGACACTCATCCCCACTTTTCAGACAAGGGGACCGAGACTCAGGAAGGTAAGGAGGCTTGCCCAAAGTCCCTCACGTAGTAAGTGGTAGAGGTGAGATCTGAATCCAGGCTGCGGTGTCTCCAGGCTCTGACCATGGAATGCTCACCTTTCGGTGGCTGCATACAGTCCTTTTCATGTGGGTTTAACACACAGTATAGAATGCATCCCTTTTTATTTTGCATTTAGGTATTTGGATTTTTTCTTTTTTTATGTTTATTTTACATCTCCCGAAACAATACTAGGTGAATATGCTTCTATCTAAACCAAATTTCTCAACCTTGGCACTCTTGCCATTTGGGGCTTGATAATTCTTTGTTGCGGGGGTGGGGGGTGGCGGGGGCCTGTCCTGTGCATTATAGGGTGGTGAGCAGCATCCTGGCCTGCACCCACTAGATGCAGATAGCACCCTCTCCCCCAGATGTGACAACAAACAGGTCTCCAGGCATTTCCCAGTGTCCCTTGGGTGGGGTGGGGGGTGCTAAAGTGCCCCAGTTGAAAACATCTGATGGCACATCTTTGTATTCTGGGGTGATCATTTCCTGGATCCAAGAGTGCATGTTATTGCTTTAAACATTCTTGATTCTCAGTGCCCAACGGTCTTCAGCGAAAGTCTTACTGATTCATAAGGACCCTGCAGTGCGTGAGAACGCCATGTCCCCATGGGCCTGCGCCTGGCTGGTGTTGTCAGCAGAAGCCCGCCCCTACCTGTAGACATGCAGAACAGGCCTTTCCAGGTGACCCACCCCATCAGTTCCAGTAGGGCAGTGGTCGGCAAACTGCGGCTCGCGAGCCACATGTGGCTCTTTGGCCCCTTGAGTGTGGCTCTTCCACAGAATACCACGGCCTGGGCGAGTCTATTTTGAAGAAGTGGCGTTAGAAGAAGTTTAAGTTTAAAAAATTTGGCTCTCAAAAGAAATTTCAGTCGTTGTACTGTTGATATTTGGCTCTGTTGACTAATGAGTTTGCCGACCACTGCAGTAGGGGAACCTGAGACTTGTCCCACATCACAAGTGAATGATTTCTCTAGTTGGGGCTTCTTGAGCCCTGAGGAATAGCAATTTGTTATTTTGTTATTAGTTTTTTTATTGATTTGACAGAGAGAGAAACATCGGTTTGTTGTTCCACTTATAAATGCGTTCATTGGTTGATTCCTGTATGTGTCCCAACAGGGGATCAAACCCACAACCTTGGCGCATCGGGACGACGCTCTAACAACTGAGTGACCCAGCAGGGCCAGCAATTTGTAAAGTTAAGTTGGCATCCCCTCTAATAGCCTTGATCGTTCCAAATTAGATTGATTCATTGAGGCAAATACTCTTTTCAGGACTTTCCTCCCAGATGGTGTGGGATTCTATAAAAATATTTTTTATTGTGCTGGCTGTGGATAAAGGCACCACTTTGGTGGCGAGGCAGGGAGTGATGTATTCTAGGCAATCGAGGGGCCGGTAAAAGTTTATGGGCCTGCAGCCTGCCACGGACTAGGTTTATTGTCCTTTGTAAATTCCCCACCATCTTTCCCCTTTGAAGTCGGGAGCGATGGAATCAGTGGTCTAATTGATACAGGCTGGGAAGAGGCTGGCGATGCTCACAGGAGATAGGGCGATACTCTCCAGCGACTGATGGCGGTGTGGTCGTGAGCTCCTCAAAAAGGGAGTGAGTGATCCCTTGACCTAAGTCAACTTAGAATGAGCCCGAGCCCTTCCCCGAGGCCTCCGGGCTCTGGCCTGCATCTAGCTCTCCAACCTCAGCGCCCACCTCCCCGCCTGGGGCTCACCCACCTCCCCGCCTGGGGCTCGCCGCCTCCACTGCCATCTTTCTTGAAGGACTCTTATCTGTTTCCACCGCAGGGCCTTCACGTTTGCTGTTCCCTCTGCCAGACACTCCCTTTCTCATCCTTTTCCTGGCCGGCTCCTTTGATTGCTTGAGGCTCCTGCTCACAGTCCCACCTCCTCAGAGAGGCCTCCTGGACCACCTAAGTGGAGGAAGTCCTCCCTCACGCCAGTCACTCGCTTTTAGATAGTTGCGCATGATGTGGTCTCTCTAATGAGGACAGGGACCTTGCACACCTTCTTGTTCACAGGCTTATTTCTAGTGACAATGCCAGGCATAGGACAACTCCTTGGTAACTGAATGAAATAGTGAAGGGGCATTGACTCCATGTAAGACCTGGGAGATGTCATCAAAGTAGGCAATAAAATAGGGCTCATAAAATTACCACAGAAAAGCAAAGGAGGGTGGCTTGGGATGTTGGGGGCCTGGTTAGTGACAGAGGTGCAATGGCAGTGCTGAGGAGGGACTTGGGGGCTCTGGGAGTTTTGCTGTAGGCTATATCATTTAAAGTGGACCTTCAAGCCCTAACCGGTTGCTCAGTGGTTAGAGCATCTACCCATGGACTGAATGGCCCTGGGTTTGATTCCGGTCAAGGACATATACCTCGGGACATGTGAGGGAGGCAACCAATCGATGTCTCTCTGACATCTATGTTTTTCTCTCTGTGTGTCTCTCCCCCTCTCTAAAAATCAATGGGAAAAATACCCTCAGGTGAGGATTAACAACAAAAAAGGTGGACCTTCAAGAATACAAAGCATTCGGATGGCTGGGAAGGAGGAGTGGGCTAGGCATATCAGGCCAGGGATTCGCTGGGGACTTGGGGGAAAGCTGAGGCTTGCTCCAAAGACACAGTGATTTGATCAAGGAGAACGAGTGACTGAGCAGATGACACACGGCATGCATGTGTATGCTGGGCAGGGTTTGGGGACTTGAGGCTCACGTGCAGCATGAGGTGTTTAAGAGCAGTAGAGGTATGGAGTAGATGGAACTGAGGTTCATTCTGTGTCTTGGGAAGGTTACTTATCCTCTCCTGGACTCACTCTCCTCATCTGTAAAATGGGGCTAACAACTCGTGGAGGTTCCGCAGGGTTAAGTGAGGAATACACATAAAAAACGTAGGCATCTTTCTCTGAGCCCAGGGCAAGGGCCAGACCTCATGTGTTTGTTTCCGAAGCCTCCATACTGAGCCCTGTACCTGTTACAGGGCAGGAGCCCAGCAGGCTTGTGACCCTGTGAATGAATGAATGAGCACCTGAATGAATTTTCAGCAGTCATGCCCCTAAAAGCCACCAGAAGACTGTAATCTTGGGAAAAATCAAGCTCCATGTTGAGTGCTCAGTCCCCTCAGCAGCACTTGCCACCCTCACTGAATGTAGACACGACTGTAGGGAGACGCTGACAAGAGTTCCAGATGATTCGGAGCTGCATGCCCCTTGCAGGGAACCAGGCCTTTACCTGTCTTCACTCCCCCTCGGAGGCACACGGGAGGCGCTCCGTCGATGCATGTGGAATGAATTACTGAGGACGCTCATGCATAAACATCATGTAGCAACAAGAACAAGTGCAGTTGAGAACTGGGGACCCCTCAAGTCAGGAGACCGATCTGTGGTTCATCTTCTAGTCTCAGCTCCCGGTGTAGTGCCTCCACATGAGGCCCTCCGATTCCAGGAGCCCGGAAAACAGACCAGCAGGCCTCGGGATCACCCACCCATGGGCTGAGCGTTAAAGGGAACACTCCGGGGCCCACCTCCTTTTTCTGTCTTTGCAAAGTTCTTTTCACTTCTGTGGTCTGAAGCCAGTTCCTTGACATTGTGTAAACATGGTTTTGTGTGGTTGAAAATGTATTTTAAAAATGTCACTAATTACCCAATGGCCTGTAACCACTCTTTCAGGGTCTGTCATGTAAATACCCAATTAGGGGCCTTGGAGAATGGGGCGATGAGAGGGCCTGGCGTCCAGAGGCCTCCTGGCTACTTCGTCCTCTCCAGGCCCCGAGGAGACATGGGAGTCCCGTGCCTCTGGCACATCAGGGGCTGGGGGCTCGGCCTCCTGGATGGGGCTGGGCCGGCACGTACTTACATGCAGGGAATTCTCAAGCTACCAAGCTTAATGGGAACCAACTGCCTTGCCCCTCCTCCACCCTCCTTGCCCAGTAGAATGTGCTTCTTTCAAACTCAAATGACTCACAGATGTGAGTCTCGGCTCCCCACTTTCCTTTTCTCCTCGGAGAGCCCGCTTGCTAGGTTCTGCCCTCACTCTAAGAACGTCTCTCCATGACGAGTGGCAGGAGCCTGGGTGCTGCCTGGCAAACGCACAGCTGAATCCATTTTCAGGGACTAAACATAACATCCCACACCTCACACTGTCCTCCTCACCGATGCCTCCATGGTCAGGGATGATGGTTCGTGTGTGCTGGGTAAAAACAGCTTTTCATCCCAGGAGATTTGGGGCACCAGCTCCTCTCTGCCTCCTAGGAGATGGTTTTTTTGGATCTCCCATCTGGAAGTGTGTCAGTTATGTCTGGTCAGACAGTAGCTGTGACGTTGCAGATGTGGCAGGACCGTGAGCATGTCCTCGTCCCTCAAGCACGCTCTGTTTCACAGCTTTCCCGGGGATAGACCCCGGCGTGGCGGCTGGGTACTCTTTCAGGAGCCGGGGTTCTGGGAAGGCCTGGGCCACACGGGCATTCAATCAATGTTAATCATTACTTTGATTTCTCTTTATTACACGGGCATTTTCTGCCCTCTAGACACCTCGCTCTGCACTGTCACCGTCTGTGCTCTGGGTGGCCTGAGCAGGGGAGACCGCCTCTGTAACAGCAGGAAGAAGCCAGGTCCCTGCTTGTAAGGCAGCTGTGGCACTGTGGCACCTGCTATCAAGTGTCTACCAAGTGCCTGGATAGCTTAGAGGTTTCGGGGACAGGGGGTTCACTGAAAGTCCTGCCTCTAAGCCTCTACCTACGAGCTGGGTGAGCTTGGTTTAGCCATTTATCCTTCTGAGCCTCAGTTTTCTTATCGAGAAAATGGGTATAGCAATTGGACCAGTAGGGGACTTGGTATAAGATGGGAGGAGACTAGGGTCCAGCTACAAGATGAGCATCCCACCATGGTCACTGTGACTTACGCATCTGTCTTCTCGTGAATAAAATGGAGTGAAATAACACCTAGCTCATCGCATTGTGGTGAGGTTTAAATGACTAAATGTGTAAAGCGCTCAGCTCAGTACCTGGTGCCCTCTAGGCGTTCAATCAATGTTAATCATTACTTTGACTTCTCTTTATTACTATTGCCATCTTCTCCTTTCACTATAGGCCATTATCAGAGGACTTAAATGACTGCACAGAGGACTTAAATGACTTTGCCCAGAGTTGTGCAGGGAGGAGGTGGCAGAGCCAAATTTGAACCCGGGTCCGTGTGATTCTGAGTCAGTGCTTCCTGGCTTTGCCATATCATCCCGATCTGGGTTCATGCCCAAGGGACTATGGCTGCGGGCAAGCGATGGTCATAAGGGAAGGTTACAGGACTTAGTCACAAGAACAGGGCCAAATGCACAAAGAAAGACCACAATTCCTGGAAAAGATAAATATTCTAGGGCTCGGAGGGAAGATTTCATGCGGCCCTGAGGGTAAGGTATACAAGGGCAAGGAGAAAAAGAGACACAGAAAAGGAACAAATATTTTTGTTTATTGCACTGAAAAGTACCCAAACGATGAGTTAGTGATGCTGACATTTTAATTTTTTGTGGAATTTATTTTGCTTCTGTGATGATAAAACATTATAAAAGTATGCAGCATTGAAGCACTTTTCATGATGGTATAATAAAAAAATACTTGGTGGATTCTTTCTCCTTGGGAGCCTTTAAAAGAGGTTTCCCTTGTGGTGGGAGAATGCCATTTACTTATTTACTAAATGAATTGATCCACTATTATTTTTTAATCATCAAATTGATTCATAATTTTTAACAGAAATTTGGAAATTTAGAAAAATAGAAAAAAATACAGTTTTCCTATGCAAACATAACCACTGTTAACATTTTGGCATGTTTTCATTTTAATCTTTAACAATTTAAGAAATACATAATTTTAATACTGTACAGGTAATATTGCACCCTATGTTTTCCAGTAGTATTTTAACAGACATGTCTGTATTATTGTATAGTCTGTATGAACAAATATGTAGTAACTCATCAAAGTGGGGATGCCTCCAGGTTGACTTAATCATTCCTCTGGGGTTGATAGTCCATTCCTAATTCTTCACTATTACAAAGAACACAGCAGTGAGCATCTTTTTTTTTTTTTTTATGCTCACCTGAGGATATGTTTGTTTTTTAAGAGAGAGAGAGAGAGAGGGAGAGAGAGAGAGAGAGAAACATCAATGTGAGAAAAAAACATTGATTGGTTGGCCTCCCGAATGGATACCAACTGGGGATCAAACCCACAATCTAGGTGTATGTGCCCTGACCGGAATTGAACCTGCAACCTTTCGGTGTATGGGATGATGCTCCAACCAACTGAACCACCCGGCCAGGGCGAACATTTTTTTTTTTTTTTTTTTTGCATGACGTTTTTTCTTTCCTCCTCTCCCCTCCTCTTAGCTCTTCTCTCTCTCTCTCTCTTTTTTAAATGAGCCCTGGGCTAGGATTCTTTTTTTTTTTTTTAAATATATATTTTATTGATTTTTTTACAGAGAGGAAGAGAGAGGGATAGAGAGTTAGAAACATCGATTAGCTGCTTCCTGCACACCTCCTACTGGGAATGTGCCCGCAACCAAGGTACATGCCCTTGACTGGAATCAAACCTGGGACCCTTCAGTCTGCAGGCCGACGCTCTATCCACTGAGCCAAACCGGTTAGGGCTAGCTCTTCTCTTCTTAATGCTTGGAGTTTTTCTTTGTAGGAATTCTTAGAAGGAAACCACCAAGCCCCTGTCATGGACATTGTAAGACCCTGGATATGTGTTGCCAATTTTTTGTGAAGATCTTCTATGTGCCATCTTCAGGTCCCTCCAATTTCCCAGTTTCATAGCCATGGAGACAATACATCAGTCACTACTCATCCGACAACATCCCTCGAGCACTCACTTCCTGCAAGGAGGTGCTTGCTCTTCTCAAGGCATAACTATTGGGCAAGTCAAAGGTCACAGTGTGGCAAAGAGATGTGCACACTCAGATTGTCAACTTTTCCCTGGAAACTGGCCTTCACAGGTCTCTGAGGGGACCCCTGACTCGGGGCAGAGGATGCCCAGTGGTCCAGCAATTCCAGGAAGGCCTACCTGCTGTGTTCTAGCACCCAGCCTCTGTGGGACAAATGCCCATTGTTCGAGCTCCTTGGAGCGAATACTTAAGTGTCCCAGCAAGCATTAAAGCACTCTGCCTCCTTCCTACCACTTCTCTCCGACAAAGGTTTTATACGGAGCACGAGCGCCCATAAATAACAGACCAACCTATAAATAAATACAGCTGGAAGCCCACAAAAGCCCTTGACAAATGCTGTTTATTTAATTTCTCAAGTGTGGTCCATTTGAGATCCAATTGGAAAGGCCTGCTAAGCTTTTAAAAGGCCAGCTTATGTGCTTAATCTTGATTCCCCCTGTGAGGGGCCATCCTTCCATCTCCCCCACACCTGCTTAGCTCAATAAAGCAGCATGGTCATTTACGGGGGCAAGGGTTTGGGAGAAAGAAGGGTTTCCCAGGTCTCTCCCAATGAGGGGCACTCGACTCTGGACAGGTCCAAGTCACGCCATCACTATCCATCTTGCTCCAATCTAGCCAGTTTGATCTGCCCTCATTATTCATTTACTGGGTGGGAAGGTCTGGGTTCTCCTAACTGCCTGCAGAGGAGTGAAAAAAGCAGTGGTAACGGCAAGGTGGAGCCAGTGTGGTGGGCCTCTTGCTATGAAGTGTCTGGATCATTAATAATTTCAGAGGCGAGCGAAGAGGGCAGCACCTTACAGAAGGAGAGCAGGCTCTTAGGAGCATCCAAATGGCCACCCTGCGCATCTCCTTCCTGCCCCAAGACCTTTGCTCATGCTCTTCCTGCGGCTAGAGATGCCCTTCTCCTCATCTTCATTGAACTAACTCCCTCCCATCTTTCAAGTTGCAGCAAATATGCCACTTCTTCCAGGAAGGCTTTCCTGCCTAAAATATGCAGTCCCTCAAAAGACACAGACTACCAGTTTCCTTGTGATTTGTTCCTGGAGAATCCTGGATCTCTCTGTGGTAGTTCTGTCATCTCCACTAAATTATTCACTGGGCTGTTATTTGGTGATTATCTGGCTTGCTCGCTTGAAGATCATTTCTCACCGGCTACCTCCAAATTTGAGCCCCTGTCATCTCTCACCTGAGCAAATGCAGTCACTTCCCTGAAGGAGTCTGTGCTTACGATAGCAACCAGAAAGACACTTGGAAAACATAAGTCACATCGTGTCCCTCCTCTTTCCAGAAGCTCCAGGGGCTCCCGTTTCACCCAGAACGAAAGCCAGAACTTTTGCAGTGGCCTACTGTGCTCTCCAAGATCCGGTCCTGTGACCTCTCGACCTCATTTCTGGCCACTACCCCTTGCTCATGGTTTCAGCCACAATGGTTTCCCTCCTGAGCACATACTTATTGTTCCCTCAAATAGCTGCAGGGCTCTCTTCCTCATTGTCAAGTTTCTACTCAAACCACATCTCATTGTCTCACCCAGTGATCACCTTCACCCCTCCCCAGACATCTTTCTCCCTGTGCTTGCCTTCACTCCCCCCACAGTGTTCATCACATGTCACGCATTTCATTAGCTCCTCTCCATCTTCTCCTGCAAAGCCTGCTGAGCTTACTGCTTTATACCCATTGCCTAGACCAGCCTTGACACAAGAAGGTCCCCCATGGAAATAATTAGCGTAAGTGAATGTCATATTTTAAATAATGTAGCTCCTTGCATGGGTTTAGCCAACAAGCAAGGCAACTAATTCCTGAAGTGGGATTTTCTGATCTTGAATAGGGCTTATCATCAGGTGTCCGTGCACCTTGGCTTTCCTTTCCAGCTACGAACAAGCTTCTACAACAAAGGTCTTAGAGATTCCTCTTAGAGTATGCTGCCTCCTCAGAGAGGCCCTCCCTGAGCACCCTATCAAAAA
Source organism: Plecotus auritus (assembly GCF_963455305.1). Lineage (NCBI taxonomy): Eukaryota > Metazoa > Chordata > Mammalia > Chiroptera > Vespertilionidae > Plecotus > Plecotus auritus. The sequence continues at coordinate 9,246,005 of NC_137779.1, forward strand.
TTGCTTCTAGACACCTGAATAGGCAGTCACTCTGTTATATGTACATTATAGCATTGACCACCATCTAAAAGTATCTTATATATGTATTTATTTACTTGTTTACTATTTGTCGCTTATTCTGCATAGAAATGAAGCTCCATGTGGGTAGAGACTTTCTCTTGTTCACTTCTGTGTCCTTAGCACCTTGAACATACCTGGCACATAGCAGGTACTCAATAAATATTTGTTGGAAGAATGGATAAATGGTTTGTTATAAGGGAAATATGGGTTATGGTAAAATAATTGCAAACATGACTGTAATTCTCAACCCCTCTGTAGCCTTTACAGTGACTTTGTAGCTTCTTCCATCAAAAGGTGGAGTAATTGCCCCACACCTGCAGTGAAGCTGGGCTTATGACTTAGGGCCAATAAAATGCTGCAGGTAGGCCAGCATGCCTGCCAGCTCTGAGTCTAGATCTCAAGAGGTCTTACATGCTTCTTCTAATCTACCTCTTGGAACCCTGACTTCACTATGAAAGGCACATGGCCCAGTCACCCCTGTCACACAACATCTGGTCAATAGCCAGACAGGTGAGTGAGGTCATACTACAGTAGCAGCTCTTAGCCAATCAATGAGCTAATTAGGTATTAACCTTACATTATAGATCAACCAGCTGAACACAGATAAATGAGAGGACCCAGCTGAGATCAGTCCCAGCTGATAAATGATAGGACCCAGTCCGAGCCCATTTCATCGTGAACTTGGCCCAGATCAGCAGTGCCTATCAGCTACGACAGAGACTCATGAAAATCTACTGAGTTTGGGGGTAGTTTGTTATGCAGCAAGAGCTAACTGATACATGCAATACACACACATAGAATCATGCACATACATATAGCTTGGCTAATCATAGATGCTCTATAAATGGTATTTATTTATTGTTGTGGTGGGTATGCATTATTTGGTATTCAGAGAAGCCTTTTTCATCTGGGGAGTCATAACTTTAACAATGAGATGTATGGCCATATGCTGACCAGGAGGTGTGCAACCCTACTAGACCTTGGCCAGCTCATTTCTGCTATTAGCAAATATCCCTCCAGACTTATAGTTGGTCCCTTGACCTCAGGGTCAGAAGAGTATTGAGGAGCCTTCTGCAGATCTGGCTCTTTGTTTGACCTGAATAATACATGCATTTTCCTGTTTCTATGATGTTTTTAGGCCTCTGATTTATGGCAATGAACATGCCCCTCCATTTGCCCTGGCTTTTGTTAATGACCTATCATGAATTATCCAGGAAAGAAATGTTAAACGAGCTAATTAGGCATTAACCTTACATTATAGATCAACCACACAATTGGATCCTTCACAGCTACGAATGTGACAGCACAAAGCATTAAGTATTGATGGTCACAGGAAGGGCCAAGAGGCTGGAGGTGGGGAAGCAAAATCCAGGGTTGGGGGAGGGGAAATGAAGATGCCTTCTGCAAGCCCTCTGGTCGGAGGGGAAATTGGTGGGATCCAGTCAAACTGCCTAACGTATTCACTTATTAACTGTGTGAGCTCATAAAATAAGGAATGATAGCAACTCTCATAGAGCTATGCAGAGTGAGACACCACATCATAAGGGGCTGCCATGTACTTGGACCTCAAGAAATATTCTTTCTCTTCCCTCTCTTTTTGGAAAGTTTGTGTTTTGGAGTTCACAATTAAAGAGTAGCCACTCTACGCCTGGGTCCACTTTGTAAAGACAGGCCACAGTGTCCTGGTAGATTCCTGGTAGAATTTCTAGTAGAATCAAGTTAGCACCCTGAACATGAGTGATGCACAAATGAGCCAAGTCAAGTTGGAAACAATTTTAATAAGTAGCTAGGTGACTTGGACATTGATGATGATGGTGATGATGATGGTCATTTATTATATATACAGCTACAGAACATGTTCTTATTCACAATTTAATTTGATTCAAAACATACCAGAGAGGTGGTTAGGGCAGGCTTTCTTTTCTCCATTTAACAGGTGGGGAAATGAAGACTCATAGACGATACATCTTGTTGAAAGGGGAAGCCAGGAGTGGAACCTTGGTCTTTCATCCCCAGACTTGTTCTATTTTCATGGTGCCATTTGACCTTTTCTCCAAGCCACTTCCCTTTTCTGGGACATAGTCCTCAGTCATACATGAGTATGTATGGGGCATGCCCACTCTGCTTACATCTCCTCCTAAGGGAAAGCATCCTGGCTATGTTGTGTATCACATGACCCCACTCCCTTCATTCTCCCTAGACATACTGATTGGATGGGAGGTAGTCACCTGATCAACAGCAGCCAATCAGCAGATATGCCCATGAGCACTGGTGACACTAAGTCAACCAGATTATCTCTTAGGAATCTGAATACCTGGCACCAAATGTGAGGAAGGGCAAGAGGCTGAGGTGGGACAGGGCAGACAGAAGCCAACTTGGAGCAATCTTCTGAGGAAACAGAGAAGGCTATGAAGCTGATGTGGGACAGACACAGACACAGTACAAGAGTGTGTGTGTGTGTGTGTGTGTGTGTGTGTGTGTGTGTGTGTGAGAGAGAGAGAGAGAGAGAGAGAGAGAGAGAGAGAGAGGTATGGAAGAAGGAGAAGGAGGAAGAGAAGGAGGGGGAGGAGGAGATGGAGAAGGTAGGAATGGAGGAATAAGAGGAAAAGAATGGATGGGAGAGGAGATTGGATGATTAAGAAATTGCTTTGACTCCTAAGGTATTCTGCTTCCATTTCTAACCCTGAATATCCTCACTCCCCCTTTTGTTTTAAGCTAGTATGAAGGGACTTGATACAGTGATTTTCAAAGTTGAAATACTGGGCTTACTGAGCTCTGCATTGTATATCCTCACATGCCACAGGGGCAAGGAAGATATGTGATATTTCATTGAAAAAATCTGACCTACTATCTTCTGAACCCTGTTGGGTGGCAGTGTGGAGGAGTCTGGTGAGCCCAAGGCAGACATTCTGGTCCTGATAGAAGTCACCATGAACTCATGCCTAATACTACTGTCACAGAGAAGCGGCCTAGTATCAAAAGGGAGCGGAGTAGATGACCCCATGGTGCATGGGGACTCCACCCCTGCTCCAGTGGACACCAGGCAGAAGGTCTCCCGTCACATGGTGCAGATGTGCTTGTAAGATGTGGGTCTACAATGGCCCTATCTGTTACACTGGAGCAGATATAGTATTGTGGGAGTTGAATGTCATTGCTGGTCATGTGACCCACCATGTCCCTGGAATCAGGCACAGCATCAAGAAGAAGCAAAGTCCCAATGGCGTTGGGGTGGTGGCACAGTGAGTGGTGTCCAGGGGGATGTGGTGACTCGCAGTGGACTTTGAGAATCCATAATTGGGGTGGGTCATCCTGTTCCTCACGCCTGATGATTGGGCCATTATCTCAGATTTTCACTGCACACTCTGCCAGGGGAGGACCTTACATCCCAAGGGTTGAAACTGTGATACATTAATAATGCGTTCTTGGATGCTTTGGGTTTTATTAACACTGAAAATAAATCTACATTAAGGACAAGTGGTGGCTAAATTTCATTCTGGAAAAATTGGCTGTGGTTTTTGTCCCTTTTAAGGCTGTTTCCAGAGGAAAGCACATTTGAAACCACCAAATTACCCTGATTATCTCTTCCTTTCTTTGAGCCATAATTGACTGGTGGCATTTGGAGCAGGAATTGAGCCGATGTTCTTGGATGCTTTGACGAGGCCGGTATTCTCACCTCTGGTGTATGGAGGAGGGGTACCGCCTGTGTTCTGCATCCTTCTAGAGATGAGTTCTCATGTTGGGATTTACTCAGAGCTGTCTCAAAACAGGGAGAGTGGAGGAGTTGGTGACTTGAGGTTGTCCTACCTTCCTGCCTCTCCACACACCTTCCCCATTGGCTTTCTTTCTTCCTAACTCCATTTCGCACTGGCCTCTGTTTCTTGTCTTCTATTCTGCTTTACTTCTTTCCCTGCTCTCTCCTTGCCTTTTTAAAAAATTGTATGAACATATGCATAACATGAAAGCTATCATTTTTGCCCTAACCGGTTTGGCTCAGTGGCTAGAGCGTCGGCCTGGGGACTGAGGGGTCCCGGGTTCGATTCCGGTCAAGGGCATGTACCTTGGTTGTGGGCACATCCCCAGTGGGGGGTGTGCAGGAGGCAGCTGATCGATGTCTCTCTCTCATCGATGTTTCTAACTCTCTATCCCTCTCCCTTCCTCTCTGTGAAAAATCAACAAAATATATTTTAAAAAAAAACACAGTTATCATTTTAACCATATTAAGATACCATCAGTGGCATTAAGTTTGTTCATGTTGTTGTGCAACCATCACCATCATCCATCTCTAGAACTTTTTTATCACCCAAACCAGAACTCCGTCCTCATTAAACACTAACTCCTCATTCCCCTAGCCCTGTGTGATTTACCAGTAGTGTAAGAAATTGGCTCATGTAATCATGGAGGCTGAGAAGTCCCACAGTCTGTGGTCGGCAAGCCGGAGACCCAGGGGCCAGCAGTACAGAGTTTGGAGGCCTGGGGCCCAGGAGAGCCCAGGGCACGTGGTCTAGTCTGAGAGCAGAAGAATGTCCCAGCCTAAGCAGGCAGAGAGACAGGGAGAGGGAGGGGGAGGGGAGAGGCAGAAGGAGGGGAAGGGGAAGAGAGAAACAGGGAGGGAGGGAGGGGAGAGAGGGAGAGAGAATTCTCCTTTCCGCCACCTTTTTGTTCTATTCAGTGCATAATGTTTGCAAGGTTCATCTATGTTGTCTCACGTGTCAGGATTCCATTCCTTTTTAAGGTTGAATAATATTTCATCTGCCATCTGCTGATGGACATTGGTTCTTTATCTGCTCATCTGCTGGTGCACATTGGTCGTTTCCACTCCTTGGCTGTTGGAATAGTGCTGCTGTGAACGTTTGTGTGAAGTAACTCTATCTGCTGCTGTCTCCAGAGAAGCATTGAGGCTCACAGTTGCCCCTGGCTTGTTTCTCTTCAGTTGGCCCAGTCGCATGGGCCATAGCAGAAGATGTAACATATGTTGTCCATCAGCTTGGTATCTGATTCAAGGGTGGGTGGGACCGGGGAGGCAGAATAAGGGAAATGCACTCCCCCTTCTTTTTTTTTTTTTTTTTAAATATATTTTATTGGTTTTTTACAGAGAGGAAGAGAGAGGGATAGAAAGTTAGAAACATCGATGAGAGAGAGACATCGATCAGCTGCCTCCTGCACGCCCCCTACTGGGGATGTGCCCGCAACCCAGGTACATGCCCTTGACCGGAATCGAACCTGGGACCCTTCAGTCTGCAGGCTGACGCTCTATCCACTGAGCCAAACCGGTTAGGGCGCACTCCCCCTTCTTACAGTCAGGTGACAGTCCTCAATCCCCAAGAGGCATGCGGGTTCTAAGTGGCGGGCAGGAGGCTGTGTGAGCTTGAGCTCGGCACCTACCATCGAGGCCCTTCCAGCCTCAGTCACCTCATCTGGAAAATGGGGCAATGCCTCCTCCGCTCTCAGGGCATCTTACAGATGGAAGGAGACAGCCCGTGCTGAGGGCAGGTGCCTTTTGTGCTGGGTGGTTCTTGGCGGCTTCTTTGCCTGCAGGCACCGACCCTCAGCAGTCAGGGTTGTGCAGCGCAGGGCTCAGCGTTGGTTCTGTGTGGCCTCGGGCAGGGAAATGTTGAAGTCTGGTGCAGGGGTTTGCTTTGGGATGGGGTGGAGGGTGCAGTCGGTTCAGGCCTCGGGGTCCTGCAGGCACACGGGCCTCTGTGGCTCCCTGCCTTGGACGATCTGGCTGGCTTCCATGAAGCTGTGGCTGAACGTCACCTTCTACTCCATCGTGATGTCAGCCCCAGTGTCAGCGTCTTTGGGTTGGAATGCTTTGACGAGGCCGGTATTCTCACCTGTGAAGGCCTTTGAGCGGAGCTAACCTTCCTCTTCTGTGCTCTGCCCTCCTTTTTTAGGGTCCAGAGTGGGGTGTCTCCCACTCGATGCCGGGAAACGTGCCCCTGAATAGGAGTTCTGCGGGGCCGATGAAGGAGGAAGCAAGCCCTGGGCGCCCTGCCGTCCATGAAGGTAGGACTCTTCTTTCTTGGGTTGCAGATGGGAACGTCCGAGCCCATTTCATTTTTAAGCAGCAAGACGGTGGGGTCCGTCCCTGTGGCCCGCTTGATTGACGTTTTCTGAGCACCTGTGACGTGCCAGGCTTTCTGCTGTTTTGTGTGCGGATGTAGCGATATCACCTTGTTGTTCTCATGTCACTCAGAGGGTATGTGGTGTGACGGTGAGAGGCACAGGGTGCTCCAGGAGCAGATAAAAGGGGCACCTACTGCAGGGAAGGCCTCCTGGAGGAGGGGGAGTGACCTGAGAGAAGTGTGTACAAGGATGCAGGTGACGTAGCCGATGGGCAGAGAAGGTGCGCCAGGTGGAGAGAACAGAACGTGCAGACATAGACGTGAAAAGGGTATGGCTTCTTGGGACCTGTAAGTGACGGAGTGTGGTTGGCAAGGGGGACCATCCCCGAATGGGAGTGTGAGAGACGGAGCTAAAAGGGGAGGCAAGCCAGAGCCACGTCAGGAAGCTCCTGCATGTCCCGGTAAGGAGTTTGCATTTGATCTCAAGACCGTGGGAGCTATAGAGAGTTTCATCGGAAGAGAGAGAGGCCCAGTCAGGTTTGCACTTGGAAAGCCCCCCTTAGCTGCAGCAGAGTGGAGGCTGGTGGGATTGGAGAAGGTGAATCCAAAGATAAAATCATTATCTTTGGGGCCTGTAATCAGCCATAGAGGCTGGGCTCCATTCACGGCTCAACCACCTCACTGCCCCTGAACCTTTATCCAGCACAGCGCCCAGCCGCCCTCTTCAGTGGCAGGCGTGAGCCCCAAGATGGCTCATGCAGGCGTGAGTGCCTGTGTGGAGACGTGATGGCCAAGAGGAGAGGAAATGGGTTTGAAGATGCAGACAGGGAAGGGGGGTCGCTGGAGGGGACAGGAGAGAGAGGTATAAAGGTCAGCGGGGGCTTCGGCTTGGCATGAAGATTTATAACTCCCAGCGCTCACCCTCGCCCCCTCCCCATCCCAGCCCTCTCTCTCTCTGGCGGCAGGTTCTAGAGACACCCATTATCTCTATTAATACCAGCCACAGGGTCATTACTCAGGCACCAACTTTTCCTCCAGCATAAATATTTATACAGCACTGACCTGTGGCTGCTGCGTTTTCCTTTTATTTGATTCCTGCCGCCTTTTGTGTCTCGCTAGTCTGTGGGCTAACGTGTTTAGCTCCTCTGTCTGGAAACTTCGGAGCCAGCCAAGTCTCTGGGAGTGGGAGAGGGGGGTGGCGGGGAGGTGAAGAGGAGGAGGAGGAGGAAGAGGAGGAGGAGGCGGCAGCGGCAGGGTGGGTACCACTTGCCTGACATGAGTGAAAACCCAGTGGCGTGGATGTAAGACACTCTTACCGGCTGGTTAATAACCGGCTGGCCGAGCTCGAAAGGAAAGGACTGCAGTGGGGGCTCTTTGCTTCCTGAACCCTGCACTGTTCTCTGCACCCCCCAGAAATCCAGGTCAGAGCCAACTTCCCACAAGACCTTTGTTAAGAGCCCTGTTTCTGGCCCTGAAAAGTGGGGACCTGGGAAAGTGTTCCCAGGGTCATAGATTCTTACAACATTTGCAAAATCCTGATATTTTTGTTGCCTTCCTCTTAGAGGTCCCCCAGTTGAATGAGCTACAGGCCCCTTAACCCTGGCTCTGCCCTCTGCCCCTGTTTGTGGTGATTTGAATTACATATGGCTCTTGGAGTAAATGTCAAGATGTAAATATTACATGAAATAATGAGTAATAATAATAACTATTATAATAGCAATTACTACTGTTAGGTGTCTACTGAGTATTGGTTCTCTTCATTCAGTTTCCACACTGATCTTGAGACAGGCATTCTCTTCCCCAGAATACAGATGTGGAATTTGGGGTACAGGGACATTACGTGTCTAGTCCAGTGTCCCAGTTAGTGAGTGGGGGACCTAGGGCCTGGACCCAGGCTGGCTATGCTTTCAACATCTAAACGTGGGAATGACTGGAATATTGCATAGCGTGCCTCCTATGCACCAGGCATTGGACATGTATGTATTTATTTCGCATGCTCTGTCAAGTAGTCCTGCAAGGCAGAGAGAAAGTATTGGCTCTGTTCTGTAAATGAGAAACCAGAGGCACGGAAAGAGAGAAGGAATGCTGCTAAATCAATACAGCGAATACATCACAAATCAAAACCCGGCCCTGGTGTGTCCGACTCTTCCCCAGCCCGTTGATCGCAACCTGCTGTGAAGGTTGGCAGGGAGTGCCCGGAATGAGCAGTTATGTTTGGTGGTACAGCTAAGGGTGGTATTTCCGCCGATATTTTCTTTTCTGCTGTTTTGACAGTTTCTTAAAGGAAATTTCATGCATTTCATGCTGGAGAGCTCCTTCCTTCCCTCTGCAGGTGGGTTCCAGTGCGGCCAAGGTGTGAGCTGCTATCCTTGAGCAAAGCCAGTGTGCCCCGCATCAGAGTCGGGTGGGCACTAGTGAAATTTGGAATGGGGAAGCTGGTCAGGAGTGGAAGGCAGGTGCTTTAAAGGGCTGTCTGTCTGCTGCTGGCTTTCCACCTTCCCCTTCCCCACCCCACCCCTGCAGCCCAGACCTCAGCCTTGCACAGCCTGCCAAGACCTGCTCCACTACCAGCTACTTCCTTTAGGGCCAAGCATGTGGTCTGTGCCACTCGCAAAGCATCCTCAGCACCTAGCACAGCTCCTAACAGAGTAGGTGTTTCATAAGTAATCATTGCAGAAGTGAATAAGGGAATAGATGACTTCCCACCAGGGACCACCTCTGAGGAGCATTTGAATTTTAATGAAAGCTCTGGAAATCAGAAAAGTTCTTAAAGGCACAAGGAGCCTGGATGCACGTCAAAGACCAACGGCCATCTTCCTTGATAACCCACTGTGGGACCAGGGAAGTCATTCATCCCCTTTGGGCCTCGGTCCTTCCTGGAAAAATAAGGGGCGGGCCTTTGGAGTCCTGAGTGTGAAGCTGGGATGGTGCCTGGCAGGGTGGAGCACCGTCATTAGAAACAATAGCCAGACTTCCTGAGCCCAGGCCCTGGCTTCACCAGGACTGGTTGTGTGTCTGATGAACAAGTGACCCACACCTTTCTGTGCCTTGGGTTCCCCATATGGGAAATGGGATGACCAGAATATATAACTCGTTGACGCATCCCAGGATTAAGTTAGTTAACACATATACAATGGAAAGCTCCTAGCACAACGCCTGGCATAAAGGACGTGACTGATACATGCCCTCTAAGATGATTATCCACGCCTGTGAATTGGGAGGTAATCTGTTCAGGTTGTATTCACAATAGTGATCGTGGTCAAGTGCTCATAATATGCTAGACCTTACCTCCCTTGCTCCTTGCAAAACTCTGTAGGGTGTTTGCCTTTATTTTCACAGGCACCATTTTGCAGATGGAGAAACAGAGGCACAGAGCAGCTAAACCACGTGACTAAAGTCACACAGCCTCAAGATGGGGGGGATATCAACCCAAGTGAGGTCTGGCTACCAATTCAGATGCTCAGCAAGGTCAGGAAGGTACTTGAGTGGATGAAGGGAACCTGGTTTAAGAGAAAAAATAAGCAACTGCAAGTATTTTGTTCTAGCACAACACTAGCCTCGTTTCCCTGTCTTTTGAATGTACATTGGCCCTCAAGCTTGGCTGCCATTTGAATCATATGAGGATTTTAGAAACACACACTGATGTGGGGTGTCATCCCCAGAGATTGTGACACAGTTGGTATGGGGGGTGGCACCTGAGCTGCAGGATTATGTAAGTTCCCCAGTTGGTTCTAATGTGTAGCCAAGATTGAGAGCCACCATTCAAGAGTGCTGAGTGAGCCAGAGAAAGCATGCTAGCTGCCATATTGAGCTAAGGAACCACCAAGTTGCAATCATACATAAGCATACATTGTCTTTGAGATGAATCGATCAATCCATCCATGGATCCACCCATCATTTACATACCAACACACTCATCCGCCCACCCATCCCCTTATAGCTCCGTTCTCCTATTCGCCTGTGCCTCCTTCCATCCATCAATTCATCCATCCATCCATCCATCCATCCATCCTTGCAGTCATCCATTCATTTATCTGCCTATCAACCCACCCACCCATACATCTACCTACTCACCAACCTACCTATGTATTTGTCTATCCACCTTCCCACTCACCCATTCTTTCACCCATCTATCTAACCACCATTCCCTTTTTCCTTCCCTCTCTCCCTCTGCTCTTTCCTTCCTTCTCCTTTTAATTCTGCCTCTTCCTCCTCCAAACCTCAACCTGGGCTGACCCTCAGGGCAGGCCTGCTTGCAATGGTATACATCTTCCCCCTTCTCTTCTCTTAAAAGTTTCTCTTCCATGACATAAGCACAATGTGCTTCTTTGAGGTGCCTGGCGGAAGTGAGCCAGAGAGAGAAACGGAATCTGTTTCTGGTTTTCCCTGGATGACCTTTCTTTCCCGAGGAAGTCTCTTATAAACACTTCCAGCACTGGTGGACGCCAGGACGTTTGAGCAGCTCCTCCTAGTTGAAAGGCAATCTCAAGTGCATGCCTGGTGTGCGAGGCTCAGAATCCAGGGTGAGGTTTGAGTGAGGTGCTGAGCATGCAGCCCAAGGCCAGGCCCCGGGCACTGCTCTCCACCCGCAGCTGGCAGGCCCGCAGTGCAGGGCAGGACTGACTGCAGAGGCTGCTGCAGTTTCTGAAGTGGCTCTCCACTTCAGGTGTCTTTCTCCGTCCCAACTTCTAAAGCAGAGTTTGTTACCTTGGCACCACTACTGTTTGGGACCAGAAATCCTTTGTGGTGGAGACTGTCCTGTGCATTGTAGGATGTTCAACAGCATCCTCTAGTCTGTACCCTCTGATGTCAGTAGCATCTGCATCCCCCCTTGCCAAGTGTGACAGTCAAAACTATTTCCAGCCCTGGCCAGTATGGCTCAGTGGTTGAACATTGTCCTGTGCACTAAAAGGTTGCTGGTTCAATCCCTGGTTCATGCCCAGGTTGTGGGTTCCATCCCCAGTAGGGGGGGCCTGTAGGAGGAGGCCAAAACATGTTTCCTTCTCTCTCCCTTCTCTCTCTCTAAAATCAATAAAAACATTGATTAATAACAACAATAAAAAAGGTCTCCAGACATTGCTAGATATTTTGCAGGGTGGGGTGGAGGAGGATATGTGCCCCAGGTTGACACCCACTGTTTTAACTAGGCTCAAGGTAATTGGCAAGATGTCGCTTACTGGAATGTTCTCTTTGTGAATAAGGAATATGCATCATAGTAATAGTTACCAACATCATTACAGTAGGCTCAGCATTAGACAATCCATTCTCTCCAGCGATAATAACAATCTTCTATATATATAAAAGGCTAATATGCAAAGGGTCCCCTTGGGAGTTCGACTGTGAGACGGGGAGTTGGATCACTCACTATGACGTGTGCTGACCACCAGGGGGTGGCACAGAACAAAGGAAGGCCCCAGCCGGCAGCCAGAAGGCCCTGATCGACCCTGATCGCTGGCCATACCTAGGGACCCTACCTGTGCAGGATTTCGTGCACCGGGCCTCTAGTGTAATAATAATAGTAATGATAATCACCACATGCTTGGCCTCACATATATCAGGAACAGAGGTCCTAAACCAAGACTGAAGATCGGAATCTCCCAGCGACTTTAAAAATTCACAAAGCAAACTAAATAAATGATAATAAATAAAATGAAAAAATAAAATTCACAAAGCCCAGGCACCCCGTCACACCCCAGTTAATTGCATCAGGTGTTCTGCGGTGGGGCCTAGTGACTGTAGTGGATTGAAGAGCGGCCTCTGAAAAGACATGTCCATTTCCTGACTGTCTCCACCTCCCCAACTTGTGAATCTCAGGGAGAGATTAGACAGAGAGAAGAGGAGGACACACAGAGACAGAGAAGAAGGCTGTGAGAAGACAGGCAGAGATCAGAGTGAAGCCGCAAGCCAAGGAATGCCAGGAGCAGCAGAAGCTGGAAGAGGCCATCCCAGATCCACCTCTAGAGCCTTTGGAGGAGCTATGGGCCTGCCAACACCTTGCTTTTGGACTTCGGGCCTCCAGAACTAGGCAAATAAATTCCTCTTGTTTGAAGCCACAGTCCCAGAAAATGAATACAGTGGCTTCACCAGGATCAATGCTGCTCATGCAAAGTGAGAGAAGGAGCCAGGATTGAGGGCCAGGAGACTGGGTTCTGGGCTTAGGTTTGCCCTGCACTCCTGGGTGATCTTGGATAACTTCGTTTTTCTCTCCAGATCTCAGGGTCTTTGTCTGTGAAGTGGGCTGATTCATGGGTGGTAAGCTCTTCCAGATCAGCACATGCGAGTGCGTGGAGTGGGCCTGGCGTGATGGTGTCCGAGGGAGAATGGTAACTGGATAAGCCAGGAGGCCCTTGCCCCTCTGAAGGGCTCAGCTGTCACTCAGCTCCTGCAAATTGTTGCCAGACAGGAATGCTGGCCCAACATGGCCAGAACCTCTTATTTTCTAAGAGAAGAGCAGAATCAAAGTTTTTATGTAAAATCTGAATTTTGAATGTCTACAACTGACTCAGAGTTCTTACGAGCACGGCACGGGCCAAACAAAGCAACCCGCAAGCCAGAAATGACCTCTAATCTAGCCCATCTTCAAGGTTGCTCTCCAGCCCCAGGCTGCGATTCTCTTGCTTACAGGAATGCCCATGGGTCCCAGGGCCTGTCTCTGGCAAGCCCAGGACAGTAGACTGGGCAGGAGGTGGGCAGTAGTGCAGGGAAAACTTGTGCTCGTCCATTCGGGGCTACACAGGACCCACTGGCAGAAGAAAACTCAAGAGGCTTGGTCCACAGATGCCGATACTTTATTGTTCCTTCCTCGTAGAGCTGTGGGTTCAGGGGGCAGACCTGATTTTCACATGCGAAGCTTAACCCACTAGTCAGCCCGGGCTCCATGGTGCGCCATCAATCAGAGGCTGTTTTTATTATTAGTAATAAAATCCAGCTGATGCCAGAAGTGGTAAGGAGGCGTGGCCTGAGAGAAGGCAAGGCTTGGAAGCAGTTGAAGACTTGTCTTGCACCCATGAGAAAATGCTTTGAGACTTGCAAATTTCCCATGGGCCTGCAGGCGTATGTTTCTCTCCACCCATCATGTGGACCTGGAGCGTTCATGGTGTGCCAGGAGCGTTCATGGTGTGTTCATGGGCGCTGAGGATACAAGAATGCACGGGACAGACATCTTCCAGCCATCATGGACTTGCATCTATAGGAGGGGAGGGGGATAATTAGATGAGCAATTCCTCAGAGTATGAGGGAGACACTAATCGAGCAGGCTCTGTGGGAAATCTATGGGAGGGTCAAAGGCTCATTCTCAGCGGGACTGACATTTAAGCTTTCACAAGGAAGACATGCAGAAAGCCAGTCACACTAGAGCGTGCACACAAGAGCCAGAGCCCGCCAAGGACGGCAGACTTGGGACAGGGCTCCCGTGTGGAAGAACTGGTGATGTGATTAACCTCCCCGGGTGTCAGTATTCCCCTCTGAAAAGTGACAGGGCTGTCGGGGCCCTTTCTCGGGCCCTCCGAGCTCCGCGAGCACATGAATCTTGGGTGACAAACGGAAATTGAGATGGATTGGGACATGGCGCAGCACCTGTTTGGCCTCTGTCGGCCTGAATAATCATTTAAAGCGCAGCTCTGGAAGCTGTTGAGGGTGGAACGAGACACGTCCAGCTGCGGGTTTCATCTTCATTAGTGTGGGGGGCAGTGACACCGTCCTCTAGACGTGCCTTAGATCTGGCACCAGCCTAGAGAGCCGCCCCTTTCTGATAGTCACTGTCACAGATGGTTACAGTTCGTTCACCAGGTGCCCAGCACATGCACCCTTCGCTTACACAACAAATATTTACCAAGCCCCACGCGCTGTGCTGGGCACTGGGGATACCCTGGTGGATGAGACGGGAAGGCTGCAGGTTGACGTGGAGTGCAGATGAGCAACTAAATGGACCAGGAAGTGCTGGAGAGGTGTGAGATGATGAAACTAAGTAGCGTATGTTCATGTATGAGACAGACAGAAAGACAGAGACCGAGACACACCAATAACCAAGTATGATGCTGGAGACTGTGCAGTCACCGATGACCTTGAGAAGTTGACTTCTGAGCAAAGACCTGAAGTTGCCAGGACATCGGCCAGGTGAGATCAGGGGAAGGGCATTCTAGGCACAGGGAACAGAGGTGTAAGGCTCTGAGGTGACATGTTCAAGGGAGAAGGACAGTGGGGGTGAGGCTTAGTGAGCAGGGGACAAGTTGGAGAGGGTCCAGACCAGAGCGTGAAGGCTGTTTTCTCTCCAAGCTCCACGAGAGCCTCCTGAGAGGTGCTATGTGGGGAAGAGTTTGGGGGATAAAGCTGCCAACATTTGCTGATGGGTTGGCCACAAGTAAACAGGGATCAAAGAGAAGCATAAAAAATACCTATATATCAGCTTGCCTGAGCCAATGGATTTTCATATTTAATGCCCACAAATTCCCTTTGAGGTGGTGGTAATTATCTCCATTTTTATGGCTGGGGAAACTGAGGCATCTCTAATGGTCAGAACCAGGGCTCCAACCCAGGTCTGTTAGCCACCAGAGGGCATTTGGAATCCTCTCTGCTCAATTTCCTCTCTCCTTGTGTGCGTCACCCAGTCCTCCCTCGGGGGCTGGCTTGGGACCAGGACCCAGCCCTTTCCCCTGGCTTTGGGTGAGAGACCTGGTTGGTGCAGTGCATTCGGGTAACCCCTGAAATGTCAGTGCCTGTCAGCTCCCGAGGCAGAGATCAGCAGGGCAGGGAGCGCCTCTGGAACCCACTCTGGGAAAGTGTGTCTCACCAACCCTTTGAATGCTCCCCGGATCTCTGCACCTCCTGCTCCTCCGATGGCTTCTAGCTTTCCACTGGTGACAGCTTCGATGATCTCCTGTGACAGGGGGAATATGCAGCTACAGGGATGCAGCTCTGTGCCCAGGAAATGTCACCTCCAATCCATGTCACGGAGAAGAGAGAAGCAATTAAGGCACTAGCCAATTCTTGGAGCTCTGGCTCCAGGCACGCAGTGGGGGTGGAGAGGGAGATGGAGGAGGAAGGAGGAGGGAAAGGAGGGCAGCAGGGCAAGTCAGGGAAGGCATCTGTGGAATGAATGAATGGAGATTATTGTGGGTGGTGGTGTGTGCCACCCAGATCCCCCTACTCTGAACCAACAGACCTAGTTCTCCAGCTCCAGAGATGGGTGTTGCTGGCTCCCAGCTGGGTCCCTCTGCGGGACCTGCTCTGGCTGAAGGGAGCTGCTTGCCCGCTCCCCAGGAGAAGCCTGCACCAGACAGCTGATGGTTGGGGTTTAGAAAGACTCAGCCCCTTTGCATTGATTTAAACCAGCTACGATGGACCAACCCGGCTCCCAGCGCCCAGCTCACTATGGATGGACTGAGACCATTGATAGAGCTTCATCCCAGTCCACGTCCCCCTCTGCCCACATGCTTCCCATGCTCCCTTGTAGGGGTTCTGCGAGCAATCCCTAATGTGCACATCTCTGCCTCAGAGACCGCCACCCCAGACAGATACCTTGCACGGACAACAACCATTCATGCATGGGCTCATCACTGTGTTCATCCCTCTTGCCAGGCTCTACAAGGGAAGAAGTCTACTCTGTCATATTCCAGAGCTTCCCCCCCCCCCCCCCCCCCGTTTTACTCCCTGCCTTTGAAGAACTATTCCTTAGCGGGTTGGGCATCACTTCCCTCCATATGAATCTTTTTGGAGATGGTCAGAGTATCTTCCTTGTCCCTCTAAGAAGCTCCATGTTGCCCTAGCCAGTTTGGATCAGTGGATAGAGTGTTGGCCCGTGGATTGAAGAGTTCCAGGTTTGATTCCGGTCAATGGCACGTACTTTGGTTGCAGGCTTGATCCCTGGCCCTGGTTAGGGCACATGCAGGAGGCAACCAATTGATGCATCTCTCTCATATCGATGTTTCTCTCTCCCCCTCCCTCCCTCCCTTCCACTCTCTCTAAAAATCAATGGAAATATATCCTTGGGTGAGGATTAACAAAAAACACACACACACAAAAACCACACACACGCAAAAGAAGCACCATGTCAAAAGGACAGAGGATATTTCTTTGGAGTCAGAAGTAGACCTGGGATTTGTCACTGAACTGGCGGGGTGACTCGAAGACATGTTTTCCTTTCTCTGAGCCTCAGTTGCCTCACCTCTGACATAAAGAGAATAATGTTGACCCGAGATGCATGATCCAAGGGTCAGATTTAATTGATACAACCCATCTAGGAGGGTGCTCACTCTGCATTTTGCAGGATATCTTGAAAAATGTCTCGCTCTCACTGCCCCAGTCCCCAGGATCGCAGACCAACTTTTGGGCCTATGAAATCATTCTTTCATCCATTCATTGACAGCTGTAACTTAGCTGGGTTGCAGAATAGCATTGTCCTGATCTTGACATTCAGAGGCAGGTCCAAGGCACCCTCTTGACATTCCCGGGTTTAATCTTGCTTCCTTGGGTTTCCTTCAACCCAGCTCTTGGGACTTGGCACCATCGTCTTTTAAAATGGCACATATTTGGACATGATAAATGACTGCATGGCACTCCAAGGGCAGACCTACATGTTGACACCAAAAGTAATGCAGAATGGAGAACCGAATTAAACTCGAAATGTCAAGAAGGCTGCCTTTGCACCTGCCTCTGAGGATCCAGACGAGGACTGTGTTGTTTTGTATCTGGCCATCCCTGGCAAGGAGCATAGCGACCAGAGAGAGCAGGGGGGTTGTTTGAAATTGCCGTCCTTTTCGTATTTTACACCCCCATCTGGATTCTCACTCTGACCTGGAAACCCCTGCCCGACAGCCGAGTCTGAGAAGTCAACTCCCATTGGCATTTGGCAACACTGGGCCTCTTTGGGCCAAGGTTTAGTGCCAAGAGTAATTGTGATTTACACCCCTAACCCCTTTGGGTGCAAAATGGTTTTGATTAGATGCATACCATGTTTATTAAGCCTTACTCGGGCAGGCTGGGGGCTCGGCCGGTCTGCCATAAAAGGGAGGGAGATTTACACGGCTCCCTGCAGGATTCATTTAATCTCTGGGGGATTTACTGACCTTCAATTAGAACTGTTAAGTACTGTTTACATGGTCCCTAATTCATACAAGACCCAATGGAAGGTTGGCTTTTGCTTTCATTAAGGACCCGCGAAGCAAGAAAATAAAAAATAAAAAGACTTTGCCAAGCAAGATGTGATTTGGGCAAAAACAAAAAATCGAACACAAAAGCCATTAGAGTTGAAAGCCTTACCTTGCCATCATTTAGGAGTAGTCTGATACTAAAGAGCTGATACATTTTTGGGGGGATTAAAAACAACAACAAGCCACCTGATTCTACCAGGGAAGAATTAATCCTCTTGCCATTATTTGCATAGGGATCAGCTTTACAGTTTAAAAACACTTTCTTACAGAGACCCGGGGAAGGATGGATCCTTGAATTCTCTTCTGTTATTAAAAACTCAGGATTCCCTTTCATTTTCCAGAAGGAAGAGTGCCATTTATCCCTTTTAGGGGCCAGTTGTGCACATAGAAATTGCTGTTAGCTGTACCTTCCAGCTGTGGTCCCTGGACTCCCCTTGGGAATATAGAGGCTACTAGGGCTCTATGAAACCATGGAACATCATGCAAGGTTTATTTTTGGTGGGGGGCACACATTTTACAAGATGCTGGAAAAGCACACAACACTATTGGATCAGAAGTCAATACTCACACTGCCCACAGGGCACAGGCAGGTGTGAGAATGAGTGAATTAGCCTCTTGGGCACGAGTTAGGTAAAGGGAGGAACTCACGCTCCATCTATAGAGACACCCACGGTCACCTGCAGGCTCAGTGAATACTGCTGTTCACCCTTCTGGCTTTGGACTCATTCCTGAAGGAGAGCCCTTTGCAAGTCATTCAGGGCCACATGCAGGAGAAGTGATTTGAAACCCTTTGACGTATTATGGCCATTGCTTTCTACTTCTGCCTTGGGAAAGAACCCGTAAGCTGTGACAGCCCAGGTAGGGTGTTGCAAAACAAATTTAATAATTTGGCATGATAATCACAATAGTCCCAGCCAAAAACAGCCTTGTCTATGCTACATCACTGAATGCCCCAATTGTCCTGTGTCAGAGGCATCATCCTGGTCTGACAGATGGGGAAACGGAGTCTTTGTGGGATGAAGTGAGCTGCTCTGGCTCATGTAGCAAGTAAGTGGCAGTGTGAGGATTCAAACCCGTGCCAGATCCACGCATTTGGTGTCACACTCTGGTCCCTCCTGTCTTTGACCTGCCAGCTTTTTGCACCAGGCCTTAGCAGGCACTCCACAAAAATTTGCACAATTGATGGGGTAACTTTTTTTGACCTTTTAAGTGCATCAAAGACCTTCCATCTACTCCTTCCTCAGCATGTGTCCTCTGCAAAGACGGCAGTGTGCTCAATTGTCCTACACTGCTGGCCAAACCAACCTTCCTCTTGCCGTAGAGTTACTGTATGTAATTTCAAGATTTGGCATTCATCATCACCTGCTCCTTACCTCCTCTTCTCTTCCTGGTCAAATCTAGAGATTTCTCTGCTACCCTAGAGTTCTAATACAGGACACACTTCTGTTGATATAGAAGGTGGGCAGAATGTTCCAGAAATTTCCAAGGCTATCAGAACAACATCCTTAAAGTTTTATGTGCTTACCATCATCTAAATTTACTTCTCATTTTGGGTTTTGACCTTTTTCCTACTCTGTCTTATAAAAAGAAATGGGAATTTCATTTTTTGTGGGGGGGTCCTCTGGGAATCCAACAACCTCTTCTTCCTTTTATTTAGTTAAAAGCTGAAAATATCAGCTGGCTCTTATCTGCCTCCTCCTCTGCGATTTTTATTTTTATTTTTGCTTTTATTTTGGTAGTGAGGGGTCATGGTAGACAAATAAAAATAATTCTGAGGTTATCTGAGAGCTGACATCCCACACAATAGCAATAAGAACTTTTCCAAATTTAAAACTCTGATGGAGGAAGTGGGTTACAATAGGAGCAACCTCTGACCCTGATCAGTCATAATGGTTTCCTGGATTCAGGGATATTATGGGCTGGAGCCAAGGGTTTCAGCAGAGAGAGCACAAGATGTGTTAAACTTAGAACACAATGTGCGAGTTCCGGGTGGGGCACTTGTGCGGACATCTTTCTTTCTTTCCGGTGAAACCGATTCCTCTAAACAGGCCCTGGCTTTCTCAGCATCTGGCTAGTGCCAGCGTAGTTGTTTTGTGGCTGATTTGAAAAGAAATTTCACATTCCTGGAGATGTTGATGAATCTGGAAGTCTGCCCTCTAAAGACCATTTCTAGGGATTATTGACCGCCACCCCCCCCCCCCACCCCCTGCAACTATTTATTGAGTGGCTCCTGTGTGCCAGGTGCTGTGATACAGCAATATACACAAAATGAGCCCCAAAGTACTATCCTTGTAAAGCTTCATTCTGTAGTGTGGTTCCCAGCCTTGGTGCCACTGACATTCTGGACTGGAAAACTGGGTGGGGGGCTGTCCTGTGCATTGTAGGATGTTGAGCAGCATCCCTGACCTCTATCCACTAGAAGCCAGTAGCTCCCTTCCCAGACCATGGAGCACTTGGGCAGCTGCTTATTGGATCCTGTCCTTATTTACCCCCAGCACTGAGTTCATGAAGGTTCCTCCCAATGGCCAGTGTCGCTAGAAGATAAACCTGTCACCTGTTTCTCCTGAGTAGTTGACCGTCAATTAGTCCATGAGTTCTTACCAAGCATCAGTTCTGTATAAGACGTGGTGGGAAGGACCAGAAATTCGAAAATGTGGTCCTTGTCTAAGCTACTCTCCTTCTTCGTGAGGAAAGCCAAACTCCTTCTATCCACAAAGGTTCTTCTTGCCATTTCACGGTTGGCCTTCCCCTCAGATCCTGCCACTGGACAAGTGGAGACACAGCTTTGGGGCCTGTCTGAATGTATTGCTTTCGTTTAGCTTTCTGTTCATTCATAACACCCTGTTCTTAGATCCAAAACACTGGAAGACTCCAAGTCAACAAGCATCATTATGAGTTTCAACTGCAGAATATTGGCTGAATTCAACTCAAATGTTTCCCTGGCCCCTGGTAACTCTTGAAAGGATGAAGGGAGAGGTGTTAGCATTTGGTGGATGAGCTCTAGAAGGTCAGAGCTGGAAAGCGCCTTAGCGGTCATCTCTTCCAAACCTCCCCCATTTTCCAGTGGGAAAATTGAGGCACAAAGAGGGGACTTTCTCAGCAGATGTCACCCAGCTAGAGGGTAACACAGCCGAGACTAGAACTCTCGCTTATGGACTATTGCCCCACTGTTTCTCTTGCTCTATTATTACCTACCTTCTATAAATCAAGTCTCCAGAAATGCACCAGGAGCATCTTTCGGTCAAGGACGACTCTTCCTGTGAAGCAAACAGTTGCTTCTCCTTCAGCGCTTTCCTAAGTCTTGATTTTCATTGATCAAGTTTTTAAAAAAAACCACACAGAACAACTCTATGCTTTAAAATAATGAAGCTGTAAAGAATTCCCATTTAACCTCAATGTCACAAAAGCATGAAAAGCTGCCTATTGAAATGAATGGTAACTTTCTCATTCTACATAAAATGTCATTCACCTCATTGATTCTACTGAATCTACACATTCTGAAGCTTGTTTTTATTCCCAAGCAAAGTGGCCAACCTGCTGAGCTATGACAGGTGAAAGGAAAGGCGAGAGAGAAGAGAGGAACTGCAGGGAAGAGAGGGGGGAAATCAGAGCATAAATATATCAAAACTCTCCTCTTTCAGGCACCAGAGAGAGCTCACAGAGAATTCAAGAAAACCACATTTTTGGCACCCATATGGACCTCAAAATTAATCATTTATGTCTACATATTTATATCTTCCTTTATCCCTCCAGAAAGAAAGAGATGAGATTATTAATACACAGCCTTTATTGATCATTTATCAAGTGCCAAGAACTGCATATACATCATCCCATTCAACTTATCACAGTAACACAAGAAGGCAACTTTTCTGACTCCCGTGTGTCATGGGTTGAATGGTGGCCCCCCAAAAGGTGTGTCCACCTGGAACCTGTACATGTGAGCTTATCTGGAAGAAGAATCTTTGCTGATGTAATGAAGTTAGGGGTGTTGAGAGGAGACATCTTGGATTATCTGGGTGTGCCCTAATCCTTATAAGAAGAGAAGGCACACATATGGAGGTGAAGACTTGGGCAGAGATTTGCATCATGTGTCACATGTCTACAGCCAGGAATACCAAGGGGCGCCAGCAGCCCCAGGAGCTGGGAGAGAGGCGTAGACACCCTTGATTTAGGATTTATGTCCCCCAGAACTGGGAGAGGATAGATTTCTGTTGTTCAAAGCCATCGCAGTTTGTGGCAGTTCGTTGCAGCAGCCCTAAGGATGGAATACACCATCTTATAGATTAAGGTGCTGAGGCCCAGAGAGGTTAAATCCCACGGCTAAGCTGTACGGCCCGGAGTGCCATCGCTGGAGGAAAATTCACAGTTTCGTAGCTGATTCCAACATTGGGCTGGGTTTTTAAAACTGCATAAAATGCATTAAAGAGATGCATTTAAAGAAAAGGCATTCCCCCAAAGATGTCTTAGAAGGCTGGGCTTTCCAGTGGTGGAGGGGACGGGGGAGAGAGAGAGAGTGAAAGAGAGAGAGCTAGTGTAAGAGAGAAACATCGATGTAAGGGGAACATCGATCGGTTGCCACCCTATGTACCCTGACCAGGGATCAAACCTGCAACTTTTGGTGTATGGGATGACACTAACCATCTGAACCACCCGGCAGGGCATTTTCTTCACTATTTTATATACTGTTCAACTTTTCTACAATAAACAATATTGACTAATCGGGAAAAAAACATGAAACCAATTCTCCTTGGGGACAGTGCATAACCACAGAGTGTGAACTGAAAAAGATAGCGGACAAACTTGGTGGTGTAAGGAGTTACTACGATTGCGGTCCTCATACCAGGGACCGCGTGATTGGTGCTCAGATAGCCCCATTTCACAGATGAGAAGCCCGGGTCTCAGAAGCCAGTTCCCTCTTTCTGAGTGGAAAATCTGAAAGTTCCCTAGTGTTAAAGACTGTAATCTGGGTGTGAAGAGAGAAGATGAAACATGAGCTCCTAATTCCGCTCTTCTGAGAAAACCTGGAGAAAGCCTTGTTCTCTTAAGCTCACAAAGGAATGTGGACTTTTCCACTGGCAGGTTTAAACCTACTTAAGCAATTTAAACCTACAGCCTGCATCTTGGAGGTTTGGGACAGGCTTCCCTACAGCCCACATTTTAGCCGAGAATCTAGGGGTGGATTCGGATGGAATCTCTTACTCTTCGGCATTTGTGCTGTCATGGCTCGGTCTCACGGGGAACTAGGGGTTTCTGGAAGGAATGCAGGAACTGGCCTGGAGAACCTGAGCCATACCTAAACCTACTTAGCCAAACCTTCTCTGAATCTCACTCTGTGCCTGGCACTTGGCCGCACACTTCGTATGCATCATCTCATGGAGGTGTTTGTACAAACCTACGTGGGAGTGAGCTCACCTCCCATTTCCAGACAAGGATGCTGAATCTGGCAGGCGAGGCGCTTGGATGTTGCGGGACTGGGCCCAGAACCCTCTGTCCTCAGGCCGTGGTCTCTCTGTGGAGCTTCCCCTCCACCCTGAGCAGTCAGCACCATGTGTAAAGGAATTAAACTCACCCACGGAATGGTCCTCTTCAATATCCAGGAAGTGGACCTCGGGATCTGAGTCATGCTGAAGGGCATTGGCACTGTCAAGGAAAAATAATTAAAGTCAAGTAACCAAGGATAATGGTATGAACCATCAATGATATGAACCATCAATGTCAAGATGGGTACTTCCTGGACCCCAGGCTACTCCTCACAATGGTGCCACCCTCAAAAGTAGTTTCCCATGAATGGGCATTTATTTTCCCCATTAATACATGAGGGTATTATTGTTCTGGAATCACTGGGGGAATTACTTTTTAAAGTTCCAAGATTTATCTTTGACTTCCAGATCCAAATCAACTGGAGAGAGCCTCACTCAGTAATTACTAAATTAGTTTACCTGATACTTATTGATATTTACTGGGCCATTAGTCCCTGGAGATGAAGTGGCATATTCATCAGGTTTCCATCAGGAAACGAATAGCCCACTCCGATTAGGATAACTTAAGGAATGTCAGTCAGGGGCTAAGCCCGGGGGATTGGTGGATCCTGGGGGAGCGTAAGGATAGTGCAGTGTCGGCAGCTAACAACATTGGGGCTGTTACAACCTCTAGACCTGGAGGAGGGGGAAGTGTTCACCTGAATTTGGAGGAAGAAAGCTGTGGAGAGAGGCCCTCCTTAGACGAGCTGGGACCTTCACCTGGAACAGGTTTTCCAACCTTGGCACTAGTGACACGGGGGGCTAGGTCATTCTTGTGGAGGGGCTGGCCTGTGCATTGTAGGATGTTTAACAGCATCTCTGGCCTCCACTCCCCAGGTGCCAGTAGCATCCCTACCCCCTAGTTGTGACAACCATACATGGCCCCGGACATTGGTAAATATCCCTGGAGGGGCATTATCCCTAGGTGAGAACTGCCAGCTTGTTGTTTCCTCACAGAGCAGAGATGGCACCCTAATCTCCCATCCCCCTTTCCTTTCAGTCTCCCACCAGGGTTTCCCATTGGCCAAAGCTCAGCCAGGAGCCAGAAGGTGAGGGTGCACACTGATGCTCTCCAACGAGGCAGCTCTGAGGCCGAGAGCGGGGCACAGAGGCGTGGAAAGGGACAGAGGGACACAGCACAAGGAGTCACACAGCAGATAATTCCCCTCTCCTTGAGAGCTTAGTCTAGTGGTGATGGGGTTGCAGAAGGAGGTGGAGAAAAATAATCTACCCACTGGATAATTTCTGAGCATGAAGACAAACAATTAAAAAAAATCAACACAAAGAAACAGGGAGATGCAACAGTGCATGGCCGAGCTCTCTGAAGAGGTGACAGTTACTCTAAGACCTGATAGGATGGGCCAACCTCATACATACTGGGAGGAGGGAGAATCCAGGCAGGGGGAACAGCATGTGCAAAGGCCTTAAAGTCTGCATTTATTGATTTATTGTTTGTTTTTACAGTACTTTATTGGGATGTAATTTACACATCGTAAAATATGAAACTATTAAACGTGCCAGTTGGTGAATTTTTGTAACTCTGTTCGCTTCTATAGCCGTCATCCAGGTTGTATAGAACATTTCCACCTCCCCAGAAAGTCCCTTTATGCCTCAAATAGTGTCCTCCTATCCTGCTTCTGTTCTGACTTTTAATGCCATAGGTTAGTGATGCCTGTTTTTGAACTTCAGGTAAGTGGAGTCACTCCCCTGTGTCTGGCTTCTCCCACTCACCATTGGATCTCTGTGACTCCCTCAGGCTGTTACAGCCGTCAGGAGCTCATTTCTTTTCCCTGCTGAGTAGTATTCCATTGTATGGGTGTACCACCGTGTTTTTCACCCATTCTCCCCTTGAAGGATATTTGGGATGCATCCAGTATGAGGCCATTGTGAGTAAAGCTGCGGTGAACATTTGCTTGCCAGTCTTTTCACAGGCACATGCACACATCTCTCCTGGATGCAGTGTGTGAGTCCTCAGATAGATGTGCCTTTATTAGATATTTCCAAACAGCTTTCCATTAGACTTTGATGTGAAGCTAGGCTGGGAAACCACAGGATTAGAGGGTTTCCGATGCCGCTTCCAGTTCAGAAATCCTAACATTCCATAGCAATTTTCCTTCATCACTCCCATCTCACCAAACCTATAGGTCTGTTTCTTGGTCCATGCTAGGGTCAGCCCTCACCCTTATCGCCCAGGTACCATGCACCCCTGAGACAGCTGTACTTGTGCTGGGCACCTGGTTAACCTTTCCCTGCCCGGCCCAGCCTCCTGCCTGCGCCAGAGGTGTGTGTATTAAATCACGGCGCAGTGGCTAATTCTTTGCAGCTTGCAGGTTGCTGCCTTCATTGGAGCAGACAGGAGGGCGCCCTGACACAGTTAAAGATCACAAGCTTTGATAACCTGGCCTTCTGATTTATGATAATCCACGTCTCCACGTTCCCCTAATGAGGGGAACCCAGAGTGTCAACCTGTTTATTAAATGCTCAGAACCATGTGTGAGCGGGGCCGAGGGAAGAAGTCAATCATATTTTCATTTATTCTGCGTGTCTCCCTCCTGCTCCTTCTGTCCTCTCTCCCTGAGACTGTCAGCCCGCAGAGTGCTTTCCTTTCATCTCCCAAGGGGAGGACTTTAGGACAGATCATTTGCAGAGACGGTTGGGGTCCCCAATGTTTGCACTTTCCTACTGATTTCGAAGGTGTTTGGAAGTTAATGATACTCGACACCTCATGATTCTTTCCTGTATGTCAAACAAAGGCATGAAAGGGAAAGTGGCCACAGGCCGGAGGCAGGGGCACCAGGAAGGGAGACAGAAACATACTGATCACTTTCACTTTCCATCGCCCCAGCCCTGCCGAGATCCCTAAGCTTCAATGCAAATGGAAGATGGATTAATATTTCTGAAGTTGTTGGGGGTCTAATGAAGTCTTAATTCATTCCCTTAATTCCCTTTGAAATAATAATAATAATACAAAGAAGCACAAATCAAAATAATGGATGGCCCGGCTGCTTTCATCTCGAGGGCTTCTCACCCTTTCCCCCTTCGCAGCTTGGTCACTGTCATTCTCTTAATCTCCGGAGATCCCACCCCAATTCCTTTCAAGAGGCAGCAGCTCTTTCTCGGAGGGTAGGCTTGGTTTTCTGGACATGGCATCAATATTTCTGCCTGTCGGAGGCCCCTGGCTGGATTCTGTGCTGGGATGTGGCTGGGGGAGGAGGCTGAGCAGGACACCCGGAAGTGTACTCAGGGAGAAAAGCTCTGACAGCGCAGCCTGGAGACCCCTGAAGAATTCTGACTTCACATTTGACTGGGGAACATGGCACCTTAGGCACCCTTTGTGGAGATGCTGGTCTAGGACACATGGCCTAGAGCAGCCGTGGGCAAACTACCGCCTGCGGGCTGGATCCGGCTGTTCTATCTGGTTCTCTTGCTCTCCCCTCCGCTCCTTTACTTTGAATTTATATTAGTTCACACAAACACTCCATCCATGCTTTTGTTCCGGCCCTCCGGTCCAGTTTAAGAACCCATTGTGGCCCTCGAGTCAAAAAGTTTGCCCACCCATGGCCTAGAGTCTGCTGATTAGAAAACAATTGTCATCAATTAAAAAAGAAATGTGTTTGAATCGTCCACGGAACACATATGTTGACATTCTGTTTTCTGAAATATCTGTCAAATAACAACCAAAAATGTTTTCAGCTCCAGATTTGGGATTGGTAGATAAACAAGGCTTTGGTAGGGGGCGTGGCAGGATCGGGGAAGCATGAAGCACCTAGCATAGCACTCAGCACGATGCAGCCACATGGCACATGCCAGTTTCCTTCACTCCAATCTCCTGCGCCTTCAGCATCTGCAGGTTTGCAGAGTGAGCAGAAACCAGGTCCAGCAGGGTTTTTATTGGAATACTGAGGCATTTGCATGTTATCCCGAAGCCAATAGAGACACAAAGAGGACTTAAGATTTACTTTTCGCCCAGCCAGAGTGGCTCAGTGGTTGATCATCGACCTATGAACCAGGAGATCATGGTTCGATTCCCAGTCAGGGCACACGTCCAGTTGAGGGCTTGATCCCCAGTGTGGGGTGAGCAAGAGGCAGCTGATCAGTGATTCTCTCTCATCATTGATGTTTCTATCTCTCTCTCCCTTCCTCTCTGAAATCAATAAAAATACATTTTTAAAAAGATTTACTTTTAGATGGACATTTTAGAAAGATCCTCAGGTTGCTCTGTAGGGGAAAGGCCTGGGGGGAGATTTTGGGGAAAAGTCTAGGAAGCCATCTGGTGCAGGGATCCGGGAGGAAGATGATGCTGGCCTGGACTTGGATGGTGGAAGTAGGGAAGCAGATCTGAGAGAGATGTAGAGGCGGAATTCATAGGGCTTGGTAACTGATGGGAGGTTGTCCTGGAGCCATGAAGCCGTAGAGGAAATCATGGGGAACAAGACTGGATACTGTCAATGTTCTCTGAGACAGATCACTTTGGGAGGGTGGTCAGAGAGGACTTCCTGGAGGAAGTGACATTTACTGAGAGCTGAGAGCTAAGCCAGTGCTAACCTGGCAAAAGGAGCTGTGGGGTGTTCCAGCCCCAGAGAGAGAAGGCATGAGCCCCACGGAGCTGAACGGGGTCTATGCAGCCACAGCATGAAGTGCTGGGGGCTTGCAAGCCAATGCGGGGGCAATCCGGGACTCAGGAGCCACCCTTAGTGGAGCGGGAGTGCTCGGAGGCTCAGAGTACGGCGTCGGTGAAGAGAGAAGAGGGAATCGGAGGTTCTGGCTAGGGCCGCTTGCTCCCTCCCATAGACACCCCACAGCAGGAGGCAGCCAGAGCCCCCGCTGGCCACCTCACTGCCACAGGAAGGCTGTCGGTTTCTGATGGAGGAAGGCAGCCAGAAGGACAGTGTCATTTCTGGACTCCGGGCTGAGCTCTACACGCCTCCCGACCAGAGGCCCCTTCGGAGGGGGCAGGTCGCTCCCATCAATCCGAGGCTCCTCTCTCTCTTAGGATGGAAGTTATCCCTGCCCTTGGAGGCCTATCCCTTTGTAGCTCGGTTTTGGGCAGAAGAGCTTGCATACACTCTCCACCTCCCTTCCCCTCATGCACCCACATCTCTGCAGTACAGTCAGGATGGTATCTGGAGATGGAGGACCTCCTGGTTGAGTCTTATCACTCTGTTCTCACCTGTTCCGGCCACGTGGGAGAAGGCAGCCTGAGGGAGATTTCAGAATCCTGTTTCCAGGCCCCCTGCCTGTCCATCAGGTGCCTGCATTTGCCTCCTGTAAGAATAGTGCCTTGCATGTGTGTGGTGTGGTTAACGGCAAGCTTGCCTTGCATTCACTCCTCGTCCTTTCTCTTCTGTGCCGGCGGCTCTGTTTCTTAGCTTCCCAGAAAGGGTTGGCCGTTTGAAGAGTAGGAGAAGGGGAGAAGCCAGGGCGTTGCTGCTCCTCTCTCTGCTTCTGGGGGCATCTGCAGCTGTGCCTTCTCTCTCTGGCCCCACCCCCCTGAAGACAGCTCCTTCCTCTATCATCCCAGCCCTTCCCAGGGCTCTAGCACCTGCTGGATGCTCAACTTCTGGCTCTGGCAAAACTACCTTCTCTTGTTGTCCCTCCAGCCGTGGGAGTAGCAGCTGCTTGCTCCTGCCAGCTTCTGGGCGGCTCCACCATTTCCTGTTGGCTTCCTAGTCCTCCATCAGCTGGGGAGTCAGTTCCCTCTATTAAGCTCCCTCTGCTCCAAATACCTGTAGTGGTTTCCATTCTCTGATCAGATCTGACCAGAGACTCGTCCACGGAACACATGTGAGGTGCATGTAACACCTCACAACTAAAAGGGCTCTCTGTGATCTCGTGTGGATTCTTATGTACACTCCCTCAGGGAAGACCTCCCAGCAGGCATGACTGCACGATGGGCACATGATAGAGAAGAGAGGCTGAACTATATCGCCCAGAGCCCTGGATTTAGGTAGCAGGACTCCGTGGAGCCAGGTGCGCCGTCCTTTGAATCCCAGCGTCACCGGCTGTCTGTAAGGAAGGCTTCTGGTACCTCATTTCGCTTCTCTGAGCCTCAGTTTCTTCATCTCTAAAGTGATCATAATAACAGTGTTGCTGTGAAGGTTTAAAAACTGTTACACGTGGCCGGTGTAGCTCAATGGTTGAGCGTCGACCTATGAACCAGGAGGTCACGGTTTGATTCCCGGTCAGGGCTCATGCCCGGGTTACAGGATCGATCTCCAGTGTGGAGCTTGCCGGAGGCAGTCAATCAATGATTATCTGTCAGCATTGATGTTTCTCTCTCTCTCTCCCTCTCCCTTTTTCTCTGAAATCAATAAAAATATATTTAAAAATAAAAAAAATGTTATACTGAGTGCTTGGCACTGTCTGATACATAGTAGATGCTCAACAAATGTTTGTAACGACAGTAGAAACTCTCTACCATCCTCCGTTTAATAGATTCAACAAATGCTGGCTTCTCCATGCCCCCTGCAAACATACTACCGGGAGGGCTTGTGGCAGGCTCCCGGCCTGAGATGCCTCTATCTGTATTCAGGGTACCTGTTTACTAAACTCCGATCATGTGGGTTCCCAGCCCTGTGTGGTTCATTACACCTGCTCTCAAAAGAGGCCGCTAATGACACTTAAGCTCCAGGCTCCCT
Source organism: Plecotus auritus (assembly GCF_963455305.1). NCBI lineage: Eukaryota > Metazoa > Chordata > Mammalia > Chiroptera > Vespertilionidae > Plecotus > Plecotus auritus. The sequence goes on from NC_137779.1 coordinate 9,275,434, forward strand.
CACCTGCCCAGGCTCCTTCCCAGGCCAGGTCCTTGGAGAAGCCCTCGCAACATGTTCACAGGCATGATTTTTTTTTAAAGTTTTTAAAATCAGTCCATTGTATTTTTTAGAGCAGTTTTAGATTCACAGCAAAATTGAGCAAGAAGTACAGAGACTTCCTGTATATCTCCTGCCCCGCACACGCACAGCCTCCCTCACTATCCCCACCAGAGTGGGACATTTGTTATAATGGGTGTGGACCTGTCAGGATGGTGTCAGTTAGTGAACTTGAATTTAGTGTTTTGCTTCATCCATGCGTCTGCTGTTTGTTGGTGGACGTGGTCAACTGGGTTCACGAAGGGCAAACAGGATGTGGCTATGGGCATTGCAGGCAGAGGGCACAGCACGGGCAAAGACAGGGAGGGGTGGAAAGAGCATGATGCACTTGGGTAAAAGGAAAGTAACTTGGCAGGGCGAGGACCTAGAGAGCTGTCTGTGCATGCCTTAGGGGTGGGGACGGGGGTGAGGTGACATGAGTCATCGGAGGGGTGACAGCTCTGGTAGTGGCAGGTGTCATTGCGTGGGAAGGAAGCATTTTACACTCAAGTAACCAACCAGGTTAAGAGCAGGGTGACTTGACTGGTGGCTGCAGGGGAGATTCGGAGCCCATCCCAAAACTGAAGGCACACTGCCAGAGTTCGAGTCCTGCTCTGTCACGCGCTGTGTGCCCTAAACCACCTAGCCTCTCTGCCTCCGTCTCCTTGTCTGTCAGATGGAGATAATCATCACGTAGTGGAATTGAGAATTGAGGGAGTGAATTCATGGAATTCGTGGAATAAGGCTTGAATAATGCTTGACCCAACCAATGGTCCCTCTTTCTATGATTATCTTGCTTTTTTTTTTTTCACCCTCACCTCCAGGGGCCAGACCCGTCTGTGGTGTCTGGTTCTGGCCCCGGGAAAGCAGAGTCTGCGAGTCAGGGTTTAAAAGCTCTTCCTGAGCCGAAGATCCTGATTCCGCAGCTCTGCGGAGAGGAGATAAAACCGGGCTCTCCTAAATGGACTGAGAGGGTATGAAATTACTGAGTCGGGTTGGAGCTTTCGCGTAGGGCTTTCATGCTGAGCGCCCCATTCATCACGTCCAATTACTCCGACCTGGTGAACTCCAGTCTCTGGGATGTGGAAGATCTCACTCCTGGGGGCCCAGACAGCCAGAGCCGGCTGCTTGTCACGAGCGCACAGACATCTAGGTCCAGCCCGGGCTCAGGTCCAGCTTGTGTCTCAGCTGTGAACTCTCTCCTCTTTTCTGGGTTCACTTTCAGACCCAAATGCCCTTCTGAGGGAGCGTGTAGAGTAGGTGAAAATAAAGGTAGATGGAGACCTGGTGAAATTCGCCCTTGGCCTGAGTGTGGCTTTGCACGGGTGACTTAACCTCTCCTGTTGCCTCTGTGTTTTTGTCTTCCAGTGGGAATGAATACTGCCTGTCTCATCGCGGGGTGGTATGGACGGGGAGATGCTGAGTGGGGCTGGCGGGGAGAGCCCATCGTGCAGAGGAGCCCAGGGCTCGCATTGCTGAAGGCACTTGCACAGGGTCGGGCCCCAGGTTGCTTTAGCCGGGACTGACGCAGTCTGATCCACTGATGACGGCTGCTGTTGTCCCTGCCCCAGACCTGGCCTCTCCCAGCAGCCCCACCCTACCCAGGAACTGGGCAGAAGCCTTCAGCCTGTCATGGTGGTGGGTGGGATTTTGATCAATAGGTTCCCTTCATTCCCTTCCCCACTCTCTCCTCTGCTTGCCTCCCTCCCTCTTTGTCTCGGGCTCTGCTTCTGGGAAATCTGAGCTGCCCTAAGACAGGCCGCCTTGTCCTATCAACCAACATGGAGTCTATGCGATCACTATGATGGTAGCACGTCACTTATTTCTTCATCTTATTTACCTGCCTTGATGCCATTGTGCTCTGACATAACATTGACCCAGGCTGCTGACTTCCGGGTTTACATGGCACCCAGAACTACAGACGCCCTTCCTAATTGTGGACAGTGGGTGTTTAAACATCCAAAAATGTGGTTTTGGATCCTGGTTTTCCTATATTGCTAACTATACACCCTGGGCAACACCATAACGTCTTCGAGCCTCAGTTTTCTCAGCTGTGAGATAAAGGCAGTAGTCATCATATCCCAAGTCAGCCATGTGAGCAGCACTTCATGGCTGTGGACAGTTACCACCCACCATGAACATGTATTGACTGCATCATGTCACATCCCTGAGATGTGAACCTGTATGGACTCTTCGGCTCCTTTCAGCTTCATCGGTAAAAAATATCTTTCCAATTCATGCGTTTCATTGAAAATTTAAGTTTGGGGTCACCCAGCCACATTCCTGCCATGGCTTCAGGTGCAACAGTACCACCAGGTGGTGGTGTGGTCATATGTCCTAAGCAAGGCAATCGGTCCCCCACTTTCCAAAGCTACTATAAAGGCTTTGTAATGTATCCCATCCTGTACTCCTGCTCCCCGTACAGACATAATGAAGTCAGGAAGAATTCTCCAACGAAAACTGTAGATGTGCCAAGATACTTTTTAAAATGCATTTGCAGAGTGACTTAGCAAACTGTTTGAACAACTGTAACCAGACTCTTGGAGCAAAAGCAATAAAAATTGTGATTCTTATTGTGATAAATTATGAAATGAAAAGATTGGGAGGAACTTTTTCAGAAGGTTTAGTGCAGGAAACGGATGGAATACAGAATATTGTGTCCTCACCAAAGCAGGTCACTTGTCATTCTTGAAATTCTACTCCATGTGAATCTGGCCTATAGTAGGTGCTCAATAAATGTTAACAGAATCAGTCCATTAATCAATCAGTCAACTCATGCATGCATGAGTGAATGGTTAAGGGCAGCAATGGCAGAACCATTTCCTCTGCAGGAAGAACATAAAGAAATGCATCTGAAGTAGACATGTGCTTTGGCTTTTGGGGAATTTGAACAAGCACTGTAAATGGGCTTGAGGTGTCCAAAGGTCTATGAACTTCCTATTCTAGCCGAGCCAGTTTAGAAAGGACATTGTGTGGAAAATTCTGCTGGGGCAGTTAGGGTTTTGTCAGGCCCCTGAATAAAATCAGTCTCTGCTCCATCATGGTGACAAGGAAGTGAGAAGGTCTTGAAGCCATGATTTCCTTTTTTCCAAGAGAGCAGTTTCCCTTGGCCTGTCCCCACTCTCCATTCAGGAGATCTTTGATATGAACGGAGCATCTTGCCTACGTAGATTCACAACTCTTTTAATTCCATATGGAACGTCAGACCCAGGTTGTTGAAAGCACATCGCTGAAGGCTCTGGGATGACGCAGGGAAATAAACTAAGAGGGAAGGGAGAGCAGATAGATAATTTGTCCCATCTCTGTTATGTGCATCTCAGCTTGAAGCATCATTAGGGTGTCTCCTGCCTATTTTTTGGCAATTGGCAAAGCAGAGACCAGCATTTCTCCACAAGCTGGAAGTACTCTCAGATACATCTAGGCTACTTGAAGTTGAGATTCGAGGGAGCTGGGCTTAAGGGAAGGAAGGACTTCTCTCTCTTGAGTTTGTATTAGCTGGGAATGCAAACAGTAGAAAACCTGACTCCAATGGCTTGAATCATGCAAATATCAGAAGTCTGTTGGGTCAATAAGCCTAGGAAACTGTTACGACTCTCTTGGGCTTTCCCTCATGGCCACAAGCTGGTCACTTCCTGCATTCCCAGAAGGGGAGGAGGAAAGGGGACACCAGAAAAGGCTTTGCTATTCCAACTGTCCCTTTTTATTGAACTACAAAGTTTCAAAATTCTCCCAGCAGATTTTCATATATGTTTCTGAACCCCATAGCTGCAAGGGAGGCTGACAATGTGTGTATCTTGACTTCCTAGCCTCTGGTGGGAGGTAGCCAAGAAGGAATAATCTTGGGTCTCTAGTCAATAGTGTCAGCCCACTTTCTACAGCCTGCCTTCCAGGTTCCCATTTCCTACTTGGGGACCTGCATCTCACCTGATAATTTACATCTGGAACGTCCACATATATGAGAAGACACCTCCCCCACACTTTCTATCACAGGCAGTGGCAGGACAATAAGACAGAGCTCCGTTCATATCAAAGATGCCCAAAGACAATAGCTGCTTTCTGCTAAGGATTTGTGTGCTAGGCCCTTTCCATTTGTTACTTTTTAAAATCCCCAGACCAGGACCCCCTGCAATGGTTACTGCTAAATCATGCCCATCGTATAGTTGAAAAAAACCAGGGCTCAGAGTTGTTGAGAGACTTGTCAGGCTGAAAAGAGGCCCAGTTGGGATTTGAACTTGAGCAGTGCCATGCTCTTCGCTGCTATGGGCCTGTGCTCAGCGGGTTCATTCTGGGCTGCCCTCCCTTCTAGAGGAAGTGGCCAGTGACCGCTCTCCCTCTTCATCACAGATGTGCCTGGAGTCCCTACTCCCCCGCCTCCCACCCCCGGCCATATTTTCAGGGTCTGTTGATACTATTCTTCTAGGCCGGCAGTAAAATGACATTTATGAGGATTTTTTCCCTTTGAAGTAAGAATGTTTGCGCACTTCACTTTAAAGCAAGGGAAAAAACAAGAGCTCAAGCAGATAAATAACCGCAGCCTTGGAGAAAGGGCATGACGTGCGCGGATGCAGTCTCCACTGTGTCATATCCAGTCATCTAATACGGAAAGATCCTTGTCTCCTTCCAAGTGACTGTCTTTATTAATCCCTTTCCTCCGTTTCTGATCCTTTTACTTACAAAGAAACTGGCTAGTTGTTCTCTCTCTCCTCTCTCTCTCTCTCTCTCTCTCTCTCTCTCTCTCTCTCTCTCTCTCCTTTCTCTTCCCCATATCTTCTTTGGTGTTGGGAGGACATGCTTCCCAGCCAGTTCTTAGGTTGCTAGCTGTTTGACCTCAAGGGAGTGACTTCTCTGAATCTCAATTTCCTCCTCTGTAAATTGGGTACAATAATATCTACCTGCAGTATTGATGAAGGTAGGGAATAAGTCACTCAAGCATGCTTAATTCATTTTTTTTTTAAATTTTAGAAATATTTATTTTAGAAACACACAGAACTTAAATGAATATTTTAATCCAGGAGCCTAAAGGAGAAATAGGGAGCTACAAGTTTACAGGGGCACATTTGCATGAATACCCTTGCCATGACTCTTAAGACCCAGAACACCCAGAGTAGAGAACATCACAATTTGATGTAAAAATATTTAAATTATCATTTTTTTACATATACAATATAAATAGATAAATAATACCACTCGTGGAACAAAAATAACCATAAAGATTAAAGAAAGCATTGTATATAAACAAAACTTTTTTTTTTTTTACTTTTGAGTCAAATTCTATAATGGAAAAAGAAAAGCCTATACTACAGTTTTTCAGAGGCTGTTTTAGTACTTTTAAAATTCAGCATGGCTGCAAAGAAATGCTGAATTTAATGAGAAAAAAAAAAAGAATGTGCTGTGCCCACCCCTTCTAGGTTAAGCTAAGAATCTTACTGGTCTTCCCTTCTACTGTGATATGTTCACTTATATATTGTAGATATCCTGTCCTATCCTATCCTTTCACCCATCTACCCATCCATGCATCCTTCCATCCATGCATTCATGTATCCATCCATCCATCCATCTGCCCATCTATCCATGCATCCATCCATACATGCATTCATACATCTATCCATGCATCCGTCTATCATCCATCCATTCTCTATCTATCCACCCACGTATTTATACACCCATCCACCTATCTATGCGTCTATGTATATAATTAGCTGATATGTAATCAAAATATACCACTTCCCTTCCACTACTATCACCTGGGCAAGTCACCACACTTACCCCCAGATTAGTGCAATGCCTCCTAAATAACCTTTCTGTTCCCAGCTGTTCCCCTTCAGTTCAGTTCTCAACATAGAGGCAAGATTTATTCTATTAAAACATAGAATTATGGCATTTTCCTGCCCTAGTGTTTCCCATACCATCCACAGTAAAAGCCAAGTTTCTGTTATGACCCAACACCTTGTAACTCAGACCTCATCTTCTCCTTCTCTCTCTCTGCTGCAGCCACACTGACCACTTTATTGCTCCTCAAACCCTCCAGGGCACATTCATGCCTCAAGGACTTTGCCCTTGCTCTTCCTTTGTCTGGAATGATCTCCTGTCAGATGTCCATAGTGAGTCCTCACTCCCTTTAGGTCTTTGCTCAAAGGTCCCTTCTCAGGGAGACCGTCTCTGAAGGTCCTATTTAATATTGGCATTTTATTTATGCACCCACATTTCAGATGTCCCTTCCCTATCCTTTTTCATTCCTCTTTAGCACTTATTACGATTCAACAGACTACATATTTTTTATTATCTCTTTCCTCCACTAGAATATAAACTCCATGAGGGCAGGAGTTACTGCTTAGAGTTACTGGATAACTGAATGGAGGGTGAATAGATGGATGATGGATAGTTAGATGAACATATTCAGAGGCAATACAAATGATATTTTTTTCTGTGTTTTTTTTTTTTGCCACATTCCTTCGCTTATATTTCCAGTACCTAGAAAGTGCTTGGCACATAACAGGTTCTCAGAAAATATCAAATGAATGTGCGTGTGTGTGCATGTGTAACAGCCACTGTCACACAATGCTGGAGGAAAGGCCGTTCCCAAGGGCAGTTTTATAATGTGTATCAAATATCTTTACAATATGAGTCCACTTGGGGACCCCAATACTAGTTTTTCAAATATATCCTAAGAAAATATTCAGGGATGTGTCTAAAGATGTTCATCCACACATTATTTACAATGGTAAAGCAAAACAGAAAAGCTGAAAGACAGCCGATATGCCCAACAACTGGGGACCGATTGACTAAATTAAAGGGCTCCCTGGGTAGCATTAGAGATGCTGCAGGAATCTGATTGGCGTTGAGGGTCCTTACCAGAGTACGAAGCACACGCATGCCCACAAATGCACCTAGAAGACAGACCAGTGGGCAAAATGTTAGCAATCTGCCTTGAGGAACATGTGTAATTTTTATCTATTTGTGTTGGTTTTGTCATTTTAAACATAAGGTTTTCAAAAAGAAAGTCGAAATAATAGGACCATTTTTTTAAAAGTGACCTCAGGTGATGGGGATCAAACTAGATCTACAAAGCTTCTTAGAAAGACATGGTGCCTGTTGCTCCTTGTCCAATCCTACCTACTCAGCCACTGTCCTTCCTCCTGCTTGATCGTGTATGTGTCTCCAGAGTTTCAAATGAAGAAGATAGTGAAGGCAATTTATGTAGTTCACTCACTCAGACAAATCAACTCTGGGTGTGGCTGGGGGACACATAATTGGGGCTTTGACCATCAGTGACTCTGGTTGGGGTTTTCCATGGATACCATTCACCCCAGGACCCGTCCTGTCTTTGCAGGAGACCCTGGGCAGTGAATGGTGCATAAAGCCAAACATTGATGTCTATCTATCCTTCCCAGTATTCTGAGTCCTCAATGAAACTTCCCTTTTTAACATCCTTGAGTGGCGATGGGGAGGGTGTAGTGCAGGTATCAGCAAATGTCTTCCGTTAGAGGGCCAGGTAGTAAATATTTTCTACTTTGCAGGTCATAGGTCAGCTGTATTAGTGCAGCAAGGTAAATGACAGGATGACTGAATTCCAGTCAAACTTTACCCACACTGAACTTGGAATTTCATATGATTTTCATATCACAAGCTCTTCTGTTCCCCCCCCCCCAACCATTTAAAATGTAAAACCAGCCCTGACAGGTGTGTTCAGTGGTTAGAGCGTTGGCCTGAGTACCAAAGGGTCGTGGGTTTAATTCCCGATTCCTGGACAAGGGCCAGCCCATACCTGGGTTGCAGATTTGATCCCCAGCCCTAGTCATGTTGCATTTGGGAGACAACCAGTCAATGTGTCTCTCTCACATCGATGTTTCTCTCCCCCCCCCACTTCCTCCCTCCATCCCTCCCATTCTTTCTAAAAATTAATGGGAAAAATATCCTCAGGTGAGGATTAAAAAATAATAATTTAAAAATGTAAAAGCATTCTTAGCTTGTGGGCCCTACGAAAGTGGTGAGACAGACTGGGTCCATGGAAGCAGTTTGCTGATCTCCGATGCAAGGAATAGAACAAAGATTTCTACTATTGCAATTCTTCTTCTTTTAATGATGTGGAAATATTGATTTTTTTTCTTTTACTTAAATAACTACGTGCTTTTGATAACACAGAGTACCAGATGCCACGAAAATGTAGATTTTTCTGATGCACAATATGTAATTTTAAAACTGCCTAAGATGTCGTGTCAGATCAATTGATAACGGCAATGTATAAAACATATGAAACTAATTCCAGGAAATACCGTATATTTATGTCCTTGGGTCTGAATTTCTGAGCTCTCTGTGTTTAGGGATGGAATTTGGTTTATTCAAGAAGTAGCAGGTTATATATCTTGATGGCCATATTAGCTCAATATTTCCTTTCCCTGCTGGAGCAGGTAAGCCTCACACACTGTTTTAGTTTCCAGAAATTACATTTGCTTATCGCTATGAAATGGAATTTCATTTGAAGCCAGTTATTAATGTCTAAAATGCACTTCCAGGAAATAATTTTGAACATTTTATTTATTAAAAAGAAGTCGATGTTTGTTCAAAGGCACTGATGTAATTTACAGAGTTCAGTATCAGATAGTTTACGAGGTAATAGAAAGAGGCCATTTTCTGAGACCTGCGTTGCCTAATTGTACTGCGTTACATTCAATGTCAGAATGAGGCGCTCTGTTGTATTTGGCTTTTATGGCCCTACCCTGTAAGTTTATGAAAGAAGCAAACAAACAACAAACTTCCACTTTTCCCAACCAGGAATCCTTCAGATTTATGGATTTGTTATTATAAAACATCCCCAAAGGTAAACAAACAAACACGTGTTTACCTGTTTCATAATAACAAATCCTGTTTCATAATAACTGTTAATGCCTCCTCTTTATGAAAAAAGAAGAAATTGGGGAGTTTGGGAACCTATAAAAAATCTTTCATGCCTACCACTGTAACAGACAATGTCAGTACTCTACTAACATCCCCTCAAATCCCACTCTTCTATATTCCTATGGCACCAACTCTAAGCCCCCTCCACTCTCCACCTGAGGGCTTTCCTTTGGCCTCAGGGAGGAGCGTGCTAGAAATATTGGGATCTAATGCCCAGAAGCTCTACCAATGATAGCGGGTGTTGGAGAAGAAACACCCAGCTTCTTCACCCCTCCGCAGGCTTAGCTCTGAAGCATATTCCGTATGTAGTCTCCCAGAGCTCCCCATCGGATTGAGTTCCCCATCGGCCCCCATGGGGATCTGCTCCATGCAGTGTATCAGTTATCCATTGCTGCATAACAAATGACCCCAAGCCCCAGTGGTTTAACGCAATCAGTGTCTATCACTTCATTGTTGTTGTGGGCAGTACTGTAGACATGGCTTAGTGGGTCTAGCTCAGGTTCTCTGAGGAGGGTGCCATCAAGATGTTGTTCAGGGCTATAGTCATCTGAGGGCGTCGCTGGAGCTGGAAGCTCCAGGCTGACCCCCAGGGCTGGGGCAGAAAGCCTCAGCTGCTTACCACATGGGTTTCTCCAGAGGGTAGCTTGGGTGTCCCCTGCCATGGTTGCTGGATTCCACTGGGTGAGTGATACTAGAGCAGCCGTGGGCAAACTACGGCCCGCGGGCCGGATCCGGCTGTTCTATCCGGTTCTCTTGGTCTCCCCTCCGCTCCTTTACTTTGAATTTATATTAGTTCACACAAACACTCCATCCATGCTTTTGTTCCGGCCCTCCGGTCCAGTTTAAGAACCCATTGTGGCCCTCGAGTCAAAAAGTTTGCCCACCCCTGTACTAGAGGAACAGAGACCAATATGGAAGCTTTGGTGTCTTTTATGAACTATTCTTAGAAGTTACACAGGATCCCACGGACGCTCTCGCCTTCTTCTCTCTGTTAGAAGTGACTCACTAAATTCTGCCCATGCTCAAGGGCAGGAGAGCCGGGCTTCATTGCATGCCCCTGAAATTGTTACCATTCCCTTTGCCATCCCTTCTCTGCTGGTACTTCCCAGGGTCACCTTCTAGAAAAACCATCCTTAGTTCGGGGTCTGTTTTGAGGAAACCTAACCCAAGACAGTTACCAGCACCCCTTCCAACAGCAACAGCAGACACTACCATTTCTTGAGTTCTTACTATGTGCCCAGCACTGAATGATAATTTTTAAAAAGCCCTTATCACTTTTTTAAATTTTTGATATCTTTAAAATGTTTTATTGGTGTTTTTTTTTAGAGAAAGAGGAAGGGAGAGGGAGAAAGAAATAGAAACATCAGTGAGAGAGAAACATCGAACAGCTGCCTCCTGCCTCCTGCAAACACCCTACTGGGGATCAAGACTGCAACCCCGGCATATGCACTCACTGGGAATCGAACCACTTCTTGGTGCATGGGTCAACACTCAACCACTGAGCCACACCAGCCAGGCAAAAAAAGCCCTTTATTTTTCACTATAATAAGGTATTTTTGTATATAATTTTTAAATATATATATATTATTGATTTTTTTACAGAGAGGAAGGGAGAGGGATAGAGAATTAGAAACATCGATGAGAGAGAAACATCGATCAGCTGCCTCCTGCACAACCCCTACTGGGGATGTGACCGCAACCAAGGTACATGCCCTTGACCGGAATCGAATCTGGGACCCTTGAGTCCGCAGGCCGATGCTCTATCCACTGAGCCAAACCGGTTAGGGCATATTTTTGTATATTTTATACATGATTAAATTCACCCTGATTAAATAACGTTGTTACTCAAGGTCATTCAGATGACAGGTGTCAAGCTTGGCCTTTATTCAAGTATTCAACCAACTGTTGCTCAGTGCTCTGGGAACTGCCGCTAAAATAGTGAATCCTGCAGATAAAATCCTTTATACAAATGTTGTTTCCGCCCCCCAGGCACTTATCCTCTGGGGACAATAAGGTTATCACACAAATAAACACATTATAAGTTGTAATAAGGGTTATTATGAGAGAGAAGAATCAAGTCTGTGAGAGGAGTGGACCAGCAGACCTACTTCAGCGAGCAGGTCCAGGGGCTGATGCCTGAAGGGTGGCAAAGATCCAGCTGTTGAAGAGGAGCAGGAAGAGCATTCCAGAAAGAGGGAGCCACACCTTCGCTGAGCACCAGCCTCTGCAGCCTCCCGTCTGGTCCCCTTGAGGCCTGCCAGGTCACGGGGTCCCTAGGAGAATGGATGCCAGGGGCAGTCTCTGAGGCTCACCTGAGATGGTCCTTCCCACACCTCATCACCTAGCCTGTCACTGGGGGCAGCATAACCTACCCCCCAACCCAGGGGGACATCTTGGATGCAGAAGACAGTTGGGGGTGGGGACATGAACCACTCTGAGGGCGGAAGCTGCTCCCATGGGGACAGGATGGAACAGCAGCTTCAAAGCCCAATCGTGCACCCCATGTTCTAATCTAGACACCGTCACAGATGCACGTCTTGGAATCCTTGTAACTGCTCCCCATGAAGCTCTTATGTTTCTCTTTTCAAGGGAAAAAAAGTGGCAGCTCAGAGAGCTTACTCCACTCAACCAAGGTCACACAGGAGACAAGTTAACTGAATCTGGAGCATTTGCCATTTCTGCGCTGTGGCCCGATGTTCTCCCTAGAACGTGACAACAGCTGTCCACAGAAACTAGCCATCTGTCTCCCCTCCCAGCCTGGGACATTCTTGTCCTCTGTATTAGTTAGGGTAGGCTAGTTGCTAAAGCAGCAACAGCAACTCTAAAATGTCTGTGTCTTGACCCAAAACAAATCTGTTTCTTGCTGATTTCCAGGCAGGATGGCAGCAAGGAATGACTCCACGCAGTCATTCAGGCCCAGGGGCCTTCCACCTTGGACTCTGCCTCCTTTTATGCCTGAGCATCTTCTCCATGCAGAAGAGAAATAGGACTCCGGGGAAGTGTGTGAGGACCCTGAGAGAGAGGTATTTACAAGGACAGCCAGGCTCAGAGGCAGCAAACCACACAGCTCAGCTTCCAGATTCAATCACATCCCCCGCTCCCCCAAGCTTAAGAGAGTCAGGGAAATGCAATCTGGTTGGGTGCTGGGAGGAGGAGAAAGGGGATTGGAGGAACAGCCAGCCAGTCTCTGCTGCACCTTCTAAGCACTCCCTAAAGAAGTGGCTGTAAGTAAAAATCACCTTTATTGTTGCACTTTTCCATTCTGCCTTATTTTCATCTTAAAACATTTGGAGACAGTAATAGGAGCAATGTGCATGGCTGGGTCCTGGTCCCTCTGGGAACCCACTTAAACCTTGCAGCAGCCCTATTAGAGATGAGGAAACGGAGGCACAGAGAGGTTTGGTCACTTGCTCAAGTCACACAGCTCCTCAGAGGTGGTGCTGGGATTGAACCCAGACTGCCCAGCTCCAGAGACCATGGTGCCTCTGAGAGGAAGATGCCGTGCCATCACCATTTTGCAGGCAGGGACCCGGAGCCCAGAGGATTTGAGTTTCTTGCTCATGATCTTACAGCCAGAGATGGATTTGAACCTAGAGCCTGTGTCCTTTCCAAGCCAAGCCCGGGGGAGACACCCAGGACAGGACTGACCTTGTTTTGATCCTCCTTTAGATGAGCGAATGGAACCGTGCTGTCCAGTGTGATAAAAATCTTGGAAGCCACTGGAGCTAGAGGGGGCTCTTCCCAGAGCCCCCCCTTCCCTTCCCTAATGAGCCAGGAGACGCCGGCAGGACGGCGGCCTCCGACACAGCAGCCAGTGGACAATTAGCAGAGAGGGCTGTCCTGCATGGGCTGGGCCCTGCATCAGGGCCCTAAGTGTCTGCTTATTAAATCACAGCTCCGCCTGGAGCCTGCTCAGCCCCCTCCTCCCCACCCCTGGGACGCCAAACACAGCCTTTGCAAGGCAGCCCCCTGGGATGCCGCTCAGCTCAGCCCACAGCATCCAGGGTAAACACAAGCAGAGAAAGGCAGGAAGACATTCCGGCCCAGCACAAAGGCCCCGGCGTCATCGGCAGGACGGACGGGTGGGCACATTCCTCTCCTGGACAACAAAGGGATCTGGAGCACCTCCCGTGCTGGTGCTGGTCGAGCCTGTCACCCTCCGAGCCTCAGGGTCCTCCCCTGTGCAATGGGGACGGTTCCAGTGTCTGACCGGCCAGCGTTCAATGAAACGATGCACAGAAAGGGCTTGCTTGCCTGGCAGAGGGAGTAAGGGCCTGCCAGTGTTAGCAGCTGCTCAGATTAAAAGGCATATCCTGCCCTGGCCGGTGTGACCTGGTGGTTAGAGCATCAGCCTATGCACTGAAGGGCAGTGGGTTCAATTCCCAGTCAAGGGCATGTACCTGGGCTGCAGGTTTGCTCCCCACCCCCTGTGGTGGCACGTGCAGGAGGAAGCCAATAGATGGGTTTCTCTCACATTGATGTTTCTCTCCCCCTCTCTTCCACTCTATCTCTCTTTAAAGCAATGGGGGGAAACACCCTTGGGTGAGGATTAACCAAAAAAATCAAAATGCAGATTCCTGGTCCCAGCCCCACACGCACTGAATTGGGGACCGGGCCAAGTAACCTGCATTTACAGATTCCACAGCTGGACTGGATACACAGGAAAAGGTGGAAAACTAATGCTGTGAGCCGAAGTCAGCATACCTTCCCTCTCCAGGCCCAGAGAACAGCTTCTGCCGTGATGGACGCAGGGTCCCAGCTTCTCTCTCTGCTGTTGCAATGAGAATGCAGCCCTAGACAATATGCCACTGAATGGGCTAGGCCAGTGGTCGGCAAACTCATTAGTCAACAGAGCAGCAAACCGGGGCTTGCGAGGCCGCAGTTTGCCGACCACTGGGCGATGCTGTATTCCAATGCAACTTTATTTGTAAACACCACATTTTAAATTTCATACCATTCCCCCAGATCATGAAATATTTTTCTTTTCCAATTTGTTTCTGAACCATTTAACATATGAAAGTCCTCACGAGTCATATGAAAATGGGCAGCGTGTCAGATTTGGCCCACCGGTCACAGTTTGCCCACCTCTGCTCTGGAACAGCAGTATGGCTTAGAAATATAATGTGAGCCATGTAGGCAGTTAATTTTCTAGCAGCATCCTGGCTGCTGTGGCTCAGTTGGTTGGGCTTGGTCCTGTGCACCAAAAGATCGCTGGTTCCATTCCCAGTCAGAGCACATGCCCAGGTTGTGGGCTCCATCCCCAGTAGGGGGCGTGTGGGAGGCAGCTGATGTTACGCTCTCACATCGATGTTTTCCTCCCTTCCTCTCTCTCTAAAAATTAACAAACTATGCTTTAAAAGATAAATAAATGAGATAAAATAATTTTCTAGCGGCCACATTTAAAAACAAAGTAAGAAAACAAAAAATATGAAATGATCTTTAATAAATATTTTATGTATACAAATTAGTATTGTTTTAACATGTAATCGATGTAAAAGCATTAAGATATTTTACTTTGTTTGCTCCAAGTCCGGTGTGTCTTTTACATGGACAGCCTGTCTCAGTCTGGACTGCGCAGTCCAGGCACTCAGTAGCTACTCACAGATTCTAGTGGCCACATACTAGACCTCCCAGCTCTTTATAATGTGGTTTCTGTCTGTTGTCATGCAAGACGGCAGTGGTTTGGCCATCCTCCCATTTCACAGAGTGGAAAAACTGAGGCCCAAAGAGGAAACATGGCTTTCTGGGGTCACACAGTAAGTCAGGCGGCACAGAGTGCTTGCTGTGACTGCTCAGCGGTCAGGGGTCCCTGGTGGTAGAGAAGCCGGTCTGTGATGCACCTGCTAGGAGCCAGGGGGGTGTGACCTCCAGCCATCCTGGGAAGGTAGGTGTTGATGGGCCTCAAATCCCAGACAGGGAGACTCAGAGAGGTGGGGGCCCTCGTTCAGTGGTTCAGTGTTATCTGGCCAGTTAAGTGGCAGGGAAGGCTGGCCCGGCACCCACACTAGGCCACCACGTATTGCCTGCGTGGGCAATGAGGGACATAGCCATTAGACAACCATTTATTGAGCGACTACGGAGTTTCAGACATCATGCTCCGTCTTTATCAATGAGACCCCAAGCCCATCTTTGTCTGGATGCCCAGGCTCTGTCCTTGCCCTGGTAGGACCCAGTATCACACCTTCCCAATTCCCGAGGCCTCCTGCTGCCTGATCCTGATTCTCCCTCAGTAAATTCTCTTTTAGCTTCAACCTACTTGTGCCCCCTGGCTGTCACTGAAGTCTGGTTCTTTCTTTGAATCTTGCTTCCCCTGCCCTTGTCAAAGGATGGGGCTTTCTCTCCCCTCCCTGCTTACTGCTGGGCCTAGGGGGAGAGGGGGTGTCGGCTGGATGACCATTGTCCCTGTCTTGTCCTGAAATCTTCCCCCATTGAAGCTCACGCCATGGGTCTCCCTCAAACTTCATGGTCCTGGTTGCTGCCACCTACCCTTTGAGTCCCTCCCCTCATGCCAGGAAGGTCCTGGTTCATGCGTGCACACTTCAGTGTCCTTCCTTGCCAATCCTCGATGCCCTCAGGATCCACGTGGACAGTGCCCAGCACCCACTGCTCAGCCCCCATCCTGCCCCCACCACTCCCACTCATGCTCATACCCCAATCTTGCTCTGACCCGAAAGTGCAACTCCCATAATCTCGATTTCTGACTCCTGCCCATCTTTCTAGCATCTACCCTCTGCAGTGCCACCTCTGGCAGTGCCTGACGCCACAGGAATCCACGGGGGCTTCCCGTCTCTTGCCTCTACTTCCTCACCTCCCACCGCAGTCAGCTGTGATTCTAAGAGGTGGCATTAAGCCCCTGGCTTACACCCAGGCAGTGTGTGCCCTCCTGCTCTCCCTCATATATGCCTGGGGAGAGCCTGGCCCAGCCAACCGCGCAGAGAACACTGGAAAGGTGAGTGATCTGTCCGCATGGCCCGGCTACAGCATCCAGCGACTGCCACCTGCCGGTCAGGTTGCTGTGAGGATATTCTGTAGATGTGCTTCACGTCTACAATCCGTTGCCTTTAAGTAAAGGACACTCCCCCCTATCATGTGAGTGGGCCTCATCTAATCAGTTGAAAGTTCTTAAGAGGAAAGACAGACTTCCCTGAAGAAGAAATTTTGCCTCAAGACTGCCTGTGGGTTTCAGCCTTGCCAGCTGCCATGATCAGGTGAGCCAGTTCCTTTAAACAGGTCTCCTATTGGTCCTGTGTTTTTGGAGGGCCCTGACTGATACAGCAACCCTCTACCACGCCAACTTTCTCACTTTCACTGCCAGCCCATCACCTCCAGAGAGCCGTCAGCGAGCCCAGCATTCCTTCCTGGTACTCCTGCCCCTCCTTTCCCGCTGTCCCTGTCTGCAGTCTCCAGCAGCTCCTAACCTGACCACCCAGACAAAATAACCCCTCCACAGCCAAGTCACTGAGTTTGGGGATTGCTTGTTACAGCAGCTGGCCTGTGCTGACTAATACAGGATTTATCATAACTGGCATAGAATGGGGACTGAGAGACTATGGCCTATTATTACAGTGGTTTTTGCAGTTCTTGGGGCCTTTCTCAAGGGTTGAGCATGTGAGTTTCGGGGGAACATGGAGAAACTAGGCCTCAATAGAGCATTTGCAAGTTGGCCAGTTAAATACCTGCAGTTGGGAATGGACTTCTGTCTGTGTTGAGAGGCTGGGGGTACGTGGTGGAGGGCCACTGCCCACAGTGACCTCCCCAGGCAAGGCGGCAGGAAGCCGGAGACAGGCATCAGCCCGGCATCCTCCAATTAGCCGCCATCCCTGACCCCATCAGGGCTGGAGGAAGTGCCGGCGCTTTCCGGCACTCAGGCCCACCTGCCTGAAGGGCTGGCGGGCTCAGCAGCTGGGTGGTGACACCTGAAGGTCCTGGCCTAACAGAGCCTTGCTTATTCCAGAGATCCAGGGGTTACTGGGTGGGGGCGGGCGGCAGGGAGGAAGTGTCAGGGAGCAATCACGGGGGTCAGGCTGACCTCTGGGCCCAGCCTCAGGGGCAGACCTGCCACGTGTGGGCCAGGCCAGGCCTTGTTTTCTTAGCGTTGTGGGGAAGGGACTGCTCTAGCGTTGGAAAGCCTCCACTTCCAGGAGCTCCAGCCTGTCCCTGCCATCAGGGGGAAGAGCGCAGGCTACCTTTTATTGGGGTGGGGAGGCTTAGATGATGGCTGCAGTCCCCAACCATGCGCAAGGCCACCTGGTCACCTGGAATGGCCAGTGATTCTCCCCACTGCTGATGGGCATCGTGGACACGTTTGCTGACCACACAGCAAGGCCTGGAATGGCGCAGTGCCCCATGGGCGTGTCTCACTCAAGCCTCAGGACACCACTCCTCTCCCCATTATGTAGATGAGCAGATGGAGGCACAGGCGCCCTGCCCTGTGGGGAGAATGCAGACAGAACGCTGGGTCTGCTATGGGTCTGGTGTCCACATCTCGCTAAGGGAGCAGGACCAGTGAAGGAAGGAGGCTGCTGTGGGCACCCAGGTGAGAGAGGGAGGTCCTCTTGGCTGGAGAGATGGGGCCTGGGGCCGGGCAAGCAGAGCGAGTGCTGCTCGGGACTCACCTGGCAGGACCTGGTGGTGGGTCCAGTGAGGGGAAGGGCGGGGAAAACGGACAATTCAGGGAACTCCAGGTTTCTCCGCTCCTTGTGTATTCAGTCAAGAAACCATCACTGAGTCCTGTTCTTCCGGATCTCGAGGATAATGAGGTAGAAGGGGCGTGTGTTTCAAACGTACCGTTTGACACAGAAACTAAAAAAGGATCTCCATTTACGAAAGAGGCAAAACAGAAAGTGTAAGTTCTAGTCAACAAATCATCCCAAAACATCCTGAAAAGAAGTGATTAAAAGAGGCTACATTTGTGCTTGTTCAGATGCCTGGGATCGAACCCAGGATTGGTCCCATATTGCTGTGTGACGTTAGTCAAGTCACTGACCTCTCTGAGCCTCAGCTTCAGAAGTGAGCCTTCCTTTCACTTGAGAAGTGAGCAAGGTGGAAGCCCCAGGTGTCTCCAAAGGCTGGGACATGTATCTAGATGGTGGAGGGCCTGAGGATTTATACTTTTTAGTTTTATGAATATATATAGTAATAAATTATATGAGTAATATATATATATATATATATACACTAATGAATTTTTAGGAAAAAAAAAAGCAAAAGTAAACCTGGCATTGTGATTTCCCGGAAGCTATTGATTAAAGTGAGACTAACAGCCCAGGTAAACGAACATGGTGAAAACGGCCCAGTGCATGCACATGTGTTCAGCATTTTCGGATGCACAGAGGGTGCAGTGGAAATGCTGGCTGATGGATGTCTTCGGAGAAAGAGCTGCCCCCACCCCCCTCCCATCCCCTCCCCTCAGCCTTTACAAGTTTATGAAGACTGCTCTACCCCCATCAGAGCTCTGGGCAGGTCCCCGAAGAAGATTAAAAGAGATGAATATTTCATGGCCCTTGCCGTACAGCTGCCGAGGACCTGTTGTGGGTCTGGCGCCCACATCTAGTTAAGGAAGGGGCCGGCGGAGGGGCGGGGGAGGAAGGGCCCGGAGACCCAGCCATTGATCCGCTGGGCCCAATCTGCGCCGATAGAGGCTCTGCTCCCAGCTCCCAAGCCAAAGGCAGCAAGTAATGGGCTTTAAGAGGCCAGTGGCAGCCTGGTCACCCAGCCCCCTTGGGGCCGAGGAGGCTCCACCAGGCCCCCAAAGGCCCATTTCCCCGTCTCCAGCTGTGGCCTCCTCTGGCCTCCGGTGCCAGTCCAGGCGCAGTCGTCCTCAAGGAGCTGAACTCAGTGGTTCTGACGCCTCCGTCTCATCACCCCATTAAGGCCTGACGCCGAGCTCCCTCCAGGAGGGATTCCAGATGACAGGAGGGCCAGGCGCCTGCCGTCCTGGGGAGGCTGAGGAGTGGCTGAGGACCCCAGGTAGTGACGCCTGGAGCCGACTGGGACACCATGGAATTCTCCCTTCCATTTGCTGTTTGGATGACGAGGCTAGGGGTGGGGCCATGCCCACTGGCGAGGCTGAAATGGGCATTTATTGCCCAGCTGTTCCTGCGTCCAGAGCGGCTCGGGCCACTTAACCCCACTCCCTTCAATAGAGATGACTGGTGTTGCGGATGCTTCCCAGTGTCAGTGTCGCGGGAGGAAAGACTTTCGCTGGTTCTCCAGGCTAAAGATTATCCTGCAACAACGAAGAGCAAGCAGAGGCATCCAAGAGGGAGACCAGGGTAACGGTGTCCAGGTGCTGCTGTAACGATTACTCCAAACTTGGTGGCTTAAAACCACATGCATTTGTTATTTCACGTTCTGCAGGATGGAAGTCCAAAACGGGCTTCATGGACGAAAATCATGGTGTCGGGCGGGCTGTGTTCCTCCTGGAGGCTCTAGGGGAGAATCCATGCCATTCCCAGCTCCTAGAGGCTGTCCGCACCCCTGGGCCTGTGGCCCTCTCCTCCCTCCTCAAAGCTGGCAGCATAGAATCTTCAAACGTCTCCGACGCCGCTTCTCTCATCACACCTCCTGTGACTCAGCCAGGGCCTCTCGTGATCACATCAGGATAATCCAGGATAATCTCCTCACCTCAAGGTCCTTAACTTAATCGCATCTGCCAGGCCCTTTGCCAGGTCCCTATGCCACCTAACATATTGACAGGTTGCAAGGATGAGGACACAGGCATTTTTTTTTGGGGGGGGGGGGTCATCATTCTGCCTATCCCAAGTGGTCTTGGACAGACTCTCTAGGTACCAGCCTTGACTTTGTTACTTGCTAACTCCGTGAACTTGAGAAAGAACTTCATTGTTCTGAGGTTCAGCTTCCTGTGCCAAGCAGGGGCTAAAAGAGATGGCTTGTTGGGCCAGTAGCAGATGAAACAGTCCATATGAAAGCCTTGGCATTTGCCACTCAATGAATAGTTCATATTGGTGGGCATTGGTAACTCAAGCTCGTCTAAGTGGCTGCTCCCTGCCCTGGGGCGGAGATGCTGCTTCATGGTCTGGTTAAGTGAGCTTTCTCATTTTTAAACATTAGCCATGCCAGCTCTTGTCCAAAGGCCAGTAGAGTTCATGGACATCGCTTGGGCGGAAAGGCACTTAGGGGATCTGGTGGCCTAGCACTGCTGCCACCTCCTCCCTCTCCCCTCCCCAAGCCCTCAGTGGCAATTGGAAACCACAGGTCCAGAGAGGCGTGAATTTTCTGAGGCTCAGCTTTCTCATCTATAAAATGGGTAGAATACAGCCTCCCTGCAGGGCTGTGTGGGGAGCCAGCAGTGAACCCTGTGTGACCCAGTGCCTGGCAGGGACTGAGCAGGTAATGCCTGGGCGTGGGCACAGCGGTGCCTTTCCCAGATCCCGACCTCTGATCTGATTCCAGCTCACTGCCTGGGAGCTTTCCTCGGGCCTGGATGGGCAGATGGGCTGTGGGTGCTGCAGGCAGAGCTCAGGGAACGGCAAATCCGGCTTTCTCCTCCTGAACTCCAGCGGGACTTGTTCTAACGTCCCGAAAGCCAGTCTCCTCCAGAAGCCACCCCAGCTTCCTGCCCTGGCCCCTGGATGCCACACCTCCACGGCCGTGAACCTGAGACTGAGAAAGAGCAGGCCAGAAAAGAAAAGAGTTCATCTTCCCTGAGGAGAGGGGACAGGGTTGTCCCTCACTCAGCCCTAGAGGAGGAAGGGACATGAATGAAAATGAGCCCCAGGGTCCTTCGCCACCCCACCTCAAAAATGTCCTTGAGTCACTACCTTCTAGGCCTTCGACGGGGAGGCTGGCTGCCTGCCTGCAGATCTCTGTTCTGGACTCCTTGAGCTGTGTGTCCTTGGGCAAATAGCATCCCCTCTCTGAGCCTACGTTTCCTGGTTGCAAATGTTGCAGTGGGTTGCGAAGATTTCCTGGGATAATGACTGTAAGGGCTTAGTTCAGGGTCTGGTCTCTATCATGTATGCTCAATATTGATAAGCAATTGTTATTATTAGCCAGCAATTAACTTTACTATGATTAGTCATTGATCAGAGGGAACATAAAAAAGAAAAATGACTCTGAACTGTGCTCTGTGTGGTAAAGAAATGTTTGTCTTGTGTATGGAGAGCAAACATCCCAAATTGCATAGAGAGGAAGGAGACCATCCCATCTTTTGCCATTTCCTCCTCTCCCAGAATCTCCAGAATCTTCAAGTTGTAGGTGACTGCCTCACACTATCTCATTTAATACTCAGTCTTCACTGGCCACGGAGGCACAGAAGAAGCCTGGGCTCGGCCCCAGTCCTGCTGATCTTGCCAGACCCCAGCCTTAGGCTTCTCTGTGTTGAGGGGAGCTAGTAGCCATTGTGTGTGCAAGCTCTTGTCTTTGTCCACGGGCCTCCTGACTCCTTGGGTCCTCCAAGCAATACACGATAGTGCAGAAGGAAGAGAGGAAAATCAAGAATCGGGGCAGCCTGTAAGTTATCGGCATAACATCACCTATTTAATGTTAATTAGTGTTTTTAACAGCCCGGTGCTGTGCCATTAACTCACAATAGCGGTCTTGGGGGCATGCCAGCAAGCTCCAGCCCACTGACTTGGGCAGCCAGTTGGTGCTGGGTGTGCAAAGTGGACTCAGATTGCAGACTGATTGCACGCTGGCATCGCCTGAGCTGGGTGCAGGCCGCCGGGGTGGTGGGGAGGAGAGGGTGCCGGAGGAGCCAGACACTTCACTAAGTGGATATTTATAGCTGGGCTCTTGGAATAAGTGATCCACGGAGAGCACAGGAGGGGTGAGGTTGCTGGAGGTTGGCCAAGCCTGGGGTGCTGGTTCCTGCCAAGCTGAAATCTCCGTGGCTTGGTCCACCCTGGGATCCTGGCTGCCCAGAGGTGGGGAAGATGGGGGAAGCCTGCTGGGCTGTCACGTGGTGGCAGTTTCACTCGTCTGCTCTTACACTCTTAAATGTGAACCTTGAATCAGTTGCTTATTCTCTCTGTGGCTTTGTTTCCTCTGTGTTAAAATGGCACAACAGTCCAGTACTTAGTGAGCATCAGAAACATAGTTTCCCTGTCTTTGTCTTCACCAGCTGGAGTGGCCTACCGCCAAAATGTTCTGCCATGATCCCAGGTTTGGTCTCCATTCCCTGTGTGGTTCCCCCTCATACAAAACGGGTGACCTGGATCACCAACGGGATATTGTGGAAATGACATGGTGGCTGCTGGGACTGGGTCCCCAACGACCCTGTGGCTTCCACCTTGCCTTCTGTCGGATGACTGGCTCTGGGGGCGAGTCAGCTGCCATATTATGAGGGCAATGGAGAGGTCCCCTGCCAGGGACTGAGGCCTCGTGCCCCTAGCCAGGATCCCCTCGCCAACCATGGGAGTGGACCACCTCGGAGGCCGGTCCTCCAGCCCCAGTCCAACTCTCTGATGACTGTGGCCCCAGCTGACGTTTTGACTGAAATTTCATGAAAAGCCCTGAGCCAGAGCCACTCAGCTAAGCCACTCCCAGGACTGGGTGAGTTCCTGGGTGGCTGTTATGCTAAGTCACTAAGTCTTGGGTTAGCTACCATGCCCCAGAGGGTATCTCACCAACATGCTGTTAGCTCAGCCCAGTGCCTGGCGCGTGGGAGACAGCTGAAAAGTAGCTGTGCGTGGATAGAGGCTATTTCTTAAGGTTGATTTGCCGGTTAAATGAGATAATTCACCAAAGTCCTTAGTATAGTCCTGGCACAGACCAATAAACGGCTCCCATGGCATCACCACTATCTTCATCGCCTTCATTATTATCAGCCTGTTTAAGGCTGGAGATGGGCGGGACTTTGGGTATAGGACTCCCAGATAGCAATGTCTGAAGAGGAAGAAGAAAGGGAGATTTTTAAAAATCTAGAAATCCTTTTTCTCTCTAGAGCAGTGGTTCTCAACCTTCCTAATGCCGCGACCCTTTAATACAGTTCCTCATGTTGTGGCGACCCCCAACCATAAAATTATTTTCGTTGCTACTTCATAACTGTAATTTTGCTGCTGTTAATGAATCGTAATGTAAATATCTGTGTTTTCCGATGGTCTTAGGCTCTACAGCAGCGATTGAGAACCGCTAGCAGGGTCGCCTAAGACCATCGGAAAACACAGATATTTACATTACGATTCATAACAGTAGCAAAATTACAGTTATGAAGTAGCAACGAAAATAATTTTATGGTTGGGGGTCACCACAACATGAGGAACTGTATTAAAGGGTCGCGGCATTAGGAAGGTTGAGAACCACTGCTCTAGAAGCTCTTGTCCACTTTTGGATGGGCAGTGGGCACTTCGTGTCTGCTTGATTATGCCCAGATGCCAAAGCCCCACCCCTCCCAGAAGCATCTCATCCGGTCAGCCTGGACCCACAGGAGAACTGGGCTGTGACGTGATGATCCCAGGGCTCCAAGAAAGAGTTAAGCCCTCTGGGAAGCAGCGTCCCCACTGTCCCAGGCAAATGCAGATGGGGTTGACCTGGCTCCAAGGGTTAATACTATTTGGTTTTCCAGGACTATTTGTTATATCAGGTTAGCGCAGGCAGAAGGGCAAGGGGCTCAGCGGCGCCTTTGCCACCCCCTCCTCTTCCCTTCCCCCTGTCGCCTCCATTTGCAGTCTCACTGCCTCCTTTAATCGGATGACCCCAGACGCTGAGGGTTCCTTGGGATTTTCCTGCGGGTGCCCATAGACACCAGCAGCCGACGCCAGCAGTCTCCTCCCTGGCCCTGGGAGGGAGGCGCGAGCTAACAGGCACTCTGAGCAGGGAAACCATCCCCTGCAATTTGTGCTGCGGTTTCTCTGGACAGAGCAGATCAAGAGCAGGATCCTTTGTCTTCCTGTGCCCTTGTTTTCCTTCTTCACCCTCCCTCACCTTTTTCCTTCTCCCAGCCCTGGCTTTTCTTTTCAGCTCCCTTATTTGGGTGTGTGCAGATGGTCAGTCCTTCACTCCCTCTCTCTTCCTCCTCCTCTTCATTTATTTTGAAAAATTCTATCTTAACCCCGGCACCGTCTCTGGGCTAATTAGAATGTGACTTCGAGAGAGTGCTTAAACGTCTCGGAGCCCCAGTTTCTTCGTTAGGATGCAGAGTTAGCAATCCCAACCCCATGGGCTCATCGTGGAGAGTCAACCAGAAAGCACACACCACGTCCAGGGTTTGGTATACAGTGGGTGCCCAATAAATGTTAGCCTTTCCATGTCTGTAAGCTTTTCTTCTTCCTTTTCCTCCTTTAGTTGTGTTTTTTAAAAATAACTTTCTTTTACATTTCTGGAAGATTCTCTAATTGGTGGGAAATCTCCATGCGAAGAGCATGGTGGTATGAGGCCAAGGAACTGACCTATCACTTAGTAGCGGTGTTACCTTGGGCAGGTTACTGAAATTCTCCAAACTTCACTTTGCTCCTCTGCAAAGTAGGGATGGGTTCTCCCTCCCTGGGCACTGGGGATGTTAAATGAGACAGTGTGAGGTAGTCACCTACCACAGAGCCGCGTGGCCATTATTTAGTCTCTTTCCTGCCATTCACTACTCTCTAGCCAGGCCTGTCTCCACTGCCACACAATACACCGTCAGTGCTCATACAGACAGCTTAGCTTGTTAGTGTGAATCCCTCTGCTGAGCCATTTAGTCATCCATCCACCCACCTACCCATCCATCCCTCCATCTCTCCATCCATCCATCATCCACCATCTAGCCATCATCCATCCATGCATCCATCCACCCACCCATTCATTTATTCAGAGTTATTGCATAAAAAATAGTATTGGCCTAAATCATACCTTGGCATAAAATTCTATTTGATAACTCTAGTTATCAAAGAAAACTTCAGAAATATCTGTCTTCTATCCAGTCAACCACAGAAAATATCTGTCTTCTATCCAGTCAACCACAGAATAAAGAGGTGATCCCTCACTCATACAGATTTTGTGGCATTCTTACCATAAACCAGGCAGTATGCTAACAATTAAGTGGATGATCTTATCTAACTCTGTGGGGTTGGTACTATTACCATTCCCATTTTACAGATGAGGAAGCTGAGTTTCAGAGACACCTTGGCCAAAAAACACAACAATTAGAACAGTGGAGCTCAGATAGAAACCCAGGAATTATCACCAAAATGTGCCCTGCCTACAGTGGGAGGCTATTTACCTGATACGTGGTGGCCAAAGGGGCATCGGAGAAAAATACAAATAGGGCTTGTGGTCTTGTCTCTTCTTTGGTCAATTATGCATTTCCTCTTTCAGATTTTATCATGAGCAGCAGACGGGATTGGGGGGCTCAAACGTTTAATACGTAAAATTACAGATTTTTTGATCTAGAAGAACCTGAGTCTAGTGCTTTTTAAACCGAGTCCCTCGGAGCCTGAGGATTCCCTGAGGTTCTTCAGAGGCTTCCCCTGGACATGATCAGAAGTCACCATTTCAACTTACATGTTAAACAGATCTGACTTCATGTCCAGGCCTGGCTAATCGCATGACCCTGTGGAAGGGACTTTCCTCCTTGGAGACTGCTTCCGCATCTGTAAATGGGAAGTGGAAATAATACCTAGGTCATTAGTTTACTCAGAGTCAAATGGAAAAAAAAGGATCTAGAGTGCTAGGTAGAGTGCCTGGGCACTCAAAAATATTAGCTATCGTCATCAACCATCATTAGCATCATCATTACCATTACCATCTTCATCATCACCATCATATTACCATCACCATCATATACCATCATCATCATCACCATCATATCACCATCATCGTCATCACCATCACCATCACATCACCATTATCATCACCATCACCACTATCGTCATCATCATCACCACCATCATCACTATTACTGTCATCACCATCAATCACCAGCACCGCCATCATCATCACCATCACCATCACCACCACTATGATCATCACCATTACCATTATTCATGGATCCATAGGAGATTCTATGACCAAATAGCAGTAAAACTAAAGAAATAGTTTGAAAACCAGAGACCTAAGCCAACCTGGGTAAGAAGCCTCAAGTGCCCCGGCCCGCGGGGCAGCAACGAGGGCACGCAGGAACCACCTAAGAGAATGAGACAAACAAGGAACGCGAAGAACGGAGGCAAGACAAGGTTCCTGATCAAGCCTCGTTTTTTTATTCGAGTATTGCGGTATATAAGCACTCAAGAGGGGAGGGATAGGATAAGGAGTTGCCATGGGATGATTGGTTGGGGACTGGGTATCTGTCCTAGCTGATCGGTTATTCTGATATGGGGGGTTCTTCTGGCCCTTGGGCGCGCGGGCTTTCCTTGCTCAATCAGGAAGTAGGGCTGACCAGGGAGTAAGACTAAATTCTTCTTTTATGGCCCCCGGCACTCAAGCTAGGGTTGAAGGATAAAGGTGAACAACAGTCCTCGCAGGCCAAGATGATTTTTCCACAATTTGTTTCTAGGTCCTAACGTGACTTGCAGGATTCTCTCTGGTGCTGACTGACATCGCTGTGATTTGTAAAATTTCACAGCTCGAGGTGGGAACCAGGTTGGAGTCTCACTACTGTACTTATTGGGGATGATGTGGAAGCAGAAAATGTGGGCTTTTATCCTGGCTTCCCTGATTAATAAGAATGTGTGTATGCATGAGACAGAAACTCTCAAACCTCTCTGAGCATCATTTCCTTGTCTATAAAATGAGGGAATTATTTCCAAGTGTGGCCCATCACAGACGCTGCAGGAAGGATAAAACCAGAGAAGGGACATGTGTTCAGAGGCTGCTATGTCCCGGTTGCATTCCCATGCATGATCTCGCTTTAGCTCAGCACACTCCCTGGCATAGATACCATACCCCCCACCCCATTTCAGATGAGGCACTGAGGCACACACAGGGGTAGTGGTTTGCCCCAGCACAGGCAGCTAGAATGTATTACTCATTTGTCCATTCACAATTGTTTATTTACTCAGACTGTGGAAATCACACACCCCGTGCACTTTAACCTAGGTCCCCAAACAAACTCATGCAGAAACCAGACACCAGGTGGAGACTGGGATGGACTGTCACCGTTATACCTATCTTATTAGCAGCAGTAACAGGAGCAGTGCTTATTTCATGAATAGAGGTGCGTGAAGATCTCTTTTGGGTCTGTTTTTAGTATTAAATCATAGCACTCTTACTGGCCCAAGAGTAAAACTCCAACAAGACTCATGCCATGTCCCCTGCCGAGGAAGTGAGGTCACCCCATGCTGGGCGGCTGATAAATGTCATGCTGTCCTCACCAAGAAGTGCAGGCATGAGCTGTGCATCTGTTGTGCTCATCATCACCATCACCACCACTATGATCATCACCATTACCATTATTCATGGATCCATAGGAGATTCTATGACCAAATAGCAGTAAAACTAAAGAAATAGTTTGAAAACCAGAGACCTAAGCCAACCTGGGTAAGAAGCCTCAAGCTAGGGTTGAAGGATAAAGGTGAACAACAGTCCTCGCAGGCCAAGATGATTTTTCCACAATTTGTTTCTAGGTCCTAAGAGGAGGGGTATAAGCCAGCTCTTTTCAAATTTCAGGGCCCACCTGCACCTCCTGGGGACCCTGTGCAAATGCAGATCTGACTTAGTGGGGTGGGGCAGGGCCCCAGGGTCTGTGTTTCTAAGAAGCTCCCAGGTGAGCCCAGGCTGCTGCTCCATGGAGCACAGGTTGAATAGCAGGAAGAGATGGCACAGAATATCCCAGGACAAAGAAAGAAGGTGGCAGAGCAATGATTAGAACAACCACTGCCTTCAGAGTATTTATACTTAACAGATGGCCTTGCATTTTGCTCTTAAAACCCGCTATGGGTGAGCCTGGTCAGTATCGCTGTTTTACAGTAAGGACACTGGGCACTGAGTGGTTGGTTACCTGTCTGCCCAATGGCACCAAACTAGTGAGAGGAGGAATCTGCTGTCTAACTTCAAAGAGCACCTCACCACTTGTGTCTCTGTCCCCCCTCCCCTTTCTCCTGGAAAATGGAGTTTAGAAACGGGTCCAACGCTGTTTCCAAAACTGGGGAACAATTGGGGAAGGAGACACCTACTGTGTCGTTTGAAGTAGTCACACACTCGGAATGTGCAGGCTCACCTGTCAGGCGGGAATGTTTGGGGGCATTAGTTGCCAAGACTACGGTTCTACTCCTTAAAAGGAAGCACTCAGGGTTGTCTTTTGGAGGCATTTTGGACGCCAAAGGGGTCCTACCCACTGTCTGTGTGTGGGGGGAATCTTGAGGTTCTCGGCTAACTTGGTTCTGCAAACACAGCCAAGCCCACAGGTCTGGGTGGAGGAGCAGTGCTGCGAGCAGCAGGGCCCGGCAGGCTGTGTGTGAAGTGAGTGCTGCTGACCCAGGCATGGTTGGCCCAGCGACAGTTCCCACCATCCAAGGGCACGTGGGCTAATGAAAGAACCAGGTAATTACATATTAATAAAGGACAATCATGCTCCAAAGCTTTATGTTTTGAGCCTTATATTTACTTCTCAGTGATTCTTTCACTTTGTAGAAACAGTTTTCATTCTCTTACATTTTTAATGCATCATGTATCAAATGGACAGTAAAGATATTCTTCTAGAGCACTGGTCGGCAAACTCAGTCAACAGAGCGGCAAACCACGGCTCTAGAGAGGAAAAATAGAACCAGGCAATTAAAGAGGATACTCTGATAAAGAGAAGTGGGGTACGTTCAGGGTCCTCCAGAGCAGCGAGACCTCGCGGACCACCGGTTGACAACCGCTGCTCCAGAGCACATACTAGGGACCCCTAACCTAGACCCCAGGTGGTAGATCTGAGAGGGTTTCATGAACCAGCAATGCCCTCCCTGCCCAGCACTACAGGATGGCCCTCCAACTGGTCCTCCCAGCCCCTCTCCATCGGCCTGGTCCAGGGTCAGCGCTTGTGGCTACATTGTTGCCATTTTTTCAAGGCAGAAAATAATCATAAAATACCTATAGAGGTTGCCCCTTTTCCTCCCCAGCCACAGGCACAGTTTCCAACCCAGAAAAGACACAGCTTGAGAGGAAAGTCAAAAGCACCAAGGATTCCCCTGTCCTCCCCCACCTTTCCCTCCCACAGCTCTCCCTCCCCCCCCCCCCCGCCTGGCCCCTCCCATCCTTCCTCCCTCCCTGCTCCCCCGCCCCCTCAGGAGACTGGAGGAACTTGGCAAGCCATCTCGTCGCCAATCAATCTGTGGTGTAACAATTAGCACTTAGGCACCACTCTTGCTAAACACACGCTTAGAAAACACTTTAAAAAAAAAAAAAGGAAGAGGAGTCATCAGAAGAAGATGCAGGAGCTGCCGCGGTGGGGGAATGGCAGGGAGCGGAGCCAGGAGGAGGCCTGGGAGGAAGCCGATCAATGCCCCGCCGAGTGGAAGGCATCTAATACCCTATTATTGACGGGGCCGAAGCACTCTGAGGCGTGTTTCCACCGTGAGCAATTAGTCTGCGAGACCGCAGGAGTTAAGCGAACACTGGTCGCCACTCCACCCCCCCGCCCCATCTCCCCTGCCGCCCCCAGAGCAGTTGGACGACACTTTCATTGGGTAGCGAGCCCCCGCAGCAGTGGCGCCAGCCTGCAGCCATAATGGGGCCCATCCGAGGAAGGCCAAGTGCTCAGCCTCCCAGAAGGCCCCCTCCCGCCCCCACCTGCCCCAACCCCCTCCCCAGCCGCCCCCGCCCGCGCCGGTAACAGAATCCAGTCGGCGCAGAGTCTGTCTGCGCGCCTGCGAGCTGCCCAAATTGATTGTAATGGTTTTATCACGCGCAGAGGGAGCTGGCTGTTTTCTCGCCTGTGCTGTCGGCTTTCATAAACGCGGGGCGGGAGGAAGTGAGTCCTCTTCGGAGCAGTGGATCGGATGAAAGGCAACTTTTGTTTGTTGGCGAGAAACTCAGCAGCCTCCGCGGCCGCCTGTCTCCGGCCCTGCTCAAGGCTGTTGTTTCTCTCTTGGCCTCTTCGCCTGTTGTGCACGCAAGAGAGACTCAACCACCCGCAGCAAAAGGCGGGGGACAAGGGGGCGCCTTCCTGGAGCCAGTTCTGGGTTCACCTCGAATGGCTGGTGGGTTTGGGAAAGGGGGGGTGTATAGACAGAAGTTAATGGAGATGACTGTTGATCAATAATAATGAAGAGGAGGAGGATGGATGGCTAGCATTTTTCAGCTTGAAGGAAGCAGCCAGGGTGTTTAAAGCACATTGTGGACATTTGAGTCCTCACGGCAACCCTCTGAGGCAGGCTTATTTCCTCATTTACAGATGGGGAAACAGGCATAGGGAGGGGAGGGAACTTGGTCAAGGTGGCACAGTGAGCAGCTAGAAGCAGGGTCCCCGGAACCCGGTCCTGCCAGTTCCTAACCTGGTTCCTTGTCCATACACCACGCTGCTTCCTTGAATTTGGTCGTTTGAGAAATACAGTGTCATAATACTGTAAGTATTGGGTGTCTTACAAGTATTGGGGGAAATTTGGACCTTGGAATGATTCAGGCTTAAGAGTATCTAGACCAAGCCCCCCAAGTAAAATGAAAGTGGCCAAAAAAGAGAAGAAAAAAAAAGTATAAAATTTTTAATAAAGCTAAAAGACCACCAGAGTACAACGCCCTGTGGTTGAGCCTCACCCCCACACCTACCAACTCGTGTCACCATCCTGCCTCTGCTCCCTCTGTGCCCTCAGCCTGGAAGCCCCGCTTCTACCCAGATGCCTCTGGAGAATTCCTAGAAAGGCTCCCACCTTGACCCCTTTGAGGAAGCGGTGGTTTCTGCCCATCCCTCGTGCCCCTCCTGTTTTTCCACCACAGCCCAGCAACACTTCCTCCCACCACATTGCCTTATTACCTGTCTTCCCAGTAATGCTCACCCAACAAATATTCATCACACTCAGATGATGGGCAGTCTCTGTGTTAGGCTGACAGTTCCATAGGCCAGGTTTTATTATCTGTATACCCACTGTGCTTGGCACATAGTAGGACCTTGGCCAATGTCAGTTGCACGAATGATGATGAAGAGCCTGGGCTAGTGCCTTGATTTTGCAAATGAACTTTTATTGGCACGTGGCCCCACCCATTCACGTATGTATTGTTGGTTCATGGCCGCTTTCCTGCTCCAATGGCAGAGTTGAGTCATCGAGAGAGCCGTATGCCCTACGTGAAAGTTTACTATCTTGTTCTTTAATAAAAAGCTTGCTGCCCCTGACCAAGAGGGCGATGGGATAACTCTGAGACTGGTCCCTTTTGTCTTCTGTGTTTGGCTAGCATATAGTTACGGAGTGGCGGACTGCAAGGTCTGCCCTCTGGTAGACTGACCGGATAAATGGCTCTGATTTGCACACCTTCCTGTGTCCACAACCCTTGGCGTGTCCTTCCACACTGGGACTTGTTTAAGCCAGTGGGCTAGTCATAAACTGCATGCAAAGGAAGTCTTGAAAAAGTGATTTTTTTTTTCTTCTAGCCGCCACCATGACAACACCCCAGGCTAAACTGCTAGACGGGTTTTAGCTGTCCCAGCTCAGGTCATTGTAGGTCAGCCATCACCCAGCCAACCTGCCCCCTGACCACTGATGGGTGAGTGAGACAGCTGTGCCTGGCCCTGAGCACAGCTGGACAACTTGTAGACTCAAGCCACCCAGACTTGGGTTCGCTTGTTACACAGCAGTAACTAACACACCCAGCTTAGGAGTGTACAGTTTATGCCCCAGCCAGGCTTTGTAATGAATCACACCACCTGCAAAATGGCCCAGGCAAACACCACGAGGCCCAGGATTCCCCTGTGTGATCTGGGGTAGGTGGGGATGGGGTATAATCGATTATTACATCGATCCCTCCTTCCTGCTTTGGGAAAAGAACACACTGAAATGCCAGTGTGTTTGCAGTAGCAGTTTCTGATCATGTCAGAGAGTGAGTATATGTTTTGGAGGCAGGACCAAGCCAAGGCAATTTAATGAAAACTTTGGGGATTACCTGGAAGTTTCATTGTTGAGGGCATCCCCTATCTGCAGTTAGTATAATAAAACCAAATTGGGATGTCGCCATGAAATTAGGTGTCTGCTGGGCTGGTTTACGACGTTGTAGGCCCCAGATCTGTAAAAAATATGCAGGAACACAGTTCTTTACATTTAAAGCCTGGAATTGAAGCAGCAGATACATGGAGTTTGCTATATGTTCTTAAACATTTCTTTCCCATTCCTCTTCTCCCATTCCTCCCCGCTACGCCCCATTCTTATCTCCTGTTTCATGTTCTTATGCTTCCATGCGAGTCTTTTCGCTGAGTTGGGGCTGAGGTATCACTGCCTTTGTTGCACCCAGCACAGTAGGAGGAGCTGTGGGAAGCAACTGAAGACGACCTCCTACTCCCCAGCTGAAGGTGCTGAGCCCCTGCTTCTTACAAGGAAGCACAATGGCTCCCATTATCCTGTCGGCATCGGTGGGGATCTCTTGCCAAATTCTGGATAAAATCTTTAGGTCTAGAATCCAGCCACAAGCTGAAGGGATGGCATGAAGACCCGAGGGGCCCAGTGCCCAGGGAAGGAGAATGTGACCAATGTCACAATGGAGAGATGGACAGGACGTGGGATGGGGAGGGGAAAGAGGAAGACCAGCTTGGGTAGATGTAAAGTAACAGCTCTGTAACCCGGAGGGCCCCTGCGCTCCAGTTCTGGCCAGGGAGTATTCCCTGTCTAGTCCACTGCGGGAGGATGGAGGCAAAATCCGAAGCAGTTCTTATCATGGAGATTTCGGTGAGTCCTGCTTTAGGGCCCCAGGAATGAAGAGCATGGACAGAGAAGATCATGGGTCACCTCAAATGAGGCCTCCGCCTGGGCAAGCTGAACAGTAACTGGGAAGACAGTGGGTAGGGGTGACTCTGAGGGTCTGCGATTTCACAGGTAGGGTCCTTGAGTTAGAAACGTGGGTATTTAAATTAATTAGGTCTGAAGGCCCAGAGGTCTGGGAAGTCTTGGCATTATTTTCGCCAACACTTGTGGCAATGCCTCCATTGGACAGAGGTCCTCTGCAAGTCACATTTTAGTGGAAAAGGTCATTGGCGGGCGGGGGGAGGGCTTGCACAGTGAGCTGGGCTTGCAGGTGACGAGGGGCCAGAAAGGAAGCAGGCACAAGTTGGGGTTAGAATTTGGAAACAAAGTATCATTTCAGCTCCCCGTGGGTAGTCATGTGGCCCTGAAAAAGCGCCTCTGCAGGGCAGTTACGTGGCCCCCAGCCAAGCCCGGGACTCTGGGGGCATAGACTCTCCATTGCATCGCCACTATGGGCTGAGCAAGAGCAAAGGGGACTGAGTAGTTAAAGGAAAAGCTTCGAATAGGAGAGTCTTCCTGGAAGATGCAAGTACATGGAGAATCAGACTTCTTTCTATGTGGACAGGTGGGACCCCAGGCCCCACCTTATAGGCTCCATGGATCCATCACATTAGTGCTGTGTGCCTAGCATGGTGCCGTCGCCTAAGAGTCTTTTCAAATGAGAGAAACAGCATGTTGTTTAAGATGTTTATGTTTGTCAAAAGAAATGAAAATGATTTCAGAAGCCAGTTGGGAGAAACTCATACAAGGATCAAGAACAGAGGGATATGTTTCGAACTCTAATGTCTAAAGAAGATGAGAAAGAAGGTAGACAAATTGGTTGAAAGAAGAGACACATCCGATTAACTAAAGTCCTGGTTATCAAATAGATACCACGCATTCTTATCTCATCATTGCCCATGGCAGACATCACTAATCGATCCCAATACTCTTTCTCACTGAGTCCATGCACAGCCCAGACTCCTCCTAACATAAAGCAGTCACCACCAGTCACTCAGAGGTGGCCCTCAAAATGAAACCCAGGTGCTATGAGAGTAAGAAAAAGAGAATAGAAATAGGAATGACCAACAGTTTTGATAACAGATAAGTCCAAAATGGCATTCAAACAAGGATTCCCAAGTCCTCGGTACCCCTGGGCAAAAATCCTGCTTTACTGACGTACAGTAGACAAACGCAGGGCAGAGTCAAAGATTCTCCTTGCCAAGCCCTTCAGCATTTTCCCTGTTCCAGCAGCTGGGCTCACTCTGCTTCCCAGGGGAGTCTTTGCTCGGGTCTGGCGGATCCTTCCCACTGTGCTGGGAGGAACATTTCAGCACCCACATTCTCGACCCTTTCTTTCCAAAGCTCCAGTCTGATGCCCGACCTAGCAGTATATTCAGTGCTCCCACACATCAGGCCTGGAGCCTGGGTGGCCAGCCCCTGCTGCCTTTTTCCTGCTGCTGGAACGCCCTCTGCTCCGGGCCCACCTCGTGGAAATGTCACCTGGAGGAACATTGCTCTTAATGTTTCCCCCTTCGGTCGTCACCTTCCAACTTGCATTGCTAAGAGAGGGAGAAATCGGCTTTTAACACCGTTGGACTTGCCCTCTGCAAGCACCTTCTCCTGCATTTGATCTCAGAAGGTGGGGAGAGGTCAGTGCTGGGCCTCGGAAGAGTGAAAGCCCTGTCAACAGGCGGTCCCCGCCGTGTGGGAACAGGATAATCGGGCCCGCTGGCCGGGCGGCCGCAGAGTTCACCTGGAAAATATTTCAGGAAAAGCTGTCACGGGCATTCTGAACGCCGACAAGATATGTTGGGGAAATCCACCAGGTGTTTTTAGGAAGCAGTCATTTTCTCTTGCAGAGTCTTACTGGCTTTCTAGTTAGGCGCCCAGAGGGACTCGGCTGGCACTGAAGAGTGAGCCAGAAGAATTGGAGCCCCAGCTGGGGGTGGGGTGGTGGGGATCAGCATCTTTGGGGTTGAGACAAGGTTGTATCCCATCCGCTCTCATTCTCCCCTCCCTGACCTCAATGCACGTAGCAAATGATTTGGCAGCGCGTCCCCCATTTGCAAAGATGGTGCAGTGGTTCAGAGCACGGGTGTGGATACCAGGCCCAGCCCTTATGAGCTGGGTGATTATGGCAGCTTCCTCAGCCTCTGTCTCAGTGGCTTCCTCTGTGATATGGGGATACTACTGGCACACACTTTTAGTGTTGTTCTGAGGGTTAAAAGCATGAGGCCTGGGGAAGGTGGTGTGAATGCCCCAGGAAGCCTGAGCCCCACAGGGAAGGGTGCCTGCTGCTTGCCCAGCTCTCCCAGCCAGGACTTGCGTAGGTGATAACATCATTTGGCCATCTCAGAGCCAGTCTCTGTGGCCGGGACCAGGGCTGGGAGACTGATTGGCTAGCACCTAGGTTATATGCCTGTCCCTGGGGACAGTGGTGGGGGCCTGGGTTCCTTTCCTGTAAGGCGCATTCTCACCAGAGACCCCAAGTGTTTATGGGCAGACCTGCCTTGATCCCCAAATAAGGGGCAGGTACTGGAAAAGTGGGAAGTGGATCCTGGGGAGTCTGCAAAGACCATCAGGGACCTAAGACCTTGACAGTGGGCAAAACCGAGACATCCCTGGCCTCGGCAGTGTTGCCCTGAGCCCCACACAGCCAGGCAAATCAGAACTACCAGTCGCCATGAGCACCCACCATCCCCCAGTCTCTGGCCTTCTCTCTTGGGGAGCTTTGAGTAAGCTCTTCCTCTCTCTGGCGTACACATTACCTGGTGAAATGCAGGCTCTGAATTGTTGGGTCAGGAGCCGGGACCCAGGCGCCCCTGTCTCAGCTCCCGGAAGATGGGGTGCAGTGAGGGTGTAAGATATCGGCACGAAATTGCTCCCTGGGAAAGGTAGCTATGATAGCCCCCAGGAGAGGCTGTGTAGATCTTTTGCTCAGTCTCCCCCAAACATTCCGAATGGGGTCATTTCTGCAGAGCGGCTGCCAACTCGGGAACAATGAGGTGACACAACGGAGGCCAGTGGCCCACACGTGCTTCCCGCGGCAGGTGTGGGGAAAGCGGGGGCTGAAGGGGAAGCCTCTAATTGGCGAGGGAAGTCCCTCGTCTTACTTAAACAGGATGCAGGCAGAAGGCCCTGTGGCCTTGACATTGTGCTTGCGAGGAGTGAAGGAAAGTGGGAGCCAGGAAGTCGAGCTTTTCCTGAGGGCTGAGGAGCTGCGATGGACTTCCCATTAGAGGAGGGCCACGCTGGATGCGGGGATTCTTCTGGGAAGATGGGTGTGTGGCCCTGGATGGTTTGCTCAGTGGTTAGAGTGTCAGCCCTGGGACTGAAGAGTCGTGGGTTCCATTCTGGTCAAAGGCACGTGTCTCCATTGCAAGCCGGATTCCCGTCCCTGATGGGGGCCAGTGCAGGAAGCAACCAATTGATGCGTCTCTCTCACATAGATGTTTCTCTCCCCTTTCCTTTCCACTCTCTCTAAAAATCAATGGAAAAATACCCATGGGTGAGGATTAACAACAAAAAAAGATGGGTGTGCATTGAATCCCAGTTACATAGCACCTACCACCGTTCTGTTAATCTAGCAGATGTTAAAAATGACCTGTATCAGTGTCCTAGGGCTGTTGGAACAAATGACCACAAACTTGGTGGCTTAAAACAGCAGCTATTTGTTCTGTCACAGTTCTGGAGCCAGAAATCGGGAATCAGTATCACGGGGTCAAAATCAAGGTGTCAGCAGGGCCTCCTCAGCCTCTCTATTATAATTGACTGGAGGCCCAGTGCACAAAATTCCTCTCGCAGTCCGGGAGCCCTTGGGGATGACACTAAGCCGGTAGTCGGACATCCTTAGAGTTGCCACATAGGCAGGAGAGGCTCCCGCCACTGTCACTGCGCTCGCCAGCCATGAGCCTGGCTTCTGGCTGAGCGGCACTCCCGCTGTGGGAGCGCACTGACCACCAGGGGGCAGCTCCTGCATTGAGCGTCTTCCCCCTGGTGGTCAGCACATGTCATAGCAACCAGTTGTTCCGCAGTTCATTTGATTTGCATATTAGCCTTTTATTTTATAGGATGCCTTTAGAACCTACCTAGAAAACCCAGGATAATCTCCCCATTCTAGTGTTAACTTAATCACATCTGCAGAGATCCGCCCCCTCTCCCCAAATAAGGTCATGTTCCAGGTTCTAGGGGTGAAGACTTGGGTGTCTTTGGAGGGGGCATTTCACAGCCGACCACCTTATCTGTCTTTCCCCCTTTAGGATATGAAGCCCACGAAGGCAGGATATTTGTCCATCTCATCAACAGTTGTGGCCTTGATGCGATGACAGTCAGTCCCTGGCCCACAGTAGGGGCTTGACCAGTGTTTGTTGAATGAATGCATCAGTGAATGGATTTATAAGCCAAAGGGATAGAAACTTCTATTCAAAGGAAGGCTGCCTAGACTCCCTTGTGAAAGGCTGTTTGATAATCTGAGTAATTGCCTTCGACGCATGCTCAGAAAAAAGCGAGCTTTTCAGCACCCCAGTTTCCTAGGGGTATGTTCCTTCCCTGTGCAGCTCGGGACAGCCTTCTTCTGGAAAGTAGCCAAGAGTCAGCAATGAGCCTTTGCATTTCGGCAGAGTGAAAATAAGCCCTTCACTCATGTCATGGTCCCTGGACTTTTTCCTACGTAAATGTCATTGAAAGTGTCCACATGTAGCCAAAGTGACTAAAACATGGCCCTGGGTCCTGGAAGTGCCTTAGTTTAAATCTCAACCCTGCCACTTGCCAGCTGGGTGATATTAGGCAAGTCCCTTTTCCTCGTGGAGCCTCAATTTTCTCACCTGTAAAATGGGATGGATCGTCACACTTACCTCATTAGCTTGTGATGCGGATTTGCTCACTGGGTGATATTATTGAGTACCTAGAGTGTGCCAGGCACTGGGTACACAGTACAAAGAGAAGCATAGTCCTTGCCTGTCAGGGGCTTAGATCAGGAGTGTGAGGGCTCTGCTGAATGGGGCCACACAGTCAGTGCCAATAAATGTTTGTGCGACTATTATTAGAAATAGACATAGTCATTACCATTTTCCTTCCTCATTATTGGGGACAAATCTGCTGCTGTGATCATTTTTCCTGTGATTTTAAGGAGGGTCATTGCATCTTGGTACTGAGGGACTGACCAGGGGTTCAGACAGAAAGGAGTCTTGTCCTCACTTGTCAGCATAGGTGGGGGAAAATGGCCAGTTTAGATGGGGAAACTGCTTTTGCATTTTGTTAGAAAGAAGGGAAAAAATGACTGGGCCCAATAACAAGAGAAGTGATGCTAAGTGGGCTTATGTATCAAAAGTGTGAGCCAACCTAAAAAGAATTCCTTATTAGGAGACTAAGAGAGGAGTTCTTTCATTGCGTGTGGACTGCATTCTGGAATTGTACCTGCAGGAGAGAAGAGGTTGTGCACACTAGAGGAGGGACAGTGTTGGCTTCAGCTTCCGGGAGCTCTGGTAGAGTCAGGGACTTTGGAGAAGGAAGTGAGGAGAACCTTAGGAACAGCATTTGGGCAAGAAATGTCCTTGCCCCCATTTCTTTGGACCTGCCACCATTGAACTGTAGGTGCACAGTGCCTGCTTCTGCTGTTACTTCTTTTACTCTCTTTCTCATCCAATCTCTCTAGATGGGAAAAGGTGTACCAATCTTTCTCATTAAATTAGGAGTATATTTGGCTAAAATTAAGAGAAAACTCAACTTTTACATGACAAACAAACAATGGTTTCTTGTTACATAAGAAGGAGTCCAGAGGGAGATGGGTATTGGAATTAGTTCTGCAGCTCCAGTATCTCTGTGTGGTATTCTTAGCTTGATTCTCTTCCTGTGAATGCCTCATGGTCACAAGATGGCTGCTGTGCCTCCAGGCATTATGTCCATTTTTCAGGAGAATGAAGGGACAAAAAGGCCTCAACTAGTCACACCCATCTCCTTTTTATCATGACAGGAAATGCTTTCCCAGAACCCCTTTTAGCAGATGTCTATTTAAATCTCATTGGTCAGAATGGATCCACAGAGCCAGCAAGGAAGACTGCTGAAATAAAGCATTATCTTTAAAAAAATACATACTTGTTTGTAAAAAGTCCAATGGAACAGGGGATTGGGACTTGTTATTGAGAATGAATGAAAGAAGGAAGGAATTGGAAAGTGTCTTGAGGATGAGTGAATGAGCCATTTGGTGACTGAGCCATTTGGTGATCAGATGAGCCCACAATCTATCTTGTCAGCCCAGCAGTTTACCACAATAATGTACCTTCCCGATACCCACAAAAATGATGTGGATTTATGTGCATATGCTCATTCATATCGAATAAGCTCCCTCTTTAACTTGGATGACAAAGTCCTGGGTGCACACAGGGCCCTTGAAGGTGCCATTGGGGACGTCTGCAAAGACAGAAGTGGGATGTAGGGCTATTGGGTGTCTCTGAAGTCAGAGGAGGCAGCGCTCGGGGCCCCTGCCTTGCTTTCAATCTTAATTAGTTCTCTTTGTCCTTGCCCCAGCTTCAGGAGTTTGCCAGTGTTTTGCCCTTGAGCCTGAAGTTCTTGCAAAGGCAGGATGGACGTTCAACTGGATTGAACTGGGACATCTCTGCCCACCGGCTCCAGCTCCCAGGCCCTTGGGGATGGATGTTTAGCCAAGACCTGTCCAACTGGGGCATCTTGATCCAACAGCCTTTTGTCGGAGGTGCTTGGGGAAAAGTGCCCGACCAGTTGTCAAGGATGAAACAGGAAAGTGCGACCTTGGCCAAGTTTCTTGACTTCTCTGAGCCTCAGTGTTCTCTTCATGGCTTGCTCTGAAATTCACAAAAGACACAGCATTTAGAGCATCTAAACAGGGCCTGGCATGTAATAAGCACCAATAAAAACAGGGCTCCTCTTCCTCCTTCTTATAATTCTCACTAGAGGCCCGGTGCACAAAATTCATGCACGGGGGCGGGGGGTGTGTGTCCCTCAGCCCAGCCAGCACCCTCTCCAATATGGGACCCCTAGAGGGATGTCCGACTGCCCGTTTAGGCCCGATCCCATCAGGGATCGGGCCTAAACGGGCAGTCGGACATCCCTCTCACAATCCAGAACTGCTGGCTCCCAACTGCTCGCCTTCCTGCCTGCCTGATTGCTCCTAACCACTTCTGCCTGCCAGCCTGATCACCCCCTAACCACTCCCCTGCCAGCCTGATCAATGCCTAACTGCTCCCCTGCCAGCCCAGTTGCCCCTAACTGCCCTCCCCTGCCTGCCTGGTCACCCCCAACTGCCCGCCCCTGCAGGCCTGGTTGCCCCTAACTGCCCTCCCCTGCAGGCCTGGTCACCCCTAACTGCCCTCCCCTGCTGGCCTTGTCCCTCCAAACTGCCCTCCCCTGCAGGTCTGGTTGCTCCCAACTGCCCTCCCCTGCTTGCCTGATCACCCCCAACTGCCCTCCCCTGCAGGCCTGATTGCCCCCAACTGCCCTCCCCAGCAGGCCTGGTCCCTCCCAACTGCCCTCCCCTGCTGGCCATCTTGTGGCAGCCATCTTGTGTCCACATGGGGGTGGCCATCTTTGACCACATGGGGGCAGCCATCTTGTGGGTTAGAGTGATGGTCATTTTGCATATTACCTCTTTATTATATAGGATAATTCTCACAGCACTATTTGTTGAAAAGACCTGGGATTGAATACAAGATCTGTTGCTTATTTTGTAGTTACAGTTTTCTCATGTGTGACATGGACAATGAGC
Source organism: Plecotus auritus (assembly GCF_963455305.1). Taxonomy (NCBI): domain Eukaryota; kingdom Metazoa; phylum Chordata; class Mammalia; order Chiroptera; family Vespertilionidae; genus Plecotus; species Plecotus auritus. The sequence continues at coordinate 9,315,922 of NC_137779.1, forward strand.
AAGCTTCCAGGCTTGTGGGGAGTTAGAAATGTGCCCAAAACAAAGCCCATTGGTGCAGAGAAGATGTACACGTGAGACGTATGTGTGCGCCCATTACATGCTGAGTGGACATGGGAGGTCAGACTTGAACATGAACAGAACTATGAGGTGTGGACCTCCCATGCTTGGAGAACATTTTCCCTCCCCATTTATTTCTGCGTGCTGTTCTATCCTTGACCCACGGAAGATACCCTGATAATATGGAGGCCTTATCGACAAATTCTAGCTGGGTTGATTTTTGTGGCATTCACAGTGTTTTGGGGGGGGCTGTGAATGAGCACACGTCTTTCCCATTAGAGTTGCTAAGAGCAGACACACTCCTGTTGACCTGGGTGACTCTCCAGCCGAGTGCGGCACCTGGGACAGTGCCTGGCACAAGGCGGAAGCTGAATCAGAGCTGACGAAGGAAGGAACCCTGCAAAATGGAACCTGAGTCCTCTCTCTGGGGAGACACCGCCTTGTCCTCCACCTGCCCGTTGCACAGGCTTTACTAAGCTTAAAGTTCCATGCCGGCACAAACCTTGTGTCTGGCCACCATGTTATCTCCGATGCCTGGCGAGGGGGAGGAGTGGTCTCCATGTCCAATGATTCAGTGACTGCCTTTTGCACTGGTCCAGTGACGAGCAGCTCCCAGAGGCCAATTCCAGGCTTGTGTGTGAGTTGCATCCCCCCAGCTAGATTGCAGGCTCCATGGGGCAGGGGCTGTTTTGCCCGTATTCACCCACCTTCCCACTGGGCCAGGTGCACACGGGTTTTGGCACATGCACAGTTCCTCCAGAGGCTGAAGGCCAGTGGCAAGGTTCTGGGCAGTGGTTCCTGGGGGTGCAGGGGAGGGAACCTGCCGGGGGAGGGCCGAGTTGCAGGCAGGCGCCTGTCCCCACCCCAGATCTGCCAGCTTGTTTGGATTCCAGCTTCAACTTGATGAGGGCTTTCTAAAGGCCTCTGGCCTCCACCTGGGATTAGCTCCCAAAGCGATCAGAAAGCACTTAAAGATATAAAACTCTGTGTAAAGACGTCAGTAATCCCCAGTAATTTCATAGGGAATTAACGTTTTCCTAAGGCCATTGGGCCGTCCCTGCCCAGGTTGCCTTGCTCAGAGGCTGAATAATCATAATGTCAGCAAATGTTAGATCAGGAAGGAGCCTGGGGAAGGCCAGGCCCTGAAGCCAGCCACATTGATAAGATAGGAGAGACTGAGGCACAGAGAGGGGCAGAGGCTTGTCGAGAGAGACACGGCTAAGCCAGTTACATAGCCGATTGTGGCTGTAGAAGCATGCCAGGTACACAGTTGACCCTCTGTGAAGATTTCTTGAATGAATGAATGAATGAATGAATGAGGGAAGGAAGGGAGGAAGGGAGGGAGGAAGGAAGGGTTCATATTATGATTTAGCTCCATGCCTTTCTTCCTGCTTCTCTGGACACTGCTGCCTGCCCCCATGCCTCCCCCTCCTGCTTTTGAAGGAATGTGTATTGATGCAAGTGGACAAGGAAAGGAGTCAGGCCCGGATCAGGGGGCTGGGGTGAAGATCACCTGCAGCACAGAAAAGACACGGTTACTCCAGCAACCATCCAGCCCACCAACCGCAGCTCCGGAGCCTCTACTTAATGTAATTGAGTGTGAAGGCCGGCTGGAGACACAGGCGCCCGCCGCCCCCTCTCCATAATATAGACACTATTGGTTGCTAATTGGCGCCAGTGGGCTGGTGCTAATTGTCCTAATGCACTGGGCTTGATGGAGGACCAGGCTGCCCAGGACGGGGGTGGGGGCTCCTCGGAAGATGGTGATGGGTGGGGGGGGGGGGGGGTGGGCGCCCAGCAGCAGCAGACACTGCTATGCTGCTCATAAAAGTTGGAATAGGCTTTAATTTTGCATCAAATATTTAAGCGGGTTTGGGGAGCATATTAGGGGGAGGTGGACCATTGAGCTTTGTTTGTGGTAACCCACAAGGGGCCCCTGGGAATAGGCCCCCTGCCATCCTCATCAATGGGTTATCCAGATGGCTGTGTCCCCAGCATTGTCTAATTAATTGTGTGAATTGCTAATGACCCTTTTAGCCCCCCAGCTGCCCCCTTCCTCCCCTATTGTTCTAGCTGTTTCTGGGCTATGTGCTTCCTGAATGTGACTGAGTGCCATCCACAGAGGGAGGCAGCATTGAGCAGAGGGAAACGCAGAGAGCTGGGGTGGAGCAGAGCTGGAGATGGCCTTGAACTCACTGCGTGGTCTCAGTAAACTCACCCCTGTGCCTCAGTTTCCCTGATGAATGAGTTGGGCTAGTCAGTGTTAAACTACTACATGTCCTCACTGATGGAACACAAGATCATTTTAGGGAATGTAGAAACACACACACACACACACACACACACACACGGGGGTGGGCAAAAGTGGGTTTACAGTTATAATACAAGTAATACAATAATAAATATCAATGTATGAATAAACTCATGTACTCATAACTGTAAAGCTACTTTTGCCCACTCCTGTATCTAAACACACACACACCCACACACACACCCACACACACATACCCACACACATATACACACAGATGCATATATACACATATGGATATGTATATATAGAATTTGCAACTAAGTTTGCTTTAGTGTTCATTAGGGGACATATATTTATATTATATATTATACTACATGTGTAATATGAATTTAATTATTACGCAAAGATGCGGTGTGCTGCTAAGTGTTTAACAATCAGCTCTCCAGGGAAAGAAAAGCCCTGCTCTGGAAGGAGCTTTGGCCAATTTCCATGGTGTAAACACTCCTACCTCCGCTGATGTCAAGCTGCCTGCCAAGGGGTCATGGAATGCAGAGTTGGGAGGAGAGGTGTGGTAGCACATTACTGACTGTATGTCCTTCACAGGTGCAGCGGGTAAGAACCAGCTGAAGAGCACAGAGAATAGGAAAATGTAGTAAAATAAGTAGGAAGGGATGAGGTCTGAATATTTATTACCTTTGTCTTTAATATAATTTAATTGCAGGTCTATACAATTTAATTTTTTCACAGTGGCTGTGCTTAACAAAGGGCTTGCAAAATTCCTGAAAATGGTGTGTGCATGTGTGTGTTTGTGTGTGCATGTGTGGACACATCACCCATGAACCCCATGATTCTTCGGAAGTAATCATACAGGGAAAAAGCTTGAGTTAAAAAAGGATCCCATTGAAAATCAATTTAAGGGAAAAAATATTAACTGAATAATGGCCCAGGTGATTTGCACACTCAGCGAAAATCCTGGAGTCGGTACTCACACGCCTACCATCTGATCATTGGGTTCCAAGTTCCTTCCAGCTGTTGGTTCCTGGCACACTTTTGCTAGTGACCGAGCAAGGGCGGGGGCGGCGAGGGTGGCCAGGGTTCGCTGCCCTCTATCTTGTTTGCTAGGAGGCATGAAATGGCCATTTCACGCTCTTTTCTTTTACCACTGACTTCATTCTTTTCCCCCTGTTCCCAAACCCAAGGCGCCGACTCCGAGGTCCATGCCTCCGCTGCTCTTGATCTCATGTTTCCTGTCCTTCCCTCCGGTCCTTCCCTTGGCTGTGCGGCCTTCCCCACTCACTCCTTTCTCCGGACTTGGCTGCATTGCTGGTAACACTCAGCGGCCCATAGACCAACTATGTCTGACCTTGTGCCATGGGGAGAGGGGGAGATGGGGACAGTACTCTGGAGCCGTGAGGGAGCCAGGACGCCTGATCGGGCCCAGTTTGCAACATGTGTAGGGAAATCATGGGTGTCCCGCATCCAAGGCACCGCCCCTTCCCTTAGATTCAGGTGCATCATCCCAGGTGCTCTACCTTAGATTTGTTTTGTGCCACTGTTGACTTTTGGTTCTAAACATGCTTTGTGGAATGGCAGACCCAAATGCCCAGAGCGGGCAGGCAGGCACACAGATGTGGGAGGAAGGCCATCTAGGGGCCCTAAAAAACTGGGGTGCCTACACCCCCTGAAGTTAACTCACTGGCCCTCTGGTGCTGTGGACAGCCAGAATCCCTCGTAGAAGCTGGAAAAAGATGATGCGAACATGAAGGTGGGGGGCCAAAAATCAATGTGGGGGCCAAACACAGCGTCTCTGTGGGCTGGACGTGGCCTGTGAAGATCTTAGAAAACACAAAATGTAAAGAAGAAAACAGCTCAGTTTCCTAGGCAATCAGAGATGGCATTCTGATGTTTGGGTCAGGGCATCTATCAAGTTTTCTGTCCAACTTTTTGTTTTGTTTTTGTGGCTTTTACCTCAGTCTAGCATAGACATTCCACCACGCCTTTCACATCCCTTCATTCGCATCATTATCTGTGATGCGGTAACGTCGTATCACATAGCTGCAGCAAGAGTATGGCAGGGGATTACAGATGCAGGAAGTTCTGAGAGACACCGCTCACCAAGCCATGGCCCACGCCCTGCATTGGCGAGGCCCGCTGCTCTGTGACTTTGATCATTAGAGGAGGCAGAAGTTTATAAAGCCACATCTAGCTCCTGGCCCAAACCATAAAAAACTGGCAGGTTCTGCTTCTTAGAACACTCACTTTTGGAGTCCTGGTGTTACCGATGGAAGGGAGGTATCTTCTTCCCCACCGGGTCCTTACGCTATCTCTAGACTTACACGGGAGGATGAGTGATTTTTGTTTGCGTGGAATTTCATCTCTGGATTTTCAAAGCCCCATTACCCTTCACCCAGTCCTGAGGATGTGCAGCTGGGGATTCAGTAGACCTAAACGCAAAGCCAGTGTCCACGGCGGAGCTGGGTCCGGTTTAGTCTCAGGCTAGTTGCAGTCCATCAGTCCACTGTGTGTGGGGTCATGGCCATGGGCCACGTGGGCAAATGCACGGAAGCCAAGAGAACACAGCCCCCTGCAACAAGAGTCCCAAGAGAGCAGGAGGCAAGAGCACAAACTCCTTTGTTTAGGAATTTAAACATCTCATATCGTCCCGTGCGCCCCCACGCCCACGCTGGCCAATGACGTGTTCCCAGCTGTGACTGACAGGTAAGTACCTTCTCTATTTCGCTTGGCCTTTGCCGGGCATGCCTAGAATATTGGGCCTTCCCTTTGCCCTTTCCAGTTATCATAACTGGGTTACTTATCACTGCATCACTGAGGCACCATGGGAGTCAGACACCCTGAGGTCCCCACTTCCCTCGTTACTGCAGCCATCAGAAGGGTTTCCGAGTTAATCACTTACATAAATAGGAATTCGAATTTGCTGGGAGATACCGAGTCTGTTGACCACAGCTCCACGCCGTTGCAGCCCTTTACTTCTGGAGTCAACCCCCTGAGAACTAAGATGTGTGGAGGAGAGAGGAGGCGTCCCCATTGAACCTTGCTCACCTGGCCCATTTGTAACCAAAATAAAGAACTGTGGTTTTTGGAAGTCACTGAGCTTTGGGATGTTTTTTTTAAAACACAGGAAGTGGTAACCAGAACATTGGCTTAGCAAGAATCCTGATGTTAGCGATTCACTTGTTTCTGATTCCTAACTTTCCCACTTAAAATGCCAATGCATGGGTCCTGTGGACAGTCTTCTTTGCCCTCATTTCAGATTATTGGCTCCGGTGAGGTTTCTGCAGGCAGAAGGGGTGGATCCAGAAGTCCGGGCTTTGTTGGGGCTCATGGGAACTACTCTGCCTAATTGCTCTTCCCCCAAATTGACCCAATTTTGAACAGTAAAGGGGAGCCCGCCCTTTGGTAATTTTTTTTTTTTTTTTATGAGTTATGTGGGAGTAGCTCTTTCTGAGTTAGGCAGGGAGCAAGAAGAATTGGGTTGGGGAAGGAGCCTTCAGCTCTCTGGTCCTCTGAGTCAAGTGATCACGACAATTCCTTCCAAGTTGAGAATTTACTGTTGCTGAGGCTGAGGGACAGCATCCCTCTTTACTGCAGCCATGACAAGGGCTTCCGAGTTCATCTCTTACGTAAGTATGAATTTGGTACCTGACCCATAATGGCTGGCTCATTTCTTAATTCACACATCCTGGGATATCTTTATTGTATCTTTTTTTGGTTGTGGTGGTAATAATAATAATAATAATAATACAATGTGAAACACTGCCACCAGCCTGTCTGAGGCATTTGATGCAGTTGTCGGTGTGGTGTCTGTGTCCTGAGCCAGGATCTGACTGGCGCGGCTTTGGACCATGGTGCCCAGACTAGCCAGGGCCAGGAAGCTCTGGGGTAAGAACTGCTGCCCAGGAGAGGAAGTGACCCAGAGAATAACAACCGAAAAGGAATGGAAGGAAAAGAAGGAAGATTTTTTGCATTCCTTATGAGCAAGGACTACTTTACAAGTGTAGCCTGGAGAGAAGCAATTTTAATCTGGTCCTAGGACTTGTCCATGCAGCCAGTGACACCAGATTATTATTATTATCATTATTATTATTATTTGAATGCTATGAATACCATTTATTGAGTACTTTCTCGTTGCCAAGCACAGAATCCAATCTGGCACTACCTCACTTAATCCTCTGAGGAGCCCAGGAGGAGACTTTCCATTATACCCACTTCCCAGATGAAGAAACTGAGCCTCAGAGAGGTAAAGTGACTTGTCTATCTGTTGGAGTCGGTTTCCCAGCTCTGGCTGTTGTGAGATGATGTGGATGGCAAGATGAGATTTTCTTCCTTCTCCATTGCTGCTCCTTATTTTTCTTGCTGCTATATAGAAGGGAATGTGTGTTAACAAAGTGGAAAAAGACAGAGATTCTGTTTGCAAAATCACACATCAGAATGACTCCGTATGAAATGGGCACAGTACCAGCTACATAATTTATAAGGGGGGAGGTGGCGGGAGGGAGGGGGATTGCACATGAGCCCAAGATTCCAGCCTCTGGGCATGCTCCGTTGTCCCACTGAAGTCCACTTATGTGGACCGTTCGATTCCATAGACCAGAGGACAGTCAGCCTCAAGCATCAAGCCCTTCTCAGTGCAGGACCCTGGGTGACTGCGCTGGTCACGTGCCCAAGAAGCTGGCCCCGGGGAGATGATATTAGCAAAAGGAAGTTATTGTGTTTCAATCTTCCTCCCAACTCTTGATCTTAATATTCATCCCCTTGTAAAATTTTCTACGTAGCTGTTTGGCACTTTCAAAATGGCCCAGAAATAAGGATATGGGTTGCTTATGTAAAGTGCAAGATGTATTAATATTAATAATTACCATTAATAATGATAAATAGCATTTATTGAGCATCTGATATTTGCCAGACATTGTTTTAAGGGTTTTACACAACAAAACTACATGGCGCGTATTATTATTAACCCATTTCCAGATGTGGACGGAGAGGTACAGAGAGGCTAATGAACTGGACACCCAGGTCAGGCAGCTGGCAAGCAGTCTGGCTCCTCCACGGAGCCCCTCTCAGTGTTTGCTGAGTGACTGAATGATGGTTTGCATTGGGGCTGGAATCTGAATTCGCATAGAAGGTGGGGAAATGCAGAATTCATGGTTGGTGCTGGCCTAGTTGTTAAGCAGGCGCTGACACCAGGCAGGGTTCTCCGTCCTGGATCCTGGGAGAATGGGGAGACAATCAGGGGCTCTGATGGGCTGCACATCCTGACTCGCAGTGTTGGGGTGTAGAATGTGTGATGGAACAGAGCAGCATCACCTCCCCGGCCCTTGTCACAGTCCAAGGACCACAAATAGCCAAGGGAGGCGGGAGGAAGTCAGAGGGGCTTGGGTCTGGAGGTTAACGCTGGCGGCTAAAGCCCGAGACAGGATCGCGTGGGCGGCACAGATGCCTCCTGGCCCCGCCAGGATATCTGGGCGCCTGGGACGGGAGATGAGAGCAGCTGGTGTGACCTCAGGGTGACGTGGGCTCCCTCTCCCCCTGCCTCAGCAGATGCTGGGATTAATCCTTTCTTAGCACACTTTCCTGCCTGAGCTCTTCCCACAAGGCTCCCCCAGAGCAACCTATTCTTAGCTGCCGGTGACGGGGGGACGACACAATCTAAACCTTGTGGGGCATTCACCCTGTGTCCAGCCCTGGGCTCGGCTGGGGTCAGAAGCTTTTGACTCGACCATTCCCCTTTTACAGGTAGGGACAACGAAGCCGTACAGAGCTGGGCCTACTCCTGGCTAGGTGACCAACGAACCTGGCTTGCCTGGATCTAAGGAGTTTTCTAGGACACAGCGTTTCCTAATGCTGGAACAGTCCTGTGCAAACCAGGACAGCGGCCACCGCTCTTGGCTCTGTCACTGCCCGGCTAACTCGGGCAAGCGAGTGCCTCGGCTTCCTCATCTGTCTATGCAGTGGTCGGCAAACTCATTAGTCAACAGAGCCAAGTATCGACAGTACAATGATTGAAATTTCTTTTGAGAGCCAAATTTTTTAAACTTAAACTTCTTCTAACACCACTTCTTCAAAATAGACTCGCCCAGGCCATGGTATTTTGTGGAAGAGCCACACTCTAGGAGCCAAAGAGCCGCATGTGGCTCGCGAGCCGCAGTTTGCTGAGCAGACAGTGCAGGTGCACTCGGCTCCTTCATGTGGCCTTGAGCTGTGTTGCCCAATGGCTTAGCCGATGGTGCCGGTGAGACGATCGGCTGGGAATTTAGCCAACAAAAATATTCACACATGAAGGCAAACTTATATGTACAAGATGTCCATGAAGCCTCGTGTGTTAGAGCAAAAAGTGGGCACAGCCGAAGTGGCCAGCAAGATGGAACCCCGCACAGCAACATCATTTCAGGAGAATATAGGGTTAGTTAAGCATGTGAGCACCTGAGTGTGAGTTCAAATCCTACCTCACCACTTTAGTAAATGGTTAGAAGCGGGGATCAGAAAGGAGAGAAAGTGAAATAAGATGGATGTAGATTGACGGGAGCTATGAGGGTGGCTTCCGTTTCCCCCTTTGTCCTCTGAACAAACCAAGGCAGTGTCATCGTCCGTATTGAACAAATGGAGACAATGAGGTGCGGAGAGGCGGAGTGACTGCCCAGGATCACAGCACTTTCAGGGCAGGTCTGGGATGGAAGCCGGGTCCCGTGTGCTGGGATTTCCTTGTTTCTGCAGGACGCGCCGAAGCCTGAGAAGCGCGCTCTGCTCTTGGCCGTCTCTGAGCTGCGAGGAGCCCGAGAAAATAGAGTCCCTTTGTTCTCTCTCAAAGGCAAATAATGTGGAGTTTCCAAATCCGGGCCAATAAAGGCAAATTTGTTACGGCTGTTCCAGAGGAGGTGCGGTGGTCTGTGGGGCGGGGATGCCCCAGCCTGGCTGAGAAGCAGCCCAGTTGCTGCTCTGCAGTGGGTTCCCACTGCTGGAAAGGCCACCAGGCTGTGGGAGGAAGCAGCAAGGAGCATTACAAATCCATTACAGACACTAACTGCTTCCATTTGTGCATGTGGCTGAGGCCTCGGTCGCCAAGCAAAGTGCATAATTCCTCTTTGCAGAACTCTGCCCTCTGGAAGCCAGGCCCCGGGCAGGCCATGCCTCATGGGAGCAGGGAGGCAACTTGCTGAAGGGGAAAGACCGAGTTTGGGGAGGGGGTGGCTGTATCGGTGGTGGGCCATGGCCTGCACGCCCTTGAAGGAAGTGTTTTACCTAGAATCCCCAAGGTCCTACATAATCCCCTCTTGTAATTAGGCCAGGGCCCCAGACACCCTGACTCACTGAATGACGGGCAACCATGACCAGTGATTGAATAAATGACTTGAATAAATGACTATACCAGTCGGATTCCTGTGGGGCAAATTGGATTCGGGAAAATGAGACAGTGGGCCGGGGCAGCTGGGAGAGCGGAGGTGAAGGACCAGGAAGTAGATGTTCCATCAGGCTGGCTATTTTAGGTCACTTACAAGTGACGTCCTGGAGCCACTGAACTAACTAGTACAGGAGGGAGAACGGCAGAGACACAGAGATAAGCAGAGCTGCCATGACTGAGAGGTTAGGGGGGAGCGAAAGGAGAAAAGGCACCCGATAGGTTCCTGGTGCCACTCTCTTTAAAAATAAAATTCCTTTTTCCCAAAGGTCACTCCAGTGAATCCTGTTTTAACCAATGGAATTTCAAGAAAATGATGGCCTCTTTTTGTTGTTGTTGTTAACCCTCACCCAAGGATATTTTTCCTTTGATTTTTAGGGAGAGTGGAAGGGAGGGGGAGAGAGAGAGAGACACATTGATTGGTTGCCTCCTGCATGTGCCCCAACCAGGGCGGGGGAATCAAGCCTGCAGCCCAGGTACATGCCCTTGACTGGAATTGAACCTGGGACCCTTCAGTCCACAGGCCGACATTGTATACACTGAGCCAAACTGGCAAGGGCCCACCATGTTTTTTTTAATGTAGGAATTTCAACTCCATGCCCGTAGGGGCCAGGAAAATACCATAAATGCCAGAGACAGGCTGGGCGTAGAAGAAATGGGGGTGGTGGAGACTGGGGAGATGGAGACCACATGCCCCAGGTGAGGGGAAGCCCCCCGCTGAGTTCAGGCCGATACTTGCCACGTGAAGATGTGGCCCAGATGCTAGAAATGTGGATTTTTTGCCAACTAGCTAATATTTAAAATATTCCAAAATATGGTGAGTGCCCAAGAAGAACACTTGCAGGTTTGCTGTACCCTCTGGCTCACTCTTTGCAGTGCTGGTATAGATTCTAGAATCTTCTCCCCAGTTGAGTGGAATTCAGCATAAGGTGAATGTGTCTGGGTGCTACCCACAGGCATTTAGTTACTGAGGAAGCAAAAACCATTGGTTATAAAGCGTTTTCCCCACTGTACAGAACCCGAAACTGGTATTATTATGACCTTCTTTTCCCATTGAACTGTATTTAATTCAGAACTTTGTGGTTTAGAAATGCTACTCACACATGGTGAATAGAATCCTTGTGGAGTTAAAAAAAAAAAATCAAACCAAGTGTCTTGCGACTCCTTAGAGACATACAGCCCAGCCTGGAATCTCATATTTGATGTATTGGTCTGTAAAGTAGCCTGTTGTGAATGGTCCTTTTTTTATGAACATATTTGGCTTATTACTACTTTATTTTTTCCCTAACAATTTATAAGCTTACCAGTATGTTTCTGAAAGCATCACAACTAATTTCTTTCCAAATGCTTTACTTTTTAGTAATATTTTTCCTCATAACTTCCCTTTTTCCGGATCCAATTTAATTAGGCTTGGCCTTATTTCCTTGATTCTGCTGTCCTTTTCCCTTAGAGACTAAAAATTTCATATTGTACTTGATTTGCTTACTGAGATGCCTGGTTGACGAAGTGAAACCATCAGTCATATATGTAAAGGCAATCTGCATTTTTTCAAACAAAATTATTTCGTAATTAGAGTGTATGTTCATCTAATATCTTCCTTCTGAGGGCAGCTCTTAGCTGAGAGTTTGGAGACCAGTTTTGAGACATGGGTTTTGAACTTGGTTGTCAATGAAACGTATTCAGTTCCTTCCGTCCCATTTTTCCTGTGTGCAAATGGGGGTAGCAATGCCCTTGTGTTATTGTGAAAGAGAATAAACGGGGAGACGTTAGAGCTCGGTGGAAATATCAGGTTTGAGTTCAGTATTATAACTGTGCAGATTAAAGCATGGCTTCTAGAAACTCAGGGTGTAGCCAGTGTCTGCATGCTGTGGGTACAGGAGAAACCCCAGCTCCGTGGGGAGCAGGGAGGCCTGTCTCCGGCCTTCATTCATTCAGGGAATATTGAACCCATCTTTTATGGCCAGTCCTTATGTAGCTACAGGGGATCCAAAGTGAATCATGGGAGCCCTGATGCCTGCCCTCATGTTGCTTACTATCTGGTGTGATCAATGCTATAATGAGGGAAATCAGAGAAGGCTTTCTGGAGGAGGTGTCATCTCACCTGCGACCTGAGAATAAATTGGAGTTAGGCGAACAAGTTGGCACTGGTCATTGGGAGGAGTGGGAGGAGCAATCCAGGAGTCAGGAAAGCGTGTGCAGTAGCTCAGAAATAAGAAAGTCTGTAAGTTCATTGGTCACCCGCTGCTGCACACTAGCTCAAAGCAAAAAGCGTTTATTATATCAGTATCTCTGGGTTGGGGATCTAGTGTGGTTTTGCCTAAGCTCCTCACTGACGGTTGGCTGGAGATCATCAATTTCTGTCTGCTGAGCCTCTCCATAGAGCTAGTCCTTTTGCCACTGGATCTTGGAAGTGACATCCCATCACGTTTACCATATTCTGTTCATTTGAAGCGAGTCTCTGGGTCCAACTCACCGTCAGGGAAACGGATTACACACGTGCATGCGTACAGGAGGAGGAGTCCCTGGGTCCATTTCAGAGGCTGCCTGTCCGAGGCATGTCCGAGGGGGGAGTTCCATCGACATGGAGCGTTCCATGAGAAAGAAAGGGTAGCGAGATCAGACTGGAGAGCTCAGTGGGCACCAGGTCGTGCAGGCTCATAGGCCACTTGAAGAAACTGGGGTTTAGTCCAAGGGTAAATCGAGAAACTTTGAAGAGATTGAAGAAAAGCTGAAATAAGATCAGATTGCATTTTGGAAAGATGCATCTGGGAACCAGGTTGCAGCGAGAGGACTGTTGTTGCTAGAAGACCCCTGCAATCGTCCAAGCAAGGGAGATGGCAGCCTGAAGGGGGTAGAGAAGGTGGAGAGAAGCGAAAGGGCTCCAGGGATCTTTAGAGAAGCAAGACTTGATGAATGGACATGAGAAGTGGAAATGAGGGAGAAAAAAGTGTTAAGGATGTTTCCTAGAATTTGGACTTGGTGGGTGGGTGGCAATATGGTGGAGACGAATTGAGAAGGAAGGGGTCAGTCTGGGCAAGGAGATGATGGGGTTGGTTTGGGCAGGCTACCTTTGAAGGGCCTGTGTCATACCCAAGTGGAGATGGTTCTTAGGTCTCCAGGGCAGGAGGGAGATCTGGGTTGGATGAGGATTGGAGAGTCACCAACATCTGGTAACTAATTGAATCCAGGGGACTGGATGAGGTCTCCCAGGAGAAGGCTGGTTTGCCTCAAAGACAGGCCGAGGCACCCTGCGTAGGCACGGGGCCCGGAACAAGAATACGTGGGACATGAAGATGCCAAGATGCTGTATGGATCAGCTGCCTTATCACCTGTTGGCAGACAAGCATTAAACGCCATGCTGTCGAAATTGTTTCTGCCTTTGTAGTGTGTTGTGGTGCATTGTTTTCTCAATTATACCATTACTGATGATCTGCAGATGGTGAGCAGAGTGAGAATTCTATTTTTCTACTTTCAGCTCTGTTCTCTGAATGCAGCTAGAAGTCGGAGGAATGGGGAGAGATGGGATGAGATGGGAGAACAGGTTGTTTGCCTGTACAGCCTTGTGGTTTACTCTAAGAAGGTTTCATTGTTTCATACACATCGTTTAGGGTTGTTGAGGGCTCCTTCATCTTGTTCTCTGAAGGGTTTAAGGAGCTGGGGGATGGAGACCATTGTTTCCTTATATTGAAACCTGAGGTAGTAGGAGATAGGGATTAAAAGCATGAATCCTGGGGTCACACTGTGTGGGTTCAAACACCAACTTTGCCATTTGCCAGCTGCGTGACCTTGGAAAAATTACTTTAATATCTCTGTGCCCCAGTTTCCTCATCTGTGAAATGGACTGATAATAGCATCTGTCTTGAAGGGTCGTCATAAGTGAAGAAAACACTTAGAACAGTGCCTGTACATAAAAACTTTTTTAAAAATATATTTTTTATTGATTTCAGAGAGAGAGAGAGAGAGAGAGAGAGAGAGAGAGAAACATCAATAATGAGAGAGAATCATTGATCAGCTGCCTCCTGCACGCCCCACACTGGGCATGTGCCCTGACTGGGAATTGAACTGTGACCTCCTGGTTCATAGGTCATTGCTCAACCATTGAGCCATGCCAGCTGGACTAAGAACTCTTTTTATAAAATAAAAGTAGACCAAGAGCAGTAATGGCCATCTTGTGGGGTGACTGCCCAGCCCCACAAATCTTTTATTTCTGAGAAAGGCCTTCTTATTCTGGGGATGGCCCTGAGTGGCCTGTTGATGTCATGTGACCCTCCCTGGCTGCGGCTGATTGGATCAGGCATAAGCTTGGGAAACAAGTTGGGCCAATCGGGTTCCTTCTTATAGGAGCAGGAGCTGCTAGCCAGGCTCTGTGGGCAGCTGAGAATAATGGAATGTGATCTCTGGTGTAATTTGTGGTGTTGCCTGGAGAAGTGGAGAGAGCCTGGTGGTTTGGAGAGAGAAGGAGGCAGAGATGGGGTGTCTACAGAGAGAAGCTGGTGAGAGGTCCTCGGGGGCTGTTCCCAGGGCCAAGCTGTCCTTCTTGCCACTCCCTTCTGCCAGGTGCCCCTCTCCTTCTCCCTGAGTCCTCCTTAGAGTGTAAGCTGGTTTGGGAGGTTTCCACCACCTGTTATATTAACCCTCCTCCCCCCAAAATAAACCTACACCCCACTTCCTCCAAGACACTTAAAATTCCACACCCCAGAATTTAGCTGGGAGCAGCCTTATTTTTTATCTCTTCTTTTTTACTCTTCTCATCAAATGTTTGCCTTTCTGTCTGTGTCCTCCCCCCCACACACACCCACCTGTGGACAATATACAGTTCAGCCAATGAGCCAGGGCAGGAGAACGAGGGTGGTATTTAGTCCCAGCCCCCTTCCAGAAAACTCGCAGGCCTGCCGTTTTCGTTAGACGGGGGTGGACTGCTCCACACCACAAGCTCTCCTCCTGGCTTCTGGTAAATTCTCCCTTTGTCCCTTTGGGCCCAGGATTCGCACTGTGCCTGGGTGCTTCTTACACGCGCACCTCGGAGCTTTTAAATACAGTGTTTAAAAATGAAACCCTTCTTAAAGGGCCCTCATTTCAAAGCGTCTCTGCTTTCCTACTGGGACTCTGACTGGTTTGCTCTTAAAACAGAGAAACTGAGGCCTAGCATGTTCACTCCGTACCCGGTGTCCTTGCTCTGCGCGGTAGTGCCTGACCATAGGAATGGCCAGGCAGGCCGAAACCTCGTGAGCAACCTTAAGCAGTGGGCAAATAACAATTGTTCTGTAACCTCTAAAATTTGTCAAAAATTACAAACTTTCTGCTGTTGGATATAACTGTATATAGAAAAACGACAAAAAAACACCGAAAACCATTATTTTGTCCACTGTCCTTTAAAGTGTTTTTTTGCTTTGTTATCAAGATGTGTTTGAAGGTGTCGCTTACCTTCACTTCATCTGTAACAAGAGTGAGCATCTTTTTTTATCCCTTGAAGAGTCCTCCTCCTAAGTTTGAGTCAGCTTCCAATATATATATATATTTTATTTTGGGGGAGGGGAGTGGCACAGAGAGAGAAAAAACATCAATTTGTTGTTCTACTTCATGCATTCATTGGCTGATTCTTGCATGGGCCCTGACTGGGGATTGAACCTGCAACCTTGGTGTCTCGGGAGTGGTCGGCAAACTCATTAGTCAACAGAGCCAAATATCAACAGTACAACGATTGAAATTTCTTTTGAGAGCCAAATTTTTTAAACTTAAACTTCTTCTAACGCCACTTCTTCAAAATAGACTCGCCCAGGCCGTGGTATTTTGTGGAAGAGCCACACTCAAGGGGCCAAAGAGCCGCATGTGGCTCGCGAGCCGCAGTTTGCCGACCACAGCTCTAACCAACTGAGCTACGCAGCCGGGGTCCAGTATTTTATTTTTGTGCACTTTGAATGTTGTGAACACTCTCTAAGCGCTCCTTTAATGTGACATCTTACCTTTCTTGTCACTCTCCTCATTGATGAGGATACATTCCCCTCACTGTGTGGCCCTGGCTGCCACCGAGGGTCCCTACCACGGGGGCGGTGTTGGCGTTTTTACAACCCGCTGTCTTTTGGTAACTGCATTTACATTGGATGCAGCTTGAACCTCCTGGGTCACCTGCAATTCTTGGCCGCACTTTCGTCTTTATTGGCTTACTTCTTCTGGTTATCTTCTTAGGTCCAGTGTCATGTGGGTTTGTCCCTGAGACACAAGGAAGCGACACAGCCACACTTCCTGCCGTCTGTACATGAACTGAATTCAGGACGTGCAGTGACCAGCCAGCCGCTGATGCGAAGTCACGTGATCGATCACCGATAGTGCTGGGCGTCTCTCCTTTCCATACTGACTGCAGGTCAGCAGCAAGGTTTGTCTTGATGCAATTACTTCTAGTTAATAGGATGTGGGGACTGGAACTTGGATGCTCTCACTATGGACTGGCATTATTTAAAATCTGTGGTGAATGAAATCTGTGCGCTTTGGAACTAGGCAAAGCAGAGACCTCCTGGGCTACCATTGGCTGCTTACTTAAGCTCCAGTACATTATAATCTCCTTGAAGGCAAGGACCTTGCCTTTTCTGCTCTTGCATCTCCAGCAGCCAGCCCAGAAGGTGGTACAGAGTTGGTGCCTGGGAAAGGTTCTTTGAATAAATTAAGTTCCTCACCCAGAACCTCATGGCAGCTGTGGGGAGCTGGGGCCCTGGAGCAGAAGTCAGGACACCTGGCTTTCCACAAGCCAGCGAGACCTATTAAGGACCAATCCCTTTGCTCTTGGGCCTCAGTTTCTCGTGGTCACACGGGTGGAAAGAGATGGTTTGTGTCCCCGCAAAATGTTCCTCAGAACAGCTGTCCTGAAAGACACGTGGCATCTCAGAAAGGTTCTATATGCAGGTCCACTTGGAAAACGTCGGTCTCTTGAAATGCACAAAGCGCGTTAGATGCTAAGTGCTCTGCAAAGCGCTGTAATGAAAAGCACGTTTCACTCTATTTATGGCAGAATTTCCCCCCTCTCTGCTCCCTCTTCCGTACGATTTACATCCAGGGCAGCGCTGTTCTCTAGAACCCAGCCCGGGCACGCTAGCACTTTCCCAGTGTAGCTTTGCATGGCTCTGGAAATCTATGGAGGTTCTATCATGTCCCGGCCTGACCCCTGGGCAGGACACGCCTCAGTGTACATGGACCAGACGGGCGTCTCCTCTTTGTCCCTGTGCGTGAGGCCCCTACACAGTAGCTGACACAACACAATTATCCTCCCAGGACGGCCCTGCCTTTAAGGAGCTGGAACTCTGCCCACAGCACAGGGGCTGGGTACACGTGTCATGCACATGGATGCTGTGCACGCCTCCTCCCATCCCAGACGTCACTTTCCAATTGAAGACGTGTCCTCGTGCTCCTCCATGTTTCCGTGGTGGCCAGCAGAGGACACCTGTGTCCGATGCCGGGGGATATTTGGGGGTAGACCATGAAGAAGAAAGGGCGGGATGCCTTCCTCTTCTGGTGTCCCCAGGTGGGCTGCGTTTCCTGGGGGTTGTGTATGTTTTGTCCCCATGTCCAGTTCTGTTTCTCCAGCGAGGTCTGTCCTTGCAGATGACTTCAGTTGAATGGGGTTGGTGTTTTCATGCGGTCTCTGAGATTCACTGTATAATCAATCAGCCTCCCCTGAGGATGACCAAGGTGTCTTGCAGGAAGGGGAGGTGCCAGGGGTCTGGTGGTTAAAGGTGGAGTTTAAATGAAAGACCCGGTGGAGTTTAAATGGGCTGATGGATCAAAATCAGGCGAGACTAAGAAATGGGATTAAGGCGACTTCTGCGTGTGACTTCTGGTAACTTCTGCTGGCGACTCTGCTGGTGACTTCTGCTGGTGACTCCTGCATGTGCATGGCCTGCCCTGGGGAAGGGAGCAGCGGGATGCATTGGTGGGGCTCAGCCTGCCTGGAGAAATGTGGGTCACTGTAAGCGTCGACTTTTCTGTGGTCCATGTGGGGCTCGTGTGCGTGCACTGAACGTTCCACATTTTGGTTGCATTTTCTCTGCGTGTGTGCATGCGTGTGTGTGCGCACGTGCGAGTCCACACATTCGGCCTATGATTCTTTAATCCTTTCACTTGTTTTGAGCTCTGAGGATGCAGATTTTTCCAGGGTAAATTCTTACCAGACTTTTCCAACACGCCCCTTGTCAGATGGGCACAAGTTGCCTAAGTCACAAGGCCTTCTCAAAGAAACAGAGCCAGAAATAAAAAATGATTGCTGCAGTAACATTCCCTGCTAGCACCCACTTTCACCACGAGGGTGGCTCTGAAGGTCAAGGGGTTGGAGGGGAAAGACTTCTTAAGAGGAGCTGGAGCTTTGGACCCATGGAAGAAGCAGGGTTCACTAAGGAGGCTGTCGATGGCAAACTTGGGAGGGAAATAGAAATGGAAACAGCCCAAGAAATAGACCAGCCACCTGGAGACCCACCCAAACAATGACAAAAAATCAACGGCCACAGAGCCTTCCCTGCCTGTGAACCTGTAAAATGTGGTCCACATTTAAAAGCTGGACCCAGGAATCTGTCCATTGCCCACCTCCTTCCCCAGTGATGTTGGAAAGCCCGCCTGGAGTTAATATAGGATGAGTCGTCTGGTATCTCCACACCAGGAGGGTTAGCCGGTTAGTCTCTCCTACGTATGGTTCGAGGCTCTTGCCCACCTCCGTGCCTTTAAACACAATCAATGACCAGAAAACGCTACCCCAGCCCATATCACCAGGAGTAGTTTGGATTGGAGCGGTGATGTTTGTGGACATTGATTAGGTTTTACTTTCCAGGACAGGGCATAATGGCCCTGTGACTGAGTGTCTCTTTTTCTCTCCTCTCTTTTCTGTCTTTTGGCTAGGTAGGAGAGCTACGACCTCCGCTCTCAGAAATTGTTCCTAATTTTTGCTAAGTGGTTAGAGCAGCAAAGGGTTGCAGGTTCAATCCCCAGCCCTGATTGGGGCGCATGCAGGAGGCAACCAATCAATGTGTCTCTCTCACATTGGTATTTCTCTTTCTCCCCCTCTTTCCTCCCCCCGCCCCCCGCTCCGCTTCCACTCTCTCTAAAAAGCAATGGAAAAAAATATCCTCGGGTAAGCATTAACAAAAACAACAACAAAAATTTCTCCTGCCCCTAAGTGTCCAGGGTCACTTGGCTGGTGAGGCAGTCCCAGCTGAAGGAGAGCTGGATTCGAGGTTGACTTTGGCAGGAGGCTGTTTAGACGGCACCAGCCTTAGAAAAGGAGGCTTCCCTGTGGGCCGAGCCAGCCAGTGATTCTCAGGGCCTGCCTTGGGATTTGGTCCCAAAGCCTTGCCTGACAACACACTGCTGTTTTGCTTTCCTCTGCCCAGCGTTGTTCTTGGGTGACAGCCCTTTGGAAGAGGAGGTGCCAGGGGTCTGGTGGTTAAAGGTGGAGTTTAAATGAACTGTGAGGATTTGGTATTTCTCAGTGACCTTTTTCATCCCATGGCACACAAACTGATTACTAAAATTCTGCGGCACACCAAAAACCTTTTTTTTTTTTTTTTTGCCGATCTGATAAAAAAAAAAAAACAAGTATAATTTTGACTCACTGACATCGGATGGCGATGGTTGTGTTGGCTGTTGTCATTTTTTATTGGACAATCTAAGGGAAAAGAGGTCAGCGCCCCTGACTACAGTCAGGCGTTACTACATGCTTTAAAATGTTTTGTGGCATACCAGTTGAAAATCGCTGGTACTTCTGGTTCCCTGTCCAGAATACTTGCTAAGTTTATCCCCCGTTCTACCCACACTTTTTTTTTAAACTGTTCGTTTTTAAAAAATATATATTTTTATTGATTTCGGAGATAAAGGGAGAGGGAGAGAGAAATAGAAACATCAGTGATGAGAGAGAATCACTGATGGTCTGCCTCCTGCATGCCCTCTACTGGGGAATCGAGCCACAACCTGGGCATGTGCCCTGACTTCCTGGTTCATAGGTCGACGCCCAACCACTGAGCCACGCCCGCCGGGCTCTATCCGCACTTCTAATGCCAGGATGCAGTAATTCGGGGGAAGAGGGAAGCAGCATTTATTTGAAGACGTATGCGCCCACACTCTGCAACCATCACCCCCATCTGGCGCTCACAACAACCTTGCAAGGTTGGCATTGTAGCTCCTTTTTATAGAGGTGGGACCTTAGAGCATAGTGACCCTCCTTTCCGGGAGGATTGGGAAGTGACAGAGGAGGGCTTCAAGCTTAGGTCTTCCTGGACACCACCCATCTTCTTGTGGGCAGCTTTATCCCCGCCAGCCCCAAGACAGCACCCAATTGAGCATGAAGGGAGACAAATAGGGGGAGACACTGCAGCGCTTCCTTAAATATCCCCACAGCTGTTACAACACCTTTGCCAAGGAGCCACTGCCCAGGGTCCTAACGCTCCAGTGTCTGGAAGTCGGATTAGCCTGACCACAAACCGAGTCATGAGCTCTGGCCCTGGAGGCCTTGTTGCAGGGTGGAACAATGGGAGTATCTGGGGTTTGCATTGGGTGTTGCATCTCATACCACATCGTCACCTGACACAGATACAGTGTTTTCTTGTCCGGAATTGGGAAACACATTTGCTGTGGATTGGCAACATGGGTGAGAACTGGGAGGAGCTTGGGAATGGGGACCTGGCAGACACGGGTGTGGAGGAAAGGGCTAACCCCAGGGCAACCCTGAGTGTCTCCAAGTTCAAAGGGTACTTGAACTTGCCTAGTCACTTTTCCAGTTCTTCCTCTTCCTGGTCACTCCTAGGATATGAGCAATGCCTTTCAAGGTCTCCCTTCCCTTCATAGGTTGGTTGCCTAGAAGTTTCTCAGAAAAAAATGAGGGCTCGCGTGTTGTGACTGAGTCTTCTTTGTGTTTTGGAAGTGGGGTGGGAAGAAGTGGGAACTGTCTGGCTTGGAAGGGGTTGCTTTGGGAACCTCCAGTTCACAGCCCAGTCCCATGGAGCCACTTCCAGGGGGTGGGGCAGAGCTCGGGTCCCAGAGCAGCGCTGTCCAACAGAACCTTCTGTGATGATGGACAAGTTCTGTGTCTGCACGCTCCAGTGTGGCAGCCCCAGCCCACATGTCGCTGGGCATACTTAAAATGTGGCTAGTGTGACTATGGAACTGGATTATTTTTATGTATTGATTTGCGAGAGAGAGAGAAGGATGGATGAGAGATTGAGATAGATAGATAGATAGATAGATAGATAGATAGATAGATAGATAAGCATCCATTTGTTGTTCCACTTATTTATGCATTGCTTGGTTGATTCTTGTATGTGCCCTGACCAGGGATCAAACCCACAACCTGGGCATATTGGGACATTGCCCTAACCAACTGAGCTACCCAGCCAGGGCCTAGTTTGAAGTACTCTGTAGAGTCACATGTGGCTAGTGGCTGTTGTCCTGGGCAGCACAGCTCTGGAATTTGTCAGATTCAAGAGGCCTGAGTATACCATTTTATAACTTTAGGAAAGTTCTTTCATCCTTGTGAGCCAGTTTTCTGATCAGTAATTGAAGGACAAACTGGTACCTACCTCTACCTCATCATGTTCAAGATGGAGCAAGGTAGTGTCTTGAAATGCTTAGCATGGTGCCTGAGGCCTAAGCTTTCCACAGTTGTTAGGGAGCAGAATCTGAGGGGGAGAATCATGAGGCAGAGACTCGACATGCTCGTGGCTATCTGCTCAGAAGGCCCTGTCCACTCTGCCCTGGAAATAGAGCTCCAGTGTTTCCCACGAATCATTGGTCAGTCACACACTTCATGAAAAGATGGCCCCTCCCCAGCTCCCATCCCACAAACAGGTGTGTCCCTGAATCGTGTCTGGTCTTTGCCAGTCGGGGTGTCTCCTTCCTGCTTTCCCGTGATTGGTTTAGGCTAGGTCATATGATGTGGTTGTGGCCAATGAGAAATTGGGGGCAATCTCCTGAGCTGTTCCTGAGATGTTTTTATCTGACTCTTCAAAAGAGATACAAGAAACAGATGTTCCTTTTTCTACATCTGGAAATTGTTGTCCATGATGTCTAGACCCGGGCAACAATTTGGAGCCATGTTGGGCAGCCGCAGGGGACAGGCCGACCCCCAGGTAGTGATAGCTGTGGAGCAGAAAGACAGAACCTGGGTTCCAGCTGATGTAATCAGACTTTTGAATTAACTGCACTCCCGCTCTTCCCCGGGCTTCTCTGACCCCAGCCACCTCTGGGTTTCAGTCCCTGACTTTGAACCTGAATTCCAAGACCATTCGGACCTGAGCATTTTGTCCTAATTCCATGGCCTTATGATTTCCCCATGTCTTGGGCTAGGAGGCCAACTATGCCTCCCTGAGTTCCAGCCGGGGAGGGGCCTTCGGAGTGAAACATTCCCTACTCCACAGCTTCCTGTGTTGCTTGTGCCATGCTGACTTTTCACGCGTGGCAGGAAGTGACTCAAGACACCTTCAGGGCAGCCCAGGGCACCTCAGGGCTTCCAGTGATGCCCTCCCAATGGGCACGGTACTTTCCAAAGCAAGTCCAGGGTTGGTGGGGAGACACTGATGGGTCTGTTTGATCCCTTTCACATTCATATTATCCCCTTTCCCCATTACAATCGCTAATGATACTAACTCAGCACCTACTCCATGCTGTTTCAACATACCATCCCCTTCAATCCACACAGCCTCACTGGGGTGGGTTTTCTCATGATCATTTTACAGATAAAGAAACTGAGGTCTTGTCCAGCTGGTGTAACTCAGTGGTTGAGTGTTGACCTATGAACCAGGAGGTCATGGTTTGATTCCTAGTCAGGGTACATGCCCGGGTTGTGGTCTCGATCCCCAGTCGGGGTCATGCAGGAGGCAGCTGATCAATGATCCTCTCTCATCATTGATGTTTCTATCTCTCCCTCTCCCTTCTTCTCTCTAAAATCAATAAAAATATTTTTTAAAAGAGAAACTGAGGTCTCAGAAGTTCAGAGAATACATCCAAGCTCCCACAGCCAGCAAGTAGGTGGCAGGCCCAGGCTTTGATCCCAATCAGTCAGCTCAGAACGCATGCTAAACCCAGTGTGTTAGACCATCTCAAAGTGCTCGTTGCCCTTGGAAGTCTCCAGAATAGCATGCTATGTGTCCTTCTTGTTACCCATACGGCAAAACCCAACTGTAATAATGGCGGCAGAGGACAGTTCGTCTCCTGGTAGCTCTGCTTTCTCTCTTTCCCCAGCCCCTATTTCCCCGAATCCTTCATCTCTCCTAACGTTCCCCTCACTTCCCACCAGACAACAGCATTGGAAGTCACTGTGCTTGAGTAACGGGTGACTCCTGGCCTCCCGGGGGCCAGGCTCTTGGTCTCAGTGGCTGGAAGCAGTGTTTCTAGGGAGTTGGGGGCAGCCAATGGCCGGACCAACTTCTCTCTGCCTTCTGCCCAGAGCAAAGGTTTTTAAATGGCCAGAGAGAGCATGGCTGAGTTTGTCCATGTTCAAGAGCGAGGGCTCCTTGGTGGAGGAAGCTTCCCCATGGGGCTGCAAAGATAGGACCTGAAAGAGCCCAACTGTTATGAGCTTCCTTCTCACGCTGGGTCTTGGGGGCCGGGGTGATGTGTGTCCGTGCATGAAGGAGGCAAGTTTAAGCAGGAAGACCCCCCAAGAAAAGTTGGCTTTACATGAGAGCTGTTAGCTTTATATCTCAGGATCACCATCCTTCTCTCCTTGTCCCAAATGTGTATGACTATTCAGGATGTCACGCTCATTTTCATATCGATGATGCTGTATTCTGTCAGAAGCATCTTACTCAAGGGAAGGGGATCATACAGGGTTGTGAATACTAGGAGGTGGGGATAACTGGGGGTTACACATCTGATAACCACAGTTGTCAGATGTCTTACCTCCCACCCCATCTCGCCTGCCAGCACCCATTAGAACAGACATAATGCCCTAACCCAGTGGTCAGCAAACTGCGGCTCGCGAGCCGCCGTTTGCCGCTCTGTTGACTAATGAGTTTGCCACTGACCTAGATTCTCAATTCCAATAATTACAGGCTGTTGTTGTTCCTTGTGATTAAGCCACTATCCCAGTGGTCAGCAAACTCATTAGTCAACAGAGCGGCAAACCGCGGCTCGCAAGCTGCATGTGGCTCATGAGCTGCAGTTTGCCGACCACTGCCCTAACCAGTTTGGCTCAGTGGATAGAGCGTTGTTGGCCTGTGGACTGAAGGGTCCCAAGTTCAATTCTGGTCAGGGGCATGTACTCTGGCTGTGGGCACATCCCCAGTGCGGGGTGTGCAGGAGGCAGCTGATCGATGTTTCTCTCTCATCGATTTTTCTCTTTATCCCTCTCCCTTCCTCTCTGTAAAAAATCAATAAAAATATATCTAAAAAAACAAAACAAAAAAAACATACATGATTAGGACAGTTTTGGTTTCTAATTCTTGGCACCTGGCACACAGTAGTACCGCTTCCTTTCTATCACTTCCTTCTCTGCCTTATCTCGGTCTCCCATTCCCCTTTACATGGCGGATTCAGCGTGGAAACAAGTCTGTTCCTTTCAGTGACACATACTTTCCTGACTCAGCCAGAATCAACTTCAGGGTTACGCTGGGTTCTCTGGGACCCTCATTGCTGCTGCTCCTCCGATAACTCGAATAGAGCAAGAGATGATGATGAGAAGGATCCCCCCATCATGTCCCTGGGGCTGTAACTCGCTAACGTACCCAGACACAGTCAGTGAGCTTCCCTAAATATCTAGCTCACGCCTAAATATTTCCCACCAGGCACACGGACCCCCATAGTCACCTCTAATTGAAATGTAATTCGCTTATGGAGTCAGGAGAAAGGGACCCCGAGTCTAAAACCTCCCAGTCCAGGAACACACGCATTTCCCATCACACCTTTCACTAAGCTCCTGTATTCCTGCATCGAAATGAAAATGGCTTCGGGTATCCATTCAAGGCACAGTGATCAGAACCTAATACTGCAGCACCATTTTCCCACCAGTACCTCGGGGGGAAATCATTTATTATTACTTTTCTCTCTAAGTCATAAAACGGGGAAATGATTTAATACGCAGAGTAGAACTAAATTGTTTCCAAAGTGGCCAATTTTCTCAAGGCTTAAAAAGACGCTGCCTGCCCTCGCATGGTTCCAATATCCTTTGACACTTTGCGAGGATTCTGGGGAATGTCACTGAGTGTGGCTGGGGCTGCGACCCCTCCGTGGCTCCCCACAGAGTTTCCACCGTCGGGGCCCCGGGAGGGAGCCGGCACCTGCAGTCCCGCCGCAAACACGTACTCTGGTGGTTTTGTGACCCGTAATCGTTCCTCCAGGAAATCATCTCACCTCCGCTCAGGTACCACATTTCACTGCAGCCCTTTGAAAGTCACAGCCCTTCCATTTGGTTTGGTGGAGCATTTTGAGCCAATTTCTAGGAGCTCCTGGGGGAATGGAGGTGACGTATATAAAATGCCCAGCCTGCAGCAGCGGTTACATTTGAGCCCTAAGTGCCGGTTTCAAGTGTTTTTATACAAAACAGTTCCTTGTATTCTTACAAGAACCTTGTGCAGTAGGGACGATTGTCATCCTCAATGTGCAGATAGGGAAACTGAGGCAGGCAGGCCTGGTCCCTCATTCCATGCTCTAAATCATGGCCAACACTGCTGCTCTGGGAGGCTTCCAACATCTGCAGCGACTCTTACCGGCTGTGCCTCAGCATGTGGCAGACTCATCCCGTGAGAGCCACAAGGATGCCCACAGGCTCACTGCGGCCCTGTCGTTTGTACAGGGCGCTGTTCCACGGTGCAGGCCCCGCGAGCTGGTCAGTTAGGCTCAGGAAATCCTCAGAATCTTGGGTCAAAGGCGGTGAGACAGTTTGCAGGAAGGGAAGTGGTTTGATTTTATTTTTAAAAATGTTTCTCAAACTTAGTTGAGCACAGACTACTTTGGCTTAACTTCACACCTACTGCGGCACCCCCTTGGGGACCAGGGTTCCACGGAACACACTCCGGGAAACACGGCTCCTTGGTCTGGAGGTTCTGGAGAGCAAGCCTCTGCAGGGAAAGCATGACATTCTCACCGTCTGGGGTCTGCAGAAGAAAGGTGCGTTTCATCAATACCCAGACCCCCGAGGCATGCCGAGGCCCTTCGAACAGCAGGAATAGCAGAAGCGACCCCATTTGGAGCACTTTCCACGCACTAAGAACCACGCCAAGGCCTTTATGCACTTTATCCCCTGGCCCTGGCCAGCAAAGAACACCAGGCAGCGTTGGCCATGTGTCCTGTGGAGGTGGTTTCTGATGATTTCTTAGCGGTGACCCGTGGAGAGCTGGCAGTGGAAGTGAGCCATGCATCTCTGCTCTGTGGGGCCTCGTGGACTGAGAACTCAGTGGTCACCTCTCTGGATCCTCCTCTGTATTCACGTGAGACCATGTTTCTCCGAGGCTGGTTCCAGCCTGTGACTGGGCCCCCACCTTCAGGCCACAGGGCCCCTCCAGCAGGTGACCTTGGCCTGAGGTCTCCCCATTAGTCCTGTTGAGACTCCTTAGAAATTCGCTGTGATCGAAGGTTCTTCCTGCTCAGCCCTCCCGCCTCTCCCCTCTCCTTTCCCAGGTGTCAGACCTGCATCCCACCCTCTCCTGCTTCTTCCCCTCGACCCTGCGCCGCGTTTCCCTCAGTCGGCTTGCACATGGAAACCTGTCTTGGATCTGCTTTTCAGGGGATCCTAACAGGAAGCCAGGATATCTTGGCTTTGGCTGTCATCTCAGGGTGGCATGGCCATGTGCCGGGTTGGGACCCTGCTTTTGTGGTCTAGAGCAGGAGTCGGCCACGAAGCCCTCAGGCCAAATCCAGCCTGCTGCCTCTGTTCTGCAAATAAAACTTTATTGGCCCACAGCCAGGCCCTTTTGTGGTATGTAGTGTCTACGGCTGCTCTGCGTTACAGTGGCACAGTGGAGTAGTCCCTACAGAGACTGTATAGCCTGCAGAGCCTAAAATATTTACCATCTGGCCCTTTACAGAACAAGTTTGTTCATATGTGGTCTTAAGCCACGTATCTGTTTTTTTGAATACTGCTTGGATCAAGAACATTCCCCCTGACCTTTTGTCTATTAATTTCTTTAAGAAAAAAGGAATCCAAGTATTGGGGATTATAAGACAAATCATTATTAAGTACCCTCAGTGCCACTCAAGGCATTTGTTCAATATATGTTTTCTGAGCACCTACTAAACACTGGATGTTATGGTAGGTGTTGGGTCAGATTCATTCATTCTTTGTTTAAAATATATTTCTATTGACTTCAGAGAGAGAGAGAGAAATGTTAATAATGAGAGTCATTGATCAGACCAATCAGCTGCCTCCTGCATGCCCCACACTCAGGATCAAGTCTGCAATCCAGGCCTGTGCCCTGACTGGGAATCGAACTGTGACCTCCTGGTTCGTAGGTCGATGCTCAACCACTGAGCCCTGCTGGCCGGGCTGTTCATTCATTCTTTCAACAAAGATTCCGGAGTCCTGATTTATGCCAGATGAGACAGGATAACAGAGGAGGATCATATATGGTCCTGAAAATGCATCTCTGTGAGGTGGTTGACCTCCTCAGCACCCTTTGTCTTTCTTTGCTAACAAAACCTCCGTTTCATTCAGGGTGACAATGAGCAAGCCCAGGGAATGGTCACACGATCACATCAATATCATCAAACTCCTTCCCCTGGGTCCGGGCTTGGTCCAACGTGGACAAGTGACTCAAATCTGGTCAAGAAGATGTAAGGGGTGCTCTAAGGAAGGCTTTCAGTACAGAATTTCATTCTTTCTTTTTTTTTTTTTAAAAAGGTTTGCAAGGAGAGAACCCTTTTCCACCAGCCCCTTCCTACCCACTTTGGGTTTTACCTTGTGAGGGCTTGATGGCAGCAGCCACTTTGTGACCATGAGGGAAGGACAAGAGAATCATTAATGTTGCCCCTGATCCCTGCCACCATCAGCCACTGCCACAGCCCTAGATAGCCCCTGCCAGGCTCCTTGCTACGTGAGGCAAGTGTCCTCCCATGTAAGCCACCATCAGCTGAATATTCTCTTCCTTGCATCCCAAAGCACGCTCAGCGATGCACTCTCCCAGAAAACACCTCTCAGCCTAATCCCAACGGCCAGCCAAATCTCCCCTCCCCTCGCCGGTCTGGGGAAAGGCTGTCTCCGAGATGTACCCGTGTCTTTCCCCACACTGCCACTCATGTCTTGAAGAGGATTGTTTTGCTGGCCAAAGCTCAGTCCAATAATCCAGAATAGAAAAGGCAGACCAACCCAGTAGTCTGCAACCTTGGGAAGCTTCAAACGGAGGGAAATCTGGTTCCCATTTGCACCTCGGCACCTCCCCTTGCCGCCAGCAGGCAGCTCCCAGGCCAGGCAGGCTGTGCAGGGAAGCCTAGTCCTGCTCAGCGGAGGCCTTCCGGAGATGAGGCAGGATGGAATGTGAGCGATGAACTCAGATCCCTGGGACCGTGGCTGTGGTGGGTGGGGGTGATGATGGTGAGAATCGGATAAGAGGCAAAGTGATGAGTTCTGGAGGCAAAGCAGTTGACTCCTTCACCCTTTTAAGAAATCCCATCACTCAAGCCCCAAGAAAATAACTGACGTGTAGAGACGTTTTCGGTTTATCGGTTTCTTTTTTTACAATCTCTACAGTGTTCTAGCGAGGAAGATAGTGGAATCGTTTTTGCAGATGAGGAAACTGAAACTCAGAAAGGTGAGGCATTCCCGGCCTCCTGCAGAGCTGGGGTGCGGGGTGCCAGGGTTCATGATGTGAAAGCCGTCCCATATTTCCTAATATGAATCCAAAGCCTCCCAGACCTTCTCTCTTTCATCTTCTTGTTTGAATCTTGATAACCTTGAACATTGAAACCACCTCGAAACCAACAGCCCAATGCCATGATAATAATAATGACAAAACTATTAATGATAATAATAATGTTATTTATTGAGTGCTTAGTATGGTACCAAACTGCTAATCTTTTTCCTCGCATTTTCTGGTTCAATTTTCATAACAGCCCAAGCAAGTGGCAGTTAGTATCATTCCTTTACGTGAGGAAACTGAGGCTTGGAGAGATTAGGGGACCTACCCTGATCCCAGGACTTCTCAGTGGCAGCACCGGACCAGCCCCAGGTGCGCCTGATGCTAGATCCAGAGCAGGTCAATTTCACCGGCTACTTCCTCCCGGAACAAGGTCATTCCTCTGTGTCTACCTTTCATCACCGTGTTGATCCATCTTTTTGCCAAAATTCATTCAAATTCATTCTCTCCTCGACCCCACAGCTCTCCTGCTGCTGCTGCTCATGCCCACGGCCACCCCTTTGCCCTCAGCGTCGTGCCCATGGACCTGTGTCTGTGCGGGCATTTGCCCCTCTGTGTTCTGGGTGCTCCGTGTTTAGCCTGCCACGAGGGGTGTTGGAAATAGGAGTGGAGGAAGCAGGGGGTCTCAGGGGTGGAGAGGGGATGTTATTAACCACAGGCTTTCTTAGGGGAGCACGTTAACTATTTCGAGCCGGCAGATCAAGTGCTCTGAGACGGGCGCATCTGGCCAGTGGCTCAGCTCCTTGTTTGCAATTTGTGGCTGCTCCCCCGCCCCCCAAACACATCCTTATAGGGAAAAGTGATAGGGTGGCTGGATAAAGTTTTAAAGGGTGGATGACAGAACAACACACACACACACACACACACACACACACACACACACCTACCTGTGACAAACGGAGACATGACCTTCTTGGACCCCCGGCAAGTGTACCCGGAAAGCACGTCCTTGTCCTTGACAAGTGCTGCCATTCTGCTGTCTGGGAAGAAGGGCTGGAGTCAGACTTGCAGCCTCTCCGTTCCGCCCCAGGAGAGGCAGGGTTTCCTGCCTACACACTGGGCTGTGGGTCAGAAAGACCAGTGCTCGGGCTCTGATTCCTTCACCGTGCGTTCTTGGAAAAGTAGCTTTGTGTCTCCGAGCCTCAGGTCAGCCAGTCGTGGGAGGGAAAAACTACTAGCAATTCCTGTACAGGGTCCTGGTGATGTTGGAATGAGGGCCAGGAGATAGAGGCGCTGGCACAGTTTCAGCACATAGTAAACACTCAATAAATGGGAGCCGCTCGGTGATTGTAAATTTTGGAGTAAGAAGAGGTCTCACTGGCATCCGCCGCTCACCCCAGCCCCAGAAGAGTGTCTGCAAATCGAGGATTTACTATTTGCAGGCTCTTGAATAAGTGGGCATGTGTTGATTAACATAAAAGTCATCAAATAGTCACTTTGTTAGGTGAAGGTGAAAATGACAAAACATGTGTAAGAACAAAATTAAAAGCCTATTCAAGCCAACCATCTCACAACACACTCTTTGGACCATTTCCTTCCTCGCTGTCCCTTAGTGCCTGGGTCAGCCACCTGCTTCTATAAAGGGCCAGATAGACGTCGCTCCTGCTTTACAACCACGTGCCGTCTGCCGGACTTCTCGGCTCTGCCGTGTGGTGTGAGAGCAGCGTGGGCCAGACGGAGAGAACGAGTGTGGCCGCCTTCCCCTAACGCTGGGTTTGGGAACGCTGACATTTGAGTTTCCTGTAGTTCTCATGTGCAATCAAACCTTCTTCCTCTTAATTTTTCTCTCTGTCATTTAAAAATGTAAAAAACAAAACCCCACCACGTTCTTAGTTCTAGTTCACAGACTAATCAGAAGAGACAGTGAGCTGGGGACTGCCTGCGGGCCAGACTTCACCGGCCCCAGAATCGGTGCCTAGACATTTGCACGCAGGGACATTATGTCGTCTACAATGTAGACTCCACAGTGGCTCCCATTCCAAGTACAGTTCTGAGCCCTGCTTGTTACATGTGTGTATATAAGAATTTGCCCATGTGACCAAATCTATGAAAATCTGAATTTTAATGGCTACTCAGGATTCCAGCATGTAAATGTTTATGGTATGTTTTTAACAGGTCCCTTTAGTGTGCAATGTTGGTTGTTTCCATGTCTTTGACGATTAAGGACAGTGCTGTCATCTAGTGTAATCTGTACCTTCCAAATGAAAAGAGCAAAAACAAAACAGTCCTCTCCATGGCTGCATCTTTCTCTCCAGGGCACTGAGGGGATCTCCGGATGGAGTTGGGATACGGAGATGGAAGTGTGGGTGACTCAGGCTCCCTCCAGCAAACCTGGGCGTTAAATGCCACCTTCCTCCCCTGTACCCACAAGCAAAGTCACTGCCGGGTGCCAGGGGGGAAACTGAGGCCCATCGAGGTAAAGAAACTGGGAGGAGGTTGCTCAACAAGCTGGTGGCACCATTAGGATTGGAACTCGGACACCTTCATTTCTAGGATGTGTTGAGCAGAGGAGTTTTACTATTAGAAGAATATGAGGACAAGCAATGATGACAATGCCACACACACACACACACACACACACACACACACACACACACACACGGAAAGAAGGAAGGAAGGAAGGAAAGAAAAAAATATTCTCTGGCCCATCCAGACTGTGCCAATTTCCTCTGTTGGGATTTCACTTAATTCAACCTTTCGGCTTGTTTGCCGTGTACGCCAATTTCCTCCTTCCCCAGAAACAAATCAAGGTGTCTCTTGAACTCATGTATGCTCTTGCTTCCCTGGCCTCCCTGTCTAACGTGTTCCATATGTGTATTACCCTAGTGGGACGCCAGCTCCCCGGTTCCCCGGGATATCCGATGCCTGGGTAGTGTTCTCGGGCGTTTAAACCTCAGCAGAGTGAACAGTCTCTCTTTCCCCTGCCCTTTCATAAACGGGGGCATTTCTTGGAATCTCATTTCCTTTGTGCGCGAAGCCAGTGCTTTTATTATTAGCGCCCAGCATCTTGCTTCTGCGCCTCCAAAATTGATAGGGGCAGAAATAGAATGTTGGGGACCAGCTATAATTGTAAGAAATACTAATCATGCTCTGTTAACTGTGATTGCTTTGCTCTGATTAAAGAAGGCACATTCTAACCTGGCTGGGGTGGGACCTGGGAGCTCACCTGGAAATGCAGCCCATGCTCCCCACCCAGGAGCTGCCTGTTACCATGGAAAGATAAACAACCTTGTTGCAGAAACCGGAGCCGCCAGCCCTTGGAAGACCCCGAGCCCTTTGCATATCACCAGCCCTTTGAAGACCCCCAGCCTTTTTATACCTGCAGACCCCTGCAAATCTCCACACCTGTGAACTGCCCATTTGGCATAACTTGTGCCTACGTCCCCATGTAATCTCTGTCCTCCTACCGAATATTAGCAGCTGGCTTACGGTCGGTGCAGAGCCAATTTTTGTGGTGCAGAGCCTGCTGCTCTCCCGTACTGCCGGCAGTATTAGGATAAACGCTCACATGTGATTCAACACTATCTCTGCTTAATTGGCTCAAGTAGTGACAGGCAGCACGGACCCATTGATTGTCCTGTTACAAAATCACCCTGTCCCCCCAACAAGGAGTAAGAAAGACCCAGGGGATGCAGAGATTCTGGTAATTGATAGAAATAGGGGCCGAGGGTTCCAGGTACTGAATGGCTGTAAATGGCTTAAAGAGACACGGGAGATGGTCGACAGGTTACAGGTAGG
The DNA here is from genome assembly GCF_963455305.1 of Plecotus auritus. NCBI lineage: Eukaryota > Metazoa > Chordata > Mammalia > Chiroptera > Vespertilionidae > Plecotus > Plecotus auritus. Next base: position 9,348,200 of record NC_137779.1, read on the forward strand.
GAAACTGAGACTGTGAGAGGTCACCTGTCGTGTCCAAGGCATATGGCTTGTGAGGGGCATGCAACAAATGCTCTGAGTGCCAGGATAAAGCTAACTGCAGTTCACCCCCGTGAGAGAGCCAGTGAGAAAGGGAAGTAAAACTCGCCCCCAAGTTTCTGGGATTTATGAGGCGCTACGGGCCCAACCTTGATTATTCATCCTTTCTTAGCTGTCACTTAACTTACTTGGTACTTCCTGTCATGAACAGCTTATGGGGAAAAATACCCACAAATATATTAGCGTCTCAGACATTTATTTTACAAAACAAATAAAGAGGGTGTTAAAATCAACGGGCATAATTTTTTTAAAATTTGAAGTTAAATATAATCTATTTTTATATTGTTTATTGAACTGGGCAACTGTGAATTAAGTATTTACATTACCAGAAGTCTCACTTTGATAGTCTTTCATCGGCATGAAGAGTTTATCTGAAAAATAAGAACATTGGCAATAAAGGTGAGGAAACGTGTGCGGAATTTCCTAATGAATCCCAGAAATTGGAGCATCAGTTTCCCAATCTGTAAACCGTTACCTGAGTCATTGAACCTGGCACCGTTGTTTCTTTCAACCCGGTCCAGTATTTTCTCTGCACCTGGAGTCCCATTTTTTTGTGAATTAGCTCAATTCTCTCTAGACGAGTCTATTCCTATATATAGATTCTTCCATTCCTCCATCTGTTCATTATTCAACACACGTGTATTGGCCATCTAGTATATGCTAGTCATCAGGCAAGATGGGACAAAGCTGGGGTGCCCACACCTCTCCAGGTTTCTGATCAGGTCTTGATTTGAAGTAGTCTGTCCATTCCCCATGACCCCAAGGGGTTTAGAAAACCTGGTCAGGGTAGCTGGACATGTTCATTGCCAGAGTAAGGAAAGCTGTAATTGCAGGGTTTAAGCGAGTGGCAAAATCTATCATTTCTTGCTCTTCTGCAGCCAACCTTGAGTTACTCCCAAAGTAACCCTTGAGGGGCATTGGGACTGGGAACCAACTTCCCTTCTGCCCCCATTTCAAGGCCAAGGCCTTTGTTCTTTATTCCCATGTTCCGCACGCTGTGCTCTAGGTCCATTCCTGCCCTCCTGGAGGTTGCGAGCTGGTGGGCAACCTGCCACAGTTACAGTTGTTACTCCCTCTGAGCTCCAAACCCACTCTGTACTCTACTCTGGGATGTAAGGCTGGGACTCAGCAAACCTCATTTCTGCCCAGACAGTGGCCCCCTCTTGGGCTCTGCCAGTAGGGAACAACAGAGAGAGATTGGATGGCTAGAGGAGGCATGGGGACAGTATTTTGAGTCAAGGAACAGCATGGACAAGAACAGGAAGAGAATGAGGCACACTGGCCTCGTTGGTCAGTGACACATGGTTGGTGAGTCTGGAATGTGGAGTGAGGGGAGCAGTGAGAGGCGTGAATGGAGAGGAAGGCAAAGCCAGAGCATAGGGTGGGATTGCTCTTCCATTGCTCTTAAGATGAAGCTGTGACTTTATTTTTCAGGCCTAGTTATCACTGAGTTTGGGAGGAAAAGAAGTGGGTGTGCACTGCGGCTCCAGGCACGTTGCTCAGCACTGAGACAGAAGGCAATGATGGCTAAGACTCTAGCCCAGTAGAAATAAAGTATAAGTCAGGCATGTAATTTAAATTTCCAGTAGCCACTTTGACAACAAAAAAAGAAGAACCAGGATGAATTAATTTACACATTTTATGGAACCCAGTATGTCCCAAGTATTACATTTTTTACATGCAATCAATAGAAGAAAACTAAATGGGAAATTTGACATTCTCTTTTGCATAATCAGCCCTCAAAATCCAGCGTGTATTTTCCAGTCACAGCACATCTGAGTAAGGACTGCCAGCATTTCAGGTACGTAGCAGCCACACATGGCCAGTAGCTGCCATATTAGATAGCACAGCGCTCGGGCAAGACTGTCTAGGTTCACGCCCAGCTCTGCCATTCATTAGCTGTTGAACTGGGCAAGCTCCTGCATCAGTTTTCTCATCTGTAAAATGGAAATAATAATACCAGGGCCCACTTAATAAGACTATTGAGAGAATGGTATGCCAATACATTTAAAGAGCCCCAAACAATATAAAGTAACAATTATAATATGGTATTATAATTGTAAGTAATTATAATTATATTTATATAGGATATGTAGTGATACTTATAAAACAATAACGATTATAATCATAACTATTTGAAAACAACCATCTCCCTGGCAAAGGTATGGCACCAATTGGAAGGGCCAGGAGGGGTCGTAGGTAGACCAGTTAGACATTCGTTGCCTGTCCTCTTCTCAGCAAAAAAGGACTAGAGGAAGAGGATGTTTTAAAAGATGTGGCGTGGGTCCCAGAATATTAATTTACCCCAGCCCCCTCCCCCCGAGGGTTCATGGGGTCTTAGCATAGTTGTAAAGCCTGGATCCACTCCCATCTCTGTCTCAGTCCTATTTTTGGCGTTTTGAGGGGACTCCGAGGCTCATAAAATGGGAAAATCCTAATCAAAACATGAACATTCCTCAGCCTGAGCTGAGCTTTGGGAGGAAGCACTGTTGAGTCACAGAAAAGTGTGGGAGGGCCATTCCAGTCCAATCCAAGAAAGTGGTCCTTAACGGGTGAAGGAGGCGGCAAAGACACCCAGCCTGATCCTAGCCCAGGCCACCAGCTTCTGTGGGTGCCAGATTGGCCAGGCAGCGGAGGCTCCAATCCCCCTTCTAATCCGGTAGCGCACACCCGCCCTGAGCCTGGGCCTTGGGACTTAATGGAAACACGGAATTCATGGGGATTCAGAGGGAAAACAAACTCTCTCCTCTTGACCCCATCTGGACTCGCCCCTCCCTCCCCAGAGGTGATAATTACTGAAGGCTTAACACCTCTCCTGTATCTTTATAAACCCGTTCTGGGTGGGAGATGACAGAATTCCCAACACGCAGCAGAGAACGTTTGCCCTGGAAGAGACTGAGAGGGGGTCAGGCAGGACAGAGCAAGTTCCTGGAGTTCTGATTGGCTAACTGGAGGGGAGGGAGGAGGACTGGCCACCTGGACAGAGCCCTGGGGTCCAGACATCTTCCTGACTCCATCCATGCTTCTGGGGGTAGGGATGCTCAGGCTGGGGCAGAGCTTCTTGGAGAAGTGGAAGTGGGGTCTTTCTATTTAACTCCCCTAAGTGCATTCTTGCCAATGGCTTCCATTGCTCTTAAGATGAAGCTGGGACTTTATTTTTCAGATCTAGCAGTTGTCTGCTGTCCTCTTAGACACCATCTGCTGTCCCATGTTGTTCTAGGAAACTGCCATGCACAGCTTCTACCCAATGTATGGGCCTCAGGACCTTGGCATGTGCTGTTTCTACATCTCGACTTTGTGTTCTTTCCCTTCTCTCCTTCCTGACCTTCGCCTCTCTACCTTATTTTAGGTCTCAGTCCAAATGTCACCTCTTTAGTGAAGACTTAAAGTAGTCTTCAGATTTGCCAATATGAACTAGTTAAATAAATTATACAAGCCAACAATGGAACATGATACAATTTTTTTGGTGTTTTTTCTTTCTTTTTTTTTTTTAAAGCAGTGGTTCTCAACCTTTCTAATGCCGCGACCCTTTAATACAGTTCCTCATGTTGTGGTGACCCCCAACCATAAAATTATTTTCGTTGCTACTTCATAACTGTAATTTTGCTGCTGTTACGAATCGTAATGTAAATATCTGTGTTTTCTGATGGTCTTAGGCGACCCTGATAGCAGTTCTCAACCTGTGGGTCATGACCCACAGGTTGAGAACCGCTGCTGTAGAGCCTAAGACCATCAGAAAACACAGATATTTACATTACGATTCGTAACAGCAGCAAAATTACAGTTATAAAGTAGCAACGAAAATAATTTTATGGTTGGGGGTCACCACAACATGAGGAACTGTATTAAAGGGTCGCGGCATTAGAAAGGTTGAGAACCACTGTTTTTAAAGAATGAGAAGCTCTTTCTATATGAATAGGGGAGGGTCTTCATGAAAAATTAAATGAAAAAAGGGCATGAGATACCATGTATAGTAGGCTACCATTTATGTAAAAACAACTATATATATAGAATGTGTGTGTATTTGGTACTGTATGCATACCTGAATACCCTTTTATATTCAAGTATATTAAGTGACAAAGTAGGTGACAAAAATCTGTCAAATATTATCTAATTTTTACATAAAATCATACTCCCTTGGAATAGGGCTGGACAAATATTCAACAAAATAGCTGAGTGTGACGCGATTTCAGGTGATCTCTTTTTCCTTCTTTTGTACTTTCTGATATTTCCCCCCAATGAGCATATTGCCTTTATAATCTGAAAACTAAACAAGGCACAGAGGCAGCCAGAAGCCGTTCAGCGTAGAGAATAAGTGTAAGGACTCCAAAAGCCTATTGCTTCAGTTTGAACCCTCGTTTGCTGCTCTCTGGCTGTGTGACTTTGGGACCTGATATAACCTCTCTGTGCCTCTGTTCCTTCGTCAGTAAGATGGATGTAATGATAATAGTGTGTAGCTCATAGGGTTGTTGTCCTTACTAAGTTAGTGTGTGTGTGTGAAAACACATGTTAAGTATTACAGCAGTACTTATTATTTTTGTTATTAAAAAAACAAATTTCCCTGGCCAGTAGGGCTCAGCTTGGTTGAGCATTATCCCATGCACCAGAGGGTCACCAGTTAGATACCTGGTTAGAGCACATGTTCTGGTTGCAGGCTTGATACCCAGTAAGGGGCATGTAGGAGGCAGCTGATCGATGTTTCTCCCTCATCAATGTTTCTCTCTCTCTCTCCCCCCTCTCTTTCTCTCTTTTTCTCTACCTCTCTCTCTAAAATCAAGAAAAACATTAAAAAATTAAAAGAAAAAAATACTGAAACATGCATGTTACCTAGTTAAAATATCTACACTAATAAAAGAGAAACATGCAAATTAACCATCACTCCACTACACCCACAAGCCACGCCCACCAGCCAATCAGGAGTGAGTATGCAAATTAACCCAACCAAGATGGCGGCCGGCCACAGAGCTAGACCAAGCAGGAGGTTTGGGTTGCCCCCAGGGATGGAGGAAGCCAAGCTTCCCGCCCGCCCTTGCTGGCCCTGGCCTCTACTCAAGACTACAAAGTTTCAATTATAGAAGATAAATAAATCCTAGATACTTGCTTCCAGCCGGCCCTTGCCTCCGCTCAAGGAGGCGCTGAAAAAAAAAGAAAAAGAAAAAAAGGAGGGGCTGGGACTTTGGGTTGCCGGCGGGGGCTGGGGGTGGTGATCAGGCCAGGATGGGATGGCAGGGGCTGTTGGGGGTAAGCAGACCAGCAGGGGGTCCAGTTGGGGGTGAGCAGGCCGGCGGCGGGGGGCCGTTGGGGGTGAGCAGGCCGGCAGGCAGAGTGGTTAGGGGCAATCAGGCAGGCAGGCAGGCAGGTGAGTGGCTGGAGCCAGCAGTCCCGGATTGTGAGAGGGATGTCCGACTGCTGGTTTAGGCCCGATCCCTGTAAACTGGCAGTAGGACATCCTTCAAGGTCCCAGATGGGAGAGGGTGCAGGCCGGGCTGAGGGACACCCTCCCCACCCCCCCAAACCCCACCCCCGTGCACCAATTTCGAGCACCGGGCCACTAGTGTATATAATAAAATTTAAATGTATATCACCACCATTAAAATACATAGATGTATACTGTATATGTTTGTGTGAGAAAGTATATATAATTTAATGTAAAATATATTATCTTTGACATCTCTATATATAAAAGGCTAAGGGACCGACTGTCCATTCATCTGACTATCTAACCGAACCCGACCAGACAGTACATATGATGTGCACTGGCAATTTAAAAATAAACGTTGACTCACGCGTGCGTGATACTTATAAAGCTCTCACTGGTGCCAGTCTAGACAGAGTAGGAATATTCCTACCTGAACCCGTTTTCGGACATGGTCAGTTATATGTTGCTTTCTTTTGAGTTCGAAGAGCATGTGATGTTAAAGTTAAAGTTGTAAATACTTCATCACAAGGGAAATTAGTTAAGCACTCTGAAAGTGTTGTTACTCTTAATGTGATATACAGGGAGATATTAGAATAAGTTTAATCAATTTATCAGTCATTGTTTTTATCAGTGTTATTTTTATATCATGTTTTTATATCATGTTTTATTGTTTTTATATCATGTTTTTATTGTTATATCATGTTGTTACTTCTTCTAATTAATTTCCTTTCAATGTGCATGAATCCATGCACTGGGCCACTCATTTTTATAATAACATTGAGATACATTTTTCTAACTTGCTTTGTCACTTAATATAATAGACATATAAAAAGGTATTCACATACTCGCTGCCCCAGATTCCTCCTTGGAGGGCATCAGTATCTATCCCGAAATATTCTATGCAAATATGACCAAACACATACACACACACACACATACACATGCACACGCACGCACATGCACACACACACAGGCACACACACAGGCACACACATAAAGCATCTGCCTCTTCTCCCCTAACCTGATCCCTGATGGGACTGTCTGCCCCCCAAAGCATTGTAATCTCAACTGCTCTTGTATGGTGCTGCAAACTCCAGGGACTGGGCCCCCGGGCTCCCCGGAGCTGTAAAATGGGAGCAGGTGCTCTAAATTCACCAGTGTGACTGATGCTGCCCCATCGGCGTCCAAGGCGAAGGAGATGGAGGGCTCTGAGGAGTCTGCCTGCATCCTCCATGGAGCCCTGGCCCTTTCCTGGGTGTGCACTGACTCCGTGTGACACCTGACTGAGCAGCTTTGATTAGTTAAATGTTTCACCCCGAATTTGCAAAACATCATCTTGGGCAAGTCTAGCAGGTCAGTCGGCTGGTGTTCTGATGTTCGTGCAGCTCAGACAGGCTGGCAATGCTGGGTTGAGGAGGGAGGGGGCGGGTTTAGGGTTTGGCTCACGAGCCATTTTGGATCCATTAAGTGAGAGAATTCCTCCCAGTCACCTTGAAGGGACAGTATCTCCATGCGCGGGAGACTTGCTCTGTGGTAAGTATTTTCCAAGCCTCACCGTCTAGTTTTGGCGAGGACATTTTCCGTTGTAAGGTGAGAGAACCCGACTCTGATTGGCTTGTGCCAAAAAGCCTTTGTTGCCAGTTACCTTCTTGTAGGTTATTATTGGCTTCTGGAATTGAAAAGTCCTGGGGTTGTCTGGTCAGGAACCGCTGGATCCAGGACCCCGCTGTCCTCAGGGCCTGGCTGACTGTGGCTCTCCTGCGTTGGCGTTTTTCTCAGATAGTATCTGTCTTCAAGGTCAAAGATGGCTGCAGCAACTCGAATCCTGGTTTCCTCCAGCGTGGACCCCAGAGGGGCAAACAAGAGTGGCATTCCCAGAAGTCCACTCTATCTCCTTGTCTGTCAGAGATGCTTGTGTGTCCATCTCCACTGTGCTGACGGCTTAGGCTAATCGGACCCATTCCTGTAGCCGGGGTGTGAGGGTTCCCCCACCCAAACCACGTAGGTAACAAGGGGAGAGGGATATTTCCAGAGCACTGCTTTTCAGCCACGTGCGTGGATATTGACAGACAACAGAGACACAACAGGGAAGGGTGGTGAAAATTTCCACTTTTACCATTGAGAAAACTAAGATATTAGAAGGTTAAATGACTTGTCCCAAATAATAGGGTAGGTGTGTGCTTTGATCTGGAGTCAGCCTGACTTCTAAGCCAGTGCGCTGATGTGACCTGGGCTGCCTTCATGTCTTGCCCTGCAACCTCTGTCTGTCCGTCTGCTCTGTCATCCAGTCTTCATCTTTCCATTCATCATGTCCTCATCCATCGGCCTTGATCCTTCCCTCACTGCAGAGTTCATTGTGGTGAAGCGCTGAAGTGTACACCATTAGGGAGGATTTATGTTGGCAGTGATTTCCTTACCTGGTGTACCCCATAGATGGCCATGGGTACATTTTCTGAGTTTTTAAATTCATTGTATTTATATGATAAAGCATATAGTAAACATAATGATAATGATGACAATGGAACTGCTAGCTAAGAGTAATCTTGTATCAGGCACTGTAGTATGTCTACATCTAATTCTCCAAACATCTGGTGAATGCAGAGGTAGTCATAATATAATACTATTACCATTATTATGCCAGTGAAACTATTATACAGTTAAAGAAACAGAGGTACAGAGAGGTTAAGCAACTTGCCCAAGGTCACACAGCTAGAAAGTGGCAGAGCAGAGAATCAAACCCAGTCTGACTCCAGACCTCCATATAATATTGCCTCTCATCACATTAAGCTTGCCCATTTATTGGCATTATTGCTCAGGATAAGGCTAAATGTTGGGGGGAAAGATTTACAGAAAAAGATAAAGAAATCTCGGTGCTGGGGCTTGTGTGGGAGAGGCCTCCAAGAATGGCAGCTAGGTTCTGCTTCACAAATACTCAAGACCGGTCATTCAGAGCCCAGCACGCAAGGCCCGAGTCCCTTTTGCAGAGTAGCAGAACCCTTTGGGGATATAGTCCAGCCCACCATGAATCCCTGACCCCAGCTAAGGCTCTGGTGGCCATTTAATGCCTGGTTAGTCTATCCCAGCCGTGGGCAAACTACGGCCCGCGGGCCGGATCTGGCTGTTCTATCCGGTTATCTTGGTCTCCCCTCCGCTCCTTTACTTTGAATTTATATTAGTTCACACAAACACTCCATCCATGCTTTTGTTCCGGCCCTCCGGTCCAGTTTAAGAACCCATTGTAGCCCTCGAGTCAAAAAGTTTGCCCACCCCTGGTCTATCCTCATTGACCAATCCTTTTGTTTTTATTGATTTCAGAGAGGAAGGGAGAGGGAGAGGGAGTTAGAAACATCAATGATGAGAGAGAATCACTGATGGGCTGCCTCCTGCATGCCCCCTACTGGGGATCAAGCCGGCACCATGGGCATGTGTCCTGACCAGGAATTGAACTGTGACCTCCTAGTTCATAGGTCAACACTCAACCACTGAGCCACACCGGCCAGGCTTGACCATCCTGTGCAGATTGAGGTGGCTACCTAACCTCGGATTTCACAGTCAGAGATATAAAAGAGGTGCATAAACACACTCACATGCGTAGTGGCTCATTCTCAGTTTTAGGGGTGGAACCCAGGACATGTCCCCAGCCCTGCGAGGTGGCCCACACGCTGTGCAGCAGAAGCACCGGGAGTCTGTTTCCAGGTGAAGGGCGAGGAGAAGCCAGCTGCAGAGAGAGACGCAGACAAGGGCAGAGAAAGCTCCCCAGGGCCGTGTTTCTTGCCGGTGTGTTCCTCAGGCTCAGGTCCAGTCTGAAGGCTCCTGAAGACTTCCTTTGCCCTTTATGATATATTCTGCCTAAGAAACGGCGGCTCAGATTTCTATAGCGTCCCAACCACATCATCTGACCTACCCACCTGGCGTGGCCTGAAATGCCCAACCTCTCTGCCCAGAGCTGGGTCAAGTCCATGGCCCGACGGATATCCGGGGGGGCATCCGTTCACAGAGGACCTTCCCCATGACCTTCAGACTCAGCCGGGACTGTGGTTTCAGACGGCAGCCCACGGGAGCCCTCACCGTGGGGGGCCAGGTGGACCAACATGGATTTCTTACCCCCCAAGGTCAGCGAAACCTAGCACAGTGATTTCTCTGTCCGCAGCCCAATTGATCGTTTCCCCGCCGCCTGAGTAACGCTGAGTCCGAGCCTCAAATGTTGGCCATGAAGCCTGTCTCTGCTCCTGGGTGCCCTGGGGCCTTGTTAAACCTCTCTCTGCAGCTCCAGGAGTCAATGTCCAGTCTCAGAAACGGCCCCTCTCACCTCCACGCAGGGGGGCGGGCAATATTAAAATCCCTCGTGTCACCGCCGGAGTCTCGCTGTCTCTCTTTCGGGTTGGTAGTTAAAAATTCATGGTGATTTTCAAAGGAGAAAAAATGCTTAAACGGCGTTCCTCTTTGCAAACATTCCCCTTTTTGATTCAAAATCAAACTTTTGTCTAGACAGGCGAGGGCTTTTTGCTGACATATCTTGCCAGCTCAGAAACCTTGAGGTTTTCCAAATGCAACATCCCCACCCCTTCCCGGCGGCCGGTCTTCAGCCCCACGTTTCTTTCAAACACAGCCTCTGAGCAGCTCTGAGGAGAGCTAACTGGGTGGAAAGCCAAAGATGGACATTGGCAGCTCCTTCCTCTGGCTCAACCATCTTCCTTAAGTCCTCTGCTCTGGCAGCTGCGCTCACTTTCTGGCACAGTCTAGCTGAATTTCAGTGTTCGAGTGGCTGTAAAATTCCCCCCACCCCCAGCTGCTGCTGCTATTTCTCCTTCTCCTCTATTTCCTTCTGGTCTTCTAATCCAAGTAATATGTATCCACTGTAGAACAATTAGAAATTGGGCAAGCACAAAAGAAAATAATCACCCCTCCCCGTGGTCTTATTCTTCTACAGTGTTTCTCGAAATATGTAGACACATATATTCCTGTATTTGCCTCTATTGGTATCTCATCATTTATCCCAAAGTGTTGTAGCTTAAGCCATGAAAATGTATTGTCTCACAGGTTCTGTGGGTCAGGAGCTCGAGAGCAGCTGACTTGAGCAGTTGTGGCTCAGAATCTCTCATGAAGTCAGCATCAGATGTTGGCTAGGGCTGCAGTCTCATCCGAAGGCTTGACTGGGCCTGGGGGATCTGTTACCAAGCTGGTGCACTCACCAGCTGGCCAGGTGCTGCTGGCTGCCTCAGTTTCTTGCCAGGTGGAACTTCTTTTCCATTGGCTGCTTGAGTGTCCTCACAATATGGCAGCTGGCTTCTCCCAAAGTGAGTGATCCAGGAAGGAGCCAAGCAGAAGGAGCAGTGACACTGTGGACTTAGCCTTGAAGTCATATTCCATCACTTCTGCCGTATTCTGCTGGTCATTCAGAGCAGCCCTGAGGCACTGTGGGGGGAAACTACACAAAGGTGAGGAGGCAGGGATCACTGAGGACCATCTTGGTGGTGCACTACCATTATATAAATGTGACGTCGTGTAATATCCATATACCTTTTTTATTTATTTTACAAAAATAAAAAGCACTGTAGTATGTATACTAACTTACCAGCATGTGCGTGAGTCACATGTTTCCTTCACCATTCCTTTTGGCTTCCTGATTTTCCATCCCTTGGATAACCAATTTCCTATATTAAAGCCCCTCGGTGACAAAATTCCAGGCTGGTTTCTGGTTCTAGGGCTGGATCATGACTGCTACTGAGGACTGACTCTGTGCCAGGCCTGTAGGAGCACGGAGACCTCAGCCAAGGATGAGCAGGATCTGGGTCTGCCCCATGAGGACCTACACTCTGATGGGGAAGACAGACGTCCAGGGTCATTGTTCCAAGAATGGGTATTAAGGAGACTCGGGAGCTCTCACGAGCTCTTGGGGGCCAGGAAAGGCATTTTAGGTTGAGATTGGAAGGATAGACAGGAGTTGGTCATCCGGGAAGCTCCTGGCGTTCCCAGGCTAGGGGAAGGGTAGGGGCCGGCTCCTTTGCCGACCACCGTTAGTGGCATCAACTGGCCGGGCCGGGCTGCTTGCTCTCCTTTCTGTTTCCTGGCATTTGTGTTCATTTTGCTCCCAACTGTTAATCACCAGTTGCACTCAATCTGGGTGATTTGGACACAGACACAGACATTTCTCAGCACCATTTGGCTTTGCAGCTACAGCAGCTCTGACTCCAGGAGAGGAACATCAGAGCTGCACTGAGTTCTTGGCTCCTTTGCACAAATGCCTAGAGAACTTGGGGAGACTGGCCAGAGAACGTCCACCCACCCACCCACCTTAGATTTCCTCATCTGTGTCCTGAGTGCCTGCTCGAGCCCAGCACGCCGCTCGGCACTGGCCTGGGAGGCAGGCACGCAACCCAGGAAAACATTCTCTCTTTTTTTGAAGAACCTATGGTGTGAGGAGGGAGGGAGCAATCAGAGAAAATAATTACAATGTATTTTGCAACACACATAGTGAAAGAAGTAGAGGAAGGAAGTGACATGAATGAGAAACAAAAATGGATATTTTTTTCCATTGATTTTTAGGGACAGTGGAAGGGAGGAGGAGGAGAGGGAGGAGGAGGAGGTGGAGGAGGAGGGAGAGAGAGAGAGAAACATAGATGTGAGAGAGAAACATTGAGCCTGCAACCGAGGTACATGACCTTGCCTGGAGTCGAACCCGAGAACCTTCAGTACGCAGGCCAGTGCTCTAACCACTGAGAAAACTGGCTAGAGCGGGGGTTGTATTTTTTACAGGAGTTTAACCTACCCTCTACACCATCCACATTTGGAGCTCATCTAGGTCTGGGCTGCAGTGACCGACTTTTTCTTTTTTAAAAAAATATTTTTATTGATTTCAGAGAGGAAGAGAGAGGGAAAAGAGAGAAACATAATTAATGAGAATCATTGATCAGCTGCCTCCTGCACGCCCCACACTGGGAATAGAGCCCGCAACCCGGGCATGTACCCCAACCGCGAATCGAACTGTGACCTCCTAGTTCAGTGGTCGGCAAACTCATTAGTCAACAGAGCCAAATATCAACAGTACAACGATTGAAATTTCTTTTGAGAGCCAAATTTTTTTAACTTCTTCTAACGCCACTTCTTCAAAATAGATTCGCCCAGGCCGTGGTATTTTGTGGAAGAGCCACACTCAAGGGGCCAAAGAGCTGCATGTGGCTCGCGAGCTGCGGTTTGCCGACCACTGTCCTGGTTCATAGGTCAACGCTCAACCATTGAGCCACACGGGCCGGGCTGGAGTGACCGTCGACTTTGGAATTATGATCGATCAAAGCTGTGAGAGCCTGGAATGACCAGAAAAGTGAGCGGAGAAAGGGCCTGAATTCTCGAACGCTCAGTGATAGGAAATGTTAAGATATGGACAAAGGAGGAGGAGGGATTCCCCCAACGGAGGCTGAGGGCAGGAGGTCAGAGGACAGCCAGGAGTGGGTGGTGCCATGGATGCCAGTGGAGGAAGGATGGGGAGCCCAGTGGGGAAGGTGGGCATCAGAAATATGTTACTAGATTAAATCTAGACACTTAAGAATCAGGGCAAATAAATAACAATCACCATGGGACAAAGATCTCAGTAGGTCAGGCAGCTGCTTCCAGTCTGGGAACAGTCCTTGGTTCGGGGGCAAATCCCTCCCCTTTCTGGCCGTGCGTCTTTCTCCGTTCCAGAATGCCATTTTCAGCTCCGCAGGACAAATGCAGCCAAATCTCTATAAGACTTTCATCTGGCTCCCATCCCCTGTCAGCCCAACCCTGGCCCCCACAGAAAGGTGTTGTATAAATAAAAAATACTGTCATTACAATGTGCCCGACAAGTGTTTGATAAAGATCAGAGGAAACGGAGACCCTCTGTGGCCGCTGCAGTGGGGGGAGGCCCGATTCCATCCTTGTGTTTCAAGAAAAGTTTGTAAAGGAAGCCATGTGGCAGAGGCTCGCTGGGATGGTTTAAAAAATGAAGGAAATACCCCATTTCCTGATTGTAAGAAAATATGGGTGGAACGAGCCTTAAATGAGCTGGTCGTGGCTCTGACTTTGATGTCAGATGAATGACAATTATCTCCAAGGCAGGAACACAATGTAATGAACGGGCCCCACTTTTCCATGAAAAACAAAATCACTGAAGGGGCCTTGAGTTGGAAAACAAAGGCGCCCTCACTTGCAAGGCCTCCAAATGGAAGGCCCGGGTTGGGGGCTGGGCATTCTGCAGCTGAGGCTAATGGTAAATGAAGTCGCAAGAGCTACTGGGCCCAAATCATAGGAACAGTTCCATGCTGGGCTTTGCAGCAGTGTCTGTACTGCTGCTATTAAAGTTAGCAGACATTGAAGGAAGGCCTACTGTGTGACTGGACCTGGATCTGGGTCTGTTACTATAGAGTCAGTAAGAAATTTCACAATCTAATGAAATAGTCCGGACACTTGATCCCTTCCAGTCTTCCCTCCCTCCCTCCCTCCCTCCCTCCCTCCCTTCTTAACTAACAGTATTTATTGAGCATCTGCTGTGTGCTGGGCACTGTGGTGGGTGATAGGATAGGATGATGAACATGGCAGTGTGGTTCTGCCTTAAAGGAGGCCAGGAAGATACAACATTAATTGAGTCCTGTGATAAAGTACATTAAGGGGGACACACAGAGAATTGTGGGTGCTCACAATAGAGGAAGTGGACAGTGAGGATTGGACAGTAATAAAATAGGCGGAAGTCAGGATCGATCCCCAAGGGAAGGTCAGATTTCAAACACAGAACAGGGGTTGATGCTCAAGCTGGGTTTTGAAGGGTGAAGAGGAGCTGCCAGGTAGACAGGATGAGGGAAGGGCATTCCAGGCAGATGGAACAGCAGTGCAAAGGCCTGGAGGCTTGGAAGAATTCACAGCTTGTAGCAACTACAAGTCATTTAGACTTCTGGAGAAGGAAGTCCCAGAAACAGTGGGAGAGGAGCCGGGGACAGTAAACAGGGTTAGATCATGAAGGGCTTTTTGGATCAAACTGTGAAGTTCGTTTTGAAGGTAATAGGGAGCCATTGAAGCAAAAGCCCTCTGGGCCCTGAGGCGAGGACAACCTGGGAGAGTGCGATTAGAGAGATGAATCCAGAAATGCATCCCAGATGGCACCAGGGGAGGGTTGTGTGGCTAGAAATACAGAGCCGCTGACTTCTTGCCTTGCCATTGGTGGCGGAAGCTTGGAATAACTGTGACTCAGTTCTTGCCATTGCACATTGAAGACGCAGCCATGAGTCAGATGGTCAGAGTCACTGCCAGGGGGCTTACTGGAGGCTTGGGATTTGATTGGGGTCAAGAATTAAACCCAATACCCGATTTCTCCATTGAGTCATATGGTTTCCCATGCACATGTAGTTGTGAGCCTGGGCAGTCTGCCAACAGGCACATCAAGGACTTCAAAGGTGAAAGTGAGCTGTCAGTGGGGTTCACAAACTAGACCATCAACAGGAAGTGAGAGCAAAGCTTACTGGCTAGGTCCGCTAGGAGCATAAGTGTTGATGACAAATAGTTCCAACCTTTGTCTTTTAACAGTTGTAAAGCTTCAGGGAACCCTCTTCCTCTCTCTGAGCCTCAGTCTCCCCCATCTGTATAATGGGCATCAATGTGGCACAAAGCAAATACTCATTCAGGATGTCCTGCTACTAGGTATGTGCGGCCTTGAAAAAGGAGTCGTCATTTTGACTTGTCTTTGAATTTCTTTTCATTGCACTTCTCAGTTTTCTTATGTCCCCTTTCTCTTTCCCCTTTCCAGTCTCACTCTCAGAGCAGTGGTCTGCGATGCCAGGACATTTCTCTGTTAACAGTGTGAGGGTCAAGTTTAGTTGGAGCCTTTTCAGTCTGTATAAGCCAAGGTGTGTGTGTGTGTGTGTGTGTGTGAGAGAGAGAGAGAGAGAGAGAGAGAGAGAGAGAGAGAGAGAGAACGAACTAAAATCTTTACTTTAAGGCATTGGCTCACATGTGATCTCTAGAACAGGTCCAGAAATTTCAGGGGGTCAGCCAGATCACTCAGTGTGGTCTTTGGCCTTCTTCCTCTGAACCTTGCTGAACACATACAGGGAGACATAGGAGGTGGACCCCAAGTCACGGCCCTGCAGAAGAAACCTGTCCCGGGTAGCAGCTGTAGAGTGACATCTGTGGTTTATTCACACCCTGATAACACCCTGATTTTCCCCTGGGTCCCCATCCCGCCCCTACTTTCTGTCTTTGATGTTCAAGGGGAATGGACCTACTTCTAGTTCCAGATTTGCCCAATCAGCATATTCTATCACCTGGACCCCAGGAATAGGTTCAGGGATGGTCATGTGACTCACAGTAGTCCAATGTGAACCAACAGCCCTTGGCCTCTGACTGGAGTATTGGGGGCAAAGAGCTCTCTTTTTCATTGGATGTGCTGTCCTGGTGAAGCATCTGGGAGCTGCTGGTGGGCATGTTGCCACCATGAGACATGGGCCTGCCTAAGAATGGAGCCACTACGCGGGGCTGAGAGATGGAGAGGGGCTGGTTTACGCCAATCTTAGTTGGTTTCTCTGTCTGGGCGAGGGAGTATCTGCTCTAACACCCCAGCAGCACCTTCATGGGGCGAGAGCAAGGGAATGACGATGCTGGGACAAGCCAGTGACAGGGGTCACTCTAGATTTCCTGCCACTGCCACCTGGCAAGGACCCTGGTAAAAATGACCTGAACTCATCAGAAACCACTGGACATTAGAAGGTGCTTTTCCCACGTCAGCTCCCATTTTGTCTACCTGACCTCAGTTTTCCCTTCTGTAAAATGGGTACACCTGTGCAGTATAGCCATTCTAGGTAGGCAATGTGGTAATTTCCATTATTACTTATCTATGTCAGCCCCTGACCTTCACGGAAACTTCAGTCAGTTCATAGCAAGATAATAGCGCTCAATATGCAGTAATCATCGGGCTAAGGCTAAGCCCTTACCAGCAGCAGCACCGCCCTGAAGTCTCAGGGCACTCACACTATAGGAAGACACCGTGGCTGTCCCCATTTTGCACATGGGGATGCTCGCCTGGGAAGGAAGGGCATGGCCAAGGTCACACGAAGATGAGCCAGGCAGGACTAGACTCTTAAAGAGCACAGTATTACGGTTTCCAAATGGTTTTCTTCTTTTAATTTGGTGCTTACCTGATTGCTGAGC
This sequence comes from Plecotus auritus, assembly GCF_963455305.1. Lineage (NCBI taxonomy): Eukaryota > Metazoa > Chordata > Mammalia > Chiroptera > Vespertilionidae > Plecotus > Plecotus auritus. Next base: position 9,364,872 of record NC_137779.1, read on the forward strand.
TGGTTGCTTACTCCCATTTAACAGATATGGAAAGTGAGGTTCAGCAAGGAGGGAACTTACCCGAGGCTGCGCAGGCGCAGGAGGTGGGGAGGAAGAGGGGGAGGAGGAGGGTCACCATGACTGACATCCTGTAGGGAGCTCTTGACTAGGTGGGTTATCTCCATTTTACAGATGGGGAGACTGAGGTTTACAGAATGAAGTCACTTAACCCAAATGACATAGCTAATCGTGGCGGAATAAGATTTGAATCCACAGCTCATTCCTTTAAGCACTGTCCTGAGCCATCTTCCCAGAAATGAGCTTCGCACCCAGTCCTGGACCACACACCACCTGTCCCGTTATTTTGGAAGAAACTCTTAAGGCGTGAGGGCAGAGGGAGAATGTGTCCCGCGTCCCAGGCTCATTGTTCCCCACTTGGCAGCCCCTGCCCGGTTAGGTAAATAGAAGTGATTCTGTCATTGTTTGTCTCTGGTCCTAATGACTTTAGTCTCTTTGTGTCTCGGGAGCCAGACCTCACCCCTGGGAAGCAGCCTGGGGTCTGAGAGGCACCAGCTGCCTCCCTGAACAATGGCCTTTGTTCTTCACACTTTCCCTATCAAAGCCTCCCAGCAGGGATGGCCTTCAGAGGCGATGGGCGCTGAGATAATTCCTGTGCCAAGCTTGGGGGGGGGGCAGGAAAGGAGGGGTCAGGTGTAACTTTGACCCAGTTAAGTAACCGGAGTCCTCTGTCCTCCTGCGCTTTGGTAAGAACAAACTCTATGAATAGCCTGGGTCATTAGCTCATCATGTCAGTGCGAATTGTTCTCTCCTTATCTTCGGGGAGTAGCAAGTCTGGAAATGATATTGGCGGACAGGGGAGATCAGTAACAACAATAATAGTAATAGTGATGACGCTGATGCTGATGATGCGAAGTTATTTATCATGCACTTGCTATTGCTCCGAGCACGTTAAGTCTTTATATACGATACCATTTAATTCTAGCAACAGCCCTGGAAAGTGAAATGATTACTGTGATGAATATTTTTGAGTTGAGGAAAATGGGGCTCTGGGGGAGTAACAGCTCACCAAAGGGCCAGGAGCTGGGCCTCGAACCCAGGTCTGTGTTGGTCCAGAGCCCACGCTCTTAACCTCTAGGTTCAGGTGGGTCTTTGTAAAAATGGACAGAGCGGGGCACTGGGAGTAGGCACACCTCGCTCCTGCTCTTAGCCAAGCGTGTGACCTTACATGGTGGCCTTGAATCTCCCTGCCTCTTTCTCCGCATTCATAAAGCGGGTGTCCTAATGCCTGTGCACCAGCGTCCCTGCAGGAAACAGCATCTGACCTGCACGTTTCAAAGTATGAGCATTTAATCAAGGGGAAATGTATAGAGGGTGAGCAGGGTTAAGTGAGCAAATGAGGGTTTCTCAGGCACCCAGAGTCTAGCACCAGTGGGGTGCTGGCACCCTCTGGGTTTCTGGAGCCCCAAGGTTAGGGCTGGGTCCTGGTGGAAGGGCCACCTGCAGGAGCTATATCTGGGGAGGGACGCAGTCCTGATTTAGGAGGAAACGGGAGCAATGCCCAGCCTCTCTCTCCTTTTACCCTTAGATCTCCTGCCAGTGCTTCCCTTTGGATGATCCCAACCAGAAGCCAGAGCACAAGGGATCCAGGGAGATGGAGTCCATAGGGGTGGGGGTCCGCTTTGGGGACAGAGCAGGACAGAGAAGGGTGGGGAGTGGGAGCAAGGGGCAAATGGAGAGTAACCAGGACCCACCTTGCAGGTTCCCCGTGAAAGGGGAACAGCGTGACTTACATACAGCACCTGGTTCGTAGCAGGCATGTGACGCATCCAGCCAGTTTTGTGACAGGAGGAGGCATGGGGGCATTTGTCGGTGCCCAGAGGCATCCTCTTTTCGCAAGCAGCAAAATGGATTTCTGGAAAAGGAGATGGATTCTGGATGCAAACCCCGCTCTCCCACCTGCCTAGTACCTCAGTACCTTCACCTTTAATATGAGTAGCACTTGTATTGAATGAGTTAAACACGGGAAGCTCTTAGGAGTGCCCAGCCCCTGGTCAGTCCTCAATAAATGCTGGCTCTTGTTATATTTCTAGATGCTTGCTTTCCAGAAGGGCTGTTAGACAAATCAACTAAGAACAGAGCGACGTGTTTTCTCAGTCTAAGTAGATATTGATTGGGGAGCAGAGACAGAAAGCCTATTTGGATCAAATGGGTCAAGGAGGGCCTCTTTGAGGAGGTGAGATTTGAGTTGAGACCTGGAGGATGAAAGAGAAACCTCCCGGCCTGGAGGAGAGTGGTCCAGACAGCAGGGATAGCAGGTGCAAAGGCTCTGGGGCAGAAACAATTATGGATGTTCAAGAAACAGCAAGAAGATCTTCGAGCCAGCAGATAAAATTAGAAGTGGGTGTCAGAGAGGTGGTCCCGAGGCCAGGGTCAGGAATTTGGATTTTCTTCCAGTGAGATGAGAAGCTCCTTTAAGGGTGTCACGCTGAGAGAGGACATGGCCCTGTGTGTTAGTCTGGGTGTCCCAAGAAGCAGATACCAAGGCGGAGTGAATGTGGCAGCTTTAATGGGGGGATGCCTGACTGAGGGAGGATAGACGGGGCCAGAACAGGCTGGAGGAGCTGCTGGTTGTATTGTGGGGCGGCACTCAAGGAAGGAGGCAGGGAAGGAAGGTGGGACAGCAGCTTCTCTGGCTGCCCACAGCCTCAGGAGATCCAGCAAAGCCCGGGTGAGGCCCTGAGTTGTCAGACGAATTAATTCTGTCTCCCAGGAATGGCCATCCTTGGTGTCCCTGCCGTTTTCAGAACCTGGCTGTCAACCTGGGCCCCGGGAACCGTGACCGTAGGCAGGCTGACCTCCCAGCAAACGCAGGGCCTGCACAGCCCTGCCGCGGGGCCTTGTGCCCCTGCAGTAGTGTGGGAGGTGCCTTCTCACCTGGCCCCGCCCGGCGTGCTGTTTGGACTTGCACTTGGGCTCTGCCAAGAAGACCTGCTGGGGAGGTGGTGACAGTCCTGCTGCTGCTGACCTAAGGCAGTGGTCGGCAAACTCATTAGTCAGCAGAGCCAAATGTCAACAGGACAACGATTGAAATTTCCTTTGAGAGCCAAATTTTTTAAACTTAAACTTCTTCTAACGCCACTTCTTCCAAATAGACTCGCCCAGGCCGTGGTATTTTGTGGAAGAGCCACACTCAAGGGGCCGAAGAGCTGCATGTGGCTCCTGAACCGCAGTTTGCTGACCACTGACCTAAGGCTAGAGCTGCAAAGGCCCGCACAGGGGACCCCAGAAGGGACTCTGTGGGAGGCCGGGGAGAGGTGCGCGCCTCCCAGTGAGTCAGGCCCTGCCTGGCTCCGGCCCTGAGCGCCGGTCTCCGACACCCCCCAAATCCCCTGTCTCCCCAGAGGAAGTGAGGCCTGTAGCCCGGCTTCCTGCTATTATGCCATTTTTACAGCCTGGACTTGATTTAGGTGTTACGCTCTTGCTAAGAATATGCCCTGACACTTGAAAGGAACCTTTATGATTGTCCGAATTTGTGAAGAATTAGTTGTTGCTTTTTTTCCCTTTCCTCTCTCCCCTTTCTTCCCTGCAGGGTCAGGCTGGAGCCACTCATTGTTGTTAAATTTAGATCTGGAGCTATATTGGGCTGGGCTGGTGTCCCCGGCTTTCACTTCTTTAGACAGGAAGGAAGGCCCCAGCTGGGGGTTGCGGAGCGCCAAGAAGCTGCTCGAAGGCCTCGGGGAAATATGTGTTCAGTGGAATGTGTGCGCAGGAAGGACCAGATTCTGAGAGTGCCTCTGCTTAGTTGAATTGAAAGATTTACCCCCCTCCCCATCTTTTGGATATCTCAGCGAGTCAGGTCTGCCACCCGGTGGGTTAGAGCGTGGGGGGATGGAGCCCTGCTGTGTGGGTTTAAATCTCACCTCTGCCACTTTCTGGCCGTGTGGTTTGGGATAGGGGACATCTGCTCAGTGCCCTCATGGACTCAGTTTTCCCACCTGCAAAATGGGCATAACGATGGTACCTGACTGCTAAGGGTGGCTGGTGGTGAGTGAAATGACATAGCACGTGACAGTGGCTCAGCACAGCGCCGGGGGCCTGCCCCCTTCATAGGTGTTGGCCGTTCTACTATCTTGGGGTTTCCTGGCTGGAGGCGCTTAAACAGAAGCTGCCAGGGCAGGTCTTAGAGATAAAAAGGATCCATGGTGGAGCCGTGAGTGGTCAATTTAATAATTCTTACTAATTAATTCAGAGTTAACCCGTCGGAGTTAATGAAGAAATATCAAAGGATATTAAATGATGTAGCTAATGTTGCCTGAGCACTTTCTGTGTGTCTGGCGCTGAGCTGAAGCCTTTCTGTGTGAGCGACTATGGCGCAGTGGTTGAGAGCACAGGCCCAATTAGCAGCTGTGTGGTCTTGGGTAAGTTACTTTACCGCTCTGAGCCTTGGTTTCCTCATCTTTATGCAAGGTGCCAAATACTTAGAAAGTGCTATTATTTTAAATGTTATTTTATTTAAACACCTCCATTTCCTGAGAGCTACCATTATTCCCATTTTATAGACGATCAAACTGAGGCTCAGAGAGATCAAGCAAGTTGCACAAGGTCACAGTGTTAGTCACCTATCGCCTCCTCACAAGATACCCCCAAAGTCAGCAGCTTGAAAAAGAAAAGCTTTATTATCGCGTCATTTCTGTGGGTCAGGAATTGAGGAGCAGCTGAGCTGGGTGGTGGTAGCTGAGGGTCTCTCGAGACTGCGGTGCAGATGTTGGCAGGGGCTGCAGAATCCATTCTCCAGAGGCTCAGCTCACCTGGCTGTTTACCGGAGACCAGCGAGGGGCTGTGCTCCACTGGAGGCACCGGGAAGGGTCTGAGCCAGGCCTCCCTCTCAGCTTCTGTTCGTTTCGTGTCTTGTGGCCGCAAACCCCAGTGTTCATGCTGTTCCCTGGGTGCATGTCAGGGTCTAAATTTCCCCTTTAATAAGGACGCCGGTCATATTGCTTTAGAGACCACTACTCCGATATGCCCTCGTCTTGCTGATTACATGTGCGACCACCTTATTTCCAAATCAGGTGACATTTTGAGGTACTGGGACTTAGTACCATGATAGAAAATTGGAGGGAGGGAGATATAATTCAATCCAGAATAAGAGAAAAAATGCCCAAAGGGAGCAAAGGTAGTAAGCAGTAGAGCTGGGATTTGAACCCTGGGCAGTCTGCCTCCATAGCCCATAATCTGAACCACAGCATGAAGCAGTGAACCAGAGAACTCAGACCCGGTCCCAGTGCTACCTGCTTGCTTCCTGCTGGTCTGCAGGGGGCGGGGTCAGGAGATTGGAAGAGGAGCCTCTCAGAGAGGCAGGTGACTAACACCCCAGGGGTTGGGTACTTCAACACACAAAGGAAAGGAGAAGGGGCTTCCCCTGAGGACACAGCAATAGGAGGGCGGGAGATGATGGAGATCGGCAGGTGGCGCTTCCCCTCCCCCCACTTCATGACCCTCTCCCTCTTCCCTGCCTGCTCCCCCACCTGGACAGACAGCAGGAGCCAGCTGTCCTCCACGGGGGAGGGGGAGCAGCGCTGAAGGAGACTGCTGAGCTGGGCAGAAAATGGTTCCTTCGAGGGCTTTACAGATCCCTCTGAAGGGTGGGGCAGGCCCGAGCAGGGATATAAATACCTCTCGCCCTTTTCATAATCCAGGAGCCTGTCAGTCATGGAAGAGGACAGGGCAAGACGGCCTGGTGATGGACGGGGGAGATGTGGAGGAGTACCCAAAACGCCAGGGAAAAGGCGCCCCGCAGTACTGCCTCCCTGGCCACCCAGCCAAGTGACAGTGACCATGTCATAAGAAGCTCGGGCATGTGGCTGGCACTGCTCCTCAGTGCCCCGGGCAGCACGAAGAGGCTAGGTGTCTAACACGGGCCTGGCGTTCTGGTTGGCAGAGCATGTTCATCTCCGTTTTAGTGAGCATTTACTTTAACAAGACACTGCCCCGATTATCACATGTAATCTTCACAAACCCAGAGCAGTATCCTTGTCTCCCTCTCAGGTGAGGAACCTGAGGCTCAGTGCCAGGCGGCAGAGTCAGGATCCGAAGCCAGGCCGTCTGGCCTCAACGCCCATGCGATTTGCCACTGTGAAAGTCCACTTTCCAAAGGCAGAAGTCATCCAGTTCGCCTCACTCATCTCTTTGCCCTTCTCTGAGTCGCTTCTCTGTAAAGAAGAGCCCGACATCACCTCCTGGGAATCACCTCCGCCCACTGCCACCATCCAGCCCCCAGGCTCCATCTCCTCCCGCCCTCACGGCAGCTCTTCCCGGGCTCACTCTGGCCTGCTGTTTTGTCCATTCTTTACGGAGCCCCAGAGCGACCTTTGAGAAACCTGTTCGGGGCAGTGCCTCAAATCATTATGAGGCCCAGCAACTCCACCGCTAGGCATATACCCCACAGAATTGAAAGCAGGGTGCTGAGCGGGTTATTTGCACACCCATGTTCATAACAGCATTATCTCCAGTAGCCCAAAGGTGGAAACAAACCAGGTGTCCCCCGGGGATGAAGGGATAAACAAAATGAGTCCAGCCATACACTGGAACATTAGCCTCAAGGAGGAATGAAAGTCAGATGGGATGCGTGCTGCGACATGGGTGAAGCTTGAGGACATGGTGCTAAGTGAAATAAGCCAGTGACAAAAAGACAGATCGTGCGAGAGTCCGCTGGCGTGAGGTATCTAGAGTAGTCAGATTCACGGGGGCGGAAAGGAGATGGTGGATGCCAGGGGCCGGGGGTCATTTTTGAATGGACATAGAGTTTCAGGTTTGCAAGACACCATTTCTCAAGATGGATGGTCGTGATGGTTGCACAACAACCTGAATGAACCTAAATGCCACTGACTTGTACACGTAAAAATTGTCAAAATGGTAAGTTTTATGTTACGTGTATTTTACCACAATTACAAGTAATTTTTAAAAACCCTGTAGATCTCTGTCAGTTGGCTGCTCCAAATTCATCAGTGGCGCCCATTGCTTTAGGATTAAAATATAAATCTTTACTTTGGCCTTCAAGATCCAGGCGGCCTCTGCCCATCCCTCTCAGCTCATCGCCTAGAGAAAGAAAGTGAGATTTTATAATGTCCCAGCGATGGAAACAAAGACAGTCGTGGTGGTTGTGAGAATTACAGAGGACAGACACCAAGGTGGCCCTGACCCCACCTCTCACTGTCGACACCCTTGTCTAATCCCGTCCTCCTCAATGCAGGCAGAACCCTCGTCACTTCAGATCTGACAGCCTCCCTGCTTCAGAGGGCACAGCCTGAGCAGGTAGCGAAACACACCAAGCCTGTGATCCCTACTCAGCCCAATGCCGCCTGCCCTCCTTCAGAAGATCCAGAAGTCAGATGCCTCCTGATGGGAAGCTTTGTGCCACCTTGACCCCAATCCCCCCCGTTCTCTTGTCCCAAAGCCGAGATGAGTGGCCGAGATGACTACGGCCAGCGATGCTTATCTTCCGGCAGAGGCCAGAGAAGGAAAAGGCATCCTTATCGCTGCCCTTCTCAGCCTCCCTCCCCCCCACCCCCGGCTCCTTGGGGGGCCGCCCACCTGCCCAGAGGCTTCCTCTCAACATTCCTCTGAGCTTGGGTTCCCACTGGACAGGAAGCAATGGCTGCCCCACCCCCAGGACATGTCAGCTGGCACTGTCATTTAGCCTGATCCCCACAGTTCCCCAGGGACAGGGGAAAGGGGAAGGCAGAGGGGTCATGTGCTTGTAGATGGGGGAGGCTGAGAGCTGACTCTTAGGAATATCCTGTTGGCTTTCCTCCTCCTCCCCAGTGAGAGAGTTTCTGTAAAAGAGCGAAACAAACAAAAACTACCACAAACAAAATCTCCCTCCCAACCCTAAATGTCTCACACGGAATCCTAAATACAGAGGCAGCAGGATTCACGGATGAGAGGGATCTGGCTTGCAATCCTAGTTCTGCAGCTCACCTTCACCTCTCTGAGCCTCAGTTTACCTACTTGTGCAGTTAGCACAAAAAGCCTGCCCTGGGCTTGTTGTGAAGATTGAGACCATCATCTGTCTTTTTGTTGGCCATTGATAGATGTTCCCCAGCGGGACCTCGGGATGAGGTCTTTATTCTCATGCAGTAGAGTAGAATGGGGCAAACCCCCGCGCTGCCTAATGGGCAAGTGACATCACCTTTCTGAGCCTCAGTTTCCTTATCTGCAAAATGGGACTATGAATTGTACATTCTCCCTGCAGCTGTTGTGCAACGTCAAAGACCCGGGAGCATACCTTTCGAATAATTCCTGGTGAATGTGAAATGCTCACGAACTTGGGCCACGTTTCTGATCATTGCCACATACAGTGAACCCTGCAGAGGGGGCCAGAGGTTTCTGCCGAACTGGTTTGGCCCTCGTGACTGTGCTTTGCTGTGCTTCCCAGGCTCTTAGGTTACCTAGAAACATAACCCCCGGTGCTTCTCTGTGATTCCCCCAGATAAAAATCTGCGTAATTACTACCTTTGTCCCTTTAATGAGCTATTTCAGTGGCTGTTGTTTAAATAATAGAGCAATTATCTGTTAGAAATATTGGCCTCTGGGTTTCCATATCCCCACTTTTCCAGGGTGGCAGATAGGGGCATGTCCCTGCACCCTTCTTCCCCATTCTCCAGGGATGAGAAGCAGGGAAGGTCAGGGGTCACTGAGGGGTCCTTCTGGGGGAAGATGCAGGAAGGGTGGAGAAAGCTGCCCTCCTAATGTAACCTGCAAGCCCGCCCCTGGGGCCTTGGCTTCTCTTGATGGTCCTTCAGCTGACCTTGTGACTCCCCACGCCAAAGATGAAATGACATGCTCACTTAACTTGTGACTTTTTACTGTGGAAATACCATTGCCCACCAATTTTGCTACGTTCTGGCTCTGCGACCTGGGCAAATGAATGAACCTCTCTGGGCCTCCATTGTTTTCTCATCTGTTCAGTGGGGCCAGTAATAACTTGGAGATTCTGTTCTGCCCAAAGCTTTCCTCACACTTCCCTCCATTGTGTCACTGACTGGCTCGATAACCTTCAATGGCTTCTTGCTACCTTGGGAGTGAAGTCTAAGTATTTCTCCCCAGAACTCAAAGCTTCCCATGCCAATGCTGAGACCTACTTTTCTCTGTCCTACAAGTGCCAGGACGATCGGGATGCATCAGCCCCCTAGGGAGACCCAAATTCAACGCATAGAAAATACCCAGTTTCCTTCTGTAAAAGAGCGAAACAAACAAAAACTACCACAAACAAAATCTCCCTCCCAACCCTAAATGTCTCACACGGAATACTAAATACAGAGGCAGTAGGATTCACGAGTGAGAGGGATCTGGCTTGCAATCCTAGTTCTGCAGCTCACCTTCACCTCTCTGAGCCTCAGTTTACCTACTTGTACAGTTAGCACAAAAAGCCTGCCCTGCTCAGCTACGAGAAGAAATCCAAGAAAGATGGAAAAAGACAGGAGGGCTCAAAGGGAGCGGTTTCCTTCTGTGATTTACTTTCAAATCACCACTAGGACACAAGCGAGTTTCTGGTGCAGAGTATAGACACAGGCGTGTGGGACTTCCTGGCTCACACCATCGGCACCGCGATGGACGTGCAGGACCTGGAGTCAGCTCAGTCTCTTCATTTCCTAGACCTGCCACTCTCCACCTGGGTGGCCAGAGGACTTGACTGACCTCTCGGAGCCTCAGTGTTCTTACCTGCAAAGTGGGAATGTTCGGTTGTAGTTCCCGCCCCATAGCTTCTGAGAGGAGACGTGAGGGAGCCTGAGTGTGGGACATAGCACAGGGTAAGTTCCTCTAAACAGGGACCTCTTTTTACGTTTGTATTTATTATAATCTGTTTAGGAAGGCTTGCTGCTGAGACTGTTTTTAACTCCGGTCCCATTCTTAGGGTTTTGAAACCTTCCAGATGGGCTGAAAATTGACTGTGATGGACGATGGCGCCGCATTGGGAAGAAATAATTCATTCTCTACCAGCCGCACAGATGACGTACAACCTCAAGGGCTCATGTCCAGCCTCCCGCGCCCTCCCCTCCGTGAGCGTCACTTATTCTCTTAGCCTGTGTTCATTACTCCCTTGCTGCATAGCCACAGAAGCAGGTCTGGCTTTATCGAAGGGCAGGGAGAGTTTGATGTTGGGCTGGGGCGTGCAGAGGGTCTCTGAGCAGACAGACTGGCTTTCATGGGGGCGTGTGGATGGCAAAGAGCAGTCCCTTTACCAGATTCTAAGCTGAAAGGACTCTGGTGTAGGTTTGGTGCGGGACCCAAAAAATCTATCATTTGCTTGGCCGATCTTTTGGTTTCCAATGGCTCCTGCCTGAATTTTGCTCAGAATCAGATTCAGGTGTTTTGCTAGAACTCTGTAAGGCATGGGATGTGCTCTAGAGGGGTGTAAAGGGGACACCGGTTCCCCAGGACTCTAGACCCTCAGCCGTGTAGGTTACCCAACAGGGGATGGTGGTACCCAACCAACCGTCCAAAGAACATGGCGTTTAACAAGCATGGGGGCGGCAGCGGTTACCTGGCAGCGGCCAGTGGGAGCCTGCAATACCTGGCGAGAAAGAACGGGCCGGCATAGCAGCCAACTAAGCGGTGTGCTTTTTAAATTGAGGTGAAATTTACATGCCATGAAATTAATGACTTCAAAGTGTGCAAGTCCGAGACACTTAGCACATTCACCACATTGTGCAACCACCACCTCTGTCTAGTTCCAAGACACGTCATCCCTCCCTGTACCTATTAAGGAGTCACTCCAACTTCCTCCTCCCCTCAGCCCGGGGAACCACCAATCTGCTGTCTGTCTCTAAGAACTGATCTATTCTAGACATTTCACATTTCAATAGTAAGTGGAGCCATACTATTAGTGACCTTTTGTATCTGGCTGGATCTCTTAGCATAATGTTTCCCAGGATCATCCATGTATCACGATCTCATTCCTTTTTATGGATGAACTAGAGGCCCGATACGTGAAATTCATGCAAGGGGCTCGGCCCTCGCCGCCCCCTCGCAGCCCCACCTTCATCCAGAAGGTCGTCCTGACAGTGGTTCTGCTGTTTGGTCGAATTAGCATATTAGCTCTTTATTATATAGAACACTATTCCATCGAATAGAAATGCCACTTTTTGTTTATCCATGCATCTATTAATAGAAACGTGAGTTATTTTCAGGAGTTGGCTGTTGGGAATAATGCTTCTTTGAACACTCATATACAAGCATTTGTCTGAGTATCTGTTTTTAGTTTCGGGGGGAATATCCATCGGGTAGAACTGCTGGCTCGCGTGATAATTGTATGTTTAACTTTGTCAGCATTCGGCTGACTTGTTTTTGTGCATGGGTGAGACGCTCCTCGGGAAAACATGGAGCAGGGACAGCTCAGTATCCCGACAGCTCTGCTCCTGGGTGAGCAAGTGGGAAGGGGACCCCCAAAAGCTGGGCTTATTGTTGCTAATGTAACCTTCTTCGATGCCACAGGCACTCAGGAAACCTTTACACTAGACATGCAGAACTTTCCCTTTTGTTCGATGCACTTTCTTGACCCCATGCTCCTATGGCTTTCCTGGTGGCTGATCATGGGTAGGCAGCCGGGAAGTCTGTGCTAAGTCTCCTGGGAATCTGCAAGTCTGGTGGAATGTCCTAAACAAGACCCGACTGTCGCTATTCAAAGCAGGAGTTTGAGCAGATCATGGGTGCAGAGAGTCAGGGGGAGCCTGGCGCTTTCCGGATCGGTGCTGGCTGGAAAAGTTGTCAGTTCCTGGCTCCTGACTGGGTGGGGAAGCCACCTGCCGGGAACATCAGAGTCGCCACCTCTAATTGTTGAGCCATGAGCTAATTTCCCAACCTGGCAGGGTTTTCTTGGGCCAGGAATCGGCACCCTGACATGTTAGCTGAGATTAGAAGAACCCAAACTAAGTTCTTCATGGGTGAGGATCCTAGGAAGATAAATATCTAGTAAATTTTCCATCTTCCCCAATGGTTTTCCCTCTATTCCCTCACTAGACCCTGAGCTCCTTAAAGGTACAGCCCATGTTTTCACTGTTTCTGTGGCCAGTGATAAGCACACAGTAGGTGCTTAATAAATACAAAATGCATAAATGAATGCATGGATTCATGCCTTTATCCGATCTCCTTTGAAGGCCTGGAGTAAGCAAGAGAATGATGTCAACTATAGAGAACATCCCCATCTGTCAGGAAGGGGTTCTAGGTAGCTCTGTGGTCCAAGCTCCTACTATTGACTGTGCCAGTACTCGGAGCACTTAGGGCCTTCCCACCTGCTGTTCCCACTACCTAGATGCCCTTCCCACAGGCATGGCGCATGCTTTCATTTCCTTCATGTTTCTGCTCAGATACTAAGTCAAGAGGCTTTCCCTAGCCACCAATATAAAATAGTACTGCCTAACCTTCTAAATTGTTCGAACCAGTTAATATTTGACACATCTAAAGGAATATACATAGCAGCTATGTCAGTTAAGAAAGCCCAGTAATAGACACCAGTGGGCCCACCGCTCAACTTGAGATAAAACACAGCTATTTCTGTTGGACGCCTTTGCTCTCTGCCTGATTCCATCCCCTTCCCTGACCCCTATTCCCCTCCAACATAACCACTATCTTGGATTTTGACCCTTTGCCCAGATTTATGTATCATGTAGCATTTATCACCATCTTGTATAGTATATTTCTATCGGTTTGTGCATTTGCTATATTTCTTCACCAAAATCGAAGCTCCAAAAGGCCAAGGACATTCTATGTTTGATTCTTTACTGTGTATCCACAGTTCATGGCATGTAGTAAGCCCTGAATAAATATTTCCTGAACAAGTGAATGAATGAATGAATGTTGGTTATGGAAATGCTCCCTTCTCCATGATAGTCATTTCAAGGGTAGGGGGTGAAGAAGAACTAGAACTTGCCTTTTCTTTAATCCCTAACTCCTTGAAGACAGGCATCATATCTGATGGGAAAGCCCCTTTGTTTTTGAGTGATGTTGGCAAGTCCATTTGCTCTCTTTCCTCTGTAAAATGAGAGGAAAGAAGAGATGTACCGAATGAGGGTTGTGTAGTCAGTGCTTCATAAACAGTACCTTGTTTTTATTTGTGAGTTCTTCCTTAGAATGTTATGGTTGGGGAAGATGCTATGAGGGAGAGAGTCCTTGGAAGCACCCTCAAGACGTTCCTTGAGTAAAGTAAAAAAAATGAGCTAACAGTTTGTATTAGTTTCTCTTTGCTGCTGTAACGAATGCCATCAATTTAGTAGCTTAAAATAACACAGATTTACTCTTATAGTTCTGGAGGTCAGAAGTCCAAAATGGGCCCAGCCAGAGTGGCTCAGTGGTCGATTGTCAACCTATGAACCAGGAGGTCACAGTTCGATTCCTGGTCAGGGCACATGCCCAGGTTGTGGGCTTGATCTCTAGTAGGGGGTGTGCAGGAGGAAGCTGATCAATGATTCTCTTTCATCATTGGTGTTTCTCTCTCTCCCTTCCTCTCTCTAAAATCGAATATATATATATATATTTAAAGTCCAAAATGGGTACCGTGGGACCCAAGTCAAGGTGTCAACAGAGCTGTATTTCTTCTGGGGGGTCGGGGGGCGAATTTGTCTTATCTTTCCCAGCTGGTAGAGGACTCCTGAATTCCTGAGCTTGTAGCCCCGCGTCTTTCTACCTCTGATTCCACCATCACGTCCTCTCATTCTGACCCTCCTACCTACCTCTTATAAGGACCCTAATGATTACATTTAGGGCCCATGTGGATAATCCAGAATAATCTTATGTCAGAACCTTTCATTCAACCACAGCTGTGAAGTCTCTTCTGCCATATAAAGTGACAAATTCACAGGTCCCTGGAACTCCATGGACATCTGGGGTGGGGGCCTTACGCTGTCTCCCACACCATCCAAGCAACCACCTCACTAATTAGTTTATTTCTTTGTTTTTTTGAAAAAACTGAAATTTATTGGAGTGACATTGGTTAATAAAATTATGTAGGTTTCAAGTGTATAATTCTATGATGCATCCTCTGTATATTGCATTGTGTGCCCACCACCCAAAGTTAAATCTCCCATCACCATATATCCCTTACTACCCTCCCACCCCACTTCCCTCTGGTAACCACCATACTGTTACCTGTGTCTATGTGTTTCTGTCCGTTTATCTTGTTTGTTCATTTGCTGTTTTCAGTTTTTATTTCCCACATATGAGTGAGATCATGTAGTTCTTAACTTTTTCTGTCTGGCTTATTTTGCTTAGCGTGATATTCTCAAGATCTACCCATGTTGTCGCAAATGGCAGTATTTCATCTTTTCTCATGGCTGAGTAGTATTCCATTGTGTATATGTACCGCATCTTCTTCTTTTTTTAAAAAAAAAAATATATATTTTATTGATTTTTTTACAGAGAGGAAGGGAAAGGGATAGAGAGCCAGAAACATCGATGAGAGAGAAACATCGACCAGCTGCCTCCTGCACACCCCCTACTGGGGATGAACCCGCAACCAGGGTACATGCCCTTGACCGGAATCGAACCTGGGACCCTTGAGTCCGCAGGCTGACGCTCTATCCACTGAACCAAACCGGTTAGGGCATACCGCATCTTCTTTATCCAGTCATCCAGCAAAGGCCACTTGAATTGTTTCCATGTCTTGGCCACCATGAATAATGCTGCAGTGAACATAGGGGTGCATATATCTTGGTGAATAAATGTTTTCAATTTTTTCCAGTAGATCCCCAGAAGAGGGGTAAGATAGCTGGGTAATTGTATTCTTTATTAAAATATATTTTTATTGATTTCAGAGAGAAAGGGAGAGGGGGAGAGAGAGTCAGAAACATCATTGATGAGAGAGAATCATTGATCAGCTGCCTCCTGCATGCCCCACACTGGTGACTGAGCCTGCAATCCGGGCATGTACCCTGACCAGGAATTGAACTATGACCTCTTGGTTCATAGGTCAAAGCTTAACCACTGAGCAATACTGGCTGGACTATATTCTTAATTTTTTGAGGAGCCTCCACACTGTCTTCCATAGTGGTTGTACTAATTAGGTTATTTCTTATATGACGACAGTGCATGGTAATCCGGGGTTTCCATCGCGGCATGTAGTAGCCATCTTTGAAGGACTTCTAATATGAACAATGATGAAAGCGAATGGACCTTTTATTTTCTAGTCCAGTCTTTCCAGGGAGATCAGGGTATAGTTCTAAAGGGATTGAAGGAAGAAGTGGGTCAGGATTCCAGGTCGCAGTGGCCTTCTTCTTTTCTATTCTCCTCGCTCCCTGCCTTTCCTCTTTTCCTGCATGTTTTTACCAGGAGGAACGGGAGCCCTTAAACAACCCCCGCCCCCCAAAGATCAAAACCTGGGAGGTTTCCCAAGCCCTGCCCTGAAGCCCACACCTCCTGTGGTGATCTCCAAGCGGCTGACACCCAGTTTAATTACCCGCTGGGAAGTGCTGTCCTGGCAGAGAGTCTAAGAGGTTTTGCAATCAGCTCTTGACAATTCAGCTCCCAAGGGAAAGCCCAGCTCGCCGTTCTGGTTTGCCGTGTTCACACCTCTTTTCTGATGACTCGGAAGAAGTCTGACCTTCTCCCGCACTGGCAGCGGGGTGCTCGGGACAATCGGCCTCTCTTCCTGTTGAGATTTTCTCCCTAAGAATGCTCCTCCAGTTGCCCTGGGCAACACCGCCTCCCTCCCCGGCCTAGACTGACTTGCTCTGTTGAATCTAGTCACTCCAATGGATCCAGCAGGGAGTTCTGGATGTTGCAGTCATCTCCCAGGCCCCATGGGAGCATGGAGCATCATCTGTCATCTCTGTCCTGGGGTGCTAATTCCAGCCGCTGTGTCCATGAAAAAATTTGATGGTTCATTCCAGATACAAAAAAGCTTAAAAACTCATGTTTCTCTTAAAAGATCACACTTTCTCAAGCTCTGTGTTGCCTCACAGAGGGAAGTTTGGGGTCAGAGCCTGGTTTTGAATCTGTTGTGTCATTTATTGGCTATATAACTTCAGCAAATTACCTGAACTGGTTAAATGTCAGTTCCTTTATCTGGAGATGGGGTGAGGGCACACACACACATGCACATGCACACGCACACGCATGTGTGAAACACTAGAGCAAATTTCTTTGAAGCAAAAATATATTCCTGAAACTTGTCACCTGCTACAGAACTTTGAGTACAGAGAGGAGAAGCGTGGAGAGCAGAGGGGTAGATAGAATAAAAGGGCTATGCTTACTATTTATCAGCTGTATAATAGGACTTACCTTTCTCTGCTTCAGTTTCTTCATTGGGAAAATGGCCATAATAATGTTACCTTGAGAGCTAGTTGGGAGTTGAAATTACTTCATACTTAGGAAGGGCTTCCAGGAGTACTTGGCACATAAGCAATAGCTTTTATTATATTTATTATCATTCTCTACGATGGAGATAATCATTAGAGATCTGTGCAAAGGGCTGGGAGAATGACTTCAGTGCATGTTAACTCTCATCATGGACAGCCATTTTTATTTTATTTTTTTTTTTGCATTTGGGGCTAGATTTAAGCAAATGGTATTGTAGTTTTTCGTGTGGACGGTTGATACAGAAGATATAAATTTGCTCAAGTGGTGGAAATGTTGAAAGGACGCAAAAGAACAGTTTTCATAAAGGTGCAACAGGCACCCGGCGCTTTAGGACTGTGACTGAGGAGGCTGAGTTCGATACCACGGCAAAGACAGAGCCTGGCATCCACGGGTCTGAACCTCTGCACTGCAGAAGATCAACAATACGAGTGATTAAAGAAAAATTGAGCTGAGATGAACATTTTGCCTTTCCGCTCATCATAAACACACTTTTGTTGGTCAATATTTGCCTCCTGAATGGAGAAATGGGAGTCAATACTCCCTTCCTATAGTTAGTACATCTGTGTTCTGTACACTACACGTAAGCGGCCTGTACACACTGGCATCGATACATTAATAGCTATATCAATAGAAAATCAACAATAATCATTTATTTTTAATGGCCATCACCACTGAAACACCAACAGCGCAATATGCACAAGACAAAGAGGAACACTCAGCTTGATGGATGTCTGTGGATAATTGATTTAGGTTAACAACTTCCTCTCCTAATGGTGCTAATTGCGTTAATCAACGGACTGATTTCATCAGAGGCTTTCAGAGGCCCAGCCCGGAGGTTGCCAGCTCTGTCTCTGGTTGGTGAGTTAGTTCCCAGGTGAAGACTCCCAGCTCGATTTATAGCCATCAGCAGAGCTGTTTTAGTGATGACTTACTGTCCAACCAGTTAATCTTTTCCGTAGCCCACGAGCCAACTAGACTTCTTGGGCCTGGTTAACTGGGTGGCAGATCTGGGGCAGTGCTGGAGCTGGTGGTGTTATTTTGGGCTGCCCAGAATTTTTTCCCCTTAATACAGCCCCTCCCTTACCTTTGTGGGCACCTGTCATCCCTCTGTGTTGTTTTAGTGGACAGTGACCTATGCTAAGCCTATAGACCAGGGGTGGGCAAACTTTTGACTCGAGGGCCACAATGGGTTCTTAAACTGGACCGGAGGGCCGGAACAAAAGCATGGATGGAGTGTTTGTGTGAACTAATATAAATTCAAAGTAAAGGAGCGGAGGGGAGAGCAAGAGAACCGGATAGAACAGCCGGATCCGGCCCGCGGGCCGTAGTTTGCCCAGGGCTGCTGTAGACTCTCTCTTGGGAATTTAAAGCTTGAGCAGAAGGACTTAAAGGCAGGGAAAAAGATGCTTTCGAAGGTATTAATTTCAGTGGCAGTATCCAGGTAAACTGCACTCAAGACCCCCAGGAATTCCTGGTTTCTGAACATTTTCTTCAGTCCCCTTGGATTCTCCCATGTCCTTTCAGTGGAGTCCTTCTTGGCGTATGTCACCAGAGTCAGCTTCTGTTGCTTGCAGTCAAACAGCCCTAACGGTTTCAGTGGTCACATTGGCTTTATCACCCATGCCAGTTTCAACTGATTGGTTGTGGCTGCATAGAGTGTTGTGTTAAGAAGGATTCAGAGGATTCATCCAAGACTATGGAAAGAGTATAGCCATTAGAAATTAGCAATATCTGCATAGGATAAGTATGTGGGGGAATGACATGGGAGTGTAATATTATTGATGCCAAATATCTGCCCAGGGCTTAAAGATTTAGAGCACAGTGTGTATGGGAGGGAAACTCTAGGTCAGGGGTGGGGAACATCCGGCCCTTGGGTTATATAAGGCCTGCAGAATTATCTGGTCTGGCCCTGCTAAGGCATTAGGGGTGAGTTAATTAAATGTTTGACCAAATATAGCAGGCTAATGTTTAAGTTGATAATTTTGTATGGCCCCCGAATGATGTTATAAATATCCACATGGCCCTTGGCAGAAAAAAGGTTCCCCACCCCTGCTTTAGAGGCAGCATGCCTGATTCACATCCCGGGTCTCCACTTCCTGCTGTGTGAGCTTGGACAAGTCCCTTAACCTCAATCTCCCCTACTACACAATGAAGCTACTATCCCCTCTGCAGGGTTTCTGTGAACATGAAATAGACTAATAACAAGTAAAGGACCATATTAGGGGTACAGTGGGGATACATAAAATTTCTCCTGCTGCTGTGGTGTTGTCATTGTTATACTTGGGGTGTTGAAAGTAGACACCTGAGCAGTGAATAAATGCCTGAATAACCAGGCATGGGTAAGCTGCAGTGAAGTGAAGCAGTTATCATCTCCTGGACTGGGTTCTCTGGCGTTGTCATCCTTGTACTGGGCACCAGTGTGCAATTTGGACCCAATTTCCTTTCACCAGGTTCCTCTCTCTCTCTCCCTCCCTCTCCCTCCCTCTCCCTCTCTCCCTCTCTCCCTCTCTCTCTCCCCCCCCCACCACCAATGTACTTAAGCCGACATTCCTATTTAACATTTACTCTGTATTTTGAAATAGATCATTTTGAAAATATTTCTTTCTAGCCCTTTCCTTTTGGCCATTATTAATACGTGTTGTTGTTTCGACAACCCATTTCAGTCTTGTTTCTAGGACAAAGGAAGTCAAGTGTTTTAAAAAACAACCTCCAGGAAGTTTAATTTGCCAAATTGTTAATAGACAGCTTGTTTACCAAATTTTAATCCTGATCCAGGAAATACTCTAAATGGGCAGCAAACACATACAGTGTCAATCTATTACATCACAGCCGCTAATGTTTATTCCTCTGTTAGCAGGTGCCAGCCACTGTGCTGGATACTTTACATGTATTTTCTCATGGAAGTGACCCCAAAACCTAAGAGGGAGATGCTCTTTCTCCCAGTTCACATCTGAGGAAACTGAGGCACAGAGCAGCTCCTAGTGAACCAGGCTGCTCCTGGGTTCCTTGGCGCCCTGTTGCCGTTAAGCACACCTCATTTTCACAATGCAGTAAACATAGGAAAGTAGGAAGGAGAAGATAAAAACCCTTCGTCACCCCACCGTCTTTTGAGGAAGCCACAGATTCTTACTTTGGCCTGTGGAGCTAATGATAAGCATGGCTGGCATCTCTTTCGTGCCCGATGAGTGCCAGGCAGCGGCACGTGCTTCAGAGCACACTCTCCTTGCACGCGCACAGTGAACCTCTGAGGCGGGCTCTCTGGTGTCCCCATTTGGTAGATGCAGAGGCAGACACTTCTCATCTTCCGTGGGGACCCCAGAAGTGATGCCCTGACCTGAGACAAGATTTCAGGCGAAAGTGGCCTGTTTGGGAGGTGGACCCAGAGCACTGGGTAGGGAGTGAGGAGGACGGGAGAGAAGCAGCCAGCTAGTGTGTGCGGTATCAGGGCTCCATCCCTGCCAGGATGCGGGTGACTAGAGCACATAGGCAGGCAAGGGGCCCGCTCCCACCAGCCAGTGAATGAGGGCCGTTGATTGGGGCCTTAAATGAGGCGCCTCCTCATGACTGAGTCCAGGTGCTGAGAGCTGGAAGTCGGCCTGCCTGTATTGGGATGATGAAGACCAAGGAAGTACGGAGGGTGCTATTGCATTTGCAAAGCTCAGGGACAGTCACTTCCTTACTCGAGGTCACACAGCTGCTCCGTGCAAGCAGGTTAAAAAGACAAGTCCTTGTCAACTGTTTCAGTAATCCCGGAGAAGAGTCACGCTTCCTTTTTCCTCTGCCATCTTGTTTCTCCTACCCCTTCTCTACCCTCCGCCCCACCCAGGTCAAACCTGTGGTCCCCATCAGCTTCCTGGGGATGGACCATAGGAGACAAAGGCATTGCCCCGTTTTTGTTTGTTTGTTTTGTTTTATTATCGGTTTTGGGGGGGTGGGGGGGCGCGCGAGGGCTTGTCTGAGACACTGGCTCCTATTGACTTCTGATTCAAAAATGATTCCAACTCCCTTCGCCTCTTCTATTGAAGGCTAGTCCATTACTATTAGTTCAGTATTGATTTTTTAAAATGAGCCTCTACTGAACCTATTTAACAGCTATTGGACTTGCCACGTTTAAATATTTACTCTGCACCATTGTAGCTGCTGGTCGGGTAGGTTGTCCCTGCTCGGAACGCCCACCCTGCAGCTCTCCAAATGGAAACCTTTAAATGTGGGGAACTGGGTGCTCAGCGAAGGGGATTTTTACGTGTAACAGGCCTAACATGGGATCCTGTGTGGGTGATCTTTGCATCCTGTTTCCCCCGTGGTGGCCATTCACTGATTCCCTCACCCTCTGCCAGCCACACAGTGAGGAGCTAGGCCAGCATAGGAAAGGCAATTTCATATTTCCTTGGTGTGTGTTATGATCCATCATTTTGACTCTCTCTGCTCATCCAGGTTTGAAGATGTAAGACAGAGTTTCTCAAAAATTTGGGGGTCCTGGATTTCTTGGAGACTCTGATGGGAGACAATGGACTCTCCATGTGACTCTATCATTTTGCCTTCAATTTGTGTGTGTTTGTGTGTGTGTGTGTGTGTGTGTGTGTGTGTATGTGTGTGTGGGTGGGAGGTCCTGGGAGTCTAGATCAGGATATCAGGGAAGTTATTTCCAGGAGCTTTGTCTCTGTTTACCAAACTACTAGGAAATCATTCCTTTTCTCCCCATTTGTTTTCTAAAACTTAAACAGGGGAAAGGACATGCGTTCCTTGAAAGTTCTAGCTTCGTAGGAATTTGCATTCTGAGTGCCAGTCCTCTGTGTTGCTCAGCTATTCCTAAGTTCACTTTACACAGACAGTAAAAATCCCCCTCTCCATTTTTGAGAAAACCTTATTTTATATTCACATTTAATCCTCTTTCATTATTTTATTGAAAACTCCTCTGAAAGGGTGAGAAATGATCCTTGCCAGCAGGTAAATCTTGCTCAGATAAATGAATCTCCCCCCTCCCCGACCCCCCACCTGACCAAGCCCAATACCCTGCTTTATGAGGAACTAACCCTGTTTATTCTAAGACAGTTTGACATCTGGGATTCTGGTTTGTGTTTAATTGTAACATTGAAGTGTTTAAGGTCCATCTCTTTTTAAAAATTTTTTTAAAAAAATATATTTTTATTGATTTCAGAGAAGAAGGGAGAGGGCGAGAGAGAAACATCATTGATGAAAGAGAATCATTGATCGGCTTCTTCCCACATGCCCCACAATGGAGATCGACCCCACAACCGAGGCATGTGCTCTGACTGGGAATTGAACTGTGACCTCCTGGTTCATAGGTCAACATTCAACACTGATCCATGCTGGCTGTGTTGTCCATCTCTTTCTGATGCTATCTACACTAATAAAAGAGTAAGATGCAAATTGACTGTACCTTCGCGACACCCACCAGCCAATCAGGAGTGAGTATGCATATTAACCCAACAAAGATGGTGGGTTAATTTGTATACGCAGGCGCCAAGCAGCCGGGGTGATGACACAGGCATTCTGCACTGCCCCAGCCACTCCGGGCCTCTGGGCAGTGTGGAAAGGCAGCTCCGGGCCGGAGCAAAGGCGATGCTGGCAGCCAGGGGAAGGAAGGCCCATTCTTGTACGAATCTTCGTGCATCGGGCCTCTAGTATATAGTATATTTAAATTGTGGAAAGCTCATTAAATTACACATCTCATGTATACACTTATAATTTGCCTTCATTATTGAACATTTATTGTGTGTTCTTGTGTTATTTTAAAAAAACCTCTTACAATAGTCCTACAAGGCAGGTATTGCCCTGCGCCCCATATTTCAGAAAAGGAAAGCAGGGTTCAGAGAGAATACTAATTTTCCCAAAGCAGGTCAGGCGGGAAGTGGTGAGGCCAGGATTTGATCCGAAGGTCTGTGACGCCTCATCTCATTTGTGTAGTCACTGCTATTTCATCGACACAAAAGCACTGTTGTCCACATTCTGCTGTCTTTGTTTCTTTGATTAAAAACACACACACACACACACACACACACAAATTATTTAAAATGAAATTTTATTTTATATTCTGCCTTTTCCCATCATGAGAAGCATGTCTTTTGCAAGGCAGTGAAAACTTTTTATATTTCTTTAATTGCTTCATAATTGTTACTTAACCAGTGTCCCATGAATGAACTTTTAAGGTTGTTACAATTTCTTGCATTATAAGTAACATCATAAGGGACATCTTTAAGCATGAATATTTGTATGGGCTGATCTTGAAAACCAGGTTGTAGTTTCGAGTTCTTTTTTGGTAAGTCAGGGAGGAGAACATATTTTTCAGGTCAAGATGTCTTTGCATTAAACCATATCTCTATCCTGAACCATTTTCTCAAAGCTGGGCTCTTAAAGACACCCTCTTGTCTTCATTTAATTTTCAACACGCAGTGGTATTTTAAAAGCACCTGAATGTGGGCACTCTCATACCATCTGCGCGTGTAGAGGACGGGTGAGCAGGTCATCCCAGGCAGCAGAAAGTCTACACAGGTAGATGATTGGCTTTGGGATGTGTTCTCTGAGTGAGAAGAGACATTTCACCTGGTAAATTGGTTTTCGCTAGTCATGACGTGAGTTTGCATCCTCCAAGTACTTGCTGGCTCCTAATGGGCGAAGGATCAGAGAGCCGAAAGCAAGTCCATGGGAGCTGTCTTCCTCACAGAGTCCATTGCAGTATATTTTACATCCCTGTAGACTTGTCCTTATCCTGCACTAGATCCAGAATTTTGGGAAGATGTGAATGTACATCTGGGACACTGTAGTATCTTAGGGCCTTGCAATAATATTTGGCATTTAATGGGCATTCAAAAAATTGTGTTAAAAGGAAGCAAATAGCCCTGGACGGTATGGCTCAGTCAGTTGGAGCATTGTCCCATACACTGAAAGATCGCAGGTTCAATCCCTGATCAGGACACATATGGGAAGGCAACTGATCGATGTTCCTCCCTCCCTTCCTCCCTTCCTCCCTTCCTTCCTCCCTCTCTCTCTCCCTCCTTCTTTCTCCTTCTCCCTTCCTCTTTCTCTCAAATCAATAAACATATACTTGGGTGAGGATGGACAAAAAAAAAAAAAAAAAAGCACAGAAGTGTAAAAACTAGCCATAGACAATCAGGCAAATAAATACTTGGAAAATGACCCTGCTCATTCGGAATCCTCGGAGACTGGAGGACTTTGAACCCATTTTACAAGGGTTCTAAGGGAGCATTTTCAGAACCACAAGACTTCGGGAAATGACTCTCACCGAGGTGGCTCCTGAGGTTGGGATGGCAGCCTTTGACAGACAGACTGAAATGAGTTCAGTCACACTTCCAGGTTCCTCTCTGTTCGCGAATTCTAGGCACACTCTGGGAGGGTGCATTGCAGTCTGATTTA
Source organism: Plecotus auritus (assembly GCF_963455305.1). Classification (NCBI taxonomy): domain Eukaryota; kingdom Metazoa; phylum Chordata; class Mammalia; order Chiroptera; family Vespertilionidae; genus Plecotus; species Plecotus auritus. Next base: position 9,388,617 of record NC_137779.1, read on the forward strand.
GGAAAAATCTTGGCCTCGTTGGAAAAACAAAAGCCATCTATTTCTCCTTGGCTGTCAGGTGACTATGCAATGCCCCGCAGAACAGATCATCAGACCCTTCCCTGCTGGGAGGGGACACTCTGGCCACCCTGGTAGCATCTCTCTGCTGTGATGGTGCAGTTGTTGGGCCCTCTTCCCTTCCCACTCCTGCTCTTCATCTTCTGCGCGCCTGGCAGGCTGTGGAGGACAGGAATGAATTTATGATGCCGTGAAATGGGCTGGACTTATCCAGGATTACAGGCTAATACCCTCATGCCGCACCTTCCTTATCTTTGAACTTGAGGGAGGGGCTAGGTGAGGAAGAAGGCAATTAAAGGCTCCCAGGTATGTGCTGACCTGTTTGAAGAAGGTAAGACTTTCCCAGGTGTGGACACAGGGGCCCTTCACCCAGAGCCCTATCTCTGTGGGATGGTAAATTCACAGTTAATAAAGATAAGGGCCCAGAGAAACGCCAGGAGGGAGGGCCATATTGGCCGTCCAGCCGATCAAAGCCATTTGTGACTAATTCTCTCACTGGAAATACTGGGGTCAGAAGGTTTCATGTCATGGGGCTCAGGAGCAAAAGCCACCCTGAGTAGAAATGGCTTTGAACCCTGCCTTTGTCATTGAACAGCCCCTGGATTGGAGGCAAGTGTCTTTGCTTCTTTAAGCCTCAACCTTCTGGGCTTCTATTTCCTACAGGTTAGGGCTCTTGTGAAAATGAACTATAATGATACTAGAGGCCCGGTGCATGAGATTCGTGCACTGGGGTTGGGGGGAGGAGTCCCTCAGCCTGGCCTGTGCCCTCTCACAGTCCTGGAGCCCTCAGGGGATATGTGACTGCCGGTTTAGTCCCGCTCCCCGCCTAAGCCATCAGTTGGACATCCTTAGCGCTGCCACGGAGGTAGGAAAGGCTCCCGCCACCTGCGCTGCGCTCGCCAGCCATGAGCCCACCTCGGGGCTTCTGGCTGAGTGGTGCTCCCCCTGTGGGAGTGCACTGATCACCACGGGGCAGCTCCTGTGCTGAGCATCTGCCCCTTGGTGATCAGTACGCGTCATAGCGACCAGTCGTTCTGCCGTTCGGTTGATTTGCATATTAGCCTTTTATTATATAGGATAGGATACTAAAAGCACTCGGCATCATGCCTAGCAATATCCAACCAATATGAATTCCACTATTCCTTATTCTTTCCTTTAACTGTGACTCTGAAGGTAAATAGATTTGGTATGCTTATATTCACTTATTCATCTATTCATTCATTTTCATATATATTGAGCAGTGACAACAGTTCCAGAATTCAGGCTTGGCATAGAGGGTATGGCAATTAGGTGAAAAGTTACCCTTATGAAGCTAAAAACTGAAAGAAACATTAGCAAGACGGATAGCTGTTGCATATTGAATCCTTACGACATGCAGTGCTTTTCCTGAATTTTCTCATCGGATCCTCATAACAACTCTCGGAGAAAGGTGTGACTATTATCCCATCACTCTGCTCTGTAGAAAACCCTCATGGCTTCCCATTCATTTAGACTAAAATCCTCCTCACTGTGGCCCCTGAAGCCTTATGTGATCTGTCCCTACCTCCCTCTTTGACCTCATTCTCTATCAGCTTTTCTGGGCTCTCAATTTTAGCCTCACTGGCCACCTTGCTATTCGTTAGAACTACCAAGCCAGTTGCTCCCTTAGGGCTGCCCCTGGAGCCTCCCCGGAGCTTCACAGAGTCACCTTAGTTCAGTGTCACCTCAGGAGCCTTCCCTGACCTACTTTTCATTGTCTGCATGGCCCTCATCACTATCTGCAGTGATGTGACGCATTTAGTTGTTCACCTACCACACCATCCTTATTGACCAAGAAAGACAACAACAGCAACAAAACAGGATGTTTCAAGGTGTTTTTCCTGGAGCTGGTATCTGCTGCCTGGGTCCACCATTGCCCATCCATCCCATCCCCACTGCTGCACCATTTCTCTCTGGTCTCCTCCATCTCATTTCCTCCAGGGTTCCTTCCTCCCTCTGCGCCACCTGTCCTGGTACGTTAGATTCTCAGGAAGTTCATGCTGGATAAATAATCATTTTTAGTATCATTTTCCCCCCTTAGGACAGGGATGCCCAACAGTTAGACTATTAGTATTAATCATTGTCCATTTTTTATTTAGCCCCTTGACACCAGTAGATTCTACAAGTGTCATGGGATGGATACTATTTATTTCTGAAAGAGCCCAAATGATTTTTTTTTTTCAGGGAAGTTTTGTGTAACGTTTGCATCACTCATGGACGCATTTGACTATCTCAGGAGGATGGCCAAACCAGCGCAGGGTCTTGGACTGTCAGAAAATAAATGTGAAATCAAATCTTCACATCCATTACCTAGATAAATGGTTTCTTTTGTCCCCAGCTCACAGGGTGGATCCTGGGACAAAACAGGAAGTGGCTGGAGAGAATAAACCCAGCTCTGTGGTGCTGGACCGGTGTCTCCCCCGCCCCCCATGGCAGGAAGTGGCAGGCTCGCTATGGGAAGCCCGTCCTGGTGGGCATTGTCTTCCCTAAAGTCCTGGGTGGGATCACCAAAGAGCTTAGAGCTCGGGGCTGGCGCTAAAACCTTGCTGTCAACGCCCCACAGTTCCAAAGTTCCAGAACCTTCTCTATCTCGGGCAGGGCTGTCAGGTAGAAAGGCCAGGTGGGATTCCAGGTGAAGGGATTAATCCTTATTGCTCTCAGGTCATCTCTCCTCTGATCTCTTCATAACACATGACATGCCTGGCTCCTGAGGGCGCTGTCAGAGGGTGTGGCGCCTGCCCCAGGCCTCCTGGCTCCCGACGGCAGGGCTATTACCCTCTGATTAGTATTAATAATTGATTTATACAGCACCTTTTACAAGCCTGCAAGTGCTCTCCGCCGTCGGCCCCTGTGTGGACACACGCATCGCTTCTCTTCACCCTCAGATGATAAGCTGCCACCTCACAGGGTGGGAGGCGGTGGCGGGCGCCAGTCACCTCGGTGGCGCCAATGACGTGACAAGGAGACAGTTTGATGCAGGAAGTGGGACGGTGCCTTATCTGCTGTGGCCGGGGTGGGGGAGCGGGCGGAGGTGACTGGGGCCTGTTATTAATTAGTGGAAGGATTCAGCCTCCAGGAAGCCCAGGTGAGGGCAGTATCTTTCGGCCTTGGGGCAGGATCAGCCTAGGGAGGAGAGGAAGGCAGGCACTGAGGGAATACAAGAAGGTCAATGGCAGAGGTGGGGTAAAGCCAAGGCCTGCCTTGGCATGAATCACGTTAGCATGTTCCACGGGGCTGCATGCCTTAGTTTCCTGTGTCCAGGTTATCCAAGGTTATCTAAGCTCAGGTCATTGGCCGCCATGTTTTGTGGGGCTTGGATGGATGCTGGTGTCTTTTGAAGCCACCCGGGCTATTGTTTGGAGGGAGCTGAGGTTTCTCAGGGCCCTTGTGTGTGATCCCTTTGAGGTCATTCTGCCTGCGTGAGTTCTTGTAAGATCTCCAGTTACTAGTATTTTGGGGAGAAACCACATCATGAAGTTTAAGAACATGGGTTCTGAATTAAGTCAATTTTCGGGTGGTCCATATGAATCCAGGTATCATGTCTTACTTGCTGGGGAACCAGGGGGAAGCCACAGAACCTTCTTGAACCTCAGTTTCTTCCTCTGGAAAATGGGGATGTGAAGAGTAGCCACAGGGTACCGTGGCCCATAGTACGTGTGCCATAAACATGAGTGATTTATTACTTGATCAAGATGGTCATCAACAGCCCTGGCTGGTATGGCTCAGTTGGCTGAGTGTTGTCCCATGCACTGAAGGACTGTGGGTTCGATTTCTGGTTAGGACACATACCCGGGTTTCAGGTTAGATCCCCAGTCGGGGCAAATATTGGAGATAACTGATTGATGTTTCTCTCTTTCTCCTCCTTCTTCTCTCTCTAAAATCAATTGGGAAAAAAAAGATAGTTATCAACAGGTTCATAATCTTGCTCAAATGGCAGTGCTGTCCTAGGAGAAAGGAAACATCTTGGTCATCAAAAAGGGACCCAGTTTCCCACTAAAGGAGGCACGAGACACAGAGTTCTGGGGTTGGTCAGTCTCTGGTGCTGTCTTCCCTGGAGGTCAGTGGAGAAGACCCAGACTCACCCAGGAATAGAGGCCAAGTGCAGGGATGATGCAGAGCTGTTAGGCGGCCAAAAGGAAGAAGTCAGAGGCCAGGAATAAAGTACCACTTTCCCAGGAAGCAGGCAGTGGGGTGTGGGCTGAAGTGAAGCAGGAACGAGGGCTTGCACAAAAACATCTAGGTAAGGATTTTTTCTGACTCTCTTCTACCCAACCCCAGTCCACGGGTTCATGCTCCATGAATAAAGGGCCCCGTGGCCCCGTAAGGGGGGACCCTGTAGCCTACGCTTCCTCCCTCTTGAAGAGGCACAACGCTGATTCCTGTCGTCAGCACTCTGAGAAGTCCTGCAGGAAAGAAAGGCATTGAATTTTATTTAGTTCAGTATTTCCCACGCTTTAGTTCTTCAACCCCTCCTTTTATTTTATTTCATTTCATAAAATAATACATACTTTCCCTGAATATACTTAGGGAGAGATTGACAGGATTTGGAAGAATTGTCTTGCCAAGGCTGGGAAGCAAAAGAGCTGTTGTATCTTATCTGTATGTGTTTTTAATGCTTATTATTAAAAAAATAGGAAACTGTATGAAGACTTACCACCACTTCTAAATTATTGCTGCTGTGCCTGGAGTGTGGCTGAGGTTCTGTGGCTCACTCAGGGCTGAGGAGTGGGAAGTGGCTGTGTTCCCCATGTACGATAAGATCAGCGCTATTTACGGTAACGTCAACACAATAGTAAGGATGGTTGTCAGTCTTGGGGACCCGCTGGTGAAGTCCTGTCCGCACGCCCTGCCTGACGCTAAGTCCAGGGCCTGTTGTTATCTCCTGGAATCCTCCAAAGAGGAAACCGACGCTCCGAGGGGCCGGTGTTTTCCCAAAGTCCTATCACTAGAAAGTAGCCAAGTTAACCTTTGGATCCAGGGTTAGCCCTCGGAACAAAGCCCGCGCGATCACGTTGCCACCCGCATGGACCTAACCCTTCCTTCCCGTCGATGTGGGGAATGCTCCCGGAGTGACTCAGGGTCACAGCTGCTGTCAGCCCCGGGCGGCCTGACGAAGCAGGAGTCGAGGTCCAGTCACTGGAGACCTCCCAGCTCTGCTCAGACGCCTGCTGAGTCACGGACGGGAGGTGCATGGCTCAGGTAGAGCGGGGGGCATGGGAGCAGGTCTCATGTCCCCGCTGTCACAGGGTCCGTGTCCTGTGTGTGCCGGAGCCAGCTGTGTGCTGGCAGGTGCCACTTTCGGTTTCTGAGGCTCACACTTGTGCACACCCGGGGATTGTTGCGTATTCATGCATGTGCCCTATTGTACACGCAGGCCTAGGACACAGACCGGAGTCTCCGGTTTGCCCATGACTGTCCCGGTTTAGCACCAAATGTCCTATGTCCTGTGAAAGCACTCGGACCCTGGCAACCCCGGACAGTTGGTCACCCTCCCAGGTCCTTTAGGCCACATAGAGATGGACAAGTGAGACTGTCTAGCAGGCGTCCTCAAACTGCGGCCCATGGGCCACATGCGGCCCGCCGAGGACATTTATCCGGCCCGCCGGGTGCCGCTGCCTGTCCCGCTTAGCAGCCGACTCATCCTGGGCCCGCAGTGCGCAGAGGAATTTGTTCATAGTTTTTTTTTTAAACTATAGTCCGGCCCTCCAACGGTCTGAGGGGCAGTGAACTGGCCCCCTGTTTAAAAGGTTTGAGGACCCCTGGCTAATGCAAGGGAGCAGAAAACTACCAGAGCAGCAGAACCACGCAGAGAAGGCGGCAAGGCCCAGTCTGTGAAAAAGCAACCACAGGGAACAACTCTCATTAGGAAGAAACCCCAAACTCAGCATCTTCTTTACTCAATCCAGCACTCAATTGAAAAAAGTGCTTTAAAAATGATACTTCCTCCTCCGCCATTACTCACTAAAATAACCGCTGTAGTCGTAACGATCCTTGGAGAACACCGGGCTTCTCGCTGGGCCCCGGACATAGAGCACGTCACGGACCTTACACGTCACTGACAGAGGAGGGTACTGAGGCTCAGGCAAGTTAGGCACTTGCCGAAGGTCCCAGGCAGGAGGCGCCCGCTGCATGCAGGCAGCGTGGCCTCAGGTGGCCTCGGTACCAGCCATCAGCCGCCCCGCTGTCCTGTGACAGAGGTGGGTGCTTTGAGCCCCTCTGGGTCATAGTCACACAGGAACGAAGCTTTCTGAGGTCAGCTTCTTGCTCATCCGTGTGTCCTCAGCGCATCCATCCGGGGCCTGAAGTAAATATGATGCTTAATCAGCATTGGCTAAGTGGGATTGAATGAGGGGAAAACCCATGATTTTTTAACATAGCAGAAACGTATTTTGCAGAATCCCTGGTCTGTTTCAAATGGGCTGATTTCTTTATTTCTTCACTAGTATAAAAACTATTTTAATAATGTCTGCCTCCCTATTGGATTGCACGCTTCTATATTATATATAACATCTTATATATAGAGGATTATAAGCTCTTTTATAGTATATGTAAATTATATTTCTCTCTCACACACACCCATACTGTCTTATTCACTGCTGGCTCCTGGCTATGGTACAGTGCCTGCCACATAGAAGGGGCTTAATAAATAGTTGTTGAATGAAAGAATGAATCAGTAGAGACTGTCCAACAAGAAAACACTGGGTAGAGAAAGCTGTGTTTCTCCCAAGGAAATTTCTCCCCCGCTTCTAAAACAACAAATGGGCCTTGTCTGTGTCCAGCCATTTCAGGAAAAGGGTTGGGCCAGCTCAGCTATGAGGATATTTATTATCTCGGTTCTTGTTTCTCAGCAGAAAAAATGTGAGCACACAACACTCTCCACCTTTTCTTTCAGCCACAGTCACCTCTGGAGTTGGACCCACAGGCAAAATGACAGCTCTGGGCTGGCGGGGACTGGGGGTCGGGCCACAGGGAGTGTCTGTCGGTGAGGCAGCGCCCAATGATGATTATAGATCCACACACAGCACTTCACTGTGCGCGGCCGAAATGTTACCTGTCATTAACCCAGTTAGACTTCACAACAATCTGAGGTTGGAACCATTTCATCTGCAATTTACAGATAAGGAAACGAAGGCACAAAGGTGATGTAAGTGCCCAAGGTCACAGGTCTTGGGAGTTCCTGGTCTTCCACCCTGTAAGGCAAAGGATGCTCATTTCCATAGAAGCTGCGAGCGGTTTGTATTGTGTGATGGGCTGGCCTTCCCACAGAATAAGGACCCGTGTCAATATTAAAAATGCCACTATTAAACAAGGAAATTTATAGTGAACATTCATAATAAAATAGTGCAATTATATTAAGTAATATATCATATTAGTGACAGTAATTACCACAATACAGGGACAATACTTATACTGTTAATTAACATAATAATATTAATTAAAATGTTAACTATTTTAGAGAATGTTAATAATTAATACTAATAGCTACCACAGTTGAGCATTCACTACATGTTAGACACATCTTGGACATTTATTTTTTTTAAAGTTTAAGTTTTGTTGAGGTGTAACTGACAGACAAAATTGTATGATATTTAAGGCTCACATCATGGTGATTTGACAATAAATGTATACACTGTGACAGTGTCCCTCATCGAGCTAATGAGCACTGGTATCACCTCACATCATTATCTCTCTAATGAGAACATTTAGTCCTGCTCTCTTAGCAAATTTCATTTATACAACACAGTGTTATCAACTGTCGTCACCACGTTTTACATGAGCTCCTCAGAGCTATTCACCTATAGCTGACAATTCACCAGCCTCTTCTTACCTATTGACCGGACTCCCCCGTGACCCTGCCAACTACTTTTCTGCTCTATGAATTTGACTTTTTTTAAAAGAAAGGATTGCACATATAAGTGATACCGTGCATTTCTCTGACTTATTTCACTTGGCAGAATGCCTGCCAGGCCCATCCATATTGTCACAAAAGGCAGGATTTCCTTCTTTGTCAGGCCTGAATAATATCCCGATATGTAAAGTCCTTTGCATTTGACCTTGGGACACCTCTCCTCCCATGTAACCCCAACCTTTCTTTGCAAAACATCTCCTTTGTAGAGAATATGAATCTCCAACATCTGGGTCAGTCAACTTTGTTGAGTTGGGTTAAAGAAGTTTCACAAGCAAAACCTACACAGAGGCAAAGCCACCAGCTCCCGTGTGCAAATGTCCCGCAGCAGCGGGCGCTTCTCCCTCTCCCACCCTCACCGCCCCACTGGGCATTTGGCGACCTTCGCCTGATCGAATCCATCTCCATGGATGTGGTTCCCCAGGATGTCACAACTCACAAAGACCGTCCTCAAACCATTTTATCTTTTCTTTCTAAATTCCCAGGACTTCGTCCTTTTGCTACCGTCCCAGAACCTCCCCCACGGGGGCTTTCCTTGCTCATAAGCTAGAGATTTCTGTCCTGTGCGTGGACCTCTCCCAGCTCAGCTGAGCACTCAGCTGAGGGTGTTTCCTTCAGGGGAAGGGTGTGCAGAGGCGGCCTTGGAGAAACTGCTTTGTAGTGAGATTCTTAGACTAGTTCTTACCTGTGAGGGGTGCCTGGCGAGGAGGAGGAAATGTAGCTCAGTGAAAACATGTCAGTTTCTGGAATCAGAAAAACTCGTGGGTTGCCTCTTGTAGTTCCATGACTTGGGGGCAAGTTATCTGTCCTTTCAGGGCCCGGCCCGGGTCCTTATCTCCGCACCAGGAATGGCGCTATCTCCCTTGTGGGACACTGAGAATGGCCTCTACGGTGGACGCCTTCTCGCTGGCTCCCGATGCTTATCTCAGCTTCGGGCTGTCTTCCTTCTCGCCACAGCCACCGTTTGCGTTCACTTTGGGTGCTCCTCTGGGACCCCATCCCACCTTCCAGCCGCTCTGACTCTTTAACCGTACCTTGTTTCTGTCATTTTGCTTGTCTGATACACTTAAGTCTCCCCAAGAATCTGTTTTTTTAAACCTCAAGTTCTATTTTTGAATGAAAACCTCCTCTTTGAACTGTGGACGGTGGGGGTTTGGTGTAAACGCAGTGAGGTGAATCGGTTCAGCTGTGCAACCAGGACTTCTGCTGGAAAGCAGGTTTGGGGTCTGTGTTTCGACCCCTTCCCCCGACCATTTGCAGGGACTGTGGTGGTTGAAATAACGCACCGTGTATGCCACGAAACGTCGGCCATCAGTGGGTCTTGTTGGTTCACTCCTAACAGCTTTCAAGGTAAGAAGTGAGAAAAGGAACAGCAAAATAAACAAACAAAAAATAAGCAAAGGCAGAAAAAAAGAAGCAGTTAACAGAAAATCAGAAAGGAAAGACTGATGAATGACCAACGTTTGACAAGTAAACTGTAGAAACTGTTCTTTGAGAAACTTAACACTTGCATAGGACAAGTTACTGAAAACTTTAAACAAGAAAAAAAAATGAGAAAACCTATATATCCCATGTTAGCAATGAGAAACAAGATAGGAAGTTAGAGAGGGGGTATTATAATTATAAGCAAGTGCTATTAGGATCTGTATTAGGATTGTTTAGCCTCAGCACGGTGACATTTTGGGCTGTGTGATGCTTTGTCATACATAGGGGACTGTCCTGGGTCTTGTAGGATATTTAGCAGTAACCCTGGCCTCCACCCTCTAAGTGCCAGTAACGCCCTATGCCCCATATGGTAACCGAAAATGTCTCCAGACATTGCCACATGCCCCCTGGGGACAAAATCTCCCCTGGTTGAGAACCCCTGTGCTATAGTAAACACTTTGAAAAATCTTAGTGACCTGGAAAACATCCTAGGGAAATATTATTAACTAGAGGTCTGGTGCACGAATTCGTGCATGGGTGGGGTCCCTCTGGGTGGCCTGCAGGGATCAGGCCAAAACCCACAGTCCAACACCTGCAGCTCCTACCTGCCGCTCCCGCTCATCCCGGCCCCACTGTGCCTGCCACAGGCTCGCGCCCAATCAGTCCTGATCGGGAGAGGCTCACCCTGCCGCAGCAGCGCTCACCAGCCATGAGACCTGAGTCTGGAACCCTCCCAAGGGGAATGGCCTGTGGGATCGGGCTGAAACCGGCTCTCCAACAATCCCCTGAGGGGTCCCAGATTGCAAGAGGGCGCAGGCCAGGCTGAGGGACCCCACCAGTGCACGATCAGGCTGGGGAGGGACCGCAGGAAGGCTCCAGGGTGTGTCTGGCTCATCTCGCTCAGTCCCAATCGGCTAGACCCCAGCAGCAAGATAACCTACCAGTCAGAGCATGTGCCCCCTGGTGGTCAGTGCACGTCATAACAACTGGTCAACCAGTTGACTGTCTGCCCCAGGGTGGTCAGTGCACGTCATAGAGAGTGGTTGAGCAGCCTTAGCATACATTAGCATATTATGCTTTGATTGGTGTTTGGTTGTTCTGCCATTTGGTCTATTTGCATATCACCCTTTTATTATATAGGATATCCTGACCAGGTCAAACGTCTAAGAGGTAGAATTCAAATCAAGGTCTTTCGGGCTCCAAAGGTTAGTAGTTTCCATCTGTAAAATGGAGTTAATGATATATACTTATAGGGTTGTTATGAAGACTTAAAAATATAATACATGCCAAGTGCATATGTCAAGATTATCAAGGGTAACAATAATCTAAGTGCTTTGCATGTACTAGTATTAACTCGTTCCATCCTCATAGTAACTCTATGAGGTAAATGATATTATCATCCCCATTTTACACATGAGAAAACAATGGTGCTAAATGTTGAATAGCTTGCCAGAAGTTATACACCTAGTAACTGGATTTGAACCCACATGGTCTAGCTCTACAGTCCAAGCTGGTAACCACTATGCTATGCTGTACCCAGACATGGTACTATCAATTTGTTTTATCTATATACTAGAGGCCCGGTGCACGAAGTTCGTGCACGGGGGTGTGTGTCCCTCAGCCCAGCCTGCACCCTCTCCAATATGGGATCCCTCTCACAATCCAGGACTGCTGGCTCCCAACTGCTTCCCTGCCTGCCTTCCTGATTGCCCCTAACTGCTTCTGCCTGCCAGCCTGATCACCCCCTAACCACTCCCCTGCCAACCTGATTGATGCCTAACTGCTCCTCTGCCAGCCAGTTTGCCCCTAACTACCCTCCCCTGCAGGCCTCGTCACCCCTAACTGCCCTCCCCTGCAGGCCTGGTTCCCTCCAACTGCTCTCCCCTGCAGGCCTGGGTCCCCCCCAACTGCCCTTTCCTGCAGGCCCGGTCGCCCCCAACTTCCCTCCTCTGCTGGCCTGGTCACCCCTAACTGCCCTCCCCTGCAGGCTTGATCGCCCCAACTGCCCTCCCTTGCAGGCCTGGTCCCTCCCAACTGCCCTTCCCTGCTGGTCATCTTGTGGCAGCCATCTTGTGTCCACATGGGGGCAGTCATCTTTGACCACATGGGGACAGCCATCTTGTGTGTTGGAGTGATAGTCAATTTGCATATTATTCTTTTATTAGATAGGATAGAGGCCTGGTGCATGGGTGGGGGCCGGCTGGTTTGCCCTGAAGGGTGTCCCGGATCAGGATCAGGGTGGGGTTCCCTTGGGGCGTGGGACAGCCTGGGTGGGGGGCCTGTGGTGGTTTTCAGGCTGGCCACACCCCCGGTGACCCAAGTGGAGGCCCTGGTATCTGGGATTTATTTATCTTCTATAATTGAAACTTTGTAGCCTTGAGTGGAGCCAAGCTTCCTGCTCGCTCCGTGGCCACAGCCATTTTTGTTGGGATTTATTTATCTTCTATAATTGAAACTTTGTAGCCTTAAGCGGAGGCCAAGGCAGGCCAGGGAAGGCAGAAAGCTTGGCTTCCTCCATTGCCAGGGAAACCCAAGCCTCCTGCTCTCTCTGTGGCTACAGCCATCTTGGTTGGGTTAATTTACATACTCCTGATCGGCTGGTGGGCATGGCTTGTAGGTGTAGTGGATGTACAGTCAATTTGCATATTACTCTTTTATTAGATAGGATGATTCCACTGGGTAATATATGTACGTCTGTACTATGTGTGTTTGTGTCTCTCTAGGTGTATTAAAACCAGGGAAAACATGTGCAAAGTTGTCAACAAGGTCACCTCTAAAAACAACCCTGGGTCCAAAGAACCTAGCCATGAGCTATAGTCCATGCTCAACATACAGTAAATTACCCTTCTCTCTCGACTGACAGGACTGAGTGGTTTCCTGGAACATGGGGCTTTCCGTGCTGAAACTTGGAAGGTCTCGGGCAAACCAGGCCAAGTTGGTCATGCTCACCCTTTCCGTAGGCAGTGGGAGAGAGGAATCAAAGTCAGCACCGAAAAGAGAAGCCACAGCTAATAACGTAAGTGAGAACACAGACAAGGAAGCATTGGAGTGAAATCATGGGGTCTTTAAGGAACTTATCAAAATTAAGTGAAAATGATCTGAAAGTTAAAATTAGATGTCAGCAGCCATAACTTTTATGCGAAAATAGGAGATGTCTTATTCTTACCAAATTTAAAGCCTATTATAAAGATACAAATATTCAGACAGCATGGGCTAATGCAAAATAGACACCTAGATACATGGAATTAAATATAACCTTCCATAAATACACCCAACATCAGTGAAAAAGCTGGAAGTTCAAATCAATGGGGAAATTGTCATTAGTTGAAAATGATACTGTGACACATGACAAACTATTTGGCATAAAGTCAAACTCTTATGCTATGTGGCAAATGAATATAAATAGATTAAGAGGTACCTGTAAACACTGAGATTATAAAAAATCAGAGAGAAATATAGATGAACTTTTATTTGAACCTTGGTTGGAGGAGCCTTTTAAAATCATAACAGGAAAGGCAATCCTACATGTGATATATTAAACCAAATAAAATACAAAAACCAAAAAGCACTAAAAAATCAAAAGGAAAATGACTATGCGAGACACTATATAGGTGGAAGTAAAATGATTATTGGTTTTATTATCTGAAGAGTTATTATATATTAATCAGAACATAAATGTATAAATAGGAAAAAAAGCAGGCTGGAGATAGGCATGACCAGTTTTCAAAGAAGAAATATAAATGGTGAATTGAAGCTCTAAAAAGGTAATTGACAGCATTATCATAAAATCAATGCAAATTAAAACAAAACTGTTTTGCCTATGAAATGGGCAAAAAGAAAATAGAGCACCCATTACTGAGATGGTGGGCACTACAGGTCGTCAGAGACGTCACCAGGAGGCACATACAAAGATGATCCTACCAACAGGATGGGAAAAAAGGAATGAGCAACAGATTCTTACAGAAAATGTGGTAATGCTATGCAAGGGACAGTTTTACTTCGTGATTGAAACTTTGGTCTTAATAAAAAATATTAGTGATAGATACAATCTTTTTAAAAGTTCTAAAAGAATCTGCAATACTTGATACCACTTTTACCCCAAAACAGAATATATATGTATGTATACACTGAGAGAGAGGTAAATAGAGCGCCAGTGGTTCTCTGATTGACTTTTATTTCATCTTTGCCTATTTCTGTAGCCCCCAGTTCTTATATATCATTTCTTTCATGATAAAAAGTGTATTAGATATTTATAAAAATAATTTCAAGAAGCCGATTGTCCTTTGAGCTGAGTTCTTTATTTTTAACACATCAGCATTTACCTGTTTTGTTTTGTTGGCTTCTTTTTTTGTTCCTGGACTTGTCAAACCTGTAGGTCAGGAATAAAAAACATTTTGTGGGATGATGAAGGCTTAGAGAGGTTTCAAAACACAAATATTTCCCTAGAGAGGCTTGGCAGGGCATTTGCAATTGATTAGTTGGGATTAAGTACTACCCTTTTCTTTCCTCTTAAAATTCAGATACCTCTGGAGGGGGTCACAGTGCTGGAGCCTTCATAGGTACTCAATAAATGTTGATCAATTTGAATTGAAGGCAGAGATACTGTCATGTGACTTGGTTTGTACATCAGTTTTTCTCCTCCCCAATGAACACTGGAGACACAGAGATCTCTGCAAAATTTGTCTCATGGGTGTGGCTGATTTTATTTCTGAGGTTACTATTTAACTGGGACATGGCGAACATAGGGAGAAGGGGTGAAAACAAAATGCGGAATGCAAAAGCACACTTCTCGAAACATACTTCTTTCCAGACCCATCCTCCTCACAGCCAAATTGTTGGTAGATGGGCAGTTGACTGGTCGTTGGTCCAAGTAAAACATTTTTCATGCATCCATCCCTTCATTCATTCACTCACTTAAAACCAGAAGGCATTCATGAGCCATGTGGTTCAGTTTCAGTTTCCCTGCCACTATTAATAAAACACAGACAGCCCTGACCGGTTTGGCTCAGTGGATAGAGCGTCGGCCTACGGACTCAAGGGTCCCAGGTTCGATTCTGGTCAAGGGCATGTACCTTGGTTGCAGGCACATACCCAGTAGGGAGTGTGCAGGAGGCAGCTGATCGATGTTTCTCTCTCATCGATGTTTCTAACTCTCTATCCCTCTCTTCCTCTCTGTAAAAAATCAGTAAAATATATTTTTAAAAAAACCCACAAAAAAACCCACAGACAACCCAAGAATGTTTTCTCCCGGGGACTCAAGTTCCTTATTTGTACTTCTTGGACACTGTGAAATGGACATAAAACCTATAAACCATGGCCTGTGCCCCTATCCCTGGTCTCTCTCCTTGTGAGCCTATCTAATGGAAACTGAAGACCCAGCTGGGGAGCAGTTGCAGGGGAGTAGGGGAAGTGAACTAAGCAGGTAGACCAGAATCCTCCTGAGGATTAGGAAGAGGGACAGGGAGTGACTAACTGTGTATTAAACACCATTGGAGGCACCTCACATCGTTCTTGTTGAACACCAACAATACAAATTGGATCACATCACCCCCATTTTGCAGATGAAGACATGGAAGTTGATGTCCTATGGTATAGCAACTTGAATATGAACTTGGATATTTGCATGAAGGTGAACACACTTCCTATTTTGCTTGGTTCATGCACAGTTCATGTTGGTTGTCTTGGTGTAATTATTAAGAGTGGTTCCTTACACTTTCAAAAGTGTTACTGTTTGGGCCTGGCTAGCTAGCTCAGTTCGTTAGAACGTCTTCCCAATTGCGCTAAGATTGTGGGTTCGATCTCCGGTACAGCAAACCTATGTTTTTCCCTGCCCATCCCTCTCTCAAATCAAGTTCTTAAAAAAATATTTGCTTGGGTGATAAATTGCATTGTCACCTGTTAGAATGATCTCGGCTTCAGGTAACAAGCAGCCAAGATTCAGGAGGTTTAGACAGTAGGGACTTTATAATCTCCCAGATCAAGAAGTGCATTTAGGCCCTGGCTGGTGTGGCTCAGTTGATTGAGCTCGTCCCATATGGTTTGATCCCTGGTTGGGATGTGTGTGGGAGGCAGCTGATCGATGTTTCTCTCTCTTACCTCTTTCTAAAATCAATAAAAAACTTTTTAAAGAAAAGTACAGTTGGGATAGTTCAATGATAAGCAGCTCAACTTCACTGAAGACAGAGGTCCCTTCTGCCTTTTCCTTCGTTAGCCTTTCCAGGCTGGTTCTATCCCTGTTGGCTCTGGTTTCAGGCCTCACTTTCTCACACACCAATCACTAAAGGCAGAAAAAGGTCCATTTCTTCCTTGTATCTCATCATAAGCACAAAGACGCTTTAATGAGGTCACATGTTCTCGCTTCAACCAATCACTAGCAGGGAAATGGGGTCACATGATTAGCTTTGACCAATCAGTAACTTTTTCAAGCACCGTAGGGATCTACCGAGCAATGAAAAAAAGTGGCTGGCTTGAGTCAGCAAAGCATAGAGGCTGCTCTGACTAGCTGGTGAAGAGAGACCAGCCAGTTCGAAGGACCACAGATGGCTATTCTCACTACCCCAGCCTCCCTCTCTCAATGACTGTGCCCTCCAAGAGGTCATATCTGCAGGTCAGAGGTGGGAGTGGGAGGCATAGTTGGAAGGAAATGCAAACCCATAGCCTAGCGATGTAGTACATCCCCTAGGACAGTGGTCAGCAAACCGCGGCTCGCGAGCCACATGCGGCTCTTTGGCCCCTTGAGTGTGGCTCTTCCACAAAATACCACGGCCTGGGCGAGTCTATTTTGAAGAAGTGGCGTTAGAAAAAGTTTAAGTTTAAAAAATTTGGCTCTCAAAAGAAATTTCAATCGTCGTACTGTTGATATTTGGCTCTGTTGACTAATGAGTTTGCCGACCACTGAGCTAGGATCCCTTGAAGGCACTCAAGGCATTTGGGAAAGCTTTCAACAAACGGTGGCTTTTGAACTGAGCATTACGGATGTGGAGGAGTTTGCTTTGCAGCTTTTGGCAGAGGCAGTAAAGGACATTCCAGGTGGAGGGAGCTATAGTTGCTATGCCTGGGGATGAGAGAGAGTACAGTGTTGCCAAGAGATAGCAAGTAGCCCTGTGGCAGGTGAGGGCCCCCCCGAGGTGGTGACAGAGATGAAGTTAGGGAGGTGCGCAGAGCTCTGTCCTGGAGGACAGACAAAACATGCCAAGAAGAGGAGGGTTTTGTTAGGGAGTCACTGACAGGTTTTGAACTTAGAAGTGGTCAGACTTCCTCTTGTTGACCTGAGGAAGTTCTCTTCACAGGGAGTTGAGACTTCCAGGACAGATATTTTTATTTTTATCCCAAGGCCTGGCAGTCCCAGCTGGCATGCTGTAGAGAGGGCTCTTATAGTCAGGGGTGACGTGCACGACCGTGAAAATGATTAACCTTGGCATTGTTCCAGTGGAAGAGTGTCTCCTTGCTCCATCGCTGTGCTTACTTTGTGGCAAAACCTGCTGTATGTCCACAAAATTCTGTCCTTTTTCCTCCTGGACACAGGCTACACTATTTTTCCGGGTGTTGGCAGGAGTTGGGTCAGACCATGTGACTAAGGACAGCCTTTAGAAGGTGGGCATTAGTGATATTCCCAACTTGCAGGCCTGGCCCCTGAAAACTTCCCACACCATCCTCTTGCCAAATGAAGGAGACTCCAGGGCGCAGAGAAGGGCAGGGTTACCTAGCAGAAGGGACCCGGGGCTTTGAACCCCCAGAACGAAGCCCTCTGCTGACCTCCACTGTGCTTACTATTATAGAGAATCAAACTTCCATGGTGATAGACCTCAACACTCCAAAGTTTTGTTTATTACAGCAGCTTGTCTACCCTAATACATGCTGCGTAGGTGTCTAAGCGCCTTTGAAACACTAGGGAAACAAACAAAACAGCTTCTTGACAAGGTAAAAGAAATGCAGGGAGGGTGGCAGCATTAAGAAGATTGAGGGTTTGGGGGGACCATATGTGGGGTGCGGATAGGAAGCCCTATCTTGCCTGGGTGTGGTGGGGGGTCCATGACATCGTGAAGGTAAATCACCTAGTAGGAGCTGTATCTTTCATGGAATAAGTCAGGAAAAGTGATTTTTTTGGAGTTTGTAGCTAGTGATCTTAGAAATATCTGTAAAAGGGAGAGAATTAAGAGTGAAGATGAAATGAGACAAGGATTTTAAAACACTTAGCACAGAGCCTATCCAATAATATGGAGGCTGCTGTAACAGTAATTACTGGGTCTAGCTGACATGATTACTGCAAGAAATGACAGGGCTGAGCGAGCAGTAGGTTTTCGGAAGAGAAGGCATCTCAGGCTTGGGGGGATGATACGAGCAAAAGTGTGGAGGCCGCAGTGATGAGGCACTCCCGCGAAGATAGCGTGGTGATGGAGACGCCTCGGGAGTGGTGGCAGGCGGGGAGTGGTGGCAGGTGGCAGAGGCAGGCATTGGCACAGAGAGGTGGGGGCCGAGGGAGAGAAATGACACCAGGTGGAAGAATGGCGAAGCTCTGTAAACAGCCCCGTGACCACGCCAGCTCCCAGTGAACTCAGATCATTCCGATTGCCACTGGGCACACGTCCCTGCAGCATGCAGGCGCCTCATCATATCTTGCGTGCTATTTCCAAGAAGCTCAAAGGGCTTTCTGGAAGTTATCTGCTTGCTTGTCTCAACAGCCTGGGTGTTATCGCTCCCATCTCACAGATGGAAAAACAGTGGTAAACCTCTTCCCCAGGGTCAGAGCATGACTCAGTGGCCCACGTGGAATCCGGTGACAGGTTTCTCCATCCTCGGGGCCCTTCCTCAGCCCCCCCAGGCGAGGTTCGGGCCGCCAAGCAGGCGGCATTTCTTTTTCCTCAAAAACAGCCATGGAGCCAGACTCCTCATTAAATATTCTCTCAGAACAAGTGAGAGGCTGGTTGCATTCTGTACTTTTCTTCCTGGGATAGATTATAAAAACGTTTAAACGAGCAGAAAAATGGACAGAATATGACAGCCGATGCCTGTATACCCAGCAGCCAGATTCTACAGGGAGCCCTTCGGTAGTGTTACTGTACTAGCTGAACTGCTAGGCAACAAGGTCACGTCCTTGTCAGTGATAGTCAATGGACGTGTCACTATTCCAAGTCTTTGGAGCATTTGCAAATGATAAGAAAACTTTTTTTAAAATCTATAAATATTTCAGCTCCTCACCTGTAGACTAAAGTATTTGCTATCAAGATAAAACTACAGCAGATTTCAAGACGATTTTCAAGCTGAGAATGTGAGCATAAATCTTTAAAAACGTTGTTATTTATCAATTATAGTTCAATTCAGTATTATATTCATTTTGGCTGTAAAACATAGAGGTTAGACATTTATGTAGCTTACAGAGCGACCCCCCATCTGTCTAGTCCCCACCTGGCACCACACATAGTTATCACAATAGTATTGATCACCTGTCACCTTCCCTGTGCTGGACTTCACATCCCCGAGCACGCATCTTTAAAATAAAATGCCAGGCTATTTCACTAGATTTGTCTATTTGAAATAAGAGAAGACCTCCCCCCACCCCGCGCCTGCTAAAAAAAGAGGGAAGATTGTGAATAGGGAGTATAACCTGCAACCCCGAACACAGAATTCAGGTCCTGGCAAACATGCGTGAGGTCAGGAGATAGAAACTGCCCGGCCAGAGACTTGAAGGAGCCAAAGAAATCTTTAGATCTCGTCCCAGAGAGGGCCCAGGACTCGCCCAGGTCACACAGTGAAAGCCTTGAAGGGACAGTATTAGGCCGGCAAGGTCTGATCCCGGAAGCAGAGCTGGGGGAACGTACTGAAGGGGTCACAGCCTCGTGCCAGCATAACTTTCTCCACTCTAACCACTCCAAAGGCTTCAGTGAGCGTGCTTTCTTACAGGGAGATGGGTGCCTAACAGTGAGCGTTCCCTGTGACGGCGGCCACCAGGCCAGGTGCCAGAAAGAACCCTTTTTGGGAATCGGGGAGGAGGAGAGAAAATGGGCGGGGAAAGCTGGCTTGAATGTGCATCTAAATTGTCTTCTGCCCAGTGAGTATGCTCTTGGCACAGCCTTCTCTGCCCAGCGGCGTCGCCCTGCATCCGTCCCAAGCTGCCCCTGCTTGCAGCGGGGAGGCTCCCAGCTCTTTATCTGCAGGTGTTATCTGGATGCACCGCCTGATCCGAAAAACGGATCCAGATATTAAGCCTGTGTCACGGGGCTTCTCCCCAACACGCCTCCCGATTTAGCTAAGAGCAAAAAGGCTGTGGGTCCACAGGCATCCCTGCTTGTCCCTTCCAGGAGGCAGGGGTGCCTGCATGGCGGACCAGGGGCAGGACCCATTCTGAGAACCCCAGCCTCCTGCCTTGCCCCCAGGAATGCACTCAGCAAAGCAGCCTTTGAGCTCCTGGCAGAGGCCCCACCAGAGGAGGAAGCAGCATAGACTCATGTGCCTGCTCTATCAGTTCGTCATCTCTGGTCTGTGCAACCCTGAGAGACCGTAATCTCTTGGGCGTCAGTTGGGATTCTGTCCCCAGCACTAAATTCATTTAAGGGAGGGGGATGTGCGTATTAATAAGGAAGATAACCAAACAGCCCAGGCGGTGATACTCCCTGACCTGCCCCCAGGCTGGTCTTAATGACTGTTTGTGAAGTGGTGCAGAACCTCAGATGAAAGGCGCCCAGGTGAGCACAGACCTGCCTCCTGATGTCAGGACACCTGCTGAGCCCCCCCAGGGGTCCAGCTGTTCCTGCTCCAGCTGGCTCAGGGCTGGGCTCCTGCAAACAGGCCTGCCCTGGGACAATGCAGAGGGCCACAGTCTCAGAGTGGGGGCGGGGCAAGGCAGGGGCTCGGTGGGCAGAGGGGGGAAAGGAAAGACATGCAGGTGAAGGAGAGAAAGAGGGCAAGAGAGTAGGGGGCGAAGAGGAGAGGAGGGGGCAGGGGATGATTCAGAAACAGGTAAAGAGAGAAACCAAAGGGGGAGAGAGAGAAAGAGATGGAGAGAGGGGTCAGTGTGAGCCAGAAAGGACAGGGAGTGACCAGAGACACAGAGACTGGGGCGCGCGCACACACACACACAAACACACACACACACTCACCCACTCAGGGGGGGAGGGGGTACAGAGAGAAATAAGAGTAGAGGCACAATCAGGAGACATTATTAGCAAGGCAGAGCTTTAGGGAGAGCCACCAGGAGAGGTGATGTAGGGAGAGGGTGATAGGAGTAGACCCACAGGGGGCTAGGCGTCAGGGCCCTTCCCGCTGAGCCCTGCGCCCCCTCCCCGCGTCTCCACGTCTTATCAGCTGCGCTCCGCGGGCGGTGGCCTTGGGCGCGAGGCGGCGGCAGCGCGGCTTCATTGCAGGTGCGCTGGCGCCACAGAGTCTGAAGCGGCCGCTCAGTGACCGGCTAGGCGGCCAGGAGGGTGGCGGCAGCAGGCACCGTGCGCGAGCAAGGGCGCAGGGGCGCGGCCTCCCCTTTGCACGCAGGGCCCTGACCGTCGCTTGGCAGGCGCGCATTGCTGGCCCAGGCACCTGACCGCCCTGAACTTGAACGAGCTATCTGCCCTGAGCAGGAGGCCTCGCTGGCACCTGCCCCTGCCGGCCCCCAGGACTGGCAATGCAGGGGACCAGGGACTGTGCTGGGGACTAACATCTCCACGAAGCTGCTGCTTTCGAAGAGCATCTATATTTTGCAGATCACCAAAACTACCGGTTTTCCACAGATGCTCTTGTGCACACATTACGTTTGGCAAATTCATTCTTTGCATTTGCTTCCTGGAGTAAGGAGAGCCCTCAAGGGTAGGGCCTACCTGGGTTTGCATCTCAGCTTTGCGGTTTATAAGGTGCGGCCTGGAGTAGCTTCTCCCCTCTCTGTGCCTCAGTCTACCCCTCTGTGAAGTGGGAGAACAAATGTGCCTTCACCACTGGGCTGCTGGGAGGGTTTAAGGAGTGCAGAGATGTCATGCTTCAGCGGTCCCCTGGCACACAGGGGTTGTTATTTGGGCGTTGGCTGTTGTTATCTTCGTGAATGGGGGTGGGGAGTGGTTGACAAGGGAGCTGGTGGAAACTCACCTGCTGCTGAGCCCTAGGATTGGTGCCTCTGAGTCTCCTTCCCTGGGATGCAGAGAAGCCGGGCGTGCTGGGCAGGCCTGCTGGCCTTCCTCCAGAGTGGACAAGCCAGTTTTCAGGGCCAGGGCCTCCTGTTTCCTCGGTTCCAGTAAAATGGGTCTGGGGCCAGCCGCCCCACTCTAGGCCCTCCTTGTCTTTCTCCCGGGGTTGCTGAGGTCCCCAAATCCTCGGGCATGGTGACTACACACAACTGGAAGCCAGCCTGATCTGTGTTGTGATCTGGTTCCATCTGTAAGAGTCATGTGTGTGACCGTGGGCCAAGTCAGCCCACTTTGCCGAGGCTCCGTTTCCTCCTCTGGAACACAGCAGTCATAAAGGTGATGCCTGGGGCGTTCTTGTGCAGATTAAATGGTGCTGCAGTTGCCAGGAGTGGCTGGCTGACAGCCGCCGGGTCCCCCTCCGAGAGAGGTTTCACCCCAGTGTTCACACTCTCCCTGCACTGCTCCCAAGTGATGGCTAAGCCTGGCCATCGGGGCCTCCTCTGATGGCCAGTGCTGCTTGGGCATTCCTCAGCCCCCTTTCTCAGAGCGGCGGTCTTGGACTCGCCTGCCCAGTCCTCCTGCCCCTTCCCTGTCCCCCCTTGACCCGGCATAGGCGTTCCCAGAGAAATCTCTGGACTGTCTGACTCCATCTGGGTATCTGCCTCCTAGAAGACCTAGCCTGAGTCTAAATGAGCTAATCTGTGAAAGACTCACACACAACGCCCAAGTGTGTGTCAGGTGGTATTCTTATTAGGACTGTTACCACTGCATTCCTGCTGCCAGCATTCTGTCGTGGGCAACAGAGCCCTTTCTTCCTTCCTGTCCCATTTTCTCTCTATTCTGCAAACACGTATCAAGATCCTCCCAGGTGTCAAGCTCCAAACTTCATGCTCAGTTTACAGAGCTCATACATGGCCCCTGCCTGCACAGAGCTCACTGCCCAGCAAGGGAGACAGAGGAAACAGACATTCCAATGCAGGGTGGTAACAGCATAGATGGGGGAAGCAGACCGCTAATAGGAGCACAGAGGAGGGGTGTGTAACTTGTCTTGGAGTGGGCAAGAAGGAGGTGCAATCAAGGGGGGCTTCATGGAGGTGACATCTGTGCTGAGTCATGAGGGATGAATGGAGTTATTCAGATAACGCAGACAGAGGGAAAGATCTATACCCAAATGAGTCAGGCAAATGAAACAAGCCTAGTAGGGCAGTAGGACAGGGAGGGACTTTTTCTGTCTGAGAGGGGTGGAGAGTCTTTGTGGAAAGGATGACACGTGATTGGTTCGGGGAGAATAAATAGCAGGTCAGTGTGTCCTAGTGGTTAGATGAGGGGAGGGTCCCAGGGATGTGAGAGAAGTGAGGGAGGTGGGCTGTGGTGGGCATTCCCCATCTAAAGGGGACCAGGGAATAGAGCTCTGGTGGGCCAGAATTTCTGATTTTTTGAGAGGAACTGACACTTCAATGTGAAATTTCTCATTTTTGTTAAGTTACTACTCTAGTGATTTTCAACCTTTTTCATTTCATGGCACACATAAACTAATTACTGAAATTCTGCAGTACACCGAAAGATATATTTTTTGCCGAGCTGATAGAAAATTAGGTATACTTTTGATTCATTCACACTGGATGGCTATTGTGTTAACTGTTGTCATTTTCTTTTTTATTTGACAGTCTAAGGGAAAAGAGGTCAGTGAGATATTCCATGTTTTAGAAATTCCTGCATCACACCAACACCGGTTGAAAATCGCTGTACCACTCAGTAAAAGCGCTTTAAGAAAAATCTAAGACCAACCAGCACTGGAAAGAGTAAGCGGAGCCTATGGGGCCAGAGCTGGCCCTGGAACCAGCCGTGTGAGACCTCTGGGGTGGAGGCAGGAGAGAGGGTGGTTACAGACGTCACATGTCAAACAGGACCTCCAATGGCCGGAGGGTGTGCCAGCACTTTATTCCTCAAGTCCTGACAAGGCCTCCAGTCACACAGTCTCCCTTGAGCTTGTGCTCTCAGCATGTCAGAATGGAGCCACAAGCGTTACACCTCAGCTTGGCCCCTCCTGAGACGGCCCCTGCAGCAGCCGTTATACTTTACAGTTCAAATTAGAGGGAGGCCGGGGGCCCAGGGCTGCAGCACTCAGGGCTGACCTCTTCCCTTCAGCTCTGTCTCCCAGAGGGCAGAGGGGCACGGAACCTTCTAGAACCCAAGGAACCTTCTAGAACCCGATGCTTCGCTCCCACATGTCCCT
Source organism: Plecotus auritus (assembly GCF_963455305.1). Taxonomy (NCBI): domain Eukaryota; kingdom Metazoa; phylum Chordata; class Mammalia; order Chiroptera; family Vespertilionidae; genus Plecotus; species Plecotus auritus. The sequence goes on from NC_137779.1 coordinate 9,412,366, forward strand.
CACTAGAATGATGGCCCTTTTTCCTAAACCCTTTCTTGGGGCTGCCCCATTTTTTCCAGTTTTTATCATTAGAATCGGGGCATGCCGACCCCAAAATGAAGCAAATCAAAGAAAACATGAAGGAACCTGTGGAGGTCCTCTCTTGGCAGCCAGGGGGGAGTTCCCCCCGTGAAGGCAGTGCCATGAGCACAGCAGTCAGAAAGAAACCCTTTTAGCTAAAACCAAGATCATTCCCGGCCCAGCCATTTCATTATAATAATGGTCTACCGTGGACAGGCAATTTAGGAGAAAGGTTAGCGTCCGGATACAGTTCTTACCCTAAGAATTTGAGGCCGGGAGTTTGAGTGGTGCATGGGGCTTTTAGGGTCATTTCCCCGGGTTGCAGGCCTGTGCATCATAGGTAATCTGTGCTTTCAGAGTCCTCAGGCAGCTTGGCTGTGGGACCCGGGAGGAGTCTGATTACTTCCAAGCAGCCATTAGTTAATTGCTCCGCAGGCCAGGAGTTTACAGGGTGGGCCCATGAGGACCCTCAGGGTACCCTCCTCCTGGTGGGATGGAGCGAGTGTGGAGCAGACACAAGTCTGCAGGCCCCTCTCAATTCAGAGGCCTTACTGTGTGTCCCGTGAGAGAGGAATCTATCAGAAAGGGGGTGCTGACCATGCTGTGTCATTCTGGGGTGACATACATGGGGACAGACCTTAATAACGCTCAACTAAGCCTCAGATGGCGTGGCTCAGTGGTTTGAGTGTTGGCCTGTGCACTGATGGGTCTCAGGTTTGATTCCCGGTCAAGGGCATGTATCTGGTGTGTGGGTTTGCTTACCACCCCCAATCAGGGCACGTGCAGGAGGCAACAGTCAATGTGTCTCTCTCACATCGGTGTTTCTCTCTCTCTCTCTCTCTCTCTCAATCTCTTTCTCTCTCTCCTTCCCTCCCATCCACTCTCTCTGAAGAAGCAGTGGAAAAAATATCCTCAGACGAGGATTAACAAACAAACAAAATAATGCTCAGCTGATGGATGGGGGACTTGCACTCAGGACACACGTAAGGACTGTTTATTGGGGGCCTGCTGATTGCTCTCTGAAGGTGTCCCAGCGGGCAGGGCAGGACCAGCGCCCTCGTGGGGCGGACACTTACCTGGCAGGTAGCTACTAAGGTGTCCATGAGTTTTCTTGGGCTGGGTGACTTAAAACAACAATTTATTTTCTCACCGTTCTGGAGGCCAAACCTTCGAAATCAGGGTGTCAGGCTGAAGGCTGCGGGGAGAAGCTGGCTCCCCTCTTCCAGCTTCTGGTGGCGGCGATGACCTCTGGCCGCCTCACTTCCCAGCTCTGTCTCTGTGGCCACGTGGCCTTCTCCCTGCCTATCTCTTCTTATGAGGACATCAGTCATATTGGATTAGGGCCCACCTCGTGACCTCACCTTAACTTGATCACATCTGCAAAGACCCTATTTCCAAATAGGTTGCATTCACAGGTGCCAGGGGTTAGGATTGCAACCTGTCTTCTTAGGGACATAATATCTATAATAATAAAAGTGTAATATGCTAATTAGGCCAGGCGTCCTTCTGGACGACCTTCCAGACGAAGCCAGGGCTGCCTGCCAGCAGCCGGAGGGAAGCTCGGGTCCCGGGTGCCAGAGGGAAGCCGGTGCCGGCAGCCGGGGGAAGGAAGGCCCACTCTTGCACGAATTTCGTGCATCAGGCCTCCAGTTCAATCTATAACAGGCCATAATCAGGGAATGGGTCTAGTCTTGAAGGGGAGAGTGGGGGTGGATACGGGGTTGTAGGCTTCTTTGAAATGCCGATTGGAGAAGGGGTCAGAATGGGATGTTTGTCTTGGAGGAGTGAGGATGCATCGTTGGGAAGGGTTTGGACCAGGCGATAAAAGCAACTCGCCAACCGAGAGAAGACCCAGTGATTAATTCCAATGTGTGTCAGTATCCTCACATCTAAAGTTCCTCTTTGTCAAACCCAAATATCAACTGGGTGCTCTTTTATTTATTCCTAAGACATTGCTCTGTGCTAGGCTTCTGTCTGACATTGTACCCAGGCCCCAGATAAAGAAATTGAATCAAGATTGAGAAAATGCAGTCAAATGGACAGTGTTCTGAATGTCCCGGATGAGGCGATGGGAGGCATGTAGATGGAAATAAGAGAGGGGATAGCGAGGGGGGTAGAGCTTTGAGACACAGAGAAATGGGTCCGAGCTCCAGCTGCGGTTGAGGAACCTCAGTGACCTTGGCTGTGTGAGATCTCCTCTTTGAGGCAGAATGAGTTCCTCAGCCCTGGTTTTCAGCTGCTTGTCGAGAATAGGACCTAGGACTGTGCCCGCCCCATAGGCAGTGCCCATTAGATGGGATTATGGTGAGGACTTGGCCAAGAAACTAACGAGATACAGTGACCACACATGAGAAATCAAATCCTAAAAGATCTGAACCAAATAGCAAGATGGAGATAGAAGAGATGCCACAGAGCAGAGTATAACTAACTGCCCGCTGACGGTTATTAACAATAATGGGCATAAAAAAGAAACTGACTGCCCGGCCAGTGTGGCTCAGTGGTTGAGCATTGGCCTATGAACCAGCAGGTCACAGTTCAGGGGCACATGCCTGGGTTGTGGGCTCGATCCCCAATAGGGGTGTGCAGGAGGCAGCCATCAATGATTCTCTTTCATCATTGATGTTTCCATCTCTTTCCCTCTTCCCTTCCTCTCTGAAATCAATAAAAATATTTTAAAAAGAGAGAGAGACTGAGCTTCCGAGGGGAGATTTATGAGTGAGGTTGGCAGGCAGAATCAAGGGGGCATTCCTTGCAGAGAGGATGGACAGATGTTGGCATAGCGTGGGCAAGTTTAGAGTCTTAAATTGTTCCGTAGGGCTGGGTGACTGGAAGCAGACGGCTGGCTTGGAAAGGGAAATCCAGGCCCATATATTTGAAAAGGAGGTTGGAGTTTGTAATGGTTTTAAAATACGCTCGCAAAATCTTCGTCACTCCTCACATAAGGAGGTAAGTGCTCATCCCTGCACCTTCCAGTGGGCGAGCCTGGTGACGGGGATGATGCCGTGTGACTTCTGAGTCTAGGTCACAAAGGGAGATTTAGTTTCTACCTGACCCCTGCTCTTGGGCGACTCCACGTACAAACTGCTCTTCCGAGCCCCATGGCCTTCCCAGAGAAACAAGAGTAATGTGCCATGGTTGCGTTGTTTCGTCTCATGAAGCTCGAGGGGGAGGGGGTGTGTGATGCAGTGATCGATAACCAGAACAGGGTTGGGCTCGGAAGTCAGTTTCAAAGGTGTGGGTTTAAAACTGCGGCCAGTGGGAGCCACGGAAGGTGTTGGAGCTGTGAGGGACATGATCAAAGTGGTGCTTTAGGAAGATTAATTTGGAGGCTTCTGCCAGGTAAGCGCAGAGTGAGGAGATGGATGTGGAGACACCTGTTAAGAGGCGAAGATTGAATGCTTTGTCTAGTTCCTTCCTCCTCAAAGGTCTCTAATCTGTCCCCGAGAGTGGGTGGCTCGGCCGGGGCACTGTCTACAAGTACGGCCTTGCCTGCCACAGGGAAGCGTTCCAAATGCCCAAGGACAGATGACAAAGAGAAAATCGAGGTGGAGACTGGGACGGAGGCGGCGTTGTGGGAGGTCTCCCGCCTCTCGGCACCGCCCATCCGGCTGCTCCAGGTCTAGGGGCGTGGATGCCGGTGTCTTGAGTGAGTTGAGGATTAGAAGGTAAACCTTGGTGAAATCTTAAGTGTGTAATTTACCACATGAATCACCAGGTAGAGCATTAACACGAAATTTACAGCCTGGGGTAGCAATTAGTGTAATTAAGAGCCTAAGATGCTTTGGGGTTGGAGGCACCTCTGTTCACTTTTGAGGTGGAGCAAGTAGGCGACTGAGAAGATAAGCCCCAGGACGGCCAGAGGCCGTCACAGGTAATGCACAGGCTGCTTTTCTTCAGAACAGCCACAGGATGCCCATGACCCTTCGTGACAATGTAGGTTCTTTCCGGGGGCGAGCAAGCTCCGATGTCTTGGACTGTGCTCGCAAAAGCTGCAGCAGTTGCTAGAAGCCAGTCCAAGGCGTTGGCCTGGACAGTGTTTTCTCCGAGCCTGGTCCAGTTCCACCTGTGTTAGACCCACCTGGGGACACGTCCTCTAAACCACATCAGGGCAGCGCCCCAGAACTGTTGCATCTGAGCTGCTGGGCAATGAGCCAGGACTGGTGTTCTTAGCAGGCACCCGGAGGTGCTTAGCCACTCTGTTTGAGAAACCCTGGTCAATATTTTAGAGGAAAGTTCTTGGTTTTCCATCCTAGATTGCACATGAAAAGAGTTTCTTTTTTTAATTACTAAAGTAACACATGTTCACTGTCACCAGTTAGGAAAATCTGGCCTGCTTTTATTAACGATGGAACATTCGTAGAATGTTTCATGTGGAAATGTTCACTGGGGTGTTTTCGACTTGACGGTTTGCATCTCCGGGTAGTGATTAGCAGGTTCGCTAAAGGAGGCGGGAGGGAAAGTTTCCAGCTTGTCTAAGTGGCCTTGTACGGGGTGGCTGCCTCTCATGAGAACTCCGGTTGGAACCCTTTCAAAACTCCCAGGATGTGCCAGGCAGGAAGTCCAGTGAGGCTATAATTGAGCGTCGGAGGGCGGTGGGCGAAAGGGGAGAAGAGCCTGTCCAGGATGTTCTGAATCAGAGACAGGAGCTCCGCAGATTCAGCCATTCAACAAGTATTTAACTGAGCACCTACTACGTGCTGGGCATTTCGGGGACTCTAGTGCACCTGTGAGCAGACCTGTGCTTCCCTACGGTTCCAGACTCTAATGGGGCAAGGCGTCCATGTCATTTCCACCAGCCCGGGGAAGGTAGGCATCAGAGAGAAACAAAGCCATATTCATTCACCTTTGCAGGAGAATCTTCCCCTTAAGAAGGCCCATCTTCCTACCTTGGACAAAAGGCAATTTCATGAAATGCTGATACACCCCTTTGAGGATCTCCCAGACTTCGTAAAGAAGGGGCTGACAAACCAAAAGCCTGTTGCTATGGGCTCAATTTGGAGGTCAGCCTATTTTACTGGCACACAGCCCCGCTCGGTCATTCATTTCCATACTGCCCTGGCTGCTTGGTGCTACAGCATCAGAGCCCGAAAGAGATGGCCAGCCTTGCTGTGGAGAGCTCCGTGCGGCCCAGACGTGTAGGGCTCCTGGGTGGTCCGTGTGGCTGGTGAGACTGACCCACCTTCCATGCTGGTGCTCTGGCATTTAGGAAGAGGAGGGACCTCTCTCTGCCTACGCATGTTCTGCATACATCTGGCTCACGGGTTGTTGTTTTCTGGGCCTGTCAAAGTCTGGTGACAGCTCTGTCAAAGGTCACACTCCTCCCGGGCACTGTGGCCTTCCCTGCAGGCCCCCATGTGATGTCTGGGACTCTTGCCTTAATCCACCAACAAGCCCTGGGTGGGAATGTGAGCCTTGTTTGGTTCTTGAGCTGATCTGCAGATAACACGGAGAAACGGCGGCCCGGGAGCCAGCGATGATAGAGGTCGGGCCCCGTGCTGTTTGGGTGGCACGAGGTAGGGCTGTGAACGGTGCTGACTGGACGCCTGGTCAGTTACTGCTCAGATTCCTCCTCCTCCCCGTCACCAGGGTTCTTCTTCTTGGGGCTCTAATGACAGGTGGCAGTGATGCCGAGGCCCTAATGCCCAGGGATACTGGGTGTTATGCTCCCAGATGCCTCTGCTTCTTGTCTCCTGTCTCTTGGGTGGCCTTCCTTGACGTCCTGATCCCTGGTGCACTCTGCCTCCGGAGGTTCTGAGGTTCTGTGAGGGCTGCCGGCTCCCCTGGGGACCAGGGCAGTGCCCCAGAGCTGAGCTGCGAACAGTTGCCCAAGCTCAGGACTCCAAGGGCCTCAGCCAAGGACATGGAGAGGGGAAGGTTGCTGGGCAGACTGCAGGCATGGGTTTCAGCCTCGCCTCTGCCCTTGGACAAGGTCAAGTCCCCTTTGGACCTCAGTGGTCTCATCTATTAACAACCTAATAAGATGGCTGAGAGGATTGAATGAAATGCCGCACCCCACCAGCCCCATTGCAGGTACTCAGGAAAGGCGAGCTACTTGTGCCCTTCTCTCATCTGAAACCTTCCATGACCCCAGCCCGATCAAAGCCAGGGAGGAGGTGGAACCAGTGATAAACGGAGAGAACAGAGAGGACAGAACGTGCAGAGGCCCAGGATACTCCTGGGAGTGGGAGGTTTGAGAAGCACCAGAGGGCTTGTGGGGCCAGGGCAGGGAAGGAGGTGAGGAGTCTGGGCTGGGTCAAGTCAGGAGGATCTACAGAAGGCATTTGGATCTGATGCGAAAAATCAAATGAAATTGCAGGGGCTTTAAGCAGGGGCAAGACTTGTTCCAGTTTCCAGGGATGAGTCTGGCTGGTGCGCGGAGAATCCTGGCACATCCTTTCTGAAGGCACTCGGTGGGTGCCTTTGTCCCCGTGACCTTCCTCGGGGCCTGCCTTTCCAGAGGACTTGCAGGTCTGAACGGGCTGGGGAGCAAGAGAAAGGCCTGTTGCTATTGCGAGTTCCCAAGGCCAAGTCGAGAGCCCTGGCTCCTTCCTGGCGCTGCCTGGAAGCCCGTTATTTCCCAGGAAGGAAAGGCAGCGGGTACAGGGGTTGCTGTCCTGCCCAGGATCCTCCTGTTCGTCACGCTGCCAGGGCTGCATCAGCCCCTGGAGAAAGAAGCCTGCGGCGTGGGCAGGGACGAAAGTGACTGTGTTCTCCGTGCTTTGAAGTCAGACCGACTTCCCTCCGAATGTGGCTCTGCCGCTTCCTAGCTGGGAGGCCTCGCCAAGCCCCACTGAGTCTCAGTTTGCTCATCTGTGAAGTGGAACTGTTGCTCGCTAACTGGCATGCGTTGCTGATATCTTTATGAGCTGTCAGACCGCTGGCCTGCGTTTTCGTATTTTGAGAAACTGGAAAACTAAAGGAGAAAGATAACTATGATTCCCAGCGATTCCAACAGCCAGAACTTGAAGAAGCGTCAGTGTCTGTAGCCTTAACTGACTGTGTGTGAAGTCTCGGCAGTGACGGGAACTCCGATTGTATACTTCCATAGATTGAACGTGAATCCTGGTCTCCCAGGAGCCTAGCTGTGTGGCTTTGGATCAGTCACTGCACGTCGCTCAAGCTTCATCTTTAAGTTTTGTTTTGTGTTGTTAATCCTCACCAGAGGATATTTTTCCATTGATTTTTTTTAAGGGTAAGTGGAAGGGAGAGGTAGAGACAGAGAGAGGAACATGGATGTGAAAGAGGCTTATCGATTGGTTGCCTCCCGCTTGTGCCCTGACCAGGGCTGGGCACTGAGCCTGCAACTAAGGTATGTGTCCTGGACCAGAATCCAACCCGGGACCCTCCGGTCCACAGGCCTATCCACTGGGCAAACCAGCGAGGGCTCAACCTTCATCTTTAAGACGGTAATACTTCCTTCAGAACAGTGCTAATCGATCTGAATGAGGAACTGCACTGAAATCGTCTTAGTGTTAAGTGCATTTATCCTAATTCCTTGAGCGATGGTCATTCGTGTATAAAAGATGAAATGACTAGGACATACGCAGTATGTTTTCACACGGGGTCCCATAGACCTCGAGTCTGGTGTGGGCCCTGCCCGACACGTTGCAGGTTCCTGGCGTGAGGTCCGTTCCCTTTGGTGGCTGGGGAGCCGGCCAGAAGGACTCCCATAGTGTCTGGCTCTGATGTGAAGGCCCGTGTTCTCTTGTTGACACCTCGCCCTCCTTGAAAACTGGGCCATCGCTCCAAAAAGGGAAAGCCCTTTGCTCTGAGTCACGGGCGGGCGGTGGGCTGTCGGCATTGTCCCGTGGAGCCGGCGGACCTGGAAGAGGAACTCCTCCCAGCTCAGCGTCTGGACTACTGCCCGGGAGGATGTGTCAGCCGGGGGCCCGGCTTGGCCAGGGAGGGGCTCCTCCCCGCAGCCCTGGCGCCAGCCGAGGTCCACTGAGGTCACCGCAGGCCCCAGACTGGGTCACGGGGGAAGACCTTCCTTCTGGTGTCCCTGTGCCACCCGCACCCCGCCCTGCACTCCCCAACCAGGACCAGAGGATGCCACTCACCTACTTCCTACCTGGCAGTGGCTGCTGTGGATTGTAGAATACAGTCCAGTTTCCGACCATGGATCACACAGCCCAAGGCCACAGGGTATTCGGAGCTTTCTGCTCCCCTGCCTTCATATTCTTTACACCTCTTTCTAGACCCGTGGTCGGCAAACTGCGGCTCGTGAGCTACATGCGGCTCTTTGGCCCCTTGAGTGTGGCTCTTCCACAAAATACCACGGCCTGGGCGAGTCTATTTTGAAGAAGTGGTGTTAGAAGAAGTTTAAGTTTAAAAAATTTGGTTCTCAAAAGAAATTTCCATCGTTGTACTGTTGATATTTGGCTCTGTTGACTAATGAGTTTGTCTACCACTGGTTTAGACCAGTGGTCACCAAGCGGTGGTCTGCGGACCACTGGTGGTCCGTGAGGTCCGAAAGGTTGGCGACTGCTGGTTTAGACTGTCCAGGGGAGAATGATTCTATCCCCCAGGGGACAACTGGGCCATGTCCAGTCATCACAACTTGCCGAGGACGGTGCTGCTTGCTGACACCCAATGGCAAAGGCCAGGGATGCTGTTAACATCCTGCAACGCACACGACGGTTTCCAGGACATCCGAAATGCCAGTCGTGTCACAGCTGAGAAACTGGTGCAGACCTCACCTCCTCCAGAAGCCTGCCCTGACTCCTGGTCTGAAGAGATATGTCCCTTCACTCCCACACACCCCTGATCTGACCTATCGCAGCCCCCACCACTCCGTGTGGTCCTTGGGCTCCAGCTGAAGAGCCCAGAGGTCTCTGTACCCACATCGTTGTCTTCCTTCTCCTCCGCTTGGGAGTCCCAGAGGTCAGGGCTATGTCTCGTGCCCACAGTTGCGTCTCCAAGATCTTTACTAGAATCGGACACGTTGTGAGCACCCAGGAAGGAAGGAAAGAAGGAAAGAAACAAGAGACTGAGACTCAAGAAGGCTGGTTTATGTGCCCAGCCGGAGAGGCCCAGTGGTTGAGCGTTGACCTATGAACCAGGAGGTCATGATTCAATTCCTGGTCGGGGCACATGCCCAGGTTGTGGGCATAGTCCCCAGTGGGGGGCATGCAGGAGGCAGCCCATTAATGATTCTCTCTGATCATTGATGTCTCACTCTCTCTCTCCCTCTCCCTTCCTCTCTGAAATCAATAAAAATACATTTAAAAAACAAAATAAGCTTGTTTATCGGCTTCACTGCCCCCGTTGTGCTCCCGCTGGCCGAGTATTAAACTTGCTCGCAATTCCAGTCTCTGCAGCCCGGTCCTTGTGAAAGGTCACAGGCGAGTGGGGATGAGAGCGGCTGAGCCCTTTGTAGAGGAGAAGACCTACCCTTTTGAACTAGAATGTTGTTCTGCTCACGTGTTGCCCTGATACTATCTGTTGCCCCTCTGTGGCCGGCACATGGCTTTGTGCTGAGAACAGTGGAGTGGCAGTCTCGGGATCTTAATCTCTCATCTACGACTTTATTTTGGAAAACTGCTGGCTCCCAGCTCCACCCTTTCCCCAGCCCTTGCTAATGCCTTCAACAAAGATCCCAGGAAGGGAAAATAGGATCGAGTTCATCCCAGCCAGGAATCCTCCCCCGGTGGGTGGAGTGGGTCCCACCCCCCATTCAATCTTTTAATATCAGCTCCCCACACGCCCTCGAGAATCACCAGCTAGAGTTGAAAACAATGGGCAGTTTGAGAGAAAAAACAACAACAATAGACTTGGGGCCCTTCCCCAAGCCAAGATTCTCAACTGTGCCCTGTGGACACTGGGGTGGATGATTCTTTATGGTGGGGTGCTGTTTGCACTGTGGGACATTTAGCAGGCTCCCTTCATATCGCAATGGCAACTGTTGGCATCTGGGTTAGGGGAGGGTGTGGATCAAGAATTTCACCTGTGTCAGTAACGTGGGAGAGATTACCCTTTGGGACAGTAAACTGGGTCCTGCAATCTAGTCATGAGATTTTCCCAGGCCAGCTCCAAGGCCTTGGGCAGGTCGGTAGACATCTCCGAGGCCCGGTGACCTGATGGATGCATGCGAAACCCAGTTGGTCTCCACTCGCTCATGTACTCATCCGCTTCCATGGTTTCACCATCTAGAATCCAGTCATCATATGTCTGTTGTATATGTGGCTCCTACAATGATTGAATCCTCAGGACCACTCTACGGAGTTCTCTGTCTGACCTCATCTCCTGCTGCCCATTCCTCCTGGCTTTCCTGCTCTTCCTCCAGCATACCAGGCACATTCCCACCTCAGGGCCTTTACATGTGCTGTCCCTCTGCCTAAAACATTCTTCCCCGGGTGTCTGCATAGTTTGCTCTCTCACTTCCCTTAGATCTCTCAATGTCACCTTCTCAAGGAGACCTTTCTAAACCACTCTGCCCACTGTAACACTCTCTCTCTCTCTCCCTCCCTCCCTCTCTCCCTCTCTCCCCTGCTCTGATTTCTCTGTTTAACTTGCTATGTAGTTGTCTTATTTGTTTGTGACCTGTCATTCCTCACAGGAATGAGGGTGGAATCTGGGTCTATTTGGTTCACTGTTCTCTCTACAGTGCCTAGAGGACTGCCCGGCCCACAGTTAGTGCTCAGAGAATATTGGGATAGATGAATGGATGGATGATTGAACACACCTCTGACTAGCCCTCATTTTGCAGAAACGGGGGCTCTGAAAGGTTAAATCAGTTGACACAGCTAGCAACGGGCCTAACCAAAATTTGACTTCTGTTCTGCCCGCCCTGTGAGCCAAATGGCCCTGCTGCAGCGATGGACCCGCTGCCTGGCCGGGGGGAGGGCAGGATCACACACATAATCATACACTGAGTGCACAAACTATGATTTCACAGGCGCTGCCGAGGACAGATGCAGATGCTTGGAGAGTCTCATTATGGAGCTGACTCAAATCTTTAGGGTCTTCCTTAAGAGCTCTTTACCTCTTTACAAATTAAGGAAAATATGTCTCCACAATAGGCTATCTGTCCATGGTGATTTCAGATTTGGGTTTCAACAAAATCCCGAACGAATGAAGGGAAAAACATCACCGGGAGTGTTTAATCCTCATTGTCGCAAAGCCAACCAGCCACAGTATTCAGTTGTTTTTTTAAACAGACTTTCAGAAAAACAACAATATCCGTCACCCGCGCCCTTGCTAACTCCTTCAAAACAAAACGGCCAGAAATAGGACTTGGGAAGCAGCCGCTGGCTCGTGCTGCCTCAGATATGAAAAGTAGAAAGTTCATCTGCATATGAACACAATGGCTGGATCCTGTGTGCGTGTGTGTGTGTGTGTGTGTGTGTGTGTGTGTGTGTGGAATACTGAATACTGGTGTAGGAGGCAGGAGGCTCCAAGGCCATAGCACCCACCGCAATTGATTGCAGCATAAAAGGTGGGCGCCCCACGCAGCCTGCAGGCTGTCCTCGAGAATGCTCACTTGGTGGTTCTGAGGCCTGGCCTCTCACTGTGATAACAGTGAACGTCTCCTTTCGCCAGACCCTGCTCCAGGCCTTCAGTGCAACCCTCGCCAACAGGGTGCTTCCACCCCCTTCCTACCTGGGGAAGAGCGATGGTCAAACAAAGCGGCTTATCTCTAGGCACAAAGCTAGGAAATGGCCGAGCTGGGATTTGAATCCGACTGGGGTCCAAAGGTGAGAGTCTAACCCTTCAGGACATGTTTGCTCATCTCCTGGAACCTCATCTTAAAAGAAAATAATGTCAGCAGCCCCTAATTTAAATATTTATTGAGTCCCTACTTGGATGACTCTGAGTTCTAGAAATCCTCCTCGTCAACCCTCAGAGGACCGAAAGAACCATTTTCAAGCATGGAAATCAGGGTCAGGGGAGTTAGGGAACTTAGATAGGTTTCTAAAGCCTGGAAATTCAAATCATAGAGCCATGATTTGAACTCCAAAATATCTCGATTCAGCATGTGAATGTCTAGATTTATAGCCCTTGCTCTTACACTATCCAGTAGTTTTGTTCCCTTGCCTTCTCCTGGTTCTAACTTGCAATCTAGGTCAAATTATTAACTCTCTGTGTGCCTCAGTTTTCTCATCTGTAAAATGGGGATGATGATGCTGCCTGCTTCAAAGGATCATCATAGAACCTTTAGAACAATACCTGACATGTGGACAGTATTGTTGTTATAGCTGTTGTCATTATCATTATTTCTTATTAGAAATTATTTCTCCTTTTGTCTAACACAGACCTTTTCAGAGAGTCAGCACTATCTCTTTGTCATGTCACATACCCACTTTTACTTACTTCCTGCTTCAAACGCTTGAACCTGACCACCTTGTGAGAGCCACCACCTCCATGAAGCCGTCTCTAAAGTCCAGGTCTCACAGACTTCTCCCCCCTCTTCAAGTCACTCCAGCCTATTTCAGGCACCTCAACACAGAACCCTGCACTGCTTTGAATATGCCCTGCTTCCAGAGTGTACTGACATACGGATGTGAAAGAAGACAGTCACAAATGGCCACATGTCACATGATTCCATTCATATGTAATATCCAGAGCAGGGAAATCAATTCAGATGGAAAGTACCTTAATGGTTGCTTAGGGCTCGAGGGATGATAGCTAAAGGGTATGAGTTTCTTTTGGAGGTGATAGAAGTATTGTGAAATTGACTGTGGTGGTGAAGGTACCTGTCTGTGACTATACTAAAAACCATGGAAGTATATACTTTAAATGACCAAACTATGGCATGGCATGCAAATCATATCAATAACACTGTGACAGTTATTCAGTGTTGATACCCTGAGAAACAAAATCAGAAGGGAGACTGCTGACCAATGTAAGAAAGAGTTTCCTGACTCTCGGCGAGGAAGATGCTGATGATGCTAACATACACCACAGTGTTGGGTATTGGTTTCTGACTGCTGCTGTAACAAATGACGCCAACATATTGGCTTTTTACAAGATGAACTTACTATTTACAGTCCTCAGGTCAGTGAGAGTGAGTCAGTTTCCCTGGGCTACAGCCACGGTGAGCAGGCCGTGTTCCTTCTGGGGCCGCAGGGAAGCACCCACTCACTCGCCTTTTTCCAGCTTCTACTTTACCCGCCCTCCTTTCCTCACAGCCATTGCACCCCTCCGACCTCTGCTTCCATTTTCAACTCTCCTTCCCGACTCTGACTCTCTTTCCTCCCTCTTACAAGGCCCAGTGATTGGGCCCAGCTGGGTAATCCAGGGTAGTCTTCTTCCTCTCATGATCCTTAACTTAAATCACATTTGCAAAGTCCCTTTGCCACATCTGGTGACAGGTTTACAGGTTTTGGGGATGAGGACATGGACCTGTTTTGGGGGCGGGTGTTATTCTACCTCCCCCAAGGTAGAGTCTTCATTCCTTTACAAAGGAAATGGTCCCTCGCCTGCTCGCCTGTCCCCTGGGATATACTCTACTTGCCAAGACAGTTCCTCAGGGGTCCCCCTGGGCGGGGGCTCCTGGTGATTTCTGTAAGTCCTGGCTCTCTTTGCTTTCACTCCTGCTGCCTTCACTGGAATGAGTGAGTGTGGGTGAGTGGCTTGGCTCTCAGACAAGGCTGATTGAGTCTTAGCTGTACTACTTACCTGCTGTATGCCTGGTGGGGGGGAGGGATTAATTAGCCTCTTTATACCACAGTTTCCTCATCATCAAAACGAGGATTATAATATCCAGCTCATAAAATTGGTGTGAAGTGTAAGCCATGACCCAGGCCCATGGGAGTGGTGTATTAGTTCATAGGTATTATTATGGACATATTTCCCCGCCATTCTTTCTTCTGTCTCTTTATGTTCTATCATACGAGTTTTCACACTGTATTGAAAACATTTGTTCTCATGTCTGTCAATACATAGCGAGCAAGGTCATCCAAAACCATGGTGGATATTATTCTAGGAACTTGTGCCAAGAGAAGATAGAAAAAGCAATGAAATGCATAATTATACAGTCAACGGTGTATAACCATAGCTCTATAAAACTGTAATTTGTCAAGTAATAAGGAAGTACTATAAAAATCAAGAAATTACAGAGAGGATAAACTATTTTAATTAGGATATTCTATAATAACTAGAGGTCCAGTGCACGAAATTGGTGCATTGGCGCGGGGGTGTGTCCCTCAGCCCAGCCTGCACCATCTCCAATCTGGGACCCCTCGAGGGATGCCTAAACGGGATCCACTGGGATCGGGCCTAAACAGGCAGTCGGACATCCCTCTCAAAATCCAGGACTGCTGGCTCCCAACTGCTCTCCTGCTCGCCTGCCTGCCTGCCTGCCTGCCTGCCTGATTGCCCCTAACTGCTTCTGCCTGCCAGCCTATCACCCCTAACCACTCCCCTGCCAGCCTGATTGATGCCTAACTGCTCCCCTGCCAGCCCGATTGCCCCTAACTGTCCTCCCCTGCTGGCCTGGTCACCCCTAACTGCCCTCCCTTGCCAACCTGGTCATCCCTAACTGCCCTCCCCTGCAGGCCTGGTCACCCACAACTGCCCTCCCCTGAAGGGCTGGTCCTCCCCCAACTGCCCTCCCCTGCAGGCCTGGTTCCCCCCAACTGCCCTCCCCTGCAGGCCTGGTCCCCCCCAACTGCCCTCCCCTGCAGGCCTGGTTGCTCCCAACTGCCCTCCCCTGCAGGCCTGATTGCCCCCAACTGCCCTCCCTTGCAGGCCTGGTCCCTCCCAACTACCCTCACCTGCTGGCCTGATTGCCCACAACTGCCCTCCCCTGTTGGCCATCTTGTGGTGGCCATCTTGTGTCCACATGGGGGCAACTATCATTGACCACATGGGGGCGGCCATCTTTGACCACATAGGGGTGGCCATCCTGTGTGTTGGAGTGATGGTCAATTTGCATATTACCATTTTATTAGATAGGATCAGTTCTTAAAGATACTAGAAATAAAAATATACCATTAAAAAAAAATACATAATGAGCTCTTCAAAGCAGTGGGTGAAGCTCTTCTCTCTCTGTATCCCCAGGACCTTGCAGAGAGTGGATGGGTGAATATAAGTGGTGCATCACTGGATGGAAACATAAATGCGTGGATGCATAGCTAGATAAATGATGGGTAGGAGGTTGTATGTATTGTGTGAATGTATGTAGGTAGGTCGGTAGTTATAGACGCATCTAGGGGTTTCATGGGTGAATGATAATTGCATTAGTAGATGTTTGGATATATGAATGGATGGGTATATGTGTAAACAGATGAATGGATATTTGAATGGATTAAATTTTTCTATGAATAATGATATAAATGCATGGATGAGAGGATGGGTGCCTCTGTGGATGCGTGTGTGTTTATACATGTATGTATGAGTGAATTAATGGATGGATGAAAGTTTGGATGATCGAATGAAGGAATGAATGGGCACATGTATGTATGAATGGGGGTACATGTGCGGATGCATGGATACAGGTATAAACTGATGAATGCATTGATTAGTGATGGAAACACGTGCATGCATAGACAGATGACTGGATAGTTCTATGGAAGATGGATGAGTAGGTCATCATTTAAGTGATCGCATTGTGTTACAGAGAACAAGGTTTCCATTCTAAATCCTTATCACCAAGGGTCTGATCTCTCCTCTGGACCCAAGCGTGGGGAAAGAATGTAATAGCACCATGTACTCTGTCCCACAGAAGGCGCAGGAGAAGCGTGGCCTCACGCATATTGATTGGGTGAGGATCAGCGTTACGGCTGAGGTGCTCACTGTAGTCATCTCTCAGTGCCTCCCCAGGGCCGAGTCAGAGCTTGGCCCAGCACCCTCAGCACACAGGGATAAGGCTAGAAGGGAGCCCAGACGCCATTGGTTTCTATGCACATTTCCATGTGGAAGTCAAAACCCCAAGAGGGAAAGGGACTTGCCCAGGGTCACCCAGCAGAGTGCCAGAGAATGCAGGCCACATCTGCTCCAAGTGCCCCAGCTTCATTGTCTCGCCCAGCCTCCCTGTCCCCAGATGACTCTCACAGCCCACCTCTTGGAACAGCCTCTGTAAAGACCTCTCTCTCTTTGTCTCCAACACCCACGGGTCCCAAGAGCCAACTTGAACTTGTTCCTCTCTTGTGTGACAACGGTTAAGTGCGCCGCCAACACCTGGCGCGGAGCAGTTGGAAGGGTTTAGAGAGAAGGAATGTGCCTTGTGTGGGTAGGTGCTGCTCATGCCCTCTGGGGCTTCGGCATGTCACGCTGTCCTCTTGTCTCCTGATTTTCTAAAGGGAAATCTGTCTTCTCCTTCCCTTTCATTAGTGGAATAAAAGGGAGGGAGACAGACACACACACAGAGTGGGCCCTGGTTACTCAACAAAGGCACACCACAAAGTTTGTGTTTGCTCATTCCCCAGGCCAAGGGGGCCCTGTTAGTCTTCCTGTAATCTCAGAGGGGCAGGGATGAACTGGGGGCCCTTCCTGCTCTCTGCTCTCCCGGGGTGTCCCTCCCCACTCCCTCCTCCCACCTTGGGAGCTGAGCTACCCAGGGGGGCTGGTGACTGGATGCCAGGCAGAGCCCTGCTGAAAGCCTTGGCAAACCAGCCCCTTCCCTCTCTGGATCTCTGAACTTCCCCATCCTGAGAGAATCGCACCTCCTGTAGGAGGAGCCCTCTCACCTGCTGAGGTCCCTCCTCTGCTCTCCACAGCCGCCGCTGCAGGCCTCAGAGCTACTGCATCCTGAGAGCTGACCACGTGCAGTCACGCTGCTAACAGTCCTCACGGCAGCTCTGTGAGGAGGGTGCCACTGGCAGCCCCATTCGACAGAGGGAGAAGCTGAGGATGAAGGAGGCCACCCGGCTTGGGCTCTGCTACTACCGTGCTTAATTGCTGCATCATACCAGGTGCCATGCCAGACAGTTTATGTGGATTAACTCATGTAATTCTCTTTATTAACTCATTTATTCTCTTTATGGCCTAACCATGCAGGTACTATCCTAATCCCTATTTATAGAGAAGAGGATACGGGGGACAGAGAGGTTGCGTCACTTTCCCCAGGACACACAGCTAGTAGATGGCAAAGCCCTGTGCTGTCTCCCCAGTGACAGTGACTTTATGGAGTTATTTATGACGTGTAAATACTTTATGGAATTATAAAGTCATAACTATTTGGGACTGGAGGGGGCTGTAAGGAGCACCGAGCTGCCATATTATAGGTCAGAAAACAAACCCAGAGAGGCAGAGCAACTCACCAAAAATCAGACGACTGTTAGCGGCAGACTTCCTGGTAGCAATGTAAAATAATAATAACAACAACAACAATAATTGGATATATTTAATATTTTTAAATATTATTTTATGAATTGCAATGACCTTGGGAATCTTATGTAATTGCAAACTCTGCAAATCAAATTGCAAAGTCATTAAAATAATAACTACTTGTTAAGAAGTCTGCCAGGGGCATTTGAGAACATCATCCCCCTTAAAACAGACAAACACAACACACACACACACACACACACAACACAATACCCCTCTCTCTTCCTCCGGGGCTTTGATATGTGTGTGTTTGTTTCTTTGTCCCCCTCACATGGTACTCAGGGTAGGTGGTCACGGGGGACCTGTTTACTAGAGGAAATCGTGTTTGTTACCTCCCGAGTGCCAGTTTCCTGGGAAAAGTGTGTCTTGGACAAAGGAGAGGAGAGGTGTGGAGAAAGGGACTTTGGAGCTGATGAAATGGGGGGGGGGGGGGGGCGGGCGCGGGCAGCACAGAGAGACGAACAGGGGTGGTTCCTCCTGGGAAAACTCGTGGGGATTGCACCTCAGTGTTGCAACCAAGGTGGGACGGGTCCTGAAGGTGCTCATGTTTGCGTGCTGGGGCGGGTAGAGATGTGTGGGATGGGCCGAGGGTGAGGCACGAGATCCTAGAGGCCCTCCGCATGTCACTGATCCTAAGCACATATTTAAGACCCAGAGTCTGACTACATGTCATCTTGGTAATTTTCTGGAACAAAGTTCCTTCGTCTGGGAGAGACGTCAAGGAGGTACAAGGACAGGACATTAAATGACATTAAACCACGCAGTGAGAAACAGTCCCTTTTCTGGTCCTTCCCATTCCCTTTGATTCTTTCAGGTAGCAGCTTGGGGCTCTTACCGCTTCACCCCCTCCAACAGCTCTAACCTCTCTTAGAAAGCGCGGTCCCTCCAGCCCAGAGCCCTTCCGGCCTCATCGGATAGAAGTTAGCAGCAGTGTTTTGGGTCCTTTGTGTTGATTTCTAAGGTGACTTTCTACTTGGAGCAAAGACCCTGGATTGTAATGAACGTGCCGATACAAAGTTGCCTTTTGAAATAAGTGTGTTGGACAGCAGAGTGACTTGTCATGAAGAACATGCCTTAGGACAGACAGTGTATGATGTTGTAAAAAGTGGGAAGATAATACACGACTGACTGATGCTTGGGGAAATACGGTCTAGATGAGAAGTGGGCAGAGTGAGCACAGGGAAGGGGTGATTCACATGAAGGTGCCATATGTATCAGCCGTGGTCTGCACACTGGCAGTGGGTAGGAAGTGGTGGAGTGAGTAGCAGAAGAAGCTTGAAACAACCCTAAGACTTCAGTGGCTTTGCCCAAAGGTACTTTTTCCTGCTCTGAAGGCCAGTCAGGTGTTCCTCATTAGTGGATGTCTTCCGTGTGGTCAGGTAGGGGCCCAGGTTCCTTCTATCTTGTGGCTCCACCTTCCCCTAGGGCAGAGGTCGGCAAACTCATTAGTCAACAGAGCAAATATCAACAGCACAACGATTGAAATTTCTTTTGAGAGTCAAATTTTTTAAACTTCAACTTCTTCTAACGCCAAAATAGACTCACCCAGGCCATGGTATTTTGTGGAAGAGCCACACTCAAGGGGCCAAAGAGCCGCATGTGGCTCGCGAGCTGCAGTTTGCTGACCACAGCACTAGGGCCTTATTCTCCCATTTTGCTGGGAGAGGAGCATCGTGGGTAGTGTGTGTGGGCCTGGCCTGGGCCTGTTTCTCACCCTCAGCATATCTCTCTGTTCCCACCGAACTATGGAAGACCTCCTTCTTTGATACATTTCTTATTTTGACAAAAATAGACATTTACAGATACTGATTTTTCGGGTTTTCCATGACAGGAGACCAACCTGGGGGGCAGCTCCCATGGTTGACGTTACCAGCCACAAGGTATCTTTAGAAATGGCTTCGGGGAAAGGCACACCTGACCTCCGGTCTTCAGTCTGCCACTTGCTCGCTGTGCGACCTTGGGCAAGCCCCTTCACCTCTCTGAGCCGCAGCTTCCTCTTGTGAACGTCACTCCGTCCTTCTCAGAGCACGTAGGGCACCGGACTGAGCCCAGCATCATGCCTGGCATACGGTCGGCACCGGAGGAGAACTGCCTGTGCCCCTCCTCCCGGGGGCAGGTTAGGGTCCTGCCCCCTTGCTGTCCATCAGGAAGAGCAGTAGGAGAGGAGCCGCAGACAAGCACGCTGGCGGGCAGGACACTCCTGGCTGCTGACCTCACTGGGGCCACGGCTTGTTTGCCTTGCAAGGTGTGCTGACGGCTCCAAGGCAGTTTGTTTAACCGAAGGCCTTTGAGGCTGGGGTGAGGGATGGGGAGATCGGAGGCTCCCGGGCAGGTCAAAGGGGCTTGACAGACAGGCTGGGGTGAAGCCTATGATGCATTGATCCAAAGTGGAGTGACTGGTTAATCTCTGTTGCTTTTGGAAAGATGGCCCTGGTGTCTGTCACCTGTAGAGACAAAGGCGGCAGGGCCTTTCCATTCCTGGGTGATGCCTGAGCATTTAAATACCCTGGGCAGCAGGCGGGGTGTTCATGAAGGTGGCAGTTTGAGGTAGTGGTTTTGTAGAATCCCTCTGCTCTAGATGTAGGACAACAGACTGGGAATGGGACTTCACGGGGCACATCTGGCCCCGAAAGGCACGTCACCTCTTCCTTCTTAGTCATCGCCTCGTTAATTGCTCCCTGGTGGACTCCCCTGGTGCACTGAGCACCGAGGCCTGGAAGCAGTCGCCCTGGGGTTTGCACTTGGCACATCCCTGGTAAGCAGTGTGCGGATGGAATGATAATGTTGAAGGCATCCAAGGAGTTTTTCAAAAGGCGTCTGATGGGGGAACTCTTCAGTAACCAATGAATTACTTCGCTAAGTAACATCTTTATAATTTGTTACTCATGTAGATTTGGCTGTTGGTCATCATCCATCTATCCATCCACCCTTTCACACATTCTCTTATTCATGCATGCCCGCCTTCAGTGATTCACCCTCACCCATTGATTTATTCCTTTAATCACCCATCCAGTCATTTCTCCATATTTTTATGTATCCATCTACCCATCTGTATATCCATCTTTCTATTCATGCATTCAGCCTGTCATGCATTTATCTATCCATCCATCCATTCATTTATCTATCCATCCAGCCAGCCACCTATTCAACATCCAGTCAGCATCCACTCAGTTACTCACGCCCTTTCTCCTCTCCCCTTTAATTGATTACGCCTTCAGCAGGCTTTCTCTGAGGGCTTGCTCTGTCCCTAGTTTCATTCCAGGAACTGGGAACAGGAGGCCCGAGCTTTTGAGAAGCACATGATCTCACAGCAGAAACCAACATGTAACTAGATAATTACCACCCCAAAGGGCAGGTAAAAATTAGTGTTTCTTAAGGTGAAGCATAGCTGTATGCCAAATGACAGTAGAGACCCCTACCCATCCCCTGAGTATCCTCATTCCTTCTAAGTGGAGATGGACAGAGCAATGACACTGAGAAACAATGTCCAGTTAGCCCTTCCCTTTGCAAAATCGTGCGCCCCTTTTGCAACCTCTGGCGGGTTTTCGGTTATTTTCTCTTTCTTGAAATCTCACTTCTAGAAATCAGCTGGGAGACAGCCTGAATATCCATCTACAGAATTTCCCCCTGACCAGGGCGTTTAAATACATTAGTTCCGTTTCAACAGTGGGTCTCTGTGCCATGCTGCAAACACAAGGTAGACGTGTATGGGTTCATACGGGCAAGAGTTCAGGAGATATTTTTAAATACAGAAAATTAAGCTCCCGAGTGGCACGTCTGCATAGACATCCTGTGAGGGCGACGTGAGATGACACAGATGTGACCACATCTCTCCCTTATTTACGAAAATCCTTGCTTTGTTTGGGGGCTGCACAGAGAACTTTCTAGTAGAACCAGGGTCTGCCTTTCTTCACCATGGCATCCCCCGACCCGAGAGCGGTGCTTGGCTCGGGAGGCGCTCAGTAAATATTTGCTGAACGAATAAATGGACGCATGATCAACAACAAACTGTCTTTTTTCCCTTGGCGTGCAGGATTAAAGGTTTTGGTGGGCCCTTTTAGCTGCTATTTCATTATACAAAATACAGGAATGTTTTCCTGCGCAACTTCTAACATATAAAAACAAAGTTCAAAAAAATGTATATATAAATCCCACAAAGCCGCCAGCCTCCCTGGTCTCCGGGAAGGGATTACACAGTTGGGGTGACATGCCTCTGTTTATCCAAACTGTTTCATGTCCAATTAGGGAAGGAGACCTTCTGTGTGTCTCCCTTCCCCTCTCCCACGGGGATGCCAGGCCCAGCTGAGAGAGCAAACAGCACCGTGTGTGTGTGTGTGTGTGTGTGTGTGTGTGTGTGTGTGTGTGTGTGTTCCGGCCCCGGACCCCCTTTCTGGGGTAGAAGCCTACATTAGGGAGCTGTTGACAGTCCCTGCGCCTGACCTCGTGCACAATGCCAGGGACAGCTCAGCAGCTTAGAGAAAGGAAGAAAACAAACAAAAAAGTCGGCTGAGTCTGTTTGTACTCAGGAAACTCAAAGAGGTGTTTGACAGTCAGCAAATGCCAGCTTGGCTGTTGTTTTTAACCTATAGCTCGGGAGGTGGGAGGCCAGGGCAGGGGTGGGGATGGGAGGGAGGAGGGAGATCAAGGGAGAAATGTGAAGAAAGAAAGGTTATTGGTGGGGTGGGGGGGAGCACTTTCAAAAAGTACAAGGGAAGTGGTTAAGTTGACTAGATCGGGGCCTTTGGGAAACTGATTTGGGACCTACCCTGTGAGCTCTTAGGTGTGAACCACTGGGTCTCAATCCTTTACTCTTTCATCCATTCATTCATTCCCTTTATGTAGGCCTTGTTCCTTCCCTCCTTCTTTCTCTCCCCTCCCTCCTTAACCTCTCTCCCTCTCACCTTCCTTCCTTTTCTCGCTTTACAACTACTAATTGAGTGTCTACTGTGTACCAAGCACTGTTCTGGGTGCTGAAGAACATGGTATTAAGGGAATCAATTAAAGACCGCACTCAAGATGTATTTGCAGTAGTCCCATTTTGGAGATGGGAAACGGAGGAGCAGAGAAAGGACATAACGTGCCTGTGAGTAGCCCCATGTGTTCCTGATCATGGCACCCTATTTCATGCCACATGCCTTTGTCAGGCTGTGTCCTCTGCTTGTGGCATCCTCTCCCACACCCGCCCTGTCTAACAGGCACAAACATCAACTCGAGTCTCACCTTTTCTATGAATCCTTTTAAGCTCATTCTAAGGAGAACTGGTGATTCTTCTTTGGTGTCCCCAAAGCATACTTTTCTTCTTTACCTTTCCTTTTAGCCATGTAATAATTCAGGCAAACAGAAAAAAATAGTGAACAAATACCGCAAACATCTATGACTATGCATGTTTATAGCTACTCTCTACACCTCTTTCTTTTGAGTTCTGAATTGCCTGAAAATTGAGCTACCTATGAAAGGTATTGGAATATGGTTAATGTATGGATTCATGGGTTGGAGGAAATAATTTCAGATTCAGGTGGTCAGTTCTCCCAATGCAGTATGACAACATATTCCAGTCAATTGGTGGGAAAGTGGAGGAAAAACCCACCACTGTCAAAACACTGCCACCACCACCACTAACAGCACCACCACCACCAACAATAATAGCAATAACATCACAACCAAAAATACATCACCATCACCACCACCACCGCCAGCACCAACAGCTACAACAATAATTGCAACACCATTACCACCAACAATAGCACCAATACCACCAACACACCTACAAAGATAATTGCAATAGCATCACCACCAATACCACCACCACTACCACCACCACCACTACCACCACCACCAATAGCAATACCATCATTACCAAAAATGCATCGTCACCAACACCAACAACAGTAATGATAATTATAACACCATCAGCACCAACAACTACATCACTGTTACCATCACCAGCAACGTCAGCCCATCACCACCACCAATACCATCAACACCTGTGCCAGTTCCACCCACATCACCATCATTAACAACAGTAATACCGACAACAGTTACAACAAAGGAAACCAGAAAAAGCTCACATTTTTTTTCTGATGATAAATCTTAACCAGACAAGGCACTGTGCTAGTGGGTAGGGAAACGAGGGTGAGTAGAAAGTAGTCTCTGACCTCAGGGGTCTCATCACCGAGTGCATGGAGCCACTAGTAAAACAGGTGCGCGGATAGGGACGAGGAACCGGTAGTCTCCATGTGGAGAGAGAGTATACATCTGACCATTTTGGTAGAGGAGGAGAAGGACCCTAAGGGGGAGTCAAATTTCCCCTTGACCAGGAAGAGCAAATGGAATGTTCCTGCCCCATTTCCCCAGATGTCCATAATCCACCTGAGCAGACTTTACAGCCGAACCTGAATGTGGCCCTAGAATCCACTTCAATGCAGAACTATTACTAGCCCAACCAGGTACAGTGCACTAAACCAGAGGGCAAGTGCCTTTTACACTTGTTAACTATTACTTCCTGTGTCTGGGCCATGGGCCTGGCTCAGGAACGGCTTTGAGTATCATTGAATGAATGGATGAATGAATGGATGAATGAATGAATGGATGAATGAATGGATGAACGAATGGGGGAAAGGAGAGCAGTCCCCATGGAAATAACGCCCTGGGAAGAAGCCTGGAGGCGGAAAGTTGCAGTGTGTGTCAGTCACATGGGCTGTGACTGAATGGAGAGGGAGCAGAGATCCTATTTGGAGGTCCCTGAATGCAACTGCTGACGGCTGTTGAGCAGGAAACAGCACGATGTGAGTTGTTCATATGACCCGGATGGAGGGGCATTGCCATCTTAAGTCATGGAGGAAAAGAACTCACCCAGAGTTGAGCATACAGTAATGAATATCTGAATGGGTTAAGTCTACTTCTGAAGGAAATTGGGGAAATATGCCCCCTTTGTCTCACAACATTCTAGCTAAAATTTCTCGATTTCCGGTTAGAACCAAAGGATTCGTTCCCTTCTTTCTGCAGCAGTGGGGGGCAAGAAACTCATCTTTTATGAGGCTGCCAGCAGCTGTTTTCTGCCCGCCCAGCTGTCCTTTCCTGAAATAGGATAGGGAAGGAATTAGACATTTTCACAGATACCAGGGAAGTAGCCCTGGGGTTAGAGATGTGAGTTTGAATCCCAGCTCATCCATCATACCCTGTTTGGGAAGCCGTAGCAACCAACCTCCCCATGCAGCCTCAGCTCCTCATCCGTAACTGAAACCACATTCTTCTCCATCCCTGGCTCATGTGGTCACGGTGAAGACGGGTGAGCTGTCTGCAGTCATGCAGGCACCTTGCAACGTGCACCTATACAGAGCCTACAGCATGGTGTCCTTTGTGACAGGTACCGTGTTCATCACAACATGGTTACATCTGGAATTATTATTGTTATTTCATATGAGTCCTGCACTCAGTTGGTAACTAGTTGACTTGGAGACACCTGAAGCACGCTTCCAGTCCCCTCACCTCACCCGTCCTTGACTCCAGCCACCACTTGGTGTCTAGTTCTATGCAGAGTCCAACGCATTTCACGCAGGTGTAATGTGCAGGGCCTCCTCCTGGGCCGGCCAGCTCTGTGTACCTGTCGCTTCTGGCCCCAGGATTTTTTCTTTGGATGTCACAGTATGGGATCCAGTAGACCAACTCATCACCCAGCCTGTCAGCCTGGAAATGGTGGGAATCCAACCCCTGTGTGGGCAGTCCTTTGTGGGGGATGTGAGCATGAGATGAAGCCTTCCTCTTCCTCCTCGCAGACAGGCGGGCCTGGGGTTCATTCCATATCCTGCAGCCTCATGGTGGCCCGCTCCATGGAAACCCAGTCTTCTATTGGCTCTTTCCTTCCCCGCTCCACTCCTCCACCCCCCACGTGCTCCCACTGGGCCGTCCAGGTGTTAACACACACACCTTTGTCTCAGCCTGTTTTCCAGGGAATGCGGGCTTCAATAGTGTTGAATATAGAGTTTGAAACTTTATCTCCCCTGCCCCTCATTTTGTATCCCCCACGAAAGGGCCCCGCACAGTGTCTGGCACATAATTAACGTTCAAGAAATACTTAGTGAACTTCATGCATGAATACAGTAGCGAGATCCTTGTTTATCAAGAAGATGGTCCATGACAGGTTGGATTGATGGCCCTCAGTAGCAAAATAGAGTGATTATGGATAAGAAATCTGGAACTGAGCAGCAGGATTCAGATATCAGCCCTGCCCCATATTAGCTGTGTGGCCCCAAGTAAGTTATGTGGCCTCTCTATGCCTCAGGTTCCTTATCTGTGAAATGGGTGAAATAGCATGTCACACATAGAAGAATTCAATGCTGTCCCTTATGTAAAGTACTGGCACATGGTAACAGTTCAATCAATGAAATTATTATTCTTAGTAATAGTAGCAGTACAGATATTACACGCAAAAGAATATGTTAGAGTTTTAGGATTCCCAAGGCATATGTGTGACTTTGGGCACATCACTGAACGCCATGCCTCCCCCTCCCACCCCCACCTCTGCTTTTTGTTAACTTTCTTTATATAGGGATAATAATTCCTAACTCATCCTCATGGTAGATAGCAATTTTGAGAGCACTTTACAAGGTATAAGCAGTTCTAGAAATGGAAGGGACTTTTCCCCCTTTGTTATTTATCGGTAGTGGATTGTTCTATCACGAAAGCGTATCTGGAGCCTGAAGAAAGTCTCCCACTCCGGGAAGATGGGAATTCATCCGTCATTTCTGAAAAGTGATCTCCCTCGCTGACCACAGTGTGAGCGCCGCTGGGTGCAAATCCCTCGCCATGGGAAGGGAAACCAGGTCCTGCGGTCCTGAAAGGCGAGCTGGCGCCAAGTTCTGCATGTGGCTTAAGCCATTAGCCTGATGGAGACGGGATTTTCTTTTCTTAAAGGACATGCTTCTTTCACCCCTCAACCTAGTTCAATGGACCTCTGGCCAAGAGCTGGAGCCTTGTGAGCACAGAGAGTTCCGGGTATTTTCCATAATGCCTCTGGACTGACACATAGGAGGCGCTTCTTATGACCTCGTCTGCAGAGTAGAGATGGTCATGCTCCTTCTTTGACAGCATAGCATCTTAGCTCATACAAAACACCCCCCTCACTTCCCTGCATTGTATTGTATCCTGGACGTTGTATTTCCTCCCTCCATCCTATCCCGCTCTTGTCTCCCTTTCCCACTAAAGGCATTCACTTTCATATGTCTGAAATAGGCCCTTAAATATTTTTTCTTCAAAAACATACAGTAATTTTTTGTGCATGCACTTGTTTTACACAAAAGTCACTGAGTAAAAATCTGATTTTGTTACTTTTTTTTTTTTTTTTTGCTAACATCATGTTTTTAAAACCCACCTTGTTGACATATGACTGTATGAAAATATAGGTGTATCTTGTTTGTGTGCATTTGTTTCTGACTAATGCATAGGACCCCATAGTGCACGCTCCCCACATTTTCTGTATCATTCCCCTAGAGATGGACACCGAGGTGGTTTTCTTTTTCTTTTCTTATTTTTATTTATTTCAGAGAGGAAGGGAGAGGGAGAGAGAGAAACATCAAGGATTAGAGACAGTTATTGATCGGCTGCTTCCTTCACGCCCCACACAGGATTGAACCCACAACCCGGGCATATGGCCTGACTGGGAATTGAACTGTGACCTCCTGGTTCATAGATTGATGCTCAACCACTGAGCCACGCCAGCTGGGCACCTAGGTTGTTTTCCGTTCCTTGCCATCACAACCAGCACAAGAGCGATCTGTGCAGGACTTTTCCTGGAGATAGATTATTGGGTCCTAAGATATATCTTACTTAAATTAAGAGAGCTCAAGAGAGATTCTATTCAAATCATGTTGATAATGATGTCCAAGCCACTAGGTGGGCAACTCTGTCCAAGCCCCTTCTCTCTCTGGGTATACAGGGGAGGGGGTAGGTTTATAGCCTTGAGGCAGAGTTTATGCTTGCATTGTTATTTATTAATTATTATATTATTTATTTGTACAAGGTAAACCTACTTTTGTCCCCCCTGTGGATGTCTTTTCATTTGTATAAAGGGGATTTGGATGAGAAAAGCTCTAACGGGCCTCCCAGCATTTAGATTCCACCACTCATTTTTGAGCAGCTGTGTTTATCAAACAGAGGGAAGCAAATACGGTAGCCCATCGTCCAAATATTTGGAAGTAGCCAGTTGTAGGCACCGCCTAGGAGGCTTTGTCAGTGTTCTTAGGCGGCTGTCTTAGGGGTATTTGCATTCTTTTAGGTTCCCCAGAATTCCTCTCCTCTTTCTCTTAGAGAGCTAATGCGGATTCAGGCCTGAGGGGTCCTGCAGTCCCTTAGGAATGTGGGTGTCAGTTCTGATCAACTTTGGATTGGCATCTGTCTACCTATCTACCTACCTATCGATCTGTCTACCCATCATCTATCCACCTATCATAGATATATATCTCATCTACCTACCTGCCTTCCTACCTACCTGCCTACCTATCACCTACCCACCTATCACATCTATCATCTACCTACCTACCATCATCTATCTACCTATCATACCTATCTATCATCTATTTATCTACCTTATTTCCTTCCTTCCTTCTTTCCATCTTTCCCTCCTTCCTTCCTATCATCCATCTACCTATCATATATAGCTATCATCTGTCTACCTACCTACCTACCTACCTACCTACCTATCATCTACGTATATATGAATGTATGTATGTATATATGTATGTACTTATCTATCTAGCTAGCTTAAATAATTTCTCCCAGATCATGTAGCTAACAAGTGGCTAAAATTGAACTTGAATTCTGGTCTCTCCAACCCATACAATGGGTGTTGATGAAATGACCCTCTGGACATTGTGGTTGAAGAGATGGCATTTGTTGCTGGTTGCCTGTGAGGATATTGACCATGACCCTTGATCAGAGAAGTTTCCATCCTTCACTCCCGGTTTCCTACTTCCTATTTGGAAACTGACCATATTTTGCTGCAGGTGGGGGCAGGGACGAAGCGTCCTAGAGAAACCCAAGAGAAAGAGAGCTTCAAGTCTCTGTCCCTGGGAAGGAAATGCCTTTCTAAAGGGGTAATGCAAAGATATACAATTTCCCCAAATGCTGAGAGCCCCCCAAAGTGGAGGTAGCCCCAGAATCGGAGGGTGCCACATGCTTTGGTCTGAGTGGGTCCGGAAATGGATGGGAGACCCTTAGGCCTCTTCTCCTGGCCCACCCCTGGCCTTAAATCCATAACTTAAGTGAGCATAACCATAAAGGCACTAATAAAAACATCTCCACCAGCTCTATTTACCCAGCTGTGGCTCTCAGCATCCGCCGCTGACATTTTTAATACTCTCATTTCTCTGTCTTCCAACAGGATTCATGTGAAGCAGCCCAAGGGAAGGGTGGCGCTGAGGAGACAAAACCCAGGCGCCCCAGGCCTCGGATGGAGGGGACTGAAGCATGCTGGGAACACACTCCCACCTGAGGAGCACAAAGGACCCCGGGAGCCGAGGAAGCTGGCCCGAGGCCAACCGGAGGTACCAGAGGGGCTGGGCCTGAGCGGGAGGTCCGCTCGGGAGGGGGTGGGGGGGCTTCACTGCACATCCCCAATGCTCAGCCACACAGTCCCCACTCGGGTTGCAGGGAGGGGTTGCCCCTTGAAGTCAGGTGGTGGTGATGATGGGGCCTTCTGATTGTTTTAAAACCTTTTTAGGAATTAGACTGTGTCTACAGAAAAAAAATACACCCACAAAACTCAAATGAACAACTCAATAAAATCACAAGGTAAACACCCGTCCCTCTGTACCCCGGGCAAGGAATAGAGCATTGCCTGCCCCCCAAGAAGTCTCCCTCTGGGCCTCCCAATAATTATGTCTCATCCCTTCCCCCAAAGTCCCCTGATCTTCACTTTTAAAATCAAAGGTGAGTTTTGTCTGTGTCTGTACTTGATGTAAATGAAATTCATCTGTCATCGTTGGTTTCTCTGACTCAAAACTGTGAGCTCCGTCTCTGGGCTACCTGTGAGGCTGTGGTTTATTGTTGAATTTCATTCCGTTGTATGACTCTCTCACTATTTATTGATTGATGCTGTCATCGATGGGCATTTGGGTTCGGTTTATTGGGACCAGTGTTGCCATGAATATTCTTCGCCGTCTCTTGGTGCATTCATTTCTGCCGGGCACATACTGGAAACTGAAATTCCTACAAGGAAACGCATGAAAAAAGCTTCTTGCTATTGGCCTTGGCAATGCTTTCTTGGAGGGAATGTCCAAAGCGCAGACCACACCGGGGAAGATAGACAGGGGGTGGACATCAACCCAGAAAACTTCTGCACAGCGAAGGAAACCATCAACAACCTGAAGGGACAGGCGACAGAATGGAAGAAAATATTTGCAAGCCACCTATCTCATAAAAGGTTAACAGCCAGAATAGATGCGGAACTCCTCCAACTCGATAGCAATAAAACAAATAACTCAATTTAAAAATGGGCAAAGGAGCTGAATAGACATTTTTCCAAACGAAATACAAATAAGTGGCCAACAGCTATATGAAAAGGTGCTCAACGTCACTAATCATCAGGGAAATGCAAATTAAAGCCACAATAAGACGTCACCTCACCCCTGCATATAAACAAACAAGGTAAGTGTTAGGCTGTGGAGAAAAGGGAAGCCTTGTGCACTGTTGGTGGGCATGTAAATTGGTGCAGCCGCTATGAAAAATAGTATGGAGGTTCCTCAAAAAATTAAAAATAGAGCTGCCATAGGCTCCGGCAATCCCACTTCTGGGTAAATATCCAAAGGGAATAGAAACAGTGCCTTGAAGAGATATCTGCTCTCTCACGTTCATTGCAGCCTCGTTCACAATAGCCAAGATGTGGAAGCAACTTAAACGTCTCTCAGCGGGTGAATGGATAGAGAAAATGTGGCATGTGCATGCCGTGGAATATTATTCAGCCTTTACTGTAAAAAGAAGGTCATCCTGCCATTCGTGACAACATGGAGGGACCAGGAGGATACTGTACTCAGCAACATCAGCCAGACACAGAAGGATAAATACCACTTAAATCAGAATTTTAAAATAGTGAAACTCACAGAAGCAGAGGCTAGAAAGGTGGTTACCAGGGCTAGAGGGAAGGGAGAGCAGGGGTGTGCTGGTCACAAGGTGCACAGTTTCAGTTGGGCGAGTTGAATGAATCCTAGAGACCTAAGTGCAGTGCCTCCGGTTAACGACACTGTGCTGTGTACTTAAACTTTCGCTAAGAGGATAGACCTTGTGTTAAATATTCTTACCTAGATAGGTGTAGGTATAGGCATAGGTGTAGGTGTAGGTGTAGGTATAGGTAGGATGGGGGGAATAAAAAGAAGAAAAGGTATATGATTTCTGGTTAAAAATCAATGTAATGACAATGAAAGCACAATTTTATATATAATCTAATAAAATCAACAGTTGAATTATCTTACATGCTCATACATGCTAATGTAGTTAGAACAGATCATCTTTATTATGCATGTAGAATAAGTTTCTGTTGTTTGAAGCCATCAGTTGTGGTAATTTGTTACAGCAGCCACAGGAAGCTGATACAGACGTGCCTCCTGGAAGCACGTTAGCGATGACACAGTGGGTAGATGTCCTGTGTGTCGGGCTGTCTGCCACTGAGGCCAAAGACTGCTGCTTTAGCAGGCCACGTATGTCGGGCTGAGGCCAGCAGCAAGACAGCCTGGCTTGCTACCAGCTGACCCCAGTCCTCACCACACTTCTGTACACCAACCATACTCATCATTCGCATGTTGCTTTTGTGCTTCATTGAAAACTACACAAAATACTTAGTCTCCATCTCCCTGCCTTACTCCTGAGGTCTCTTGAAAGCTCAGGCCCCCAAAGGGGAGTTTTCTTGAGAACCCCCTGAAGCACACGCCAGGCTGGCTTTGTGCCTGTCCTCTGTGCTCCCACAGCCTCCGGTGGTTGCACTGGAGGCCGTCACTTCGGGACTGTTAGCACTGTCTTCTGCCGTTCAGAGCGAGCTCTTTCTCGGGGAGGGTCTGATGTCCCGGGCCCTGGCCCTGGGGCCCGAAACCATGACGTGCTTCATAGGCCCAGTCAGTACCTAACGAGTCACCTCTACGGTGGGACACGGACTGGAACCCCAGCTGGATCTCTGTGGTGTGAGGACTTAAGAAAAACTAGTGATTAGATGCTTGCCTGGAAGCCCTCCAGCTATGGGGAGCACACATCCTTATTCTGACAGAGGTGAGCCTCAGGGGCTTCACAACCAGAGTGAGGAGTGTTTGGTTATCAGTCATAGGAGAGGAAACAATTCCTTTCTTTCCTTCTTTCTTCCTTCCTTCCTTCCTTTCTTTCTTTCTTTCTTTCTTTCTTTCTTTCTTTCTTTCTTCCTTCCTTCCTTCCTTCCTTCCTTCCTTCCTTTCTTCCTTCCTTCCTTCCTTCCTTTCTTCCCTTCCTTTCTTCCTTCCTTCCTTCTTTTCTTCCTTCCTTCCTTCCTTCCTTCCTTCCTTCCTTCCTTTCTTCCTTCCTTCCTTCCTTTCTTCCTCTCTCTCTCTCTCTCTCTCTCTCTCTCTCTCTCTCTCTCTTTCTTTCTTTCTTTCTTTCTGACACTTTCTATCTGGCCTTTGGGAATGTGAGTAAATAGCTATTTACTGGAGCTGCTATTTCTGTCTTAGAAAACAAGTTAGTCCTGAGCCTGGAGGTGCATTTTTCCTCCTTCCATCCCTGGAGGCCCAGCTCTGAGGAAATTTGTTAGGGGAGCTGTCCCTGGGGTGGTTTTTCACCCACTGTTAATTCTGGCATTTGGCTTTCCGCAGGCAGGTCAGCCTCAGAGAAGCACAGACCGCAGGTGGGCGAGCTTATGCTCAGGAAGGAGCTGAGCAGAGAGGAAGGGAGCAGTGAACTTGAGCGCTGGTGGGTCAGGACTTGCATATGCACTGAAAAGGAAGGGACCATCAAGATTTACTTGTGACTGCCACCATCTACCTCGGTACCATCTCATTATACCTCTCAACAGCTCTGTGAGGTCGCCACTGATGCTGGCCTTACTTGAGAGACAATGGAACTGAGGCACAGAGAGGTTGAGTCACCAGTGCAAAGTCACACAGCTCAGTCAGTGGTAGATCTGGGATTTGAACCTCAAACTGGGGCTCTTGAGCACCAGACTGAAGTTGCCCCCATCAATATCTGCTTTGTGCTTGCCCATCTCTTCTCCTCATTCTTGCAGGAACCTCTTTGGGACCTCAGGTCGAGTTCATTCTTACTGCAATGTGGAACCTGGGAGAGTTCATTCCCCAGAAAAGAACCACACACTGGGTTAGTCCCCCCCTCCCTTACAGACGTCCTATCCTAGGCCTCGTGTTCACAGGCTTGACCTCGCTTCATGCCACACCTCCTCACTTCATCCACCAGATGCTCTCGAGGTGAACTCAGCCCTCCTCAGCATGATGAGAGTTTTCCAAAGCCTCTTAGGGTGAAATTGCTACTTGCATTCTCCACTCAGGGCCTCTGAACCCTGCAAGAGCAGTGACTCATCAATGAAGCTATTTCCTACACAGACAATATGTAAACCAATAGGTGTGCCCATGTTTGTTCGGTCTGTGGGCTATCATTTGCTGACCCCGGTTCTAGAATAATCCTTGGCACTTCCCACCCACTCGGTAAAAAATATATTGAATGAATGAATGAATTGCCACTGCCAAAATGAACTCCTATCTCTGCAGTTTAAATTCTTAGCACAGAATGATAAATCAACATCTGTTCTAATACACACATTAATAAATGATGAGAGCATGCATGTGCTCACGCATGGGTAGAGAATGAAGTGAACGAATGCGTGAATAAATGCTGTGCACGCTGGATTGTGTAATGTCTTCCTCATAATAGTACCCACGTGTGCCCTAATGAAATGCACTTCGTTCCAGTTATCTTGGCTATGTAACAAAGTATCCTAAGGCTCCTCGGCAAAAAAGATACCCATTTTATTAGGGAACAGATTCAGTGAGCCAAGACTGGGACAGAGCGTAGAAAGATAGCATGTCTCTGCTCTGAGGCCCAGGGAAGGAAGAGGCCAGTGGCCAGGAGTGACTCTATAGCTGGCACTTGACGAAGTGCCTTCCCTCAGCACCTACTGTGGCTTCCCCAGGGGGCCCAGGCTTCCTCACAGTATGGCGCTCACGGTGCGTTAGACCTCTTACATGCTGTGTCATGGTTCTGACATGAGTATCCCACCGGACAGGATGGAAGCTGTATTGCTTCTTATGACCTAACCTTGCAGAGTTTCTTCTGCTGTTCTCTATTGGACTCTGTTCATCAAAAATGGTCACAGTTCACCAAGCTTCAAGTGTTGGGGGAGAGCACAGACATCCCCACTTCTGGATGGGCGATCACACAGCAGAGAAGCATTGGGATGGGAGACATTGCCATAGCCATCTTTGGAACGTGTCACCTACCACACAGCTTAAAGCAAACATGTTGGTCTATGGCAGCCGTGGGCAAACTACGGCCCGCGGGCCGGATCCCGCTGTTCTATCCGGTTCTCTTGCTCTCCCCTCCGCTCCTTTACTTTGAATTTATATTAGTTCACACAAACACTCCATCCATGCTTTTGTTCCGGCCCTCCAGTCCAGTTTAAGAACCCATTGTGGCCCTCGAGTCAAAAAGTTTGCCCACCCCTGGTCTATGGGGAGTTTCTAGCTTTGGAGAAAGAAATTACTCAGTGCTCCTGAAATCAAAGTCTTAAGCGTACCTCCTGGAGACCCTGTCTGTACCTCAGCTCTGTCCCCTGCGATTATTCCACCTGAATTCATAAATGAATATAAGGCACATCAGGTAGAATAATGGCTCCCCAGAGATCTCCCCATCCTAACCCTTGAAATGCGTGCCATGTTACCTCACACAGCCAAAGGGTCTTTGTCCAAGCGATTATCTTAAGATAGGGAGATTCTGAGTCAGAGAAGGACATGTGACCACGGAAGCAGATTTGACGATCTCTCTTTAACAACTACACAGTTGGCTTTGAAGATGGAGGAAGGAGCCACAAGCCAAGGGATGTGGGTGGCCTCCAGATGCTGGAAAAGACAGAAAATGGGTTCTCCTCTAGAGCCTCCAGGAGAGGAACCCAGTTCTTCTGACACCCTGAGTCTGGTCCAGTGAACCCATTGCAGACTTGTGACTTCCAGAGCTGTAGAGCGGTAACATTGAACTGTTTGATGCCAGCGTGTTTGTGACAGCTGTTACAGCGGCCAGAAGAGAGCTGACCCAGAGGAGTCCAGCTTTCTGGCTGGCTTTGATTCGGACTTTCTCCACACCGGTGCCCTCGGGTCTTGGGAGACGGTAGACCGATTGCAAACCGGAGTCTCACTCTGGGGCGGTCTGAACCTGGAAACTGGTTACGATAGGTTTAAAGCTTCACCCCAAATACTCTTGACACGCAGGAAACAATATTAACAACGAGAAAAGATCCATCAGGGGCCTCGGGGTTTTCTCCCAGGGCTTTGTCCTAGAACTGCTTCCGAGCCTCCTTACTCAGGCCGAATCCCCAGGCCAGCGCGGCAGTCACCTTGGTGAGCCACGGGGTGCGGAGCAGAATCTTAGGGCTGCCTCACACCTACGGAGTCAGACCTGCATTTTAACAAGATCTGCCGCAGGTCCGTGCGCGTGTTCAGGTTCGAGGTGCGTTTATAGAGATCGGCTTATTTCTCCAGAAGTCCTCAGAGGGAGTGTGAGAATGGCTGTTTCCTTTTTAAAGTAAAAGAGCGGGGCCTTGGCTGTGAGCAAGCGTGCAACACCAGAAGGAATGTCCCCAGCTACTGATGCTGGGGGTCGGATTCCTGACACACATGGCGTTTGTCAGCGTCACTTGATGCTGTTTCCAGGCTGAGCAGAACCCAGAGAGACACCTGCGAGTTTCCTGCAGCAAATATGTGCACCGAGGAATTCATGATGTTCTCAGAAAGCGGCCAGAGGTCTCACCCGGCGGAAGAGCAAGGCTCCCTCCAAGGGCAGATGCACAAAAGGACACACGCGCTGCCTTCAGATTGCCCACTGCAGACTCTCGGAAGCTGTCATGTGAGCGTGTTAAAGTCATGCCACGGGGCTGTTTCTCTTTAAATCCTCCATACAAAGCCAGACAAACGCCAGGCTTCTGAGCCTGCATGCCCAGGAACACACAGCCCGGGCAGCAGCGCTGAGCTTGCGGCAGGGGTGGGGGGGAGAGAAGGCAGCTGAGACCCCTCAGACCAGTGCAGTTGGCCTATAATCTCGTGAGATTCTGCTTCAATCTGGGCACAGTGAGCCTCCTGTTCAGAAAGGAGTTCAGGCTGAGAAAGTGAGGGAGAAGGAGCACGTCTGCGAATAGGAGAGGAAATCTAGACACTGAGAAGGTGCCAGCATCCAGGCAAGGGGGACAGTTCCCTTGTTTGAGGAGGGAAATTGCTCGTTTCCCATCCTCCCATCTCCATCCGTGGCATGGCAGTGAAGCAGGGCATGTGGATACTGAGAACGTAGAACTGAAGGTAGTGTCTTCGTGAAGAAGATGTGGGACATTGGAGGGTGGGAGTTTCCCGTTGGGTCCCCTGTAACTGGGTTCACACCTGTTTAGGGACCGTTATTCCGCATGATCTGTAGTTATTCAGAGGAATGGAGAAGGGTGGTTTGACTTTGAATTATTTAAAGTAATAGGTTATTTTAAACTCTATGCTGCTAGCAATCAATATAGGA
Source organism: Plecotus auritus (assembly GCF_963455305.1). Classification (NCBI taxonomy): domain Eukaryota; kingdom Metazoa; phylum Chordata; class Mammalia; order Chiroptera; family Vespertilionidae; genus Plecotus; species Plecotus auritus. The sequence goes on from NC_137779.1 coordinate 9,448,423, forward strand.
TTTTAGCTAACCGATGATGCAACCAAACCAAACCAATTTACCGCAAAGCCTGGTGTGTAAATATACAAGCTTTCACGATGTCAGGATTATAAATAAGCTCAAAGACAGATGAATGGCAGGCAGACCCTGAGACCCTGTCAGCCGCTGAGTTACGCCCATTTTCTCCCATAATCCTCACCGCATTCTTCCAACGTGTGGGCTCTTTTATCCTAATTTTACTGATGAACTGAACTGAAATGAACCGAAGCGCATTTCCCCCAGTTCACAAAGGCCAGGGAGCAGGAAGCTAGGATTTGAAGTCACGACTTGGGCCTTCTTATTTCTATAGTTTTTCTGCTGATTTCCCACTAATCCTTGGATTGGTACTGTCGGCCCATTGTACAGGTAAAGAAACTAAGGATCCTTGATGGAGGCACCCAGCTTTTAAATAGCAGAGTTGGGCTTCAGGCTGAGAATGTCTGACTCCACATTAGACCTGGCAGTGGATGGGAATTGTCTGCCTGAGGGACACTCTTTGTGGTGATGGAATAGTTCCATGTCTTGACTCACAGGTGCACATGTGAAAAATCCAGAGTTCTGCACACACTACACACACACACACACACACACACACACACACACACACGCACACATGTGAAAACAGGTGAAATCTGAATAAGGTCTGTTCCTGAGTTAAGCACTGCCGTCAATTTCCTGTGCTTGACAATATACTGCGGTTATGTAAGGTATTATCGTTGGAGAAAGCTGGATGAGGAATACAAGAAACTCTGTATATTTTGCAACTTCTGGTGGGTCTTATTAAAAAAAAATTGTCTTCAACACTAGCCAGTTTTGCTCAGTGGTTAGATTGTTGACCCACAGACTGCAGGGTCTTGGGTTCAATTCTGGTCAAGGACATGTACCTCGGTTGCAGGTTTGGATCCCCAGTCCCATGGGCTCCTGCCTCGTAGGCCATCACCACGAGAGCTCTAAGGTCCCTCCCATGTTTGCCTCTGCAGCCTCCTCTGCCCTGTCTAGACCCTGCTAGGGGCTGAGCTGGCTCCTCCACAGTGACACAACAAATACTGACAGAGCGTCACCCTCCAGCAAGGCTCTGGGTCAGGCAAGGCCTCAGCCTCCGGGAGTTTAATATCTCGGTGGGGTGTTGATCTGGTGGAAGCTGAGAGGTGATGGAGAGAAACCTGAACCCTGGCCCGTTCCCAAGGAGGTGCCGTGGTGTGCTGACACAGCTCTCCTGGGCCTGCAGGAGCCAATGAGAAGCCTTCAGGGAGGTTGGGAGCTCATCAAATCATCAGTGACTGGAGATGGACCAGAGAATATAAACTGAGTGGCCAGATTATTATGATCTCTGAACCCGTAATAATCTGGCCACTCAGTGTGTGTATGTTTATATATATTAGAGGCCCGGTGCATGAATTCGTGCATGGGTGGGGTCCGGCCAGCCTGGCCAGGGGGAGGGGACATGGGCGGTTGGCCGGCCTACCTGCTGGTTGAACTCCTGGTCGAGAGGACAATTTGCATATTAGCCTTTTATTATATAGGATATACACTGAGTGGCCAGATTATTATGCGTTCAGAGATCATCATAATCTGGCCACTCAGTGTATGCGTCAAGATGATTTTCACACACGAGAATCCAGTTCCCTCAACACTGGCTGGTTGACCAGCACGCCACCGGGAAATTCGGAGCCTGGTGCCCTATGAGGAAAATGGAGATACAAATTCTTATCTTGAAAGATTTCACAAATATTGACACAGGATTGGCACCTAGCAGGTGCCCAGGAATTCCCAGCTCTCTCTCTAGCCCTTTCTCCCTGAACTAATAGTGAAAGTTCACAGTGGGTTCAGTTTTCCTTTGGATTTATGGGTTGATGAACAAACATCAGGGAGGAGGGAAAAACATACTTTGTAGGGTGGAGCATGGGCCCAGTTACCGGGGGAGCAGTGTGACTTTGAGAACGTTCCAGAAGTTTTCCAGGATCGTCTTCTCCCCTCCCACCCCTGGAGTTGATAGGCAGGAAAGATAAGATATATTGACAGGGGTCAACATGTGAGTTTTGTAAGTTGCCCACTTTGGGACAAGTGTGCAAGTGAGTCATGGTGCTTACAATATTTCTTTGGTCATTCATTCATTCATTCATGTGTTCATTCAAAAATGCATTAATTGGACATCACAGTAGGAGCTGGGCCCTGGTCTGCATGAATAGATGTTTTCCCTACCACATGGAACTTACAGGTTAATGGTGAAGACGACCGTGAAGCAAGTCATGAAAAGTGCGTGGGTGTAACGTAAGGGACACTCAGGTGGTCACTGTGGGCTTTTGTAAACAAGTGGCATATAGGCAAAGATCTGAGGGAAAAGGACATTTTGTCAGGTGAGGTGAGCAGTGGGTGGACGGACTCGGATGGCCCCTGTGGTCCCTGCCTCCTGGTGTCAGGCCCTGTCTAATCTGCTCCCCTTGAGTGCGGGCAGGACCTGTGACTTGCTCTGACTCATAGAATAAGGCAAAGGTGATGTGATGTCACTTCTGTTATCATGTCATAGTATCCCCCTCCCAAACCCTTATCTGCAGGAGATATGTTTCAAGACCTCTGGTGGATGCCTGAAGCCATGGATAGTACCAAACCCTCTGGATACTATGTATTTTCCTTCTACATACACACTTTTTCACTGAAAGGGAGCACGTTTTGGCTTCTCTTTGGCATATCTGAATTGCCAGCATTACCACTCTTGTGCTTTGGGGCCATTATTCACTAAATTAAGGTTCACTTGAGCACAAGCATGACAGTCTGATAACCAAGGTGGTTGCTAAGTGACTGAGGGGTGGGAAGCATCTCAGCAAGCATGTCAAACTCATGGCCAGCGGGCCACATGCCTCGTTGAAATAATGAGTTTGACATGGAGATGCTGGAAAAAGGGAAGAGTCACAGCCAGTGGGACAGACCAGGACAGCCTGAGATTTCATCATACTGCTCAGAGTGTAACCTTGTGAGAGACCCACAGTAGAGGACCCTGCTAAGCCAGGCCCAGATTCTTGACCCACAGAGACTGTGAGATATTAAATGCATTTTGTTTTAAGCCATGGTGTGTGTGTGTGTGTGTGTGTGTGTGTGTGTGTGTGTGTGTGTGTGTGTGTGTGTGATCACTTGTTACACAGCATGACTAACTGATACAAAGAGAGACCAGGAATTGATTCCAGGAGGAGAGAACCACGTGTGTGAAGGGTTAAAGCGTCTGAGAACCAGAGGAAAGACAAGCAGGACAGTGTGGCTGGCATAAACAGGGAGCGGCAGGGTGCTGAGAGGTGAGGCAGAAAGATACACCCGGGCCAAGTCTGCAGGCCCACAGGAGCTGTGGAACAGATCTGGTTCTTATCCTGGGGACTCCGGGGAGTCAGTGAAAATTCTGAAACAGCGAGCTTGATAAAACTTGCTTTTCAAAACTCATAGGTGGATATGGGGGGTCTCTTTGGGTGGCGAGGTGACATGCTGAGGCATGCAGGAGTTGGTGGCTGATTCTTAGGGAAGGGAACACTTTCAAGAAACCTTTTGGAGGTATGATGGGCAGCACTTGATGACAGGGTGGATCCGGAGAGAGGGAGCTGAAGAGGCATCTGTTGAATGGAGGGAGAGGGTGATGGTGTGAGTCTTCCAGGGAATTGGAACCTTCTGCCTCCGTCTGGGGAGCTCCAAGACCCAAGTGGAAATGGGTCCTTTGATCCCAGCTTCTGTCTGGGTTGTTGTGACCTCCCTCGGGCAGGACAGTTTAGGGTTTGTCTAGCTACCGAGCACAATTAGCACTGTATAAAGATTTCATTAGCATGTGGAGAAGGCCTGGCTGCAGAGTAAATCTCCATGTCATTTGCTAATGCTAATTATTTCAGCTGAAAAACGTGTATGGTGATCAGAGGAAAGCTGTTTATCTCCCCGGGGAGCCGAGCCAAAGCTCAGAATAATATGGACTTATTGTGAATGTACGAAGTCCCCATCATCACGTGGTAGGTTTAACGGGGATGAATTATTGCGAGAAGTTTGTGGAGCCATAAAGTGAGCTTGCTGTACTCACAGAGATGGGACATTAATCCATGTTCCCTTCATTTACACGTTCACACTATTTTTTTTCTTCTTCTTTGAGTTGCTTAATTTTTCTATGCCGTGGTTTTCTCCTGCATGAAGGTTGGCACTCCACACTTCAGTTCTAGCAATCGGGGCTCAGATTTCAGTGGAGCCAGGAGAGCTTTTCCTACTAGAATGTAAGCCCCGTGAAGGCAGGAATACGTTTATCTTCTTCACTGCTGTGTACCCAGTACCTTAGAGGACTGCCTGGCTCCCTAGGTATTTGCTGAATAAATAAATGGCAGAACATGTGGGCAGCATATGACATCCAGAAAGTCCTCAGGAATTGGCAGCCGTCATCTCTCCTTTTCTCCTCGCTCTTCCTCCTCTGCTCTGTGCCCCTCCCTCTCTCTCTCACCCTCCTCTGCCATTTTCTTCCTCCTGCATTTGGGGAGAAGAAAGAAAACAAAGGGTATCTGTCCCTACTGGCTATCTGACTTGCTGTTGGTTTGTCCACAGGGGTCCTCAAACTTTTTAAACGGGGCCAGTTCACTGTCCCTCAGACTGTTGGAGGGCCGGACTATAGTTTAAAAAAAAACTATGAACAAATTCCTATGCGCACTGCGGGACTGGGACGAGTCGGCTGCTAAGCAGGACAGGCAGCGGCACCCAGCGGGCTGGATAAATGTCCTCGGTGGGCCGCATGTGGCCCGCGGGCCGTAGTTTGAGGACCCCTTGTCCAGCACATGTGTGATGATGCCTATTTCTTTTTATAATATGAAATCAGAGGATTATCTTGCTCGGAGAGAACTGGTTAGACCTCAGCAGTAGAAACCAGGACTCCAGTTCAGTTCTTCCTTTGGCAGGATATTTATCTTTTGGGAGGTGCTTGGTGAGTATCACAGTTGTTCCTTGGTTTAGATTTTCTCAGCTCAGGGGTAATGAAAAGCTATCCTGAGAACTGAAGGTGATCAAGCTAGACTTTAATCCACTGCTTCTCTGGATGGAATACTCATCCTTCAAACATATATCCTTCCATCCAGCCAGCCAGCCAACCAGCCAGCCAGCTATTCAACCACCCATCCATCCATCTATCCATCCATCCATCCATCTGCATGATCATCCATCTATTCATCTATCCATCTACCCATCCATCCAGCCAGCCAGCCAGCTATTCAACCATCCATCTATTCATCCATCTATCCAGCTTTGTGATCATCCATCCATCTGTCCATCCATCCATCCATCCATCCATCTATTCATCCAGCCAGCCAGCCAGCCAGCCATTCATCCACCCATCCACCCACCCACTTATTCACCCACTCATCCACTCATTCACTAGTTCATTCGTTCTTCCATTTAAGAAATATTTATTGAGCATCAGCAATGTGCTCAACCTTATGCTAGAAAGCAGGGGTACCACGATGGCCAGAATGGATACAGGCTCTGCCCCAAAGGAGCTTCCAGTCTAGTGCAGGTGATCTGTAGGCTCTCAGGAAGTGGGGCATTCTGCAGGAAAAAGACAGCACATCCTTCTGCCATTTGATTATACTCAGTAGTAAGTGAAATGTAATTTTTATTGTAAAGATAGCATTCAGAGGCCACAAGAACTTCCAAGATAAAGTATTGGACTTTCAGGAGGATTTGCTGCTTGAGTTGCTTCTTTGGGACCCCCCATCCCTCCAAAAAGGTCCTCTCTGCACTTGGGGGCTTTGGGGGGAATTTGAAAAGCACCCACCAGGATGGGGTGGCAGTGAGCTTTTGAAGGCCATCGGGTGAAATACTGTCACTGAATATTCATCAGTGAGGAATGATTGTGTCCCTACTGTGCATAAGCTCTGTGCATTGTGACATGCAGGAGAGTCACAGGCATATCTGAGGTACCTACCCAGCCCATGCTTCATCCTCGGAACTGTCCCTTCCTCCCCCCTTTCTGAAGCAGGCACCTGAAGCAGGTGTGTTTGCGACTCCTCCCCTTACCTGATCGGACCGAGGATAGTCCCCAGGCATAGTCCAACCTAATACTTCTTTTTAGCAATTAAATTGAGAGGTTTGAGACTGAGGACAAAGAGACTGCAGGTCACACAGGGCTGGGGCCAGAGCTCCCTGATGACGGACGATATGCAGAAAAGGAGCTGGGGTCTATAAAGGCAGTGGGCAGCCAGGGGAGAGGAACCAGGTGACATATCGCAGAGTGACCACACATGGCCCAAGAAAGAGACGGAATTCTCTTCGGACTGGATTCCCCTTCTGGGAGTGGGGTTTGGGGAGTCCTCCTGATTTCTATGGTAAGTCCCCCTTTGCTTAAGCTAACTTGTCTGGATGTCCGCTCCTTAAAACCAAATGAAAGATTACAAAGATGGGAAAAGTGATAAAGCATTCTAAGACATGGCCCCTGCCCTCAATTAGCAACTTCCAAATATCCACGATGGTGTGAACGCTGGTTGCCACTCTGTACATTCACCCCAGGGCTATTGACTCTGTAACTGCGAGTGTGTGCCCTTTGACCCCCTTCACCCATTTCACCCACCCCACCCCCACCTGCCATGTCCCATATACCTCTGGATCTGTGCAGCGAATGCACAGGTGTTTTAATATTAAGGGAATGAAAACAAGTGGGAAAGGTGACCAGTGGCAGCCTCTGAAGACCAGCACCCACACCCATGCCCAGAAAGTCCCTAAGGTCCTACTGGGCCGAGTCCTGCCCCTGCTGTGTCTCGAGAGAAGCCAGGGTGTCTGGCTTGGGACACTTCAGAACTCTCTCTCTCCCTGGTCTGGTTCTTCCCTCGCCTGCCCGCTTTGGAGATGCCCTGAGGTCCTGGGTACCAGCCACCTGCCGGGGAGCATTAGGAGGCTCCCTTTGTTTGTTTTTAATCCTCACCCAAGGACATTCTTTCCATCTTAGAGTAGAAAGGAGAGGGAGAGACAGAGAGGAATATTGATGTGAGATGAACACATCAATTGGTTGCTTCCCATATGCCCCCGACCAGGGCCAGGAGCCTGCAACTGAGGCATATGCCCTTGGCCAGAATTGAACCCAGGACCCTTCAGTTCACAGGCCCACGCTCTATCCACTGAGCCAAACCTGCTAGGGCGGGAGGCTCCCTTTGATGTGGGCATAGTAAGGGAAGAAATCACTTCAGGAGGACAGCCTGACCCATCTCGGGTCCTGTTTCCATGGCAACGAAGGGCCTGACATCTCATTTTGTTTGGGGCTGTGGTGGCCGCTAATTACAGGCAGCTCCGCGTCCCCTTGCTCTTCCTGGAACGGCCTCTATTTACTCGTTGGCAGTGCTTACTTACTGTTTCCTTTCTGGACTCTCTTCCTCCTCCTCTTCTTCCACTTCACCCTTGAGGGGAAAAGAACTCGTTGTTGCATCTGGGGGTGATGTTTGCTTTGCTGGTCATTATGGAGACAAAAAGGCAGATGACAGGGCAGGCTTGGGAAGGAGAGGTGGGCAGCAGGGCCCAAGGTTGCCCGTGGCCCAGCCAGAGACGACTGCGAAGCAGAAGGGGCAGATTCGGGCCCCAAGGGTAGCAGGGTGGTGAAGGAAAGAGTGAAGAGGGGTGGAAGTCCTTGGCGGGGGTGGGGGCATGGAGGTGAGTCAGGCAGGAGGCTCATGGACCATAACAAGATGGCCAGGTGGCCTCTCCTCCTGCCATCAGCATGTCTTCTTCCTCCTCCCCTGAAGTCTGGTCCACACACTTTGCTGCTTGGGGCGGGGTGGGTGGAGTGGGGGCTGAACCAGCCCTTGGGGCATCGGTGGGGCCTCCAAGGAAACCCTGCAGAGATTCCTGGGCTGCCCACCTGACCTTCTGCTGGACCGACCTTCCCAGGGGCCTTTGCCTTTCTCAGTCCAAGTCTGTCCTGCCCCAGCCGGTAGCCACAAACCATGAATGGCTGTGTAACTGACGTGGAACGGAACCACACTGAAAATGCTGTCCCTTCTCAGTACTTGCTGCTCAGTTTCCTCTAAAGCTAAAACTGCTCCAAAAAAAAGTGTGAATTAAAGAAAAAAAGGTTCTCAGTTGCCCTAGTCACATTTCAAGTGCTCAACAGCCACATGGGGCTGGTGGCTGCCATGTTGGATGGCACGGATATAGAATGTTCCCGTCATCACAGCATGTTTATAGGACAACTTTGGTCTAGGAAAGACCATGCCTTTCTGGAAGATTCCCTACACATTCCAAAGAGTGAAAGGAAGCCAGAGCCTGCTAGCCATTCACTCATTCATTCATTCATTCATTCAACACATATTTACTCCTTGCCGGGCATTGTACGGGGTGAGTAGGATTCACTTGGGGCAGGCCGCTCCTGCCCTTGTGAAGCTTATGTGCTGGTAGAGAGTAACAGGTGTTCTCTAGATACAAACAGAACAGGGCCGTGGGAAAATAAAGCAGGTGAAGGGAGATAGAGTTCTGGGTGCCTGGGAAATGGAGAGGGTTCCAGTTTCTAAAAGCTAGTCATGGAAGGCTCACCAAGAAGGTAACAAAAGAAGGGGAGTAGGGAGCAAGCTCAGCAGAGGCAGGGAATTCCAAGCAGAGGGAACCGCCGAGCAAAGGCCCTGAGGTGGGAATGTATATGCCAGACAGTCTTCAGCAGATGAGTGACATGACCAGGATTAAGTATTAGGAGGATCCCTCTGGCTGCCGAGTGGAGAATAAACCACAGGGGAGAGAAGAGGTGAACGAGAGACGAGCAGCGGGCCTGTTGCCATGCCCCAGGTGAGAGGCGATGGGGCTTGGACCAGAGGAGTAGCAGTCAGAGAGGTGCTGTGTTGTCAGATTTCGGGGGGGCTTTTGAAAGTAGAGCAGGTGGGCTTTCTGCTGGATTAGTGTGGGCTGTGAGAGAAGGAGACGTGGCAAGGATACCATGAGGGTTTGAGAACCTGGAAGGACAGTTTCTATTTACAAAGCCGGGGAAGATGGAGAGAGAGGTTTGGGGTGGGGAGTTCAGCTGTGGACATAAGTTTGAGCGGGTGGTATTCTCAGGTACAAACACAGTTGAATATCGAGTGTATTTACTCAACAAGTATCTGTTGGGATTAGTCACCTTGGATATAGGAGATTGGCACGCAGCTCATTCTTATTTCCAGTTTTCTTCAGTGGATCTATTAAGAAAACAAACACACCCCTAGTTTTCATTGTTTTTGTACCAACTTGCAAATCTGAAGTCCGCACTGAGCAGAATGCCCAGCCGGCTGGGCTTCACCCCTCGATGTACCTGTACTTCGGTGGTGGTGGTTTTCATTCGCTCACTTCCCAGCCAGACACTAAGGGACACTGCGGACATGAAGTGTGGCCAGCCCTTGAGACCTTGGGAGGCTGGCACCTCCAGGAGTCGCTCAGGCACAGAACAAAGCTCATGGGCTTTGGACCCATCAGACCTGATTCCAAAAACTGGCTCCACCACTCACCAGCTCCTTGGCGTGGGGCCACGCGCTTAACCTCTCTGAACCTGTTTGCTCATCTGTGTAATGGAACGCCTGACACCTAACTCTCAGGGCTGTCAGCAGGATTAGAGAAAATGCGTGTAAATCCACCAGCATAGTGCCTGACACACAGAAGTGCTTATTTAATAAATGGTGGTGAGGATTAACTCTACTGTTAGCAAATGAAACAGACATGTAAGAGGACGAATTGTAATAGACGGTGTTAGGTGCTTTTAAAGACAGACCTGAAGAAGGTGATGAGAGACGGGATAGCTCGGAGACTAGCAACACGGGCTTTGGAGAGAGATGTTGGTTTCACACTCCGGCCTCCACCTATGCACTGGGTTGACGCGAGGCGAGTGTGTTGGTTTCCCGGGGCCTTGATGTCTGGTCTGTAAAATGGGCGCAGTAATCCAAAGTCCCACCTGATAGGGTTATTGTGGATTTAATGGGGGTGATATGAGCAAAGGGCTTAGCACAGGTCGTGGCTCACAGGAATGACTCAATAAATGTCAGTTGCTACTGTTTCCATGGGAGCACAGGCAGCCAGAGGAAGCCTTCAAGAGGAAAAAGTGAATCAGTGTTAACATGCACGTATCAGAAATTAGGGAAAGAGAAAACAAAGCCGCACAAACAAAGCCCTTTTCTGGGTGTAGAGGAAGGCAGCCCAACGTGCTCCTGGTGGCCCTGTCTGGTGTTGACAAATGTCTTTGATGTTCCCAGAGGCCCCTGAGGCTCTCCGAGATTTTAAACTCTCAGCTTTGACGGAGCAGGAAAACCATGGCTGTGTTCGGAAGGATTTGGAAGTACAGAGGCTGGGTGTGGTTTGGGGCTGCCTTTTCATCACGGAAGATTTATTTTTTTTTTATTTTTTTTTTTCCAAATTTTTATTAAGGTATTATATGTGTACATATCTTACCATTGCCCCCCCCCACCCCACTCCCATACCTGCCCTCACCCCCCAATGTTTTGCATCCGTTGGTTACTCTTATATGCATGCATACAAGTCCTTCAGTTGATCTCTTATTTCCCCCACCTCTCCCTAACCTTACTGCTGTAATTAGACCCTCTGTTTGATGCTTTACTGCCTCTGTAACTATCTTTTGGTTCATCAGTTTATAATGTTTTTCATTATCCCTAAATGAGTGAGATCATGTGGTATTTTTCTTTCATTGACTGGCTTATTTCACTTAGCATAATGTTCTCTAATTCCATCCAGGTGTCTACAAATGGTAGTAATTCCTTCTTTTTTATGGCAGCATAGTATTCCATTGTGTAGATGTACCATAGTTTTCTGATCCAGTCATCTGCTGACGGGCACCTAGGCTGTTTCCAAATCTTAGCTATTGTAAATTGTGCTGCTATGAACATAGGGGTGCATATATCCTTTCTGATTGGTGTTTCTGGTTTCTTAGGATATATTCCTAGGAGTGGGATTACTGGGTCAAATGGGAGTTCCATTTTCAGTTTTTTGAGGAAACTCCATACTGTTCTCCACAGTGGCTGCACCAGTCTGCATTCCCACCAGCAGTGCACGAGGGTTCCTTTTTCTCCGCATCCTCGCCAACACTTGTCGTTTGTTGATTTGTTGATGATAGCCATTCTGACAGGTGTGAGATGGTATCGCATTGTCGTTTTGATTTGCATCTCTCGGATAATAAGTGACTTTGAGCATGTTTTCATGTGTCTCTTGGCCTTCCTTCTGTCTTCTTTCGAAAAGATTCTATTTAGGTCCGTTGCCCATTTTTTTATTGGATCATTTATCTTCCTTTTATTAAGTTGTATAAGCTGCCTGTAGATGTTGGAAATTAAACCTTTATCAGTGATACCATTTGCAAATATGTTCTCCCATACAGTGGGGTTTCTTGTTGTTTTGTTGATGGTTTCTTTTGCTGTGCAAAAGCTTTTTATTTTGATGTAGTCCCATTTGTTTATTTTCTCTTTGGCTTCCATTGCCCTAGGGGCAGTATCACTGAAAAAGTTCTTTTGGCCTATGTCTGAGATTTTGCTGCCTGTGGATTCCTCTAGTATTTTTATGGTTTCCCGTCTTATATTTAAGTCCTGTATCCATTTTGAGTTTATTTTTGTGTATGGTGTAAGTTGGTGATCTAGTTTCATTTTTTTGCATGTATCTGTCCAATTTTCCCAACACCATTTATTGAAGAGACTGTCTTGACTCCATTGTATGCTCATGCCTCCTTTGTCAAATATTAATTGCGCATATTGGTTTGGGTCGATATCTGGATTCTCTATTCTATTCCATTGATCTATATGTCTGTTCTTGTGCCAGTACCAGGCTGTTTTGAGAACAGTGGCTTTGTAATACAGCTTGAAATCTGGTATTGAGATCCCTCCTACTTTATTCTTCTTTCTCAGGATTGCTGTGGCTATTCGGGGTCTTTTTTTATTCCAGATGAATTTTTGGAGAGTTCTTTCTAGGTCTGTGAAATATGCTGTTGGTATTTTAATGGGGAGTGCATTGAATCTATAGATTGCTTTGGGTAGTATGGACATTTTGATGATGTTGATTCTACCAATCCATGAACATGGTATGTTCTTCCATCTGTTTACATCTTCCTCTATCTCCTTTTTCAGTGTCCTGTAGTTTTCCGCATATAGGTCTTTTACCTCCTTGGTTAGGTTTATTCCTAAGTATCTTAATTTTTTTGGTGCGATGGAAAATGGGATTGCTTTTTTAGTCTCTCTTTCTGTAAGTTCACTGTTGGTGTATAGAAATGCCATAGATTTCTTGGCGTTAATTTTGTATCCTGCTACCTTGCCGAATTCATTTATTAAGTCTGTTAGTTTTTTGATAGAGTCTTTCGGGTTTTTTATGTACAATATCATGTCATCTGCAAATAGGGACAGCTTTACTTCTTCTTTTCCAATTTGGATGCCTTTTATTTCTTCTTCTTGTCTAATTGCAATGGCTAATACTTCCAGTACTATGTCAAACAGGAGTGGTGAGAGTGGGCATCCCTGTCTTGTTCCTGTTCTTAGGGGAAATGGTTTTAGTTTTTGCCCATTGAGTATGATGTTAGCTGTGGGTTTATCATATATAGCTTTTATTATGTTGAGGTATGATCCTTCTATTCCCACCTTGCTGAGAGTTTTTATCAAGAAAGGGTGTTGGATTTTGTCAAATGCTTTTTCTGCATCAATTGATATGACTATGTGATTTTTATCTTTCAATTTGTTTATGTGCTGTATCACATTTATTGATTTTCGGATATTGAACCATCCTTGCATTCCTGGGATAAACCCTACTTGGTCATGGTGTATGATCTTTCTGATGTACTGCTGGATCCGATTTGCTAGAATTTTGTTGAGGATTTTGGCATCTACATTCATGAGGGATATTGGCCTGTAATTCTCTTTCATTGTGTTGTCTTTATCTGGTTTTGGTATTAGGGTGATGCTGGCTTCATAGAAGGAGCTTGGAAGTGTTCCTTCCTCTTGAATTTTTTGGAATAGTCTGAGGAGGATAGGTTTTAGTTCTTCCTTGAATGTTTGGTAAAACTCTCCTGTGAAGCCGTCTGGCCCCGGGCTTTTGTTTGCTGGAAGCTCTTTGATGACTGCTTCAATTTCTTCCATAGTTACTGGCATATTGAGCTGTTTAGATTCTTCCTGATTGAGTTTTGGAAGGTTATATTTTTCTAGGAATATGTCCATTTCCTCCAGGTTGTCCAGTTTGTTGGAATAGAGTTGTTCGTAGTATTTTTTAACAATCCTTTGTATTTCGGCGGGATCTGTTGTTATTTCACCTCTTTCATTTCTGATTTTGTTTATTTGGGTCCTCTCTCTTTGCTTCTTGGTGAGCCTGGCTAGAGGTTCATCAATCTTGTTTATCCTTTCAAAGAACCAGCTCTTGGTTTTGTTGATCTTTTGTATTGTTTCTTTGGTCTCTATGTCGTTTATCTGTGCTCTGATCTTTATTATTTCCTTCCTTCTGCTTACACTGGGCTTTTCTTGTTGCTCTTTTTCTAACTCTTTGAGTTGTTGGGTTAGGTAATTTATTACCCCTGTTTCTTGTTTTTTGCAGTAGGCTTGTAGAGCTATGAACTTCCCTCTCAAGACTGCTTTCGCTGTGTCCCATAGATTTTGGATTGTAGTGTTTTCATTGTCATTTGTTGTCATGATGTTTTTTATTTCTTCTTTGATCTCTCTGGTAACCCAGTCATGGTTTAATAGCATGCTGTTTAGTCTCCATGTGTTTGATTTCTTTGGGTTGTTTTTATTGTAGTTTATTTCCAGTTTTATGCCACTGTGGTCTGAGAAGATGCTTGATATGATTTCTATCTTCTTGAATTTGAAGAGACTTTGCCTATGTCCCAACATATGGTCTATCTTTGAAAATGACCCATGTGCACTTGAGAAGAATGTATATTCTGTGGCTTTGGGGTGAAATGTTCTGAAGATGTCAATTAATTCCATCTGGTCTAGTGAGTCATTTAGGATTGATGTTTCTTTGCTGATTTTTTGTTTAGAGGATTTGTCCAATGGTGATAGTGGGGTATTGAAGTCTCCTACTATGATTGTATTGCTGTCAATCTCTCCCTTGATATCCTCCAGGAGTTTTTTTATGTATTTGGGTGCTCCTGTATTGGGTGCATATATGTTTACCAGAGTTATTTCTTCTTGTTGGATTGCTCCCTTTAGTATTATGAAGTGGCCTTCCTTATCTCTTGTTATGTCCTTCAGTTTGAGATCTAATTTGTCAGATATAAGTATTGCTACCCCAGCTTTTTTTTCAGTTCCATTTGCCTGGAAAACCTTTTTCCATCCCTTCACCCTCAGTCTGTGTGCGTCTTTTTTTCTGAGGTGGGTTTCTTGTAGACAGCAGATATATGGGTCATGTTTTCTTATCCAGTCCATTACCCTATGTCTTTTGATTGGGGCATTTAATCCGTTTACATTTAAAGTTATTATTGATAGGTACTTATTTGTCGCCATTCCTATTCTTTACACCTGTGTTCCTTCTTCGCTTCCTATTTCTTTTTTTTTTTTACAGCAGACCCTTTAGCATTTCTTGCATTGCTGGTTTGGTGGTAATAAATTCCCTTAGTCCTTTTTTGTCTGTGAAGCTCCTGATTTCACCTTCACTTTTGATTGACAGCCTTGCTGGGTACAGTATTCTTGGATTCAGACCCTTCCTTTGCATGACTTTGTATATTTCATTCCATTCCCTTCTGGCCTGATGAGTTTCTGTTGAGAAATCAGTTGCTAGTCTGATGGGGGTTCCTTTGTATGTAACTTTCTGTCTCTCTCTTGCTGCTTTTAAGATTCTTACTTTGTCGTTGGTGTTTGCCAATTTAATTATAATGTGCCTTGGCGTCGGTCTTTTGGGGTTCATTTTGCTTGGGACTCTGTGAGCTTCTTGGATTTGTGTGGGTTTTTTCTTCTCTATATCAGGGAAATTTTCTGTCATTATTTCTTCAAATAGGTTTTCTATTCCTTGCTCAGCTTCCTTTCCTTCTGGAACCCCTATTATGCGGATGTTGTTTTGTTTCGTGTTGTCCCAAAGTTCCCTTAGGCTCTCCTCCTGCCTTTTAATTTTTTTTTCTAGAAGTTGCTCTACTTGGGTATTTTTTCCCATCTTGTCTTCTAGCTCACTGATGCGGTCCTCTGCTTCTTCTAGTCTACTCTTGATGCTTTCTATTGAGTTCTTTACAGCAGCGATGTCATTTTTCATTTCTTCTTGGTTCTTCTTCATTTCCTCTTGGTTCTTGCTCATATTGTCAAATTTGTCTTCCATTCTTTTCAGCCACCTTATGACCATTTCTCTGAATTCTTTTTCTGGAAGGTTGCTTGCTTCCATTTCGTTTACTTCCTTTTCTGGTGATGCCTGCTTTTCTTTCATATGCGGGCTGTGTCTTTGTCTCCCCATGGTCTCTCTTCTCTGGGTGTCTGGTTATGTAGTTCTCTCTCTCCTGCGTCGATTTAAAGGCACAAAATACAGCACTACCAGGTACAACACACAAGGCACTGAACAGAAATGTATTCACGATATTAATAACCTCCAATAAAGGTGACCACCAGAGAGAGAAAGGCAAATTAGGGGATAGTAGAGAAAGAAGAAGAGGAAAAAGAAAGAAAGAAGAAGAGAAAAAAAAAGGGGTGTCAAAATGAAATTGGGAAAAGGGAAAAAAAGAAGAAAAAAAAGTAAGAGAGACAAGAAAGAGACTAAGAGAGAAAGGGAAACAGACTATATATATTGGGGATAAAACTCCAATAGAACAATCACTTATCCCAGCAAATGCCAGCAACAAGTACCTGGGGATTAATACAAACTACAACACCAACTAATATTGAGTGAGGCAAGGGAAAACAGAAGCACTAAACAAACAAAAAAATAAACAAAAGAAGAATAAGCAAAACAATCTCACAAAAAAGCATAAAAATTCGATATAATCTACATTCAAACGAACAACAACTAAAGGACAGAGAGAAAAACAATTTTTTGGATAGTTAAGACAGCGAAGAGAGAGGTGTGTATGGACTTGGAGCAGGGGATTGGAGATTAGATATATAAGTAGGGTGAAATTTTAAAAGGGGGTAAACAGAAAGTATAGGGAAAATCTAAAGCAGGAAAGGGGTAAGATAAACAGGACACTGAAAAGGGAAAAGTGAGGAAGAGAGTGATGACATAAAGGTAGATTTGAGATAGAGTAAAATGATGCTAAAGGAAAGATAAAAATAGAATGTAGAACATTAATCCCAAAACAAAATGAAGAGAAAATAAAATGACACTTAAAAAAAAAAAAAGATAAAATAGCAGTAGTAATAATACGGATTGAAAATAAAAATGTAATAATTAAAAAGGTAAAATCAAGTGAGGAAAAAAATTAGTTTCTTGAGTAAAAGATGCAAAAAATGAAAATAAAAAAATAAAAAATAATAATAAAATGTGGAGTAGTGAAGGTCATTCACTTCCTCTGTTGTTCTGTTTGGCACGCCTGTTTCTCAGTCCGGACAGTATTGCAGTTCCCTGCGTTCCACTGCTCTTCAGTGATGTAAGCCAGTCCTGATTTTAAGCAGGCGGTGTGTCTTAATTCGTATTCCTTTATTTTTGATTACACAAGAGTCAATTTGTGATTCAGCCCCTGGGTGGCAGTGTTTCTGGATTGACTTCCGGGTTTATCTATGGCCTCTCTAGGGAGTGTTAGAGCCTTCTTTCCCCGGTTTGTGGGAGTGGGCTGCCTCAGAGCTGGCACTCCGATGGTCACTCCCCGCTCCGATCCCCAGGTTCCAGAAAAACAACTTTCCCCTGCAGTCTCCCAGGGTGTCCCCAACTGGGTGAACCTATGAATTGGGCTTAGTAATCAGAAGCAAGAATTTCAAGAGGAAAAAGCCCAAGTGTGCGCACTCCGTGGCTGCGCGTAAGTCTAGCACACCCCTGAAATTCTTAGGGTGTCCCTGCACTTCAGATCAAAATGGGTTGCTTTTTAGAGAGCCCTTCTGTTAGCAGCTGTGAGGACCCCCTTCCACATTCACAGATCACGCCAGCCCCAGCAGCCACCGATTTTTCTAGGCACAGACTTCCCTGGTCCTCCAGCTCCCGCAAAACGCGCATTCCTCTCTCGCGCTGGGACCAGAGACCTCACCTTATCCTAGGCGAAATCTGACCTTTCCGTGGTGGAGTGTAGAGCTCCTCTGAACCCGTGTGTTTGCGCCAGTTGGGGAGCGTTGTTCTGGGGCTCGCAGCTGTTCCTGGGGTGCCGCAGTTGTGGATTCTCAGGCTTCCGATAAGCTCCACTTTCTGGTTCCAGATGGCGGCGACTCCGCGTCCAAGCCCGCAGCTCCGGGAGGGGACCCAGCAGCAGTGGGCTCATCACGGAAGATTTAGACGAACCAGAGAGCCCTCTTCCCAAGCCCGGGGGCTCCGGCATCTTCCTGGATGTCCACTCTGGAACCTCCCCGAGCGGTGGGCGTGGGTGGTGGGTGCTTGTCAGTGTCCTGCATGCGGCTGTGTAACTAGTTTGCGGGCTGGTAAGTTGTCCAGAACTTTCAATACCTGTGCAGTCACTCGCTTCTCATGCTACCGACAGGCGTGGCTTGTGGCCTGACCTACTTCACGTTGACACAGGCCCAGAGCTTACCTGCAAACAGAGGTGAAGGGCACGGGAGTGATTCATGTCCCTTTGCCATGATATGCTTGAAAGCATCTGATTTCCATGGTTAGGGTAACTCTGTTCAGAGTTAAGCAGGCAAGGTGAGCCAGCTCTGTGTGCCCTCAGTAAACAGAGGGCATCTTGCTGGTCCATCTTATCGGCACAGCTGGTCCTGCTGAGCCAGGTGAGACGTGGTACAAAGAGCATGGGTCTTGGCAGTCAACAACTAGGCAAGCCAGCCGGTGGGGGGGGGGGGGAGTGGTGGGGAGGGAGACCCTGATGCTAGTACTTACTGGCTGTAACCACGTTGTTCAAGTCTCTATCCTCTCTATTTCTCTCTTGTACAATGAGTTATAAATGAATGGCATCTCTATGCAGTAACATCTACATCAGAGACTGCTGTTCGAATCAAATGCCATAGATACACGCCCAAAGCCCATTCAAGGACTACTACACACAAGTGCTGGCTGACCGCTGCAGGGACTGTTCTAAGCACTTTACATTCATCAGCTCAGGTGCTTTCCCTCAGAACTTAGAGAGGCGGGAACCATTGCTGTCCCCATTTTACAGATGTGGAAACAGAGGTGAGGTCACTTTCCCAAGGTCGCACAGGAAGTAGTGGAACGAGCATTCAAATGATGCCTGACTCCGGAGCTTGTGTGTTTGACCACTAGGTAATACTCCCTCTTAATACATGATCACTGTTAATATTTTATTAACCCAGTTTGTTTTTTAATCCTCACCCTAGGATATTTTTTCCATTGATTTTTAGAGAGAGTGGAAGGGAGGGAGAAGGGGGAGAAACACAGAGAGAGAAACATCGATGTGAGAGAGACACATCAATTAGTTGCCTCCCCCACATGCCCTGACTGGGGCTGGGGATTGAGCCTACAACCGGGATACTTGCCCATGCCCAGAATCGAACCCGCGATGCTTCAGTGGCGAGTCGACGCTCTAACCACTGAGCAACCCGGCCAGCGCTTAACCCCGTTCTTAGTGGTGCCTGTGAGCTGTTTGAATCCCACTGGGAATCCAGAAATAACCACCAGCCTGTCTTTTTCCCACCGTGGAGAGCAGTGGCTGATCTCAGGCCGTTGGGACCTGTACAATTCCCCACACTTAATTATAGCAAGACATACTAAAGTCTGCCCCTAGAGCCCTCCTCTCTCTCTCTCCCTCTCTCCCTCTCTCCCTCCCTTTCCCTCTCTCGCTCTCTCTCTCCCTCTCTCCCTCTCTCTCTCCCTTTCCCTCTCTCGCTCTCTCTCCCAAGGGGCCTCTTAGTAGCTTATTTGGAGTGAACACCATCCGGAAAAAAAATTTAGCTAAGAAAAACAGGAATCAAGATGTCAGGACAGGTTGCCGACAGGACCTTTGATCTGGCCAGAAATAAATATCCGCGAAGCTGTCGGGAGCTCTCCTGCCTGATTTCCATCTAAAGCCATAGGAGCGGCCACCGTCACGGCGCCCTTGAGCCCCGGGGCCGGTGAGGACAGAAGCGAGCTCTCTGCACTTTGCAGCGGAAGCCATGAGCCTGTGCTTTCCTAGCGGGTGTGCTCTGCAACCTGGGGGCAGGCTGCGGAGAGAACCCCCCTCGTTCATGGCAGCCGCATTCACAGTAGCCAGGATGGGAAAACTGAGGTCCGGTGTTTTAGCAGGTGGCCCGAGGCCACAACAGCTAAGCCGGAAAGGAGCGGGCATTTCAGCGCGGGCTCTAAGCCTCCCATGCCCGGGCATTGAACCACTAATCTGTTCTTCAGTAATGGCTCGAGTCCACACAGTGGCTTTCCCAGTGGGAATTTCCTAGTTCACTAAGTTGGCCCCAGACTGTGGTGTTGTAGAGGCAGCAAAGTGAAACTTGGCATTGACTGAGTTCCTGCTGTATGCCCCGCATCGAACGTGGGATTTCAGAGGGTCAGAGAGGGGTGTACAGGACAGGACGCCAGGGAGGGAGTGGGTGCAGGAGGAGGAGGAACCAGAAGGGCGTGATTATTTCCTGGTATAAACTGCGGTACCTGGTGTGGGGGCTGGAGTGGATGAGGGATGAGGACACCAAGGGAAAGAACCAGTGGAGGAGGTGTGTGACCCCATTCTAACCAGTGAGGCTTGTATGGAGGCTGTGGTCACAAGAGAAAGTGTTGTAGACAAAGGCCTCCCCTCTCTCCCACACTTTGTGCCTTTGGCCCAGGTCAGGATACCTGGAGCCGTGGCCACCACCTTGTGAGCACGAGGTGACCAGCGTAGAGACAAGTCCAGTGCTGAGCCTGGGGGTGACCAGAGGGGCATCTCCCTACCTCGATGTCCAGGTGAGTGTCTGCTCCGCGCCTGCACTCCCTGCCTAGCGAGTCCGAGGTGAACCCACCCTAAACATCTCGGTGTTGCGTCCATTGCGAGCTGCCTCCCAGGACCTGCAGGGGAAGGGGTCTCACCGATGTCCATGGAAGTTCGGCCTTTGGGCTCCTCGGCACCTGAGAGGCCCCTTCGAAGGCCTCCTCAGAAAGGTGCAAGGAGGGGAGAGGCGTGGCGACCGAGCGGAGGGCGGACACGCCTTCCATCGCTGGTGTTGGGAGGACAGGGAGGGAGGATGGACGCGGCTGTTGGCACTGACACACGGACGGAAAGTGTGCACACGTGTGCCTCTCCTGTGATACAGCTTGACGCTGGCGCCGTGCACACCTGGCTCTGAGGCTGGCCGGAGCCGGACCAGGAGCAGGAGGGCGCCTTTGCTGCTACTGCGGTGCCGGGTTTGGTCACATTGAGGAGGAGGCACTCGTGACCCACGGCCAGCCCGGGACCCTGGAGCTGGGGCTGGGAACTTGGGGCGGGAGAGGTCCCTGCTTTCCTGACCCCTCCCTCCACGTGGCTGGTGTGGGATGCTCTCCGCCTCCGGAGCTTGGCCGGTTCTCCTTCCACCAAAGGCTTTCCCAGGGTTGGTAGAGCCAGCGTGCTCTGTGCCGTGTTCCCAGGCAGCCAGCTACCATTTCGCTCCACAATCCTTCGCATTCCATCTGCAAGCGTTTGAGTGTCCCCTGGCTCTGGGGACCGGAGCCCTGACCCCTTCCTCCCTCTCTCTTCCTCTTCCCACCCCCTCTTCTTCCTCCCGTGACATCTGAGAGGGCAGGGCGGGCTGCCTTGTTTGTCACAGTTCCAGCCTCCTCCAGTGCAACCTCCTCCCCCTGGGCCCTCCCCACCCCCAGCCCCATGGCTTTCCCTTGCCGCCTCCTATTCGGCACCAGATGTTAGAGGTCACGGACCGCCCGCCCTCGCTTTTACATCTTCCTTCATTTTCCTCCCGCCCCCTCTTCTGCGCCCCTGCTCATAAACCCCTCCTGGCGTGCGTGCGCTGACCTCCACACGCTCCCGAGTCAACCGATTGCGCCTGAATCCACTTAAAGGTGAAAAGGATAACGCAATTTTCTTCAAGATGTGGCCTAAACTGTTTAGTCTTGGAGGTCTCCAAAGGGCGGGAATGAAAAGAAAGGCTGCCCCCACCCCTGCCCCAGTCTCCGAGCACCCAAGCTGAGCTTGCCTTCATCTGTGTGATTTGGAATAGTTGAATCTTCCGCCCCCGTCCGACCTCTGCAGAATTAGGCCCCTAATGCATGGACAGTGTCAGCAGGCTTGAAAATAAATAAAACATTTTTAAAAAGGGTAATAATCAATTGTTTCCACATCAAAACGTCAGGAGACATCAATCCCGAAGGAGAAAGGCGTACTCCATCACTCCGACACGGGGACAGTGGGCTGTGACTTGATATTTTTAATTGTTAAGTGAAGGGACTGGAAGCTGGGCTTGAACCAAAGAGCTCTCAGCCGTCTGGACCACTAAGCACATGGTTCGCTCTGGCCCAGAGATGCTTTTGATGGGGGAAGGGGAGTCTGAAGGCAGGAAGGCCGAGCTCTCTGCCCCGCAGTGAGACCCCATGTCAAGTCCCACTCAGAGTTAATTGTGACCCTGGAGCAAACCCCTTCTCCTCCCTGAGCCTCAGTTTCCCCAAGCTGTAGTGAGGATTGACGGGGCGGGTGGTTAGCATGGCAAGGACTCCTGCTGAGGGCTATTGTTATTGTCTTTTTAAAATTTTTATACAAATACATTTTTCTTGATTTCAGAGAGAAAGGAAGAGGGAGAGAGAGATGCAAACATCAGTGATGAGAGTCACCAATTGGCTGCCTCCTGCACGCCCCACACTGGGGATCAGAGCCCACAACCCCGGCATGTGCCCTGACCGGGAATCGAACTGTGAGCTCCTGGTTCATAGGTCGATGCTTAACCACTGAACCACACCGGCCGGGCAACGGGCTGTTATTGCTAACCAGCTTAATGAGTCATCTTTTCCGGGGGAGGGATCAGAGAGATGGAGAGGTTTTCTCTCTCATGTCAGGTCCCCTTTTCTCTGAGTTGTCTCTCTTTCCCAGCCTGTGTGCATAGTCTGTGGAACACACTGCGTGGACGCCAACACTCAGCTACACGTGACTGAACTGTGATTGCCTGCTGGTTCGTTCTGTTTCCACCAGTACTCAGGGAGCTTTCTCTTGGCAGAAGCCACACCAGGCTTGCTCCGTGGTCAGATCTCCCACTAGTTTGTTAAGTGGGACTTTGGGCAAGGACGTTGTCAGAGCCTCAGTGTGTCCAGCCGTAACACGAGACTCAAGGATAGTACTGAGCCCATTGGAGTAGGGTGAGGATGGAGTAAGGCAATCCATGCATAGTGCTTGGTACATAGTAGGTGCTCAACTAATGCTTGTTGCTCTGTTATCAGAATTATGGTCATCCCCAAAGGGCTGTCCCCTGAGTCTCAGATATCCCATTTCCAACCAGCCCTTCAGGGGTAGACCACACATTCTTCCCTCCGTGGACGAGGTCATGACATGGGGTCCACAAGATACTCCTCTGCGCTTTTCTCCAAACCCAGGCATTCAGCTTGTCTTTGAAAACGCTAGTCAATTCTGATCATTCTGCCAAAGGCCTCCACGTATATTGCGAGCTCTACCCAGAACTTATGGTGGCGTGGCCAGTCCATCTGCCCTCATAAAAACCACTTACGGGCAAATGCGTGCACCCAGCAATTCCACCTCTCCATTTCTCTCCTCGAGAAATATTCGCAAATGCTCACAAAGAAGTGCCTAAAAAGGCGGTCATGGCCGCCCTCTTTGCAAGAGCAGAATACCGGAGACAGTGCAACTGCCCGCCAGCAGGAGACGCTTCCATAAATCACGGCATGTCTGCGTGATGGGAGGAGATTCAGCAGTTTAAAGTTATGATGTATGGAAGGGTCTCCAGGACATATGGATAAAGCAAAACAACAACGGCGCAGCAGTTACATCCATGTTAAGACAGAAGCGAGAGGCGTGTCACTGTCCATTGCATACATCTGTGTGGAGAGGTGGGGGGTGTCTGGAGCAGTGACCAGCAAAGAAGTAACTGTGGAGCCCAGTGAGATGGGACAGGAGCGAGAAGAAAGGACAAAAGCTCAAAGAACGTTCACAGCTTGACCCCCCCCCCCCCCCGCCCCCTGAATCATTGGCTTTTTTACAATCAGAATTTACTATGCATCCCTATCAGAGGTAGGACAGTGAAACGCACTCGGAGATAGGGAATGTTAAAATGACAGCTCTCGAGAACAGAGTTTCAGTGGGATTCTGGGAAAACGAAGGCATCCCCGAAGCCTCTCACTAGTAGGATGGAAATAAATTCCAGTCTGTTGATGTCATGGAGAACTGTATGCTCACGGGAACAAAACAATGTCAGCGCCACACGGTGCCGGACGTGAAGCTCCCTGATGGAATACTGAGTGAGAAAAGCCAAGGCCGCGAGCCGTGCTCTGAGTCCATCGGAGCAGAGGACAGCCAGGCACCCTGGCAGGCAGCTCTCTTGGCTAGAGCGTCGTCTCGATGCACCAAGGTTGCGGGTTCCAGCCCCAGTCAGGAAGCAACCAGTGACTGCATCGTAAGTGGAACAGCAAATTGATGTCTCTCTCTCTCTCTTCCTCTCTCTCTCTCTCAAATTAAAAAATTAAATAAAAGAACAGCCAGTCAAACAAATCCAGGCTACTTTAAGTAAGACTGCTGGCTAACTTGGTGAGAAGTGGAGGCCAGAGGGAACATAAGGAAGCTTCCAGATGCCGTCACGAATGCTCCTCTGTCTCCATCTGGGCACAGGTTACAGCGGTTTGCTCAGTTTGTGAAAACACATTAAGCCGAACACTTATGATTTGTGCGCTCTTCTCTTATGTATATGTCAGTAAAAGTTCAAAAAAAATCAATACATTTAAAAAAGGGTTTCTTTCTTTTATATGACAGGGGGGGAAAGCCCTTTATCTTTCTAGAAAAACCACCATAAACCAGTCTTAACCATTTTCGAAGCCTTTAGCACGAGTAAACAATCATTTCTTTAATGAAGGGAGGAGTCTGTAGCTTTCATCAGATTTTCAAAGGGAACCTTCAGCCCCTAAAAGATTAAGAACAAATGCTATGCTATTTTACAGGGGGTGGAAAGGTGGGGAGGGGGGCGGTGATCACACACACACACACAAACCCTTGGGAGAAATTGGCTTCCTGCTCAAAAGGTATTGGCCATGAAATGCCAAGCTGAAGGCTAGGGGACGTGGGGGAGGTCAGGCCGAGTTCCTCCAACAACCACCCCTTCCAAGTTCTTGGTCAACCTTGCGTCTTCTCTTGTGAGCAGATGCTCACCTTGCTGTCCCCCGCACATCTGTGGTTTACGGTGGTGTGTGATGTTGGGAGGGTGATTTATAGCGAGGCTCAGGCTTGGGAAAAGGTTTCTGGAGGAAGCCCCCCGCCCCCATTCGTCTGTAATTTAGGGGCATTTCTTGAATTCCCTAGGCCATTGGCTCCTGGCAGAAAATGAATGTGGGTCGTTTCTGGGACGGATGCTCCCCAACATATGTGTCCCTGTGAAGAGAGATGCTTGGTCAGGGGAAGTGACTTTGCCCCATAAATCAATGAGCATTTGGAATATATTGTCTCTCCTTATGAGATATGAGGGGGAGAGAGGGACACGGGGTGGACTCACGTGCTGGGCGCTCTCACAGGAAGCGATGGATTAGAGGGAGGAGGTGAGAACTTGGGGGCTGCAGTGAAGTGCATGGCGTGGCACCTCCAAGCCACATGGTGGACCTGTCCCTGCCTGTTCAGCATCTTTATTACTGCCTGGGTGTGATGCTGTCTCTCCCTTTGACTCACCCATTTCCCACCTTTTGTGTCGCTCCCTGAACAGGGTTGGGGAAAGGAGGAGACAGGCTGGAGTTCAAATCCCAGCTCCGTCTCTTACCAGCTGTGTGGACGTGGGCTTGTGACTTAAGCTCCTGAGCCTTAGCTCCCTCACCGATAAAATGGAAGTAGATGATGTCTCCTGCATCCGGTCCTTGGGGGGATTAAGTGAGATATTAAATGAGGTTGAAGGAGAGGAAATGTCTTCCATAGTGCATTTTGTGGCTCTCAGTTCATAGTCATTACTATATCTTATACCTTCCTCTACGTTCATGGTTCTCAACAGAAGGTGCTTTGGCTCCCAGGCAGCGTCTGGAGACATTTTTGGTTGGTTGTCATAATTGGAGGGGGGGGGGCGCAATAGTGGTCTCCAATGGGGGGGAGAGTCCCAGGATGCTACTCAATGCCCAGGACGGCCCCACCACAAAGCATTATCCAGACACAGTCGCAGCGGTGCTGAGGCTGAGATGTCTGCTCTGTGGTACGTTCCATTCTTATTCCTCCTTGGTATTGCCATTCTACACTTGGCATCCCTTTCCCCTTTACAGCATGCTGGGGAGCACATCTCCTACATCATTAAAAATGCCAGCCGGGGTCCAGCTCTTGACTCTGACCTGCTGTGTGTGTCCTTGGCTCGTTGCTTAACCTCTCTGAGCATCCATGCCCTCATTTCTAAAATCAGAGTCTGGTTCTCAGGATCACCTATGATAACGCACAGTAATGAAGGCTCCCAGCAATGCTCCACAAGGATCAAGCTGTGCATCTTCACCCTCCCCGGCAACCTCATGCACTTCTCTGAGATGGGGTCCCAGGCCAGCTCATGTCTGTTTCCTGTGTATGTGCAGGAACATGGCCTTTACCTCTCCTGTCCTCCCCTGGCCTCTCTCCTGGTCCCTTCTTTCTCTTGAACGTCTCCCTTTTCTTCCTCCCTTTCATTTGGTCTCCTTTTTTCCAAGCGCAGCCTCCGGCAGGAACAGAGGGGGCCCAAACCCTCTCTGCTGTGGTTACACATGCACAATTTCAAAGCCCATTTCTGAACACAACGTGACCTGTTTAAAGGGGGGGCGGTTTGCTTGTCTGGTTTATTTCTCTTTCACTCCCTGGCTCCGGTTATTAAAGTTCGGTTCCTGTAAGAGGCAAGGGTGAACTTTGAAAGCTCTGGAACAAAACGCGCCTCCGGGCCGTCTTCTCACGTCACCCGCACCCCCTGCCTTTTCTTGCTTGGTGGCGAGCTTTGGGGATCAGAAACTCCTGGGCGGGCTGCCTTCCTCGCTCACCCTCGGAGCCCACTCTCCCAGTCTCCCTGCCACCAGCAGCTGAGAGCCCCATGCAGCCTGGCCTGCCCCCGCAGCTGAGTACCACCTGACCCGCCTTGCCCATGGGACTCAGATGGAGAGTGAGTCTTCCATGTCCTTGGCATGAGCCCTGCCTCAGTTTCCCCCAGGAAGAGCCTCAAACCTCTCAGGGGCTCTGTTTGAAACAGCTGGCAAGTAAATCATGGAAGAGGGCCCCGTTCAGTGTTGACTGGATGCAGTCTATGCACCGGGCATGTGCTAAGTGCTTTTCATGACTTATCTCATTCAATCCTCACATCCACCCGAGGGGCGGGCCATTTCATGTCCTTGTAGTGAAGATCATAGAACCGAAGCTTACAGAGATGGCGTGACCTGCCCCAAGTCACAAGTTTACTAAGCGGCAGAGCTAGGATCGACCCCCTGTTTCTGGGAGGCCAGCTGTGGTGACCAAGGTGTCCCTGTTTGCCTGGGGAACCAGGATGACCCCTAATCCAGAGAGGAAGCAATCAGAGTTACCCCAATACTACCGAGTCTGGGTATCTTTTAAAAACAAGACTTTCTCCCTCTGCCTTCCATCCTGTTCCTTGCTTGTGTGGTGCACTGCAGGAGAAGAGGTCGATTTCTTGGAGTTGCTTTTGTTTGTTTGTGGATCAAGAATTACTGAACATCAGCATCGCATGCGTCTGGAGAACGCCACTTTCTGGTGCTGAGGTTTTGCACAAGAAAGGACATCCTTTGTGGGCTGAGAATCCCCCCAGAACCTCCTCTAGCCCTTTCCTGGCAGCCTTGCAACTTGTGATCAGGTTTCCATAGACCACCTTCTGTTTTCTGAAACGTCACCTTTCAGGCGGGAGCAGTGGACTCACTCCATAGGATCCAACCACGTGACAGACAGAATTAAGTCTGGTGCCCAAGGCTGTCTAGCATCTCTTCCCAACTTACCAATCTGGGCCCGAGTCTGGCCAACTCATCTCCAAATTCATTTCTCTTCCTCTTGGTCACCCACTGAGACTACATTTCTCAGCCTCCCTGCAGATAGGTGGGGTCATGTGACTTAGTTATGCCCAGCAGGATACAGGTGGAAGTGATGTCTACCATGTGGCCCATAAACGTCACCCATATGCAATCTGCAGTGCAGCCACATGGACTCTGGGTGACCTTAGTCAATGGGAGAGCCACAGGTGGAAGGAGCCTGGTCTCAGAATCACCCCTTGGAACTGAGGTGTCTGCTGATAGTAACCCCTATTAGGGACTTTATGGAAGCTAAGGATAGATTTTGTTGGTTTGAACCAGTGAGATTTATGGACTTATTTGTTATAGCAACTAGCATTGCCCTAACTAATAATCCCATATCCAGCCCCATTCCTCTCCACTCTATTACACAAACTCTCTATTCTGGTCAAAAGAGCTTATGTACTTCTTCCCCACCCTTATTTGTAGGTCCTTTGCCTGGAATAGTCTCAGTTATTTTCTTCCTTTTGTCAACTCTGTTCATCTTTAAGGTGCACGTGAAGTCCTATCTCTTTGGTGAAGCCTTCCCATATCACCCATCCTTCAGGACTCATAGTATCTCTTACCCTCATACATTCATTCATTCTCTTAACACACTCAAGGGCATTTCCATGAATGTCGGGAACTATGCTGTGTATTCAGAAGAGGGCAGATCCCTGGCCACACTTTACCCTAAAGTGTAGTGATGGAACAAAAATAGACACCCCAGTCATTGTAATAAAGGCTGAGTAGGGTGATGTATTGAGGGTTGTGGGAGCAGTGGAAGGAATGATGAGCCTGGTTTTGGAAGGGCAATATTACAAATAAGAGTTACTGTTATTTTACCAGATCCTGGGTTTGTTCTAAGGTGAGCAAAGGTGACAGGGCAGTTGACAGTCCTCGGTGATCTGCTGGCTGCTGAGTCTCTTTCTTTTTCACCTCATTTTTCATCCTGTGCTACAACAGTGCCAACATGTCATAATCACGTCAGCACTGACAAAAGAACTGGTTCAGAGGAGGGAAAAAGAAAACTTAAAAGTCACGGCACCAGGCCTAATAAGAAGTCCGAGTTGGGTCTGGGAAGGAAACTGACTTTTATTGAGGGATTTCTATGCGCCATACGTCCTATCACACTTTACATGGACTGAAATCACAGTAACCCCATGTGTTGGGTGTTGTTGGTGCGCTGATTTTGTAGGTGGGGCGACTAATGTCTGGGAAGTGAAATCACCTGCTAACATGGTCCAGGGAGGGGATGGCACCTCTGGGTTTGAAGGTTTCCCTACTCCAGAAAGCCGGCCGTCAACCACGACGCCGGTATTGGCCGGGCCTCTGCAGCAGAGAGAAAGCTTGCCCGACGGGGAATGAAAGGAAATGAAACTAAGGAACCATTTGTGAAAGTGTAGGCAAGGCTTAAAGGAACCCAATAGGCTAGGGCAGTGGTCGGCAAACTCATTAGTCAGCAGAGCCAAATATCAACAGTACAACGACTGAAATTTCTTTTGAGAGCCAAATTTTTTAAACTTAAACTTTTTCTAACACCACTTCTTCAAAATAGACTCGCCCAGGCCGTGGTATTTTGTGGAAGAGCCACACTCAAGGGGTCAAAGAGCCGCATGTGGCTCGCGAGCCGCAATTTGCCGACCACTGGGCAGTTTGCATACTGAGGTTGGCAATAGCCTGCAGTGTTACCTGCTCTAGGGCCCAGAATGAACGTGTGGAGAGACAGAAATTGCTAGAATGTGAAGAGAGATACAGCTGCAGGAAAGGACTTCCAGACATCAGGTGGCCTTGGTAGGGGGAGTGAGTCATTGTCCAACCCAGGGCCAGCATGAGGGAACCGAGGGGATAAACACCCGGCCTCTCGCTCTCCCCCTTCATGTGTCTTGAGGATGCCTCCCATTGGTCAAGCCCACCTGGAGTCCTGAAGGCTGGGTGTCTGTTTTTGTTTTAATCTTTATTGTTGAAAATATTACAGATGTTCCTCCATTGGTTTTTAGAGAGTGGAAGGGAGGGGTAGAGACAGTGAGAGAGACACAAGGATTGATTGCCTCCTGCACATACCCCGGCTAGGGCCCGGGATGGAGCCTGCAACCGAGGTACATGCCCTTGACTGGAATCGAACCTGGCCCTTTCAGTCCTGGAGCCGACACTCTGTCCACTGAGCCAAACCGGCGAGGGCAAGGCTGAGAGTCTATTGATGCTGACCCAGCAGGTCAGCCTTTCAGGGCGGGAGTCAAGGTGGAGATCTGAGTGGGAAGGCAAACCCAAATATTCAGTATAGTGATCCCTTCTACCTGTTGCTTCTCACATCATTGAAAGGATGGCGGGTTAGACCCGTCCCTTCCAGCGACCTTTGTTGGTGCTTTGGTCCTGCAACTGGATTTTAGTGGAAGTAAAAGCATGAGTGGATCTAACAACGCTGTGACCACAGACCATGCGTTCCAACAGCTGAAGGATTCTGGGAGCAGATCTCCCTGGAGAATGTGACCAAGAGCCAGTGTGGTGATGCCCGTGCCCCCCCCCCCCCCCCCAATGTCCTTAAGCCGAAGGGGTTTCATTCGAGCCTTTGGAAGTCTACATGCTGTCATGTCTGCACAGATAGAAAAATCCACTAAAATTGCTGCTGGGAGTGATGGTACCAAGAACAGCACAACCCATTCTTTCAATTAAACAAAAGCAGCCCTTTTAGGAAAACCAGGAGGTGGGGGCATCTCAAAGACGGCTTCTCCGGGAAGCCGAGGACGGGCAAACAGGCAGCCCTCCGATCGGAAGACCAGAGCCTTCGGGAGAGCCAGCGCCTTCCCAGAAAAGGAAAAGGAGGAACAGAACCAGAAGGGAAAGAAGCAAAACCACCCATTTCTGATTTCCTGAGCTTTCAATATGGGGACCATTAGCAGGGCATGCTGGCTCATCTTAATTGCTGGGGCCAGGGAAGGAATTGCGGGTAATCAGATCCCAAGCTTACAGGGCTTTATAGATTAAAGCGAAGTTATGTCCTAATCCCATCAAAACGTCATAATCTGTGTCACCGCGGCATCTAAACACAGCTGATTGAGATGCCAGGATGCCGACTCTGGGATCCATCACAGTCCTGCCGTCCGGAAAGCAAATAGCCCCAAACGAGGAGATTGGATTTAGTGGGGTCTGGAGACAGTTACTCCCGAGGCCCGAGCGCCATTCCAGCTCTCCCTCAGGCTGCACTCGGGGGAAACGCTAGTGTCCCGGGATGCATTCTTTTTCAAGAAAATTTCTCCAAAATGAAAATAGATAAATCATTTTGCTGATTGCAAAGTTAATATGTGTCCACTGTAAAAACAACAACACAATAACAAAAACACACAACCCAAAAAACTAAGCAAACAAAAACAAAATACTAAAACCACAGACAATACAGAGAAATACGAATATGAAGAAGGGAATAGAAAGCATAATTTCACCAGCCAGAGTAACTTTTGTTATTTTGGTGTGTTATCTTTGCAGAGATTTCTTTTATATATACACACACACATTCTCTCTCCTTCCCCTGTCTCTCGCCCCCTCTCTCACCTCCTCACATCTTTTTGGTTGTTTTTGTTAATTCTCACCCGAGGATATTTTTTTCCATTGATTTTTAGAGAGAATGGAAGGGAGGGAAACAGAGAAACATCGATGTGAAAGAGACACATTGATTGGTCGCCCCCATAGGCACCCTGACCCAGGGCCAGGGATCTGAACCTGCAACTCAGGTACATGCCCTTGACCAGAATTGAACCTGTGACCCTTTAGTCCCAGGGATGGTGCTCTAACCACTGCAAAACTGGCTAGGGCTCCTCACATATTCTTTATTCTCCCCTCTGCTCCTATGATCAGCATGTTGGCTGGTCCATGATCACATGGCTCAACGTGGCTGACCCACTGCGCTCACATCTTTATCT
Source organism: Plecotus auritus (assembly GCF_963455305.1). Taxonomy (NCBI): domain Eukaryota; kingdom Metazoa; phylum Chordata; class Mammalia; order Chiroptera; family Vespertilionidae; genus Plecotus; species Plecotus auritus. Next base: position 9,479,451 of record NC_137779.1, read on the forward strand.
GCTCTGTGTAACCAACCAGCAGAGCCGGCCAGCCCCTCCGTGTTCCATCCCAGATCCCAAAGACAGAGTATCCAATGCGCCCACTCAAATCAGCTATGGAATGACCATGGGGTCATGTGGACATCAACAACCAGGTCCCCTTGTTGGAGGCTGGGAGGGGGCCGTGGGGTTGCCATTCTCAACAAACAGCCCTTCACTGACTCTCAAACAGTATCCCATACATGTTTGCCGGTTCTTGCTCATGTCCTGCTCACACGGAGAGGAAGCGGCTTATGAAAGTCCTTCCCTTAGTGCGTGGCACACCCAAGACTGAAAGGAAGGGGTCTTCTGCCCAGCTCTGCGTTAACTGTCCAGGCAGCCGTACCCCATCACAGGAGCGGGATGAAGTCCTATGACAAGTAAGAATGCTAGAGGATGAAGTGTATTCCCTCATCCGAGGCTCCATCACCGGAAAGGCAGGAGGGAGGAAGGGAGCTAGGAACCACGTGGGCAAAAGATGACCTTCTGCCGATGGAAGGGCAGGGACAGGCCACCTTGGGAGAGGGCACTGGCCCGGTGGGAAGTTTTAGGCAGTGGAGTCTGTTGCCCTGTGGAATCTCCAGGAAAAGCTCGGCAGCTTATGTGCGTTGGTTGAAAGGGGCTGTGTTCTGCGTCAATGCTGACATCAGTTCAAACAGGGGCACCCTGTGGGGCCAGCCGACTTCTGGGTTACATCTGTCACAGGAGGAAATGAGGAGGTGCCTCACTGAGAGATTGCGAGGAGTGGCTGCAGACAGCATCTCACACAGGCAAGTGCCCTCTCCCAGGGTGGCCATCCCTGCCCTCCGGCTCAGGCACTCCATAAATGCCCCCGCATGTGCAAGCTCCCCTGGGGTCAGCATGCTTCCTCCAGGCCGGTTGCCTCGTTCTCTCTGAGAAATGACCAGGCATCTCGGTCTTTTGCTGCGCAGCGGGCTGCACATTGGCATGAGCGTGGAGCGTGAGTTGGGAGTGGCCTTGGCCTCTGGGTGGGGGCGGGGCGGGGCGGGGGGGGTGGTGTCTCGGGGCTTCTCTTGATCTTTTCCCCCTCCCCGACCACCACACCAAGACCTTGAGCTAATTTCGGCCCCTTGGACTTTTCACCACCTGGAATCCAGTCCCCCAGGAGCATTTTCTCAGAGGGGAGAAGCACTAATAAAGCTGTTTCTTGGAGGCAAGAACACCATGAAGTTCTTTCCTGGGATGGTTCGCCCCACTTCTTTCCAGAAATCTTCTCCATTTGTCTTCCTGAGGCAATAAGTGGTAAATAGACGAATTGGGAGTGAAACATTTTTCTCTGTCCTAAGATACTCTGCTCTGGGAATGGCTTCACAGACCAGCTGGGAACGGACCATGTGCCCCAGACAGAGATTTCTGGGAGGAGGGTCCCATGGAGGAGCCAGCACCAACACTTCACCGAAGCCACCACCCTTTACTGCCTTCCCCGTGACCAAGGCAGTGACTTGCATCACTGGAGAGGACAAGTGGTCCTCAAACAGCATGGGGTTCAACCGCAGGTCCTCTTACCCATGGCTATTTTTCAATAAACATGTACAGTAGTGAAAATGTATTTTCTCTTCCTTACAATTTCCTTTACAGCATTTCTTCCTCCCTAGTTTGCTCTATTGTAAAAATACAGTATATAGCCGAAACCAGTTTGGCTCAGTGGATAGAGCGTCAGCCTGCGGACTGAAGGGTCCCGGGTTCGATTCCAGTCAGGGGCATGTACCTGGGTTGCGGGCACATCCTCAGTGGGAGGTGTGCAGGAGGCAGCTGATCGATGTTTCTCTCTCATCGATGTTTCTAGCTCTCTATCCCTCTCCCTTCCTCTCTGTGAAATATCAAAAAAAAAAAAAAAAAAAAAAAGAATACAGTATATAGTATACTAGAGGCCCAATGCACGAAATTCATGCAAGAGTAGGCTTTCCTTCCCCTAGCTGCCGGCAGGCACCCGGGATCTGGGCTTCCCTCACAGCCCCGGCTTTGTCCGGAAGGACGTCTGAAAGGATGTCCGGTCTAATTAGCATATTATGCTTTTATTATTATAGATAGATGTGACCTACAAAACATGTGTGAGTTGACTGTTTATGTTCTTGGTAAGGCTTCCAATCACCAGTAGGCCATTAGTAGTTAAGTTCTGGGGGGAGTCAAAAGTTATAAACAGAGGCCCTAGCTGGTTTGGCCCAGTGGTTGGAGCATCAGCCCTCGGACTAAAGGATCTCGGGTTTGATTCCAGTCAAGGGCACGTACCTGGGTTGCAGGCTCAATCCCTGTCCTGGTCTGGGTGCTTGTGGGAGGCAACCAATCAATGTGTCTCTTGCACATCAATGTTTCTCTCTCTCTCTCTGACTCTCCCCTTCCCTTCCACTCTCTCTAAAAAAATCAATGAAAAAAAATCCTCTAGTGAAAATTAAAAAAGCAAGTTATAAACATATTTTCAAATGTGCAAGGGGTTAGCGCCCCTACCCTCCACATTGCCTGATGGTAGACTGTACAAGTGACCAAGAGCTTGGGGAGGAAGTCACCACTTGTGTCTCTCTCAGCACTGGGGGTGTGGAAACACTGCCTCCAGTCAGTGAAGATCAGATCATGTCTTTAGCCAGGATGAGGATTAGGAAGGATGGGGCAGGGGAATGATGGTTAGGGCATCTGATCCACTAGTTAATGTTGTCTCACTCCTCATTTTCAGACAGAACTTGTTATATGAAGTCTCCAGTCCAGAATGTGGTCTCGTTGCCCAAGGGTGTCCTTGTTCCAGTATGAGGGCTAATTCTTGACTGAGCACGCAGGAGACCTAAGCTGGTAAGTACTTGAAAACTTCTTTACATGGCCTGGTGAAATCTAGGCTTTAAGAAATGGGAAGCCAATTGGAGAGAGAGGAGCAGCCCTAAGAAATTTTAGTCTATATTGCCTGCCACCAGGCATCTTAGGTTGTTTACAAGACAACAGAGAAATCAGCTCAGCAGGAAAATCAGTTTGTTAGGTACAGAAATTCAGTTAGAAATAATAGTAATAAATATTAAATAACTAGGGGCCCAGTGCACGAATTCGTGCACCTTGAAAGGAACTGTGGGCCATGAGGCTGTGGTGGGCACAGGGGTGGGTCTCAACCCATCCTCCATGCCTCTGCTCGGCCCCTCCCACCACAGCCCCCAGCCCCCTGTCTGCCAGCAGCCCCACTCCCGCCGCTGCTCCAGAGCTCCCATGGGCTGATGGCGCCAGCCCCGCTTGCACCCACTGATGGCGCAGAGCGATTGGGGCTGGCGCCAGCAGTGGGTGCAAGCGAGGCCAGCGCTGTCAGTGGGTGTGAGCAGCGGCTGCTGCCCCAATCACCCTTTAGGAGTAGGGGGAGAGGAGAAGCCCTCAGGGGCCAGACCAAATGATTTAACAGGCCTTATATAGCCCGCGGGCCGGACGGTCCCCATCCCTGCGCTAGATCCTTGAATAAGGCCTATTTCTGTGCTCACACTTCCATTCCTTCAAGCACATTCTGTTCACTCCTCTGCCAAGTCACCCAGTTTGATTATTGTAGTGAGATAACATTGTTATCTGAAAAGACAAACACTTTCACCTTTCGAAGAAAATCATTGGCTGATCTCATGCATTTAGTCATCTCAGTGAACTTGAAAACCAACTACTTGGGCACACTCCCTTCCCTAATTTGCATTTCACAAAAATAATCGCTGGTATTTTGTTGTAGAATTCCATTGCATCTTCAGCAACTGGGAGGAAACTCGTCTCTACACTGTTGAACCTCTTCATTTAATTCAGTCTCCTTATGTGCCCCTTAGGAATAGTTAGCAGTTTTCTGCATATGGGTATTACACGTTTTGTATTGTGTTTATTCCCCTAGGCATTTTATGAACATTGTTGCTATTTTGGCAGGATCCTTTTTGTTTCTCTATCTGCTATTCCTTGCTGTTGAAGAAGCGATTGATTTGTGAATGTTTTCTTTGGTATCCTGGCGACATAACTGGACTCTTGATTGGGTTTTGACATTTTTCAATGGTTTCCGTGGTGTTTTCCAAGTAGGATAGTGTATCATCTGCAATGACATTTTTCCCCTTTTCATGACCATTTGTTTCTATTTTATGAATTCTTATGTTGCTGAAGCCTTCCAGGAAAAATGTTAAATGTTAATGGTGATAGTGACCATCATTGTCTTATTTTGAGTCTCATAAAAATACTTGCAGTAAGTCACCATTACCTATTACCCTAGCTGTGGTTTTGAGATAGATAATCATTAGAATGTTCAAAAACAAAAACAAAAACCCAGCAATTTTTCTATCCCAAGTTTTCTGGAAGGGTTTTTGGTGAATGGATGGTATTCTTTTTTAAATGCCTTTTATGAATCTATTGAGGTGGTTATACATTTCTACTTTGACTACTAGACAAACTACTTAATATTCTGTTCCTAGCATAAGCCATCCTTGACATTGCGGATCATTCTTCTAATGTGCTGTTTAGATTAGTTAGTGAGGGTTTGGGCATTTGTGATTCTGGATGAGGTTAATCTGTAGCTTTGTTTTTGGTGCCAGTTTGGTCATATGTTACTGTTATCAGAGGGATGCTGGCTTCAAACAATGAAGTAAGCAGCACTTCACCTCCGCCTCCGCCTGTGTCCTGGGGCAAATCACATGCCTGGGGATGGCCTGTTTCCTCCTGGTTAAAAACTGACTGTTCAGATTGGCCTTGGAATCTTCCCTGGAGATAAGGCTTTTGAACACTGTTCTCATGACACGTGTTCTGTTCTAGCCTTCTGTTTTGTTTTGTTTTCAGTCAGTCTGGCAATTTATATTTCCAGGATATTAATACTTTTGTTAAAATGTAAATTACATATGTTTAGCTAGGATGCTGGGCCCTGGAGTAGGGACCAAAGAAGCACTGGGTGAGGGAGCTGAGGCTGGGGGGTGGGAGTGGTGTCAGTCTGTCTGGTGTCCCATGGTTAAGAGTGGTAGAACAGGACGTGCATCCTTATTTATCTGTATGGCTGGCACAGAGAATTAAAACCGGCTCTTGCTGCCCCCAGGCCTGGGGACGGAACCAGTCCAAGTTTGTTGAATGAATGAATGTTATCGTTCACCCGCTTCCAAGGAGGTGAACCGGGGAGCATTTTAGAGAAATCCAATCATCCAATGCTGGCTCTGGAAAAAAAAAGGAGGTGAAATCCACCCCATTGCCCACAGGAAGCAGGGACATTTAGCTGGTACCAGGAGACCTTTAAATAATGACGTGCACACGCCGCGCTTGGGATTGAAAGAGACAAGCATCCCAGTGGCTTCCCCTGGGCCTCCCCTCCCCCTTGGGCCGTCAGGGCTGCAGTCGGGACCCGCTGCCTTCAACACGGGTCTTGCATTAGAGACGTGTCAACAGAGATTAGCTCAGCCCCACATGCCGCCATTTGTTAGGCCACCTCCACCAACCCTGTAATCTAATCTCGGCCGGAGCCGTTTCTCTTCCAGGTTAAATGTATTAAAGCAGCAGGGATGTTGGCCTCTCTCTCTCTGACAAGCCTGACCCCGCTCCAAACCCCGCTCCCCCTGGAGACACCAGGGGTCAGAACCTGCTCGGGGTGGAAGAGGGCTCGCCGTGAAGAGGGAGAGATGGGAGAATATTGGAAACATATTCTCCAGGCCTCCCCGCTGTAGCAATCCGAGAGGAACACGAGGCGACAAGTTAAAGCTTTTACTGCTGGAAATAGTTTTCCTTTCCAGGGTTTCAACAAGAATTTGATAAAGATACCGGTGGGGTTGGAGAGGAGAGGAGGAAGCGGGGAGCATTCCCAGCAGATGGTCCTGGGAGGCAGGGATGCTTAGCCGCCCCACAAGGAAATTTATGGAGGACGCGTATTCATGGCCCAGACCCTTTCCTATTACACGTGTCTTTTAATCGCACGATATTTTTTAGGCAAATAAATGTTTCATCGGCAGATCTTGCCTTTCCTTTTCCTTTGAGCCCCTTTGAAAGGCTGTCTCGTTGCCAGGGTGTATCTGTGTGGCTCGCGACCGTGCCCACTCCGCTTCTCATCCAGGCTGAGATGAGAGGGTCTTCCTTTTCCTCGGATGTGCCTGGATCCCTCCTGCTCGCCTGTCTGTTCTTGGGCTGGGTCTCCCCCGCCCCCTTTATCTCTGCAGATCCAAGTCTTTTAGGTTTTATCTCTTCTTCAGCATCTCTTAACTCCATGCATTTTATTTATTTCTGTAAATATATTTTTATTAAATCCAGAGAAGAAGGGAGAGAGAGAGAGAAACATCCATGATGAGAGAGAATCATGGATCGGCTGCCTCCTGCATGCCCCACACTGGGGATCGAGCCCACAACCTGGGCCTATGCCCTGACTGGGAATCAAACCGTGGCCTTCTGGTTCATACATAGGTCAATGCTCAACCACTGAGCCACACCGGCTGAGCAACTCCACACATTTTAAAATTGATAACCACTGCCCTGGGCCAGCTACCAGCTACTGACACCTCCATCATGGTCAGAAATGGGGGGGGCTTGGGGTTTTGTTTTTTACTGTAGTACACAGCCAGGAAAGGGCACGGGTCCTTAACGGTCCAGCTTGACGAGTTGTCACAGACTGAATACATGGTGTAACCAGCACCGTGAGCCACAGCACGTTATCAGTCACCGTGGGTCCCCTCCCCCTACGCCGGCCAGCTGGACTCTGGACTTCTAACATCACAAATTCATTTCAGCTTTCTGTACTTCATCGAAGTGGACCTTTACTAGTAAGATCTGCACTCTTTGGCATCCACTTCGGTCACTCAGTATTATTTTTGCTCGTTATCTATTTTGTTATTCTTTCCCCCACGCTGGTGCGGGGAGTGGGGGATCATACGTCGCAGTCGCTGCCTGGGATTTATGTGCCGCGACTGTGACCGTGCCGCAGTGATCCCTCTGTCAGGGGCCTCTGGGTGGTTTCCAGTGCCACTGCCACGAACAATCCAGGGCGTGCCTTTTGGTGAACATATGTGTGCACTGGAGAGTGGGTTTTCAAATCACAAAAATCTGACCATTCCCCTCCTTCCAAAGTGTCACTAGATCTTAGTCGTCTTTAAGGATAAAGGCCTTACTCCTTCCCCCGGCCTTCACGGGTCTAGAGAATCTGGCCTCTGCTGATTTTTCCATCCCGACAAGTGTCAGAAGCACAGATGTGTGCAGGAGCCAGGCAGGAAACATACATGGGTGAAGTAGGAAGCAACAGGGAGGGGTGGGGACTGCGGCCAACAGGAGAAACAGGAGCTACTGGGCCCCAGCAACAGTGGACACATGCAGATGTGGGGCCAGCATGGTCAGACTTGCCCTGTTTTAAAGAGAAGTTGGAAGTGTTTATTTGTATGTGAAATCTGCCAGTTTTTAAATGGTAAGCATTCTCAGAATGGTCTTTAAGCATTGCATGCATAAAAACACACACACATGCGTGGTTGCATCTGGCCTCTGGCTCAGCAGGCAGAAGCCCCTAGCCCTTGCTTACCCTCCACACTCTTCGTTCTTATACCCCTGCCCTCTATCCCGAACTTCCCCCAGTTCCTCCACCTGCCCTGCGGTCCACTCCCGGGCTCTGCACTCTGTTTCTTCTGCCTGGAACATGTTTACTCCACACACACTCCTTAGCTCCTATTGGTTCCCATCTGCTCTCAGGAAGGTTCCCCCCCCCCCCCCCGCCCCGCAAATCCTCACAGTGAGGAAAGGAACCCGCCGGGACATCCCCAGGCATTGCTGACCTGGACCGGATGACCCATTGGACCAGGGACCTGGCAGGTGCCCAAACAGTGAGTGATGAAGACCTCCCCTTATTTAACTACTGGGGTGGCAGACACATTTCTGTCTCCCCCATCCATAGCAAAAGGGACCCTGTCACTCCCCTGCTTACAACCTGCCCCAAACTCTTATACAATTTCAACAACACGAATTAGACTCTCAGATGCTAGCAGGGGTCACACGAGAGAGCTGAGAGGCAAGCTCAGAGTGGCAGCAGGGAGCAGGCGGACTGCGGTGAACGGGAGACCCCTGGAAGACCCTGGTGGGAGGGGCCATTTCAGTCCTTCCTCTCCATTGCCCATCGCAGAACCTGGAACACCGTAGGCCCTCACTGAATAAATGCTACCTTCTTACTTGCTTTAAAGTGAAGGCGGATCTTTATTGAAGATGAGGAGGAGAGCCCAAGGGTGTAGCCCTGGGCACACCTGGTTACGGGAGCCTGGCGGAGCTTTGGAGCAGAGAAGCGGGAGGGCCCTCTGAGGATGGGACTTTAAATAAGGAGCGTTCAGGCTGGGGGAACAGTGAGAGCAAAGGTCCCAGGGAGGGGCCAGCCTGGCATGTGGTGGGAACAGAAACACAGGCCTGGGCATTCGTGGACTGAGGCTGGGGAGCGTGGGGCGAGGTGAGCCGGAGGCGCGCTCCAGGCCCGATGGGCAGGAGCCCTGGCCGTGCTGAGAGCGCAGTCTCTATTCTAGATTTGGCAGGAACCGGCTAACTCTGCACTCCAGCTCTCTGCCCAGTGCTGACTCAGCGCCCCCCTCCCCGCTGTTTTTTCCCTCTGATTCTTGGCTTCTGTTCCTAGTTTCACGGCTCATACTCTTTCCCCTACGTCTGGGCCCCACCCAGCCCAACTGAACATCCCTTGGGGAGGAGCCAGGCTTGTGTAAGCTGCGGACACTCTGCATGTGACTCCGCTGCACATTGACTGTAGCTGACCAGCGGGTCAAAATTTCATCTGCCTCTGTATCATCTATCTACCTATGTATCTATGTGTATATCAATCAGCCATCTATCGTCACTATTATCTCTATGTCATCTGTCTATCCATCAGCCATCATCACTGTTATCTCTATGATCTATCTGTCTGTCTGTCTGTCTGTCCATCTATCCACCCATTAATCTGTCCTCTATCATCTACCTACCCATCTCTCTATTTACCTATTTATCTACATATTCATTTTTAATTAAGGAAACCCAAAATATAGGGTGTCCCAACAAATGTATACACACACTGAATAGTTGTAAAGGCAGTATTTATTAAAATACATTTCATTTTAATAATTGAGCTATCAGCTGTTAAAGTGTGTATGTATTTCTTGGGGACACACTGTATATTAAAATGGCATCTTTGACTCTCTGAATACAGCAGCTGAGACTTGACATTTATAAAAATAACAAAAGAGAAATAGAAAGAAAGAACGGGTGAGTCTCACTGAAAAAAAATAAATGTCTCACTTTGCTAGTATTTGTAACACTACAAAGAATAAGCAGGCACCTAGATAATGTTCTCCATCCACGTGGATCTCCTTAGGAAAAATTCCTAAAGTGAAATTGCTTAGACAAGAAGAAGTTTTCAAAGGTTTTGATACATATTGTCAAATTGTTCCATAGAGCTAGCAGCAGTCCAGCCCTCCCTCAATCATATTTGTTTGTCTTTAAAAGACAACTTCCAGAAGAGAGACACATCAGGAAGAATTTTAGCTGTATGTGTGTCAAAGGGATAAGTCTTTTACATAAAGTAGCTATGGAATAAGCAAAGCTCTAAAACACAAAAGGGAAATAAAATGAAGCAGGATGTGGGCTAATAAATTACTGAGAATAAAAAAAGTCACTATGAATATTTTTTAAAAAACATAATTCACATACATTAGTTAGCAAAGAAACCCAAGCTATAATTGAAATAACACATTTCATTCTCAATTTTGCAATTAAAATCAATTGGCATTCTTGTGAGGGTCTGATGAAATGGACATTCCTATAATGTTGCTATAATGTTGGTGGGTTTCTGAATTTGTGCAGCTTTCTCATGGCATTTGGCACTCTGCATGGAAATCCTTTAAGTACTCATATTCTTTGAGCAATTTCACTTCTAGGAATTTTTTTCTCAAGGCATAAATATGAATATGCAGATATATTAGCTACCAGCTTACTCTTTGTACTGTTAAAAATAATAGGAAAAAAAAAAACACTACAAGTTGGAACCAAACTAAATATTCACCAAAACTGATTGGTTAGATCTGAGAAAATGATGCAGTCTGTAAAACCCAAGATATAGAAAACTGCTAGCATCCGTTGATAAGAGAAAAAGAGGAGTGGACTGTGTGTACAAAATGATCTGTATTTATAACGTCCGGCACTCTCACACTCCCGGCTTATGCAAATTTCACTTAGTAAAGTCTTGTGCAATCAATTCACATTTTGCATAAATCAAAAAAAAACCTCATTTGTAATCACTGTGCATTTTAAAGTTGCAAAAATTTGATGTGCTTTTGTGTGTGGGTGGGTGTGCAAGCATGAACCATCATTCAAATTTTTCCTTTATATTGTGGGATATCCCTGCAGGACCTCACTCAGTGCTGACTGCTTAAGATATGCTGGTTAGACACTTGACGGATGATTTTGCAGGCAGGTTTTGATAGTGTTACAGGTGCTTACCGAACATTCCTGGTGGTGTGGCTCAGTTGATTGGGCTTTGTCCTGTGCACTGAAAGGTTGCTGGTTTAATTCCTGGTCAGATCCCATGCCCGGGTTACAGGCTCAATTCCTGGTGGGGGGAACGTGCAGGCAGCAGTCAGTCAGTGTTTCCCTCTCACATCAATGTTTCTTTCTCTCCCTCTCCCTTCCTCTCTCTCTCAAAAAATAAAAAATAAATAAAATCAACAAATCTTAAAAAAAAAAGAAAAAAGATTTTACCCTTTAAAAAAAGAAAGAAGCCCTCGTTGTTTTCACGGCTTGAGATTTGGGGGATGTTTGTTACTGCAGCATAACCTAGTCCCTTCACACTCAAAGGGCGACCTACAGACTGGCTGCTGCACCTCACCTGGGAGACTTTACAAATGCAGAACCCTGGGTTCCCTCCACCTAGTGATTAGAATCTGCATTTGACGAGGGCCCACTGGTGACCTGTGTGCTGCCCTCACCCTTCCTGAAGGATCCTCAGGGAAAGAGAGGAGCATAGCATAGAGGTCACGCTCATGTGCACTCACAGTGGCATCTGGTGTAAGAATTCAGCAAACATTGATGGCCCTGGCCGGTTTGGCTCAGTGGATAGAGCGTCGGCCTACAGACCGAAGGGTCCTGTGTTCGATTCCGATCAAGGGCACGTACCTCGATTGCAGGCTCCTCCCCAGCCCAGGCCCTGGTCGGGGCTCGTGCAGGAGACAAGCTATCGATGTGTTTCTTTCACATCCATGTTTCTCTCTGTCTTTCCCTCTCTCTTCCAATCTCCCTAAAAATCAATGGAAAAATATCCTCCGGTGAGGATTAAAAAAAGAATTCAGCAAACATTGATCAGTGCACCCACCCACACGAGGTCCCTGTCAACCACGCCCTCACCTCCCGATGGTGTGTTGATTCACTTGTCCTCCTCTGCCCTGTTTCTGCAGCTCGTGTCCTGATTCCCTGACCCTCCAACCAGGACACCTCCCGGGCTCGACAGAAGCATTCGCAAAGGTAAGAGCTGCTCTTTGCTTTGAATTCTTCAGCCGACGGTCTCCTGCCTCTGGAACTATGGGGAGGGTGCGCAGCAGCAGGACACATGTGCGCCTTCGCACACACAGGCATGCACACGCGTGTCTTCACGCACACACGCTTTCCTTTCTGTCCACAGCAGACGGCGGAAGTACCTGAGGTGAGTACAGTGATCAGACTGTTCGCCGCGTTCTGCCCTTCTCGGGGAGGTTCCGCGTTCTGTAATATGGAGAACCCAGAGGAGCTGTCCCAAGGCCGTACGGGCGGTGCTCAAGAGGAAGCGTTCGGTGCTGGGCAGGCCTGGCTGCGAGGCCGGGGAGCACCAAGGACAGCCCTGGGGAGCACCAGGCTTGCTTACCTAACTCTCTGCCTCAGTTTCCAGATTTGAACAGTGGCGCCTCAGCTCCTCCCTGCAGGAAACTGTCTTCCTCCCCCAACCCCCTCCCCACCCTTTCTTTGGGATCTACTAGAGCTGAACAAACCCCTCTGGGAACCTAATGCAAGTTTGAGCCTCGTCTTAGAAAAAAAATATGCTCGCTCTCTCTTTCTCACCTCGTGCACACTTTCAGAGGATTTAAAACAGACTAAATTTGTTCATAATCTCCAGCCAAAGACCATCTACTTTAACACACAGTGGGCGAGAGTCTATTACTATGTATAGTTGAGTGTGTGTGTGTGTGTGTGAGAGAGAGAGAGAGAGAGAGAGCTGCTTACTGGGAACTGTTGGCTGTGCAATGAGAATCACACATCAAGTCAAGTCCTGGGGCTTCTGCCCCCCAGGAAGCAGAAGTCCCATAGGAGACAGACATGATGGTGAACCTCTGCCGTGGTGACCCCGCCCTGGTGTGTCAGGGACTAGGAGGTTTCGCTGAGTGTGGGATCTCAGTGCTAAAACTAGGAAAGTCCTGGGAAATCTGGGTCCGGCGGTCACTCTACTCTGATTAGGCAACAGATGATAAAATACCAACTGGCCAGAACGGCGGCACTTTGGGGAACGAGGAGGCAGGTGACACCGAGGGATCTGGCTGTATATTCCCAGAAAAGAACCAGGAGCCGCCTGGGCCCCCACCATCCCTACCTGAGCTGAGGTTTTCAAGGACCCGGCTGCTGAAAGGGGTGTGTGCCAGTTGTTGGAAGGAGAGGAGGTGGCAGAAGATAGCAGGAACCGAAGCAGACATGCTGCTTTCGGAGATGGGCATCAAATAATAGAACTTGAAAAATAAACGCAAAATAGGAAGGAATGCATGCATCACATGGGACTTTTGAAAAGACGGGCATCCTGTAATTAGAGGAAAAGGACCTGCCCTTCCCTGGCAGTGCCTTCTGGCAGGAAAAACCAACGGAGCCACTTCATCACACAGATTCCTTCACGCTCCGGCAGGCAGGTGATAAAATCATCAGAGGAGGGTCGCCGAGCCCGGCTCCCACAGTCACGCTCGCCAAGTGTGCCGTGTCTAAAAGAATGAAGGCGGCTTGATTAAATGTTCGCTGGCTGCAGCCACTGTGCTAATTGGGAGACGGGCTTATTAGTTCAGTGACCGCTCTACATCATCAGAACTCATTAGCATTAGGGCTGCGGCCTCCCTCCACCACAGCCCGTCGCCTCCAGGCTGCCCGTCGCCGTTCCTCTGTTTATATCCCTCCTGTCTTAGGACGCTGTGTGTGTGCACCCATACACGGGTGCAGTACACGGGTGCATTGGTACGTGTGCATACGTGTGTGCATGCACGTGTATGCACGAGCTGAAGCTTTACCTACTTGATGATTCCAGCTCTTCTTCCTAAAACGAAAAGCTGCTCTAGCCCCTTTCTGCTTTTAGCACATCTATAAATAAGCAAAAGGGTTTTTGAAAGTGTTTGGGCAAAATACTCTTTTGCGTTAGACTACAGAGTCTAAAAACCAGATTCCTTACCGTGACCCGAAAGCTCTACGTCGTTTCTCACCCTCCACCTGCTCTGATTTCTTCTCCCACGCCCCTCCAGACACACTGGCCTCCTTGCTGTAAACATACCAAGCGAGGTTCCTACCTCAGGGCCTTTGCACTGGCTGTTCTTCTGCCCAAAGCACTCCTCCGCAGGATGGCGGGGGGTGGGGGGGTGCTGCCCAGCTGTTTGCTCAGATGTCACCTCAGGGAGGCCTGTTCTGACCATCCCGTTTGAACTGACAACCTCCCCACTTCCTCCCGCTTCACTTCACCCGCTTTGTTCAGCCCTATCCAACATGCGACTTGGTTTTCTTAGATATGCAGTGCCCTGTAATGTCATTGTTGTCTGTTTGTTTACTGCTGTATCCAGTGCTTTGCACTGTCAGAGTCGGTGCTCAATCAGTAATTGCTGAATGAAAACATGAATGAACAAATGACTAAATGAATGAAGTCCACATGCAAGGAAATAGGATCGTAATGGACTCAGGGACATCAGCTGTGGGTGAGGATTCCGGATGTTCTAGAGGCGTTAGAACTGGCTGGCCCTCAGCCATACTGACCACCTGGGGACCCACCAGGAGTGGGAACGCTCCATGAGGGTCTGAAGCCTGGGTTTGCCTGGGGCAGATGGAGATGACTCAGGCGATGCCATTCTGTTTCTGGAACTCAGGTTAGAGAGCGCTGAGCTGAGGTGACAGTGAAACGGGGAACAGAAGGCCTGAGGGGAAGCCGTGGCCACAGGAGCCACGGCCGTGGCCACAGGAACCATGGCGAGTTGAAGTTGTGAGGAAGAAGGTTCCAGGCTGGGGGAGGAAGGTATGCAGGCAAGGAGAGGAAGAGGCTCCAAAATGAAGAGTGAGTGGCACTGAGTTATGTTCAGAGAGAGGAGGCCTGGCCGGTGTGGCACAGTTGGTTGAGCATCGCCCTGTGCACCGAGAGGTTGCTGGTTTGATTCCCGGGGAGGGCACGTATCTGGGTTGTGGGCTCAATCCCCAGCAGGAGGCACTGATCGATGTTTCTCTGTCATTGATGTTTCTCTGTCCCTCCTTTCCTCTCTCTCTAAAAATCAATTTTAAAACTCTTAAAAAATATGGGTATATATTCACATGCAAATTTGATCAAATCTTGGATTTAAGACTTGCTTTTATTTTAAAATAATAAAGCATACTCACTCAATGTCAGCTACATTGTTGTATATTAACAGCTAATTCAGAGTCCCAGGGAATGTTATAATAGGAAAGGCTCTGATAAGTCCTGTAAGAAAAAAATCTTTTTCAGGTTGTGTGTATAGAAGGTTTGGATCATTTTTTTAAAGTATTTGAAAAAATACACCTGATGACCATAAAGAAGAAAATAAAAATGACTTGTAATTTGTTATTTAGAATGAAAACTATTTACCGTTTTATATCATTCCAAATTTTTTCTGTACATATATGTGTATATGTAAAAAAAACTATACATATATGTGCATGTGTGTGATAAAACTGTGTATACCTTTCAGTAACCAACTCCTAATTTTCGCACTCAGTAACAGAGTACATCTCTCTAGGTCAACTCCTTTGGAGCTGTTAAGTGGTGAGGAAAAGAGAAAGAGAGAGCCTGCCCCCAATACGACCGACAACAAGCTCTGCGCACGTGTGTACATGTGTGTGTACGTGTGTGTGCACATGCATGTGTGTGTGACGATGCGTTAGGGTCCTGTGTGTGCCCATGATGATGCTGTTAGGGTTGAGAAGCAGCTGAAGGGGCAAACTTCATCTGTCTCTCTTCAACCTGAACTGATGGCTGGTGATCGGACTAACGGTCCCGGCACCCTGGCCACTTCGGGAGCCCTTGCAGAGGGCGGGGTTGCTAAGCGGAGCGTGAGAGGACTGTTTATTCTCCTTTGATCAAACAAATGAAAAGAAAAACATTTTTAGCGTGGAGGTGCAGTTGAATTAGAAGGTTTTTCTCCTCCTTCTCCACTCCCCCCTCAAGGAGCCAGCTTAAGAAATGGCTCCTCCAATATGAACGCGAAAAACCATCCTGGTCTGTTCATCTGCTCTCTGTGCAACACCGCGCGGGCGAAGGGGGTCAAGTCTACGCACAAACACAGAACTCGGCAGCACCCTGCCCCATGGCATTGTGGGTGGGGCTGCTCTAGTCGCTCAGCTTCTCTACATCATGGACTTCTTTCCCGGTGCTTGTTCGTGATCATTGGGACCCGTTACTCTGCCTTTTACAGCCACTCGCTGAGCATGGGGACCCAAAATCGTAGCCGTGTGACCAGGTGCTTGTTTAGCCTCTGAGTCTGTTTCCTCAATTCACAGCAAAGCTCATGACTATCCAAAAAGTTGCCCTAAGGATGAGAAGGAATGAAGTATTCCAAGCACCTAGGACAGGGCCCCAAACAGAGTAACTGCTTCACATATTAGCTGTTGTCATTAGTAAGAGAGAGACGTGGCTTTTCAACACCCTATAGGCCGGCGCAGGTTGGGCGGATGTGGTTCAGCTTGTTCTTCCTTTTGCCCGGAAGCCAGCTCTGCCCCTCACAATCGCTCCCCAAAACAGCAGATGCTTCTGCCAGCCCCTGGTGGCCCGGGCTCTGAATCCGCCTCCTCCTGGAGAATAGGCTGTCTCCCCATGCTGCCCTGGCAGAACGGGGAGCCCTGATTTTCTGGGTGTGCTCTGTCCCTCGCTGGGTGCAGGCCAGGCTTGCTGGCCATTTCCATTTGCTAATGACTCCGGGCTGTGGAATCGAAGGTGGCCCTTAGAAGCCAGGTCTCAGGAGAGTTATTTCTGCCACCGAGAAAGGCGCCTGGTGGAGAACTGTGTGAAAAACACAAAGGCCAGTTGCCATCTCAAGCGGTTGTCTTAACCTCCCTGAACCTCGCTTTTCTTATCTGAGAAATGGCTGCAACCGGAGCCCTTCCTCTTGGCGTTTATGAGGACTACGTGAGAGAGACGAAAGGGCTTGACCCCGTGTCTGACGCATTCAGATTGCTCACCCCGAAGCCATTCCTCGTTTATCTGCACGGTCAGGATTTCATTCTCTCCACTCGGCTGGCCTGCTTACTGTAAACGTTTTGCAAAACTTTAAAAAGGTTAAGCACGTGGTTGCATAGCTTTACAACATGAGAAGAAGTGTGTTTGTCGGTTACTCATCTTAAAGCTGCAGCCTGCCTCCAGGGGGACCTTTCTGTGGTCATCAGGGCTTGTCCCTACACAGTCTCAGGACTTTCAAAGCAGACCACTCGGGAATGACACCCTTTCCGGTTGCTGCCGCCCGCAGCTGCCGTTGCATCTGCCTGTGGATTCCGTTGCTGACTGGTCTGCACGTGCCTTTGTGGCCCATTCCTTCTCCTCCTCTGGCCTCGCTGGCTCTGCCTGGGAAAGGGATGCCTAAGAGGAAAGGGGTCCCTGAAACCCTTTCCCTCTCTCCATCCACTTGCATTTCCTCATGTGGAGGTGCCTCCGCCTCTGATGCGGCCCATTGTCTTGCTAGGAAGGCAGCTCCAGGAACAAGTGTGACTTTTATCAGCAGCCCCTCCTGACATCCTTTGCGTGACTCAGAGTGGACCTTGAGGAGGCGGGCACGGGATGCTGGAGGACGTGGGAAGAAATGCTTGGGTGGGACCGTTGCTTCCAACTTGAGTTGGTAGGCCTGGCCCATAGGGGACGTGGGCAGAAAGATCCAGCATCCTGCACTCCCAGGACGTGAGGGTCAGCGAGTCGGATGGGACAAAGGCACCTGAGAACCGTGCCCTCCTCTCTCACGGCTTTCTCCTTTAACTGGAGGAGATTTACGCCTACATCAGCTGGTGTCACCAGGCTGAGAGTGGGCACTGGAAGCCCAGGCATATGCACACGCCATGGGGATGGGAAGCTTCTAGCTACACATACAGCACGTGGCCCCACAAACACCCAGGGCTCCGCTCCGCTGGTCCTGTGCCCAGATCCTGGCAACCCTTATACACCTATGCAGGGAGCTCAGCCTCTCTCTCTCTCTCTCTCTCTCTTTCTTTTTCTTCTTCTTCTCCTCCTCCTCCTCCTCCTCCTCCTCCTCCTCCTCTTTCATTCATCCCTCTTCTTTTGTTGTCATCCCTTTTCCTAGCTCTCCTCTCTTTCACTTTCTCTCATTTGCCACTCGTTCTCCCCATCTTCCCTTCCCCTTCTCATTTATATTTTCTCTTCTTTGTGCTCTCATCCCTCTTTCTCCAACACTTCCTGTTTCCTTCCTCTTTCTGTGTCCCTTCTCCTCTCAGTGTGTGGTCCTCAGACCTGCAGCGCCAGCATCACCTAGCAACTCGTTAAGCAACGCACATTCTCAGGTCCCGCCCCAGTCCTGCTGCATGCAATGGGCAGGGCCCGGCAAGCTGTGTTTTAATAAGCCCTCCAGGGGATTTGATGTGCATTAAAGTTGGAGACAATCACCATCTTAAGGGAAAATGGCAATGAAACGAAAAAAAAAAAAAAAGAGTATCTTTGAGTGCTGATCCTGTAAGCCCCTCATTTCTAAACATGTCGAACCCTCCTCTACCCATTAGCTAATGAGGACGCCGGACCACCGGCCTGGCGGACATGTTCTCAGGAACAACACAGGCAATCACACTCGGCTTCTCTGATTACTATCAAGCTCTAATCCCTTCGGCCAGCCCCGGCTTTCCTGTCCCTGCGTTCTGCCATGACTCCTCCCGTCTTCGGTTGCTTTCACGACTACAAAGACCCAGGGACATCCGACCTCACGGCCAGTAGGATGCAGTCTGGATTGGCGTTTGCCAGTCTATTCGATACTCTGATATCAATAGGGGTTGGGTAGGAAAAGGCTTCCAGCGTTAAACATAAGTGAGGGACACGGAGTAACCAGATTTCTTTGTGGCAGGACATTGCTGGCCCCGGTGCATGGTGCTTAGGGTTGGTAGCACACCTTGAACTTGACCACAAACTCCGTTTGCACAGGATGAGCACACCTGGGAATGCTGCTTAGGAGACCATGACCTTTGTCCCCAGAAGCCCCTGTCTGTGGCGTGAAGGAATGGGGACGCCCTCAGTAGGTTGTTGACCTTGAAAGGTCATACACCCAAAGGGTGTGGGCATTTCTCAGTGGCTCCTGGGCTCCCGCACATGCCTCCCTGGTAGGCCTACATGAGTGACGTGCAGCTAGTCTCCCGGCTGTGTGACCAGCTTTACCCCGGGCAGGGGCTGGGTCCGCTCTCAGGCGAAGGGCAGAAAGCTGTGCTCATGCTCCTGTTTCCCAGACGCGCCCAGAGCTCACTCCTGGAGCTTCAGATTTAATAGATCCGACGTGAATTCTAGGACCCAGGTTTCTTATGCTCCCGGGAGCTCTGGATGTAGAGTGAGGATTGAGAAGCACTGGTTTACGTGAATCCATGTAACATGTTTATGTAACTACATTCGAGAGCTGCGGGCTCTGTCTAATGCTCCAAATACCCAGAAGGCAGGACACCAGCCCCTTTCTGTAGCATCACCCTCGGGGCCTCTGGCATCGCCTGGGAGCTGGTTAGACGTGCAGATCCTCGGGCCCTGTCCACACCTGCTGCGTCAGATGCTCAGGTGGGGGAAGCCCTGCACTCGCAGCACAGCAAGGGGCACCCGGTGCTCACTCAGCGTTGAGCATCACTGGCCTTTTCTAAGGTCTTGGGGACTGACCTGCTGCCACAGAGCCTCCCCTCTGTTCTCTGGGTTCCACTCTGTAGCCTTGACCTCACCCTAAATCATTTGACCCTAAGGGTGTGCCCTGATGGGCAAGAGCTCAGGCCCAGAGGCCAGAGGTCTAGGGTCTAGCTTCAGCTCCACCCCACGGAGCTGGGTGACCTTATCCAAGTCACAGAACGTATTTGTACCTTGATTTAAAAAAATATTTTTATTCATTTTGAGATATTGAGGAAGGGAAAGAGGGAGAGAAACATCGATGTGAGAACAGAACATTGATCGGCTGCCTCCTGCACACCCCCTACTGGGGATCAAAAACCGGGCATGTGCCCTGACCAGGAATCGAACCAGCAACCCCTAGGTGCACGGGATGATGCCCAACCAACTGGGCCACACCAGCCAGGGCATACCTTATTGTTTAACCTGTAAAATGGGAGTAATAATAATAGAGCCTATCTACAATAGAAGTGGTTGCACTGATTAAATGACTTCTTACATTCAGTAGCCTGAACAGAGCGTGGCTCATAGTAGGTGCTCTGGACACGGTATTAATCAGGGTGCCCTGGCTGGAGGACAGACAGAGATAACGTGTCATCCCGGCCATTTATCTTCCAGACAGAGCAGAGCAGCAGGCAAAATACCGAGCAGGCATCCATCACGCCCCCCTGACTGCGGCCATTGGCGGCTCAAGTTTAGGTCACGTGCCTTGCACCTGTTACACAGACAAGGCACTTGCTTTTTCTTTAACTGAATGCCTGAGTGTGCCAGGCACTCGGCCAGGTCTTGGACAAACATTACCTCACCTAATCCTCAGCACCAGCTTAGGAAGAAAGGCAGGCCCTTACGTAAGAGCGTGAAGGAGGGGCTGGGAGGCGTTTGGTTGACTTCCCCGTGTTAACAGTTGGCAAATGGCAGACGCAGGATTAGAGAACAGGCGTGCTGGGAGTCAACACTCAGGTTTCCATCGACCCTCTGGGGTAGACTGTCCTTGGTCAGAAAGAGCCTCTTTTGCAGTCTCCATCGCCTCTTCTCGGTGGAGCATGATTCCGTATGTGTTTACAAACCCACACAATGCAGAAATGTGGCCCGTCGAGCAAAGGACACGTTCTAGTAATCCTAGCAGTTTCCTAGTAATTCCCACCAAGAACAACTGCTTTTTGTAGTCCTGCAAGCATTCGTCTGAGCCACACACCTTCACTTCTTTTTTCTTAAAATGAAATCATACTTTGCGTTTCTTAATATCCTGCCATTTTAACCTAATATATTGGGGGCATATTTCCCTGTCAACACATATGCATATATTTCATCCCCCTCAAAGGCTGTAGGGTAACCTATTTAAGGACTTACTCTAATTGATTTAACCAGTTTTCTATCAATGAATACTTAGATCATTTCTGATATTTTCCACGCGGCAGATAGCTCTACAGCAACCATCCTCACACTTAATTACATATTGTTCTGGAATATTGTTTCTTTAGGATGTACCACTGGAGATGGGTGCTCACATTTCTAAAGGTTTTAATCCAGACGTTTCCACGTTTCCCTGAGACAGCGTCATGTCTGCTTCTATAGCGTGTCAGACTCCGCGCCGTGTCTCTCTCCTGGGGCCTCTCTCAGAACGACGAGTCTCCCCGGTCCTCCAAGGTGACCCCCCCGACGTGGGTTCACTCAGTGTCCTGTGGATTTAAAACTAGATCTGGGCCTCCCCGGCCCTGCCCACCATGGACCATTTGCTTCATGCCAGTTGCCAGTACTTTCCAGCCACAGGCCGAGCTTGTTGGCAGGGTGCTCAGGTTGACCCTGTGTACCTTCCTGTGTAAATAGGCTGTTCTCTAGTTATAATTCATGCTGTTTGCACGCAGTGGAGGTCCTGCCCCAGAAGTGTTAACTTCATTGGATACCAACCACAGGGTTTTTTTCTTCCAAATCACCACCCCCTCCCAAAAAAACAGCCAAAGGAAAAGAAATTGCCAAGGCTACAGACAGACCTTTATTTCTAACACGTTGCCTGAGCCCTCGAATTAAGTCATGTTTTCTCTGGCGAGACCTCACCCTTACATACATATTTTTTTTTTCTGCCAGTTTAGTCTATAAATGAAATGAAGTTACTGCCCCTATTAAAATGGAACATTGTGCCCTTAGTTTACTCGTAACTGGTGGGAAAACCCCATTAAGTGTTTGTGAAATATGTCTTAAACGCAGGAATTTTAATCTAGTGGTCTAATAAACCCTTCTCCTCGACTCAAATGAAAGTCTTAGGTTTTCCGGCATCTATTCAGTTATTTGTTCCCCAAAACTTTCTTACGCAAACCTGACCCTGAGAACTGGGAGTTGAGAGCATTCCTTGCATTGGGGTATTTTTTTGAAAGCACATCTTTCAAAGAATCAGGAAGTTTGACAGGTGTATTCCATGGTAAGATACTATTTTAGGAACGTGCCTGAAATTCTTGCTTTTCCAGGGTAAAAACCATGAAATCTCTATGACTGTCCCAGGATGTGACAACTCCTAAGACCTCAGAATATTCTCAGTACGTTCTTTTGCTGCGAAGTTTGATGAGCATCTGAGAAAGTACACCCTCCTTTCTTTTAGAGCCTATTTCTCGGGAGTTAGAAAGTGTCCTCCTTAGCACAAGTGACAAAGAACATCAAGCTGGACCTGCATATATTAGATCAGGTCTCGGACATGTTTTTGTTTATTATTATTACTAGAGGCCTGGTGCATGAAATTCGTGCATGGGGGTGGGGAGGAAGTCCCTCAGCGTGGCCTGCACCCTCTCCAATCTGGGACCCCTTGGGGGATGTCCGACTGCCTCTAGCAATCTGGGACCGCTGGCTCATAACCGCTCACCTGCCTGCCTGCCTGATCACCCCTAACCCCTCTGCCTGCCTGCCTGATCGCCTCTAACTGCCCCCCTAATGGACTGATTGTCCCTAACTGCCTCTGCCTCACCCCGCACCCGGGACCCAGGATTCCCTCCTCCTACTGGTCACAGGTACCCGGGACCCGGGCTTCCCTCCTTCTGGCCTGCTGCAGGCACCCAGGACCGTGGGCGGGCGGCTTTGCCCAGGCCGCAGCCACAGGCGCTGGTGCCTGGGACCGCGAGGCGTGCAGCTTGTCCCTCTCCCAGGCCGCAGCCTGGCTGGTCCTCATTCCTCTCTTGTGAGCTCATTTGTGCCTGGCTGGTCCCCATTCCTCTCTCCCCAGTGTTAGGTGTCTGAGCCGTTATGGTGTGATGACCATTTGCATATTAGCTCTTTATTATATAGGAGAAGGAGAAGGATTGTTATTGTTAGTATTATTATTTTGACCAAAGTGTTTATTAGGAAGCTCTGACTATATTTCCTGGAAGTAAATCCTGTCTTCATTTTGGGAACAGTTGGGGAAGCTGCATATTAATATTTATGGACCAGGTACATTTTTTTTTAGCACTGACTACTTAATATTTATTTCCTGAAATCGAAAGCACTTCCCAATGTAACCATCAATATCCAGAAACTAACATCGCTACGTTGTTACCATACGGGTCTCAGATCCCATTCAGGTTTTGCCCAGTGGCCTATGTATAGCCAAAGGACCCAGTTCAGAGCCATTGGTTACAGTTAGTTTCCTGTCTCTTTCATTCTCCTTCAGTCCGGAGCCATACCTCAGTGTGGCCATACCTTCACCTGTGACCAGTCTGTTTCAGCAGAAGGGGTCAAAATAAACAGTTTTACTGGAGACCCCACCTACAATGTGACTTGCAACATTGAATGGAAACAGGAAGAGAGTGTGGCCACCTGGGATGGATGTTACTCTAAAAGTCTCTTTGACCCCATGGACATGACATGTGGCTCATTTCCTCTTGCCCTACTGGTAGGTCTCCTTGTTGGTGGATGCATCCACTCACCCACCCACCCTTTATTTATTTATTAATTATTTATTTCCATTTATCCATTCAGAATATTTGAATGTCTACGAAGTGTAAGGAGAAAGAGGCCATATGTGTACTTTCCCACTGATTCTGGACCTCTGAATCATTCTCAACACCCTTTCCCAGACAGCCCTAACCCACGTCTCTGTGCTGGAACCCTAGAGGAAAATCAACATAAAAGCACATCTTAGGTGGCCAGGGATTCCCATACACCATGCGGGAGCAGGGCCTTACAGCAGATACTTGTTGAATTGATTTAACTTGGCATCCAAATAGTCTTTCCTTTCAAGGTAGGAGAGGAGAGGAGTCAAAGAGGAAAAATAAAACAGAGGAGAAAACCACATCCTCTAATATCGAGTCAAGTATGTGCTTGCTCCTTTTGTGCTTAGCCTGCACAGGAGAGATGCCTGGAAAATTCGAGCTGCTAAGAGCTGAGATTGTTCCAGGCACTATTCTGAAGATAAAAGAGGAAGTGGAGCTGAGTTCATTAATCGTGACTAAGAAAACACTTAACGTTTTGTTTTCGGTTTGTGATTTTAGGGAGCATCTTCTCAGATCAGTGTTGTCCTGGCAAATGTCCCCTTTCTGGGGCTGGATACTTTTCCCGAAGACTCTGTCATCATTCCGAGTATTTTTAGAACTTCTGGGGGCGGGGGGGAGCATAGGAGTATAATCTTTAGATTCTTGCTTGAATTTTCTTTCCTTCCTTTTTGTTGTTGAACACTTTCTTTATTGGTGGCCAGATCTGCAGACGTTGAGGGCAGCTTGTAACTTGGGGGAAAAGTCGGATGTCACTCAGGGTGTGTTCGGAATAAAATGGATGAGTCACTTGAATTCCCTAATTTTGGGTCACACAACTAAGATGCAAGCATGAGTTTTTTTGTTTGTTTTTTTTAATTTCATTAGAAAAATTATTATGAATGAGTAGCATAATACGATGGCTTTTTGGAAATTGCTTCTGAATGCCCATGTAGGTATTTCCAAAGACCATTCCCCAAGAGGGATTCTAAGAACATTTGGGGTGGTGGCACCATATTTGTTCTGAGAAAATATGCCTCGAAGGGGTCTCTTTTGAAGAGCTGTCATGTGGTGAACTCATCCTGGTTATATAACTAAGAACATACATTACTGGCCCTGGCTGATTTGGCTCAGTGGATAGAGCGTCAGCCCGTGGACTGAAGGGTCCCAGGTTTGATTCTGGTCAAGGGCAGTACCTCGGTTGCAGGCTCAATCCCTGGCCCAGCCTGGATGCGTTTTTCTCTCTCTGTCTCTCCCTCCCTTCCACTCTCCATAAAAATCAATGGGAAAATATTCTCAGATGAGGATTAATTAACAACAACAAAAAACCCACTTACATTATCACTTCATCATTGCCTCACTGTTCACCCTCAGTTAGTTCTTGGAAAAGAGAGCTTCAAACTGGGCGAGAAGAAGAATTGATTGTAGTAAGATTGAGGAAAGGGAAAGGAAGCAAAGACAGCGAAAATGGAGCCCGGGGTCCTTGGGGAACCTGCCTCTGGCCACGCTCCATGCTTCAGGCTGGCCCTCGTGCGCTCGAGCCGCCTGACCTGCGGATGGCCAGGAGCTGCCTGTGACAGAGGCTGAGATATTGCAGATCGGGTTGGGGAAGGGTCAGAATCATTAGTCACAGGAGATGAGGGGAGGAGGAGGTAGGGAAGTGGATACAGCGGAAACCGCTCCAGCTTTGGAGACCAGAAGGCCAACTCGGAAGAATCTAGACCCCCCTCCTTCGGCAGTCACTGCTCCCTCACGTCCTCTCACCTCTGCCCTCTCAACCCCCTCCACACTGCCTGCCCCTCTGCCTCTGGCCTGCGGGTCACCCCTCCCCTTGAGCCCGCTCAGTGCTTTTACCGCCCCTGCTTCTTTTTGCCCAAGGAGAGGGCTGTGGGTCTTCTCAGCAGCATCCGGCGGCCTCGGCAAAGGAGAGATGCTCTGAGATGCTTGCAGACCGGCTTTCTCGCCACCTGTGACTGGGAGGGCGGGGTGGGAGGCATTCCTAGAAGCAGGGAGACCTTTTACCCACGCTGCTGCCCCATGTTTCCCCTGCCATTCAGCAGACCTTTCAGGTTTTTTAAAGTCCTCACCTGAGGATATGTTTGTTGATACTTTTAGAGAGCGGGGGAGAGAGAGGGAAGGTAGCCGTACACGTACGGAAGCTGTGTGTATCCTCTCGTGAAGAAGATGTTGTTGTTATTGGCCCACGATACAGAAGAGGACACTGAGGCTCAGCGGGGATAGGCGTGGCCCAGGAAAAAGCAGCTGCAGGAGTGCAGCCCCAGATGCACCCCCTTCCGGAGGGTCTGGGACTCCCAGCCAGCCTCTTCCACTGCTGACCTCGTGACTCAACAGACAACTGACTCGTGTATGTTTCTAGCCCATTTGGAGCTTTGACCTTCTTGCCCGAGCCCCGGTGACTCATGGGTAGGACTCAGCTTCCTTGTCTCTGGGGAACAGCAGGCCCCGCTTTGCCTTCCAGTGGGCACACGGAGCCTGCTGACCCGGAGCGGGAAGTGAGGAGGCATCCAAGAAATGTCACGTGAATGCGTTCAGTTGCGCCCAGCTTAGAGGGTTCTTTCCAGTCCTTTCTGCTTCACCATGAACTCTTTTCTGAATGTTTCCCATCCAAACAGCTTTGGAATGGGAACCAGTATGCATTCCTCGTGGTGAAAAGAAAGTTGGGCCAGGAACCAATTTAAAGAGAAGGAGAGTTATCCATTCGATAGCATTCATTCCCGCTCACCACCACCTCCTTGGGGCCAGTGCTGTGTCACATGCTAGGGACAGTGTCATAGATGGACCCTGCTTATCTCTCCAAACTCACCTACAGCTTGAACCATCACTTCTATCAACTCCAGCCACTTTAGTTGCCTGGATTTTCCCTGAACATGTCGGGCATTTCTGCCTCAGGATCTTTCCACATATCTGGCCTGATTGGTCCTGAGGCCGCTATCTGAGAACAACTCCCTGTGTTCAGATCTCAGTGTGTCCCCATCACAGGGGCCGTCCTTAGCACCGAATGTAATTGCTTTCCTCCGTCCATTGCTCGATCTTCACTGTTATCTTTACTCTGGAGCACTCACTGTTACCTGTCATTACCTGGTTCACTTCTCCCTTCTTCGTTGTCTGTCTTCCTCGACTAAAATGTAAGTTTCATGTGAGCAAGGGCCTTCCTTGTCTTGTTCTCTGCTCTATCCCCCAAATCAGAAATGGGGCACCTAGAATATAGTGGCCAGAGTGCAGGCAGGTCCTCAATAAATTGTAACGGGGTGCGTGAATGAGAGACAGGAGAGCGAAGTGACTCAGAGAGTGGGGCGGCGCTCAAACCCTGGCTCCCCCCCCCAACCCTCGCCATGAAGGTTCTAGCAAGTTAACCTCTCTGAGCCTCATTCCCCATAACTTTACATCGGCAGAAGAATATTTACAGCCACTAAAAGGACTGAGTGAGGCGATGCAGGCAAACACTTCCTTGGCACGCAGCAGGCGCTTGATAATGGGAAAACCATTACCACCCTATCATCTCCATCATGCTCATCATCACTGCTCTCCTCAGAGCGGACCGAGCGGACCAGAGCCGATCAGGTCGGAGGCAGGAGCTTCCTCACGATGCTGCTGTAATTATCCACTCAGTGCCTCCCATTACCGGCTCTTCCCCGCCAGGCGCTGTGCTAAGTGCTCGATGTGCAATATCTCAGGTAACATCACTCTGAGACTTATGTGCGCATCAGACAAAAGTGAAAGCAAGCAGAATTAAAAATACCTCCTCCCGCTCCACCCAGAAGCTGGCTCCTGTCGCTACCTTGAGGCTCTTGTGCCATCCCTCCCTGGTGGGGCATGAAACCAGACAGGCCTCGGCACCGGGGAGCACGGGTTTACAGCCTGTGTGCCCCGGCCTCATGCATGTGTTGGATGCCCGTGAGGCCAGGAGCAGCTGTGCCCCATCCCGTGGGCACGAGAATGGGGTCAGGTCCACCCGCGCTCCTCATCTGGACCAGAGTTCCTCGCTGGCCACAGTGCGGTCACTTCAGGAAGCATCACCCCGCCACACGTCAACCTCAACAGAGAGGTTGAGTCCAAGGTGGACTCACCGCTTCCATGACATCGTGTAGAACCCTTCTCAGACCTCACCACGCTCACAGGTCCCTTCCGGGGACTTCTGAGGGCAGACAGATGCCTTCATCAGCCATCTCGGGAAAGAAAAGTGAGTTTGCCGAGGGGGTGGAACTGAGCTTAGGTCCGTGGAAGAACCTCCTGAGAAGCCCACGGAGCTCCCGTCTCCTGGTTCTGAGGCAGATGGTCTGACGATCCAGGAGCACCCCCGGAGCACTCTGGCCGTCCCCCTCTAGTTAGTGCGTGTCAGTATGGGACGCTTTTTGGAAAACTTGAGTGGAGGTTATTACTTGGAAATCTTACCCCCTGCTGATATTTTTTAAGGAAGCTTGCAGGGTTTGGCTGCAGGGATGAGAGTGGAAAGCCTCCCTACAGACTGACTTAGCGTGGCGGTGACACGCACAGGTGTCCTGCATGGATATCGTGCTTACACGGTACAGAGAGAGGGGAGGTCAACTGGAGGCGGGACCGACAGCTGTCTTCGCAAAGCCTGTCTTTAATTGATGGGTGGTGGCTTCTTGAACCTCTGGGTTGAGACAGATCCTGAGACCACATCTGGGATCCACAGGAAGAAAAAAGTGTTGATTAGTGATGTCTGCTGTGGGTGGGACAGGAGAGAATTATGACCTGGAGCCACATAGACAATGGGCGACCTGCAGCCCAGGTATCTCCTTCTCCCGATGGCTCACCGAGTGAGTCCCAGATAAAAGTGGCTTGCCCCAAATTAAACACGACGCTGCTGGTCAACTCCACCACCTCATGAGATTCAGTTCCTAGCACCCGTGAGCGCCAAGCAGGCAGTTAAAGAAAAAGATTGTGTCCCTGCTCACAGTGTGAGCTCACTTAATAAGTTTCCACCACCATCTGACACCCTGGTGACATTCACCATGTGGTCATTTAAAAGCCGACCCATTTTTTCATTGCAAACAGCCTCCATGCCTGAGCTGTTTTAACGGGCCACTCTGTACCCATCCTTTATTAGCCACGGGAACTTCTGCATTTACACAGCCAGATCGAGATGATTGTGACACGGGTGACGGGGCTTTCACAGGGCACGGCCCAGCGGCAGGCATTGCGGACTGGTTATTTGTTGAGTGATGGCCCGCCCTCCCTGGGGATGAATATCTGACACTGTTCGGATCCGCTTTCTTGCATGGTGCCCCTGCCCCGGCCGGCTGGCACGGCTGATAGATGACACTGGGCGTCCCCGGCATGTGGTGGAGGGTGGGAGGGAGGAGTGATGTTTATTTTCGATGCACCCTGGAGATCTTGACGTTAATGCATTGCTCTCACTCTTCTCTATTCCACGAGCTGGTGCTGAACATGATCGCTGGTGATTGCGAGGGAGGAGGCCGTGCCAGGGGGCATCTGGGACCAACCAGACAAAGGGTGGGAAAGTGAAACTCTCCACAGACCAGGACAGGAAGTGCCTCCTTCCTCAGAGGACAGATGTGTCTTCCTCTGTAATCCCCAGCACAGCTGCGCTGCTCGGGGAAGAGGCACGTGAAATGAAAATGGATTCCGATGAGGGAACCACAGTGGCAAATCTAATTTCAGATTATTCCTTTTCCACAGTCTCAGCCCGCAGGGGCTGAGTCAAAACACAGAAAGGGGCCCAGCCAGTGTGGCTCAGTGGCTGAGCATCAACCCATGAACCAGGAGGTCACGGTTCAATTCCCAGTCAGGGCACATGCCCGGGTTGCAGGCTCAATCCCCAGTGTGGGGTGTGCAGGAGGCAGCCGGTCCATGATTCTCTCTCATCATTGATGTTTCTATCTCTCTCTCCTCTCCCTTCCTCTCTGAGATCAATAAAAATACATTTTTTTAAAAAAACTAGAAAGGGGACATAACCTGGGGCAGAAATCACGTGCCTGACAGAGATGTGGGGCCTCCAAAGGCCTGCATTCCCGCCCAGAGTGGCGCCACTCACCCAGAGCCTCCCACGCCGGCACCCTGCACACCTCGCCTTTCGCCTGCATAGCCCCCTCGTGAGGTTGGCCTGCTCTTCTTCCCTTTCACAGTTGGGGAAACTGAGGCTCAGAGAAGTGAGACCATTTTCTCAAAGGGACACTAGGCATTGGTCGGATTTCATTTTTTTCTCCCCCCTTATTAACTAGTATCTCTCCTCTAAGAAGTCCACTAATGGCGAACTAATGGCAACATCGTAAAGGGCGAGTTAAAGAAGCAGCCAGCAGTGCACAGAGTTAGGAACATTGTGTCCGGGTGATGGACAGAGTGCGTGTCTGGGTGGCAAATCCTAGAAGCTGGAAGTTGTGTTAAGGGAAAACCAAGTTCCCACTGTGCGCTGAAGGCGGCCGTGCAGGTGGGTGTGGGAAGGGGTAGAACAGAGGCGCTAGGCAGGGGTCCTCAAACTACGGCCCGCGGGCCACATGCGGCCCGCCAAGGACATTTATCCGGCCCGCCTGGTGCCACTGCCTGTCCTGCTTAGCAGCTGACTCGTCCCGGATCCGCAGTGTGCATAGGAATTTGTTCATAGTTTTTTTTTTAAACTATAGTCCGGCCCTCCAACAGTCTGAGGGACAGTGAACTGGCCCCCTGTTTAAAAAGTTTGAGGACCCCTGTGCTAGAGGGATGTGGCTCACGTGGATCAGTTCCCCGCCCCTCAGGGGCATGGCTGTCCTTCCCTGTCTACACGGTGATCAAAGAGAACCACCACCAAACTCTTTCTCAACCCCGAGTTCAGATTCCTGGGTGCAAAGTGCCCTCGGCTTAGTTCGAGTCTCGTGTTGTGTTTAACTCTGAGCGAACACCATGGGCCGGGAGGGAGGACTCACATTATCCAGTGTGGCTCCTGGGGCCAAGCACTGCGTGGAAGGACTCGGCTGTGGTGGCCAGGAGAAGGGCGCAGGTGGCTTGGAACAGTCAGAGTTGAAAACCAGACCCAAGTGGGCCCAATTTGGTCACCACGCTGAACAATGCATGTCCCACCTGGTGTCATTTCCGAGTAGCACCAGACGGCCAAGGAAGCCAGCCCTGGCCTTGGTCATCTGAGCTTTCCCTGTGGTCAGCGCCACACATTCAGGAAGCCTGGGGTGTTCGGCAGTCTCCGTGCAGGGACGTGGCTGAGGGGTGGGCTTCAGCTGCAGCCCTGCCTCCATGTGACCCTGCGGAAGCTCACCACCCCCTGCAGTGTGCAGCCCCCTCTGTAACATACAGATGCCGTCCGTTTCTAGCTCACGGGGTGATTGCGAAGGTGCCGTGAATGAATACATGTTAAGGAGCTAGTGGACGATATTCAATAAATGCGAGGTTTTTTGAGCCATCCAGGGGAGACAGTGACTGGATCCTCTCCCGCACGAGGGCTGGTGTGAGATGCCAGGGCCTGGGATATTCTGGGAGCTCGGTCCCTATCCTGTAGCGCTAGGCTTGGGCATCGGGGACACAGTTTCCTTGCAATCCTGTTCCAAATGCCACGGGATCGTGGCCCCAGATGCCGAGTTCATCTGCGGCCCAGCCTGGCTTCATTAGTCCCCCAAGGTCACCCAGAAAGATCAAAGGGAAACCAGCCTTGTCCGGCCAGAGGTTGCTCCAGAGGCTGGGACTGTCCCACAGGCGACGGGCTTCCGCCGTGCTGGTTGGTTCTGAGAGGGAGGGGAGAGGATGCAGGGCTGGGAACGTGCCGGGCTGGCCTGGGGAGGTCCCCAGGTCACAGAAGTGAAGACCCAGCCCCAGAAATCAAAGAACTCGATGACCATTGAGCAAAGACGTGACAACCCACAGACGATTTTATGGGACAGTTAATTTGTTTATTGTTCTGGTAAGAATTTAATGGGATCATAGAAAGAACAATATAAACAAGAACAACTGAGGTTCAATGAAATGTAAAAGTAAAATATATAAATACACAAAGAGGCCGAAACCAGGGAAATGAGAGAATAGGGGACACGATGTAGAACTGAGACCTGGTGCCCGAGCACAGCATCTGATTGTGTCACCAAGGCCCACGGGGACAGTGTGGCTGAGGCTCCGGATCGCTGGCGTGATCCAGGCCATGCGGCTGCCCTCGATCACTGAGGAGTGACCGCGTGCCCGTGCCCGGGGTAAAGCTTCCTTTCCTACCACGCGCCAGCAGCTCCGTGCTAAGCAGTGCTCCTGGTCCCCACACGGGGGGAACATACACCTGGCTTTGGCGGGGCACCTGCGATGGGTCCCAGGTGCTATGCCACACCCCAAACATGGGCTGGCTCATCTACACGTGGCCCCGCTCCTGTGACTCAGGAGGAACCAGCCCCGTTGCCGCCCCAGAGAAGTTAAGAGTGACAGGTTCAGCTATTCGGGTCTCGGTCGGCCTGATGCACACCGAGACCTTGCATGCCAGGCTGGCTGTTTTCCAAATGCTTTCTGGGCTGGCTTATTTCATTCTCACGATGATTCCAAGTCAGAGGCCACGTGGCTGTGCCCATTTTACAGATGGAGAAACTGAAGGGCTCAGTCAGCATCAGGGTCTGTGTACTGAATCCCATCCGTGGGCTGGGGTTCGAGTCCAGACCTGTCTGGCCCCCTTCGTGCTCCGGGGCCTGGGACACAGTTGAGCAGGTTTTACCAACTCCCACTTTCCAGAGATTGGGCTATAAACGGCACAGGGCCAGTGAGAACTGTTTCTGTTGTTCCCGAGAGGGGTGCTGGGCTGGGCTTCCTTAGTTCTCTCTTACTCAGAAATCACGAGAAAAGCGCTTCATTTAGCAGAGTCCTGGGTCCCCGGAATCTCTTACACTTCTCAGTTCAGCTCTGAGGAAGCCAGAAAACAGATAAATGCCTGTGCACAGAGCGGAATCCGAATTCAGGGAGCCGCTTCCCTTCACAACAGCCATTGGAAACCGCGTGGGGTCCCACCTCCACGCTCAGCATCGCCCATGGCCTGCACCCCCAAGGCTACAGGCCAGAACGTGAGGCGCTCTCCTTTAACTTCTCAGGGTTTGGCCTCTTCCATTAAAAAAAAAAAAAAATGTGCCCTAGCTGGTTTAGCTCATTGGATAGAGCGGCGACCTGCAGACTGAAGGGTCCCAGGTTCGATTCTGATCAAGAGCACATGCCCAGGTTGTGGGCTCAATCCCCAGTAGGGGGCGTGCAGGAGGCAGCCGATCAATGCTTCTCATCACTGATGTTTCTATCTCTCCCTCTCTGAAATCAATAAAAAATAATATAAAGGCTAAGGGATGATAAACAACTAAACAACGGCATGATGCAGAGCTTTTACAAATGCGAGCCTCTCCTTCCCAGGAGCGGCCTCCCCAGGCCAGTGACTGCGGGCCTGGCTGTGCTTCCCGATGCCGGCTGTTGTTTTGCAACTGGAATTAAGGAAGCAGACAACAGCCTAAGATTTATGGGTCCCATTGTTCCCCATGTCTGTTCCTCACATATGTTCCCTCTGCCTCGCCCGCCAGGGAACACCACATCACAGGGCTTGTGGGAGCTGAAGACAACTCTCGCTGGGACCCACCCGCGGGGAGCAGCCAGGCCAGCGCCTGGCTGGAGGCTGGGAATGAGGGGAGACCCAGGCACAGCCCCGGGGCGGGTTGTGTTGGGCACATTTTCAGCAACTGTTTTCTCAGGAGCAGCCACACCAAGCCTGCCCGCTCAGCGTGGCTCCCGTGGAGCTTCGTTTATTGGAGGCCAGGACCCACCTCCTGAGTGCTCACTGAAGGAATGTGGGGTGGCCTCCTGTGCCCTGGCTGCCGAGCCGCCTCTCCAAGTAGCTCTTATTCAGCCGCCTCGGCAGCTCATCCTGGCATTTGAAAATCACCCGTCTGACAATGCACTGTTCACTGGCATTTCAGGACGTTTCCCAGAAGAATAATTCCAGTTTTCTTAGAATTATTTTCTTTCTCTAAGAGGGTACACCAGTCCAGTGCAAATGCCAGCCTCTCGTTGTTCACGGAGCGTTTGCTGCGCGCCAGGCACTGCACACAGGACTGTAGGCGCATACTTGGTTGGACCCTCTGACAAATCTGTGGAGAGAGAATTGGAAATGAGCTCATTTCACAAATAGGGAAACTGAGGCAGAGAAGGGTCTGGAGGTCGACGTTAGTTTCCTGTGGCTGCTGTAACAATTTGCCACAAACTTGGCGCCTTAAAGAAGCAGGAATTTGTTTTCTCAGGGTTTGGGAGGCCAGTAGTCTGACGTCAGTATCACTGGGCCCAGATCAAGGTGTGGGCAGGGCACCCTGCCTCTGGAGGCTCTAGGGGAGGATCTGGTCCTTGCCTCTCCCAGCATCTGAGGGCCGCAGGCATTCCTCGGCTTGCGGCAGCATCACTCCAATCTCTGCCTCTGTCTTACGGGGCCTTTTCCTTGGTGTATCTCAATCCTCCTTTCCTTTCTCTTATAAGGACTCTTGCCACTGAATTTAGGGCCCTCCTGGATGATGCTCTCATTTCAAGATCGCTAACTTAATTACATCTGCAAAGACCGTTTACCAACAGTCACATTGACCAATTCTGGGAGGACATATTTTGGGGCGGGGCAGCCTTTGACCTGCACCAGCATCCCATAAACAACAAGTGGTAGAGAGGACTTAACCCAGATCTTGCCACAGTCCCACGTGTATCGCTCAGGACAATGTCCATTTCAAATGACAGAAAAGAAGCGCAACTTGAGCTTTACAGGTGGGAGTGGGTGGGAGACGGGGGAGGTGGGCGATGCATGGGCCCCGGCACTGCAACAGCCAAAGGTAGATCCTTCAGGTTTGATGCATGGCTCACATTTCGCGATCAGGGCTTAATCCATGTCTTGGACAGGCTCCCCCCCCCCCCCCCCCCCGGTAGGTGAGATGACTTCTGGCAGCCCAGCTCCCACAGTTTAGTCAGTGGAGAGTGACTTCCCTTTCCATTAACTCGGGAGAAAACAGCCTGACAACACTGTTATTAGCCCTGTCTTAATCACATGACCTGACCAGTCACCATACCCAGAGAGATTACTTACTCGGTAGCAATATAAATATGTACTGTGTACATTCTGTGAGTCAGGAACTACTCAAGGTATATAGAAATACACCCGTGAACAGAAGACAAATTCCTACTCTCATGGAATTTAAATTCCAGAGGAAAACATAGTCAACTAACATTTAAATACACTCCAGTTCCATCTCAGATAGAAGTGCTATGAAACAAATTGGGACCATGTGCTAAAGGATGGCCCGAGAGGGTGAGGGCTCCTTCAGCTATATCAGTTAAGGCCTCTCTGAAGAAAGGATATATGAGGTGTAACTCAAATGATGAGAGGGAAACCGCCCTAGAGAGATTTGTGGAATAGACTTCCAAGCAGAAGGAATAGCAGGCGCAAAGGCACTGAGGTAGGAATGAGCTGAGAGGGGCAGGAAGATGGCAGTCCAGCTAGATGGCAGCATATGGGCAGGAGAGAGCAGGAGATGAAGCACATTAGCAATGAAGCCAGGATCCCAACCCGAAAACTTTGATGTCCAAGACCTCTGCTCTCTATTTCCCTGCCCACCTTGTTCCTGGAAACCCATCTCATTGCCGAGAGCAGATCTGTACACTGGCACCCCTCTCACTGCATGGCCAGCATATTTCCTTTGGGTGATTAGAATATTACAGATATCACATCATCTACCTGGTGGTGTGCCTTAGGCTCCTCCAAGACGAATAGGATTCAAGTGCAGAGCAATGTCAAGGGTTAACTGACTTTGTAAGGCCTTCGTCCAAACTCAGACTTAGCCCAGGCATTCAGCTTTGGCAAAGTCGGCTTGGGTGGGCGTGGGGGAGTTGATGAGTGACGTTTCCCCTTTTCTCTGCTTTTTCACTTTCATATGCCTCTGGGCCGATGGTTCTTGGCCAAGGTCAGAGGTACTGAAATACCACAAGAAAGGGGACTTTTGAAGTGATCATCTGTTCAGCCAAGGGGGCGCTGAACCCGAAGGGTCACCCAGGAATGTAACCTTCTAGTTAAATTCCAGAGTGGCGAGGAGGCCCCCGGAGGCATGTGGAAGCCTTGGAGTTGATTTGGAAAAACATCTGAGCTTCTGGCTGGGGCTCTGTGCCCGGGCTGCAGCCCCCTCGGGGAGTCTTCATTTGTTCTCGGCCAATCAGTGGAAGCTGCCTGCTCGTGGTCTGAGCTGGGACCGCCGCCCTCAGTTTTGTGAACCTCAGAGACCAGATGCTGAATTGCCCTTTCAGAATACTTTCTAGAATCTCCCGTTCTCCAGTACAGCGATGTAGACAGTTATTTGAGCGTGCGGGTGAGGGGTCTGGGGATGTGGTGGTTTCATTGGGAGGTTCCTTAGACTCTTGCTATGCACAGGGAGATCCCTGGACCAGAGCATCAGCATCACCCTGGAGCCTGTTAGAAATGCAGGCTCTCAGGTCCCACCCAAATCGACTGAGTCGGGACCTGCAGTTCAATGAGATCCCAGTTACTCTGAGGCACATTCAGGTGGGAGGAGAGAGGTGCTAGACCAGCTTGGTCAAATATGCAGAGGGCTGCCATTCTCACCCCCTGTGTCCATGGCAGACATCAGTAATCTATCACAGAGTTTTCTTCCAAGCTCGGAATCTTCTCAAGTCATGCTTCCAGGCCCATCAATGAGAGTTGGTCCAAGATGAAATCTACCTTCTACACCCAGGTGGGCCCTCCAGGAGAGCTCTGTGGTACTTTAATTTTCTCCACTATCTTCCCAGGGCTCAGCATGATAAATGTTTGTCACCTCCCTCTCCCCGCGAGACAACCACTCTGCTGCATCCCCAGGAAACTAGGGTTCCCATTAGACGTTCCGGCAGTCCACCATCTCTTCAAGGAGTGGGGTTTTCTGGTGGCAGTTCCCTGCTGGAAAGTTGAAATGAGTTTGTGAAGATGTTCGGGTCAGCCCGAAGATGCATGGAAACCCGTCTGCCTGGCACCTGGACCTCAAACCAGGCCAGCTCTCTCCAGGACATGCCCCCTGTGCCTGGACTGAAAGATGCCAGTCTGGTGACCGGGCTCCATGCAGAGGTGGGAAGGGGGTGCAGACAGGGACACAAAAGACAGGCGGGAGGACCGGCAGACCAACAGCACTCCAGAGACAGAGCCGTAATGATTATAAATAGCATCCTGGGGACGGCCGTTTGATGTGCTGTCCAAGGCCAGGTGGAAAGTCTTTCCTCCCGGCCTCCCCTACTAATCACCTCCCCTCATTTTTCAGTAACGACCCCCGTCCACGGGTTGCCTGCCTGGAGCATTTGTTTCCCATTAGAATGCCTTGGGCGATGCGGTGTGTTATGTTAGATAATTGCTTTAATAACAAACTGAGGAAAGACTTTTGAACATTTTAGGAAGGAAGTTTTTTTCTCTCCAATGAAAACCTAACAGACACTGGCAGCAGACTTGGGAATAGTCAGAGGGGAAGGGAAGGGGGTGGGGGAGGTGGGAGGTACCAGGATGGATGGGCTGGCGGGACAGGTGGATGGGCAGCCGAGCCTTCTCCCCAAAAGGAAACTGGTCGGGGCGATGATGCCTGTGAACAGAGAGAGGGAGCTTAAGGATTTTGCAGCCTCGTGGTGGGTGAGCATGAGGCAACCTCCTTCCTGTGATTAATAGGGAGAGAGCTCTGGGGACACGCTAGTGTGGGTGTCTCAGAGAATGTATCTGGGGGGCCCACGTCTCTGTGGAATTTTCCCATTGTGCCCAGGAGGACTCAGAATGTTCTCTGTGTGAGTAATTCATTAAAAAAATGCGAACTTGGCCCGACCAGGAAAAATAACAATTATATTTGTTCAGAAGCAAGAATGCTCTGTACCGCACTTAATGCACTCTGGACTATTTAATTGCCCTTACAACACTTGGCCAGAAAGAAAATCAATAATGGATAACACTTATATGGTGCTTACGACACCATGTTTCACACTGTTCCGAGCCTTTTACATACATTAATGTGCGTAAACTTCCAATAAGCCGGAAAGTGTAATTTTTATTTCGCCTTTGCTGATGAGGCAACTGAGGCACAGAGAGGTTAAGGTTAAGTACACAGAGCGAGGCAGTGGCAAAG
Source organism: Plecotus auritus (assembly GCF_963455305.1). Lineage (NCBI taxonomy): Eukaryota > Metazoa > Chordata > Mammalia > Chiroptera > Vespertilionidae > Plecotus > Plecotus auritus. The sequence goes on from NC_137779.1 coordinate 9,516,533, forward strand.
ACCAACACTCGGATATTGCAAATCTGACTGCAGAGCCTGTGTGTGTGTGTGTGTGTGTGTGTGTCTGTGTGTGAGTGTGTGTGGGTGTCACAGTCATAACTGCAGAAACTGTAGTTTGGGGGTGCGCTGTATTGACCCACTGCAGCCCAAACACAAACACTGAGCCTCACTGAGGCAGGCCCTGTGTGGCAGGCCCTGGGTCAGCCCGGAGATGCTTGGGAACCCGGTGTGTGGCTACGGGGTGAAGAGTGGGGGGCTCATGCATATGCATTAGGGACACCTTGGCACCTTGGCGTGGGTGTCTCAGGGAGGGGGCCGGAAACTGCCACCTGCCTGCGATAACGATCATAATAACCGTGATATTTGTCCAGCCCTCCAGTCTTTTCAAAGACAGTGGCCGCCCTCCATTATCTCACCACCTCGGGGGCAGATAAAGCAGGTTATTAGCCCCATTTTACAGCCCCACAGGCTCAGTGAGGTTCAGGGCCGCGCCCAGAACCACCAAGGAAAACGGTGATAACGTTGATTTTGAAAGGACTTGGGAACATGGACAGAAGGGTCAGAGTGAAGGAAGGGTTAGAGTGAAGGAAGGGTCAGAGTGAAGATCAACAGTAATGTGTGTGTGTGTGTGTGTGTGTGTGTGTGTGTGTGTGTCCCTTCCTAGGAGCCTCAGGGCACATTTAGGGCTGTGAGTGACTACATGTTTTCTCCTCCTTTCCTCCCTCCCTTCCTCCTTCCTTCTCTCTCCCCTTTCCCCTCCCCTCGCCCCTCCCTGCCTTCCTTCCTCCGTTTTGTGTATGTGTGCGTGTTATTTGTTTATCATATTGACTACTTCTCCCTCCCTGTTCTCCTATTCCATGGAAACGTCGCTCCTTATTGAAAACTGGAGGCCGAGCTGTTTTCTCTGAACACGGCTGCACCAGGGGAGACAGGGCAGCAGAGGGGTGTGCTGTGGGGTGTGCATCGTGGCGGGGGCGGGGCGGGGGTTGAGGAGGACCAGAGCAGACCTGCCTGCCTGCCTGCAGGGCACCTGCCCCACCCGAAGTGCCTGCTGTGTGACAGGAGGTCAGCCTCCTTGGTGCCTCCTCTCCAAGCTCACCTGCAGCACCGTGTTCTCTGTGCTCAGGTTCTGGAAGGCCTGGCTTTCCTTCCTGCACTTCCCGAGCTCCGATGTCAGGGATCTCCACAGGCCACTAAAAATGCACACGCGAACCCGGCCACTTGGCTCAGTGGTTGAGCGTCGACCTATGAACCGGGAGGTCACGGTTCCATTCCCGGTCAGGTCACATGCCCGGGTTGTGGGCTCGATCCCCAGTTGGGTGCGTGCACGAGGCAGCCAATCAATGATTCTCTCACCATTGATGTTTCAATTTCTGTCTCCTTCTCCCTTCCTCTCTCTGAAATAAGTAAATATATATATATTTTTTTAAATGCACACTCAAGCAGCCCACCCCTGAGTTTGGGATCCGATGCGTTGGGGGCTGGACCTAGGAATCTGAATTCTGACATGGCTGGTCTAGAGACCATACTTGGAGAAAGGTGGTCCTGTGCTGACAGGTAGCCACAGCTCACCTGTGATAGAAAATCAAGGTTACGTAAAATAAGGCTAAGGTCATGAGCAGAAATGCTGGTGTCATGGGGCCGCTGGAGATGAATGCACCCCTGTCCACCCGCCCTGGGTTTGAGGCCAAGCCACAGGAGCCCTCCCTTTCTTTTCCGATATGAAGTCGCTTTGGGGAGCGTGGGGGATAGGAAGCAGGGCGGGGAGATGGTGTAAGAGGTGAAGGAGGAAGAGGGAGCCAGCACTCGCTGACCCCCACGGGCCGTGCAGTGTGCGCACATTAGTTCAAGCACCTAATGTCCCGGCTCCGGGGGGTGGCCCGGGCTCTGCAGCCACGTGGGTGTGTGTTCCAGTCTTAACTCTGTCCCCTGTCAGTTGTATGACCTTGTGAACCTCACTTAACCATTGTGAGCCTCAGGCTCCACATCTGCAAACTGGGGAGAGTCAGGTTGTTGCTAGGACTGGGAATCCAAAGCATTTGTTAAGGCACTTCAACGGGCCAGGCACCGTTCTCGGTCCTGGAGACAGGGCAGCCGCCAGCACAGCAAGGCCCTGCCCTCTCAGGGCTTCTGTTCTGAGGGGAGGGGTGCCAAGTCTCAGCATGAGCTGTTGACAGGCATCCTGACCTCTGAGGCTCAGGAAGGTTGGGTCCCTTGTCCTGGCCATGTGGTGGGTGAGAGGCCGCGCTGGGGCCTGACCTTGGACTGTTACATGTCTGCGGGCAGACGGGGAAACTCAGTTCCAAACTCAGGGAGAGGAGAAAAACCCTCAAAGTGGAGGAAAGAAGGTAGTTGCTCAAAAGACTCTGACTGGGGGGCAAAGACAAGCTCAGGCCGGCTTGGCCCTGGTCTTGTCGCTCTAACAAAGCCTCGTGTGTCTTCCTTTCCCTGGGAGAGTTCACCCAGAAACCCAAACGGGGATGACCCAGGATTGAACCAGGCTGGCACGGAGTCGTACAAGGAAGAACTTGGCCAAGGGCTGAATCCGTTCCAGCAACCCGGGGGCTTTGCTGGGCACGGGCCAGGGTGGCACCAACCCCGGGGCTGCTGCAGTGGAGTCTAGAGGAGGAGGGAGAGGAGAGGAGAGGAGAGGGGAGGGGAGCTTATTTTTGACCCTGAAGCTCTCGGAGACAAGGAGGAGCCTGGCTGTCCTCAGCTGCGCCCTGGGCCCAGGGAGAGCTCTCTTGCTGAATCGTCGACAACAGAGCGAGCGTTTATGAGCTCCCGCCCCTTCGCAGCCCGGCCGCGGAGCCGAGTCCAGGAGATGTTATCTGGAAGGTGCATCGCTGTATAAATATTTCAGAGTCAGGACCCACCACAGAGTTTGAACTTTGAAGGGCCTGGGTGTGTATCAGGGGATGGTGTTTGGGCTTCATTGCCGGTGTCGGGCAGTCACGCCATCGCTGGAGATGGCTGCTCGGAGCCAATGCCGGTCGCCTTTGCGGCTGGGGACGGGCTCTAGAGCAGCATCCACAAAAACCCTGCTCACGTGGGCAGGTGGCTCTGCATCCTTAGGGCCTCTGCGGGCAGGGTTTTCACACCAAAGGTTTGGAGAGTCTAGCCGTCCCCTCCGAATCTCCTAATGAAATGCTGCCCTCGTGGCGATGGCCATGGGATGACTGAGATCTGGTTAAAAGGTTAATTTGATGAAGCTTGGGGGTGGGGGGTGGGGAGACCTAGACCTGACTGAAGATTTGTGACAAACTCCCTTCAGTTCACATTGAACCTGTTGGCCCGTGCTCATAGTTACGGGAGCAAGTTTTCAGAGTCATCTTATAGCCACGTTGCTTCTTCTGCGGCATGGCTGGGAAGTTCATTGGCATCAGGGGGGAATGCATCTGGCTTCAAGGAACAGAATGGTAGCCTCAGTGGCTCAGATAGATAGATAGTTAGATAGTCAGATAGATAGATGATAGATAGATAGATAGATAGATAGTAGATGGATAGATAGATAGATAGATAGATAGGTAGATAGATAGATAGTCAGATAGATGATAGATAGATAGATAGATAGATAGATGGAAATAGATAGATAGATAGTAGATGGGTGGATAGATAGATAGATAATAGATAGATAGATGGAAATAGATAGATAGTAGATGGGTAGATAGATAGATAGATGGAAATAGATAGATAGTAGATGGATAGATAGATAGATAGATAGATGGAAATAGATAGATAGATAGTAGATGGGTAGATAGATAGATAGATGGAAATAGATAGATAGTAGATGGGTAGATAGATAGATAGATAGATAGATGGAAATAGATAGATAGATAGTAGATGGGTAGATAGATAGATAGATAGATGGAAATAGATAGATAGATAGTAGATGGGTAGATAGATAGATAGATAGATAGATGGAAATAGATACATAGTAGATGGGTAGATAGATAGATAGATAGATGGAAATAGATAGATAGATAGTAGATGGGTAGATAGATAGATAGATAGATGGAAATAGATACATAGTAGATGGATAGATAGATAGATAGATAGATAGATGGAAATAGATAGATAGATAGATAGATGGAAATAGATAGATAGATAGTAGATGGGTAGATAGATAGATAGATAGATAGTAGATGGGTAGATAGATAGATAGATGGAAATAGATAGATAGATAGTAGATGAGTAGATAGATAGATAGGTAGATAGATAGATGGAAATAGATAGATAGATAGATGGGTAGATAGATAGATAGATAGATAGATAGATAGATAGATGGAAATAGATAGATAGATAGTAGATGGGTAGATAGATAGATAGATAGGTAGGTAGGTAGGTAGGTAGATAGATAGATGATAGGAGATTTCAAAGCTGATGTCTAAGAAACTCCAGGGGGATGTTCTCCCTCACGCCCCTTTGCCCAGGGGTGTGCTGGTAAACGTTTAATAACCAGCTTCTGGGCAGTGGGGAAACAGCAGAAACCAAAACCTGTGGTGTAAATTCTCTCACCGTGGCCAAGGTTAAGCTTCTCAGATGACGTGACTGAACACGGACGGAGCCGGTAGGAGAAGCTTCAGGTGACACACCCTCACCGAGCCTTTCCACCACTCAGCTCTGGTTGTCCCCAGGGACCCTGAGAGCATAGACCATAGGAGAATAGGGATGGTAACCAGGCAGTGGTGAGTTCGGAGACATACTGCCTTTTTATTTGGACATACTGAGTTTTATGTGGACATAATTTAATTCCTAAAATGACCGTGCTTGATGCTCAGCTTGCAGAATTCCTGAAAGTTGACCTCCCTGTGCTCCTGGGACCTATGGGCCAGCGCCAGCACCCCAGAGCTTCTGCCCAGGGTGCTGTCCTTCCTCCAGGTCCCGTCGCGGTCATATACCAGGGAGGCCACCACAGAGCCCCCAGCATGCATCCGCAGGGAACATCGCTTGCTTTAATGTGTGTGCATGCATGTGTGTGGTTGCAGGACGGAATGTGACCAGAGATGAACACAGAAAGAGTCAGCAGTTTAATTGGGGTCTTATTGGAATTATGATTTTATGTGTATTGGTGTGAGTCTTTAAGTAATGTTTGTTCTTCCCACCGGGCAGGATGCCATATTTGGTTTTTCCTTGTTATATTTTGGGCACCACACAAGCCTGGTGACAGAGCTGGGCCATAAGCTCATATACGCAGGACGGCCACTTCCAAAGGGATGTGTGTGCGTACCTTTGTGTGTGTGCATGTGCGTCTTGTGCACGTGTGTTGTATGTGCCCATGTGTATGCCACACACATGTACATGTTGTATGTTGTGTGCGCCATGTATATGTGTGTACGTGTGTGCATGCATATGTGTGGTTGCAGGGATGGCAGTTGGAGGTGTAAGCTGGCCTACAGATTGGAAGAAACAGCTATTACTTTTTATCAACACCATGTTAGGGAAACATATGTGTTCAGATTGAATCTTTATGTCAACTTTTGGAATTTTGGAATTTTTCTCTCTCGAGGTTAAGAAAGTGAAAATCTTGTTCAACTCAAACAGGTCACAGCCGACCCAATCTCTCACCAGAGTCAGTTAGTGGGCAGGCGCAGGCCCTCTTCTGGCCAATAAAAGAGGAGGGAACCCCTTGGGGTGCTCATGGGAACGGTGTCTGGCTCTTTAAAGGGAACAGCAAAGATAACAGTGAGGGGATGACACAGCCCTCGGATACATGATTCGCGCTCTGGGTTGGGGGGAAGGGACAGGAATGTGACCGGAGATGGACGCAGGAAGATTCAGCAGTTCAATTAGGTCCTCCTTCTTACACTGATTAGTAATTTTATGAACTGTTGTGTTGCATTTGCTCGTTTATTATATTCACTGGTGACTGTCTTGGTGGGCAGCTCCATGAAGGCGTGGGCACTGTCTGGTGTGAATACAGGTGTATCCAGCCTGCCAGGTGTGGGGCCTGGTGTGGGTACATGCTGAATAGTCAGTGAAGAGGTGGGTGGGCGGAGGGGGCCCAGGATTCAACCCCAGAAATTGTGGCTCTGGGATCCCCGTTCCTAGCATCTACATGATGCAGCCTTGCAGACTGGGGTGGGGAGGAGATAAGTAAATAGATAATTTCAAAGCAAGGTGGTTAATGAAAGAGCAGAGGTCTGTGCAAACTGCAGCGGTGCAGCCTGGGACTCCCAGTGCCCGCCGGGCGCGCCGTGGAGCAGGGTAATATTCGAGAGCTCCCGAAAGGAAGCATGTCAACACTTGCTCTTTGAAAACATCAAACGTTACTTTTGTTGCGATTACAGAAGAATACATGTTGGCTGTCAAAACACCAGAAACCACAGATAAGCCAAAAGAAAATAAATCACCATATTCCCATCACTTCTTAATGTTTCTCTGTATGATTTCCAGAACTCGATTTGATTTTTTTCCCCTTTAAGATGAAGTCATATTACAAATGCTAGCTTCTATTCTACTTTTGTAACTTGCCCCCCTCCCGGGGGCATCCTTGGATGGGTACTGCGGGATAAAGAGGAGTTCACCAGGCTGGGAGGTCGAGGCTGATGCTCCTGGGAGAGGTGGGGGCTGTGTGAAGACACAGAGAAGTACTTGTCATGCGTGAGCGGTGGCAGTCTAAGTGGTGGGAAAACAGGTCGGGATGAGGCTCGAGAGGGAGGTAGGACCGACATCAGGTGCCTCTGTGCTCCGCTGAGAGATGGCTTTATTGTGTAGGCAGCCCGTGCTTCCTCAAGTGTGGACACAAGCCACCAAGGGATGGGAGGAGGTTTGGGGAGGCAGTAAAATAGCACCGACTCACAGAAAGGGAACGTTATTCTCTTTGTCATTCTCTCTCTGTTCTTCTAATCAAATCGAGCAGAAAGTCTTGGGCCCTAGTGTCCTTCTGAGCAGAGGACGTTAGAACCCAGACACGCACAGAGGGAAGGCCGTGTGAGCACAGCCCTGTCCTCTGTGGAACCGAAGGAAGCCCCGCCAGCCCTGTGGTCCTCCGCGCCCATCTGTAACCCAGGACCAGCCTCGCCCCACCCGGGGCGGAGGGCCGCAGCCCAGCCTCACTGATGTCCCAGAACTGTAACGAGGATTAAAGAGGAAATGAGGAATGAAAACGCCAACCAGTGACAATGTCACTTGTAACTCCACGGCATCACGTGCACAGGCATTGAAAGTGTGGCATTTTCGTGTATTTCTTTCTCTGCCTCGCCCCCTGTTGAGAACCCAGTTAAGGAGGACACACCTCCATTGCCCAAGAGAACAATATTACAAAATTGAAACCAGCTCTTTAAAAAAAAAGGAATCCAATCCCAGCCCCAGCCCCCAGCCCCAGCCCCGCCTGTCCCTGCAGAAATTCTCCTGCAACCTGACTGGTTCCTGGGTGGGAGACCCTGGGGGTGGAGAGATCGCAGGTGCTGTTCGCTCGGGGGCCTGGAGAGAGGATGCCACAGACGCCTCGTGTCAGAGAAGGAAGGTGCCAGCGGCAATTTCCTGATGAGTCTCTCCACGGCGAGACACGGGGCCTGATCCCACTGCCACAGGATTTCCCACCGCCGGAAAAGTAACCGCTGGGGCTCAGAAATATAGGGGCTCTGTGACGAGACCTGGGCTGCCTTGGGGAGTCAGAGACACGGAAGAAATCGTTTTGTTAGAATGACTGGTGCTCGTGATCACTTACATTCTACCAAGAACTGAACTTAGAGCTTCCCGTGTGTTAATTTCACCCAGAAATCACCCTCACAGACACATCCAGAGTAACGTTTAACCAAATATCTGGGCACCGTGGCCCAGCCAAGCTGACACATGAAATGAACTATCGCAGCCTGGCCCACCATGAACTGGGAGTGATGAGAAATGGCTTTATCAGCGGGAAGTAGGTTCAGAGACCTTCGATGGCTCACTCAAGTAACTCTGTATAGAGTTTTCTTATCTTATCGCTGTCTCCCCCACCACAAGCAGGCTTCATGAGGCACGGGGTTTTTACCTATTCCTTGCTGAATCCTTACCAAGTAGAATACTTCCTGGCTCATAGTAGATATTCAATAAACAGCTACTGGATGAATGAGCGAATGAATGCACGAACGAAGTGTCTAACACATCTCTATTTTCTTCTCAAAACACCTTTAAGCAGAGAACAAACGTCCCACGCCAGGCCTCCCATTCTAGGGAATGGGTCTCGTGTCCCTGTGCCCGGACAGGGAATGTGTGGGCACGCAGGTTAATATAGCTCACACCCTTCAGGCTTCTCCACACTCGGTGTCTTGCACAGAAGGCCTAGTTTGGACGCGGGAGTTGAGGCAATTCAGATTCTGGCAGATCATGCCCCAGGATGACTTTGGGGGGTGCTCCCTAAAGCCTGAGGGGTCCCGGAACTTTGAAACCACAGGCATCTCACTGCCTGGGAGGGGCCAGCCCTGTTGGCTAACCCACCTTCCCTAGCACACCTGTCTCCTCCCCGCACTGCCCTCTCCCCAGCCCTCCTGCCACAGCTCTGGGGCTGAAGCTGCTCCTCGCAGGCTGGGTGTTAAGAGTGAGTGACAGGTCTCCAACTGGGCTCCTCCCCAGCTCTGACCACGCCTCATACCGCAGAGGCTTAGCGCGAGTCCCAAGGTGTTCCAGCAGCTTCCACAGGCTGGACCTGCGCTCTGAGTCTCTCCTAAAACCAGTGGCTGTGAACATAGCAGATGCTGTTGTCACCTACCCCAACCCCCTTCCCTTCCTCCAGGTCAACATAACCTGATTTTGTGGTAGTTACTGGGGCCCAGATTCGGAGCGAGTATGGGACACCCCCGAGCCTCAGGAATGAATATAAGAGGTTCATACGCCTTCCTTTCCAGTGACTGATTTTGGGGTGAACATGGAACTCAGTGCTGACCAAGGAAATGAAAGAGGAAGCCTGGTGCAGATGCCAAGGCATCCCTCTCCCATGGAAAACGCAAAGGCTCCTGCTTCCTGCTGTGTGGGGACGTTGACTTGAAGCTGCTGCAGCCGTTCTGTGACCCTGAGGCCATGGGAATGGCCATGGAAAGCCAATGGGGCCTGGGGCGGCTGAGCAAGATTTCCCATGAGCCTGGGTTCTCGACGATTTTGTTGTCACCAAATCCCTGCCTGGCGGTGAAGGGTGCCCTGAAGGGCACAGCGGTGACCCCTTGCAAGAGGGGCTGCCCAACTCTGGCCCAGGGGCCGAGCCCAGCCTTCTGCCCGGCTCTGTACATAAGGGTCTGTTGGAACACAGCCACCCACACCCGTCTACGCATCGTCTGCGGCTGCAGCAGCGGAGCTCAGGAGCTGTGACAGATGGCCTGGGTGGCTGAGCCAAAAGCAATTCGGCCCCTCACATCAGAGTGCACTGACCCCGGTCGGTCTCCAGGCCCAGGGCACAGCGACTGGGAGCAGCGTGGAGTATCTAAGGGCGATGGACTCTGGGTCCGGATGATGTGAGTTCAAGTGCTGACTTGGTGTTGAACAGCTGTGTGACTTACGGGCCATAGCTTAACCTCTCTGGGCCTCAGTGTCCTTCTCTGCTCAAAGGGGGCCCCGTGAACACAGTCCCTCCTCCGCGGCTCTCTTGAGAACATTTGAGGAGACCCTGCAGGTCAAGGGCTCAGCACAGAGGGCAGATGGGAGGATGAGATGGGATGATAGCACGCAGTGCGCAGCTTGGCTCGCCGCCCATGGCGGGGGCAGGTGGCTGTGACCGGGTGACTGGGGAGAAGATGGCACCTTGAGGCATGGAGAGTCAGAGAAACAGTGTTGCTAAAGAACAAACAGGGTGTTCCCTCCAGAGATGGGAAAGGAGAGAGAGGCGCAGGGAGGGCAAACGAGAGAAGAGGTGGCAAACACGAGGCCCGGAGACACGTACTAATTAAGGGCTTCGTCACCAGCCCAGTGGTGTGCCAGGGTGACAGTCAGTCAAGCAGATGAGGGAGATGAGTTAACATCTCCCGGGGGTGCCAGGCCTGAGAGGGGCTGGCAGACAAGAGCGCAGCGGTGGAAAGGAAGCTGCCAGAAGCTGGTTTGCGTGTAATTGCAGTGAAGGATTTGAACTATCTGCCACCCTGGTGGCTTTACCCGCTCTCCGCGAGGGCGGGGCCCCAGAGCCCTTGGGGTGGATTCCTCTCACTGTGCCACATGGGCTGCTGCAGGTGCAGCAAGAATGGAAACGTGGGGCCACACAGGAAAGCGGAAAGGAGAAATGGAAGAGTCACAGCGAAGACCTTGGAGCCCAGCTCTTACTTGCTTATCTTAAGGCAAATCCGAGGGTAAATCCGCCTTCAGGCGTAGCTGGATCCAGATGCCAAACGCGGGGCCATCCAGAATGTCTCTCTCTCTCTCTCTCTGTGGTGTCTCCTCAGTGCTGACTGCATCAGGCATTTTCTTGCTCTGTTGTGTCAAGATGGCCCTGTCTCTCAGGCTGGGTTCCTTCAGATGCCAACACTGAGGCAGGGATCCCAATGCGAGAGGGTTTTGGGGAAGTAGCCCCAGAAAACTCTGGCAGAAGAATGGGGAAGGGAGAGGGAAGGGGCGGCAGGTGTGTTAACGAGCAGGTACCCCTGTGGGCAAGTGATGTTCAACCCCAGTGAGACCTCGGTGAGACACTGCAGACCACGCCCCCCAAGGACGGGGGAGGGTGTGTGTGAGGGGGGTGAAGTACAGCGCCCAGATCCTGTTCCAGCAACAGGGAGCCGGGGTACTGATTCTCCAGCCCCACCCTCGATGGGCTGAGGGCTGTTCCCAGGAGGGTGAACTCCACAGCACTTCTCTTCGCCGCATGCCCGGGCTGCGGGCATCAGACAGAACCCTCAGGGGCAGGGTCTCAGTGCTGGCGGTAGGAAGCTTCAGCAAGCATGGGAGCAGCACTGAGGGGCATGAGAGGAGACCCCAGTGGCACCTGCTTCACCCTCTTTCCCTAGTTGGGCAGCAGAGTTCTGGGACTGAATCTCATGGAACCAACTTGGTCGTATGCTCTTCCTTGAGTTAAGAGCCATACCCGGGGGAGTGGGCAGTGCCAATTAGCCACACTTGAGGGTAGCAAGTCAACCGTGCCCACACCACACAGTTGGAGAACAAGGGGGTAGTTCCCCAGTGAAAAACAGGCTGCCAGTGCTCAGGAGAGCTGAGTGAATGCTGGTCCTGCAAAAGCAGCACACACCGTTGACTTGGCTGCCCTCAGTGTTGTCGACAAGGGACACGCTGACTTTGTCACCCTCCACACCAATGGAGGCCCACAGCTTTCCTTTTGGGAGGAGAGCCCATATCTGGCTTCAGAGCAGCCCCTTTGGGGACAGATGTAGAAGGGGGTGTGGTTAGTCGCTTTCAGTGGCTCAACGTCTCATGGAATACACATACATACACGTGTGCGCGCACACACACACTCACATTTGTATCTATTTTTTAAACAGAGGCTGAGAAGCCTTGTTACAAATGTTTACATGAACCTAACAGGCCAGACTCGTGACTAGCTGTGATTCTGTGGGAGCGGCCTGGGGTTTTGGAAAATGGGTAATAGCCGTGGGTCACATGCCCACGTGGCACCGTTCGGGGAAGGATCTGAATAGAGAGAGCTCTGCATTCTCCTTTTCTCTCCGCACCTTGGCATGTGACATCTGGGGCCATTTCCTCACGTGGCCCTTCTGCATTAATGTAGCTGAAGTGCTTTGGAAAGGTGCCTAAGTGATGGCCATTATGCAATTTTCTTGTAAAGGTGGAGGAAATAGCAATCAGAGAATCAAAGGGAGGGGGGTTTGTGCCCACCCCTCCCCTGTGAAAATGTCAGCGGGGGCCCTTAACCCACGGTAATTGCAAAGCAAACAGAGCTGGAGTTCTTACAGAGCAGGCACTGCTGTGGAGAAGAAGCAAGGCAGTCCGCAGGGCTGGCTCTCGGCCTACAGGCCTACACGTTGCTTCTGAAACACCGTGGAAACATTAACGCCCAGCAGGCTCTGCATTGCCTGGAGCCACTTGAGAAAGGAGGCGGAACCCGCTGCTGTTGGTTGTTGTTGTTAATCCGCACCGGAGGGTGTGTTCCCATTGATTTTTAGAGAGAGTAAGGGAGGGGGAGAGGCAGAGAGAAATATTGATGTGAAAGAGACACAATGGTGGGCTGCCTCCTGCATACACCCTGACAGGCTGGGGATCGAGCTGAGGTCCATGCCCTTGACTGGAATCAAAGCAGTAACCCTTCGGTCCACAGGCTGACTAACCACTGAGCAACAGGCCAGGGCGGAAAACTGGTGCTATTGATAATCAGCCATATCAGCTGGGTGCTTCCAGGTCCCACTGGCTTATCTGTGTAATGGGAATAACCTACTTTTTTAGGGTTATTGTGAGAGTAGTTAGAGAGTGCATGCTATATGCTCTGTATACTATAACAGGATTGCTAGCTGTTTCCTGATACCTGTTTTCAACTTCTTCAGTAGCACTGTCTTCTGAGTGTTATCTAAGCACACAGCTTATTAGAGTGAGTGTCACTTTTCCTAGGCTCCTTTGCAGCTAGATGTGGTCATATGACTACGTTTCGGCCATGGCAGTGCAAGGGGAAGTGCCCTGGAGCAGCTGCCAGGACTCCTCCGCAAGAACAAGCTGGTGCCTGGCCTTCACCCTTGCTTTCCCTTTCCTTCATCATGCTACCTGGAACATAGATGCGCCATCTTGAACCATGAGATGGACCTATGAATGTGGCACACGTATGGAGGAGCGAAAAGATAGGAGCCTGGGCCCCTGACAGTGTAGTGCTCGCACCTCTTCTTCTGGATCTTGTGCTTTCTTTTTAAAGCCACTGTTAACTGGGGCTTTCTCTCACCAGCCAATCCCAATCCCGGTTCATGCACATGGAATATTCACAAAAGTCCAGTCTTGCAGAAGAGCCACACGTTCAGCTCACACTAAAATTCAGCATTTTTGTTTTGTCTGTTACTAAGATACTTCTCCTCATACTAATCCCTCCAGGTAGTGTTCAGTTCCGTGTAGGAAGTAAACCCCGTCTTCCCCCTTCCTGCATCCACTCCAGGAGGATGTCTAGTGAGTGGGCAGCGGGGTGTGGCTTATAGGACTTCCTGCAGGAAAGCTGCGTCGGTCAAAGCCCAAGGATAGCCTAGGACAGTGGTCGGTAAACTCATTAGTCAACAGAGCCAAATATCAACAGTACAACGATTGAAATTTCTTTCGAGAGCCAAATTTTTTAAACTTAAACTATATAGGTAGGTACATTGTTATTAACTTAATGAGGGTACTCCTAAGCTGGCCTTTGCTAAAAACTCAAGGGGCCAAAGAGCCGAATGTGGCTTGCGAGCCGCAGTTTGCCGACCACTGGCCTAGGACTACTTGATTGCTGCTGGCCCTGCTTACATGTACAGCTGAAACCCATCACCCATTCTCACATCATCTGGGATGTGATCAGAGCCTGGTTCCTAAACACGGCCACATAGCAGGCATCCTGAGACTCTGTGTTTGCACCTTCCCTCCCCCTCCCTCCAGCAGGTTCACTCCCACTCCATTGGCTCACAAGTTGGCTGTGTTCTTTGCCCTGGAGTTTGCCACGCTGGAGCCAGGGGCAGCTTGGAAGGCTACGTCTCTGGGTCTATAGGAGCCCCATGCTGGTCACTGAGTCTGCTTGGATGTAGCTTTGTCCCCAGCTGGGACTGGGTGGCCCCAGAGGCATCTCCTCCTACAAGAAGGAAAGAGTGACTTCAGTGGGCACGGTGATGTGCTGCTAAGACTCCCTTCAGGAATGGAGGACTAGACTGCCCAAGGCCGTGCCTCCTTCCAGAGTCACCTGAATCCAATGACTGATATATCTGGGATACAAAGGCCCAGAACCCCCACCCCAACTTGGGGCGACTCTAAACAGCCACCCCAGCTACAGAGCTTCTTGTGGGGGCAGCCAAGACCTAGTTGGGATTGCCTCAGAGCTTAACATTTCTCTCTGCCCAATCCTGCTTCCCTCCCCTCCCCTCCACAGGCATTGGTTCTAAAGGAACTCCTTAATAAATACCTTTATGTGGAACCCTCTAAAAGTCTATTTCCCAGGAAACCCAACGTGCAACAGGGCCAGACATTCCTCTTCCCTTGGTCTTCATTCTCCCTTTTAGATACCCACATTCTGATTGCTTCCTTCTACTTCTTCTCTTTCTGTCTTCACCCACAATCCCCTGGGACTGAAAGAGCGAACTATTCCCTCTTCTGTATCACCTTCCCCTGTGAGCAGCAAGCCTCATGGCTTTAGCATTCAAGAGTCATGATCCAGACCTAGAGCCGGGCTGCCCGGAAGGAACAGGTGCCCCAGAGGGACCAGCTGTCCTGTGGGAGCTGGAATATTGGAGAAGACAAAGCCACTGCCTCCCAGAGATGCCTCTCAGAGCCTGGAGAGTCAGTGGAGAAACACCCTTGCTCCTCCCTTAGTCCCACCCTCCAGTATTTCACTAGTGTTCCCCATTGGCTGAAACTAGCAGGAAACCAAGGGAGATTGGGAAATGCAGCAGTGGAAACTGGGAAATGTAGTTTGTGGGGATCAGCTCCCTGCAGTGCAGAACAGAGGAAAGGAAGGATGGGGAATAAATCTGAAAGCAAGTAGGCCAACAAGTGGCCGATGTGTTAACATGCTAAATACTACATGCAGCTAAACCAAGACATAGGTTTAGGTATTTCCCACACATACAGGGTGTCCCAAAAGAGGTATACACACTTTAACAAATGATTTTATTACATTTTGAAAATGATATGTATTTTAATAAACACTGCCGTTATAATTATTCAGTGTGTATGCATTTTTTGGGATACCCTGTATTTAAACATAAAATTCTATGATTCATTTATTTGCCCGTTTATGATCTTGTTGCCTATTATTTCCACAGACTGCTCAGAGCACATATTGGAACACAGACTAAAACGATCCCCTACACCAGTGGTCGGCAAACTCATTAGTCAACAGAGCCAAATATCAACAGTACAACGATTGAAATTTCTTTTGAGAGCCAAATTTTTTAAACTTAAACTTCTTCTAACGCTACTTCTTCAAAATAGACTCGCCCAGGCCATGGTATTTTGTGGAAGAGCCACACTCAAGGGGCCAAAGAGCCGCATGTGGCTTGCGAGCCGCGGTTTGCCGACCACTGCCCTACACCATCCCCTTTTGTGGGACACTGAGGGTGCTTCTACCTTTTTCCTTTCGTATGTGGCATGGCAATTCCCGCACTGGTTAGCACAGACTCCTCTCCATCCCCGTGGCACGCCTCTCTCAGCCTTTGTGGGGCTGGTTCATCACTGATCTCCCCAAGAAATCACTCACCCGGCAGTGAGAATGGAACATGTTCTGTGACCTGGGGCATGAGACATCTGATGCAGTTACCCAGACCCAGATCCGTGCGTACAGAAGGGTTTGAGGACATAGTTAATACAGGGTACGCTGTGCGGGCGGTGGGGCTGAGGGGTGGAAGGCTGCCCTTTGTAAGTGAGCCAGGCCCTTCTGCTGCCTTCTGTCCCCTGCGTGGGCTGGGTGGGGGCCGCTCATTGTGCCTCCCCCGGAGCTCCGAGCTCCTCCTCTCAGACGCCTTCTTGTTCCTTCTAGAAAACCTGGAGGGCTTACGATGCCAGGTTCTTTAGCAAGACGGAACAAACGCATCCTTACGTAGGCTGAGCAGCGCCGGCCGTCTTATTAGAAAGAAAAAGATCTCGTCCTCCTAATGAAAACAGGGCTCTGGTGATGCTCAGCGCTGGGTGGGGGTGAGCCAGGCCTTCCCTCCAGGTCCATTGCTTGTCAGTTCTGCGTGGCTGTTAGGATTCTTGTGCTCATAGGATTCCTGGGCGGAGATGTTTCTGCCTGTACTGGGCGACAAGTCTTTGGGGCTTCGTGGAGGTGGTGGGAGCATGAGAGAGGAGGAATTTAGCATTTAGGGGGTTGCGACCTAAATTCCTCTCCGCGTGCTTTACTCACGCCGTGACACCGGTCCTGGCCTCTGCGTGGCGCATGTTTCTGCAATTGCGGGAGAAATCCCTGCTTGATGGAGAAGGAGAACCATGGCCGCGGCATCAAGGCGTGCAGAGTGCCTGTGCCTGGCCTCACAGGGAGGGACTCACCTGGTCCTCACCACCCCCGCAGGACAGGCCACGGAGGTCCTCTCCCTCACAGAGGCTGAGGCGGGGCACAGAGAGCTTAGTTCACTTGGCCAAGCTCACCAGCTAGTCCCTGGTGGAGTCTAAATGTGAACCAGGGCAGTGAGGCTGCAAAGCCCATTCCTAAGCCAGCGCTGGCTGTGGCCTCGGCGGGCAGGCAGGCTGGCACGGGCCCGCTCCTTTGTGCTGTGGTCCAGAAATCACCCCTTCGAGCTAGTGTCCATGACCGCGTGGCCTCCCATGTCACCCACCATGAGGACAGCTTCTTTTCTCGTTTGGACATTGCTGGGCCTTTCTGGTCCCATGGACACGGAGGCAGATGCAGAATTAGATGCCTCGAGTGGTTCTCGCTTCCTTTGTGAAGTGCCCCCAGCTCGTAGACGGTGCTGTCAGTTCCACGCTGTGCCCGGCTCGGACCCCATGCCACGGGGCATGTCAGGGGTCAGAGGGCCAGCTGCTGCCTGAATCACTCGTGACATTCCAGGCAGAGTTGGTGGTTTTTGCTGCGAAACTCGAGCTGGTGTTGGGCCCTCTGTCACCAGAGCTCAAGGGACGCATTCCATACAGTGCATCCCTCCCTCATCCCCTGTCCCCTCTGTCGCTAGACCTGCCGGGCCTGCAGTGTGGGTCTCCTGTCTGAATCATTCAAGGAGAATGTGAGCCTGGGATCTGGGCATGTGTGAGAGGCTTGGAGGGGCCAGGCTGTGCATGTCACAGGCCTGGAGACACCATTCACATAGAACTGGGTGTGGGGGGGCACCCCTTGAGGCTGTGCAGTGCAGCCCTGGGCAGTGGCAACTGGTGGCTGTGTGCAGGGGGAGGAGAAGGCGGCCAGCATTGACTCAGTGGGATGGACACAGGCCCTGACCTCAATGAGGCCAGCAGGGAGGGGCGGTGGCTAGGGGCAGGAAAGGAGCCCGGGCTGTGCACGCCCCACACTGGAGAGACGGGGCCGGCATGAAGCTTTTGTCCAAGCGGACAGGGACACTGAGCAGGGCCTCCCTTGTTCACGCTCTGGCGATGCTGTGGGGGCTCCATGGGCGGTTTCTTCCGGCATCACCACCGCTCTGTCCTCCAGTCTCCACTGTGCAAAAGACGTGCGTGCGTGCACACAAACACAGAAAAGCACACACCAAGCACACATATACATACATACACATCAGCACAAACACAGAAGTGTACAGTGGCATGCACAAAGACACACAAACATATACACACACAGAAATGCAAACAGATCACATGAACACACAGCAACACACAAATACACATAGAAACACAAACTCAAAAGTAAGTAAATACACAAAAGCATACAGAAACACACACACACACACACACACGCACACACACACACACACCCGACTCTGTGAGTTCACGCAGAGGACTTGCCTCTCCAGCCTGTCCATGTCCTTTATACTGCATGTGATTCCTTCCCAAGCTTCTAGAGTGTTCGATCCTGAAGAAGCACGTGATGCCATGACCCAGGCACCAGGAGGTGTGGGCACTGCCATGCAGAGGGACGCTGGGCTCAGAGCATCTACGCAACTAGGTCTGAGGGAGCAGGCGAGGGCATAGCATTCGGGGATGGAGTACAGTTCTGCCCAATAGGGAGAGCACCCCAACTTGGAGCCAGACAGACCAGGGGTCCAATCCTGAATCTGCCACTTGCTGGCTCAGGGTGACACTATGTAAAGGGGAGCCACAGCCAGCGATATGTCCATCCCAGTTACCCTACCCCCCACCCCGACCTCACTGTGGGGCTAGAGAAACCTGGCCAGTCACTAGGACACCATTGTCCCTTCACCACCCACACAGGCTACCTAACGTCTGGACCGTCACTTGGGTGGCTTTAAGGGGAGAAGATGCTGCGGATCTCCTCCAAACACCGTTCTACATCCGTGAGCCCATTCAGATGTGGTTACGCTTTGGGGGCAGAACTGACTTTGAGTCCCGGTTCTAGAACTTTCTGGGTTCTTATACATCCTCTTCAACATCCCTGAACTCAGCTGCCCAGCTGTCAGTCAGATGGGCACCGTGATGTCTCCTGCACGGGGTGTGGTCAGGGACTCGCTGGGCACTGAGCAGGCAGCTGTCCTTCTGCTGGAGTTGTTATTACATAATGAGCCGAAGGAAGGACAAACACTCTGGGGACGAGAAGCCCGAGGCAGGAAGATGGGCGCTCTAGGCCGCGCTGTGTCTCCATGTCGCTTTGTGGCCAGCTGCTGTGAGACCTACACCTTGGGCGAATTTCCTCAATTTCCTGGTGTCTCTCTGCCCCGCGGTCCCTCCCCCTTCCTCCCAGCCTGAAAGGGTGATGCTAGCGTACCACTGGGGTTAGCAGGAGGCACAAACTGGATTAGATGTTAAATCAATTTGGCCTTCCTCCCCAGGGGCGGCCCAGGCGGGTTCCACATGAATAATGATTTGTCTGAGGCAGCAAACTGGATTATTTGATCAAAAAGGGGAAAAAACAACTCATGTTCATTTTTTAATAATGGCTTTTGCATCCAGTCTCATCCGAGCTGCGCTTGGGTGGGGGAGGGCAGGGGTGGCCGGCGGGAGGTTGAGCTGGAAAAGAGACCACGGCCAAGTGCTCCATCCTCGGAGGCTCCCGGTCCGACCTCGGGAGAAAGTGGGGCCACCAGCTCCAGCCCCTGGAGTGGCTCCAGGTCTGTACGTCACTGAGTAAAAGCCGAAAGAATGGGAATATTTATCTCGAGTTTTGCAGCTCGGCATGCCCTGCCCGTATCTTTGCGTGTATTATGGCTCATTTGTTCTTACTGGGGAGTAGGCCCTACAACTCCGTTTGTAGGTGAGGACACCGAAGCTTCTAGAAGGGGGTTTCTCTCACGCAGCACTGTTGGCATCTGGGGCAGGATGATTCTTGGTTGTGCGGGGCTGTCCTGGGCATCACAGGGTTTTAAACAGCATCTCTGGTCTCTACGAATGAGATGCCGGGGGTAACCAAGGGGACACAGCCCAAAAGATCTCCAGCCGAGTGTCAGGAGGGGCAGATTGAGTGCTGGTTGATGGGCACTCGATGTACCATCCAGACCGGAGGCTGCGGGCCGGCGCGGAAATTGTGAGTTCCCCGGGGAAGGTCGGTGTCTCAGGAAAGTGGGCGCCCTGGAATGAAGCCACGTTCCCACCACAGCGGGAGGAGCCACTGGCACTGTGCCCCATTTATGCACATGTGAACCCCCAAAAAGAGTTTCATTCTGCTCATTAGTAAGCCTGTACTCCAAAAACAGCCCAGCACTGTTCGTATTATTAATTTGTTGGTAAAAGCTTTGTGGAAATCTGATGTTTCTGTGTACCTCCACATTCTCCTCCACGTGGCCTTTTTGCCCACAGTGTCAGATTTCCTGCGGGTAGACCTGGCCCTTTAGGGAAAGGTCGTTGATTCCCGGCTAAAGGACCATCTGCAGGGACTGTCTCCACCTCCCCCAGCAGGCTGTTCTATGAGCAGGAGGAAGTGGGAGCCTTTGGTGGTTGAGCACAGCCTGTAGAGCCGGGTGGCAGGGTTTCTAATCCCAGCCCTGCCTGTTATTGGCTGTGTGACCTTGGGCAAGTTACCTAACCTCTCTCTGCCTTGATTTCCTCATTGTAAAATAGAAATAATAATACTATGTACCTTGGCGAACGGCTGGGACTTCATTTGTGTAAATGAGTTCATGTACATGTAACGCTCAGGTATCTGACTTAGAGGACGTTCTCTTTAAATGTTAGCTGTTGTCATTATTGCTGTTGTTATAGCATCATTATCATTGTAGGTTTTTTAAATATATTTTATTGATTTTTTACAGAGAGGAATAGAGAGTTAGAAACATCGATGAGAGAGAAACACCAATCAGCTGCCTCCTGCACACCTCCCATTGGGGATGTGCCCGCAACCAAGGTACATGCCCTTGACCGGAATCGAACCTGGGACCTTTCAGTCCGCAGGCCGACGCTCTGTCCTCTGAGCTAAACCCGTCAGGGCCATTATCATTGTTTTTGGAAAAGCCTCCTTCAAGCTGCCTGTTGTGAGAGCTGAGCCCTGCCTGTGGTCCATTTGCAGCCCTTTCTCATGCTTTTTCTGTTTGGATTTAGCCACTTTTCCCTTCTCCCTCGCAGCTCATTGTCTGGGAGGCGGGGGCCGATTCTCCCTTCAGGCCTCCTCGCCTTTCTGGGGATGGCCAGATCCGGAGTGAGAAGTGGAAAATCTTGGTTGCGTTTGGGGAAGGAATACCACCTTCCGTTGGCCCTGAGAACATTAATGAAACCTCAGTTTACTTTTCCTCGGTCTGTTCAGAAATGTGGTGTGAAATGTATAATGAATGCATGGGTGGCCCTTCCTCCTCTGGCCTGTGGACGAAAGAATGTCCAACCTAAGAAAAGGTCTTCTGTGAGTTCATTGCTGCCAAACTGGCCACAGGTGTCAGGAAGCAAAATCTCAGCAGGTTGAGACAATGCTCCGGAGAATGGCCGTTTTGCAGCTGATTTTATATCAGAATCAAAGGAGCATGTGTAAGGGGTTCCAGGAAATCCATTGGTGGTAGATTAGGGAGGCAGGAGAAAGCCACGCAGGGAAATGCCTGAGACTGGACGCAAAGCAAGAGGAGAGACGCCTGCTCCTTTACAGGGGTGGGCGGGGCGGGGCGGGAGAGCGGACACTGACAGCACATGGGACGGTGCGCGGCAGCAAGGTGACCATGCGGTCTCGTGCTCTGGTGCCGCGGGTTGTGTCCTTGAGGGTTTGGAAAAGAAAATGACTCTGACATTTCATTCTGTGTTACCTTAGATGCAGAAAGACAATAGATCGTTTCAAAGGTCAACACTGACCTTTGTCAAGGAAGCTGCAGGCCTAGGATGTGACTACCACCATGGCCCGCTTTTGGTTGGAATTCTTGCGTTCAGAGCACCCTGTGTGGATGGTCGGTCTGTGGGTTTCTAAGTCCGGCCACGCGGGCCTCCCATGAACTTGTCAGGTTAGGTATGCGGCCCTTTGTCATCCACGGCCATACGCCTCTGACCTCATGCTCCGTGGGGCGCACCATGTCCACCTGCTCACCACAGGGACCTGGAGCTGGACCCCTTTTCCCTGCCCCATAGGAAGGGGTTTTCCTAGGAAAAGTCTTCAGCTCGTCTCTCCAAGAGTCACCTGTTGGACTGATGTCTACACCTCAGGGTGGGGTGTTTGGGTCTGGAACCATCAGGTGAACACTGAAAGTGAAAACACTTCATAATATTCATCATCCGCAGCGTATTCATGGAACATGTACCAAGCGATGAATGCTCTGCTCAACTCTTTGTGTTTCTCACTTAAGTCCTTCCTGCCCAGTGCACAGGTTCCATTAGCAGCACAGCTTTGCAGATGAAGAAATCGAGGCTCAGAGGAGTCAGGCGACTTGTCCAGGGAGCCGTGGCTGGACATGGGGGGCACAGTCTCTGGCTCTAACATCTGCATAGACATTGGGGAACCTTTTTTCTGTCAAGGGCCATTTGGATATTTATAACATCATTCTTGGGCCATAGAAAATTATGACCTTAAAAGTTAGCCTGCTATATTTGGTCAAACATTTAATTAACTCACCCCTAGTGCCTTGGCAGGGCCAGACCAAGTGATTTCACAGGCCTCATACGGCCCGCGGGCCGGACGGTCCCCACCCCTGGTGTACATTCACTTGACTGATGAGATGTCATGGGTGAAACTGACATGGTAAAGGGAACACAGAACTCTTTGTACTATTTTTTACAACTTCTACAATCATCCTAATAAAAAAGGTTTTTAAACTAATTTAAAGCTATGTTATATATTTACATATGTAACATACATATGTAAATTGATCACCGACTGTGTGCCCAGCCCTATCCTACACCTTAGGAAGAGAGTGAAAATGAAGTGGCCATAAGCCCTGGCCTCATGGAAATTCCTCTCACACGAAGGTCTGCAAACCACGGCCCAGGGCCGGGCCACCCAGCTGCCGCTCCGTTAGTGGTTTCTCCCCGTGTCCGTGTTCACAGACTGCCCGTGGCTGCTTTCACACTAACTCAGCCGAGTTCAGTAGCTGCAACAGACACCGTGTGGCTGGTAAAGCGGAAAATATTTCTCTCTGGCCCTTGACAGAAATCATTTGCTGCCCTCTCTCCCCGCCACACACACGTGAAACAGTCTGCTAGGGATGCCGCAGGCTGAGAACCGCTGCTGTAGAGCCTAAGACCATCGGAAAACACAGATATTTACATTACGATTCATAACAGTAGCAAAATTACAGTTATGAAGTAGCAACGAAAATAATTTTATGGTTGGGGGTCGCCACAACATGAGGAACTGTATTAAAGGGTCGCGGCATTAGAAAGGTTGAGAACCACTGTATTAGATGAACACCCACCCTCATGACTTATTTTAACTGAATTATCTCTTTAAAGATCCCATCTCCAAATACAATCACATTCTGAAGTTCTGGGGGTTGGGGCTTCAACCTATTAAATTAGGGGAGACACAGGTCAGCCCATCACAGCCCTGGTTTCGTGGGGATGGAGACCACCAAGACCAGCATGCACTTGACAGGACGTGCCCAGCGCTCTGGCAGGGGAGAAAGGTGCGTCAGGCTGACGTGGCAGTGATGTCTCTGCTGGTTGAGAGGAGGAGCTGGCGTTTACCAGGCAGAGGGTAGCCTATACCCACAGCCGCCCGAGCCCAGCGTGGACGTGGATGGCGCGGGCATGTGGGACACCAAGTTCTCGGACCTGCTGCGTGCTGGAGCTCCAATGCCTTTTGTCCTGCCCTCCTGCCTTCGGCTAAGGAAGTGCCAACTGAAGAGCAGAGGGGAGAGCCCAAGGAATCATTCCTCGGGAGGCAAACGCTTCTGGAGGAGCTGGTCCGAGAGGTGGGGCGAGCAGAGGCAGGTCTGAGGATCAGGGATTGGAATTTCTCCTCCAGCCCCAGCCCCAGCAGACAGGCTGGAACCCAGCCTCCTCCAGCGCATGGGAATCCCATCATCTTGCCTGATGTTTAACAGTTCTGACAGCCAGTGTGGCCAGGAGCACAGGCCCAGGGAAGCTCTGCAACAGAGGCCTTCCCGCCAGTAGGGCCTCTGCGTGTTGCTCCCAGGAACCATTAGCTGAACCTAAAAAAGGAAACAAACAGCAACTTCTCTTCCAGGCTCCCCAGCCTGACCTCCCAGGATCCTGGTCCCTGACCAGCCGTTCACATCAGCACTCTACCCAAGCCCCTGTCACTGACCCAGCGCAGCCTGGGTGTTGTTTTTTTTTCTGAGGGGGGTTCTTCCTCTACCCCCCTTTCTCTCGCCTCCTGCCCCTTGATTCTGGCATTGGTTCAATGCCACGACTGTAAGAGTCTGAGGCTGGATTCTTTTGGCTGAGCAAACTCAACTAAGGATTTTGTCAGCTAAGCTGGAAAAATATTTCATCCCTACTTCAGAAACGCCAGCCCCGCCTGACAGCTGATCGGATTCCATGTGGGAAAATCCTGTTCCACCTGATGTATTGGATCAAACTCATCCTGGACCCGAGAGTATCTCTTTCTGCCATTTGGAGATTAAGGTTTTCTACAGCTCTTTCATTCACAGCGTCTACATCTCATCCACGAGACAGCGCTGCCCCATAAATCAGGCTGCGGGGGACAGTCAAGGTCATGAATCTCCTTAAACTTTCCCCCGGGCCCCCCCTCCCCAGCCACAGCCACCTGGGGCCGCAGTCACGTGGCTCACAGGCGGTGACCCTGGGGAACGTCCAGCGGCAGTGAGCTCATCCCTCCTGCTCGGTCAGCCCGGGCAGCTCTCTTAACCTGCGGCGAGGAGGATGGGGCGCTGGTATTCACTGAGCATCTACTCTGTGCCAGGCACAGGATTCAGACACATTGCCTAGGTCACCGCACCTGCCTTCAGAAAGCTAAGCTAAGCATGCTGGAGCTGGCCTTGGCCCTCAAAGGCCATGATCTCGTAGATTCGGTCATGCCCCCTCCCTTGCTTTCTTCTTCCCTCCATCTATTCATTCATTCATTCATTCATTCATTCATTCATTCTTTCATTCTTTCAGTGGGAGTTGATTGCTGAGTGCCCGCTGTGTGCCAGGAACCGATTCAGATATGAGGCTCCCTAATGAGGTAAGTCGGGCATGGCCCTCACATGCTCGGAGAAGCTCTTGCCCTTGCCACGCCCCCTTGCTGTGGGGTCTATGAGACCATGATGTCCTGAGAGCTGATGCGTGGTCTGGGGATACAAATATTGATGATGATAACAATACAGCTAATACCTGTAATAAAACTAATGAGGAGGCGCCCAGCCAGTGTGGGTCAGTGGTTGAGCGTTGACCTATGAATCAGGAGGTCACAGTTCGATTCCTGGTCAGGGCACATGCCCTGGTTGCAGGCTAGATCCCCAGTAGGGGGTGTGTAGGATGCAGTCAGTCAATGATTCCCTCTCATCATTGATGTTTCTATTCTCTCTCCTTTTCCCTTCCTTTCTGAAATCAATGAAAATACGTTTTTAAATAAATTGAGAAGGAGGCGGAGGCAGGTCCTCATTAGTAAAATGGAAACAAAACTCTGTGTATCGGTGGTGAAATGCGCATTTAAAATCCCTGGTTGTAGGATATGTGGCCGTCAGCGCTGCCTCTCATTGAAGAGGTTCCTGAAAGAGTGCTGAGGCTCGACGCCTCCCAGCCCCTCAGTGCGTCCCAGCTCGCGTTTGTGTGCTGACTTTGGGGGAGCGGAGGTCTTCCCAGTTGCTGGCGCTGGTACAGGGTCCGGACCCTTTAGCTTCTCATTCATCTCCGCCGCTGGGGCTCACACGGGACACTGTCACCCTGACCTGGTCTGTGGGATCCTCCCACCTCTCTCTGGCCTGTCAGCTGTCAGAGGCCCCACACCGGACAGAGGGGCAGCGTCCACTGGGACCTGCTGGACCCAAGGCCAGTTACCTGTGAGGCTGGGGGCGCTGGAGTTCTCCCCTTATGCCCTCCCAAGACCTTGGGCAAGTCTCACGATTTCGCTCAGGATCCTGGCACAAAGCGAAGATCTGTCCCGACCCAAGTCAGGATAATGTGGGGAGAACTTAACGAAGAGCACCATCTGCGAAGATGGCGGCAGGGTACAGGGGACATAGCAAAGGGCCGTCAGACCCTTGGCCAGGCTGGCTCTGCCCACAGAGCCATGACCTTTGTTTGGTGCAGGGACCGCAGGTCTGCCATGACCCGGCAGAAATGGAGCAGGGGACTAAGTGTGTAGCCTTGCTCTCCTTCCTCCACCCAACCTCTCTGATCAGCCAGTATGCCAGGCCCAGTCCAGCCAGAGCCCGGGAGACAGAGGTCACCACAGGGACACTTCCGGGGCCGAAAGCTGAGCGGAGAAGTCTGGACAGTGGTTGGGAGGGGCAACCAGAAGCCGTCCTCTCTGCTCCTCCATCCGCCCATCTCATGAATGGAGCCGTGGTTACAGACCTTGGCCCTGGCGGCCAGATGTGTCCACCGTAGAGGATGACATGTAAGCGACAACCTACAGGACATACATAATCATTCTCTCTGCTTCAGATGAAGCGGTAGGCCCAGGTTTCTACTTCCGGAGCCGCTTGCTCATCTTTTGGGGTGAGCTCCCAAAACTCTCCAAAAAGGGTTGACATGGGTGTGGACCGAATATTCCCAGGTCATCCGAGGGGCACACCCGCCTCCTCTACAGATTCCCTCCGCTGACCTTGCCCATGCGTCTCCAGCTCCCATATCCCTCTCTGACGTTAAAGTCAAGTTCATACTACCCAGTATCCGTCTTATCGAATTTCATGAAGCTCGACAAGTGGAACCTAGAAAGCAGTGCCCGGATGAGGCTGTGTCTGAGGGAATGGCCACAACAGAGCATCCGAAATGTCACGCGGAGCTGGAACACACGTTCCTCCCTGCCTGCGGGACCTCTCCTTTCTGCTTAACTTTTGCCGTTTCCCTTGGCATTTAAACCTACCTCTCTCTCTCTCTCTCTCTCTCTCTCTCTCTCTCTCTCTCTCTCTCTCTCTCTCTCTCGATCTCCATGTAGGGATGACTATCTCTCTGTCCTCTGTACCACCACTTACTTTGGGTCACGGCTGCATTAGGCACTTTAGCGCCAGGGTTAGGAGCATGGACTTGGGCCTCAGAGAAGCTTTGTTGTAGGAACACAATAAGATGATGATGTCAAATACTGGACACAGTCCTGGCAGGGAGCGAGTGCGCTCATGTTATTGCTATTCCTTCCCAAAGTGCCATGTACACTGTCTCCACAGCCTCACAGCCCTCATCCTCAAAATCCAACATCTAGGCCCTTCCACTAAAATGCAGGAGCTGATGAACGCACACTCACTCTGTGGGAGAGAACAAAAATGAAGACTGAACAAAGAGAAGACATGGCTGCGATCTCCCTGGGTAGCCCGGTCCAGGGGAGCAAAGGGCGCTGGGAAAACGCAGGGGAGAGGCAGTCCTCACCCTTCCTGGAGCGTGGAAGCTTCTGCGAAGGGATGTCGGTGCTTCAGGTAAAAACCCACAGGACATTCCAGACGGGGTCTCCGGAGTGGCTGGTCAGCCTCCTGGGACCTGAGCGGGTGGAGAAGGGCAGAGAACAATCCGAGAGCGCCGTGTGTTTACACATTCGTTCACAAAACAAATACCTGGGGGGTCGTTGCTGTGTGCCAGGCGCTGTCGTAGGTGCTCGGCGGGGCTAAAGTAATGAACCAATCCGATAAAAACACCCCACCCCCTGCAGCTTACAGACAGACAGCAACCAAAAGAAATCATCACCGTTGACAGTGGGCGGGTCTAGGAGGCCAAAGGTGCCCCCAGAGACGTCCACGTCTGAATCCGAGACCCGTGAATGCATTAGGCTCTACGGCAAAGGGGAATGAATGGGGGCTGCACAGGGAATTAGGTTTGCTAGGCCACTAATCATGAAACGGGTTGCCTGGCCGGTGTGGCTCAGTGGTTGAGCATCGACCTATGAACCAGGAGGTCACAGTTTGATTCCTGGCCAGGGCAATGCCTGGGTTGTGGGCTCCATCCCCAATGGGATGTGTACAGGAGGCAGCTGGTCAATGATTCTCTCTCATCATTGATGTCTCTCCCTCTCCCTACCTCTCTGAAATCAATAAAAATATATTTTTTAAAAAAGAAAAGGAGCCAGCTCAGCAGTGCACGTGTAGGCAGGGGAGACGGCCGTGATAAAGACGGTGGTCAGGAAAGGCCCCTCCGAGAAGCTGACAGAGGAACAAAGTGATTAGAAAGCCAAGTCAATATCTGGAGGAAGGGCCTTCCAGGAAGACGGAACAGTGAGCACAATGGCTCAGTGGCAGGTGTCTGCTGTGTGCAAGGAAGAGCAGGGAGCCTGGCTGGTAGAAACAGAGGGTTCGATGCCAGATGCTGATGGGTGCCCAGGTCAGGAAGGACTCAGCTTCCACTCTGACTCTAAAGGAAGCCATTGAAGGGCTTTGTGCAGGCCAGAGACGGGCTATGGTTTGCCCACTGACAGGACTGTCAGGCGGTTCTAACGAGCCAGAGGGCGGAAATTGGGGGCCATTGCAATGACACAGCTGAGAGATGACCATGGTTTGCACTGGACCGGAGCAGCCGAGGTTCTAAGAACCGTGTGGATGTTGGCGTGATTGACCCGCAGGGGCCAAGGCGGGACATGGCAGGGCTTGTGGCTTGACGAGAACATGTAGCTTGAATTCTTCATGATCTGGGCATCTCCCAACTTCCCTCAATTCCTTTCCATGCATAATTCAGTCCCCCCACCCCCCTGCTGCCTTGCCCCGGGTCTCGGAGGGGGACTGCTTGCGGGGAACCATCGCGGAGTCCTAGGGGTTCGATCAGGGGCAGCCACGCCACGCCCTTGCTGGACCACTGGCTGCTGTTTGCACGTGTAAAATCTAGAGGGGCCTGGGCATTTATCACCGCGAGCTCGCCGGTCAGCATCTTCCTGAGGCCCGTGGCTGTCTGCACCCTGCTCTGGGGGAGCTGCATCAGGGAAATACATTACAGGAGAGGAGCGGGAGGCCAGGGGACCGCTGGTCAGCTCCCTCCCTCTCAATTATTCATCGCTCGTAATTTCCAGCAAATCGCCGGCTGTTTATTGGTGATCATCCATTATTGAAGCACTTCCTAGGGCCTGGGCCAGGTTTTCGGGAGCTGGAGCCGGGGCATGCTCTTGAAAGCTGTTAGACAACCCCCCAGGGAGACCGGGGTCTCCGGAGTAGCTGGTCATCCACGGAGGATACACCTTTTAATTGTTGGCTTTTGCGGGAGCCTGGGATTGGTCGGGATCCAGCGTGCGGTTTACCATGGGTAATTGACAGAGCCCTGACGTTTTCAGAGCATGTGTGTGTGTTAAGTTGCCTGGTCTGTGGACCCCCCACCCGCCCCCATGGTTGTGAGCTTTTTGCTGCTCAGAGGAGGTATACCATTCTTGGCCTGCATTCCTTCGATTTGGCTACTGGGAGTATATAAATGTGGCTCCTCCCAGCACTCCCTGGGCCAGCAACTTGGCAGTCAAGTCGAAAGGACTGGAGGTATAGGCCAATATATCCACCAGAGGGTTTTCTCACATCCTAGTGAGCAGTCCTGTCAGCCAGCCAGCAGCCTGGGATCACCTTCTATCTCTGGCTTCTTTACCCCTTTCCCTACATATGTCCTAGGTCTCTCCAGCCTGTCAACACATCCCTTTGTGCCCACGCCCCATATTTATCCGGGGTGAGCAAAAGTAGGTCTGTAGCTGTGAGTATGCGAAACACAGAGTTTATTCTTGTATTATTATTTATTAATTCTTGCATTATTTTCCATACGAACAACTGTAAGCCGACTTTTGCCCACGCTGTGTAGATATATATTTTACATTTTGCTGTATCTCTACCTTTCTGCCACCATTTCTCTGTCCGGAGACGCTACCACTCTCTCACCATCATTCGGGTGACAGCCATCGCCCCTTCCTGACCTTCTTGCTTCTACTCGGGGCGCCTTCTAATCCATCCATTCTCTGCCCCTCCTCTCCATGACTCAGTTTCCTCATCTCTAAAACAGAGCTGATAATAACACCCACGCAATGCATCAGGCGGTTTTTAAGAATCGAGTGGTTCGATCAGGGGAAATGCTAGTAGCGTGCCTGGCTTGCAGCGAGCGTTCAGTAAATGAGGGCTGTCATCACAGCCCGGGTTATGGATCTCCTCCTGCTGCTTATCTCGGGTTTTATTGCCCTAGACTTTGCCCTCCTCTCCAGAGGAAGCCACAAGCATGAAGCATTAGCAAGACAAAAGCCAAAACATGCAGCAACCAGAAGGCAACAGCCATGCCCTTGTCTGAATGAAGGCAGACACCCCTCGGAATAGAGACTGGTGCACGAGGAACTGTGTTTGGAAATTCCTGTGTGTTTGTGTCTGGATGAGCTCACTGGTTGCTGGTATAGTCCACTGAGCATCACACCTAATGGTGCCCAATGGAAGGAAAAAATAGAAAGGTGTGTGTGTGTGTGTGTGTGTGTGTGTGTGTGTGTTCACATATGTTTGAGAAGACTTGGCGTGACCATGTTACACAGCTGTCTTCCCTGCAGGACTTCTCAGGGCCTTTAATAAGCTAATGTGTGTTGGAAATCTCCACGAGGGAGAAACGGAGTGCTGGGATTCCAGACGGACTTGGCCGGGGGACAGTTGTGCTTTTGGAACATCTATTCAACACCTACTAATGACTCACCAAACCAGATTTCTGCAAGGCAGACCTGGGGAGCCCCTGTTGTCGATCAAACCAGCCACTAAGAATGAACGGGGACAGGAGGCGCTTCATCATCCGTTGCCTGGTTCCATTCCGTCACACCTCCCGGCTCGGCTGAAGTTTTCATCGGGAGCAGGCTGGATTCCTCCAGGGCCCCGAACTATTTTGGTACCAGATGGGCCGGGCTTCGTCAGCATGACGGAACAGGCACTCGCTTCCAGGAGAAACTCTGATTTACAGACTCCAGGGCGCTCGGTGGGACCTCAAAACACACCTCTGGAGTCCAGGAATGAAGAAGTGATGGATGGCCGCTGATACCCTTCTCAGTGTTTTTTCTCTTCCTGAATCAGATGGGCTCCTTCTGGGTAAAAATAAAATCTAATTACTTCAGTGTGTCTGGGTTTCAGACACATCTCTAAAACGAAAGTGTTAAGCAAGACGCTCTCCTGAGAAGACCTTCAAATAGAATGCGCCAGCCGTGTTTCAAAGGCTGAAGGCACAGCTCCTAGGATGGTTAAAAAACACATTCGCCTTCATTTTCCTCGCTCATAGCAGAGAGAACCTATGGGGGTTTGCTTCGCAGAGTGAGGCTCACTGAATAACTCCAGGACTAATTAGCTCCCAGGAATATTCCGATTGTTTTAGAGATCTTTTTAATGTCCGCGTAATTTAATGTAAAACGCAAACTCCATTAGCCAAATTACATTCAACTCTTAAGGCCAGGCGAGGAAGAAGACTAATGAAATTCTTCCTTGAGATTTTTCTCTCTGATCCCTGCCATGTGTACGTGAGAACCTACATGTTGATTGCAAAGGCCTGTGTCTTCACGTTTGGTTGGGTCTGTATAAACTCAGCATATAATGCAAAAATGCCTGTGGAAATGCAAACACAGCTTTCCGCGTCTTCAGTTAAGATAGCTTTATCCTAGACTGGAAAATATAACCCCCACCCAAAACTTAGCATTGGTAATTGATAGCTAAGGAGAATACTAATTCAAGAATTAACTAATTGCTTCTTTTTCCAATTAGCTGATCTTTCTTCATTGACTGGAATCCTACTAAGTTTCCACTTAATCATGTATTGATGGCAAATGATATTCTAAGTGGCCTAATTCATTGCTAAGAGACCTTTGACAAGCGTCCTCTTTAAACTCCCATGCATTCCCCCAAGGAAAGCCCGTATCCCTTGGGAAATCTGGGCCGACGTTAAAGGAGATGATTCTCTCAGAGTTTCCTGAATATACACAAATGAATCAACTGGGGGTAATAGGATTGGGTTTGGTCACACAACCATACACGAAAACGTAAGAGGCCCACGTGTTGACACTCAGCCCTCACATCTTCCACTGTGGTTTTCTAGTATTTCTGGGTCGAACATTCCTGGAGGTTATCTCGTTTTCCTCAACATGTTCAGGAAGTGTGTTAGCGCTGACCTATGACTCAGAACCTGCTCATTCTTCCCAAGGCGAGTGCCCTGGGCTGAGCCAGGACCTGCGGAGACCAGAAGGGATGGGTCCCACCCAGCAGCTCGACTGCCTTTGAAGACTTGTCTGAGTCCAGTGTCATGTCTCAGAAAGCCCAAGTCCTGGGCCCGTGGGTTGACGGGAAAACCTCCTTCTCGTGTGTGAGCATCTCTTCTTCACGGTCTTGGTTCCTCCCCCTCTTGGCCCTGCCCAGCTGCCTGCGTGGATGCCTCATTCCTTTGTTAGGGTTCCATCCCATATTTCGAGACCTTCTGCACGTCTGGCAGTATGGGAGTCAACCACGGGCTCCAGGCGATGAACCCAATGTGGTCGGGGTCCTAGAAGAATCCACAGCCTAGTGGGGAAGTCACAACTTTTAAAATGTTACCATCAGCCGACGTGCTGTGGTCAGAAAGAGAAATAAACAGAGTGTGTTGGGAACACAGCAAAAAGCGTCACTAACTCACTAGGGAGAGTTTGGAATGGAATGGGGAAGCCCAACAATTATGGGACCTTGGACTCAGGCTTTGAGGGTTAAATAGGAGTTTTGCAAGGAAGAGTCCTCTATGCAGACAGAATGCATGTACAAAGGCAAACAGATACGATTTTCCCAGTCCCAGCCATTGGTGCAGGGATGAACACAAGGTCTAAGTTGGACCATTGAAAAAGTGAATCCCAAGACTCATGCGGGAGATACTGAAAGAGGGTATCTCTTCTCCTGTGTGGTCTGGGTGAATTTATGAGGACTAGAACTCTTAGAGCTATTCTACTCCCTTTAAAGGAGATCTCAGAGTGACTGAGGGGCCGTTATGAGGAGTCTGACGCACAGAGTCAGACCATACTCCAGTTTGCGCTGCTGGATCAAGCCTCACTTGAAGCCCATGTGCATCCTGACTTCTCAGTTACATGGGTATTGCTATTTATTGTTAAAATATTCTAAACTAATACCAGGCAGGCTGGACCTCTCCGGGGACATGCAGGGGCAATGGAGCAAACATCAGTCTGGCTCAAAGAGCAGCAGGAGGCAGAGGATGTGCGACATGGAAACACATGAACCAGAAGAGGGGAGATGAGCGTAGTGATGAGTAAAAGCACAAAGAAAGGAGAACCTGGAGAAGAAATATGTATAGACTCAGGCCAAGTTCTGAACGGCCTTCTGTTCCTGCTGTGGCAACTGGGCCTTTCTCCCCTGGGTAATAGGGAGCCATGGAAGGTTTTGCACAGGAGATACCAGGAACGGGTCGCATTTCGGCACCAACAGGCACCTGGACAAGGGCGGGCCTGGCAGATGGCTTGGCAGCTTCTTCCTTCTGCCACACTCTGCTCCCTGCCAAGCCGCATGCCACCCACTCGCAAGAAGAAGCCGATTCAGAATATATTTTATCGATTCTCCTGGCCTGCAGCACCTTGCTCCACGGAGAACCGTTTCTCCAGTCCAGCCACGCAGGCTGGCGTGCTCAGCCTGCCTCTTTTCTCAGGACGAGTTTGGGGGGCACCTGGTATGGAAAGTAAGGGTGCCTTCCCGTTTGCAAGGTCAGGAGAGTGACGGGAGGCCCCAGGAGCGCCTTTCCGGAGATTCCATTTCCCATCCAGCAGCGAGGCGGTTTCCTGCTCTAAATATTTAAAGTGGTGCCTCGGCGCGGCCTCCAGGGGACGGGAACTTACACGCTGATGTTTACGAAGGGGGAGGGCGGCGAAGCCCCAAGACACACACTCAGACAAATCCAACCCAACAGCCTTAATCCCACCCCCGCTCCCAGAACCAGGGAGCGCGTGATTTATGGCTCTGCTCACAGAGGGGGACAGGCTCTCCCTCTCCCTAAGAGGGGCTTCAGCTAAAAGAAGCAGCTTGGCCGGGGCTTCCTTTGAAACCAGAAACCCCACTCCCTTTGCCCTGCCAGGCTCTGAGTGAGCCAGGGAGAAAGCTACAGGGACCCCTTTAACCTCCTGCCCCTCCCGGGAGGGCCCTGGGATTCTCCGAGTGGATTCGCCTCTTGGGACAAGGGAGACTCTTGCTGCAGCTGGGAAGGGAGATGGTTTTGTATCTTCTTCGGGGGAATCTGGTTTGTGGGTGTGTGTATGTGTATGTGTGCATGCACATGTGCAATGGGTGTACGTGCTGCGTGCACATGTGTATGTGTGTGTGCATGCTTGAATCTCATGCAGTTTTTTCTAAACTAAAGGCTCTAACAATTTTGGAACACCTGGCACGGTGCTGAGATCTGTGGCTTATCACCCACCTTTCTCCCGGCACATTTTCTGGGAACAGAAAAGAAAAACTAGTCACTTTTAGTGTAGCAGTAAGTGGAGGGCTGTGATGGTCTGAGCTGAGTGGGGGGACCCTTTGAGAAGACATGGGTGTGGGGAAGCTGACCAGTCCTCCTGAGAGAGGGTGGTGGTTTTGAGAGAGGGCAGTCTTAAGGAATGAGGAGTGGTTAGCAGAAGCGACATTTAAAATGTTTGACAACCAGCATGGTGTAGAGACAGGCCCGCGGGGACAGAGGTCAGCTGTCAGGAACCAGAGCCATCGTACCCGTGCACCCAGCCACGGCCAGCACTGTGTATGGGGAAATAATCTATTGCCTGATGGGACAAGAGTATTTGACTCAAATGAACCTAGAATAATATCATACCCGCATGATTGTTTAAAAAAATATATATGAACTACTAGATGAGAAAACTTTCTAACAAAGAAAAAAAGAAAAGCTTACCAGGGGGCTCAAATGAGTTTGGAGAGAGCCTTAGATTCAACAAAGATCAACCATGTTGTTGTTGTTTTCTAAACTGCAGGACTTCTCAGAGCCTTTAATGTGACAATAGGCGTTATGAATATCTTTAAGAAGGTAGGCAGTCAAAGCGTGTGGCACTGCTTGAGCTCATTTGAACACAGAACTTGTTTCTGAGGCACATCTTCTAGAAGCAATGGCACTGTTTTCCTGGCAAGGGATGGCGCTTTCTCAGGAGCTGGAGTTCGCCGCCCATGGAAGTCCTAACCTAGAGCAGAAAGGCCTGCCGGGGCTTTCTTTCTCAGGCCTGGCAGATCTGGGGATCGGACGCTGGATGTTGGACTAGGTGAATTCAGGGGCCATTCACACCCTGGGATTCACAGACCCAACAGGACCCACAGGAAAGCAGGCCTTCTGAGCTTCCGACTGTTGCCTCGTTATCCCACAAAAGGCATTCATTCTCCTTCTCAACCTGCGTCACTCTTCTCTCGTAGCTACCACTCGCGGTTATCAATATTATTATTGGCAGTAGTTAATATTTATAAAGTGCTTACCACATGCTGGGCACCGTGCCAAGGGCACACATACTTCATCTCACTTAATCCTTTCAACAAAGTGACAAAGGGAGCTATTATTATCTTCAGTTTACACCTGAGGCTCAGAGGGGTCAGTAACTCGATGAACGTTCCATGGGCAGTAACTGAAGAA
Source organism: Plecotus auritus (assembly GCF_963455305.1). Classification (NCBI taxonomy): domain Eukaryota; kingdom Metazoa; phylum Chordata; class Mammalia; order Chiroptera; family Vespertilionidae; genus Plecotus; species Plecotus auritus. Next base: position 9,551,249 of record NC_137779.1, read on the forward strand.
GGGCCGAGAAACAGATGCCTGTCTGACTCTGGAGTCCACGGCCGGCCGGGGAACGGCAGCCCTAGAGTCAGCATTGCTATCTGGGGTCAAGAAAAACATTGGACTTGACTTGCAACTATGACTCTACCATCCACTTGCTGTGTGACCTTGAGCCAATTCCTAACCTCTTTGGACCTCAGTTTTCTTAGTCACAAGTGTAACTGGCCAAGCAGTTGTGCTCTTAGGTTGTATTAAAAGGGGCTTAGGGGACATATTCTAACATGTTCTAGTCATCCATTCGTTACTTATCCATCCATGAATACAACCCCAACCCTTCATATTTAATACTAGTGGCCTGGTGCATGAAATTCGTTCACATTAAAAAGGAATTAATTAGAGGAAATACTTTAATATTGCTATTTGCCCTTTCTCTATAATAGAAGTGTCAAAGCTGAAAGAAAATTAGTAAAATATATATGAAAACCTTCCTCCTGTCAGAGTCCCCGCCCACCCACAGCTCGAAATCGCACGAGACCCAGAACCAGCCAGCCTCACCTTCATTGGGCGAGATCCAGACCAGGACGGCCCCACCCCCGCCAGTCCCTGCTGGGCGGGGTGTTCAGCCTCAGGTCCCCCGGCCTGGGCTGGTGCAGGAGGTGCGTCTTGAGGCCCCCGGTCAAGCCCGCCAGGTGGGGTGCATGGCCTGAGGTCCCCGGTCAAGCCCCGCTGGGTGGGGGCACAGCCTCAGGTTCCTGCTGACTGCTCGTTATGGGAACCCCGTCTCCACTGTGGGCACAGCCCTCTTGTGATGGTGTGAAGGTTAATTTGCATACCACCTCTTTATTATATAGGATTACTAGAGGCCCGGTGCACGAAATTTGTGCATGGGGGGGCGTGTCCCTCAGCCCAGCCTACACTCTCTCCAATCTGGGACCCCTCGAGGGATGTCCGGCTGCCCATTTAGGCCCAATCCCAGTAGGATTGGGCCTAAATGGGCAGCCGGACATCCCTCTCACAATCCAGGACTGCTAGCTCCCAACTGCTTGCCTGCCTGCCTTTCTGATTGCCCCTAACTGCTTTTGCCTGCCAGCCTGATCACCCCCTAATCACTCCCCTGCCAGCTTGATTGATGCCTAACTGCTCCCCTGCCAGCCTGATTGCCCCTAACTGCCCTCCCCTGCAGGCCTGGTCACCCCTAACTGCCCTCCCCTGCAGGCCTGGTTACCCCTAACTGCCTTCCCCTGCAGGCCTGGGTCCCCCTCAATTGCCCTTCCCTGCAGGCCTGGTTCCCCCCAACTGCTCTCCCCTGCAGGCCTGGGTCCCCCTCAACTGCCCTTCCCTGCAGGCCCAGTCACACCCAACTTCCCTCCCTTGCAGGCCTGGTCCCCCCCAGCTGCCCTCCCCTGCTGGCCTGATTGCTCACAACTGCCCTCCCCTGCTGGCCATCTTGTGGCAGCCATCTTGTGTCCACATGGGGGCAGCCATCTTTGACCACATGGGGGCAGCCATCTTGTGTGTTGTAGTGATGGTCAATTTGCATATTTCTCTTTTATTAGATAGGATTATTTATGGATATTTCTGAGTCCAGGCAATCTCTGGCTCTGTAAAAACAAACAAACAAACAAACAAAAATCCTCATTGTGTGGCAAGTCACTTCTCAGTGCCTCAGTTTCCCCATCTAGAAAATCAGAGGTTAAATGTATCTGTCTTCCAATTCTGACCTGCTCTAAAACAGTGTTTCCCAAAGTGGGTGCCGTGGATCACCTGTATCCACAGAATCACCTGAAATGTTTATTCAATAAATATGTCTGAGCTTCACTCCGTTCTCATGTCTGGGCTGTGATTTTGCATTTTTAGCAAGTTCTCTGGTTGATCAGCATGCTCATGCTTTGAAAGACTGGTCCTGAATTGGTAGTTCGAGGACCACATTTCTCAAAGCAATGTTGTCAAATAGCAGTTCCTTTGTTCTCCTAAAGGGTGCATAGCTGTAACAAGTGGGAAGGGTTAATAATCTAAACCCCTTTTGGAGAGTTGCAGCATGCATTCGCATATTAAAGGCTCTAAGCAGGAAACTTTAACTGAAGATTTGTATTTGATTGTGAAGAATTGGCATAGCCCCTGACCCCTCAAGCCCTCACCCGGCCTCCTGAGAAACATGCTAGAAAATTAGTGTTCTGCAGGACACGCTGAGAAGAAGAAAAAATCTAGGTGGTTGATATAAAATGCATTCACGGGGGCTCGGCGTTAGAGCTCAAGAAATAGTCATTGGTTGATTGCCCAATAATGGAAGTAAAAAAATAAGTGGATTCTAGCTTGAAAGGTGTGTTGGGGAGTTAATGGGCACCCACACACCCCTGTTGGAAGCTCTCCGAGGGTGCACTTAGGAACTCCCCAAAATAGCACCCTTAATCCTTTGCTCCTGACTCAGGCCAGGGGAGGGCGGTGGCGCGGTGATTCAGCTGCGAACCCTGTTGAAACTGTCGACGCTGCCATCTCGCCTCTGTGATGGCGCTGAAGTCAGGGTTTCGCTCCTCTCCCAGGCACCCATGTTGAAAGAGCTCAGATTAGCTCTGTGACTCATGCATTTACGCTGCCACTTAGATGTGTTATTCCAGCCCAGAGCCCAGGCTGGCTCCACTGCGTGTGAAATTCCCCAGCGCTCCCGGCCCCCGCCATCAGGTCCGGGCAGAGTAGGGCAGAGTAACCTTCTCATAGCAGCCCTGGCCCTTGCAGCTCAGTTCCAACGTGGACACTGGCTGCTCTGAGTCACAGTGATGCAAGTCCAGCTACCCGGGGCTTCCTCTGCCCTCCTCCTTTGCCCTGCCAGTCGTTCCTGGACTGGGAGTGGATGGGGGGGACCTGAGCCAACCCCTAGAGCTCCCGGCAGCGCCATGTCCCCAAGCCCGACAAGATGCAGGCGTCTTGTGAAAAGCAGAAGGCAAAAGCACAGGCCTCTTGCTATGAGAGGATGTCTCAGACGCTGCATCGAGGGTGCACAAGGATGATTGGTGTTGGAGAGCTGACTCAGAAAGGCTGAGCTAAACCGTGTGGCAGAGGGAGATGATTTGGTGGGACAGTTGTGTCAGGTTCAAAGTTGGAGACTAGCCTGGCTCAGTGGTTGAACGTTAACCTATGAACCAGGTCACGGTTCCATTCCTGGTCAGGTCACAAACCCGGGTTGTGGGCTCGATCCCTAGTGCGGGGCATGCAGGAGGCAGCTGATCAATGATTCTCATCATTGATGTTTCTGTTTCTGTCTCCCATCTCCCCTCCTCTCTGAAATCAATAAAAACATTTAAAAAAAAAAGTTGGAGACTAGACGTTCTCACCAGTTCGTTACATCCCTTTATTCAGTCTAGAATGGAGCTCTCCCTGGAACGGAGAAACCTTTTCTACTTTGTTAACATCGCTTGAGTCGAAGTGCCTAGGTGAGTGCCTGGCACAGAGTAGATGTTCAACAAGTATTTGTTGAATGAATTCAACTACCATTTCGGTAGATCGAAGATGAGTGTAAATTGTTTGACGCTCATCCATTCAGAGGTGGCGTCTCCATTCCTTCTCCCACGCTGTAGCTCTGCAACTGGTCAGCAGCACGTGCTCGAGGCTTCGTATAGGGTGGCTCAGGGCTCCAGGAAACCCAGAGAAAAGCAGCAAGGATTCTGACACCCAGCCTTGGGAGTCCTAGGATGTTACCTCCATCGCATCCTACTGGTCAGCGAGTCGCTGAGGCCATTCTCCGCCTCTCACAGATGCAAGGATTGGTTATCTCCCCGGTGGAAGAAGGGAAGGGTCTGTTACCGTCTTTCGTCCACCACGTCTACCTGCCAGGGCTGCTACAGGGTTAGCGGTGATGGGCACAGAGCGCCTGGTGTGTTTCTGCACATGCAGAAAGCTGTCCTTCCCTGGGCTAGCTCAGCTCATTGGCCAGCAGAGGCGGGGCCAGGATATAACCCCTCGGTGCTGTCGGAGCCAGGGGGCCTGGAGCAAGATGCAGGACACACAGCTGTCCACAGCAGCCCTGCTGCCACGTGGGCAGGACCCCGTGTATGTCGTCTAGAGTGACAAATGGCTGAGACCATCATGGCGTGGGCATCCGCGGTTTTGGCCAACCTGGTGTCTCTTCCCTTTCCTTCTGGCCTCAGCACCCTGATCTCCTCTTTTGGAAGCTGTCCCCACTCACTCCTGTTACAAGCAGAATCCATGGACCGTCCGCCAGCTCCTGCCTGCCTTTAGCCGAGACGCCACGTGACCCACATGAGCTAATCAGACATCTCCTCCCTGCGATCAGAATCTTAAGCAGAGTTACTCACAGACCAAATATCACTGGTGTTTATGCGCTCCCAAAGCCGTTCTTGGAGGGACTGTCCGTGACTTCCTGCTACTCAGATTCCATGCGTGACACGTTCGCTATCTCTTCTGAGATCTGGTTCTTCTAATTTTTGAAGACACTTGGGACTCTTCCAATGAAACCGTGTTTGCCAGCGTTGGCCAGAATGGGTATCTGTTGCTCATAATCAAATAACCTGACCAAGGTCACTATCCTGGGTGCCCCTGTCCTGACCACTGAGGGGGTTTCCTTTCCTCGAAACATCTGCCCCTCTCCATCCCTTTAGCCCTGCAGTTGGAAAAATGTCAGCTCTTACATGTGGTTGGTATTTTCTCTTCTGGGTCAAATCCTTAGCAAGTGGCTCAGTGTACAAACACATGTGTAGGTGTCAGAGTTGGTCCATTCAAATCAATTCTAAATTCAAGCTCTGGCCCTGGCCAGTTTGGCTCAGTGGATAGAGTGTCGGCCTGCGGACTGAGGGTCCCAGGTTCAATTCTGGGGTTATGGGCTCCATCCCCAGTGGGGTGTGTGCAGGAGGCAGCCGATCAATGATTCTCTCTCATCATTGATATTTCTCTCTCTCCCTCTCCCTTCCTCTCTGAAATCAATAAAGAAATATATTTTAAAAAATAAAATAAAAAATAAATTCAAGCTGTGTGACCTTGGTCAGGTCCACTAATCATCCAAGTTACCATTTATTTATCTTCAAAGTGAGACCCATCCCTGATTCCCAGGTAGGAGGCCAGTACATACTGGTTCCCTTCCATCTGTCCCAGGGTCTCCTGTGTGTCCAGCCCTGGGCTGGGCACTGGGAGGGATACAGAAGTAGGTGAAGCATAAGCCCTACCCTCATGGAGTCTTTAATTGGAGAGGACAGATAAAGACACGCAACGAGATCTACACCATGATGTGGCGCGTGGCATTGTGAGCAGAATGATGCTCTCATGCATCCCAGAATGAGTACCGCTCACGTGCTGAGTGCGTCCTGCATGCCCTGGTCCTCACCGTAGCGCTGCAGTGGAGATCCGATGCTTCAACACAATGCAGATGTGGTTAGTGACGCTCCACGCTGCACAGCTGTAGTTCCTGTGCCTGCAAACCATGCTCCTAACCAGCACCCTCCTCTTCTCTGCCGTGTTGTCCCCATACTTCCTCCCCCCAAGAGGTATCTTAGTCCCCTAACAGGGGTCCTCAAACTTTTTAAACAGGGGGCCAGTTCACTGTCCCTCAGACCGTTGGAGGGCCGGACTATTGTTTAAAAAAAAAAACTATGAACAAATTCCTATGCGCACTGCGGGCCCGGGACGAGTCAACTGCTAAGCAGGACAGGCAGCGGCACCCAGCGGGCCGGATAAATGTCCTCGGCGGGCCGCATGTGGCCCGCGGGCCATAGTTTGAGGACCCCTGCTCCAGCTCGAAGGGCCTGGCAGGCATCACGATAGCAGTGACCTTCGTCCTGTGGTGACTATCTAATGGATCCTCACCGCTGGACCACCAGTCGCGATGCTGCTTGGAAAGAGATGGTATCTCCAACTTGGTAATTCAAGGACAGGCAAATGAAGGGCTATTTACCGAGGAGCTCGCAGCGGGGTGCAGGACCCTGGGGCCAGCAAAGCGGGGTGCCGTCACCACTCTTGGGCCAGAGGAGGTGAGAGGAGGAAGAGGTGATAGGGTCAGGGAGAGAGTTTGGATCTGGGACATGGTCCTCGGACAAGTGACACAGTCAACCCACAGCAATTCCACAGTGAGGGAGCTGGGGGGACCCCTTGGCCTTGTTCTCTCTCTCTCTCTCTCTCTCTCTCTGCTTTCCCGCCAGCGCTCTCCATCGGCTCAGCCACCCAGAACCCACAGGGCAGGGGGCCATCGACACAGGCCTGTAGATCACCTGCCAGAGCACAGAGCGCGGTGGACACAGGCCCCCCCCCAGGAAAGCACCCAGCGCAGCACCCAGCCCTGTTCCTGCTGTGGGTACAGGAGGAGGGTCACGGCGGGATGACAGTCAAGGCTAGCCTGACCCCTCAGAGACGTGAGAAGGGGAAGGGCATTTTCCAGGTCACAGAGCCAACAAGGAGCAAGTTCCCATTCCAGAAAGTTCTGGAACCCAGGTCTTCTGACCCCAAACTAATGCATTTGCCATTAGAACCTCTGTTATAGCTCATGTAGGTGGGAGGTGCCAGATGGGGGAGAGGGTTGGGAAAGAAATGAGGCTTGAAACGTAAGACAGGAGATGCTCCTGGAGATGCTCGGGGTCCTATTCAGGAGTTCGGGCTTCATTCTAAGGTGTGGCCATCCGTGTCTGGCTGGCACTGCTCAGCCTGCACAGGCACGAGGCAGAAACCAATAAAAGGACCAGGGATCAACGCTCTAGTGGACATCTCCAGCGGGAAAGTGCTGTGGCGCGAGGCATGCGCCCTTGAGCTCCCCAGGGGCTGGGCTCATGGTCCTGCTCCCTCGCTTCCCTTTCCTGCAAGCATCTCTGAAATACTCTGCCTGCATCCTGCATCCAGACCCCTGCCTCCAGAGCTGCGTAGAGGGGGGACTGAGAGGCAGGGAGACGCGGGGAGGTTTTAAGGCAGGAGCCAGAAATGATGGTTAGAAGTTGACGGTGATCAGAGCAGAGGCTCTGAGGGGTCAGTCCAGGGGTGGCTGGCGTGGGAGATGGGTTGAAGGGGAGAGACGTGGTGTGAGTGAGGCAGCCAGCCGGGGGGCCATGGGAGCATCTGGAGGAGAATTAACGGGCCAGAGCCCAGGCAGTGGCAGCGAGTCGAGTGGAAGGCATTAAGGGTGGCGAAGTGTCTGTGCTCAGGACAAAACTATAGAAAAACATTTCTCTGGCTCTGAGCTGAGCTCCCTGGAGCCACAGTAAATCTCAGCCCCACGGTGCCTCTCCCAGCCCAACTCCAAAGGCAGAGAGAGCGCTAATCCCTTTAAAAGAGCGTTTAGAAGCGGTGGGTGGAGTAGAAGGTGCTTTTTACAAGGCTCAAAAAAATGAAATTAAGGGCACGCATATACATACACCCTCAGCTATGTCCCCCAGGGGGAGTGGGGGGCAGGGGGGTGGAACACAATTACTATTTACTCCAAAGATGTGGAGTGATTTGTGGGCTGGGGTAGGAGAGACTTTCGGCTCCTGACTCTCCTAGTAAGGGGGACCAGCCCAAGGGCTGCTTTCTCTCCTTGTGGAACTTGCTTCCACCAGACTAGCGTGTTAAAGAAAGCAAACTTCATGGGCACAGAGTAAGAAAACATCAAATAAAGATAGATGATAGATCGGTAGGTAGGTAGGTAGGTAGGTAGATAGATATGTAGGTAGGTAGGTAGATTATAGATAGGTAGGTAGATGGGTAGAGAGGTAGACAGAGAGATGATAGATAGGTAGATAGGTAGATAGATAGATGATAGATAGGTGATAGGTAGATAGGGAGGTAGATGATAGATGATAGATAGATAGATAGATAGATAGATAGATAGATAGATGATAGGTAGGTAGATAGATGATGGGTAGGTAGGTAGATGGGTGATAAATAGATAGATGATAGGTAGATGATAGATAGATAGATAATGGGTAGGTAGATAGATCAATGATAGGTAGATGATAGGTAGGTAGGAAGATAGATAGGTGATAGGTAGTTAGATAGGTAGATAGGTGATAGATGGATAGATGATAGGTGATAGAGGGGTAGATGATAGGTAGGCGATAGGTAGATAGGTAGGTAGATAGATGATAGGTAGATGATAGGTAGATAGGTGATAGATAGATGAATGATAGGTAGATGATAGGTAGATAGGTAGATAGATGATAGGTAGGTAGGTAGATGATAGGTAGGTGATAGGTAGGTAGATAGGTGGATAGATAGGTGATAACTACATAGTTGGTAGGTAGGTAGATAGATAGGTAGATGATAGGTAGGTTATAGGTAGATAGATAGGTGGATAGATAGGTGATAAGTACATAGTTGGTAGGTAGATAGGTAGGTAGGTGATAGGTAGGTAGATAGATAGGTGGATAGATAGGTGATAAGTATATAGTTGGTAGGTAGGTAGGTAGATAGGTAGATGATAGGTAGGTAGATAGATAGGTGGATAGATAGGTGATAAATAGATAGTTGGTAGGTAGGTAGATAGGTAGGTAGATGATAGGTAGGTAGATAGATAGGTGGATAGATAGGTGATAAGTACATAGTTGGTAGGTTGTAGGTAGGTGGTAGGTAGGTAGATGATAGGTAGGTGGTAGGTAGGTAGATGAGAAGGGGGGCGGCCTGTGGATTCCGGGCTTTGGAGTTGCAGCATGGAAGCGGTCTAGGTCCTAAAGTTTCTGGATGAGCGACGGGAATAATAGATGCTACTCTTAACTGCGTGGTGTTTCAGCTCATGTGGCCTCCATTAGCACCCAGGAAGCCCCCTCCTGCCTGCCCCCCGCTTCCTCCGAGACACCCCATGATTCCAGATGGAAATATTCATTGCCACACTTGGCCATGGCCCAGAAACATTTTCCAAGAAGCCACAGCCCCCTTCTCGCACGCACCCTGGTGTTCATGCAGCCTTGAGGCCACACTTGTCCAGGGACATTTTGAGGGCCACGTTGGGTGGGATTAAGCTCCGCTGTGTGACTCGGGCTGTGTCTCAACCTCTGAGTCTCAGTGGCTCTGTTGTTACCAGTTTAAACATCATTTCCTTGGCTTCTAGCTTGGCGCCTGACAGAGTAAGGCCCCCTGTACGTCCGTTCAGGATGATCAGTGGTTAGGACACCTTTACCTCCTCATTCCTATATCCCACCTTGCACCTCAGCAATGCCCATCTCTTCCCAAGCCGGTGCAGCTGCCGGGCTCTCTGTCTGAGGTCACGTGGAGGTGATGGTCCTGGGGTTGGCTGCCAGGGCTCCTCTCGGGGTGACAGGGTCAGGACAGAGCAGAGGAAGCCCACGCGTGCCATGGGAGCTGTGGTGTCTGATTAAACAGCTGTCCTGCCACACCCCAGCCCCGAGACGGATAATGATGCAGTGTGCTCTCCGGGAAAAGCATGGGCTTGGAGGTTACAGGGCTTGGAATTCAAGTTCCTAGCTGTGTGATCTTAAAGGGAAATCACTTAACCTCTCTGAGCTTTAGTCTCAACTCCTTCAACATGGAGCTGAGGATGTCGAAATTGCAGGGTTGCTGTTAGGACTGACTGATGTCATAGGGATCATTTCACAGGTTCACACCCTGCTTTAGGGATCATGCTACCCCCTTGGCGAGCCTATAAGGTAGGGTTTGAATGCTCTCCCTTTTACAGGAGTAGGTGAAAGGTCAGAGAGTTGCGTCACTTGCCTGAAATCATCAGCCACTTATTAGTGGAACCTACACCACACTGCATCTCCAGTGTTTGCAAAGTACCCAGATGCCTGGGACATAGTAAGTGCTCAATAAATGCGCATTCCACCTCTTCAGCTCCGTGGCTCCCACACTCAGGACTAGCACCACTGGGGGCAGGGGCGGAGATTCTCAGGAAAATCAGATTTCTCAGGTGCTGACAACAAAGAAGGTAGGAGCCCCTCATCCCAGGATGAGGAGTTTCCTCTCTGCATCAGCACTCCCCCCCCCCCCCGCCCCCCGACATCATCGCTTCTGCATATAGTCCCTACGCGTGGCCAAGAAAGACCTAGAAGGGTTTTGCTGGTCAGGCAGGGACCAGCTAATGGAGAAGGGTTGCTGTTTCCCCTCCCTTGTTGCCTGGGTCGATTTGCATTGACCCCAGTTCGGCTGAGCAAGAGCCGTCTTTCAAAGTTTATTCTGGTGTCAATTTTTATAGTTCCCCCCACGGATCAATACCGCGCAAAAACATTAGGGCAAACTTTGTGAAAGCCGATCGTTCAATATGAGTTTTATGAATGGCTCCCAGCCCCAGCTCTAAGCGTCTGGAAGTAAGTGGTACCTTTAATCAGATGAGTGATAGAAGCCAGTCAGTCAGGCTGCTTTCTCGGCGCTGGGAGGAGACAGGGTGGTGCCGCGGACGCTGTCTATCAAATGCATTTTTGTTTCCCTGGGTTGGACCCCCTGGCAGGGGTCATGGTTCAGAGCTCAGACCCAGTGATAAATGAACCGATGTTTCAATACGGAAGAAGGAAAGAACAGGCATCTCACAGCAAGAGGAAATCCAGAAAGCCAATCGATAGAAGCAAAGAGGTCCGTCCTTGGTAATTGTCACCAACGGGAGAGATGTTCTGGTTTTCCGTACCCACCGTCTCGGCAGGAATTGAGAGACAAGCGTGGTTGAGCAACAGCGAGTCCCAGGCTGTGCTGCTGGAGATGAAGGCGGTTTTGACGGGATTTGACGAGCATTGAGGACGGCCGTGTTACGTTGAGGTGTGCGCATTGGATGACTCGGCAAGCCAGCGCCTGTGCATAAACGGACATGACAACTCTGGTTTAAAGATCCGGGCTCGGAATTGGAGACGTTTTTGAAAATTCTTAGCCAATTTATTTTGCTTCAATTTCCCACTTTACGTATGGACCAGTGTGACATGGGACGAAAATACAGGTCTAACTGAGTCTAAACAAGCTCCTTCAGTGAGTGTAAAGCACAAACGCTAAGTGAGGAAGGAAGCGTGTGTCGAAGTTGAATGATAGTGTTGTCCTTTATCTGCGAGATAGGAAAACATGTCACATCCAAGTGGTATCTTAGGGTTCATGAAATACGGTCCCGGACAATCTCCTGGGGGGTGCTGGTTGGCCAGCCTGCTTGATTGGCAGGCTTGATTGGCATCTCATTACCCATCTAGGCTTATTTATTGTGGCATCAAAACAATGGTCAAATTTTCTTTTATTGAATACCTACTGGGTGCTGGGCAGCCCAGGCGTGGGGCAAACAGAACAATTTACACGCTTTTCCGTCCTCTGGGGGCTCAGTCTCCAGAAGGCTCTGTGACAGGCCTTTAAAGCTCGGGTATGAATAGTGTGTGTGTGGAGACCGAGAGGGAGAGAGAATTTCTCACTCGGGACAAAACACCCTGAGAGGAGGTGTGATTTTGTCTGCAAATAAATAAAACCTCTATCCCTCTCGCTGGAGGCCGCTGAAGGGATGGCGGAAACCTCCGGATTCCGTTTCTGTGAAATTCTAGCGGAAGCAAACTGTTGCCAGAGAGCAGGTTGGTAGTGGCCTGGCTGGGGGGGGGGGAGGGGGGGGGCAGGAGGAAACATCAAGGGAGAGGGAACTACTTGCTATTTCTATGAGCCAGCTCTGAAATTTATCCAGCCATACCCTTAAAAGCAGTGGGCTCTCCTGTATATAAATCCGACCTTACACGTTAAAAAAGAGGGAGCAAGTGGCGTGATGTGACACAGCATGCTCGGGGCTATTTTAGATGAGGGGAGAGACAGGAAGGTCTCTCTGAGGAGGTGCCGTTTGGTGTCAGCTCCAAGAACTGGGGACACGCTCTGGCTGAGGTGGCGTCCTCCTCTGCCCTGGGCCCCAGGGTGGCTTCGGGACTCAGAACGTCCCTGGGCTGTCCTTCTTCTCCCTGGGCTCCTCTTCCTTAAACAAGATGCTTCCTTTCCTGAATCGCTCCCCCGCTGGTCACTTGCTCACTCCCCCTGCCCAGGGCTCCTTCCTGTCCTGCTCTCCCTGGTAGATATCTTAGTGCCCATGGAGATCAGTGGTTCATCGCCGATGGGAAATTGAATGTAAATCACCACGGCTTTGCTGTCACCCCAGAAATCAATGCTCACACATTAGGGTTATTATCTCAATAGGAGGCCTCTGATGGATGGCCAGCAGGGGCCAGGACACCACACCTGGAGTCCCCCTTCCTCTTCTCCCTGCAGGGGTGGAGTCAGCCGGGGGGCAGGTGCCCGGACAGGGAACGGGCTGCAGAGACCCTCTCCTGCCACGTCAGGAGAAAGTGGCCCACAGCGGGAGGTCCCACTGTGGACCTCCCGTCACAAGCCCCACAACCTGATTTGAGATTTGAGAGCGAGAAGGACGTAGATTCTGGGCGCGAAGGTGTCTGTCTTTCTAGAGCTGGGCTGGTGCTCTTTCACCACTTGGTTCATTCAACAAATTTATTGAGCACCGACTGGGTACAAATACAAATGGTGGGCAAACCCATCAACATCCGAAGACCCTTTGACCTGGTAACTCCTTCACTTGCTTCATGCAAAGAAATGAGCGTGCCCCCTCGGCCAGAAAGATGCTTCTTAGAGGTTTGTTTGCAGGACAAAAATGGCCTGAACATTTGCCGACGGTGAGAGAGCGGGTGAATGACCCACGGTTCCCGCTGCAGTGGAAGACTCTGTAGTGGGCATGTGAGTCAGCAGCTGTCATCTAGAGATGGGAAAGGTGTATAACAGAGAGAAAGAAAGAAAGGGAGTAGAACTGTGTGCATTATGGCTCTGCTTTGGTAAATTTTACACTTTGAAATGTATAATTTCACTCTGGTAAAGGTGCTTTCAAACATCCACTCATTTGTCATTCTTATGTATGTAATCTCTTCATTATACAGTTGCTCATTATGATTAATATATATAAGCACATTATATATTCACATATATAATATATAATGAATATACACTGAGTGGGCAGATTATTTTGATCTCTGAACGCGTAATAATCTGGCCACTCAGTGTATATCCTATATAATAAAAGGCTAATATGCAAATTGTCCCCTCGACCAGGAGTTCGACCAGCAGGCAGGCCGGCCAACCATTCATGTCCCCTCCTCCTGGCCAGGCTGGCCGGACCCCACCCATGCACGAATTCATGCACACACACTGAGTGGCCAGATTATTATGGGTTCAGAGATCATAATAATCTGGCCACTCAGTGTATATAATTAGTACACACACGCGTGTGCGTGTAAGTCTACATGTATTTGCTGGGTATGGAGTGTGCAGTGGCTGATACCAATCCCATTCTTGCTCTCATGGAGCTTACATTTTAGGACATCTATTTAAACAGGAAAAGACCCAAAAAATGCACAGAGCACAAACACTGGTTATCGCTGGTGTTAACTCGGGTGGTAGGCCCACGCTTCATTGTCTGTAAAAATTAGGTAGTCTTGTCCATGTAGGTGTACTAGATATAATTACATTCACTTTGGCTATGTTATATATTACATACAACCAAATATGTACTTAGGTTGTGTCTCTGATTTCTAGCTTTTAGATACATACATATGTATATGAGTCGGTTCTCTATGATTTGTTACTCTCACATGCAGTGAGGAAATATTACTGATGAATTAAAAGTTGAAAGAGAATGGCTTCCCAAACATGATGAAAACAGACACATAAATATAATACATTCATACAAGTTACAGAATCATGCTCATCTCCAAGAAAACACAGGGATCCATGTGCAGGCACACCACATGCACACACAGCCTCGCACCACGGCACTCACAGACATTCAGCTGTCCACCGGGACACACAGACAAACCTGTACGCCCACCTGTGTGTGGACACAGACGCACAGGGCCCAAGGCCATGGCCCTGTGCTCCTCCCTCAGGGCTGGGCTCCCTCCTGCTGCCACCTGCCACTTGTCTCTTTGTGGAAAGAGGCTGGGGATGTGGTAGGAATTCGGTGTCAGTTTCACGGGCACCCAGCCCTGGGTCTGCAGCCCCACTGTGGCCCCGCAGCAGCCAGGCTTCTGCGGAGAGGCTGCGGGGGTGCCTGGGAAAGGGCACCCTGGCCCCAGTCAGCACATGTCTGGGACGCTGAGCCCTGGGGCAGCCGCTCTGAGTCTCTCCTGCCCTCGGAGCAGGCGGGGAGGCCCAGAGGAACGCGCTCGCTGAGATTTCTAGAGCTTCCTATTTGCCCGAACCAGCCTGTTCCCACAAATCCCAAAATAGAGTCCCTGGCAGAGACATGAACTCTGAAATGCAGAGACAGCTGCAAAGAAAAATAGTGGAAAGGGACCGGCAGGAGAGCTGTCTGCTTTCGCCTCGAGTCTCAGAAGGTTCCCTGGAGCAGGCAAGGGCATTCAGAGGTCACTGTTCTCAGCACCACCCCAGTCTCCAAATAGACTTAAAATTATGCCTTGTTGAGAGGTACGATAAACTGCTCAGGAAGCTCTAGGGAGAGGCACGATAGCTTTTCCTTTGGGGGAAAAATTATTTGCAGTTTCTTCACCCCCTGGAAGTTCTTTTCTGAGTCTAACTGAAAGCCCTCATGTTGCATCTGTCCCTCATCATCCTCCCCTGTGTCCTTTTGGCTTCCTCCTCTTCTGAGTTACGTTCCCCCTTATGTTCTAGCCGATTAAGTCAAAATAGCCTTTTAATCTACATTTGCTAAACAACTACTGTGGGCTGAGCGCTGTGGCGGGAACAGGGTAGCTAGACACGGGCCCCGTCTTCACGGAGATGACAGCTACAGAAACACCAGGTTAGCGGACAACAAGAAAGAGGAAGAGAAACGGAAACAGAATGTCTTGTTTGTTTGTTTCGTGCTTATAGGTGCCAGGTGCTGATCTGAGTAATTTGCAAGCATTCTATCCATCTCAGTATGCAGCTCCACAACCGTAGTAACTGTTACCATCTTGCTTTAATAGATTAGGAAACCGAGGTCCAAAAAGTAAAAGAACCTTGCCCGAAGTCAGATGGCCAGAACGGAGAGAAGCCAGGCTTGTACTCCTAGGAAAGGCACCGAGTCGCTTTCTGGTTCCTGTGGCTGGGAGCCGTGGCAAGCTCCCTGAGCCTGTTTCCTCATCTTTCAAGTGGGAATCATGCCCCAGTTCAGGAGAGGATCAAATCATGTATTTAAAGTGTTCAGTAGGGTTTTCTGACACCGGGAAGTGTTTGCAATAACCAACATGATGAGTGTGTAAGTTCATTATTGCTGTGTGACAAACCATCCTAAAACATAACCATTTATTACTACAAGTCCTAGAGTTGGCTGGGTGTTTCTGCTGGTATTGACTGGGGATGCTGTGTGGTTCATGGGGTTCTTCTGGTCTTGACTGGAGCTCACCCAATGGGCCAGCTGTGGGCTGGTCTTCAGTGGCCTTAGCTCTGATAGCTAGCTCGCCTCCTTAGAGACCGAGACCTGTCTTGACCTCAGCAGCTTAGCCCAGGCCTGTTCTTGAGGCCACCACAGGGGTCTGAGAGCGTTCATGGAAAGAAACACCTGAGTGTTTATTCAGGCCTCTCATCACTCATATCGTTTGCTCCTGTCCTGTTGGCCAGAGCACGTCACATGGCTGAGTCCGGAGTCAGAGGAGAGGACAGAGTGACGGGGGCCATTGGAGCCACCCTTTAGTAATGATGAGCACTTAAGGGCACTTCTTATGCAGTAGGCACCTGCCATTGCTTGATTGGTGGGGTCATGTCATGATTGTTATCAATAGGGTCCTGGTAGCTACTACAGAACTGGGAGGGGACCGAACTGAACGCGGCTTCTTGCAAGAAAAATCATTTCATCGGGGCCTTGAAGGCCAAGTGAGATTTAGAATGTAGGTCGGCAGCAATTACCGAAAGAGAAGCACCCGCGTGGTGGCAGTGGGAGAGGTGGCCCGGGGAACAGAGGGCCTCGGAAGAAGGAGCACTGACACCAAGATTAGCTGTGTGACTGCGGGCAGGCGGCAGAACCTCCCTGTGCCTCAGTCTTTCCATCTGTAAAATGGAGATGATAATCATACCTGCCTCTCGGGTTGTTGTGAAGGTTTTGTCATTTAATACTCGTGAAGTGCTTAGAATAGTGCCTGCCACACAGTCAGGGTTTAATAAACATCCACTATGGTTATTACCAGCGAGGGGGAGTTAAGTTGTCCAAAGCCACACAGCTAGTCACTGGCAGAGCCGGGACTCCAACCCAAGCCTGTCTGATGCCCAGAGCCACACTTTTTCAAAGCTTAACCTGAGCAGCTGAGATGGAAGGAGACCCTCCCTTCCTGGGCCCTCTTCTCCTGTCCCCAGTTGCCCCCAGCACAAGTGCCCCTGTGTGCCACCTCCCCCCTGGGTCAGGGCTCCCAGCCAACCGGGCATGAGCTTGCTGAGTCCCCTTCCTTGAAAAGGGACAGACCTCTGTGTGGAGGGGACCGAGGCCCGCAGCAGCGTGGCCACCAGCCTCAGGCAGGCTGCTTTGTGCGGTGTCACGGTGACAGAGACCAGCCCAGGCCTGGCGAGCCTGGACACTGTCTGCTGCAGGCTTGCCCAGAGCACCCCGGGGCAGGCCTCCAGTGCCAAGGCAGAGGCGACAAGCAATGCGCGAAGGAGTGGGCCACCAGCCGGGCAGCCAGGAGTAATAATAACGGGTCACATTGTTGACTGCACTGTAGGCCCTGGACTCCTTACAAAGGGTACCTTGTACATCCCTCACGTAGTGAGGGCTTTCTCATGGGTTCCTTTTTGTTTGTTTAAAATATTTTTAATATTTTGCAATCAAACATATAGTACTTTTTAAAAAGTTGTTTTTATTGCTTTTTAGAGAAAAAGGAAGAGAGATGGAAACATTGATGGGAGAGAAACATCATCCAGTCTGCAACCCGAACCAGTGACCTCAGTCACTGAGCCACAATGGCCAAGCTCCTGGGTTCCTTTTTATAGATGAGGAAACCAAACAAGGTTCAGAGAGGTTAAGGTATTTGAGCCAGGTCACACAGCTTTAAGGGGCGGAGCCAAGATTCAAAGCCAGTTGTGAATGGTTCCAAAGTCTGTTTGTTACTCCATGCTACAAAGCCTTTCCTGGTTGGTGGCTCTGAACACTTTTTTCTTCTGGTTTCAATCCCGAGGGCCAGCTGAGCATGAGCAGTTACTGAGCGCAGCCATTGAAAGAACACTGAGGCCCTCTGGACCCTTAATGCAAACGCTGCAAATCACATGCAGAATTGCCTCTTCAGAAAACTGTAGACCGGTATTCCCCAGGTTTTAGATATTTAAACATCACTTGTCGATTCATAAAACTTGCATTATTACTTGCTAGTATTTATTTTCTTTAAACTCGGTTTATTTTTCTGAACTTAATTTCACCCAAAAAAAGGGGGAAATTGAAGTAGTACCATAAATAGAAAACCATTACCACTTACCATACATAGAAATGAAACCTAGAAATAGATGCAATAAAAACCCTGCAGTTGTCCTAAATCTTAGATGGGGTGGTGTGATCTTCCCAAAGCTTGGAGTGGGAGGGTCTCTCTCTCTCTCTCTCTCTCTCTCTCTCTCTCTCTCTCTCTCTCTCTCTTTCATTTTTATTTAATAAGAAAGGAATAAAGTAACCATTTAAAACAACCGTTTCTATTACAGGCCTGCAGGCCAGAGGTCTCTGTGGAGCAGGCTAGATCCCTTTCTGGGGGCTCTGGGAAGAATGGTCCTTGCTCGTTCAGTGCTGGCAAAATTCAGTTCCACATGGTTGTAGTCGACACTTCCTGGCCGCTTGTCCACTGGGGGCCACTCCGGTCCTTGCGCATGTCCTGCTTCTGAGGGCCAGCCACAGGCCATCCTACCTGGTCAGCTGCCAGCTTTCTGGCCTCTGCAGCCAAGGCAGGTGTTTAGATATGGAGATTAGACAGGTCCTGTCTGGGTAATCCGACGGCCTCCCATCTCAAGGGTGTGTCCTTCATCACGCCTGCAAAGTCTCTTTTGCCAGGTAAGGTAACATGTGCACAGGCGTGGGTGTCTTTGGGGGCTTTGGCTCCGTCTACCACAGGACACCAGCACCAAACAGACTTTCTTCCTGGTAGAATCAGAGAGGGAAGGAATGAGGGAGGGGAGGTGGGAGGAAGGGGGGATAGGGAAGGGGAGGGTGGGAGAGAGGTCACCATTCACCGAGTCACTCAATGTAATGTAAAGTTCCGTCTCTGGACACCTTAAGAGGATCCCCTGGACAGCGCCTTGCTGTCATACGTGGGTAGCTTTGGAAGTCCCGGAGCAGAGTCCACTTTTCCCTCGCCCAGCCGCCTGGCCTGGGCCTGGCCATGCGCGCCTCCATCTGGAACAGGAAGGAAGCAATGAAATGTCTCAGACTCCCCAAGAAGCTTTCGTTCAAGGCCACGTCTTCCTTCCAGGCCCCTAGAGCCCCCCAAAGCTCTCCTGGCTCAGAGTTGGCTCCTTCTGGCTTCACTTCCTGCTCGATGCCGAAGGCGTCCCTCCTGGCACGCTGCACCCCCTGTGCGCCGTTCCCCAGGCCACGTGAAGGCAGTAACCCAGCCTGGGGCCTGGGGAGACCAGCTGTGTGTGTGTATGTGTGTGTATGTTTGTGTGTGTGTGCGTGTGTGTGGAAGGTGTTGGGTGGCTGGCTTCTTTCTCTAACAGCCCTGGTCTCTCGCCCTTTGCTAATTACTTTGATCCTTTGCACTTTATAAAAAAGCCCCACAACACCAATTGGTCCCCTCTGGCTTTAACCTTGCAACCCAGTTGGCCCTTGTAAAAAGCGGGGGTGGGTGCCCGAGAGAGGCCTTGTAGGAGCGCGCGTGCCCAGCGCACACACTCCCCAGACCTGTGCCGGTCCTGTAGTGATGTGCTCCCAGGACCCTCGCTAAAAGGGACACATAAAACCCTTTCACAAGATGGCAGTGCTGCGTGCACGGCCCCCTCCATCAGGCACCGTTCATCTGTGAGGTCCTCGCTTGTTAATAGGTTTTCCTTCCAGGTCCGGCTTCTGCAGCCGTGGCTTCATCCTGCCCCTGCTTCCTGCAGCCCTGGGCAGCCTCATCCCACTCCCAGCCCCGTCCTGGCCCTGCCCCGGGCAAATCCTCCCTCCACCTGCCCTCGCTCCTTTGGCCCAGTGAGTCTGCCATCGGAGCAGACTGAGTGTGGCTCTTAGGAATTCCTGAGGCCAGAGGTAGAAAAGGAAGCCGGTTGAATGAGATGAGAATTAGGAAGATAGCCCTGTGGGGAGTGTCTGTAGGAAGCAGGGTTTTTCTCCTGAAAAAAAAAAAAAATAATAAGCATAGGTATGGCCCAAACCCCACGTTTGTGTCTTCCAGCATAACTGCGTCCCAGCCTGGTTGACACACACATTTGCACCAGCACCATCATTGCTTATGAGAGAGTCCTAAAAGTGGAAGATTCTTCACTTTTTGAAAATATACTCAATTCAAGGCAATCCTTATTATAGAATATATTTACTCGTGTCGGCTCTTAATGGTGGCAAGGTACTCCCAAAATTAGCGCATTATAAAATGCCCATTTCTTTGCTCACAACGCTTCCCATCAGCTTTTGAGCGGAGTTCAGCTGGCAGTTCTCAGGGTCTCGCTGCGGGGTTGGAGGGGTGCTGGCTGATCCAGGGGAGCTGCTGCAGGGTGTCTATGGGTCCTGCAGTGGTCTCTCATCCTCCAGGACAGCTCAGGCTCACGGTCATGGCGGTGGCGTTCTTAGAGAACATGAAAATGTGCCAGGCCTCTCAAAGCCTGGGCCCGGGCTGCCCCCCAGTTCCGTTGTATTTTATCAGCCCCCAAAATCACAGGCCAGCTGGGTTTAAGGACGGAGCAGCGTGTCCAGGGCTGGAGGAGAGATGCCGCCGGCCCATGGCAAAGCGCATGGCCGCTGGGCCAGGGGAAAGACCAGGGTCATTTTACAATCAAACATGGTCCATTTCCCATTGCTCTTCCCCAGAACTCTAGTGCCATGAGTGGATTGTAGGGGCTACAGGGAATAATGGAGCATGTGAGCAAAGAAGCTGTGAAAAGCTGGGCTCCATAGAGCGAATAAGTTTTAGTGCAGACCTTCTCAGAGCCTTTAGTCACCACAGTGCCCGGTGAGCCTTCAAGAGCGGGAACCAGCAGGCGGTCCGGGTAATCTCCAGATTCTTGAGCGGATTGCCGTTGGGAGGAAACATCTCCGCGAATTCCAGTCCTGCCCATGCATTTGGGGCAATGCTCCCAGGATGACGTGCATCTGGATGTCTTGCTGTGGCGAAGATAAAAGGCAAACTAACAGGAAAGCCTTTCTCACCTGCGCCCAGCGGTCAGCAGTGGTTACTGCTCTCCTGCTCTAGAGGGGGAGATGCTGTCACCTTAGGAATTTACTCCCGGAGAAGAGCTGGGCTGGGAAGTTTATCAACTTGGTGATACGTAAAACAGCCAAGACGCCTCCCCGCAAAGGCGGACGCCCTGCAGCGGTGCTTTGGGATATTTCTCATCTATATTTATTGTCTGTGTGTGCCTGAGCTCCCCCAAGTTCCTGCCTTTCTTTCAGAAACTTCACGTTATACCAGAAGCATTTTGTAAAGATCCGTTCAGTGGTAGCTCCGCGCCCGGCCATATGGATGTAATATTTTGCCTAATAACAGCCCCTCCCCTAAGCTGGCTATTTATCATTTGGAATCAGAGCTCCTATCACCTAAGAGAGCTGAGTTTGTTTGGTTTGGTTGTTTTGTTCCAGAGCAGAAAGGTCATGGGGTAATTGACACGTAGCGTTCCTCTGCGCCTGCGCTTCCCGGCACAGTGGGCGAGCGAGATTGGAATCAGTAAGATGGGGCCAGTTTACATTTCCATTGCTGGGGTCCCAGCTGGAGGAGGGAGAGGAGGATCCCTCCCATGTTTGCAGATAAATTGCGCTTGTGGTCTAGCCAAACTGCACGCAGGATTCGGGTTTGGCTCGGTCTGAGGTCTCACTCCCAGCTGTTAAATCCTCTCCAAACCACAGGCCAAATGACTGCGTTTGGGGACTCTGAATCATTCATCTCACTCCTATTTCTTACCTACCTCGAACCCAGAAATCATAGAAGAAGACCTATTCTTAGTAAATGGGTTTTCTGGGTTTTTAGAGTTGAGAGAGCTCAGGAGAAGGAAGGGAAGAAAACCCCAAACCATAGCTGGTGTCGAATCAAGCATGTGTGTCGTCCCTTTTCTTTCCCTTGGACTAGAGGCGACTTTTCCACAGTTCCTGGAGAGGGGCTCCGCCGGCGGCGTTCCCACAAGTCCGATCTGAGGACGTCTGAGGTTAGGACACAAATTGGGAGCCTGGTGAATTCTCTCACTCGTGTCATGTCCAGGCAGGTCTAACATCTCCCCGATTTCTCAGTGTTCTTCGATGCCTTCAGGGCACAAGGCCAATAGTTTAAAGGATCTGAGCCTCAGTTTCTTCCTCTGCAAAATGGGGAGGTGTTGTAAATAAATAAAGCCAAGCTAGCAGGTTAATGTGCTGACACTGTTCTAATGAAAACGCGATCACGTCTCATTAAAACCCTGTAGCACAAGCTGTGTGGCGACCCCATGACAGCTGAGGAAACGTAAGACAGTGAAACTGTAGAAAGTACCACGTGCAGTTCCTGGCACCCCGTGGGCCCTCAGTATGCCAGGCGATCTCTAAGGTCCTGAGCCATCCATGCATCCTGGGGGGTGGGCACCGCTCGCTTAACCGTCTGATTGCTCCACAGAGTAAGCTCTGGGAGGACGGGGATGGTGTCCAGGCCGCCATTCAAAGTGTCCCCAGGTCCCAGGCCAGGTCCTGGCCCGCAGTGGCGGCCCTAGGAGAGTTTATTGAATGGAGTAAATGAATGAATGAAGTCCAGGCTGTTAGTAAACTGGTTCCCTGTCAGCACCCTTAGCCTAAGCTCTACCTCAGGCCTCCAGTCTCTCACCTGGTCAGGTACTCAGGGCTTTTCAGGGAAAGAACCCATATAAGCCTGGCCAGTGTGGCTCAGTGGTTGCATGTCGACCTGTGAACCAGGAGGTCACAGTTCAATTCCCAATCAGGGCACATGCTCGGGTTGCAGGCTCAATCCCCAGTAGGGGGCATGCAGGAGGCTGCTGATCAGTGATTCTCTCTTATTGATGTTTCTCTCTCTGCCTCTCTCTTCCTCTCAAGAACATTCAGATCAGGAAGGAAGGAAAAAACAGGGTTCAAGAGAACTCTTTAATATGTGTTGTGTGTATGTTTTCTTTTATTGATTTCAGAGAGGACAGCCAAGGACAAGAAAAGAGAAAAGAAGTGGTGGGAGACAGCAATTCTTGCCTTTTTTTTTTTTTTTTTTTTTTTTGCTTTAATTTGCAAAAGACAGCAAGACGGGAAAATGTGCCTCTGATTATGACCCCTCTGTGCTTCCTAAAAGCTTCTTTCTGAACTTTTAAGTCTCCTCAAGTTTCAAGTCCTCTCTTTTTCTCTCCCTTGTTCTTTTTTCCTCTATTTAAACTAATCTAAAAAAGCCATAAAAAGCCTCTGACACTATAAATTCCCCTGTAAACCCTGGTTTTATAGGTTTAATTGCCCCTTTTTACAACGCTGCGTGCCTGGGTCCTGAAACACTTCAGTTTTGCAGGACAAGTTCAAATTCATAGCAAGAGTCTGGGCCACCCCGCGCGGGGGGCTGGAACGCTGGCAGCCCACGGGCACCTGGTTCTGGCCTCGGCAGAACAGTTTCTTCTCAGGCAGCTCAGGTGACCCAAGTGGCCAATGCGAGGCGTTGTTCCTAAGTGAGAGGGTCGCCGCCGTCATAGAAAATGCTAAGTCCTCTGAGGTCACCTGAAGGCCCAGCCTTGGTTCTAGTTGGAGAAACTCCCACCAATGCAGTGTTGACACCGTCGCAATGTTCACTGTGGCCAGAGGAGTAGAGAGCTTAGCTCAAGCACCGGTAACTATGCACATGGATCTCACGTGTTTGATCCTCGCTAAACCTTGTAGGTGGGACCACCACTGTTACACTTGCTACAGGAGAACACGCCCCGGATCAGAGACTGAAATCATTGTCCTAAGCTCACACAGCAGGACGGGGAGCGTGGGGAGGAGAGCGAGGCCCTCATCTTGGACGTACAACTCCAGGGGCACCAAAAGCCTGAGGCATCAAGCAATAGTTTAACAACATCAATCTGACAAACTACGTCTCTCAGCCGGCCACCTGGTTTTGTAAATAAAGTTTTATTAGAACCGGGGGTGGGATCAGGGCGAGTCGAGTAAGGCCGGAGTTATAGAAATGGAGGGTTGGATCCTGTCTTTATGGAAACTTTTGAAGTTTTCTTCAGCGTGGATTCTGTGAGTTCATTGTGGTGTTTGAGATGCCGCATTGGTATTATTGATACTGACTCTGAGGTTTCTCGGTGCCCCCGTACATGTCACAGCCAAGGAGAGGGCCGCCGCTGCGCCACCCCGGTGCTGGCCCTATCCCATGTTTGGGAGCTCTGAGCACAGCGTGCCGATCTGTTCCCCAGGAGTCCCCAAGGTGACCGGAAGTGGTGGCCAGCAGGCCACACTCGTCCCAAGTGTAGTCCCTGCGCGCTGTGCTGGGCGGCGGGTTGGGCAGGTCTTCCCCGCAGACCTCATCAGGCGGGGGGCGGGGGGGGGGGGGCGTCTCCTGTGTAAACTGGGAACAGCCAGTGGCCTCCAGTGTAATCACCCCCACACCCCAGAAACGCGGTGTGCTCCCAGTCCCTTCGGTCTTCGGAGGGGCGGTGGGAAGGCCTTCCCGGCCACCTTCCCGCCCCTGCACAGTGGCAGGCCCGCGGTTCAGGTCTGTGGGCACTTCCCCGCTGGCATTCACCACCTTCATGCCGGAGCCCAGGGCTGCCGTCGTGGGAGGGCCGGGACTTCTGGCCTCGTCCGAGCTTCTGTCCTGCAGGTCCTCCTCCGGTTCCTCGCGCACGCTGCCCTTTCTCCTCAGGACCTTTCCCTTGACCCTGACAGCCTCCCCTCGCCGTGGCCACCAGCTCCCTCTCCTCCTGCACGTGCCTGTTCATTCACCTCCCTCTCAAAGGCTTTCCTTAGGGGCTCCTCACCTGCACCCCGCCTCTCCTGGGCTGCTGTGCGCACTTCCTTACTGAGATGGAGGAGTCACGTCTGTGGGTCCCACCACAGGCTGTTAAGCTCCAAGCGGCAGGTCCAGGGTCAGGCTTGTCACTGCCACGTTGCCGTGACCATCAGACATGGAGAGCAGCAGGGACTCGGTAAACATTTGCTGCTGAGCAAGTGACTGTTCTGTTGCTCTTCCCCTCCTGTGCAGAGGGGCTCCCCAGTGGAGAAGGAGTGCGGTTTGATTTGAAAGGGTCCCTGATGTTGGGTTGTGATTCCGAGATACCATCTGGGGCCCCGTTAGGGAGGACGCAGCACACTGGAGTTTGTCCAAGGCCCAGGCCTCCGCGCGCTGAGAGATGAGAGGCATTCTTACTGACCACTGAGCCAGGGAAACGGAGACCGGTCTGGTCTTTTCATCTCAGTCAAGAGATCGGAATCTCCGACAGCACAGATTGTCCGCCCTGCCTGCGGGTCTGCCTTCGACGCGGGGGCCAGAGGAAAAGCCTGGACATTCCCCAAACCCACTGAGGTTTTACTGGGAGCCACTCTCCAAGGAAGGCCTGATCCTGCTTTGAGGAGGAGGATGATGTCACCGTCAGGAATGAGAGGCACCGAGAGACACTCGCTGATGCACATGCCTGGTTAGAAAGGAACTAAGCCCCGAGCGTTTAACGTGTCAATGTGGAGTCGCCAGGCCGGTCAGCGTTCCTGAGACGCATCTGCAAAGCTCGCATATGGGGAGTGAGCACATCCTGGAGACAGCTCTGTGGACTGGGCCTGGGTCCCCACTCCTGTCTTCCTGCCCCGTCTGGAAGCAAACAAACACTCCCAGACACTCTGGCTTTTGGATGCTGGAGGAGGCAGATAAGCGATGGGGCCCAGGTCTGAAAGGCCTAGAAGGAAAGACTCACTTTTCCCCTGTCCCCCACTTGGTAAATGTTAGCGTTAGTTCTGCGAGCTTGGATAACCTATTCAAAACTCAGGAAAAAACAAATTTTGTTTTAAAAATATGTAAACTCCCTGGTTGGGATCTCCACCACAGTTTTGCAAGATGGTACCATTGGGGCAAATGGAGTGAAGGGTACATAGGATTTCTCTGTATTGTTGCTTAGAACTCCATGTGGCTTTATGATGATCTTAAAAGGTTTAATTTTTAAAAAACTCACTTCCTTAAGAGAACTCTCTCTCTCTCCCCTGTTTTCTAAATTAGTCCTACCGAGAAGGGACCTACCCTGACCGGTAATAACTATTGGTAGGCTCTCCTGATGGTTACATATTTCAAATATCACCTCTAGATATTTCTGTTCTTATGGTAACCTAGACTCCTTCTTCAAACGCACTTGTCAAAAATGCAATTACATCATTGGAAATGCTTTCAAAGTGTGTATCTCCTGATAGACTACAAACTCCATGAGGGTAGGGACCAAGATGTCTGGCTAGTCATCTCCCCAGTGCCCAGCCCATGCCTGGCATATAACAGGCCCCAGTACATAGCTGTCAAGTACACAAAAAGAACTATTACTTGGAAGAAACAATAGCAGTGTTGTTAGCAACAAAGATCTGAACTCAAATAAGCCCCCTTTTTATGCATCTGGGATTCCCAGGCAAAGTTCCACAAAGATCTTTGGATTGGTTGGTTTGCTCTGTTCAGAATCTAGCATTCCCTTAGGGCTTTTTCCCGCCCACCATTCAGTGTTGGCCACAGTGACAGGTAGGCATCTGATGCCCATGAAAAGTGTCTTCAATCAGCTTTTCCATAATGGCCTTCCAGGCCGAGTTCTCTTCTCCTTCTCCACCCCTCTGTCGCCTAGAATGCCAATTTTATGGTATCTGCATCTTTTTAATCTTTAGATAAAGGGTTTGCTTTTGCTGGAATCTATCACAGAGCAGATCCATGAGAGGAAGTAAAGGTCAGTGTTAAGTGCAGGCACCTGGATGTCTTCCGGTTCTGCTGCAACGTGTGTGGTCTGCAGCAAGTAACTGAGCTTCTTTGTGCCTTGGTGACCTCGTGTGTAAAATGGGGCTAATAGCAGTAACTGCGCAAAGGGCTCTGGGAGTGTTAATGGAGTTAGTACACGCCAAGAGCTCAGACCAGTAACACCACATTAAGCATTTGACAAATGCCAGCTGAAGACACTATTTGGAGCATTTCAGAGTCCTCATGGCATGAGGACTGGCTGGTTTCCTCCCCAAAGCTGAGCTAACTCAGTTTGAAATTTTGGTTCCACCACAAAAGTCAAATTCAGTTCTCTTGGTGAAAGCGCTTAAATTCGGCTATTTCCTGTCCTAATTATAGGCTTGTTTCAGCTGATGTAACCCTTGTTTTCCATTAAACGTACTCAAGAATGTCTGGGTTGATTATTTCTTTGTCTGAGTCCTTAACAAATTATTGAATATTTATCCAGTTCCAGGAATTCTACTAAGTGCTTAAATACATTATTTTACTTTATCCTGTTTAATCATAATCCTGATTCTGAAATCATCAGCATTTAAAAAAATGTATCAAGCACTAATTGTTATATGAAGTATCTTAGGTCATTAACCCTTGGGAGGGCCCTACCAAGTAGATAATATTATTACGTTCAAGACTGGCTAAGCTTCCCAAGAGCACAGAGTTCATTGCTGGTGAAACTGATCTGAAGGCAGGTCTGGCTGAAGCTAGAGCCTCCAGTGTATTCCGCCATCTCCACCCTATTAACTAAGAATAAAAATGCAAATAATTGTTGTGTGCAAGAGCAATGTGTAAAATTCATACCCGAAGTTATCAATGATTTTCTAGAGAGTGAGTGAGGCTTTTGCACAATTCAGGAGTGAGAGAGAGAGAGAGAGAGAGAGAGAGAGGGAGAGGGAGAGATTTTTGGTATTTCCCTTTTTTTAAGTCAAAGGTTATACTCAAACTGCTGTGGATCACAGATACATCCATACTTTAGGCAAATTTCTTCAACGACTATTCATCATGTTTTTTGTAAATTAGATTAAAGTTTTAAGTAGAGGGTTTAGCTACTTTACAAAACTATATTAAAAGAACATGTATTACTCATTTTGGGAAAATTAAATGGAAATTTAAGTAGAGGGCTCAGCTATTTAAAAAACTATAGTGAAAAAAGATGCATCACTCATATTTTTATAAATTAGATAAAAATTTAAGTAGAGGGCTTAGCTATTTAGAAACTATATTAAAAGAACATGTAGCATTTGTTTTTTGAAATTAAATGAAAATTGAAGTAGAGTTGTTTCACTCATTTTTTTTGTAAATTAGATAAACTTTTAAGTAGAGGGTGTAGCTATTTTTTAAAGACATAGTGCATCCCTATGGCGGCGGGGGGGGGGGGGATTTTTATAATGTAAATAATCATCTTTCTGTATCAGCCCACATTCCTACATGCATCTAATTTTTAC
Organism: Plecotus auritus; assembly: GCF_963455305.1. Lineage (NCBI taxonomy): Eukaryota > Metazoa > Chordata > Mammalia > Chiroptera > Vespertilionidae > Plecotus > Plecotus auritus. The sequence goes on from NC_137779.1 coordinate 9,578,589, forward strand.
TCTTGGATTCGCTCATATTAGGTGCCTCACCGGTATGTCCCCGTAAGTAGGTGAGTTGCGGGGTCGGGGGGGGGGGGGGCCTTGCCTGTTTTCTATACCCGACACCATGGAATAGAGTTCCAGCATTTGCTCTGGTGGCTCAGGCCAGCCGAGCACACGTGTAGATTTTGCTTCTCGCGGTTTCTAACCGCCTGCCTGCATCCCTCACCGTTTTTCCTGGGCGGGAAACCCAAAGGGGCAGCAGACAGCCATCGCAGGAGGGTCCTGGTCTCCCTCTCGCTGGAAGGGGCTCATTCAGGCAGCCCCATGTGGATGGCCTCGTTACCCACCAGGAAAGGCGGTCCTGAAAGCAAGCCCGCTCGGCCCCCATTGTTCCCGCTCTCCCTTCCTCTGTGCTTTCTCGCCAACTACATTCCACGGCAGAAAAATCAGTCCGCACCGAAAGGGGGGGAAACCCGGCTTATTTTCACCAATTTTTTTTGTTTTGTTTTGTGTTTTGGGATCAGAAACACAGGACTTCCCAAATCAAGTTAAGTGAGTCCCAGATGTGGACTCATTCCAAATGAAAAACACACCCGTCATCGCGGGCAGAGCTCTGCGTCAGGAACCGATGATTGCTGCGTCTGATACAAGGGCATTTCTCCCGAGAGTTGGTCCCAGACGGTGGAGAGAAGAATGGGGCAGATGAAGGGCTGGCGTGCCTCCCCTCCCCCCTGGGGAGGAGATGGGCGGAATTCAGGTTAATTAGGTTTGGGGGTCACTGGCTAGCCAATCGGAAGAGTGCAAGGCATCTTTGAATACTGCAGAAGGGTGGCTAGCATGGAGGCTGACACGTGTTGAGGGCTGGCTTTATTCATGAGAAAGAACTGAACCCATGTTACACACTCCAGACATGCACTGCCAGGGACAAAAAAAATCCTCAAGAAATGAGTGATGCTCACACGGGTGGACATTCTGGAGGATTCTTTTTCCAAGGGAGAATGGTGTTAGGGCAGGCAGGATGCCCAGACATGATGTGTGGTACACATTAATATATTTCTTTTAGCCCTGGCTGGTGTGGTCCAGTGGATAGAGCATCTGCCTGCACACTGTAAGGGTCTCAGGTTCGATTCCAGTCAAGGGCATGTACCTGGGTTGTAGGTTCGATCCCTGGTTCTGGTCAGGGCACGTACAAGAGGCAACCAATTGATGTGTCTCTCTCACATGAATATTTCTCTCTCTCTCTCTCTCCCCCTCTCCCCCCTCCCTTCCATTCTATCTAAAAATCAATGAAAAATATATATATTACTTTTTTTAAAAATATATTTTTATTGATTTCAGAGAGGAAGGGAGAGGGAAGAGAGAGATAGAAATAACAACGATGAAAGAGAATCATTGATTGGCTGCCTTACGCTTGCCCTATACTGGGGATCAACCCCACAATCCAGGTAAGTGGCCTGACCAGGAACCTCCTGGTTCATAGGTCAATGCTCAACCACTGAGCCGCGCCAGCTGGGGTAGATAGGTGTGTGTGTGTGTGTGTGTGTGTGTGTGTGTGTGTGTACACACATGCATATTAGTTTTAAAGGCCAGGAGGGCCTTTGGGCAGCCTTTGAAGCAGGCATTAATTTCCAAAGCCTGGTCAGAACCATGACATGTCACATATGTCACATGGAGTTTCTTCTAGTGTGGGGCCAAAATAAGAATGCGGGACCGTGTAACCAAAAACATCGCTTGGTGAAAGATGCTTCTTTTAGCGACTACGATTCGCATTTTCATCAATGTCATGCTGCCTGTGGACAAACACAGCCATTTAAATGTGTTTCTTTTGTCTCCTCGTAATAGGTTTGATTTTACATTTCTTGCCATCTGGTTTGTGGAAGGGAAATATGGAAGTACTTTTACTCTCTGTGAGTCTTAGGAGCTTAGTCAAGGATGCGATCCTTCCCTTTTAACTGAACTGGACTCTAACCCAGATTTCCACCCCCCGCACCCCCCGGGCAGACCATTGGGATATGTCTGTGGGGCTCTTGCCTTTTCTTAAGCTGTCATGTAATCCCGCATAATGACGTTAGGATGAGCATCTCGGCCATTGCTTCCAGAGCACACGCGGCGCCCTACCTAGCAAAGCATCCCATAGCATCACAACAGCGCTTAGGAAAGCAAATTGAGCCGGATGAGTTAATGTCGCTTTGTGGTCATTATAGTTCTCAAATTGGCCCCATAATAGCAATAATTGCTAGCATGCATTCAAAGCCAGCACTCTGCTGAGACAAAAATACACTTTCCCATTTAGCCTCAGGTCAATCCTATGGAGTTACCAGGGAGCCCATTTTGCAGAAGGGGAAACTGAGACTCAGGGCGTGGTGCTGGGATTTGAAATTGCCATCTACGAAGTTGCTTGCATTTTGCTTGTATCTTGTGCTGCTGGTCAGGACATCAGGCCTCTAACAGCCCAGACCAGTAAGTGGAGACCAAGTCCATTATTAGGTTGCCTGACTGTGGGGTCTGACTTTGGATGGAGGCATGTGACGTCAGACCTGGGGTGAGCATAGGTGGGGGGCAGCTAAGGAGATGGAAAAAGAACTGGAGTCTTGATATTTCTAACTAGTTCAATCCACTGCCCCAAACAGACAACTTGGCTTAAAACAGCAGACACTCTCTTGTGTTCTGGAAGTCAAGTTTAAAGTCAAAGTGTCAGCAGGCTGCCCTCCCTCCCAAGGCTCCGGAGGAGGACTCTTGCTTGCTTCGCCAGCTCCTGGTGGCTGCTGGCCTCCTTGGCTCGTGGCTACATAACTCTAACCCAGCCGTGGGCAAACTACGGCCCGCGGGCCAGATCTGGCCCGTTCAGCTGTTCTATCCGGCCTGTGGAGCCAAAAGAGCGGAGGGTTCTCTTGCTCTCCCCTCCGCTCCTTTACTTTGAATTTATATTAGTTCACACAAACACTCCATCCATGCTTTTGTTCCGGCCCTCCGGTCCAGTTTAAGAACCCATTGTGGCCCTCGAGTCAAAAAATTTCCCACCCCTGCTCTAACCTCTGTCTGTGTCTTCTTCTGTCTCTTGTGAGGATACTTGTCACTGGGGTTAGGACCCTGCCTGGGGAATCCAAGATGCTTCCACCTTGAGGTCTTTAACTCAGTGACATCTGTCAAGACCCTTTTCCCAAATAAAGTCACACTCACAGGTTCAGAGGGTTAGGATGTGGCCATACCTTCTTGGAGAGCCCCCATTCAACACACTACATCCTAATGGTCAAATATTAAATCAATGGAATCGCTGAAACCCTAGACTCATAAAATGGGATTCTGTTGAGAAGGTAAAGACAGTGAATTTGAACTTGTTGCATCCCCTTAGCCCTTGGCCTTTGGCCCTACTCGTTACACCCAGGAGACTTCATGGGTAGCCAACCTTTGAGAGCTAGTGCAGCCCAGTAGAAATGGCCTGAGCTTTGGCAAACCCCAGCTGAAATACCGGCTCTGCCATTTTCTAATTCTGGCTTCAGGTAAGGCATTTTACTTCTTTGAGCCTCAGTCCCCTCCTCTGCAAAATGGGACTGATTCTAGTGCCTACCCGGCAAGGTGGCTGGGCAGGTTCACAGAGCGGGAGTTCCGGTTGCACATGGCAGGTGTTAAACTTGGTGTGGCCACTGATCTGTCCACTCATGCATAGTTAGTTGGGCACGTATTTACTTCATATGTATTTCACACAGATTTATTGAGCACCTGCTATGTGCCAGTCAGTCACTGTCCAAGGTGGTGGGATTTAGTTGTGAAGATCAATGGTGCCTAGTCTGATGGTGATTGCATCTAGCATGGGAACATGAACAAAGATGATAAATAATTACAAATACATAGTGAAACCATTTCAGGTAGATGCAAATTTTTCAAACCTGATGCGCAATAGAATGACTGTGAAGGGAAGAAGGGCCACTTTACATAGGGTGGCCAGGGAGGGCCTCTACAGGAGATGGACATTAAGCAGAAACCTTCATGATGAGGAGAAGCACACCGTAGGGCAGAGGGATTGGTGTCCTAGGCCAGTGATTGGCAAACTGCGGCTCGCGAGCCACATGCGGCTCTTTGGCCCCTTGAGTGTGGCTCTTCCACAAAATACCATGGCCTGGGCGAGTCTATTTTGAAGAAGTGGCGTTAGAAGAAGTTTAAGTTTAAAAAATTTGGCTCTCAAAATAAACTTCAATCATACTGTTGATATTTGGCTCTGTTGACTAATGAGTTTGCCGACCACTGTCCTAGGCGAAGGGAACAGCAAGTATGGAGGCCTTGTGGCCTTGAAGATGGCTGCACTTAGTTGTTGATAACAACGATGCCCTTGTCTAGTGGTGTCTTTGTATTTAGAGTGGTATTTATACAAGCACTAGTCGCCTTTCCCACTGTGGTGGTCATTCCCCAATTTTTCACCATGCATTTCTGCTTCTCTGCCTTTCCTGGCCCTGATCCTTGGATGGGGCATGTGAAAAGTGGAAGCAATATGTCACTGCTGGGTAGGAGCATTAGATTATTGCTCTCTTGCTCCGGATGGAGACTGACAGTTTTGAAGATGGTAACTACCCTGGGGATCTGAGTGGCTTGAGTAGAGCCACCCTGCTGATCCAAGGTGTTGATGTGTCACGTGAGTGAGAATCACCTCTAGTTGCTCTAAATCACTGAGTTTCCGGGGCTGTTTGTTACTGCAACACAATCTCACCTACCCTGACTGATACACTCACTTTTGCTGAGTACAATCTTACACCTTGCACTGTAGTCCTCCTGTACCTACTGAGTTTAGGTCACTGTGAGACCCAAATGTCATCTCAGCCCACGCTGCTGTTGTGCAGGCGGGTTCCCACGCCTCTTGCAGACAGGAATGCCTGGAACCCAGAGGGCCTGTGTGAGCAGTGGCAGCTCAAATGAAATAGGAGAAGCAGCTGCCTGCCTTTGCTCCCCTGGCCCAGGCATCCCTCACCAGGGGCCAGGGCTCTGCGATTCCTCCTACACGCGCACCCTCCCTCTCCAACTGCACGAGTCCCTGCAGTGCTCCCTTCGTGGGGTGATGCAGAGCTGCAGCCAGCAAGCCTGCTCCTGGGCCCACAGGGCACTTCTGGGCATTCGCGTTACTCACCCCTGCGATGGGGATAGATTGCAAGTGCATCTGCGATGGACACAGAACGCCAGAGCCAGTGCGCCGTGGCTGCTTTCATACACTGGCAGTCTGAGCAGCGCCAGGCATCTCTCCAGGCTGAGTGAAGTGGGCCAGGTGCGGCCAGCGGCAGAGCTGAGGGTGAGCCCTCCTTCCAAAGGGCAGCCCCCGCCTGTCAGGCCTTCCAGCTCTGCCCGCAGCAGCCAGGCATCTGTGTTCACAGAGAATGTTTGCAACCAGGAGCAAGACCTTCCACCTCTCTGAACCTCAGTTTTCCCATCTGTCAAACAGCACAATAGCAGTAGTGCTCCATTCCCGGGGCTGCTGTGACGCATGCCAGGCACAGAGTAAAGGCAGAATGCAGGAGAGGCCTGTATGTCCTGGTGATGCAAAGATCTGCCAGCACCTCAGCCTCAGGCCTCGTGTGGGACCCCCCTGTGTGGCGTTGGGTGGGGCCTCCCTTCCATGGGCTTCGGCCTAAGAAGCGTCCTCCAGCCCGGCCCTCGGGAATCCACCTCTTGAAACCGACAGTTTAGATACCCAACAAGGCTTCATTGTTCCCACCTCCCCAGGAACGCTGTTCCCCTGCGTGCACCTTGGAAGCACTTCGCTGTGATCTTGTGTGCGCTGCCTTTTCTGTGTGCGGCCCGGGACAGCGGGGCCGCCCTGGACACCCGATCTCCAAACCCTGCATTCTAATCACGCTGCTTCTTAGACTCAGGCTCACCCATAAATCGTTTTTAATGACAGTTTGAGAAGAAAGAAGTCGCGAAGCAAATTTTACATGACGTTCTCATCACCAGCGACATTTAATATCCTAACTCAGTGGTTGGCAGACTGCGGCTCGCGAGCCACATGTGGCTCTTTGGCCCCTTGAGTGTGGCTCTTCCACAAAAGACCACGGCCTGGGTGAGTCTATTTTGAAGAAGTGGCGTCAGAAGAAGTTGAAGTTTAAAAAATTTGGCTCTCAAAAGAAATTTCAATCGTTGTACTGTTGATATTTGGCTCTGTTGACTAATGAGTTTGCCGACCACTGTCCTAAATCAAATGCTTTATGGCGTCGCATCGCGGGCCTTCGGGGGAATGAAGGTAACCTGTTATTTTTTTATTTTTATTTTTTTTGCCTTTTGTGCACCTTTTGTGTGCTTGGGGTCACTCCGTTTGGGGATTCCTGGCTGTTATGCTTGGGGGTTCGTTTTGGGGGGAGTTAGGATGCTCAGAGGGTCCACCGGGATTCTTGGGGAACTGTTACACAATGAGGCGGCCTGTGTGTGGATCCAGAGCTGGTAATATGAGAAAGTTATGAGAATATAAGCCAGGCGTGATCTGGGGTTCCTCGCCACTCACCTGAGGGGCCCCTTCCCTCGCAGGGAAGCCGATATGGTGAAAATCAAACCAAAGCGACAGAAATAAAAACAGGCCCTGCCTCACCCCTCCCCACAGCCCAGCGTCTGCTCCCGTTCCCTTCTGTCTGACAAATATTTCTGGGCGTTTCCTATGTGCCGCCGTGTGCCTGAACCAGAGCTCACGCAGGTCAGCGCAGTGCTGTGTGCGTCCCTCAAATCCAGCCATCCGTGTGTAAGTGCCCACTGCACACGGGGCTCCGGGGTGGCAGCTCGGGTTGCAGCCTTCGAAGAGTCAGACACACAAAGGAGCCCAAGGTGAGCTCCGGGCCACGGAGGCGCCTGGAACAGTGCCTGGCATGTAGTATGTGCTCTGGGCCCTCTTTTTATTCCCTGATGCCATGGGGGCAGCTCTAGTACACATCCCAGCCAGCTCACTGGAGGCGGTAATCCACATTCGCACGAGAGACCCGTGGCTGAGCCGCAGGAAGACTCCTGGAGGACTTGGCTTCCTCTCCTGCCTTTGCTTTCCTGGGAGGGAGCCACGGGAGAGACCTCTTCGCTATTCGCACGTGGTCGCAACAGGCCAGGAGGAAGGGGGCTGGTCACAGGGTGTCTGTCCCCTGCCCTCCTGTTCTGAGAGCCGGGTTGGAATAAGCGCAGCATTAGCTGGGCTTCGGCTGTGAGCTCAGAGCCATGCACGCGCCAGCAACCTGAGCCTTCCCCGCCCCCAGGGTGCGAGGCTCCGAGTCACCCCCACCAGCGAGGCCTGGCAGCGGAAAACCAGGCAAGGGGCCGAGTGCTGAGCATGGTGTCTGGTGCGTACTAAATGCCTAGGAAACGGCAGCATCCTTGCATCGTCCTTAGCTCACAAATGAGGAAACTGAGGCTCGGAGAAGGGAAGGGAGGAAAGTGGCTGTGGATTTAGACTGGGGAGGTGTGAGCGTCCAGGACACAGGAGCTTACTGATCATGGTAAGAAGTCCATCCTGACACGAGCTGGGCAACGGGAAAGTTATGTCACCTCTCTGGGACTCAACTAATGATAAGGATAGAACAGACTGCACTTAGGAAATTCCTGATATCCAACCCTCGCAATATTTGCACATGGCTACTTCATGGCTTCAGTTTAATAAAAGTAACTCCTTCCTAGTGGCCACGCTCAGATGAAGGTACGTACAAACGGCCAGCGCCAGCCCACGGCGATCCCTCGATGCTCGGGAGCTAGTTGAGTTGCCATCTGCATGGCCCCCTGGACAAAGGAAGGAGTGAGAGGTCCTTAGACCGGCATCGGATGCAAAGCCCCTGCCCCGTTTTCACTCCTGGACAAGCCTGTGCCGCAGGGCCCCGCCCCACCTCCTGGGCTTGGTGATAGGGAATCAGCAATTTCCTCGGCCCAGCCACCCGGGGAAATGATTGACCAGCTGCTCTTAAAACCCCTCTCCACCCCGGGGCAAGCTCTCAAGCCGAGCACCCTCCTTTGAACCAGAACTCTTCAATTATCGCTGGGGTCCTGGTGCCCTTTCTTTCCTTTTCGTCGGGGAAGCTGGGGGTGAGAGGGCAGGTGCATTCCAGCTGTGGGAGCACAGGAGAGAGAGGGACCGTCTCCAGAAGTCTGTCCTGGTTGGAGCCTGGCGTCCCTCAGAAGCATCTCCTTCATCATCATCATCTTTTCATCTTCATCAGCTGTTGCTAACTGCTGCTTTTCCTTTTGCTCCCTCTTCTCTCCGCCTCCTCCTCCTCTTCCTTCTCCTCCTCCGTGTTCCTCTCCTCTTTTCCCTTCTCTTCTTCCTCTTCCTCCTTCACCCTCAGACAATGCCTGATTCCCAGGTTCCCGTCTACCTTCTGTTTCCATCTTTCCTTCCAGGGTCCTCATTCTGCTTGGGGTTGGTTTCAGACTTTCCCCTATACTTCTACCCACCCCTGACCCCTGCACCACAAAAACCTACCCGTCCTGGAGCCAATGGGCTCAGTGGCATCTCCTGGATCAGAATAAATAGTGGACTGATTGCAGCCCTCAAGTAGCGAGTGCAGACCTCAAAACCCGGGGCTAGGCAGGGATGGCTGTAGATTGAACCACTTTCGGGGTCCTCAAAAAGTGAGGGGGTGGATGGAGTAACAGATCAAAATGGTTCGGAAAAAAATCCCCCACTGTCGTCAGCCCTGTTCCAACAAAACCAAGCCACGGAGAGTCTAACAGGGGTGGGCAAACTTTTTGACTCGAGGGCCACAATGGGTTCTTAAACTGGACCGGAGGGCCAGAACAAAAGCATGGATGGAGTGTTTGTGTGAACTAATATAAATTCAAAGTAAAGGAGCGGAGGGGAGAGCAAGAGAACCGGATAGAACAGCCGGATCTGGTCCACGGGCTGTAGTTTGCCCATGGCTGGTCTAGAACTTACCCAACTTTAAGGGTTTACCTTGCTCACACCCTTAACCACCAGTTGCCCCAGTCAACAGTGATCGGTTTTCAGAAGGCCCACACCTAACGTGGCCATAATTGATTCACTCAGAATTATCCCGGTCTGGGCCGTCCAAGTTCCTTTCCAAGGAATTTGGAATAGGCTCTGCAGGAGGAAATTGATGTCCTTGGAAGCCTGAGACTGAAGCATGTGGACGTATAGATACTGGGGATCTACCTTCCACTCCCCACAGGAACTGGAAATGTGAAATGATGGTGGGGATGGTGATGGTGGGGATGATGATGGGGATGGTTATGGGGATGATGATGGTGATGATGATGGGGATGGTGGGGATGATGATGGGGATGATGATGGGGATGGTGGGGATGATGATAGTGATGATGATGGTGGGGATGATGATGGGGATGGTGATGGGGATGATGGTGGGATGATGATGGTGATGATGATGGTGGGGATGATGAAGGTAGGGATGATGATGGTGGGGATGATGATGGGGATGGTGATGGGGATGATGGTGGGATGATGATGGTGATGATGATGGTGGGGATGATGAAGGTAGGGATGATGATGGTGGGGATGATGGTGGGGATGATGATAGTGATGATGATGGTGGGGATGATGATGGGGATGGTGATGGGGATGATGATGGTGGGGATGATGATGCGATGGTGCTGATGGGATGATGATGGTGATGATGATGGGGATGGTGATAGGGATGATGGTGGGGATGATGATGGTGGGGATGATGGTGGGGATGATGATGGTGATGATGATGGTGGGGATGATGATGGGGATGACGATGGTGGGGATGATGATGTGATGATGGTGGTAGTTGTGATGATGGTGATGATGTAGATGTATTGAGCACTTACTCTCTATCAGCCACTTGAGTGATTTACATACATGGAGTTCCACGAGATACCCCATTTTCCTTAAGCTTCAATTGATTCCTGTTACTTTCAGTCAGCTGGGTGCTGACAGATAGTCTTACTGAAGTTCTGTAGAAAGTCAGTGATTCCTTCTAATGGAGTGTGTGGTACTTTTTGAAAACATGACTTCGAATCAGGGCCAGGATTAAGGCAAGACAAATGAGACACCTAAGGCATGTAATTTAAGGAAGCAGTTACTTTCAGGCTCATGCAAATGAGGGGTTGGCATTTGCACAGACCTCAGAGGGGATGCCTCCTGAAAATGTGTACCCTGCACTCCTGGCTCCCCTCATTCTAGTCTCAGCCCTGTTTTCAACAACTTCCTTTCCTTTTCTGATGTCACGTCCCTCATTATAAAGTGAGTAACTTGAATCCTGGATCACAGAGGGCCATTTTGGGTGTGCGATTCCGGTTCTGGCAAATTAAGGACACACGTGCTATAAGCCCCAGGTCCTGTGTCTGTGGCAGACATCACTAATCAACCATGCACTCTACTTGCTGAGCTCAGAAGATGCTCTCAGAATCCGACGCCACACAGAGACATGGGGATCTACTGCCAGATATCTAGAGTTTCCAAATAAGGCACGACCATTCTGAGAGCAGGAGCTGGGTTATGCTTCCCTCTGTCTCTCCAGCACTTAGCAGGGAACCTGATACAGAAGAGGCTCTGCATAGATTTTCCACAGACTGAAACCTGACCAAGAATGTGCATAGAGGACTACCTTTGTAGGCAGTTACTGTTCATATATACACACACACAAATATACACACACACACACACACAAATACACTCAAATATGCACACACACACACACATAAACACACTCAAATATACATCCACAAATATACATGCACGCGCGCACACACACACACACACACACAGTCCTCCACCATAGGCCCCAGCAAGGCCGCCCCCCCTTGGGTCTGAGCTGTCAGGAGCCTGGTCAGGATCATCAGGGCTCGCAGTGATAACGGTGTCCAGAGCCAACAGGAGGGAGCCTAATCCACAGTGAAAGCTGACAGGGCCGCGCCCCCCCTCCCTCCACAGCCTCCTGCCAGCTCCCTCTAACTCAGCCCAGTGGGAGGTGGCAGACTTTAGTGCCCTCGAGCCATGTCATCTCCTCGCTAATGATGCCACTGTTTTGACAAAGCTGAGCAACACAGCCGGTAGGTGTGAGGTTGGAATTAATTTTCTTTTGGAAGGTCAAGTGCATTAAGGAGCTTTTGGCTGGCTTGCCTTGGTCTTCCCTTTCCTCCTTCTTCCAGGATGTTAAAAAGGGAGAAAGGGACACTCTTTCCTGCAGCTGTTTGATTCTTCTGTTCGCCTCCCTTTGGAGAACGTGGCCTGTTTTCCAGCAGCTCAGGAGACCCCGTGGGCAGACAGATGGGCTCAGAGAGGCCTCATTCCCCCGCTGCTTTTGGAGGATCTCAGCATTAGACCTGCCTTGAGTGACCGGAAAAGTAAAGAATAAAATAGATACCTCAGTTTCATTGTATAGGCCACTCTGATTGATTGGCAGTGGCTGCCTGGAGCCTGAGTGTGGGAAAGCAGGGAGCAACGAATGAGGCCTCTTCAGATGCAGTGGGCTGGAGGATCATGATCGACTTGTAATGTCTGCCCTGGACATCACATTGGGCAATCAAGGCATCAATAAAGCTATTTTTAAAAATACCTATAATTCAGCAACTTAAAAATAAATAGGAAACACAGTGAATAAGTATATTTAAAAACCTAAAAAGAAGAGTCTATAAGAAAACTTAAAGCTACATGTGAAACAGGAATTGTAAACTCAAATGCCATTAGGGAGCCAGAAGGTGACATAAAAGTAGTGTGGCCCGGGGGCGCGCGCACCACACTCACACTCGATAAATGCCTGTTAAATAAATAGGTAAAAGGATTGAACCCCACCCTTACCCCTAGAGAGCCATTCAAAGTGCCCAAATGTGTCCCAACTTTTAATGACACATCTCCTGCTCTTCTTTAATTCTTGGAGATGAAGATTATTTCCTCTTGTTCTACCTTCAGTGATATGGATTCAACTTGTCTGGATTCAAATCCCAATTCTACCTCCTGGCTGTGTGGCTTTAGGCGAGTCACTTCACCTCTGTGGCCCAAGTTTCCTCGCTTGTAAAATGGGGCTAATAAAAGGATCTACCTCCCAAAGCTGTTGTGAGGATGAAATCAGGGGCACCTGGCATTTCTCTTGTGAACCAGGTGAATTTTGAGAATGAAAAGTGGCACTCGAGCATTGCTTCAGGACATCGAGTGTTAGCGCGGATTGTCCCAAGCAGCCGGCCTCTCTGCTCACCCCGTGGCGCAATAAGCTCATCGCACAAAGCACCGGGAAGGGGGCCTGGCAGCGAGGGCTCAATGCCGTGAGCTGTCACCCTGAGGAAACCACCATCACATTCCTGTCACCCTTGCTCCTCTGCGACACGGAGTGGTCGGGGTTCCCAGTTCTGCCACCTCACCTTTCGTTAGCACCTGTTCAGAGGAGGTGGCAGCGGAGTCACACGTGGAAGGTGGAAATGATCCTGTGGGTGACGTGTGTGGAGACAGAAAAGGGCACAAAAGGGTAGCATCCAGTTGCTGGGCAATTGGTCACGACATGGCTGGAACCAGGTCAGAGGGTTCATGAGTCTGAGAAATAAAGTTCAAAGGATGGTGTGCGTGGGCCTGGGACACATTTCTCATCTGTGACATCATCCATAAAAGATCAGCCAAAAGAGGATTGTGCTCCGACACCAACATGAAAACAACTGATTTTCTTGAGAAGAAGCTCGAAGATCAGTGACCCAATTACTGGATCATATTTTAAAAGGATGTCATAAAATCCCCGTATTAAACAAAAGAACAGGAGATAGCCACCACCACTCCCTTTTATTGCTATTACGGAATGTCACGGGCGGAGAAAGCAAAATTAAAAAAAAAAGCGCCCCCGTCCCCCCAAAAGGAAGCCTTCTTCCTAATCTGGGAAAACGCAGTGGGGTTTAACTGAGATAAAGTTCCCCCCATCTCAGTGACCCTCCAGCAATTGCTTTGCAAGCGTGACATTTGTTCATGTCCATCCCCCGCATTCCGTTCATCTGTTCTTGTCTCCCAAACAGGAGGACATGGAAGGGGCAGATGCGCAGCTCACTCATAATCAGAAAACAGCCGGTGCCACTAGGACCCTCTGACTTTTTTTCTTCCAGCACATGGTTTCTCGGAAAGACGCCTGCCCAGGAATAGGGAGGCCTACACTCAGAATCTGGGATTGCCATTCTGGCAAACTGCACTTCTTCAGAGCGCCCCCACCCCCCGCCCTTTCTCAGTCAGGTGTGATCTCCCCTTTTCTCCCTGCTGATTGCAGCCTGGGTCAGCAAAGATCTTACGCTGTATATCTTGGCTCATTTCATTTTATTTCATTCATGACTCCTTGACAGCAAGTGTTTAATAATCACGTACCAAGTGCCAGACATGGTCTAGGCCAGTGGTCGGCCAACTCATTAGTCAACAGAGCCAAATACCAACAGTACAACGATTGAAATTTCTTTTGAGAGCCAAATTGTTTAAACTTAAACTTCTTCTAATGCCACTTCTTCAAAATAGACTCGCCCAGGCCGTGGTATTTTGTGGAAGAGCCACACTCAAGGGGCCAAAGAGCCGCATGTGGCTCGCGAGCCACAGTTTGCCAACCACGGGCCTAGGCAATGGGGATATAGCAGGGAGCAGGGCAAAGCCCCAAACTTGTGGAACGGATATTCCCAGGCAAGGAGTTATACTTTTCTCATTCATTTGTTTGAGGGGTTTTTCCTTCAAGAACCTAAGATCCAGCTCAGAGACCATGGCCGTGCCCCGAAACCATTCCATGATTCCTCTTGGCAAAAGCACCTCCTTTCTGCTCAGCCTTTCTTCCCTGACTCTGTGCTGTGACGTTCTGCCTTGTGTAGTGTGAGTAGCGGTGGCCCGGCCAGAGGTGAGCCTGGGAACGGGTGGGACGGCCTGGGTTGGAAGCTTCGCTCCTTCACGTCTATCTGAGTGAACCTGGCAATTGACTTCGCTTCTCTGTGCCTCTATTGCTCACCTATAAAACAGGGACCTAAACCATGTTACCTTGTAGGGTTCCTGGGACGATTAGAGGCCAGTGGCTTCGCCTCTCTGAGCCTCTATTTTTCCGTATGGCAGATGAGCCCATAAAGCCGTTCTGTCGTATTGTGAAGATTTTATAAGGGCCGCGTGGGAAGGTACCTGCCACAGGTCCTGGTGTATGTCAGCCACCAGGGAAATGTGAACTCTTCTCTCCTCCCTTGAGAAAAAGAAGGGGAAACCACCCTTTCCTCTCTCCACCTCGCCTCCCTTCACCATCAGGAGCCCAGGAAAGGGCGGGAGCGGGGGGGCTTTTGAATAGGGTCTCCTTTTCTTGGCAGCCAACGTTGACATTCTCAGCTATCATTTGGAGCTCAGAGTTCCCGTGTTCATGATGGAGGAGCAGGGAACAGAAGCTCCTCGTTAGTTTTGAAAGCCCTGGTTGGGATTGGGAAGGAGGACCAGCCAAAGCGCAGGACCTTCAACCGAGACTAGTCCAGCTTCTCGTGTGAATGAAAGGGGGGGTGAGAGCCACACCAATCACGGTGCAGAGCTCTCTGACCTGCTTGGAAACTCTAACTGCGGGCAACGGCCAACCTGTTGGGTGGTGTTTGAACAGGGACAGACTTCTGCAAGGTATTTCTCACATTGCTCCCCGAGGGCCTCAGGAATTCATGAAATACCACAAGGGAGTGTTCTGGATTATTCAGTGACAGGCGCCCTCCTCAGGAGCCCAGGATGGATGTCCGTGTCAGCTGTGGCAGGGGAGATGAGAAAAGCATCGTCACTGTGAGTGTCCGTTGGGTGCATACTGTGTGCCAGGCAGTATGCTAAGCACTTCCCATAGTCTGGGTAATACATACAATAACCCTAGGAAGAGGGTGCTAGTAGCATCCCTGTTCTACAGAAGGGGAAACTGAGGCTGGGGTCTCAAAGCTGGTGTGAATGCGGAAACAATGGAGAAATATTAGGCAGATGAGGGCCTTTCCAGAATTTATTAGCTGTGTGGCCTCAAGCAAGTGACTAAGCCTCTCAGAGCCCCCATTCTCTCTTTTATAAACTGGGGATCACCCCCCCTTTTACAGCTGATGAAGTTGAAGCCCCAGGTCATAGAGTCAATGAACGGTGGGGCCAGAACTCATCCAGTGGCCTTGGACTTGGTCCAACACTTACTGCTGTTTAATGAGCACCTCCAGGGCTTGGTGGGTAGAACAACCATTTCATTTGGCCTCTGAGTGTGTAGGGCAGGAATCTGGGAAAGGCTCTGCTGAGCGGTTCATCTATGATCCATGTGGAGTTAGCTGAGGAAGCGCTTCTTTTACTCACACTTGTTTCTTCTTCTCCATGTGGCATCTCACCCTCCAGGGCTCCTTCCCGTGGCTTGGGGTCCTCACAACGTGTGGTGAGGAGTAATTGCATATGGTGGTTGATTGCTCCAAAACATGTTTCAAGAGGCAGGGAGTAAAAGCATCTCTTCCACCGTAATCTGTTGGCCAAAGCAGTCGCAGACCACACTCCTCTCTTGATTCAAGGGAGGGGTCATAGACCCCACCACTCAGTGGACCAGATGTCAAAGAATTTGTGGCCATCATTAGTCTGTCTCACTGATACATCATAAGAATCCAGTAAATCATACCTTTTACCTAGAAAAAAACTCTATAAAATGTGGCAGCTCACGCCCACCAGCCCACCCTCGGTTATTGGGAGAATTACATGAATGAATGTAAGTACAGTGCCAGATTCTTGACAAAAATCTGGTGTATCATGAAAGTAAACTCCTTCCCTTAAGGGCGAATGGGACACCCCTGCCAGGGAGGCTGCCTTATCCAAGTGTGCAATTGCCAGATAAAGGAAAGGCATGAAGTTAAATTTGTGTTTCAGAAAAACAGTGAATAATCTATAATAAAAGCATAATATGCTAATTAGACCAGATGTCCTTCCGGACATCCTTCCTTCCAGACAAAGCCACAGTGGGCTGGGGCAATAGCAGAGGCCCCGGCCGTGGCGGGCAGGGCCGGGGCCAAGGCCCTTGCACAAATTTTGTGCATCAGGCCTCTAGTTTTTAATATAAATACGTTTCATGTTTATCTAAGATTCAGATTTAGTCAGGCATCCTATATTCTATTTACTTCTGTTTTATATGACACACAGGTATGAAATTGTATGGTTCTTGTACTTTTCTGACTTACTTCACTTAGCATGATATGCTGAAGATCCATCCATGTTCTCAAATGGCAATATTCCATCCTTTTTTATGGCTGAGTAGTATTCCAGTGCATATGTGTACCACCTCTTCTTTACCCTGTCATTCACCAGAGGACACTTAGGTTGTTTCCATGTCTTAGCTACAGTTTCTTTACCCACAAAATGTGTTGATGACAATGAACACAAGTGGGCTTGGATTTGTGGGGGCGGGGTGCCCAGGACGTCACACACTGGTTTCAGGAATTCCTTTCCTCAGCCCCTTCTCCCTGGGATCCTCTACCCTCTTTACTCCCTCCTTGGGACGGGAGGGTGTCCCACACCTTTGTCGCCATTTCGGGATGGTCACAGGGCTCCACCCCACAGGCATGGTGATGGGAGGGCTAAGGAGTGCTGCCAGGCTGCAGGAAGCAGTGGTCACAAGCTCCACCCCTTTGGGGCTGCGATCCCTGGAGGGGAGGCCGGGCTCTCCCCTGCTCACCTGGACTGGAGCAGGTGGCACAGGGCTTGTCCTGTGCGCTGTCTTCTCCCGGGTCCTTCAACTTGTGAGCGAGACTTTTCGTAGGTGATTTTTGTCCACACCCAGTGTGTTTCTGGTTGTGAGCCACTCGGACACCCACTGTGGAAGCTAGAGAAGCAGAGGCTCCCAGCCACTCCACTTCTTTCCTCTGCCTTCCCGAGTCTTAGGGAGTTGCTTTAAGTGCATTTCCAGGGACGGTAGGTGGACTTGCAGGAGGAATAGAGTGGATGGGCTTGTGCCATCGTCTCACTACGTCCTGTCAGAAATCCTGTGTCTTTGGGACGCTGGGTTGTTTATGACAGCGGCCATGTTAACAAAACAAATGTCTTGAGAAAATCGGTGTGGGGTGTGAGATGAAGGCACAGCAGCAGTCGATTCCAAGGTTGAGAAACTGCTGTGTCCAGCAGGCAAGCCCGGGCCTTCCTGAAGGACGGATAAGATCCTTTTTCTTGATCCCTCTGTGCGTCCTTTTTCCAGCAGTCCTCGCTGTCGGCATCCAGGCTAAGTTCCTTGGAGCTAATGACTTCATCAACTGGGTCGTGAGGGGCTTAATGAAATAATGACAGAGAGACCAAAGTCACCGTGAACTGGGGATAGTTTGGGAACCTCTAGTCCGAAAAGAAAAAGACCTATTCAGACCCCGAGGCAAACAAATGAATTAACCCGGGGGGATCTGGAGGGCAAACACGACTTTGCACTTCTCTGAGTGGAAGGGGGCAAAGAAGCACAAAACAAAACAAAGCCTGGTCTCCGGTCCATTAAAAACCAATCCGCTGGGAGCTTTGTTAATGCAGAGCTCTTTATCTGAGGGGCTCACAGCTTTATTGCAGGTAAATATCCTTGTCTCCAGCTGCTAATAGGGAGGCCAGGCCCGGGAGATTAGGGAGATGCTATTTAAGGTCACATAACAGTCAGTGACAAAGTGGAGACTCACAGAGTGGCCTGTAATGGGATTTGTCTGCCTTCTATTGTATCAGCCTAAGACGCTGGTGTGCAGGGCCGGGCCCCAGGCAGGAGCTGCAGGAGACAGGGCGTCTTAGAATCACTGGGTGCTGCCGCGGAAGGGACTTTGAGGGTCCCTGAGGACGGCCCCCTTTGTTTCCAGACCCCACACTTAGGCTCTGAGAGGGCCAGGGACTCCCCCTTCCATGCAGCCTGCTTGAGACAGAGCCGGGAGCCGCATAGAGGGCTCCCAACTTCCATCTAATTCCCTCTCGGAGTTTTCCTGGCGCTGAGTGAATTGTCTGGGAAAACCTGTTAAGGAAATTCAATTTCTCTGCAGCCGGCTCAGTGGAACTTGAGTTGGATCAAAGCTGGTGGCTTTGGAAGGAATTGGAGAGGAGTGATGGAGGACCCCAATTCAGGGCAGAACATGGGATCCGAGGCAGAGAGAGCCCTCCGCTATCGCACCTCTGCCGCCTGTACGCAGCAGCAAAGAGGTCTAGGCTCACTGATCCCTAACACACCCTGGCCATAATCAAATCCACTTATTGTTGCAATATCCAGACCTCAGTTTTCCATTCTGCCAAATGGGGACATTGGTTGTTCCCACCTTACGGAGTTGTGATTGCTCTCAGCCATCAAATGAGATGCTGTGCTAGTATATATAGTCCTCAATGCATAGCTTCACTGAGTTCTTTAGCAAAATGGCCGAGTATGTGTAAATATTATAATTTTCTAAGGTCCCTTTAAAAACTGTTAAGGAATCTTCCAAGTAAACTAGTATAAACTGAAACTCTGTTGTACAATTTATTTGTTTCAGTATACTATGTATCTATTTATAGGTGGAAGGATGAATGGGGGTGTGTATGTGTGTGTATGTATATATATATATATATATACACATATATATATATATATATATATATGCAATTTTGTAATTTGCCCTCTTTCACACACTTAATAAGTTTAGTAAGTATATTAAATGCATATATGTTTAAGAGCATTGAATCCACGAAGCACATTAAGCAGATTAAATGAAAGGAAGCAGGAAGTGTGCAGATGAACTTCACGTTCATTCCATTGGCCTCCCTCCTGGCCATCCCTTTCACCCTGGCTTCTCCCAGCTTCTCCTTCTCAGGAGCCTATCCCTTTCTCCCTTGCTTCTCCCAGCTTCTCCTTCTCAGCAGCCCATCCCTTTCACCCTGGCTTCTTCCAGCTTCTCCTTCTCAGCAGCCCATCCCTTTCACTCTGGCTTCTTCCAGCTTCTCCTTCTTGGCAGCCCATCCCTTTCACCCTGGCTTCTCCCAGCTTCTCCTTCTCAGCAGCCCATCCCTTTCACCCTGGCTTCTCCTTCTCAGCAGTGGAGCCTGCTTTCCCAGCTTGCCCCGTGGGGCTTCCCAGAACCATTTCCTTAAACATATAGTGTCCTTGCTTCCCTGGGTGCATTATGCCACAGGCAGCAATCTCCAGGTCATTAATTAGCCGCAACTTTCTGCTAATGATGTGGCTGGTGGAAAGGTTTCTTCAGGGAACTGGGCGGACAAGGGTCCTCTAAATTTTACTAGTATTGGCCTACAGCTGCCTCTCTCCTCCTCACCGGGCTGGCTCTTCTATGCCTCTCCGTCTGGTTTCCTCGTTATCTCCCCTTATGCATTCATACCAAAGAGGAGAGGACTCCCTCAGGGTCCGGGAAGCCAGGGACAGGAAAGGGGCTGACGAATAGTAGGTGTTCTGTACATGTTTGTGGAATGAATTGGTGCATAGTGAGCAGGGCACGGGGCTTGCCCTGACTGTTGCTATTATTCTCATTATTCTAGAAGCTCCTTACAGCCAAGCCAGAGACGCGTGCATCACGGTTTCTCCAGGGTCTCCACCAGCACCAGTCATTGGTCATTCAAAGGCCATCATTTCCCCGGGGAATGGGAGGATGCGGGGTGCACTCTGGGGATCATCTCTTCTTTCTTTCTTTTTTTTTTTTTAAATATATTTTATTGATTTTTACAGACAGGAAGGGAGAGGGATAGAAAGTTAGAAACATCGATGAGAGAGAAACATCGATCAGCTGCCTCCTGCACACCCCCTACTGGGGATGTGCCCGCAACCAAGGTACATGCCCTTGACTGGAATCGAACCTGGGACTCTTCAGTCCGCAGGCCGACGCTCTATCCATTGAGCCAAACCAGCTAGAGCCATCTCTTCTTTCTCCATCAGTGTCTTCGCCTTGTGACTGTCTCTCAGCTGCAGAGTTGGAGTCAGATCAAGGTATTGGCTCAATGAATATGTAAGTCCCTCTCCCTTGGCCTTTGTGATTGAGGAAATTCCTTTTTTATCTGTCTTGTCTTCTCCCTCCAGGAAATGGGGATGGGGAGGGGGAAGAGAAGAGAGCAGCCTTGAAGATGGCTCTGACTTGATGAATTTGGTTAGATATTAATTAGCACTATAGAAATATTTGGGCTTAGTCATCCAGTAGGAAGCTAGCTCTCTTGGTCCCAAGCTTCCTGGAGTATTAAGGGACCCCCCCCACCCCAAGCTTATGAATTTGTAAGACACACCTCATCCAACTCAAGACCAATAACACTCTCCTGTAACAGAATAATGACATCAGTGTTACACGTTGGTAGCAGTAAAGGAACACTCTCCCTTTGCTTAGCACCGTTGTGCCTCCTGAGCAAGGCTGTGTGTTGGCAGGACAGGGCTGTGATCAACCCATTTGTCAGATGCGAAAACTGAGGCCCAAGGACATAAAGTCCTCTTCTCCCGGGAGTCTCCTTCCTGAGGCAGGATGAGAAGAGGCAGGAAGTCATATTGTAACCATGGTTATTGCTACCAATAACTCGCGTACCGAGCATTTCACCTGCGTGAACTCCTGCAATCTTCCCAACTGTATGAGGTGTGCACACAAAGAAGACAAAGAAACCAAGGGTCAAAGAGGTTAGGGACTTTGAGAAAGGTGGGAGGAAACACCACTGCTGCATTCTGAGTGGCAGTTGTACTCTGAGGGATCCTTCACTTGACTCTATGGACATCCCCCCGCCCCCCGCAAAAACATGTATAGAACACCTACTATGCATCAGGGGCTGAGGTCAAGCCCCATTCCTATTCATGGGCAATTTTTTTTTTTTTTTTAACCAGCATCCATAGAGGGTCCCTGACACCTAGGCTAGGAACCATGGGTCAGAATCAGCACCTGAGTAGTAAGAATCACTTAGCAACATCAGACCCACCCAGCCCGATCCAACCAATTCATACTCCACACCAGCCACAGAGTTCATTTTCAAAATCCGGTCCTTCACCTCTTGCCAGTTTCCTTTGGACAAAACCGAGTGCGTAAAGGAGCCATTGAAGCTGTAAATATTGTAGGAAGCAAGAAGCCAAGAGGGGGGCCCAGCATTCCTCAGGCCAGGAAGAGAGGATGGCCGGCTCGCGGATCAAAGGGCCGAGGCAGAGCCTTCATGGCCAGTCTCCACACCAGCGCAGTCTAGGGCAGGAAGATGTCAAGGGAGGAGGCCCTCTTTGAAGTGTCAAGATAAGAACCATCCCCACCTCCCCTTGGTGTGAAAGTGGTTCCTGCAGGAGCCGGGGAGGGTGTGAGGCATTCCGCCATCTGTGTGAGCTGGGAGGGAGCTGGGGGGGGGCTTATCGCTCAGGCAGACACCTACTTGGCTCCAGGCTGTGTCTGGACCAGTGGAGATCTCCAGGGAACATCAGTCCCCACAAATATATGAACTGCAGAGCTGTTTTTTCCAGTGCTTTTCCATTGAGGGTTGTGTCTACAGCTGGTTCAAGTGTTGAGGGGTTGAGTGGACAGAGCCCTGCACTGAGATGGACCAGTTAGATGTATCCCTTCCGGCTGGGGGAGGTGGGCAAGTTCCTTGGCCTCTCTGAACCTCAGTTTCAATGAGAATTTAACAATCACACCTATATTTAGGATCAATTGGGGGAAATAAATGAGATTATATAAACTAACCATTTCCTTTCCATGATACCTGGTACATAAGCTCATTGAAAAAAAAAAATGGTAGCTGATGTTTTTCTTTACTGGCTGCCTCAATATATGCGGTCTAGATGGTTTGGAGTTAAGATGTCTCATCAGCCCGGCTGGCATGGCTCAGTGGTTGAGTGTCACCCTATGAACCAGGAGATCATAGTTCGATTCCCGGTGGGGCACATGCCTGGGTTGTGGCCTCAATCCCCCATGTGGGGGGTGCAGGAGGCAGCCAATCAATGATTCTCTCTCATCATTGATGTTTCTAGCTCTCTCTCCCTCTCTGAAATCAATAAAAATATATATATTTTAAAAAGAAACTGGGTCTAGAAAGAGGAAGCCATTCATCCAGCTCTACTGAATGCACAGACTGGGACTGGAACTCAAATGTTTAACTCCCAGAATCCTTTGCAAGAAAACAAGAGTAGGTTGAATTCTCTCAGTAATGTCCAGAGTTCATTTAAGATGCGGTAATTAGGGCTCCGCCAGTGGTGATGGGCATTGTGGCCATTCATGGAGGTCAAGTGGTTTCTCATTAGAGGCTGCCATGGGGATAGTAAGAAAAATCAGTGGAAACGTGGGCTCAAATCCTGCACAGCCCAGGGTATCCACCATGTCTTCATTTTTAAGTGGGAGCAATGATGCTGCCTCGAGGAATGTGGTTGCTTATATGAAATAATGCACGCATTGTGTGGTAAAGAATTGGGTTGGCCTTTGTCCCTGGGAGGGAGACTCTGAACCTTGGGATTTCCTGCGCTATGGGCATGTTTTTGTTATTCATGAGCCCTTGGGACACACCTGAATTAATGCTAAGAGTTGAGATGACAGGTTGGTGACTGGTCAACCAGAAAGACCAACACTGTGATTAGAGAGCTGGCGGTTTCAGCCAGCCTGACCCAGGGCAAGAGGAGGGCAGTTGGAAATTGAGTTCAAACCCAGGCTTCCTTCGTAATAAAACTGTAATCAGGAGCAGAGCCCTTTCCTGCGTTCTGTGAATTAGTCCAGTGACCAGCAGCCCAGGAGGAGTAAGTGATGTATCTCCATTTGAGAGAGGACGAAACTGAGGATCAGAGAGGTGGCGTCACATGCACAAGGTCACACAGCTGGGACGGAGCCGAGCCAGAGCTTCAGCCTCTTGGATCCCAGAGCCAAACTCGTTCCCACCGCATTCTACTGCCCCTGATGCACCGGGCAGAGTAGCAGGCTGGCCCCCTTCTGGAATTCAGCCCAATCCTCAAAGGGATCCCTGGCAGGAACCAGCACACTCCACAGGGGAGACTTTATTTATGACTCTGTGGGCAAAGTTAAGAGAAACCAACTAGTGATGAAGCAGAACCTTCTAGAAATCGGGAAGATGCAAGCTTACCGGGACGTGGTGAGGGCTGCAGTTGTGGAAAAGCTACAAGGGATGTGCTTGACATCTGCCACAAGAAGAGGGAGTCAGAGGAAGAACTGGCCCAGCCTCTCCCTGGTCCCTCCCTCCACGTCTGCAGCGGGCGCCTCCCATTGGCCAAACCCAAATGGAAGCTGCAGGGCAAAGAGGCCATGGAGGCAGTCCGTGCAGGCCAGCGTCTCGGGCACCACAGGTGGGGAAGGGCGCCGAGGAGCCCTGGGCCACAGCGTAGCTCCGCTCATGTTTTCCATCTTGCCCGCACGTGGTGCAGGTGGAAATGAGACATTCCACCACTCCGATGGAAATACAGGGGATATATTGTCCCCCCGGGGTTTCTGGAGTAACTGAACCCCCAACTCAACTCCACGGGCTTCTGTCACCTTCCCAGAGCTCATTTCCAAAAGGAAGTCACACCCGGCCCACGGCTCCACCTGCCGCGGCCGTCGCTCTGAACCTGCAGCTGCCAGGGGCTGACCGTGGGCCACAGAAGCCCGCTGATTTCTCCAGGGAACGAGGCGGGAAGTGAGCGCAGAAGCTGTCTGTGCTCAGGACCAAAACCCTTGTGTGGGGCGGCAAGTGAGGTCACTGCAAAGGGGTGGGGCGGGCGGGAGCAAGCCTGGCAGCCACTGCCTTTTCCAAGGAAAAGCAGAGCCAAAGAAAGCCCTCTGTGCCCAGTGCAGCCCACGGTCAACTCGAGAACTTCTGGCTTCGCCTGTGACTCCATTCTCTGCTGGCTGATTCCTGGGCCGGCCGACGGCTGGTAATTAGTTTTTGTTCGGGTTAATCCAGCTTTTCATTCACAGACTTCTTTTCTCCCACTAAGCGTTTCCGTTTGAAATGTCACTAACAACCTAGATCATTTAGTGTCCAAATCCTCAATGGCCAGGGACTAAGAACTAATGAATAATATGTTCAACCAATTTAATTCTGGAATCAGCTCATTAACATATCAAAAGACTTTCAAATATGCACCCTCTTTGACCCTAAAATTTCCTGTCTAGCAAATGTGGGCTTTTTTGCCCTAAAGAAATAATTATGGATGTACACCAGTGTTCAGTGAAAAAGGTGCTCGGTGAATTATTGTTTAGGTTAGCAAAGACTGGGAATAATCTAATATTTAACAAAATAATAATGGTGTTAGTAATAATAACAACAGTAACAATTGTCATGTTAAATACTTAGTTTTTCCTATGGGCCAGGCACTATATTATTTATTTTATTTTATATTTTTAAATATATTTTATTGATTTTTTTATAGAGAGGAAGGGAGAGGGATAGAGAGTTAGAAACATCGATGAGAGAGAAACATCGATCAGCCGCCTCCTGCACACCTCCTACTGGGGATGTGCCCGCAACCAAAGTACATGCCCTTGACTGGAATCGAACCTGGGACCTTTCAGTCCACAGGCCGACGCTCTATCCACTGAGCCAAACCAGTTAGGGCACTATATTATTTATTTATTTTTTAAAAATATGTTTTTATTGGTTTTAGAGAAGAAGGGAGAGGGATAGAGATAAAAACATGGATGAGAGAAAAACATTGGTTGGCTGACTCCTGCACGCCCCCTACAGGGGATCAAGCCCCCATCACTGGACATGTGCCCTGACCAGGATTCAAACCTGTGACTTCCTGGTTCATGGGTTGACACACACCACTGAGCCACACCAGTCAGGCCCAGGCACTATTTAAATACTTTGTCTGTGTTGGTTTATTTCATCCCCACGACAGCCCTGTGAGACCAGTGCCATTCCTTAGCCCACTTGAGAGCCAACCATACTAAAGCCCAGAAACGGGAAGCAACTTGCCCCGTGCCACAGCCTGCAGACTGGCTCCATGCAGGCTCCCCCTAACGTTTGCCAGGCCCAGGGCGAAAGAAAAAGTGGGGGCCTACGGACCATTTGCCAAGTTACAAACCAAGCTCAGCAGCTGTTAGTCATACCTTTTCTGTCCACTGGTCTGGACACAGCTGCTCTTATGACCTGGAGGCCAGATCTGAATGTCGAACCCTCGGACTCCTTGGAGTTCGGTGCCTGGATGGGTGGCAGGGATGGGCCAGCCCACAACCAACTTTTCACTCGTTTCTCATCGCCCCCGGCTCCATTCCACGCTGTGAGGGGCCACATGTGGACACGTGCCTTCGAGGCCCCCTCCACCTGAACAGCGGCCCCTGACAGCCCCCGGGTCTCGGGCTGCACACACCGAGGCAGTCTTTCTCAGGAAGACACGCCAGAGAAAAGCCAGCGCAAGTCCTGGAAGCAGACTCAAGGCTTCGAGGCAGGAAATGGCAGGATCCCAGGAATCTGAGTGGGTTAGAAGGACACGTGGGCTCTATAAGAGTGTATCTGCTCACCCCACAGTCTCCCAGCCCATGGGACGGAATGTGGTGGGAGGAGGACGAGAGGGAAACCCTCTGGGGTGTGGGTCCAGAATATGGGTTTCTTTTCCCCAAATGTAACAACGGTATTAGAACCAGCCTTTGGACTCACCTAGCCTAACTTCAGAGGCTGTCTGCTTAACTAAAGTACCCCCCAAAATGAGATTCTCCTAGTACATTGCGGTACCTGTATAAAATAAAATACAGCTATTTTAAAAGCCAGAAAGTTGGTACTGGACTGGTGCTGTAAGTTCATTCCTGACGGCCGAGGACAGGGAGAGGTGCATTCTAATGGGCGGAGGGAAAACGAAGCACTGGAGAGGCTTCCTGGAAGGGGCAGTAGTTTGGGGTTTTAGGAATCGGGGCAGGATGTGGAAGGAAGGGAAACGCCAGGGGAAGAGGCAGGCACCTCCTGAATTTCAGCCATGGCTCGGCACTCTACTATGGCCTCTGGCTTACGTGCGGGAGATGAACTGATGAATAAGGCAGAGTTCACGATGCAAGCCCAAATCCCTCCGAAGATGAACGGACTGCTTGACCTGAAATACACCATCATCCCTTCATTCCTTCATTCATTCATCGCACATGTCTTGATTGAGCTCTTCCTGTGGGCCAAGCCTGCCAGATGCTGGGCATGCGATGGTGCACCAGGTGGATTATTTGTTGATGTTCCTGCTGTGCGTCAGCTACTCTCCTAGACTGGGATCTAGTGATTTCACCACTTAGCCTCGTGGAGCTGCTCCTTTTGCGGGAACGGCAGCTAGTAAAGCAATCAGGACACAACCCACACGTTGGGACCGAGTGGGGTGCCTGTGACAGAGCCGTGCAGGAGAAGGAAGGACCCAGAGGCTGTCCTGCCAGAATCCCCATGGAGCCTGGACGACTTGTTAGCACTTGAATGAGACAGCGGCCCTGAACACCCCTGACCTCCGGCTCCTCGGTAGTCATCCAAAGGCCCTGCAGCTTGTACATTTGTGCCTGTCACACATTCCTTTGTATTAAGAACTGTTTTTTTCTTGAAGAAGAAAGGCAAAGCAGCAGGAAACACACACACACACTTTTTTCTTCCCAGTGATTACATAACTCCAAGAAAGCCTTCCAAGCCTTGTCCTGTAACTCCACCAAACCTATAAACTTCATGAAGCTTAGTTGGCAAATACGCCGATGCCAAGAGCACATAAAACGCTCCATGGCTGGGTGTTCCAGCCATCTGCGTTCATATAAAAATGTCTGGGCCCCTGAAATCGACTCCACAGAAGCTGCATGCGGAGACATCAACTCTCCCACACAATTCCACGCTGGGCATCCGCACGGAAAAGGAGGGTCATCGTGGGGAGGGGAAGGGGGGGATTATACTGAGAGGGTCCGAGGGGGAAGGGGTGGAGGAAAGAGGTGTAAACTCCAGTGGTGAGGGATGCTGGGGGGAGAGGGGGATTATTTGAAGGAAATTGCACCGGAAAATGTAACTTCGAGGAGGCGGCTGATGGTAAAATCAGTTTTTAGTGTGGGCAAGAGCAAGACTCAGGAGGCAGAGGGGTGTGAAAAAATGAACTCTGAGTCAGAGTCTGCAAGAACCGTGCCAGGCATCTTGGGTGGTAGACCAGGGCATGAGGTATAAACATCAGAGGAGAAACAGGAGAGGGCTCTGGAAAAGGGAGGACGCATAGCCCAGGAGACACGCAAAGAAACACTGTCCTTTGTAGACACAGCAACCTGTTGTTGGGGACCTGGGACTTTAGCTGCCACCACCCCACCCTTCCTTTTAGCCCCACTAAGTTCTAAGGATTGTGGGAAGCCACCATGGGAACAAGAGAGGAGAGCGTTCGACCCAAAGCAGGAAATGACACGTCGTGCGTGCCTCCCCCAACTGGAGGGGTGCTGACGGACCCCGCTGATGGAAGGGGCAGAAGGCTGCCCATGTGCTCAGAGACCCCCTGGCTTTCCCACAGTCAGAGCAGAGAGCAGAAGGGAGATTGCCCATCAGAGATAAAACCAGAGAGAATTACAAGAGTAAGCCAAGTGAATTCAACATGGAGACCCAGAAGCCACTGGGTGTTGACCACGAGTCTCTGTGTATGTTCACTCCTGAACCCTCTGCCCCCGACCCAGCTTCCCTGCTGAAATGTGTGAACGCCGTGCCCACACCGCAGAATGCCAGGACCTGGCCCCCGGCCCCTCCCTCGGGCAGGTAGGCCAGATCTGTGGATCCTAAGGTTCCCGCTCGGGTGGAAGGCACTGGAAACTGGATCCCAGGCCTGCCTCCCTCCCGGGGTCCCTGCCTCTCTGGGAGGGAGAACAATGGACATACAGAGATGCTGGAGGAGGGGTTATTCCTTTCCTTCTAACTTGAGGCCGACCTCAGTAAACTTTCGTGCTCAGTGTAGAAGGAAAAGTAACAGATTTTCTAAAATAACCTTTCAATTAGTTGAGTAAGATCTAATAATAATAACAACTACTAGCTAACCTAAAAGTATTTACAGGGCATTCTATTTAAAAAGAAGGAACGAGCAGATATTTCCATATTTTTTGTATGTGCATAAAATATTTCTAGAAGTACAAATAAGAAATCAGTGTAACTGATGGGCCCAGAGGAGAGGGGAACTGGGTGGCTGGAGGCCAGGGTAAGAAATTTTTTACTCTAGTTGCTTTTTATTTTATTTTATTTTTAAATATATTTTTATTGATTTTAGAGAGGAAGGGAGAAGGAGATAGAAACATCCATGATGAGAGAGAATCATTGATCAGCTGCCTCCTGCACGCCCCCCATTGGGGATCGAACCCACAACCCAGGCATGTGCCCTTGACCAGAATCAAACTGGGGACCCTTCAGTCCACACGCCGACACTCTATACACTGTGACAAACCAGCTAGGGCTCTAGTTCCTTTTTAAACTTGAGATTTTTTTTTCCAACCACATAGGAATGTTTTTCCTATTCAAAAATAGTTTTACAAATGAGTGTTAATATTTACGAAGGCCTACTATGTGCCAGGCACAGTACCCCATACTGAGATGAATTTAGAGATGACTAATATAAAATAATGGCCCGTAATATCCGATTAGCTGGGAAGGGAGGCGGCAGGTGTACCATCAGCTCCGAGGAAGGAATAAAGGGCAGAGTGCAGAGATGACGGAGACTGGAATGATTGGCAGGGGCCCTGACTCAGGGGTTCAAGACAACAGGCGAGAGTTCAAGAGCTGCATCATTCACTTACTTGATGTGTGACCTTGAATAAATCATTAAACCTCTCTAGACCTCATTTTCTTTGCTTATAAAGTGAGAATAATAATGGTAAAGAAGAGTGAGAAGAAATAGAAGGAGGAGAGGAGGAAGAAAGGAAAGAAAATGATATGATGATGGTGATGATGATGATGATGATGGTGGTGTGATGATGATGGTGGTGATGGTGGTGATGATGATGATGGTGATGATGATGATGGTGGTGTGATGATGATGGTGGTGATGGTGGTGATGATGATGATGATGGTGGTGATGATGATGATGGTGGTGATGATGGTGGTGATGTTGATAATGATGGTGGTGATGATGGTGGTGATGATGATGGTGATAGTGAAGGATGAGAAGGAGGAAGAAATGAGGAAGAAGAGAATATAATTTTAATGGATTGTTTTGAGGATTATGTGAGATAATCTATATAAAGCTCTCAGCATGAAATTTGACACAAACCATCAAGCCGTCCAAGGCAATGATTCATAAGATGACTAGCAGTACTGGTAGGGTAGGGTGACCAAGCAGAGACTCGAGGAGTGATTAATTCTCATTGGAGGACTTATGCAAGCTTGGTGGGGATGTGGCATTTGAGCTGGCTCTTAACAGGCAGAAGGACGGGTCAGATTTCAGCTTTGGCAGGAGGACAATCAACAGATAGAACAGCCCAGGCAAAGGGTCGGAGCTAAGTTGGCACATGTGAACTCTCTGTGGGCTTTGATCCATAGCGTGGAGCTCTGAACCAGGTGGGAGGAGGGGCCAAGGAACAGAGGGCTATTTAAATGGAAGATGCCAGCCCAGCAGGCATGGTTCAGTGGTTGAGCATTGACCCATGAACCAGGAGGTCTTGGTTCAATTCCCTGTCAGGGTACATGCCCGGGTTACGAGCTTGATCCTCAGTAGAGGGCGTGCAGGAGACAGCCAATCAATGTTTATCTTTCACCGATGTTGATGTTTCTATCTCTGTTTCCCTTCCCCTTCCTCTCTCTAAAAATCAATAAAAATATACTTAAAAATAAATAAATAGAAGTAAAAATATATTTTAAAAAATAAATGATAGATGTCAGATCCCAGGGCACCTTGGAGGTTATGATAATGCTATCTTATTTTTCTGTCCCTCTAGCTTAACGCCTGGCCATCCTCTTGTCCAAACAAATCCATCCACACTTTGGCCAGATGTTTCCAGTGCACGAGACACATGGAGACTCACTCTGCGGAAAGCAGGTGTGGTGCTTTTTCCATTATGTTTTTCTTTTTGTCTTTAGTAATATGGGAGATAGTTCAGCGTCTCATTGCTTATGCTGCTATTGGCCAAGTTTTCTGCCACTTTCATCAGCTGCATCCTGATGACTGAAGGGTCCTATTATCCATCTCTGTTCTGTTTGCTTTGGGTCTTTGGGTCTTGGGAGTGGCGACACCTTTGTAGGCTAGGCTTTGCCTTGTGATGCTGGTTACAATACAAATTGAATGTGGCCCATCTATATATATAAAAGCCTAAGCGACTGGTTGACCGGCCGGTAGCTATGACACGCACTGACCACCAGGGGGCAGGCGCAGGAGCAGAAAACACAGGCTGGGAACATGGAACAGACTGATGAATCTCAGAGGGAAGGGAGGAAGGGGGAGGGCGGGAAGAGATTAACCAAAGATCTTACATGCATACTAGAGGCCCGGTGCACAGATTTGTGTACTGGTGGGGTCCCTTGGCCTGGCCTGTGGGGATCAGGCCAAAACCAGTTCTCCAACATCCCCCAAGGGGTCCCGGATTGCGAGAGGGCACAGGCCAGGCCAAGGGACCCCACTGGTGCACAAATCCGTGCACTGGGCCTCTAGTTTTATTATGTGGTTATTACTCTAAGTAAATTAAGGTACTCTTACCTGGCTTGTGCGTTTTATAACAGTTACTAAATGTTTCAGGGACACAACCTTAACACATGCATCTCTTACTGTCCTTTAAATGTCTAGATCAGGTTGACTGAACACTGTTCTGAAATTCTCAAGGTTCCTCTTTTTAAAACGTTACCATGTGCAGTTACTAAATGTCTCTTAACCCATAGTGCCTTCATATTGTGACAGCTAACATTTCTAGAGTGAGAAATGAATGAAGTTGTATAAGACTCCAAATATATAGATAATACCTGACTTCACATTTTCATGTTCAACACCAGACGTCCTCAAACTATGGCTCACAGGCCACATGCGGCCCGCCGAAGACATTTATCCGGCACACCGGGTGCCGCTGCCTGTCCTGCTTAGCAGCCGACCCATCCCGGGCCCGCAGTGTGCATAGGAATTTGTTCATAGTGGTTTTTTTTTAAACTATAGTCCTGCCCTCCAACGGTCTGAGGGACAGTGAACTGGCCCCCTGTTTAAAAAGTTTGAGGACCCCTGTTAGCCTTTTCCCTCCCAGGGTGTGATTTTGTTTGGTATATATGAACGTTGTGAGTGGGCGGGATTTAAGTTGCAAAAAAATACCTCATGTCCTATCTACTTTCTATATGGATGTTCCCTGTAAGCATTTTTTGGAAGGATTTTTTTCTGCTAGGAGGTGACATTGAGGATGATGGTGATAGTAATGCTGGTGATAGATTTACATATATGTTCATATAATTGTATGTCTATCTATCTATATTTCCATCCATCCATCCATCCATTGACTTACCTACTGAGAGAGAGCTGAACAGCGTGAACAAGGTAAGCACAGTTCTGATACTTTGATTTGCACCTGTTTGTGAAGCCGGCTCTGCTGCCACTGCCTGCCCACCCCCAAGGTGTCACCCTGCACCTTTCCTTGGGTCCTGCGTTCTGCGCGCCGCTCCCTCCTTCCCCTGGCACCTGGCTCCTCTGAGCTGCAGACCCTCACTGCGCCCGCCTTTGCTGGAAGGGCCAGCTTTCTTTTGCCAGGTTGAGAATTTGAAGGATGTTTCTTTGATTGTCTGACGTGGTTTCTTTGGTGGTTAGAGATGATTAATTCTTAGCAAAATGTAGCTCCTTGTTCCTTAAGAGAAGAAATTGCTACATGCGTGTGTGCTGTTCAAGTGTGGTATACAAACATTTAATATAGATTTCAAAAGGCCTTTCTTGACATCAAATGACTCTTGCAAAACAACATGTTGATGAGTTAAGTGTAAATGAATCAGAAACATGTGGCTTGAATTCCCTTCAACATGCCCTAGGGTCTAAAATGAGAAGGAAAAGGTACTTGGAGGGGGGGAAAAATCACATTTTGGGTCTTGCTGAAGCTAAATCATTTGAAAAACAGTTTAAGATGTTTGCTGAATCCCCAGAGCCGCTCTGCTCCGCCACATGGCCATGTCAGAGGGCTCCTCAGCTGTGCTTGCGCCGAGTTTTAATTTCTTGCACATGTGGCAGAAACATCTTTGAGGGCTCTTAAGCCACTGTTTAAGGAAACCTCAGAGTTTGGGGAGGAGGGGGGATGAGCCTCGTTTGCATAACAATGGCCATGGGCCCAGCTTTCTCTCCCTCCCTGTAGCCTGGCCTGCCCTATTTCCCCATTTCTGGGGCCCAGGCTTCCCTCAGGACTCATCCTTTCTATCCTCACGGCCCTCCTTCCCCACTCTTACTGGTTTCTGGTTTTCCATCGGGAGCCATGCTTTTACTTGAGAGCACATATGTGGGCACTTGGAATATCATTCCCAGGGCTTCCCATAATTCCCTCCGAGTCTGCTCCCAATAACTCCCTGTGATGCAGGCTGGGCGAGTCCCCAGGAGCTGTTTGGCATATATGAATATCTTGAGTGGGTGAGATTTAAGCTGCAAAAAAATTCCTCATAGCCCGGCCTGTGTGGTTTTATGGTTGAGCATCAAACTATGAACCAGGAGGTCATGGTTTGATTCCCGGTCAGGGCACATGCCTGGAATTCGGGCTCAATCCCCAGTGGGGGGCATGCAGGAGGCAGCCGATCAATTATTCTCTCTCATCATTGATGTTTCTATCTGTCTCTCCCTCTCCCCTCCTCTCTGAAATGAATACAAATATATTTTTAAAAAAATTCCTCATGTTATCTATTTTCAATATGGATGTTCCCTTAAGCATTTTTTGGGAAGGATTTTTCAGCCAGGTTGATGACATTGAGGATGATGGTGATAGTGATGCTGGTGATAGATTCATACAAAGATACATATGTTCATATACTTGTATGTCTGTCTCTCCATCCACCCATCCACCCATCCACCTGTTGACTTTCTACTGAGAGAGCGTTCAGCAGCTACCAGCATGAGCAAGGTGAGCGCAGTTCTGATACTTTGATTTCACGTGTTTGAACCAAACTGCATGGCTGCCAGTGGTTCCACGTCCCGTGGTTATGTGGGGTGTCTCTCCAGTGGCACAGATTCAACCAAACTGTCCAGAATGGACCTGGGAAAGTTCTAGAACAGCAGTTTTCCATGGTAAGTAATATCACCCCTAAGGGGAGTGTCAGAAATCCGTGGGGACATTCTGTAACTGTCTCAGTAATGGGGAAGGGGTGCTACTGGCTTTTAGTCGTGAAGGGCCGGGTATGTGAGGTGTCCTGTGATAAACAGACTCTCACCCTCTGACAGAGTGTCCCGTATCCCACAGCACTTTTGAAGGCATCACCAGACATCCACGTTGGCAAAACCCTGTTAATCATCACCCGAGCCCCGAACCTAACCCTGTTATCTGTACCTACGCACAAGTTCCTTTTCTCTCAATGTCAGCGTATCCTGGATTTTCCATCTGTGCCGCTACCGCACAGTCCGAGGGAACATTGAACTTGGCTGTGTTCAAGACAAGGTGGAAAAATTGTCCCTCATGACAATGCCCTTACTAGGTGTTTGATCTGCCAGCCCCGCCCAGCAGTTGGCATCAGCAGTTGCTCCATTCACAGGAATTCTCCGTGGAGGTGTACGATGAGACTGTTCCTCACACCTCCTCTTTGTCCTGTTTCTCATCCATACCGCAGTTGTGTGTGTGTGTGTGTGTGTGTGTGTGTGTGTGTGTCTCAGTAGATTGTTTTCTATAAATTGTATGTGTAGGTTGTATTATCTGTGGTTTTCATTTCAGTGAAAGGGAGATTATGGAATATCTGTTAACCAAAGGTGGCACTGATTTTGATAGATGAGGGCCAGTGGTTCCAAATAATGAAGTGACAAGGGGCGAAGCATGAAGAACCCCAGATTCTCGTTTCGTGTCCACCAGCGGCTGGTTGTATGCCCCTGTGCAAGTCTCCTTCCTCTCTGAACCTCAAGTTTCCCACCTCAGCCATGAGAACCTTGGACTTGACCATTGCATCACCCACTTATGTTCCTCCAATGTCGTGAGTGAAAGGCCATGTCCCACAGTGGAACATGCCCTCTGCCGTTTTCCATAAGACACGCGACCATTTGAGTCAATATTTCATTTGACCTCTTTGTATAGGGATGTCACCACTGGAGAAATTCTATGGGCTTTGAGAGTTCAAGAGCAATGGTTCGTGACAAGTGAGACATGGCCTCAATGATGAAGCGGCAAGAGAGAGAGGTGGAGACTGGGAAATACAGCAGCTCTTCCTGGTAAGAGCTGCACTTTTAGGTATAGCACACTTCCTGCAAATGGTCGCTACACTTTCATGTCCCAGATCTCTGAATCCTCTAAGACAGAGCTCGGCAAACTCATTAGTCAACAGAGGGGCAAACAGCGGCTCGTGAGCCGCATGTGGCTCGCGAGCCGCAGTTTGCCGACTACTGCTCTAAGAGAAGCCAGAAGTCTGAAGTTTGAGTCATCCCCTTATGTTTAAAGATTGTTTCAATTAAAAGATAATTAAGAAATACATTAGTACCCGGCCAGTGTGGCTCAGTGGTTGAGCGTTGGCCTATGAACCAGGAGGCCACAGTTCGATTCCCAGTCAGCGCACATGCCCGTGTTGTTGGCTGGGTCCCTGGTAGGGAGTGTGCAGGAGGCAGCTGATCAGTGATTCTCTCTCATCATTGATGTTTCTATCTCTCTCTCCCTCTTCCTTCCTCTCTCTGAAATCAGTAAAAAACGTGTTTTTTTAAAAAAATATATTAGCCCCTAAGAACCCAATGTCTGTGTGTTAGATTCTCCCCCATAGACCTCTGGTTAGAGACCTCTGGATGGAATGAACTCTACGATTACTTTTAGCTCTGAAAATCTGTTATTCTTAGCCAAGCAAGTAAGGGGCCAGATAGCAAGTCCCTTAGGATTCGCAGGCCACAGCTCTCTACTGCAACTTCTCAAATCTGTCTTTGTTGTGCAAAAGCGAACACAGAAAATATTTACGAATGAGTCTGTTCTGT
This sequence comes from Plecotus auritus, assembly GCF_963455305.1. Lineage (NCBI taxonomy): Eukaryota > Metazoa > Chordata > Mammalia > Chiroptera > Vespertilionidae > Plecotus > Plecotus auritus. Next base: position 9,613,391 of record NC_137779.1, read on the forward strand.
ACCAGTAAAACTTTACAAAGAGCCCTAAGTGGTTAGGCTCAGTGGTTAGAGTGTCGGCCCTTGGACTGAAGGGTTGCGGGTTCAATCCCGGTCAAGAGTATATACCTTGGTTGTGGGTTCGATCCCCAGCCCAGTCAGAGCGCGTATGCGTATGGGAGGCAACCAATCGAAGTGTCTCTCTCACCTCAGTGTTTCTCTGTCTCTCCCTCTCCCTTCCACTTTCTCAAAATCAATGGAAAAAATATCCTCGGGTGAGGATTAACAACAACAACAAAACTTTATAAAGAAGGTTGTGGTCGATTCTGTCAGTAAACCCCGCTTTAGCAACCCCCGCTCTGAATTTCAGACCACTCTCTACATAAGCCTGTGGACAATGGTTAGAAGCAAATAGGAGTTCGATGCGTTTTTTAAGAGCTTTAGAAACCAGTTCAAGATCCTGCTTGATCACACACTTCGGCAACTTCCTTTTGCATCTAGAAGAGCAGTTGCTTTGATATGTCTGCCCCTTCCCGTTCTCATGCATGTGTTTTTAGAGGATTAGCTGGTAGCGATGAAATGTCTATACGTGTGAAATGACTTGTAATATACACTCACGCTGGCTCATGGGGATGTGGGGTGCCTGTTTTGCATTTGGCTTTTTGCTGTCATCTGATTTCGGCGCCTGGAATATCCCCTTTGGACAGGGCAACGCCAGGAGTCTTGCTGGGAAACGGTGATGAGCCTTGAACCTGCCAGATGCTCAGTGGCTGCGTTAGTCAAAACAGTCCCGGGAAAGAAAATGCCGGGGTGCAAGGCCAACCAGGGGTCCCAGCGTGGGGAGCGGGAACTGCCTGCCTCTCTCCCAACAGATGTGTGCCTGGAGCAAGATGCTTAACTTCTTAGCTGTAAAGTGAGGAATCTGAGCTGACTGATTTCAAAACATCAACAGTTGCCTAATTCCTAAAATCCCCCATCAAGTCCGCTGACCCAAAGGAAATTTCTAGAAAACATTGTACAATAATAGGATTCGTGACAGGACTAATTGAACAAGTATGTATGGGATGTCTGTCGCTTGTATCCACCCCCTCTCTGCTTTCCTTTCTTTGAGTAATAACACCCAGTGTTTCCTCATAACTATCCCCCTTTTCCGATTTTCAGGCCATATGGTCAATGAGGGCTGACTACAGGCACTAGAGCCAAGAGTGGGCACATGACCCAGTTCTGACCAATCAAATCATGCCTCCCTCCTTGATGGTGATTGGCTCAGGAATGGACATGTGACTCAAAGCTGTCCAATGAGAGCCATTCCTAGGAGGTTGGCTGGAATAATAAACAAAAGTGGCTTTCTCTGAACAGTTGGAATTGATGCACTGGAAAGATATAAACAGGAGTTTATATGTGGCCATCGTTGTTCAGAATGGAGCCAATTAAGAAGAAATAGAGTGGAAGGAGGAGGGTCGATTCTGACAACATAGCTTCTGCCTCTGAATGCAGCCATGGCTAATGCTAAACCTAGTCCATGAATAGACTTAGTTTATATAGACTTAGTTAAATAATTCCTTTTTTTTTTTTAAATCTCACATGACCTTGAATAAGATTGTGGGTTTTTTTTTTCATTTGCAAAGGAAAATTCTAGAAAATGTACAGTGTTAGGATTGGTGACAGGACTAATTGAACAAGTATGTATCAGATGTCTACCGCTTGAGTCCCCAGTCAAGTGGCCACATAGTAGGGAGTGAGCACTCGCACCCACAGGTGTCCGCAGCACAGCGTTAGTAGGGAAGGGCTGCAGGCCGCAGGCCTGGCTTCTCATCTCAGTCTGCGGTGCTAATGATGAGAACAAGCAGGTCCTTTCCCCGTTCTGGGTCTCAGCTGCTTTCCCTATGAAATAGCAACACTTGGCTAAGCTGGCGAAATGCTCGGAGAGGATCCATGGATCATTTGGTTACAAGAAATAGTAGCCCACTGAGAGTCGGCGGGAAAGGGGTTCATTGGAAGGTCCAGGAAGTGCTCAAATTGACGGAAGTAGGCACTGGATTCCCACGGCCTGGATTCCCACCATCCTTGGCTCAGTGCTCAGGAAATCACCAGTCACCACTCTCCTCCTCTCGATGCCCCTCCTTTCTTCTCTCTCTTTGTAGATGGGCCGTCTCCGCCCTGTTCACTAACACTCCCCCCAAACATGGCAGCCCTGGTCTCAGCTTCCCATAGTCCAAGCCGCAGCAGAGCCCAGTCTGTGTCAGAGTCACCGACTCCAGATTCCCAGGAGGGAGAAATTGGATTGAGCCAACTTGGGCCAGGTGTCCAACATGGGATCACCTGGAAAAGATGGGGTGGTCCCTCTTGGGACTTCAAAGGGGCACCTCCCCCCAGGGAAGGGGAGTAAGAAAGAACGTCACACAATAGATCATGCATAGTAGGTGCTCAAGAAACACCATTAATCTACTCTCTTAACACGAGTTTTAGAGAAGAGCCTCTTTCATTCTTAGTTTCATCTTTAAGATTAATCACTGCTACCTGGCCCTTCCCCCTGCAGAGCACTTGGAAGACAATGGTGGATTTGACAGTTTTGCCAATATCAGCATCATTACATCTATGCCCCACCTCCTGAAGTTGTGAATGACAGCATACAATTCAGTCTGTGTGTTCCAATACCCATAAAAATAAGTGTCATCATTAGGCTAATAGCTTCTCAAGGAAACAATGCAGACACCCCCACCTTCCCTTTTATTCAACAGCTTTTTCTCCAATCGATGTAATTAGGTCCTGGTTCCGTAGACCCCAATAAGGGCCTATGAGACTTTGCCCTTGTCCCTTTGAAATGGCACAATCCAGAAAAACCCAAACAGAGACGCACTCTTCCTTACGCTCTTGTTTAATCTGGGTTCTCTCCAGACCCCGCCCTTCTGGGCACAGCGGCTTCCAGGGGCCGGGAGTAAACACCATGTGATCCCTGGAATTTGAAGGCCGGCTCTTTCCACTGCCCTTGCGCTGCCTCGGTCTGCAGGTCTCGAGTGCCGGGCAGCTCCATTACACCAGGCACTGCAGAGGCAGCCACTCAGCCTGTCACCAGCCGGCAGCCAAGAGGAGAGGCTCCATCAGGGCCTGACTCTTAGCCAGATTCCCTGGTGGTTGTGATGAGCCGAATCCCCGGTGAGAGCCGGGCTTGAACAATCCGCTTTTGTGCAGCTGGTGACTAGGGTGCTGCCCATTTCGGATTGAACCGGCTGGACCACGGGAGATGGGTAGAATGTGCTGATGTTCAGGACGCCTGTGCCAAGGGCTTTTACATGGAGGAAGTTCACAGTCAGACAGACAGGGGTCAATGCTGGGTACCCTGAGAGCCAGTGTATCTTGCTCTGGGAAATGGACAAAGCACCCACCTGTCGGGGTTTTCTCTGGATGACGTACAACGATGTATGGAAGCCAGGGCCGCATGACCAGTTCAGGAGCCATCATTCCCCTGAGGGAAGCGGAGATTTGGGGTGAGGGAAGGAGGCAGCAGGCCCACACCCGCAGATGGAGCAGACATCGGACCAAATGAAATTTAGCCAGCATTGAACTTTTCACCATCCTTCAACATTTGGAAACATAAACACAGAAAATATGCATACATGATCAGTTTAACAATAAATCAAACGTGCATAGGATCATAACCCAGGTCAAGGCAAAAAAGTATATTTCCAGTCCCCAGACACTCCCCATTTCCGGTCCTGATTACCACCACCTGCATCTTACGTAGGACTAACCACCCATCTGACTTTTATGATCAGTATTTCTCTGCTTTTCTTAATAATTTGGCCACCCGTATATGCATCAATGGAGAATATGGTTTACTTTGAACTTCATACAATGAACCCAATTATGTGCATTATTTTGGGTCTTTTTTTATCATTGGGAGATTTATCCACGCTTTTGCATGTAACGGTGGTTCATTCATTTTCATTGCTGTAGAAGATTCCACGAATCGGAGCATCTGTTTGAGGGTTGTTATCAAGCAGCCTGCTAACTCCCGTTTTGGGGAAAGTCCCCATAGTGGTCACCCGAACCCTCCCACCTCCGTGTGCCTGGACTCCCCCAAAGTGAAGTCGTTTTCCTTCCCTGAACCTGGGTGGCCTTCCGACTTGACGTGTAGAACATGGGAGGAATGAAGTCCTGAGACATCTGAGGCCACGCCTTCTCGGGCGCCAGCAGCTTCTGCCTCTGTGAAGTCAGCACCAATGAAAAGTCCAATGACCCTGGGCTCACCTTGCTGAGAGAAAGCCCAGGCCCACAGGGCCACGGGGCAGAGGATGTAATGCCCAGCCCTGCCAGCAAAAGCTCCCTGTGGGCACATTTCACATCTGCCAACCCAGCACACACCACACAGCTCCTAAATTTGGGGTGGTTTGTAATGCAGCAACGGATAACTGAAGGCGCTTACAGCCATCCCTCAGTATGCACAGTGGCTTGGTTCCAGGGCTCCCTCGGATACCGAAATCCCTGGATACTCAAGCACCTTATATAAAACAGCGTAGTATTTGCATGTGATGTAGATACATCCTCCCACATACTTTAAATCATCTCCAGATTACTTATAATACCTAGTACCATGTGGATGCCAGGTAAATAGTTGTTATAGTGTATTGTTTAGGGAGTAATGACAAGGAGAAAAAGCTGTGCATGTTCAGAACAGACACAACCATCATAGGCCTAACTACATGGCACACATCAGCAACAACATCAGTTTTTTCACAATGTAACTTTTGAATAGGTTTTCAATATCTTGCTCTCTCTCTTCTCCTTCTGGCCCCCCCATAATGCCAATGTTGGTACACTTGAAGTTGTCTGAGGGGCTCCTTACACTATCTTCACATTTTTGGATTCTTTTTTCTTTTTGCTCTTCTAATTGGGTGTTTCTTGCTTCCTCATATTTCAAATCATTGATTTGATTCTCAGACTCCTCTACTCTACTGTTGAATCCCTGTAAATTATTCTTTATTTCAGTCAGTGTATGCTTTATTTCTGCTGGTCCATTTTCATGTCTGTGACTTTCTCAACTAAGACCCTTGAAGCTCTCATGAAGATCCTTGAGGAACCTTGTAACCATAGTTTTGAACTGTGTATCCAAAAGTGGGCTAGCTTCCATTTCTTTCATTTGTGACATGTTTCTTTGTCTCCCCATTTTTGCTGCTTCCTTGTGTTTGTGTCTGTGTGTTAGTAGAGCTGCTATGTCTCCTGGAACTGGTAGAGTGGCCTTGTGTAGTAGGTATCCTGTAGGGCCCAGTGGCTCAGCCTCCCCGGTCACCTGAGCTGAGTACTCCAGGTCAGCGGTCACCAACCTTTCAGACCTCATGGACCACCAGTGGTCCGCGGATCACTGGTTGGCGACCGCGGCTCTAGGTGCACCCCGTGTGGGCTGTGTGCACAGTCTGGTAGTTGATCCTTGATTGCTGTTGGTGTCACTGGGAGGCACTGACCTGCAGGCCAATTGGCTGTGAGGACAGGCTGCAGCTACAAGGGAAGAGCTGCTGTGCAGGAGACACCCCTGTGGAGCAGGACTAGCTTCAGTGGGGCTTTGGTGCTCACTGCCCACAGGTTGAGAACCGCCTAAGACCATCGGAAAACACAGATATTTACATTACGATTCATTAACAGTAGCAAAATTACAGTTATGAAGTAGCAACGGAAATAATTTTATGGTTGGGGGTCACTACAACATGAGGAACTGTATTAAAGGGTCGCGGCATTAGAAAAGTTGAGAACCACTGCTCTAGATCATTTACAAGAGAAGGTTCTGGAACGGTTGACGATTCATCTATAGGCTAATGGGTTCAGGGGACGCTTTGTGAAGGTTCCTGAGAGTTCCTATAAGTCATCGGTCCCCTCACCACCCTGTTGGGAAAGCTGTTGCAAGTCCACTGTCCCTGATGCCGCCTGGGGCCTTGGGTAGAATCCATGTCATTGAGCAATCCTGGGGAAGGCTTTGTTGTTTCCCTGGTTCCTTTTGACTTCCACCAAGTGAAGACAGCGGCCCAGGGGCAGGGAGGGGGGTCTCAATGAGAAAGTTCAGAAACAAGCCACTCACTCGGACAATAGATGGACTGACACCCATAGCAGGTCTGGATTTCTGAAATGTGAAGTCCCCAAAACCTAGTGAAGGAAGCGATGCCGCTGACTTACTGCATAACTGAGACTTCGTGAGCAGGATAGCATTTCCTTCTCAAAACCCCGCAAGACTTTCAGGTCCAACCCTGGTGGAGAAAACTGTTTTCTCACTAAAAATAAAGAAAGAAAAGCTGTTCATTTGCTGGGTGAAACGTGATCAGTCATTGCTGTGCTGTCTTGGGTTCCTTGCTGGGGAAGCTGACTATTTCATCCTCTCTCTGGTGGGTGTGTCTGACATGGCTAATTCTACAGCTGGACTGGCCGCCTAATATAGAAGGAGTGATGCATATTAGCAGGTGAGGCCCAGGTTGGCTCACGGATTTAGCATGAGCAGCAGGAAGTAGCAAACGGAAGCTCCCTTTGTGACGTTGCATCTTTTCAAACTCTGTGTGTATGTGGCTCCTACATGATGGCCAAGCTGTAGACCTATCCGGTGCCGTGTCATCCGTCCCTTGGTTAAGAGAACACTCCTCCTGGAGGCCCTCGCCAAGTGAGCAGGGCATGTGTCCCAGACCACACACCCTAAGCCATCCAGGTTCATTATTGCCTGAAATTCCCAGCATGCAATTGCCAGAGGGTTGCCACGCTAACTCCTGGAGGGCAGCAGCCAAGTCTCGATCATTCTGTGCTCCGGGTGTGTCCCAAAGGATGGGCCAGTCATGCTCGCTGCAGAGTAAAGGAGGGATGACTAGAACACGGAAGGAAGGAAGGAAGGAAGCGGCAGGACTTTTACAGTTGAGAGGAGAAGACAGCAACCAAACATGCTGTAGTAAAAACGCTCAGCGCTGGTGCGGGCGGTGCGGGTTTTCACAGAAGGGAGGACAGAAAAGCTAGCCGGGTGTTAGGAGCTAACTGTGTCTCCCCCAAACTCAGATGTTGGAGTCCCAGCCCCCAGAACCTCAGAATGTCTCTAAAGAAGTAATTGAGGTTTAAGGAGGTCAGTGAGGCTGCTAAGGTGGGACCCTAATCCAATATGACCAGTGTTCTTACAGGAAGCGAAAGGGACACCAGGGATGCACAGGCATGGATGGATGGGAGGGAGGGAGGGAGGGAGAGAGGGAGGGAGGGGAGGGAAAAGGAAGGGAGGGAGGGAAAGAAGAAAGGAAGGGAGGGAGGGAGGGGAGGGAGAGAGGGAGGGAAGGAGGGAAAGAAGAAAGGAAGGGAGGGAGGGAGGGGAGGGAGGGAAGGAGGGAAAGAAGAAAGGAAGGGAGGGAGGGAGGGGAGGGAGAGAGGGAGGGAAGGAGGGGAGGGAAAGAAGAAAGGGAGGGAGGAAGGGAGGGAGAGAGGGAGGGAAGGAGGGGAGGGAAAGAGGAAGGGAGGGAGAGAGGAAGGGTGGGAGGAAGGAAGGGAGGGAGGGAGGCAGGGAGAGGAAGGTGGGAGGGAGGCTGTGGGTCTCTGAGTTGCTCCTTACTGAGTAATCTAGGGAGCCACGCAACCTAGCTGGGTGTTACAGCAGCAAGACAGAAAGGTCGCAGTGCTGCACCACTCACATCTGGGACTGTTTGTTGTAGCAGCTGGTGTTACCGTGAATAACGAACATCTAGATTCTAGAAGAAAGTCCGTCTTGGCTGGGAAACTGGGCTCCTGCTAGACGTTGGAAGAATTTGGGGAAATGTTCCCCGCTGTTTCAATAGCCAGCTCAGGCTCCTCGGATAACTCCTCCAAAGGTGCTTTCTGGAATCTCACAGCTTGCAGCCTGCATTTCAGCCTCCGAGAGGAAGGCGGGCAGGCTGGCCCCGCACACTTACAGCGTGGGGGACGGAACCAGGGCTGGAGCCCTCTGCCGGGGCTTCTGGCAAGTCGGAGGCCCCAGCCTGAGGCTCAGGCCTGGTGCTCTGTCTGCAACATGCCGACGTGCGGCAGGAAGAGCGTGCTGATGTGACACATTCTGCCTGCACTGAGCACTTGGTGTATGCGCCAGGGCTCCTGCCTCAGCGCCATTGACCGTGGGGCTGGGCTTGGCCATGGCCATGGCGCTGCCCTGTGCATTGTGGGGTATTTCACAGCATCCCTGCTCGAGATGCCAGCAGCATCTCCTTCCCAGTTCTGACATCCAAACAACTGTCTCCACACATTGTCAAATGTGCCCTCCCACACACAGGGGCCACATCCTCCCCCACCCGGTGAAAACCCTGCTGCAGACCTTTTGTGTCTCCGCCGAAGCGCTGCTTGCGTGTAGTTCCCCTAAAACCAGAACAAAAAAATGTGTCCAGAAAGCCATTCTCCCTCCCCGGGGGAGAGGAGTGACATAAAATATGAGATGACATTGAGGTAAAACATATCACTTTCATGTGCTGTGTGCACATATGGGGGCGTGTCAGGGACGGGGTGAACCAGGCCATCCGGGCCTTTATTTCCCGACGCTGGGCCGTGAGCGCTGAGTCCACGGGGCTGCCAGTGGAGGTCAGTTACAGCCGGTTCGGGGTTTCTCACTCCACTGCAAACCTCCAACCGCCCGCGTCTGCAGAGGTGTCGGTGATGTGGGGAGGTGTGATGCTCTGAAGAGGAGTGTGTGGCTCAGGGAAGATAAACTCCCAAATCCAGCGTCTTTCCATATAAGTCCTTGGCACCGATTCTTTGCGTATTTTATTGTGAATAATGAGAATGGTAGCAGCAAACATCATCAAGTAGGCCAGGTCCTTCGTCAGGGGCGTCATGTGTAGGTACATGTGGCTTCAGTCAGACGACAGAGTCACCCGGGAGGCATACTGGGATGCAGTTTAAGGATGAGGGAGGGGAGGCCCAAAGGTGGGAAATGGTTTTTCTCAGTCTCTCGGTCCCCACGGAGCACTACTGAGATTCGAACCCATAGTCCTGTGGGACCCCAAAGTTCACGCCACTTCCCAGCCACCCTGATGGGCCTCTAGTCTATGTGGGTACCTGACACCCTCCTGGACAGCGCCTCGTCCCGCAGTCCACGCGTGCCACTGGCCACTGACTGTGGGGACACAAGGAGGTGTGTCTTCAGGGTCAAATGTGTATGACCTTGGGCCCGGTCAGCCCACCAGAGTGTCAGGAGGAAAGGGAGGGGCCACCGGCTCTCATCTGTCCTGGGACCCACGGGTGCCAGCACCAGGGCCGGGAGGCGCCGGGCTCTTGTTCTACAGATGTTTGAGGTCACGGTGCTCCACCCTCCCTGTGTCAGGGATCCTGGCGGAGCCACAGCGACGCTGACGAGCACTCTCCCTTCAGAGAAGAGCAGGCCCGCCTGCAGCGCCTGCGATCCGCGTGCTGGGCCTGGCGCGGAGACTCCTCGGTGCATTGTCTTCTCTGCAAGGCCAGGTCCTGTTCACAGCCACCGTGCCCCGGGGAGCTCGCTGCTGAGGCTCAGCAGCACATGGCGACCAGCCCCAAGGGCCCTCGGGGAGAAGGAGGCAGAACCCAGTTGAATGGTGGCCCCCAAGGATATGTCCACCGAGCCCTGTGAATGGGACCTGATTTGGAAATCAGATCTTTGTGGTGATTAAGGACCTGGAGATGGGAGTGTCCTAGATGGAAGGCGGCCCTAAATCCAGGGACTGGTGTTCTCAGGATGAGAGAGACAGAGGGAGAGCCGAGGCACCGACAGGGAAGGGGGGCCAGGAGAAGATAGAGGCAGAGATGGGGGTGACGTGTCTGCAGGGAGGGAGCCAGGACACGGGCAGGGCACAGTCTCCTTCGGGGCCTCTGGGAGGAGCCAGCCCTGCTGACCCCTGATTTCAGGATCCTGCCCTCGGAATGTGCGCCATCACTGCCGTGCTAAGCCACCCCGTCGGGGGAAGTCCTTGGACACTGGAGCCGGGCCTGAGATAGTCAGCCCGTCACATCTCCATCAGCTGGGGACTCCCCAGTGCATTGGTTCAGTGTCATGGTCCCAAATTCAGTGACCCAAAGAACTCTGGTTCTCAGAAAAAGTGCCCGTGTATACACACATATACACACAAATACACACACACAGACACACACACATAGACATACACAGCTACACGCACATACAAACATACATGCACACATAGCCAGGCACACACACACACACATACACGCATACAACCAGACACTCACGCACTTCAAAGAGGTGGGATGACCAAGCAGCCTTCTTAGCAATTTTCTGATACGATGACTAACGCTCAGGAGAAGAACAAAAAGAAAAAGACGTTCAAATTGCTACTGCAGCTCTGATCAAGCTGCCTGGGCGGGGGGAGCCCTCCGTCGTGAAATGTGAAACCAGAGATGGGCCCTCTTTAGCCTTCGCGATGATATTTTATTAACATGGAACCTTTTATCTCTGGATTCCAGACGCCATTGCAGAGGGAGGGATGCCGCCCTGGTTCTCATTTGATGTGGCCGGGGGTGCAGAGATGGGAGGGAGTATTGATGTTAAGACATCTACCCTCGTTTGCCGGAGTCAGCTGACACACCAGAAATAGTCCAGACTTCTGGGCACGGACATTAGGGTCTTCTCAAAATTCCCTTCATCCCAGTTGATTTCTCCTTGATGATGTCGCCTCCCCTCCTCCTAGACAATCCAGAGAACTCCTGCGCATCCTTCAAGCCCCCGTTCCTATGGGAACCTTCCTTCTTCTGTCCTCCCCAACTCCAGGCTGTCCTGCAAAGCAGCGCTGTCCATCATCTCGCTCCCTGGACGCGCATTCTAGTTTGCGTGCACCTATGTGCACCATTCATGAGACCTGACACCTGTAAGCATCGATGTCTCCCTTTAGACAAAGATTCTCGACTGAAGAGTTTAAGAAAGTCAGTGGAAGGGCTTTGAGGGAAGTCACCAACCCCTTGAAACTCTGTACCATTTTACGTGAATGTGCAATTCAGGGGACAGGTTCTGTGGCTTTTGTGAATTTTCAAAACATAAACACGTTTAAAGTTGACTGCACTGAAAATCAAATTCTGCCCAGCAAGTGTGTCTCAGTGGTTGAGCATCAACCTATGAACCAGGAGGTCATGCTTTAGTTCCCGATCAGGGCACATGCTTGAGTTGCAGGCTCAATCCCCAGTGGGGTGTGCAGGAGGCAGCCAATCTAGGATTCTCTCTCATCGTTGATGTTTCTCTCTCCTTTTCCCTTTCTCTTCTCTGAAATCAATAAAAACAAACACAAAAAGAAAAACAAAAATAATTAAATCCTCCCAATTGTGTATCTCAGCACCTGGCTCGGCTCAAACTTGGGTAGAGATGTGGTCAGAGGGAGTCCGAGTTGCTCTGACTTGGGGTTTGAACCATTGCAGCTTTGCGTGGAGAACTTTGAAAAGCTCAGAATCAGAGCCACAGCTAGCTCCCACCCCCAAACCAGGGTCAGATGCCCATTCTAGACAAAGTCCGACACGTTCAACGGCTGCCGCCCCTTGCTCTCAGCACCACCCTACTTTTTAGTTGTCTCAGCAACCCAGCACCTGAGAATTTGTCCTGTGGCTAGCTCAGCATGAATGTACGAAAATGTATGGCCACGGAGGTAAGAGCAAAAACACCGAGCTCAATCCGAATGGCTACCAATAGGTGCTGTGATTCTTTGGAACAAAGGCCAGCACGATATTTGTCAAGGGCAGGGAGTACATACGTAAGGCCTTTGGGGACACGCTGTTTGTCTAGAGCAACTGCCACCACTCTGCTTTGCCATTGGAGTGTAAATGCAGCCCAGGCAATGTGGACATGGAATGGGTGTGGCTGTGTACCAATAAAACTTTATTTATAAAAACAGTCAGGGGGCCAGATTCAGTCAGAAAGTCATAATTTCCTGATTCCTGTCTTAGGATACTATATAGTTGTTAAAAATTACTCGTGATGCCCTAACTGGTTTAGCTCAGTGGACAGAGCATCGGCCTGAGGACTGAAGGGTCCCAGGTTCGATTCCAGTCAAGGGCATGTACTTTGGTTGCAGGCACATCCCAAGTAGGGGGTGTGCAGGAGGCAGCTGATCGATGTTTCTCTCTCATCGATGTTTCTAACTCTCTATCCCTCTTCCTTCTTCTCTGTTAAAAAAAATCAATAAAATATATTTTTAAAAATTACTTGGGAAAATGTCCACACTCATTTGAATGTTCATTGCAATGTAACCAGCACATACCTAGTGGCCTACGTCATCCATTCTGTGTTAAGCACTTTACCTGTGTTATTTTATTGAATCCCCACACACAACCACATATCCCTGGCACCTGTTGCTTTGTACAGGAAGTCACAGCATTGTGGATCTGGGCTGGGGACTTAGTCTCTCTCAGCCTCAGCATCAAAACTGGGGCCAAAGCGGACTATTGCTGCTATGTCTAGTGCAGGGGTGGGGAACCCTTTTTCTGCCAAGGGCCATTGGATATTTATAACAGCACTCGCGGGCCATACAAAATTATCAGCTTAAAAATTAGCCTGCTATATCTGGTCAAACATTTCATTAACTCACCCCTAATGCCTTGGCAGGGCAGACCGAATGATTTTGCTGGCCTTATGCGGCCCACGGGCCGGACATTCCCCACCCCTGGTCTAGAGCATCAGGTAAGTCACTGTTACATAATAGAAACACAGTTAAAGTTGGTTCCTGTCTCTTAAACGTTTTTCAATGAGCCGCTGTTCAACAAAAAGAGATGATAAAGAAAGTCATGCTTAAACAGTCCCCATTCTGAACATTTTCTCTGAGGGCCCAGATGCAATCGCCTTGGGTACTTTTTAACATGTGGTGCGGTGCGGTGGCACGGCGATGTCTATTATCCTACGAGTGATTAGCGAGAGCTGTTAATATAAACAGCGAGAGGGCAGCGGCTTTACCCGTTGGCTGCTAATTAAGGAGGTGCTGCTCATTCTCAGGGTCCAGGGGGACTGCTCCGTCTTGGCTGTCAGGAAGAATCTGTCGAGAAGCGCAGTGTTACGGACGTGACCCAGAACACAGCATAACGAGGGAAATCTCCCTGTTCCTTGTGGCAGCAGCGGTGATGACAGTGCTCAGTTGTACTTCCCTGTGCCAGGTGTGGGCTCAGTGCCCAGTTCATTTCCTCCAGAGTCGTCTTCGGTCAGTTGTTGTGTTTGACTTGTGTTGTGTTCAACTTGTGTTGCGTTCGACTTCTGATGAGGTACCTAGTCTCGCAGCAAAGGAGTGAGGGACTGTGAAAACAAACCCAGGCATGACCTTGTTAAAGAAGCAAATTCTGGATTTCCAAGAAAGAAACATCTTGTGGAATGTTCCATGTCTTGTGGATTCCGTATATGGGGAGGGTGTGTGTGCGTGGGTGATAGGGTGAGGATGGAGGGAAATTTACAAACACATATGTGCATGGCCACATGTGTGACTATAGACAAGGCCCATGTGACCATGATAAGCCCCATGGCCGTGTGGTCAAGAAAGGTTTGTTTAGCCCCGGCCAGGTAGCTCGGATGGTTTGAGTGTCGTTCCGATACACCAAGGTCACGCATGCGTTTGATCCCGGGTCAGGACACATACTAGAATCAACCAATGAAATGCATCAATAAGTGGAACAATAAATTGATGTTTCTTTCTCTAAAATCAATAAGTAACATGTTTAAAAAGAATTTGTTTCTATTTAATAAAGTGTAATATCCATAAGCCTGTAACCATTTTGGTTATAAAATATCACTAGCGCTAGAAGACAGCAAATAGCCACACGGCGTGGTGTGTTGGCTCTGAGTTTGCACAGACACAGTGGAGGCCACGAGGTGCATCCAGGTCTGGTGTCCAAGGGCCGGATGCTTGCCGGCGTTCACTCGCTCGTCCACGCGCAGTGCGCTACTCATGGGCATGGAGAGCAGGGCTGGCCTTGGGGACTGCGTGGGAAGTGAAAGTCACAGGACTGGGTGATTGACGGGGGCGGGGGGGTGAGCGGGGAATGCGATGAGGTTGTACAGGATGCCACGGTTTTTCTCGTTTGATTGAGTGATGGCTGATGACGCCACGGATGAGCCGGGGGACAGAGGGGCAAGAGCAGGATGGGGGGAAGGTGGTAAGCCCCATCTCGGACATTCCAAGGCTGTGGTGCCTGGGGGACATCCAGGAGCAGATGTGAGGAGATACACATGGGTGTTTATGGGTCTGAGGCTTAGGGAAGGGGCACGTTAAAAGCTGAGCAATGGCCGAAACCGGTTTGGCTCAGTGGAAAGAGCATCGGCCTGCGGACTGAAGGGTCCCGGGTTCGATTCCGGTCAAGGGCATGTACCTTGGTTGCGGCACATCTCCAGTGGGAGGTGTGCAGGAGGCAGCTGATCGATGTTTCTCTCTCATCGATGTTTCTAGCTCTCTATCCCTCTCCCTTCCTCTCTGTAAAATATCAATAAAATATATTTTAAAAAAATAAAAATAAAAGCTGAGCAATGAACCGAGGCCGAACCCTGGGCATAGTCATGCTGGAGGGGTGTGCAGAGGATGAGAAGCGAGGGAAAGAAGGGAGAGAAAGAAGGGATGTGACTCCCAGAAGGGTGGCAAGATTAAGATAGGGAAGAGGGACCAGAATGGGGTGTCTGTAACAGGGTGTGGTCCAGAGAAGACCCCAGCAGCCTGGAAGGTCATCACCGTGGCCAAGGTCATGTCCCATGATCTAGACTAGATGACCCCTGGAACTTCTTGAGAGACAACTCGGTTTTGCAAAGAGCAAGGACTTCGGCTTGGAGAGGCCTGGGTATGGACTTATGCCCACAGCTTCATGGCTGTGTATCTCTTGGGAAGGCTCTTCACCTCTCTGAGCTTCAGCGTCAGAATCCATAACTAGGACTGGTGACCCTCAGCTCAGAGATCTGTTAACACATTGCCACGGGGGCGTATTCTGAGTACAACTGTGCCTTGTCCTCCCACCTCATTATGTGTTTGTAGAGTGTGAAGGTGGGGGTGGGTGGGGGTGATTACAAGTGACAGAAAACTAAAGACAAAGGGATTTAATGGGCTCAGGTGACTGAAATTCCAGAATTGCTTTCAGAGAGCGCTGGATTCAGGGATTGAGATGAGGTCAAAACTTAGACTAGTTCTGTCGCTGTCCCAGCTCGGCT
Source organism: Plecotus auritus (assembly GCF_963455305.1). Classification (NCBI taxonomy): domain Eukaryota; kingdom Metazoa; phylum Chordata; class Mammalia; order Chiroptera; family Vespertilionidae; genus Plecotus; species Plecotus auritus. The sequence continues at coordinate 9,628,482 of NC_137779.1, forward strand.
CCGTTCTGAGGGAAATGTCAAAATGGACATTTGCAGCTCTGGGCTGAGTCCTAGCCTTTTAGCCACACCCACCTAAAAGGGCAGAGAGGAAGGCTCCGCACCCAGTCCCCTGCATTCCAGATGGTCCGACTTGAGTCACATGCTCATCCTGAACCAATCGCTGGCCAGCCATGCTCTGATTGGCTGGACCTGAGAGGGTCCCCCAACACCCCTGAACGCAACCTCCCAAGGACAAGGTCTGGTACTTACCCGAAGAATCGAGGTTCCCTTTCACAGGAGACGGATGCCTGGGTGCGGGGCCTGCACCCTCTACAAAGGGCAACTCAGCGTCGTGTGCAGAAATGTTTCCTGCCTGGCTCCTTCCTTCCTCACTGAGCGTGGGTCAGTTCCCACCATGCATTCTGTTCCCCACCTGGGAATGCAGGACAGACGCCCCGAGCACCCATCCCTGCAGAGCCGTCTCCACGCAGGCGCCACAGTGGCCTCGCCCAGCATCCCCGGCTCCAGCTCCCTCCCTGGGAACGCAAGGAGGACATCTTCGGTCTCTGCTGACTCAGCGGGTCCACGGGGACCTCTGACACCCCCTGGCCTTTCCTGGAACCTCCAGAAGAAAGAGGAGAGCGCCTGGAGGGCAGGTTTAAAATTAGACGGGAGTGCAATGCCGCCTGCGGTTCTTGAACGTCAGCCATTGGGGAGGAATGGGAGATGAGGTGGTCAAGAGGCAGGAAGCGTTTATTTAAGATCCCTATCGCGCTGGGAAGCTGGAGGGGAGTTCAGTTCAGGGGAAGAACAGGATGTTGCCAGGGTCCGTGGCAGGGCGGAGGGCAGAGGCCAGGGAAGGAGCAGATATTGGAAAGGGAGAGCCAGGGTTGGAGGCGAGACGGTTTGGAGAGGTCCCAGGCAGCAAGCCAGCCCTAGCAGAGGCTCCTTGGGAGTTCAGGTCTCCTCAGTCCCGGAAGGGAGGTACATCTCTCCAGAGAACCTTGGATCTTTGCAGTGAAGCTGGTGTGTTTCTGGGTGGTCCACCGGGGCAGGGGTCTCATTGAACTCTGGTGTGAGCTTTCGGTCCCCTGCTCCCAGTTGGTCCCCCAGCTGGGAGGCCACACCACTGACCTTGAAGGGCACCACCGGCAGCTTCTCCGGCCCTGGAAGGCTGCCAGAAGTGAAGGCCGGACTGCCTGACTCAGCCCTGGAGTCCATGCCCAGCGCATCCTCATGGGGGTCAAGGCCAGAGAGCTGAGTACCAGGATGCAACTTGTCCTTCCGGGGAAGGACACAGTCTCTCCAGTCTTTTATTAAAAAGACATCCCGTCCAAATTGAAGCCTGGTGAAGGAGATCTACGAAGAGGCCACTTGCAGAACGAAGAAACAAGCATCCAGGGGAAGATGGAATCATAATTCAAATAAGCCACGGTGATGTTGTGGTAAGCCACCACCATGACCTTGGACATCACTGCTCCGTCAGCCCTTTGACAACCCTAGGGAACACTGTCTCCTGTTGCAGCACCATGCAGGGACCACAGGCACATGGGGGACAAGTTGCTGGTCCATGGTCCCCGCCGCTGAGGGGCAGACTGGAGGGGAGAGGGTTGTGCCTAATCGATGAGAGTTGGTTCAAGTCCAAAGACTTCCAGGAACTGTGGCTGGGGCTCCTGGCCCTCAGTCACTTCGTAACTGACCCCTGGTCCCTGGGTCAGTGCGGAGCCCTGGCCTGGGACTTCCTGCTTTCTCCTTCCCGGGGAGGGTGTCGGCTTCCTTTGGCTCTTTGAAGTAGCGTCGCATGTCAGTATTGTCACTGTTATTATTTGTGTCACCAGGGGTTGCGTGCTCGCCATGTTCAGGGCCCTATGCTAAGTGCTTCCATGCATTCCTCATTTAATTCTCACTATAACGTGGTCTGGAGAGAAAACTCTGGTCACGAAGTGGTTCATGTCCCATGCAAGAAGTTAAAGCCACCCAAGAGGCCATCTTTATTTTTAGGGGTTCATCCATACGTGTGGAGAAATCATATTAACACGGGAGCATATATTCCGAGCTCACGATGGAGCTTGTGGGAGGGAGACGGGGCACCTCGAATCGCAACCAGCAACCCGGGAAACCGGACTCTCCTGAGAAGCTGCCATCGTGTTGAAGCGCTCGGAATGTGTGTTATTAACTTTAAAACGTGGAAGTCTGTGCGAGGGAAGGTAGGAGATAGGCCTGTGAGTTCACAGTGGTTAGTCATGGATGGTAGGAATGTGGGCGGGCCTTATTCTGTCTATTTCTTTTTCTTTGGTTCTTGATTTTAGAGAGGAGAGAAGAGGGAGAGAAGCATGGAGGGGGAGCGGGAAGACAGGACAGAAGGAGCTGAAAACGGCAAAGGAGCCGTGGTGGTAGGAACAGGGTTTTGAGCCCCCGGCAATGCCAACCGCATCCAGGTGTTCAAGGAAAGTAAGTAGGGCACATTGAAGATGTCTGCGATCGGGCTGATCTGAACACCATCTAGTGAGAACCTTTCATTACAGAGTTTTAAATAAATGTTAATTACCTACACTACACAGTAACATACCGTCCTCACCTATGTCATTTAAGACTACAGACAAATTGAGCCTTCTTCTCTCTCCTCTCCCCTTCCCCCAGAGAGCCACGTGGTCAGTTTCATTACCACCATAGACCTTTTCCAAATACCTGTGCACGCATAGATATTTACTGTGAAGAATGTGTACATGAGTTTTGTGTTGACTTTTTAAAACACACATAGTCCTAACCTGTGGGGAAATTTCATCAGCAAGCACATATTCACCACTGTGTTTCTGGTGTTTATGCCTGGGGCTAGGTATAAACTTACAGCACCCTTTTCATGGCTATATAATGTTCCATTAAAGGACCACACTACATTTTATGAGTCCACTTCCCTACTGGGGGACAGTTAGTTCCAAGTTCTTGCTTACAGTGTGGCTGGGAACAGCCCTGTGAACATATTTTCTATTTTCATGGATTCTGTCAGTTTGCCCCAGGGAGCCCTGGGTAACCCTGAGCTGTCTGGGAATAGATTAGGCCACTTTGCAAGATGAAGTCCTTCTTCTCTGCATGTGGCCAATCATTGGCTGGATAGCCCCTTGGCATGGCTGAGAGGAGGGGGACGCTGGCCATTGAGGTCCCTTCCACCTGTGGGATTCTGGGATCACCCACCTCCTCACAGTGGGACCTCTGCTCAGCACAGCTCACGCCAACAGCCCCAGCTGCGGCGAGGGGAAAAGTCATCTTCCTACAGGTTGGGACGAGCCATCAGGGACGTTTCTGTAAAAACATGTTTCTTGTTTCTGTTGCTGTGTTTTTATTCTAGTTGAGGACATTGGAGCTAAATCCCTTGGGTTTGGAATGGGGAGGCCTAAGTCCAAATGCTGGGTCTGTAGCAAGAAGTGGTATCATCCTCTGCATGACCTTTCATTTCCCCATGCCTCGCTTTCCCCATCTGGAAAATGGGTAGATTCATACCCCTAGCTCACCGCTGTTTTGGCGATTCCTCTGGCCGATAGATGTGACGCGCTCCACTGGCTGGTGAGTTGCATGTCTCTCCAAGGAGGGCAGGGAGGAAGGGTCACTGCGCAGACTGGCTGCCCTAGCGGTGCAGAGCCTGGGTGCTGCCTTTGCCCGTGGCCAGGAAGTAAGTTCAAGGTTTAAGCAATCCATCGCACCCATTGCCCGGGCCAGCACAACCTTTCATTCAGGGTTCCATCTTTTTCAAAGCATGTCTGTTATCACATCTATTCATCAAAGGTCCCTGCAAGGAAATGGAGCCAAGGGTGGGCCCAGAGAGAGGACTCGGGATCTGAAAGGCAAGGCCAGAAGCCTTTCTGACAAGCAGCCGCTAGGCTGAGTTTCTCCACCGATGGAGGCCTGGGCAGAGGGTCAGGCTGTTCAGGCCTGAAACACCCACAGGGAGACACGTCCTCTCCCTGAACATGGCTGGGCGCCTCGGCAGCCAGATGGGCTGCAGATGTGAGCTCTGGGTTGCAAGTGAGGCCGAGGGAACAGGCAAGAGCGATTCCGTAGCGTGGATGTCAAGCCCCAAGCCTGGGCCCTGTGCTGCCCCAGGCCCACGGCTCTCCCTGACTCAAGTTCATGGAGTTTTGCAGACAAGATGAGGTACTGGGAGGCTGCATGCTCCTGCGATGCTGGTAGCTGTCTGTCAGAGGACATCGCGGGCGACAGCAGTCGCATCTGCAGCCTCAGGTCAGCTGGGACATCAGCCACAGCTTCGCGTCCTCCCTGCAGCTCCGGCCAACCCTGGAGGGCTGCTAGGTTACCGAACGGCTGCTGCTGCTAAGGCATCGCAGGCCTCCCGTGGCCGCCTCCTTCTTCAGCCTGTTGTGGCATTCAGGGTCCCTTCCCTCACGCTGGTCTTCAGAGCTGTGTTGACTTTGATCCTAGGGGACAGGTGCGACCTTAGCCCCCTCCGAGGGGGACTGTTTGGAGTCCTGCCTTGGGACAGAGCTCCCTGACTTCCAGGGACACCTCAGGGCATTTGCTCACGGACGCGGTGAAGGAAAGAGCTCCGGCTCAGCCAGGCCTGGGCTCCGCCCTCCGTGCTGGGTGACTTCGGAAAAGTCGCATCACCTCTCTGATCGTAGGCTTCCTCTTGGAAAGTGGGGAGCCGTTACCTCGCAGGGCTGGGAAGATGCGCAAGAACACTTGCACGTGCCTCATAAAGTGCTTGGCACGCAGTCCCTGCTTCCCACGGGGCCGCCGACGCTGCTCGGGTTACTGTTGGTGGAGGGTGTTGTTTCCGGGGTGAAGGAGCTGCCTGCCTTTTTGCTGCCCCCCGTTGCCTCTATCTTCAGATAGACCTGCATTCTGGTCCCAGCGCCACCTTGCAGCTGTGTGCCATTGAACAAATCCCTTAGCTTCTCCGAGCCTGCCTCCATTGCCCCATCGGTAAAGAGAAGTTTAGAAAGCTTGCGTGACTTCCCCACAGTCACCGACACAGGAAGGCATTTTAGCCCGAGCCCTGATGCCTCCCCATGAGCGGCAGCGTTTCACTGGAATTTCTATGTTCCTTAAGGACGGCCAGTAGGTCTCTCCAACCTGCCCTGGAATGGGGGCTGTGTGAAATCCATCTCTTCTGCCAGTTCTAAAGTTCTGTCTAAAAGTCCATGTCCAACCTGCCGGCCACCAGCTTACCCCCTTCTCCCCTCCAACCCCCCCTTCCCCCCCCAAAAAAAAAAAAAACCTGGCAGACAGCGCATGAGAGAGCTCTTTGGACCATTCGGGGGATGTTCACGAAGGTAGGGAGTGAGGGGCAGCTGAGATCCAGCTCCCAGGGAAGACACTGATAGGACCTGCACATCAAAGCAGCCCACGGCTTCAAAGGCGGCTCTGTGCTCTGCCCTCCGCTGGGGTCACGGCCAGCTGGTTCGCTCGGGGACAGAGCCGGCGGGCCGTGTGGGGAGCCGAGGGTGTGCAGCGAGCACCTTGTTCCCCTAGCGGTTCCGAGTGTGTGCTTCCAGCCCCCACTCCCAGCCCGGGGCCCTCACTCGCCCGGCTGCTCTGTGGGTGTGGCGTTCAGGCAGGTGAGGTCACAGGTGGGTCGCCAGGAACTCTGCATCCCTCCGTCTCCTGCCACCTCCGCCGCCGCACTCGTCCCGAGACCTGCAGCTCTGGCCTGTCACTTCAAGACTTGCTCAGGAACACCAGCATCACCGTGTCACTGCTCTTCTGTCCGTCGTGGCTTCCCTCAGTCATCCCGCACGTTTGGATTTTAAAGCGCAGTTCTGAGAAGGGGTTCCTTGCTTCAGCATTCTGCCAGAGCCCATGGTCCGTGCAGACACACACGCACACCCACAATTAAGAACACTGTAGTCGCCATGGACTCGCTTGACCTTGGTTTTCTTGTCAGTGGATTGGCCATTAAAACTCCATCCCCACATGTGCAGCCCCGGGCATGTAGGAGAGTCATCCACCCAGCCGCCGTCTTCCGTCTCCATGGTCGCCCTGCAGGACCTGGGGCCAAGCACGGTGTGTTTGTCACCCGCCTTCGGTGGCCTCGCACGGGAGCCTCCCGCCCAGGCTGGCTCACGCCGGGCCAGGGATTCAGTGACCCCACCCCACCCCTACCCCCCGCTGCCAGGACACACGTCCACGGAGATGGAGGTTGACAAGGCCACAAATATTTGAACTATCTTTGGGATAACACGGGGCATTGACCCCAAAGTCTGTACTACATCTGCCGAAAGTTTATCCTAGAATAACAAACGTGACAGCTTAGCAAAGTGCGCGGGGAAAGGGCCCGATAAGATAAAAGGCACCCATGGGGTCCAAAGGCACAGCTCGGCAGAAGAAAGGAATCCGGGGTCCAGAGCAGCATCCAGGCGGGAAGTCTGACTGTGGGTGCTGCTTTGGATCCCACATTTCTGACCATAACTCAAACCTGCTCACTTTAGTCCTCAGCATCACTCTCTGGACCCAGCACCAAGAGCCCCTGCAAACCTGCCCTGATCCCACCAGTGCCTCCTCTGCTCTGCAGCCTAGGGACCATTCGCAGCCAGTCTGATCACGCCAGGCCCTTGCTCTAACACCTCCCATGGCTCCCTGTGCTCATGTCATATCTGTCCTGGCAAAACCTCTGCTTCCCTCTCCCCCGAATGCTTCCCCAGAGACTCATGTTTTCTATTTTATCTCTTCGCACGTTGGAACCTATGTTTCTCTTCTTTCTTTAATATTTTTTTATTGATTTCAGAGAGAAAAGGAGAGGGAGAGAGAGAAACATCAGTGATGAGAGAGAATCACTGATCAGCTGCCTCCTGCACGCTCCTCACTGGGGATCGAGCCCACAACCCAAGCATGTGCCCTGACCGGAATCGAACCATGACCTCCTGATTCTTAGGTCGATATTCAACCACTGAGCCACACTGGCCGAGCATGTTTCTCTTCTTTTTGATAGATAGACAGACAGATAGATAGACAGACAGATGTGCTACATATCTAGACATATGTAATATATAACTAAATTAATCTTCAAGTAAACACTTTAGATACTTCTCCCTATATGTGAAGTCTAGCTATCTGTAGTATGTACATACTTAGGTACATATAGTATCTGCATATAGAGAAGTCTAGTTAGAGATACAGACTTTAAGCCACCTCTGTTCACGGAAGCCCACCTAGAAACCTGCTAACTGGTCTCCCAGCTTCTGCCTTTGCCTCCTCCCACCTGTTCTCCAAAATGTAGCCAGAGGGATCCAGACCCTCTCACAACTCGTCATCTTACTCATTTTGGAAGCTAACACCTGGCCCATGGTCCACGAAGCCCTACAAAACCTGGCAGGCACTGTTTCTCCAACTCTGTCTCTCACTGGCCCCTCCCTCCTTCCCCTCCACTTTCAGGGGCCTCCTTGCAGTTCCTCAAACATTCCATGCACACTGCTACCTCAGGACCTTTGCACTGGCTGTTCCCTCTGCCTGGAAGACCCTTCCCACGGAGGTCTGTGTGCCTCTCTTGCTCTCTCGCCTCTTTCTGGACTTGACCCAGCTGTCTTCTCATACACATCTTCTCTTCTAACTCCATGTAAAATAGCAAACCACTGCCGACTCCGTAACTCCTCCCTTTCTTTTGTATATCTTCATCGCACATGTTAACATACCATATGGTCATTATTCTTTTAATATGTGTCTCCATTACCTTGAAAGTGCCGTGAGAGCAAGGATTTTTGTCTGTTTTGTTTACTGTAATATCTCCAGCAAATCTATTAGTCCATGGCACATAATAGATGTTCAATTAATACTTAGGAAATGAGTGAATCACCTCCTTTATTGTATTCCTTATACCTCTATTAATGCATCCATGGATTACTTTAACGTGCTTTTTTAGCCATGTCACACCATCCGTGTGCATAGAGATAGTTTGTCTCAAACCTTATGGTTTGTGTTTCTCTGTCTGTGTTACATACCATGGTGATTACTAAGGGAAATTTTCTGTATTCCCAGAAGCCAACAGTGCAGACGAGGTTCACCCTAGGTCTGACCACCCACAGGGTGTCCAAGAGACCCCCCTCTTGTCCTGATTTGTTGACTCTGCGTCTTCCTCTGGCTCTGCTGTGGTTTGTTTAACTTGGACGGTGCTTTCTGTTTTCTCCCTGTTGTTTGCTGCCCTGGGCCTCTGCTTTGAAGTCAGCCACCCAATGGCCTCGACACTGTCACCTCTCCTCCAGTCACCAGCTGTGCTCCACACGCCACCAACACTTTGGCCAGAGGGAGGGGACAGATGGCTCAATCCTTTCATTGCAGGTCAGCACCCAGCCTGATCGGCCTGATGGACGATGGTATTGACAGTCTGGTGACCCTCGTTCAACAGGCTGACAGTCCCCATATTTCACAGGCCAGCGTTGGATGGGTATCAAAGAGACTGTCCGGTCACCAAACAGCTCATTAAAGCAATAAAGGGACAGGAAGGTTAAGCGGCCCCTTTCCCCCTGGGGAGCCTGAGGCCCCTTCTAGCAACCTGTGCCTCCCTTTCCCCTCGAAGCACAGGGTGTTGGGAAAGGTCCCAGCTCGCCCTCGGATCTGAAGAGAGACGAGGATGAATCCCAGACGCTGGGGCCAGCTCCCACTCTCGGTCCAGCCCTACCTCCATCCTCCCTGTGATTTTTAGGAGTCCCACCTGCGCTGTGCCCGGTAGAGTCCCCAAGCGTGTTCCCCGGGGAGGAGTTTTGAGAGAGGTCACTTGGACGCTGGTGGCATTGATCGTTACCAGGAGTACGTGACTGAGGGCCACCCGCAGGGAGAGGGAAGGCGTCCAGAGAGCCAGCTCCCCCGGCCACCTTGGCAGTAGAAAGAGCACCAAATTTGGAGTCACACACCCCTGGGCACGGGTCCCAGTGTAGTCACATGCTAGCTCTGAGCCTTGGCTCAGCTTTGAGGCCGTTCTGAGCCTTGATTTCATCATCTCTGAAATGCAGATGCGAATACTGTCAGCCTCGGGGAGTTGATGCAAAGATGAAGCCAGTGCATCCTACGATCTGACTTCACGTTAGAATCATCTGAGCTGCTTCCGGAGTGCACCTTTGTCGGGGCTCAGCCGAAGCCAGGCAATTCAGATTCTCTAGGGCTGGCTCTTGGGTATTTGTGTCTTTTAAAAATCTCCTTCGCTGGCTCTGTGTGCAGGCAGGTTAAAAATCACTGGATTGAATAATAGTACATGATGGCTAAGCTCTCCATGGCCTGGCACATAGTAGGGGCTTCATGAAGAGAGCATCCTCCCTTCTCCATGGCATCTGCCATTTCTAAACCTCTCTGTGCCTACCTGCCTTACGGGAAGAAGGGGGACATGACATGGATGTCACCCAGCATCCAACTGAGTTCCCACACAGTCTTAATCTTGGGGCCTCCTACTTGTGAGTTAGAAATGGGGTCCATTTCGCTGCCTCCACAGACTGTTCTATCCCATAATTCTGTGTGGTCCCCTCTCAGCTCCACTTTTGACGTATCCCAAAGAGGGTACTGACTTCAAATGTCACTTACGCATCAAGGGCCCCCTCCCATCCTCTGGATGTCAGTGTCCCTCCGCCCTGCCATGGCAGCCTGATCACACCCAGCCGCATTCAGTGCGCAGCTGGAGAAGAGTCCTTGTTGGACCAGATTGAATAAACGATGGTGACATACATGCACACGTGTGTGGCACATGCCTTCGACAGTCCACAAAGGAGACGGGTGTTGACTTGCTATTTCATTTATCTCATCCCAGAGACTTTATTAAAGAGTAGAAATTAAAATTTTGTTGAGGTGCTAAAACAGTATTTTAGCGATCCATCCAGGACCTGCATTTATAACCTATGAACTTGGATGGGTTACTTGGCCTCTTTGAACCTCAGTTTCTGCATCTGTAAAATGGGCATGTTGATGATACCTCTCACATAGTGCTATTGTGAGGATTATATGGTTTACTGCACATACGGCCTTAGAATCAAGTCTGATATATAGTTGACTCTCTATAAAGAAAATGGTGATTATTGTTATTACTTAACACATTTTAACTGGATGCCTCCTGCATGTCAGACAACAGGTGGACCTGAGAGGTGCAGCTGGGGGAAAGACAGAGGCCCCGCTTTGGCCTCCTCAGGATATAGTTAAAGAGACAGATGCATAAAGAGAATGGTAATAGAGGTCCACTGGTCTTTATTAAGGGTCTACTATGTGCTGGCGCGTTATATGGTCTTGACCCGTCAGTGAGCTAAACAAACTCTGTGGTCCTCCAGCAATAAGCATTCCATAAGAACAACAAGAAGATAAAGTGCAGGATGGTAGAAGGTGATGAGTGTGATGGGGAAAGGAGGGTTGGAGAAGAAGAGGTTCTTGTGCATGCAGTGGGTTCCATGTGGCCCCTGAAAAGCTGTCTGTCCAGGACCTGGGAATGTGACCTCACTGGGGAAGTGAGGTCCTTGCAGATAGAACTAAGTTAAGGTTCTCACGATGAGATCATCCTGGGAGGTGTGGGTATATACCAGGTGTACCGGTTATAATGCGGATTTTTTCCAATAGATGGAGTTACACATATGTGGATATATATGCGATTTGATATGTTTGCTATTTTGTTGTATTGATAATAAGCTTCAAAACTTCATATGTCAAATTTTCTGAAGGTGTTAACATCATAGATATTTTTACGCTTAAAAATGTCAAATTTCATGCTAAAAAAAGAGCATTTGCAGGAAGTTTTAATTCATTATTTTGAAGAAAAGTGCTGCTGAAAGTTAGCTTATGCTTCAGGAAGCTTATGGTGAACATGCTCCATCTCAAGATACTTGTGAATGCTGGTTTAAACGCTTTAAAAGTGATGATTTCAATGTGAAAGACAAAGAACGTCCAGGTCAACCGAAAAAGTTTGAAGACCAACAATTACAAGCATTATTGGATGAAGATGCATGTCAAACTCAAAAACAACTTGCAGAAAGATTACACATTGCTCAGCAAACAATTTCCTATTATTTACAAGCAATGGGAAAGATTTTAAAGAAAGGAAAATGGGTGCCACATCAACTGAACGAAAGACAAATGGAAAACTGAAAAGTCATCAGTAAAATGTTGCTTCAACGGCATGAAAGAAAGTCCTTTTTGCATCGAATTGTGACTGGTGATGAAAAGTGGATTTATTTGGAGAATCCCAAATGCACAAAATCATGGGTTGATCCAGGTCAACCATCAACATCAACTGCAAGGCCAAATTGCTTTGGAAAGAAGACAATGCTCTGCGTTTGGTGGGATCAGGAAGGTGTGGTGTATTATGAGCTTCTAAAACCAGGTGAAACCGTTAATACTGATTGCTACCGACGACAAATAATCAATTTGAAGCACGCTTTGATTGTAAAACGACCAGAAGACATAGCAAAGTAATTTTGCTTCATGATGACGCACCATCACACACTACAAAACCAGTTAAAGACACATAAAAAGTTCTTGCCTGGGAAGTATTACCCCACCCGCTGTATTCACCAGACCATGCTCCTTCAGATTACCACTTGTTCCAATCGATGGCTCACTCACTTTCTGAGCAGCACTTCAAAACGTATGAAGAAGTGGAAAATTGGGTCTCTGAATGGTTTGCCTCAAAACAAGAAAAGTTCTATTGGGACGGTATCCACAAATGACCTGAAAGATGGGAGAAATGTGTAGCTAGCAATGGACATTACTTTGAATAAAGCACTTTTGATGTTTCTCTTGAAATTATTGTGTTTTCTTTGATCACAAAATCCACATTATTAACACCTGGTATACACATGTAGCCTCATCCAAACGTCACATACACATGTATATGTGTGTGTACATGTATGCATGCATTTATGTGCATGTACTAGTATACTGTACACACAGGTGTATATGTGTGTTTATACATATTCATACTGTATGTGCATATGTGTACATGCACACACATATGTGTTTGCATGCATGTACACACAAAGTGCTTTCTCTCTGGAAGCAATGATGAAGTAATTTCCTATCGTCACTATGGTGCCCAGCTGTGGCCGCTGCCTGGCCGAGCCTGGAGCCCATCGTGTCTGAGAGAAGGCAAACCCTCCGAGTCCACAGCACGGGATACAGTGGTTAGCAACGTCAGTGGAGAAAACCGAGCTAAAATGGGTTAAAAGATCTGATTTTTGCAGCTCCATAAGGTTACATGCAGCTTTCAGCCTTCTTCCCCTCCCCCCGCCCCCACACACTCTCACTCTCCTTTCCTGCCTCCCGATGAAAAATATGCTCCGGCTTTAATAGAATTACCCCCGAGCCATCAATGCAAACACTGTTTCAGGGCCATCTCATTGGAACAAATGTATTTTGATTTGAACAGTGTTACTTGAAAAATTAAATCGCGGTGTCCGTTCCTTCCCCTCCCCCGGCCAGCTCTGCAGCCATCACCACGGGAGGAGAGCAGAGCTGGGTTCTAAACGAGGTTGGCCTGATTGAATGATTCCTCTCTGCATCAATTAACAGCGAGACCAGCCGGTACGTGATGGCGATCATAGACGTGTCCACGGGCCCGCTTTACTTTTGGAACCGACCGAATGTATTGGCGTCCGGGCCAATCATCTGTGACAAGTTCAGAGCTCGGGAGAGGGGCTGGCGGGGAAGGAGCGCTGCATGTGCAGGCCTGTGTGCTGGTCTGTGTGGTCTGGAAGGAATGGGGAACTGCCCAGAGGTTGGAAGCCAAGAGACCAGGGCTCGAGTCCTGGCTTACACACTTCAGTACATGCTTGATTTCGGCCAGTCCCGGGACCCCTCTGCCTCACTTTCCCCCTCTGCAAGCTGGGATAATGATTGTAACTCGTGGGGAGTCTGTGAGGGTGTAATGACTGTAGGCGCAGGTCTGAAGCTTGCCAGGGGTTGGAGATCAAAAATGACGTCATCTCCTGCGTCTGAGGTCAGAGGTCAATTCCAAGGAAGTGAGAAGGCATTGGAAGTCAGGAAAAGCTCCCCCTGCCCATCTGCTCCATCGTGCTGGTTTCATGGTGTGCAGGGCCCAATGGTCGCCCACTTGGCTTACGGCACTAATGTCACCACCTTAAACTTCTTATTGACTTGATCTTTGTGTTTTGGAAGTGAAGGCTGATGGGACTGGGAGCAGAGGAGAGATGGGTGATGTGCACGTTCCCACCATTCCGGTCTCTGCATCTCATATAACGTGTGTGATGTCTGGGCGGGGTTTTTAGAATTTTATTTAGCATCCACTACATGCCAGGCACTTTAAAGACTTTACCTCACTTAGTGCCAACAAGTAAGTCAACTAAGCCCCCTTATTCCACCCCTCTGGACCCAAGGGCCGCTTAGTGCGCCCTGCCCCTGCCCTGCCCCAGCGGGTCCCTGATCTCAGCGGGCATCCCATCAAGTAGAAGGCCACCCATCTTTATGGAGAGTCTCTCACAGCAGGACACTGCCTCCCCAGCCCTGAAGCCACCGGACCCTGGCAGGCCCGCTGAGTGGTGATAAGAAGGGAGCTAACAAGCATCGGGTGTGAAGCCCCTGTCACTGGTGGTGTCTGCAGGTGGAGAGACAGGCGTTAGTCTCAAGCCAGGTGCCTGCAGTGGTGGCACGTGTCCAAGGGAAGGAAGTCCGGCAATGCTCCCAGTGTGACCCTCCGAGTGTGACCCTCCAAGTGTGAGCCGGCCAAACTCGAGGGTTGGGTGGTCGGGACTCTCAGTTCTTAAAGCCTCCCAGGGGCGGAGGCCCCATGCATATTGGTGTCCAGATAGAGTCCTTATCCAAGTGTCCAGACTTGTGGTTTGGGGCATTCCCGTTATACCCCTTTATCTCTCAGTCTTGACATGACTGTCGTGGCTGACAGCGACTCAATATTGGATTGTCAAAGGGGCCCCAAAAGTCCGCTCTGCCCTTGCTCGATCCACCACCCATGGCCCCTCCCCCCCAAGGAGATTGAGGACATGATCCTGGGATAGACAGAGACGGAAGACAGCAGGGCGGGAGGCACGGCTGGCTGGACTCCTGGTGGCAGGGGAGACGGAGAGAGGGAGGCATGGGCAGGGAAAGGGCAGCCACCGAGGTGACATGGCAGAGAGGTCTCAGGCCCCAGGCAGAGCCGTGCAGCCCTTCTTGCCCCCCACCCCGTCCTCGGTCCCCTCCCTCAGAACTGAGCAGAAGTGAGGGAGTCTTCAGGCGCAAAGCAAGGCTGGCCGCCTTTCTTGGAAGCGAGCTCAAGCCTGGAGGAAAGAGGTCTGGTGAGGGTGGCAATCAATCCAGGTCAGTGAGGGAGAGGGAATAGGTGAGGCACTGTCCCTTCAAACGAGCTGGGTGGGGCTCTCAGCAGCTGCCTCCCTGCCCCACCCCCTTTCACATGCTTCTGTGTGAGCAGGCAGCCGCTGGGTTTCCACATAGATGATGGGGTTGGGCGGGGGGGACATTCTACGGTTATTCCTTCATGCGTCGTCAGTGTCAAGGGTCAACATAGCAACTTTCACCCAAAGCATCGTCCTGGCTCTTGTCTGCACGGTCCTTTCTCTCCTAAGATCAGTATTATTTTTCTTTCAGACATTAGGGTCCTGGGACATGGGGAGGTTGTATGACTTACCTAAAGCAACACAGGGAACAAACTAGAATGGGGGGAAAAGAGAGGTCTTTTTAAATAAAAATCAACTATAGGTCTTTCTGCTTTCTTGGGGAGTGGCATCGTTTGACAGCTTATCTCTTGGCATACCAAATGCATGATATACTGGCAATTAATAATAATAATTAATGGTAACTGTTCCAGTTGCTACTGATGTAAAAACACAAACCACGTAAGACACCCACTTATTTATGCTCCCTCGTCCTGTGGGTCAGGAATTTGGACAGGGCCTACTGAGAACAGCTTGTCTCTCCCAGGACGTCTGGGGCCTCAGCTGGAAGGCCTGGCAGCTGGGAGTGATCCAATGGCCAGGGGCAGGGATCATCTGGAGGTGTCTTCACTCTCAGGCCTGGCAGTCAATGCCAACTGTTGGCTGGGGCCACCACTAGGCTATTGGCCAGAACTTTGACATGAGGCATCTCCATATGGTTAGCTTGGGCTTCCCCACAACATGGCGGCTGAGCTCCATGAGTGAGCAGACTGAGCCATCCCAGAGAACAAGGAGGAAGGACACCTCCCGCTGCCCCTCCCTCTGCCTGGGGCTATGCGCTCATGTTCTTTCCAAGGCTGAGGGACCTTCGGAAGCAGCCGATGCCGCAGAGCCCAGAGCAGCTGCCAGTAGGTCATGAGAATCCAGTGGGACTAGGTATAGAAATACTGTCTCGTTCAGAGAGGGCAGAGGGAGACCAGAAGCCGGAAATGAGGTCCCAGTGCACAGACCAGAAGCCGGAAATGAGGTCCCAGTGCACTTCCCACTACATTGCAATTTGCACTCTTAGTCACATCACAGCTCTGTGTTGGACAAGGTCACTGTCTCCATGTCCCAGAGAAGGGACAGAAGCAGACAGACAAAATGAACAGCCGCGATGGTGCACAGTCCATGCAGCCTGGACTGCGATTCCCGGCGCTTTAATTTGGGGGCGAGGGTCCATCCTCACTTCTAACCTGTGTCTCTCCATCCATGAACCCTGCCCATCTCTCCGATCCTAGGAGAGAAGCGGGTCCCACCAGTGAGGTTTACACCCATCTTAACTGCTCAATAAAACCTCACGAGACTTCCTCGAATCCAGAGAAGTTAAGTCCTGACACTTTAACAGCTCGTTGGCGATACACAAACCAGATGGACCAGGGCCTTGAATCCATTTCGCAGCATCAGGCAGCAGTCTCGTTATGGGCCTGTGCTGGCCGGCCCAGAACCCGCTCTTTGTTCTGTCCGCAGACACCCTGGGGCAGGGGCGGAGGGTGCCTATTTCCTGCCGAGCGTCTGTTTATAAATGTGCCACCAAAGAAGAGGGACTGTGGGTCCTTCCTTCTGGATTTAAAACACATTCGGCTCTTCGTGAACCCAGACAGGTCGGACTTTAGGAAACCGGCTGAAGAAATTAACTGGGACAGGAGGTCTCTTTAGTGAAAGATAAAAGTGTAGCCTTTGGCTTTTATGCTTCTTGGAGAGATGTGGAGGGCTCTGGACCATGGACTCTGGAGTCGTGAAGACCTCGGTTCACACCCCAGCTCTGCCACTCTCGGTTGTTTTAACGAAGGACTTAATTTCCAAGCCTCCCTTTCTTTCATCTCTAAAATTGGGGATTTCATAAAGCTGTGACATGTGGGGTAATCGTGAGCAGAGTGTGGCTGGCGCGTAGTATGTGCTCAGTTTGTGGTGTTAACTGGAGCTTCCAGGGCTCAGCAAGGCAGTGTGGGAAGCGGGTGGGGGCCTGGCTGGGAAGTCCATTCCGGAAGTGGACAGCTCCGCACTTTCCTGTATTCTGTGAAGAAAAATACGTGAAAAAGAGAGTCTGTCTTCACTTCTGTTTGGGAAATAATCGGTAAGGCAGAAATAAATGGGCTTGGGTTGGTTGTTTTTCACTGTAGTTCTTCTCAGGGCTAATGCACTCCATGGGTTTTCCCAATGGCTACGGTGAGGGAGATGTAAGGATGTGTGTGGGATGGGGAAGGAGGTGGGCTCTCAACATACTTGATCACAGAAGATGATAGAAATACAGATGATTGATAGGTGGGTGGGTGGATGGATAGATAGGTAGGAAATGATATAAAATAGATGATGGATGGATGGATGTTTCCCCCCTCAGAGCCTCCTTTGTCACGTGCAGGCCACTAGCATTCTGAGAAGATTTGGTGTAAGTGATGCCAGCTCCCTAAAGGAAGTGGGGGGTGATGTTCAAAGGAAGGTGACAGGACTGAGGCCCAGCAGAGCAGAGGGGAGGCAACCACACTCCCTTGAGTTTTAGAAAAAATTATCAGTTTCTACCAGCGAATAACCCCATTTTTAGTCCTAACAACTTATTTTGGAAGAACTTTGCAGAATTACATGGTCTATATTTTCAAAAACGGTAACTCTCTTTTGATGGAAATGTATAAATAGAAGTACATTGAGGTCTCTCCTATCATAGATACGGAGGTTGGTCTCAAGAATCAGAAATGATGTTTACCCCCCATTGATGGCAACTGCTTACTTTTAAAAAGATATGTATACACTGAGTGGCCAGATTATTATGATCTCTGAATGCATAATAATCTGGCCACTCAGTGTGTGTGTGTGTGTGTGTGTGTGTGTGTGTGTGTGTGTGTATACATATATATATATTAGAGGCCCGGTGCATGAATTCGTGCATGGGTGGGGTCCGGCCAGCCTGGCCAGGGAGAGGGGACATGGGCAGTTGGCTGGCCTGCCTGCTGGTCGAACTCCTGGTCGAGGGGACAATTTGCATATTAGCCTTTTATTATATAGGATATATACTGAGTGGCCAGATTATTGTGCATTCAGAGATCATAATAATCTGGCCACTCAGTGTATACTAGACTAAGTAAAGCCCCCAACATATGCACGTTCTAATTCTGCCTTTAAACAGACAAAGGGACATAATTCCTTTTTACTGAAGCAGTTTTGCATGGACAAACGTTTGGGATCAACCTCAAAGTAAATCAACTGAGGCGTGCTTAAAGGGGCAGTGGTATCTTCATATTATGGGGGATGAAGCGACTGTCTAAAATATGAGGCTGAAATATAGGTCCTGACGTGGACAGATGCCCATGACGTTAACAAGGGGAAAAGACAAATATTGGAACAATAAGTATAGTATATGCCTGGCTACATTGGAAAATAAAAATCATACACTGTTGGGTGTGCGTGTGCATATGTGCATGTGCGTGTGCATGTGTGTGTGTGTGTGTGTGTGTGTGTGTGTGTGAATGCATATTCAACAAAGTCAATTGCTATTTACCCAGGTGTAAACAGTTATCTGCAGGTAGGGGAGTGGGATTGTCACAGAGCAGTAAGAGGGACAGTTTCTTTTCACCTTCATCCTCATCTAGATTATTTGAATTTTTCAAAAGTTTGCAATGAACATCGCAATTCTACGACACATAAAAAAGGTGAAACCACGAAATCTGCCGCCAGAGGAGTTGATCGGCTCTGCGCATTCTCCGATGACCTCGGGGCAGATGCAGCTGATGGCTGTCTCCCCTCAGGGGTCAAGGATCCACGCAGACAGGCGGGCCGGACTCTCACAGACCGATAACTATTCATCTTGGTCTCAGAGTCAGGAAGCCGCTTCCTCTGCCTCTCTCAATAACTCATTCCAGGGCTTAATCGCCTTTCCTTGCAGGAAGTTCTTCCTCTCATCACAGCTCAGTCCTTCCTGCTGCCCCGTCAGCCCTGATGGATGGGTCTCCTGTCCCTCCCCAACTGTTTGGAGTCAAGCAGGACAGGGGCCGCATTGATTTGGGGCACTTTGTCGCCTCTGCCCCAGCAGTGGCAATGCTCGCAGGAACTTGGCACGGCGGTGACCCTGACCATCTATGGCAGCCGGAGACCAAAGGCAGCCAAGGTGTCTCTGTGCAGCCCGAGGGGTCCCCAGGGACCCCATCTGCCCAGTGGATGCTGTGCTCTGTGTAAACTCTGCCTCCCTGGCCCCTTTCCTGTCATATTTCATGCATCCCGATGCTCACCAGGGCCAAGATTTACGGAACTCACATCCTTTTGAGTTGGAGGAAAATGGGGAACTCAAGATTTACTGGCCCCCAAGGAAAAGCTCGGAAGACGTGGACCCAAGAACTTGAGGCAGCTACGGAGGGGAGTTAGAGACGCAAGCATGTACGTGGCACAGCCTCATCACACTGGGGCCTGGGACTTGCAAGTTCTTCCCGAGCCTTCCCTCCTCTGACGGAGTGTGGGGTGCAGGGCCAGGGACTACCGACCACAAAGGAGCAGTAAGGCAGAGCTCCTGCCACCCAGACACTCGGGAGGCCTGGAAGGATAAGCAGGTGCCTCAGTGATCCCGGTCCGAGCAGAGGCGTGCGGACTTCTCTTAGGGCAGCGATGGAGCACATGTCTTTGGAAATCTGTAGAGTCCTCCCTCTGTGGCTTGCCAGGAGGGAGATTTAGGAAGATTATTGAACCTTGCCCGGTCTTAGTTTCCTTATCTGTAAACTGGGATTGGTCATCGCACTTTCTTGGGAGGCATTACATACGAATTGAAGGCAATGAGCGTGTGAGGACTCTAGAGCCAGACAGTCCAGGTTTAATTCACAGCATTGCAACTGACCAGCTGTGTGACCTTAGACTGGTCACTTAACTGCTCTGTGCCTCGGTTGTTACATCTGGAAAATGAGAATGATCACAGGAACAGTACCCAACGCATAACTCTAACATGAATTACTGCATGTGAGGTGCTAAAACCAGTGTCTGGACTTTAGTAAAGATCAGATGGGTTTGTAATAGTATGGACAGAGTGAATATGCGTGGAAGGTAAAGCAGGAAGAGTGGAGTGGTATCAGTAATTCTGATGACATCAAACTGGGAGTTATGTCACATGGCTGGTGGGTTAATAGCTCAGACTTAGCTATGGTGGTGTATACAGGCATGAAAATTCATTGCAACTCATTAACACACGTTTAATTTGTTGTGAATTTATTATACCTCCATGAAAAACAAAAACATAGTAACTTTTAAGTGAAAATAAGAGAGCAGGCTCGGTAGTCAGGTTGCTTAGGACCTCAAATCCACGGCCAACCAACTCTGACCACAGCCAAGTTCCACAGCTTGTTTGTCACCTGAGTCTGTAAAATAGACATGAAATTAGTATCTACTTCACAGTAGGGGTTCAATGAGCTAATGCATTAAGATGATACATCTGACAACTCCTGTGCACTCAATATCACTACAACTTCACTGGCAAAATTCATGGCTTGGAATTGGTGTCATAAGTTTGCAGCGAGCTCTATCCCTTCCTGCGGGTGTGGCCTTGGAACATCATGACTCCTCAGCCTCATGTTCCTCACGACGGCATTTTCGCATGCAGAAATAAGGCCTAACTTAGAGTTATTGTGAGGGTTGGCGAGAATGTATATAAAATTGCGTTGATAGGCGCCCAGCCCATGGAGATTGATCATTATCATTGCCATTATCTTCTAAACATCAATGTCATCACCACCATCATCACCATCATCCTCATCTACAATATCAGCAGCCAACATCCTCGTCATTACCATTGGTCAGGAGGGCGTTAGTCCAGGTTCATGATTTCACCAAGATGGCACCAGGTGCGGATAGGAAATACTGAGCGGGGAAAACAAAGCCGGATGGAAGGACCCACCTGGCCGTGCCCTTTGCCCACAGTTCACAGGCATCTCTTCGTACTTCATCAGAGTGAGCCAAGGAGGGAAAGCCAAGAGGAGCAAGTGATCTGAGCAGCCCTCGAATTAGGGTGAGATGTACCTCACCTCCTTCCTCCTATAGAGGGACCCCCAAGGCCCACTTACCCACTCAGCAGTAGAGCTGCCCTCTCCCCTGAGAGAGTTCAAGGAGGCCCAGGCACCTCTGCTCAGGAACGTCATCTCACACTCCTGGACTGAGACCAACCCACTTACCTCTCAGGATACCTCCATGAAGTCCAGAGATTAGGTCTGCAGGGTCATCATGAGACAATAATAACAAATGATACTGATATCTAGTGCTAAGAACTCCGCCTGGTCTGTAGCAGGTGCTCAGTAAATATCTGTTGACTAAATAAATGGTTTGGGCTTCCTTTTATTGAGCACCTATATGTATCAGGCAATATGATAAGCATCTTACACATGTGATCTTAGAAAGCTGCCCCCAGCCACGCCATGGGTAGCTTCTATCACTATCTCCAGATTATAAATAAGAAAATGAGGTCCCAGAGAGGTGAAGTCACATGCCCATGGCCACACAGCTAGAGAGTGGCAGAGCCAGCCTTCAACCAAGTGGACGCTGATCTCCAAGCTGATGCCCTTCCGGTTGCATCATTGCCTCTCAAGTGACTTCTGTTTTGTAAGTTCACGCACTGTCCACCCGCCACCCCCACCCACCAACCCAGCATTCACCCAAGTGTCTTGACTCGACCAGACATACAGGGGACTTTCCGTAACTGCCCACTGAATGAACGAACAACTGTCACAGACCATCTGCTGAAGTCTCCCTGGGAACATACATCTTTTTCAACTTTCTAACGAGTTGAAGCGTCTTTCCTCCTGCCTCCCCGGGGCCTCTTAAAACTCCGGGAGGATGCAGCAGCCCTCAGCTCGCCTCTGTCCCGGAGCCAGCGATCAATGGGAGATTAGCGTCCATAAGTCACAGAACGTGGGGATTGTTCTCCGTCAGCGCAGAGCCCCAGGGCCCGTAAGGTTTTCTTGCTGCGACCCCAGAGGAGGCATTTCGTGGTCATGGTCTCCCTGTTTGCACCTGCCGCCTCCTCGGAGTTGTGTGAGGCCCAAATGGGGAAGTTGGTTAGGAAAGTAAGGCTGGTTTCAGAGGAACACAGTGCACATCCCCACTGTCCTTGACCTGCCTTGGGACCTTGAGCAAGAGAACCTTCCAGAGCCTCCATGTCTGCATCTCAAGAAGGTGAATATTAAGATGTTAATAGGTAGAATGTTAATAACACTTGGTATTAATAGGCAACTTAGGCCACTGTCAGGAATATGCTGTGTGTTAAACCAATAGAAACTAGTCCCACTCTGTTTTATTCTAAGGCTTCGTGGATTTAAAAATAGCTTTTGTTTTATTCAGGAAAGTAGGCTTGGCCGCCTGAACTGTGTACGGTGATGGTAAGACACCGCTTGGCTTCCGAAACAATAACTTATGCAAAGCAGTGGGCCTCGGCCTGGAGCGTGGAGGGTGTTGGTATTCTCACAATGACGTGACTGGACCTTGTGACCTATGAAAAGCTAAAACAAGGAGGCAGGGAAAGTAACCCGGGGTCGGGGGCCTGCCTCGCCCCTGGCAGGCCAGGAACAAAGGCTCAGAGCAGTCAGTCGCCTGCCTCAGGTCACACAGCAAGTGGCGCTCGCTCTAGCTTCGTTTTATTTTATTTGAGACTGGAGTTCGTTTTTGTTTGGCTTTGTTTTACTTTGTGCGTCCCTTCGTTTGATTTGATTTGACTCTATCTTTTCTGTTTTCATGTGCCTGCTTCTACAGTTGGGTCTCGGTTAAATCCTGCTCTAGAGAACTTGTCGACACGCCTTCCATATAACCTGGGCCAGCAGTGGCCTATTGGTCCTTTGTCTTGTGTGTGTGCGCGGGCACGCGCCAGTGCTACACAGCCAGAGGCAGCTGCCTTGGAGACCCCTGCTGAAAGGGACTTTGGACTTATACCTGAGGTCTGGGCCAAGGCCGTCCCTGTCAGCCGGTGACACCTGCCACGGGTGCTCCACAGGAGAGAGGCATCGCCCGAGCCACAAACCTGCTCTGTCCGAACAGCATCTGCGAGCTCGAGGGAAGCAGGTGGAAGAGGCCGTGGGCATCCCCTGGCCCGTCCCCTGCATGCCGCCTGTGAGAGGAAGGAGCCGATGGGGCAGATCAGCCACGCATCCTCCTGCGACACTGACAGACCTCCCAGCGCAGGTGCCAGCTCGTGGAGAGCTTTCCGTCAGCAAGAGCCCTTGACCAAGGCCCACCCCGGAGAGCCAGGGGCCCCGCCCGGCCCCGCTTCCCAGTTCAGTCATGTCACTGCCTCCCACCAGCGTGGCCACAGGCAGGCTCCTGGGGACACTGAAGGCACACGCTCCCGGGGGGAGTCGCCCCTCTTCTCCCATCCTCCAGGGTTGGCTGTGTCTGCTCCGTTCATGAAGTGGCTTCCTGGTTCGAAGAGGAATGAGCTTTTTTAAAGGGTTGTAAATGTGATTCCAAAGGCTTTTTGGACATGAAATAGCTCATAAAAAAGGAACGTTTAGACAATTTCAGCATAAATGAATGAAAACATACGGCAGGGCCTCCTGCTCTGCTGCACCAGAAAGCGCTGGCCAGGAGGAAGGGCGTGGGGCGGCTCGGGTTTCCCAGATCTGGGGCTCGATGCCCAAGGTCAGAGCCGTGGCTTTTATTGCAGGCCAGGGCGATGGAGCAGAGGTCGCCTGCTGAACTAGCTTTAAAAACAGGAAAATATTCCCATAGACATTTTCTAAAGTCGCTTCTGTCTTGCTGACTTCACCCTCTGTCGCAGGTGCCACTGCATCTTCTAAAGCAGGTTTCTCCGTCGGCTCTGCTGACATTGGGGCAGGTGACTGTGGCGGGGCCATCCTGGGCATTCGGGGAGTTAAGCGGCATCCCTGGCGTCCACCCACTAGATGTTGGTGACAGTGACGGAGCAGGTCACTCCAAGGACCTGTCACTCCACAGACACATGGGAAAGCAAACAAAACCGGCAGAATCACACGGGTATTTCCAGCACTTACTTGTTTGTTAATCACACTATTATTAATTAATATATAACATAGGATTATATATTTGAAGTATATTAATTATAATGTATAATTAATATAATTATAATATATACTTAATATAACTATAGTATATACTTAATGTAATATTTTAATTAATAATTTTAATTAATTGTAAAATTATAGAAGATCATAATATATCATCAATAATAATATTGGCCACAACATCCTTTTATTCCGTGCTTATCATGTGCCTTAGAACTGAGTTAGATACATGCTTAGGCTGCATCACGGAGCCGTCTCAAAAGGCTGAAAGGGAGCTCGTTTGACGGCTGGGGAATGACCTCAGAAAGGCAGTTGCAAGCCCAGGTTCGGCCTCTGTGCACTGCGGGGAGGGGAGTACTGCAAGTGGGGCCGAGTTCCTGCCCAGAACGTGGCGAAACCCCAGGCGGTTCTGAAGCAGCTCGGTTATCGCTGGGCTTTTCAGTCGCGTGGATCTGAGGTGGGGTCCTGGTGCTGCCGCTTCCTAACCAAAATGTTTGCTTAATCCTTCCCAGCTTCCGTTTCTTCCGTACACTGGGGGGAGCAAGGGGCCGGGTGGTGCTGGCTGCCCCACATGCAGGTAGCCACCTGCCTGGGTCCATGTCTTAGCCAAGGCACCTACTGCCTTCATGACTTACCCATATGTTGCCAGGCTCTCTCATGCTTCAGTTTCTTCAGCCCAAAATATGGATCAGAAGAGTATTTACCTTACAGAAGTGCTGTGAGTATTAAATGTGTTAATACGTGCATACATCTCAGAAGGGAACCTGGCATGTAGCAGTCCTATATAATAAAAGCCTAATGTGCAAATCCTCCCCTCGGGCGGTCATTCGACCGGGAGTTCGACCGCTCGCTATGATGTGCACTGACCACCAGGGGGCAGCGTGGAACATGGCAGGCGTCAGTGACGTGGCACTGGCAGTGGGGGCAGTGGAGGTGCTGCTGGTCCCGATGGGCCCCTATGAGCCCTGACAAGAGTGGGACCGTGGCGGGATGGTGGAGCAGGTGAGCAGGCGGCGCCAGGCCAAGGTGGGTGTGAGCGCGGGCCAATCGCCCCTCAGATTGCCCCACAGACGGTAACCAGTGGCAGCAGCAGTGGGGTGGAGGGCTGCTGCCCAGCTCCCAGACACTGAGGGAACGGGGCAGGGGGCCCAGACTGGCAGGCCGATTGCCCGATCAGGGCCGGGCCCCAGGCTGGGACAGGGAACTGAGGATGGGTGGTGGCGACCAACCTCCCGTGGTGCCTGGGCTGGGGGGGCGGGGCTACAACCTCACCAGCTACCTGGGGGCGGGGGTGACGGGGAGACAGAGGTGCAGTGGGAGTGCAGAGTATCCGCCGAGCTTGCTCTCACTCCCCATCCTGCCCTCCCCTGGGATGCCAGGGCTCGCGTGCCAGGGAAGCCCCTGCGCTCAGGTGCCAGGCACCTGCGAGGAGCCCACCCCCCATCCGCACGGCCTCTTCTGGGTGAGCCAGGCTGCAGCTGCTGGGCCAGCTGGACTCCCTGTGGGTTCGTGCAGGAGCTGGTCTGCGAAGCTGGCTGGGAAAGAGTGCGCTGCCCGCCTGGCTTCCGTGTGGCACCGCTGGGCGGCCCAGAGGCCCACACTGTGCCTGGCCCTGCGCTCACCACATCTCCATGTGGGGACTCGGGCACCCTGACTCAGGCAGAGGGGGACACACGGGGGCCCAGGTGCTGCCCCGGGCCCAGAGGTCAGCTGGAACCTGCCCTTCCACACCAGATGCTTGCTCTTCAATCGCCGGCCAGGCCTTGGGATTGCACCCGTGCATGAATTTTGTGCACCGGGCCTTTAGTGTTACTATAATTGTTCCTGCTACTGCCTAGTCAATGGTCTTGCTAAGCTAATTCAAGGAGAAAATGCAGACAAAGTTTTAGCACGGTCTCTGACTCACAGTAAGTTTTCAGTAAGTTAGCAATAATCACTTGTGTAATTAGTGACTCAACATGTGTGCCAGGTGCCAGGTGCCATGGCAGATGATGGATGGCGTCGTCGTTCTATGCAGCCCACTGTCCGCTAGGCTTTGCATCTAGAGCTCCTTGACCAGTAGCCATTGCATGCGCCATGAGATGACATTTGATGATGTCACTGCAGGCAAAAACGTTCTGTCCCGAGCTTCACTGTCTAAAACCGTAGCTCCTAACCACGTCAAACTATTTGCATTTAAGATAATAAACTTTTAAAAAATTAAAACTTAGCTCCTCCGTTGCACCAGCCGCATGTCAGTGGTTCAGGAGGCACACGTGATGAATGTCTGTCGCTTCGGACAGCTCAGCTGTGGAACATCCCTTCCCATCTGTGCAGAGAGGTGTTGGCGGCGTCCAGGTTTCTGATGGCAGCTCGAGAACCTCATGGCTCTTCCCTCTGACCGTTTGGTAAACAGTCTGTGTGTGCTCGTGGCTGTGGTGCGAATCGTGCCTAAAAGAGTTGGGGTAACCAACTGAGTGTATCCGGAGCCGTTCCGAACAGGCCGCCCCCCAGCCTCCTGACCCCCGAGTTGATTTATCTTGATGTTTGGTTGAATTCCTCACATTTTGGGTCTCCCTGGTAACCTTTTCACCCCGTCCTCTTCTGAGGTGGCTGCTGGCTGCTATAATTCATCATGCATGCATCTCACTCCGGGCCTGGCTCCCTGACAGAGGGAACAGCCGGTCTCCCAGAGGTCAGAGACACGTTTCTCCCTCCATCTTTCTCAGTTTCCAGCACAGATTTGTCACTCTGAGAAGGCGTGACGTCTGGATTGGATGTACTTTAATTGATTTCACCCTCGACAAGTCAGACTGTCCATCAGCTCTCTCCTTGGGCTGCCCTGAACTTTGCTTAAGGCTAAGGTTTTCATCTGTCCCCGGACCCAGGCTGTCACCAAGCAATTGACTCCCCTCTGCAGCCTCCAGGGGCCAGCCCACTTTCATTCCCATAACCTTCCTGAGGGAAGAGGAAGAACGGTGGGATAACATAGGGCAGAGACACAGAGGAAGGAAAATGAGGACAGAATTCCTAAAAGCAAGGACTTTTGGGAAAGCCTTTTAAGTTGCCCCCTCCTCTGGTGAATGTGTCTTATTGCTTTATATGAATTATTAATGGAGTGAGATCAGGGGAAGAATGGGTGGGTAGGTGGGTGGATGGATGGACGCATGGATAGATGGACGGACAGGTGGATGGACAGATGCATGAACAGGCACATGGATGAAAGCATACATTAATGAATTGATGGCTAGGTAGAAAGAAAGACACGCAGAAGGTACCAATAAGGTGGATAGCGTCATCGTTCTATGCAGAAGAAGGCCAGGCGCTATCACTAATAATTCAATGCATCCGATAAGAACTTGGGTTTTTTATATATTGTCTTGCATATGCTCAAAACCATGACACGTGCTTGAAGGATGGAAAACATACACAGTTCCTGTAACCAAAGCGCTCACACTCCAAAAAGGAAGAAGGGCACCTATAATAATAAAATCATAATATGCTAACTAGACCAGACAGCCGAACGACCTTCCAGACGACCTTCCGGACAAAGCTGGGGCTGCAAGGGCCGAGCCCCTTGCACACATTTTGTGCATCGGGCCTCTAGTATAACAATAAGTAACAAGACCATTTTAACTAAGGACACGTATAATATTTCAAGAACAAAGAAGGAAGGGTGATTTTCAGAGACACCTCATTGAAGCCCCTAGCAAATAACTGAATTAGTAAATTAATGATGCAAAGTAATTTATGGAGGAAGAAACACAACCAGCCTATTCAGACTGTCCCTCACTCAAATTATAAAGCAAAATATGTGGGTGCCCCCTGAGTTTCTTCTGTTTCCCCCTCATCCATGGGACCAGGGTTCATGAAGGAACAGTGCAGTATAAGGAACTGGTTAAAAACATTACTTCTCCCAGGCATTTGTGTATTTTCAAAGAGCGTTCCTAGGCTAAGTCCTCCTGGTAGAGGGCTTCGGGAATCAATGAAAGAACTATTTGGAAGACCAGAATTATATACTTGAGTTAGCCTCAGCGATCCTAGAAAACTAATTCACCCAGTTATCTGGAAACAGTAGCTGATTTGCTAGGTGATGTCTGGTGATGAGGTTGACAAACCAAGTCCACGCCAAGGACTCCCTGGTTAGTGATGGAAAGTGGTTACTTCAGCAGAAGCCTCCAGACAGACCAACGTGTTTTCTCACCAACAAAGCCTGGCACACAGTTCCTGGTTTGGCTCATGATGGGAAGAGTCTCCACCTCCTCCCTCCTAAGCCTGGAGAAGACCTTCCCCAAACCTGGGTGCTGTCCATGGTTCTCGATGGACTCAGGTGTGTGTGGGTTTCTAGTGAGGAAGGCACAGGGGCCGAGGATCACATGGATCTCTGCACATGTTCTTCTTAAGGGACAATCGAACGTTCCATAAAGGATGATGGCTTTGAGTATGAAGAAACATAAGACTAGATTTCATCCTGAGTTCAAATCCCAGCTTTGTCTCTTCTCTGGACCTTGGCTCTCTGTTCCGTCAAAGGCTACTTCACATGGTTGTTCTAAGAATGAACTTGAATAGTTTGAGGAAGCAAAGAATCATGGATGAAACTGGGGACTGTGGCAACAGTCTGCACGGTTTTAAATTCTGACCACCTCATTCAACGTTGTGGCTTTAGGAAATTTACTCGTGAGTGTCGCTTTCTTCACCAATACATGGGGATGTAATAATAATAGTACGTACTTCGTAGATTTATTAGATGGGAATGAAATAAGTTAGCTCATGTAAAGCACTTAGAGCAATACTTAGCACATACTAAACACTCATTAAGTGTTTGTGTTCTTTGCTGTTAGTAGATCATTTCCACATCATGGTGAGCATGTGTCTGGATGCTTTGCAAGGAGATTTGGCTTTGTCAACAGTGTGAATTCTTCCATTCATTCGCTCATTCAGAAAATATTTACCAAATATCCACTCCTGTTCCTAGCCTCCCACCCACCAATTACAGAGTCAAACATGGTATGCATGGTCAGTCTTCTTGACAAATAGTTACTAGATATGTAATTTAGTTAACTTTAAACACCCTTCCAGTTTTATTTCAGTGAATTGAATTGAATGTGCTAAAATGTTGGTACAGAAGCTTTAAGCAGTTCTGTTGATATTTTTCTTCTGTTTGTATTTTATCTCTTCTTGTTATTTCTTGCGAGTCCCACTTCCAGTGAGATCTTGAGAATTATAAAACTAATTAAGCATAATTTTAGTTTCCTCCATCTGGACCTGAACCACAATAGGTGTGTGGCACATACTTTCAGTGTAGGAAAGAATGAAGGATTTGAAATTACTTTTCTGTTTCTATATCTATTTCCTGTTGTTGTTGCTTTAAATCAATTTTCAGATGCTTGGAGCAGGAGAGCAGTGGTGGTGAATAACTCAACAAAATTCCAAGTTGGCTGTTAAAAAAGAGTAGAAGGGTGCTAGATAGTAAGGCACCCCCCTAAACCCTCCTTCCCTGACTTCATCATTGCTTGAGCGTTCCATTCAGGGATGAATCCATCAATGTGTTTGCTTTGGCCTCAAAAAGCAGCCCACTTTTCCGTAGGGACAAAGGCTTAGAATTGCTAGAGTGAATAGCTCTGGCTAATCGATGCTTCCGAAGTCAGTCTGTCCATTCGCAGCTCAGTCTGTCTGCCTTTTATTATTTTGCATACCTCCTTTAACTCGTGTCTTCTGTACCTTTTTCAAATGAAAGTGTTCTCCATTTTGGAAAAAAAGATTCTGGGTGGACATACCATCTCCTTTCTTGTTTTACAAAGAGAAAATCATCCCGCTCACTCAACTTGAATAGACGTGTCCTTTAGCAAGGCATCCGCTGTGGGGCCCACTCCTTTTGCTGAGTCTGCAAGGTGCTGGCATAGAAGTCACAGTCCAGGAACTGGTGGCAATGTTTAATGTGTCTTGATGTTGGGCTGTCTAGATATTTTTTGAAGCAGATTTATGCCGCATTTTAAAAATCCATTATGCTGCATTATGGGCTTATTGTCAATCTTGATAATGTTGATCAATTTCAGTCTTCCAAAATCTGCATTTATAATTGTGCCATGTAATCAAAATTATTTATGTATGTCTCTGTCCAGACATTTATAAAATTATAAATCGGAATTATTTATATGCGTCACAAGATACTTGATTATTTTGAATACCTGACTTACGCCACCACACAATGGCATTCTTTCTTCTCTATGGAGAAACAAAGTTACAGGGTGGAAGGAATCGGAATTCCTGAGTCACTATGGGAAGGAAAACTACCCACCCAGCAGGGACGTTGACATCTGTTGTGTGAGCAAAACGTACACTTACATTGTGTTAAGCCACCAACACTTAGCGTTATCCCAAATCAGTGGTTCCCAAAGTGTGACCCCTGGACTAGCAGCTTCAACATCACATGGGAATTTGGAGCCCATTCTAACTGGGCTAAATCACAAACTCTGGGGGCGGGGTCCAGTCATCTGTGCTCTAACCAGCCCTCCGAGTGATTTAGGAACTGCCACTCCTCATAGTATGGTGCTTAAGCGTGAGATTCAGAGTCTGGTTTCCTGGTTCACATCCTGGCCCCAGCACTGAGGAGTTCTGTGGCCTTGGGCATGCTACTTACCTTCCTAGTAGCTCCATAGGTTGCCAGACAGGAATGCCAAGGGGTGCCTGACCACAGTAACTACCTCACCGTCATTGATTAAAGGCGATCATCCATGTGGGGCCTAAGAACAGCCGCTGGGGTGCAGCGGGTGCTCAGGAGACCTGAACGGTGGTTGATCTTTATCAAACTGAAAGCCACATCTCAGTCCCAGAGTTGGCATCGTGGGCTTTTCATTGCTCCCTTCTGCTGAATGCGCGCGTCTGTGTGCACATGCGCCACGGCAGGCACTCATTCCACCCACTGAGCATCGTGACCTAGACCTTCCCGGAGAGAGCAAGGCGACCTCTGACCTAACACACATCCATGTGGCCAGACCACTAAGGACAGTGGACCAGGTGATGGGTAAACTGGGCTCCAAAGGATTGGGGCCAACAAGCGTTTCCACCTTAAGCAAACTGCTGGCTGGTTTTTTCATTTTTTTTTTACCTTTGCAAGAAGATGCCCTTGCTTTTCAACAGCCGCAGTATATGCAGATTAATCTTTGCATCTATGTTCTCTAAGCTGCTCTAAAATATGAAGCTTGGTGATTACTCCAAAGGCTGTAGAAAGAGCTCCGATGGCAGGTGTAAGCATATTTTTTAAAGGGGGGTGATACTTTCAAAACTAGTCCCTGGGGGCGTCCAATTAAATGTCCCTATGAACAATGCCGTGAACAAATGGAGGGCTGGATGCCTCCGCTTTGATTCTCGTTCAACTCAGACCAGCCGTGGGTTCGATGATTGTTTCCTTGACCAAATGGTCCCCATCACCCAGTTCTGAGGACTTGCACCTGCTCCTCTTCAAGGGCCCAAGCTGCCAGCTCCGCTCACCCCTTTTGAACCCTCCTGATCAGCTTGAATTCTTAAAGCCCTGGATTTTGTCAGCTTAGAGTCCCCACCATTTGGTGGGCCAAGGGGCGTGTGCTCCCAGAGGCCTGCCCACGTCACCCTCACAGCTGCAGCTCTCCCCGGGGGTGCCTCTGCGGAGGAAATGCAAGGAATTCTACCAAACAGCCACCCTAACCTCCCGTGTCTGTGAACTCCGGTCCCTCCTGCTCTTTCACAGGAGATCATGTTTCTCTCGGACTCAATCTTTATCAGGGCACGAGGACAACAGACTGGCTTCCTCGACTCCTAGAGTCCCAAATGGCAAGGAACAGACTCAAAGGAAAAAGAAAAGTCCGTGCCCATGGCAGACATCAGTAATCAATCACCGAACTTTCATTCCAGCCAGGATCCATCCTCCAAATGTGTGCAAGTGCTTAAGACAACCTTCATTCATAAATTTCAGAGGAGCACTTAGACATATCTGCCCTTGTGACCTAGAGCAGCCCCTCAGCATAAGGTAAAAGTCCAGAGAGGAGAAATGACCTGTCAATCTTCAAATGGCACATGTGAGATGAAGCTGAGGGTAGAACTTTACACTCCAGTCTTCTAACCCCCAGCTCTCCGTCCTTCCATGACAAGAGTTCACCATGGTCCTTGATGTGTCTGGAGATGCGCCCCACCTCTCCAGATTAAAGAGGCCTAACTAAATAAGCCTTGAAATGTCCCAATGGCCAACTTCCACCTCCCACCAGCATCAAGGTAACTGGTACATCAGTCAGCTCTTGCCATAGTAACGCTGCATAACCAACAACTCCACAACCCAGTGACTTACATCCATAGCAGCTGTTCTTACCCTCATGGATCTGCCATCAACGGGGGTTCACCGGACATAAGCTTGGCTGCAACCTCCACACCTGAGTCACGTGTGTTTCTTGTAGAGTCCTGGATAGAAGGGCAGTGATTACGTGCGTGATGCTTTTCTCGTGATGGATTTAGAGAGCTCAAAAGTCGACCCAAGACATGCAAGCATGTTTGTCAGGACTCTGCTTACGCCACGCCCCCTAACACTGCCTTGACCAAAGCATGCCGTGATGAGCCCAAACTCAACAGCTTGGGGCAGATCCTCTCTGCCCACAGTGGAGAGGGAGGGAAGTGAATATTTGCTGAACAATAATATAAACTATAAAAAATGGCTTTTAAATTTTAAAGAAACCCTCCAGTGAAGGTTGGGGTGAATAGGAGCCTTTTTCGACAGCCAGGTTACACCAACAGTGTTGATAACGTCTGTGCCCCACAGCGAAATCCTGAGAAAGCTAAAATACTGGCTGGCTGGTTTTGTCTCTGACTCCTCTGCTTTAAGGAAAGTCTGATTTGGAAATTCTCATCTCATGAAAGAAATATCATGAATATGTTAATGCTAGGCAGTGGATTCCCTAAAAGAAATCTTTGTGTCTTTCTTCATACTACCTTACCCTTCTGCGTACTTCAAGAAAGTGTTGAATCCATTTTTTAACGGTGGTTAAGAATATGGACATGAGAGACAAAGAAGGAGAGAGAGAGAGAGGGGGGGGGAGAGAGAGAGAGAGAGAGAGAGAGAGAGAGAGAGAGAGAGAGAGCCCTTTACCCTAAATGGGGGAGGAAGAATTGAGGGCATTAATGCAGTAAATCTCCCACAAACTCCGTGATGGATAAATCAGAAGTAACTGTGTCTGTTATCTGGGCTCTTCCCTGAGGAGGTGGAAGGAGGAGAGAAGGGGTCTTCTCTAAATGCCTGTGAGAGGAGAGAGGGCTGTGCCCAAGGGGACCTGGCTTTTGGGTCCTGATTCTGTCATGCACCATGTTATGTGGTCTGGGAGCGGCCGGCGGCTCTCCGTTTCTGGTTTGCAATCTGCCGCTGGAAAATGATGGCGACAAGATGTTGGATGTCGAAACTAGAGGTGCAGAGGCCGGATCTGGCCTGCACATTTCTTGTGGCTGGCTTTCACCATATTCTATTTTTAATTTAAAATGTACAACTTGGGATATTTCTGATAGAAATCTAGATTTCTGATTTTGCTCAAATACATGTGCACGTGCTAGCTGAGTAGGGACAGCGTTCCAATATGGCAGCGGTAGGGGCAGCGGAGAGGGGCTCCCCCCGGGACAGTCACTGCGCTTCCATCGGGTTACCAGGCGATCGTCTCCCCGTTTGCTTACACTCAGAGTTTCTTTACACTCGGCTGGACTCGTTCATTTTCATTCACCTTCGGTCACTGTAGACGTCCAGATGTATTTGAGCACAATCAGTTTGGATTGGGGCCCCTGGACCAAACAGTACAGGGCCTGGACTCTGTGCATCCGTGACATTTTTCTTTGGTGCCTCAGTTTCCCAAGACACTTCAGAACCTCGTCCATCAACTGCCCCCGACTTCAAACCAGTGGGTCTTACCTGGGGACTCAAACCCACTTGAAATTCTGAAGACGTCTGTGAACCCTCTGGCTAGAAAAATGCCCATGTGAGCACCCATGTGTAGGCACACACAACACACACACATGCACTATCTCGTTGTGCGTTGTCTGTGAACCCCAATTAGCTTAAGAGGTCCAAGTTCCCCATCAAATTCCTCCCACCCTCGCCTGGCCTCGACAACTTTGAGACATCTTCAGGGTTCCAGCCAAGCACCCCTTCCAGGGAACTCCTCGGAGTCAGAGGCCACCGGCTGGCCCCCTTCGCGCTTCCAAAGAACAGAGAGAAAACCAGCCACAGCCGAGCGGCCCACGCTGAGAAAAGTGCAGGGGCCAGCGGGGCCCTGACCTCCCCGTGTAGGTAACAAATTGGATGCCGTGTTCGCACCGGGCCCTGGAGGGAGGGAAGGAATGGGGGACGCGGGGAGGAGGGCAGCGTGGGGTGGAATTGGGGTTACAGGGGTCAGCAGCCTTGGCCGTAGGCATCCACACAGCCACTCAGCCACCCTTTCCCAGGAAACAGCCACCGCTACAGGGCACGCAGCGGGAAGCAGCTGGAGGTCAGCAGAGGCCAAAGCAGGCACACACAAGTGTGTGTGTGTGTGTGTGTGTGTGTGTGTGCGCGCGCACGCGCTTGTGTGTGTGTGTCCGGGCTCAGCTGTGGGTGGGGGCGTCCTTGAAGAGAATTCTTGTCACAGATCTCTAAGGACCCTCTGGCCCAATCCCCAGTTCTTAAACACATGCCACATACAACTCCCTTTTCTCTCCCCAGTGTGTTTTGGACTCCGGGATGCAGAGTTTCTGAGGCTAAACTCCCTGGGGTCGAATCCCCTGTCTTCTACTGAATAGCTGGATGACTCTGGGAGGCGATGTAACCTTTAGGTGCCTCCATTTCTATTACAAAAGGAAGGAAGATGGTCAAAACGACTCCCCGAATTTCTTAGAACGAAATAGGTCGATGCATATAAAAACGCTTAGAAAAGGAAGTGCAAGCAGCTGATCATCCATTCAGTGGGCGCACACAGGGTCTGTACATGATGCGTTTGTTTTCTTGAACATCTATGTGCAAAGCATTGTTCGTCGCATGTAAATGATCTCATTTAATTCTCCCTCGAAGCCCTGACAAGACAAGTGCATTTGCTTCCCATTTTGCAGATGAGGAAACTGAGGCTCAGGAAGGGTAGGTCACTTGCCCAGGGTTACCCCGTTAATGATGATGGCACCAGCCACATCTACTCCATTCCAAAGCCCTGGCCCCTAGTCGAGGCACCCGTCTTCAATTCACCGTTAGATTTCAAACACCCAGGTCATTCATATGTGTTTGACGCAGAAATGAATGAATAAGCGAATGAGTGAGCAAATGAATGCCTGGCTTTGCCCTTCTTGCTTCATTTACTCTTTCCACTTTAACCTTCTGTCCAGAGACCGCCAGGGAAAGCCACGGGTCTCTCTTTTCTCTCTGATCCCCGATCCTAGGCCAGTCTCCATCCTCGCCATCTCAACTGCCCTCCATCTCTCCTACAGGTTTCTCCTCCAAGCAAGGCCCCAAATATTTCTCTGGCGGGAGGAAACTCATTCTTTCTGGTTTAATTCGCCCCGGCTGGCCTTAATTGCTTTGCCCTGTTGTGCAAAGAGACCTCCCATGGCGACAACCCTGAGGATGGGGTGGGGGCGGGGAGGAAGTCGGGCGAGCTGTTGAGTGGGGAGTGAATTAGTTGGAGGCCAATGGGGCAACGGAAGTCGGGGTTCTCGGGGCGGGTGGCTCCAGACCCGCCCTTGGTTGTGACGTTTACGATTGAACTTGGGCAGGAGCTTGTGTCTGGGGGCTGGTCGGCCGCCCTGGCCCCTACCCTCAGTGTTTGGTCCTGCAGCTCATTAAGCAGTGACACTTAGCACGTCGTCAAACTGCTTTACAACGCAGCCCACACAGCTCCTGGCCCCTGGAACCCCAGGTAGTGGGGGACGGTGACCTCCCAGCGACTGGGGCTGGGACACGGTGGACACACAGGGCGATCAAAGCCCTCCTGGGAAAACCAGAGCAAGGGCCGGGTTAGGGGACCAGGACCCTGACCTTTCACCCCCAGGCCTGCTACAACCTAAGGTGCTGAAGCACAGGGGTCCGGGCTGGTGTTAGGGGACAAGCATGGCACCTGTCAGAGACCCGGCTTCCAGTCCTGCCACTTCCTGGCAGCTGCTGAATAGGCACGGTTCTCTTGTTTGTTTTTTGATATATTTTTATTGATTTCAGAGAGGGAGGGAGAGATAGAAACATCATTGATGAGAGTCATTGATCGCTGCCTCCTGCACGCCCCCTACTGGGGATCGAACCCGGGACCCTTCAGTCCACAGGCCGATGCTCTATCCACCGAGCCAAACCGGCCAGGGCCCAGCAAGGTTTTTTAGGTTCCCTGACCCTCTGTTTCCTGGAGGAGGCTGATAATACCCACCCCAGAGGGCTGCGCTGGAATACTGAGGGAAGATGCGCAGAGGGCCTACCAGCGGCGGGTAATAAGCCCTCTCATTTGAATCACCCGCTGCTAATTGCTCACTCTCTGAGGACCAAAGGCTGAGAGCGATTCCTTTCCTCCACCCTGGCTTTCTTTCACTATTTCCCAGATCCATACTAAGAGCAGCAGCAGCGATAAGAGTGGCCCTGGTCAGTGTCCACTGTGAGGCGGCACTTTATGTGTTCTATATAATCTCATTATGTTTTCATAAACATTGGGAGACATTTATAATGATTATTTCCATTTTACAGACGTGGAAACTGAGGCTTGGAAGGCTAAGTGGTCTCAGCGTGGCTGAGCTGGGAAGTAAGCCCAGGTCTGCAGACTCGGAGTCCTTGTTCCTTCCCACCGTGGGTAGGTCTTGCAGGGGTGGGGGGTGGAGGGGAAGGAGCTGGAGGAGCTGCAGGAGCACTGGGGGAGGGGAGCCAGTCTACATCCCGAGGCCTGGGCTCAGACAGGTCTGGCTAAAGAGGCCCTGATTTCCAGCCATCCCTCCAGGGCCTCAAATATTTCCTAAATCTCCTTGAAATAGTCCTGGCCACGAAGGGCTTGCTTTCACGGTCGATGTGTTGTAATGAGGCAGGGTTAATACCTCATTAGGTCACGGTGCCATTTTGCATTTCATGGGTATTCAATAACACAAGCAACAACAAACATGTGAAGGCCTGGGCCTGGCTCTCTGTGGGGGCGGGGAGCGCAAGATAAGGGCTCCCTGGTGTGGGCGCGGGATAAAAGCCGATGCCTGCTTCTTGGGACACGTGGGGAAGATGCTCTGGTGGGTGGGAGCCAAGGCCCCATCCTCCCTCCCACCTCTGAGCCCCCTTCCGGTGTGAGACTCAGCTGAGGGCTTGGAGCTGTGACAACGAGCCATCCCTTGGGCTTGCCCGAAAGGTGAGTGTATTTTGCATGGTGACTGTATTCGTCTGCTGGTGCTGCCATGACAGAGGACTGCAAACTGGGTGGCTTAGACAACGGAAGTGGATTGTCTCACAGTTCTGGAGGCTAGAAGTCCAAGGTCGGGGTGTGAGCAGGGTTGGTTCCCTCCGAGGCCGTGAGGGAGGCTCTGGTGCCTGCCTCTCCCCTGGCTTCTGGTGGGGTGTGGCCAGCACTGGTGGTCCTGAGCTTCTGAAAGCATCATCTGATCTCTGCTTCATGTCCACATGGCCTTCTCCCTCTGTGTGTGTCTGTCCACATTCCCCTTTTTATGAGACTCCCACCCTAAACACCTCACTTCAACACAGTTACCACTGTAAAGACTCTGCCTCCAAATCAGACCATATTCTGAGGGCCTGGGGGTTAGGACTCCAACATATAAATTTGCGGGGGGGGGGGGGGGCGGGGGCATGGTGGCACCCATCACAGACACACAGGGCAGGGAGATGGGACCCAGAGGACATGAGGACTGGAGGGTAACAGCAGACACCGAGAGTGACTACTGAATCCACTTTGCTCTTTTCTCGCTTCTAGAATCTTGCTTTTGTCGAGTGAGCAGTTCATTCCCTCATTTTTAACAAGCACCTCCTATGGCAGAGGATGGCCCACTGCGCAGGGATGCTCTCAGCCCCGCGGGGGGGGGGGGGGGGGGGCGGCAATGTTTGGATAGATTGATTGACGTTAGAAGGTATATAGTGGTTTTAGAAAAAATGTAAATCTGGGTACACTGGCTTGACCAGTAACCCCCAAATGCCTGCCCACCCAGAACCTCAGAATGTGACCTTTTTAGAAACAACGCCTCACAGATGGAGCCAAGATGAGGTAGCGCCAGGTTAGGGCGGGCCCTGACCCAATGACTGGTGTTCTCGGGAGCCTAGCGGTGAGAATGTGTGTTAAACACTGACTTAGTGATGACGGGAGGATAGAAAAAATAGTGAAAAGTGCAATCAATGCTGCAAAATAGAAGTGAGTTCTAGCAACGCCCACCCCCCTGTTTTTAGTCGATATGATTCTGGTCAAATTAAGCTTAAGCGCACCTGTGAGTCAAGAAAAGCCATTCGGTCCAGGGCTGGCCAATCAGAGCATCAGGTTCTTCTAAAGCCAGTGATTGGTTCAGGAACAGTCATGTGACCCGTGCCAGCCCAATCAGAGCAGGTGAGATCAAACTCAGGCGCTTTCGTTTGAGTGAGTTTTCAGCAAAACCAACACTCTTCTCGCTGAACGGAAGTGAGAGCATGTGGGGCTGAGGGTACCGGAGGGTCTTGTCATCATGGGGATCCCGTGTGAGGCCCGGAATCAAGCTGCAGCAGCCCGCGCCTGGCGTTTTTAGTTCTGTGGGCATATGCATTAGGTGTATGCTTGTGGACACCATTTTAATGGGCCCTTCTGTCACTTGTTATCAAAACAGTCCTGATGTAGTAGCTTCACAACGTCATTTGGAAGGCGATCTACTCAGAAGGGAAAGCTAAGTGAGGGGAGGGGAGTTACTCAAAAGAACACGTACAGAAAGAACAGAACTAGGCAAGGATGACGCTTGCCCCCATGCGCCATGCACATAAGCAGGATTCCCTGAAGGAAGCAGAAGGGGGGTCACTTAGAACCAAATGATTCTAGTTGAAGCCTGTGCTGTGCGTCCTCGTGCAGGTGAGGACTGGGGAGCATTCTTTTTCACGGGGGTTGCTGAATCAAGTAAAAACTTGTAGCTACTGCCCTGGCTTGGCTCAGTGGATAGAGAGAGCATCGGCCTGCAGACTGAAGGGTCCTGGGTTCCACTCTGGTCAAGGGCACGTACCTTAGTTGCAGGCCTGATACCTGGCCCCTCCGGGCATGTGCAGGAGGCAACCAGTCTATGTGTCTCTCTCACCTTGATGTTTCTCCCTCCCTTCCACTCTCTCTAAAAATCAATGGAAAATTATCCTCGGGAGAGGATTAAAAACAAAGAACTTGTAGTCACTGACAGTCAACAGAATCGAGCTGATGCTGAGAACAGAGCTGATGATGAGAAAAGAAAAACCAATAATAAGGTGTTCAGACTGAGTCCTGATAACACCCTTTTAACCCCTGGACCTACCCATGCCTGAGGCTAACCCAAACTTGAACTTTCAATCAGCTAAACGGATTAATACTTACCCTCCTTGGCAGGTGCTATGGATCAGTGGTCGCCAACCTTTCGGACCTCACGGACCACCAGTGGACCACCAGTTGGAGACGGCTGCTGGAATTCTTTATAGAAAACAGCTGTGACTCTCTGCCTGCAGGTCCCTCCCCAAGCCCTTGACCATCGACACGTGGCATCCTGCAGGAAAAGCCAGGAATGGCAGACTCAAACCCCAGCAGTGGCCCTCGATGAAGGACTGCATAGAGTGAATAGACAACTTCCCCAGCTCGCCTGCCCTCAGTTGTGGTACCTCGGGTATCCTCCACTATCACCGGAGGTAAGCCCATTAGCCACACTGTAACCAGCTTTCTCATCTTCCTTCCCTTCCCACCTCCTTTCCCACCACCAAACCCTGGTTTCCTGGGACCATCTCCCTGTACTCATATCCTTGTCTCAAGATCTGCTTCAGGGGGAGTCCAAATACAGATTCCCCACCCCCACATTTTTGTTGTTGTTAATCCTCACCCAAGGATATTTTTCCATTGAATTTTAGAGAGAATGGAAGGGAGAAGGAGGGACTGTGAGAGGACACATTAATTAGGTGCCTCCCACACACACCCTGAGCACCCTGACTAGGGGCCTGAGGTACGTGCCCTTGACAGGGAATCGAACCCGGGACTCTTCTGTCCAAGGGCCTAGGCTCTATCCACTGAGCCAAGCCGGCTAGGCCCATTCCCCCTTTGTTCAGTCTGAGGCCAATAGGAGCTATACCTCTGCTTCTCACAGCCAACAGAGCCCTCACTGATAGACCAGGTTACAGGAGAGCCACCCGAGCCCTTGAAGTCACGGGAAACACGGAACACACACATGTTCAGCCAATCCTCTCCCCGCCCCCATAAGGACCTCAATGTCCTGATAAACAGAAACTTCTCCATCACAGGAGAAGCCGAGCAGGTGCCTCCATCCCACGCTCGGTTAGCGGGGATGCCCCCTCTTCCCTGATAAAGAGGGGCCAGGCGGTCACAGAGGAAGCGGGGAGCCTGGGCTCCGAGGGCCACTGCTGGATGCTGGGGCGCACAGAGCCCTGGATCTCGTGAAAGGCCCCCTTTTCGTTTCTCATAAATGTTGCAGGCTCCCTGCTCCATCTCTCGCTGTTAATAAATTATACCCCACCCCTCTTCCAAGGCCCTTTTGTTATAGCTCTGGCTCTCGGTTCCATTAACTCTCCATTACTAGAACACTTCATTAGGACTTTTTTTTTGCAAGCTGAGAGCATGGGTCCTGACACCCTCGGCCAGGCAGGAGGCACAGATCAAAATGGCCCATTAAGTTCCTGTGGCCAGTGCACATTTTTTTTCCCAGAGTCTATTTTCTGCTGCTTTTAAAATAATGGACTCAAATGTTTCCCTTCCCTAGCAAACTCCCCGAGAGCGTGCCAAGGATGGAGCCCAAGGCAGAGAGGTGCCAGCGGTCTGCAAGGCAACTGCTTTTCACATCCTTAATTTTCCGCTCCCACAGACGAAGGCTTAGTCCTTCTCAAAGCGAGGCCACTCTTTGGGGGGCAGAGGGGGAGGGGATTGGCTGAAATGTGCAATCCAGGCCATTGTGGGCAAAGCTTTAAAGCTCCCAGCGTTTGTCTCCAATGTATGATTACAAGATGTGGACGAGGAGAAAGCAAGCATTGGGAGGGTGGGAAAGGTAACTGCTCAGTGTCTCCCGGGGCCCAGACTGTCCAGTGCTACGCTTCCAAGATGCCACCTGCTATTTCTTACTTCTGATGGTCTACGCAGGGAACACGCACCACGCCACAGGGAACAGAGCAATGTGCAGAACACAAAAGGAAAGACATCAAGCACTATACCGCTGTGACATTTGCCTATGCCATTTCCTACTTAGAATACACATGACATAGACATGCACAGCTAGAGCTAGCAGACAGCTCTGTGCTTCACATGCATTCTCTCACTTACCACGCCAGCAAGCCTGTGAGTCAGAGTGAGTGTCATGCCCATTTCTCAGAGAAAGAAGTCAAGTCAGAGAGAGAGGAGAAGCTACTCATGGAAGACCACACGCATGTTAAATAGGAGGGTCTGCTTGTGGCTTTGAGCCGTCTCCTCAAGATCACGTGCTTACAAGCATATGGCTCTGCTGCTGCTCCCATTTCACTGACACCGAGACTGAAATGCACACGTACTCCACTCCTCATACACCCGTGACCTCACTGGCAACACGTGATGTCAGACGCCCTTTGACTTCAGCCCGATTGCAAAATTCTCAACTGAAATAACATACAAATAAGTTCTTTTGTTGGGCAATGCCTTGGCCTTTACAAGGCACTTTCATATACATTAACTTATCAGCACTGAATCCGCTGACAGAGCCAAGACGAGAAATGGACGAGGGAAGCGCAATACATCATTGACCAAAATAAGAATTTGGCCCTTTAGCTAGAGGTATCCATCCAAGGATAAATTATATCTTTGAGCCACATACAGGCAAGATCAATAGGCATATAATCTTCATACTGGAAGGAATCTTAGATGACTGGCTTGAGCTGCTCGAAAAAAATACCATAGCCAGGGGCTTAAACAACAGAAATGTATTTCTCACCGTGCTGGAGGCTAGAGGTCTGAGCTTGGGTGCTGGGGGGTCCAGGTCCTCGGAGGGCCCTCTTTCTGGCTTGCAGATGGCCACATTCTCGCTGTGTCCTCACGTGGCACAGAGTGAGGGGGCGGGTGGGAGTCCAGCCTCTTCCTCTTCTTATAAGGACACTAACCCCATCATGGGGGCCCCACCCTCATGGCCTCATCTAAACCTAATTACCTTCCAAACACCCCACCTCCAAATTGGGAGTGAGGGCTTCAACGAATGGATATGAGGGAGGCACAATAGTGACCTAGTTCCGGCCTCTGACTTTCCAGCTAAGGAAACGGATGCCAGGAGGAGGCATGGCCCTTCTAAGATCACAGTCAGAGAAGGGCAGGGTTGGCTGGTTGAGCAGCCATTGATGCAGCTGGAGGCCCACCGCCATTCGGCCATCTTTGTCAGAGGACAATGAGAATGCAGGCTCGGCCGCTGGAGGGCTTTGGAGAAGTTTCTTAATTCTCTAACCCTCAGGCTCTTTATCCATGAAACGAAAAGTTTGGATGACTGTGTTTGTCAGGGTTCTCCAGAGAAACAGAACCAATAGCATAGAGAGAGACATAAATAGATAGGGAGGGAGAGAGGGAAGGAGGTAGGTAGATAGATAGATAGATAGATAGATAGATGATAGATAGATAGATAGATAGATAGATAAAATTATTGTAGAGATTGCAGTTACAGAGTACAACCTAGAGAGCCAGGAAAGCCAGTGATAGAATTCAGTCCACGGGCAGGAGAGGACGAGTGTCTCAGCTCAAGAAGAGAGGCAGAACATTCTCCCTTCCTCTACCTTTCTGTTCTACTTGGGTCCTCCACGCTGAGCATGCCCACCCACATTGGGGAAGGCCATCTGTTTTCACTCAGTTCACCAATTCAAATAACAATCTCTTCCAGAAACACCCTCACAGACACACCCGGAAATAATGTTCTACCAGCCATCTGGGCATCTCCTAATCCAGTCAAGTTGACACATAAAATGAACCATCACAGATGTCCCAAGGAATTATCCATGGAAGACGAGTTTCATGGGAAGTAAGGAGGCATTTTGTCCAAAAGTGTCCCATCATCAAAGGTGGGAAATGCTGCCTTGTTCAAAGTGAAAGAGGTTTCCTGGCTGCAGGACTTGTCAGTGCCTTTAGTGCTGCTGAAGTGTTTTCTGTCTTCTAAGATGATGGTATGGGGTATTTTCCAAAACAGTTGACTATGGAAATATATTTTGTGTTCCTCGAGGGGAATTAAAATAGTGCAGAATCCATGTTGGAAAATGTGACAGATAAATCGTGAAGCCTCTTCCAACTCTAATATAATTTTATGATTCTGCGTGTTCCATCCCTTGACTTTTTGCCTCATTTCGTGGAGGCTTTCTTGAGTTTCCTAGGATTGCCACAACAAAGGGGCACAGCCGGGTGGCTTCAAGCAACAGAAATTCCTGTCTCCGTGGTGTCGGCAGGGCCGTGCCCCCTCCGAGACCACAGAGGAGAAGCTGCAGTCTCTATCAGTCCTGGCCGTGCCCGTCAAGCCTTGGCACCCTGCTCCGATTTCTGCCGCTCACCCTGTGGCGTTTGCCCTGGCGTCTCTATCTCTAGGTTTCGTCTCCTTCTCCTGAACAAACCCCAGTCCTGTTGGATCAAGGGCCCACTCTCCTCACTGTGACCGCGTCTTTACCAATTACACCTGCAACGCCCGATGTACACATCGTGTCGTATTCTGAAGATCCAGGGGTGAGGACTTCAGCAGTTCAGCCCATAATACATTGTACCCCTAGCCAAGCCGCATCTCAACAGAGGTGTGAAGACAGAGGGGAATTAGGCTCCCTAACTCCACAAGAAACAAGGAATAAAAAGAACCATAGGGCTGACGGAACTGGCCTCTGTGTCACCAGTGGGCTAACGTGACAAGTAATTGGATTCCGGCTTGCTCTGTTTCATTGATCATCAAAGTCAATGGCCATCACTGTACTTGCAACAACTCCCCCTTCCCTTTGCCTCCTCCACGACACACGCAAATACACACGTGCACATGCATGCACACACACATGCACACATGTGCGCACACATCACTGTCTCCATGCTTCCGTGAAGACCGGACAGACCACTAACCTGGGAGGCTGCGCGGCCAGGGCTCACTATTTGGATTGGCAGGAGAATGGCCCCTTTGGGTCACGCTCATGCTGTTCCCCAGACTTCAGGGCAGGCCACGTCTGTACACAGTCCAAGCTGACATGTCTTTGTCTAGCGATCGCGGGTTGTTTTTTGTTGTTTTGGGTCAAATTAGTGGTTGCTCTTGGTGCCTTTGATCAGCTTGCTTCTGATCTCAAAGCTGCCCAGGCGACTGACCGGTTTGGTTCCCTCATGCAAACACTCAGTTAAAAATAAGTCAACCACACGATCTGTGTGGGATCGTGCAGGCAAAAGAATAACAAAGCCCAGAATTTGACATGTGGCTTCTCTTTTCTCTCCCTCTCCCTTCTCTCCATCAGTTGTGTAGACACAACCACAAAAGAATTGCCTCCGTAGGGGGAAAAGAAAAGAAAGACATCCATGGGATCGTGCTGTTCCCCTGCCTCTTCCAAGCAAAAGCCTGCACCTTCTTGGTCCCCAACCCAGTTCATTCAAACAAGCATGAGCCGTGGGCCAGGCTGCCCCATGAGCCTGGGCCGGGGATGGGAGGTGCCGTGGGGAGTGAAATCAGACCGAATCTGTTCCTCTCCCAGGCTGGGCCCTGCCTCTGAATTCTAGGATTCCTCAAACCTCAAACGTGAAATTGCTCTTCTCCCAGGTTCCGGGATGGCTGGGTTCCAAGGCCCTCGCAGCCAAAGCCTAAAACGTGGCTTTACTTCGGAGAATTTCAAATGTGGCTTCGCTTTCAAGAATTTGGCCCCAGCGTGACCGGCATCTGGTGAATCACTTGGAAAATCAAAAATTGAGAGCTCTCTGCACATCCCAGCCGGGCCCCGGGCCCCGGGCACACTGGCCTGCCCACTGCACCCTCTGCCCCGAGGGCATCTGTCCGGCCCTCCGTAGCCTCACTGTAGGGAACGGGGGAGCCTCGGCGCTTTTCCGAAGCCCTTGCCTCTCCCCACCGCAACCTTGAGGCTTGGAGACAAGGCCACAGCTGTTTATGTGCTTAACTTCACTGGGTTTTTTTCCTGAGGCCCCATTCCTTGCTTGACCCAATGAGGTGCGCTAATGTCTACGAACGCCCCCGTCTCTCTCGGAACACGTGCCGTGTGCCCACCGCGACAGCCAGGAGCACCAAGGACATGAGAAGGCGGGCGGAAACGCGAGGGCACCGTGGATTTACTAAAAATAAAATACAATGTAGAATTCCGACAATGACTTTGAAAAACAGCTGCAAGCTTCCTGATCAAAATGTAGCTTTCTGGGGTTATTTCCAGGCCAGGCTGCCTGCCAAAGGCGGCGATGGATTCTCCGTTCCACATGGAGGGTCCCATATGACGGGGATTCAGCCCCGGCAAGTCCCTAACTCTGACCCGCAGTCC
This sequence comes from Plecotus auritus, assembly GCF_963455305.1. Lineage (NCBI taxonomy): Eukaryota > Metazoa > Chordata > Mammalia > Chiroptera > Vespertilionidae > Plecotus > Plecotus auritus. Next base: position 9,673,406 of record NC_137779.1, read on the forward strand.
CAAGGCCTGCCCTCCGGGACATGTGGTTGTGAGGGTTCAAGTCCAAGGCCATCTGAGACCAGGCTTCTTGCCTGGGTTTCGAAGGATGATTCACACGCGGACCTTTTACTTCCCGTGTGGCCTGGGGAAAGGCCCCGGGCTTTGGAGCCACGGGTTCCCCGGTTCAAATCCTCGCCCTTTCACATACTGGCAAACTATGCTCAGGTAAGAGATTTAACTTCCCTGGACGTACCTCTCCGCCTCTGCAGGAGGAAAATGATAACCCTAACCATGACCTTACAGGTCATCTGATTAGAGTGGCTGGTACTATGCCCGATACATATTTATGCTCAAATTCTAGTACCTATCCTTACTTTTTATTACAGACTTTATGGTGGGGGAGGAGGGCGGGGTGGAGAGAGAGACAGAGGGAGAGAAACATCGATCTGTTGTTCCACTTACGTACACATTCATCGGTAGATTCTTGTATGCACGCCGACCAGGGATCGAACCTGCAACCCCCGAGGATCAGGATGACGCTGGAGCTCCCCGGCCAGGGCTGGACCCTCTCTGTATTCTCCCTCCACCCTCCCAGGGGGGCGTGAAGCCAGCTATCATTGCAGAGCCCCTAGTGCTGGGCTCAGAGGTCTCTGGAGGTCCAGGGCAACATCCGGGAAACCAGGTTCCATGTAAGAAACACTCCATAAGCATCTCCTGGCATCAGCCCCATCCATCCAAGGCCCTGGCACTGCAGGAAGAATCAGAAACGGCCCCTGTTCTCACAGAGTCACAGAGGGAGGGAAAGAAAGACCAGTGTGACAAGGAAACTATGTCTGTGGGTGTATTACTGTCTCCTGATGTATTTATCTTCTCTCTCAAAATTCTGTTCTGTGCCTTCTGCTGGGAAGTCAAAACCACAGAGCGATTGTCCCGTGTGGACAGGGGGCTGCCTCATAGAGTAAAGAACTCGCAGGTAAAGAGCGAAGGATGATGGGCTTTCAGGCAGGTCTGGCTGGCCGAGAAGGGGAAAGAGGAGGTCTGCTCAGTGCTGAGTGGTCGGGGTGGAGAGTCTTTGGTCACCCCATCAGCTCTCCCCGCCCTTTAGGGTTCAAGGCGGGTAGGAATGTCCAGATGGTGTGAGGGAATCACCACACCCAGGACTGTGGCCCCTCCACCGGGATGGAGACTGTAGCCGCCAGAGCGTGCCTGTGCTGGATGCTCAGCTCGCAAGGGGCCTTGGGTCCCCGGGTCTGAGCAGAGCATCTAGGAACTGGGAAGGTCCCTGTGTCTCCCTTAGAAAGTGCTAAGAGGCTGGGAAATCAGAGCTGGGGTTCAGCAGTGGGCAGTGACCAGGGTCAAGGACAACCTGGCACAAGGGGACAGGCTAGGCCGCCCCCCACAAACACACACAGAGCAGACTGAAGACTCCCCAGGAGGGACCTCAGCTGCCCCACACCACAGGCTGCCGTGGGAATGAGGCAGAGAAGCAGGGACATCTTGAGGAAGGAGACACGCCCTTTCCAGGAGCTGGAATTCTGAATTGGCTGAATAGTTACTAAAGAAATTGCTACCGCTAATTGGCAATTTTAATTTTTCCTGCCATTAATGGAAATGAAGACTCAAGGGCAAAATGGGGTCACTTTTAGAGAATGAAGAAAGCTGTGTCTTATTTATGAAATTCTTCTGGGCATGTCTGAATTACAGCCTACGAAACTGAACCCTCTACCCATGGGTTCCTTACAGTACCTTATAGCGGATGTGATAGATGCAGCCCCGTGAGTTTCTACCTGGGCAAGTGGGAGGGGCTTTGACCCAGTCTTGATTCAAAGCCCCTCCCACTTGTTTGACCTTCCTCCAATCAAGAGTAGGTTCTTAAGCCCTTCCCACTTGAATCTGAGTGGGCATGTGAACACTGACCAAAAGAGCGTGGCAGAAGTGATGCTGTCTGATTTGCAAGACCAGGAACCCTGCACCATGGAAACAGTATGACTGCTCTGAGGCCGCCACGCTGTGAGGGAGCCCAAGCCACAGCGAGAGGCCACGTGTCAGCTCTCTGATGGGAAGCACCAGCCCCGCCCAGGCATTGGCCACGTGCGTGAGGAGCCTGCAGATGCTCAGCCCTCAGCCTTGAAGAATCTTCGCAGCCGAAAGCTGGTCATCACAGAGCAGTGACAACACAATCCTGCTGTGTCCGAGCCATGTCCTGACCCACCAAACCCCTGGGCACAACGAAACGGTCCTGCGTTGGGGGCACTAGATTTGGGGTGGTTTATCACGCAGCAGTAGATAGACTACCAACCACCGTCGTCATTACCATCATGGCTTTTGTTCTGGGCGCCACTTGGTAGAGATGTCCACTCACCGTGTTCTTACACCCCGAGTGTGTGCACCTCAGTACAGGATCAAGTCGGAAAATGCGTGCTCCCGAGCAAATGTCAAGTATTTCTTTTCCCCTGTGCACAAGTGTGCCGAGGCGGCAGCCGATCCGCCTCCACTGCTGTGATAGTAATAAGATTCAATGCAGCTGCCAAGCTCTGGCAGGAATTTTTCTTTTTGAACAAATTATTAGAACAAGAGCAGACTTTACAGTTATCTGTGGCATATAATTACGACCCATATCATATCACTAGCTTATTGCTCCAATTGATGTCTCCATGAACAAGAATAGTGTGGATTTTGCATTCATTGCAATGGGAATTAATGGCGCCTTCTGAGGACTTTTGTTCTGCAAAAGCATGGTGCATACCCAATTTTGTTGGCATATCAAGCAATGACAGCATGTGGCCATGTCGACGACAGAGGGAAGAATTGAGTATTCGCTTCCTCTCCCCTCCTCCCAGGCCTTAGCTCGGTCCTGTTACCCCATAGGAGCAAGCGGCTGTCGTGGCCACCAAGACCCACCAAGATGCGACATACCGACCTGCCTTCAAGGCAGAATGTGCCCTCTAGGTGCGTGGAGGCTGTTAAAGGACAGCCTCTCCCCGCAGCACCTTTGGGATCCACTTCTGCTTTTACGTCAGAGCCACAGCCTTCCTGGGAAGCCCCCAGCCCGACCCTGAGCGGGGCCTGGCCGCTGCTGCCCAGTGCAGGCTCCTCTGCCCGGCCGGCCGTCTCTGCTCCGGGCCTCCCGCTGATGAGCCAAGACTTTCCCTGATCTTAACTGTGGTCTGAGGCTCTTCCTACCTGATCCTGCATCTCCCCCGTATCTTTCCCAGGAGTGCCCACCCTTAGGTCTCTGCCATTTCTCCAACTCAGCGTCTCCATGAGGCGTGACTGACACAAGCGGTGCTCCTCCCAGGGAACGCGATGGTGGGCGGAAAGAGCTAGCTGGGGAGGTAGAGCTTCGGCGGAGGAAAGAGAAGAGTCAAATGCCTCCGCTTGTCCAGAGCTGGGTCAGGAGGAGAGAGAAGCGCGGCCACCTGGGCTCCTCAGGTGGGGGTGAGCCCGGCAGCCACCCAGAGATGCGGCCGGAGAGCTGGGCTCCATTGCGCCACAGACTTGTGTCCCTGCCGGGCTGGCCTGGACTCCTGCCGCCTCCGTGCTCCGGGTCCTTCGGACTGGCCTGGACTCCTGCCGCCTCCGTGCTCCTTCGAGGACAGTCACGCTGGCCTCTCCGCTGGGGGAATGCTGCGAGGTCAGTGCCCGCTTCCTGAGGGCTGGAGGGCGCTGGTGTCTGTATCTTGAAGGGTTGAAGTAGGTCTTTAACAAACGACCTCGACCTCGTGAGTGGGCACGGCAAGCTTCTGCCAGCCACGGCAGGTCTTGAGATGGTCAACAACAGCAGAGCAACCAGGCCTCTTCCGTCTTCCGAAGGCCTGCTCCTTGCAAAACCCGCATCTTAGCCCCAAGGAAGAGGGCCTGGCAGTGATTAGGCGCCTCTTGTTTGTTTGTTTTGCAAATGAAAATCAGAGCGTAGGCAGCTCTTGCAGCCAGCTGCAGGGTTCCCAGTTAACCCTTCGGTGTCCCGGGAGCCGCGCTCTCCCAGGCCAGAAATGGAAGCGGGCGACCGAGAGGCTGGAGGTGCCGAGTCCTGGCCGGGCTGCTAAGTAGCTCTGGGATCATCAGAAAAGTGTCTTCATGTCTCTCCGTGTTCGTTTCTCTGCCTGAAACCACAGGATCCAGGCACTTCTGCTCCAAGCCCTTCTCAGACCCACCACCCAACCACCAAAACAGTTTCCGCCTGGAGCATATCTCGTGGGGTGACACCACCTGCGGGGTCTGCACCCCCCGAGAGGAGAGCTTCCCCCTCCATCAGGTGATAATCACAAGGTTCATGTTACGAGTGATACCTGTTCATTAGCCGTGTGCTGTGCGCCAGGCACTGTTTCAAAACTTCAACCCGGATTCTTCCTGTTTTCCTGCGGAGAAAACTGAGGCACAGAGAACGTAAGCCTCTTACCCACGGTGTCATGGCCCGTCGGTGGTGGAGCTGGGGTTTGAACCTAGGAGTTTGGTGCAGGACACCGTGGCCCCCACCCCTTAAGTTCCCAGTGCGCGGTGGACTCTCCCAGGATTGCCGAGGGTCAGGGAGAGGGGACACCATGGAAAGGACGGGACAGTCTGAGAAGGCACAGCATCCCAAACCCGCTCTGGTCCCATTCATCCCTGGAATTTGAGTCCTTCCACACTGGGGTTTTGGGCTTCAGTTCCCCCATTTGGGTGGGAATCACCCATGGGAACAGCCGGCGATGTTCTTATTCTGATGGGTGGATGACGAATCGAACGAGTCCAGAAAGGAGCTGCAGGAAGTGTGTAAACTCCAGGCGATCATATGGAAAACGTGGCGGGGGGCATTTTGTTCACGGGGCAAGGCGTCAGAGTTCACAGCAGTTGCTTAAAAGGGACCCTCCAGGAATGGAGGATACAGCCAGGCCTGACAGCTGACAACCGGAGGCAGGGCACTCCGGGGTCTTGGGGCAGGAGTCTTTGAGGACGTCCCACATCTGCTTGATCGGAAGAAAAAAAAAGCCAAATAATTGGCTTCGTTCATCGTCTCCCAAGGGCTAGGGGCTGCCGGGCTAGAGAGGGAAGCTGCACCCGCAGGCTCGGAGGAGGCATGTGTCCCTCACACTCAGTGCCTTCGGGGGAAGCCAGAAACATGCTGTCACCTGCAAGGGCTTCCAAGTGGACCCAGCAGAGAAATGTCAACGGGATGAGGTGTGTGGATGTGGAGCCTGCAGAAGCAGCCATGCGTGTGCGTGTGCGTGTGCATGGCCGTGGTGGTGAGGGGTCTGCAGACATTTGGGGGAGGCGGGAGGAGTAGCTGCTACACTGAAAGCTCTGGATGGAGAGCCCCCAGATGCGGTGGGAAGCTCAGCCCCCCGCCCCCTGCTCCCTCAAAGCAGCCTGCTCTTGTGGCCGGCTCCTGCCTTCTCTGAGCCTCAGTTTCCTCCTCTGTCAAATTCCAGTGATTTCTCAGGGCTGCCGCAAGGACTTACACCATAACTCATGTTCGGGAGAATTCATGGACCGGAGGATTCATGTTCTGCAGCTGCCCCATAAATAGTGGGAGCGCCACATATGGGAGTCCAGACGCCGGGGTGACCCTGAGCAATTCTTCCCCCCCCCCCCATTTCTGAGCCTTCATTTCTTCATCTGTAAAATACAAGTGGAGTGGCAGAGGAGGCTGATTCTTAAAGCTTCCTTCTTGTTATGAGCATCTCCCCCCACCCCCAAACAAAATCTCATGGGGGAACCCAGTGCACACAGTGGTTAGAAAGAGAGCCGGGGTTCAAGGAGAAAGGGGGCTCCCGCAGGCCCTTCCTGGTAAGACTTGGGGGCGGGGCTCTGTGAGAGCGAGAAAGCGGCCCCGACACCGGGGTCCCCACCTGCCTTCATCCACACAACACTTGCCCTGTCTGTGGACCACACTTATTTACCCACCGAATCCTCTTCACTCAGCCCCCTATGGTTGTCTCCGATGTCCGCTCTGTCCCAAAGGCAAAGACTAGCCTCTCTTTTCATAAATAGGAAGTCCCTGGCTCAGACCCGTGATGAATGCTGGGTAGATGCCCGTGGGAGGTTCTGAGCCTGACACACCCCTCCTTCCACTGGGATTAGCAAGTGACAAGAAGGTGCTAACAACACCAGCACCAGCTGGCCTTCCAGGACTGACACAGACAGGAAGGAATGCGGCAGAATGTCCCTCGCTGTTCCCTCCCGGGGGCACCCCACGTGGCACTGGATAAAAGGCTCTGTGAGCGCCTAGTGGGTTTAACCGTGGTCCCCCCAAAAGATGGGTCTAGGTCAGGGGTGGGCAAACTTTTTGACTCAAGGGCCACAATTGGTTCTTAAACTGGACCGGAGGGCCGGAACAAAAGCATGGATGGAGTGTTTGTGTGAACTAATATAAATTCAAAGTAAAGGAGCGGAGGGGAGAGCAAGAGAACCCTCCGCTCTTTCGGCTCCGCGGGCCGGATAGAACAGCCGAACGGGCCGGATCCGGCCCGCGGGCCGTAGTTTGCCCACGGCTGGTCTAGGTCGTAACTTCCTGGACCTGTGAATGTGACCCAATTTGGAAATAGGATCTTTGCTGATGTAATTAAGAGTTTCAAGAGATCATCCCGATTTCGGGGAGCCCTACCCCAATGACAAGTGTCCTTAGAAGAAATGGGAGAAGGAAAGCTGAGACCCACAGGAAGGCCCTGCGAAGACAGAGGCAGAGACTAGAAGCACGCGGCCAGCCCTGGCCCACGTGACTCGGTTGGCTGGGTGTCATCAGTGCACCGAAAGGTCGCCAGTTCGATTCCTGGTCAGTGCACATCCGGGGGTTGAAGGTTGGATCCCTGTAGGAGGCAAGCAGGAGGCAGCCGATCGATGTTTCAACATCGATGTCTCTCTCCCGCCCCCACCCTCTCCTTTTTCTTTAAAAATAGCAATAAAGTATCTTTAAAAGGAGGAGGAGGAGGAAGAATGTAGCTTTAAGCCCAGGGATGCATGGGAAGGAACGCCTGGGAAGGGATGCCTGGACCATCGGAAACGAACCATCAGAGGGAGCCTGGCCCTGTGACACCTCGATGTCAGACTCCCGGCCCCGCCTGTGAGAGCGCATGTCTTTGCTGTCAGCCACCCAGTGGTGCCGGTTGGGCAGCCCCGGGGAACTAGCAGTCACTACCCCCTCCCCAGGTGGCATGCAGCATGCCCGATGGTGTGTCGCCTCTCCCTCTTCTCCTTGACCAGGGGCCAGAGTTGCCATGGCAGCACATGCCCTCGTTCCTCTAAGCCAGGCGTCCTCAAACGACGGCCCGTGGGCCACATGCGGCCCGCCGAGGTCATTTATCCGGCCCGCCGGGTGCCGCTGCCTGACCTGCTTAGCAGCCGACTCGTCCCGGGCCCGCAGTGCGCATAGGAATTTGTTCATAGTTTTGTTTTTTAAACTATAGTCCGGCCCTCCAACGGTCTGAGGGACAGTGAACTGGCCCCCTGTTTAAAAAGTTTGAGGACCCCTGCTCTAAGCGATCTTGTCTCCCTAGGAGGCCCTGGCCTTGGCCTTGGCCTTGGCCTTGGCTTCCCCTGAGAGGCCGGCACTGGACAGGAAGAGAATCTGTGCTCTCGGGACTGCCTGCCTGGGATCGCCATCGTCCCCATCTTCCCAAAGGAAAAGGAAGACTGAGTCTTCGTCTTGCTGAACCAAAAAGTCACTTTTGGTTGCTATTTTTTGTTGTTAATCCTCACCAGAGGTTATTTTTCCATTGATTTTTAGAGAGCGTAAAAGGGACAGGGAGAGAAAGAGAGAGAAAGGGAGAGGGAGAGGGAGAGGGAGAGAGAGGGAGAGGGAGAGAGAGAGAGAGAGAGAGAAACATCCATGTGAGAGAGATGTGTTGATTGGTTGCCTCCCACATGCCCCCTGACCAGGGCTGGGAAGCTTGCAACCGAGGTCCATGCCCCTGATTGGAATCGAACCCACGACCCTTCAGTCCACAGGCTGACGTTCTATCCACTGAGCCAAACTGGCTAGGACATTGGTTGCTATTTTTTTAAGGTCATGAATAAACCATGCTTTGTGATTTTTTTAAAGGCTATAATTCCAGAGCAAATCAATGGTTGGAACTTTCTGGCTAATGTGAGCCAGATCCCTGCCTCCTTGCTCTCGCCCCTCTCCCACTCCCCTTCTCTCTCCTTCCCTCGCACCAAACGCTGTCTGCTAAACTTCTCAAACACCCTTTGCCTTTTTGACCCTTCAACTTGTCTTGAACTTCAGAAAAAATTGGGGAAATGGCACTGAGTGAACTATATATAAGTCCTGGGCGTGTAGGGAGGAGGGGAGGGGGCCACGTGGGGAGGAGGATCACCATGAACTTGGGGCCTCAGATATTCGCTTGGGAAAAAAAAAGAAGAAAGAAAGAAAAAAAAAAACCCTTCTGTTAATGGAATTAGTAAATATTTGTTGCTGCAGTTCTTGGCCCGGGGCCCCAGGGGACTCTCTGGAGGAAGGAGAAACAGGCAAATCGAAGTAAAAGACAGGCTACTTTCTGCTCCTTTCCCCTCCGAAGACACTGAACAGACAGGAGGATTAGAAGGAGGCCTTGTGTGGCTGCTGGGAGCAGGAAGTGGCGCGGGCTCTGCGGTGGGCAGGGGCCTGGCGGGGAAGAAACAGACCTGCTATCTGGTAATGGAACGCCATTCCTGCTTAATGGAATGATTGCAGTTGCTGAGTTATGGCGCGGCCTGCACAGCCTCTGGCGGGCTTCCTGGAGCCCAGAGACCCCGGGCCGGGCTGGGCCTGGTGTGCGAAGAGCGTGCGGTGAGACAGGGAGGAAGAGAGAGAGAGATGGAGGGGGTGATGCGGGCAGCAGGCAGTGAGGGGCAGCAGGGGGGTCGGAGAGCAAGGGCGGGGTGGGGAGCCAGGCTAAAGAGAAAGACCCTGAGGGAGGAGGCCGCATGGAGAGCAGGAAGTGGAAACAGTGGCAGAAGCAGAGACCGGGAGACGGGAGGCAGAAGCAGGGCTGACAGAGTCTGTGTTAGGGTCAAAGAGGTGGGTGAGGAGAGGCAGAGAGATGGATGGGGAGAGAGGGGGGCACAGAAAAGCAAAGGCAGGGGCGACGGACGTGGGTAAAGAGGCAGGAAAAAGAAGGGAGGCAGCCTGGCCCATGTGCTCCGTGGGTAGAGCCCCGCCCTGTGGACTGAAGGGTTGTGGGTTCAGTTCCTGGTCAAGGGCACATACCTGGGTTGCAGGTGCCATCTCGACACCCAATCTGTCTCTCTCACATCAATGTTTCCTCTCTCCCCGCCCCTTCCTTTCCACTCTCTAAAGTCAATAGAGAAAAGATCCTCGGGAGGGTTTAGAAAGGAAGGGAGGCGGAGCGAGAGGGCAGCACCCCGTGCCATGGCGAGTTCACGCTCAACGTGTCCATCGCCCCGTCACCTCCCCACGGAGTCCAGTCCACACGGACACTGATTGTGAGATGAGGGTCTTATCCAGAGACACGGCCAAGCAACGAGGGCCTGGACAGGAGGACGCGAGGCCCTCAGACCTTCGAGGCCACTGCGATGACTCTGTGAACCCCATCCCCCCCCCCCCCCCGCCTCTGGGCACCCAGAGGTGCTCCAGGGAAGGCCCGATTCCCACCTTTTCCTGCTGAACTTTCTGAGAATCGGAGGCAAAGTTCCTCATGAGATTAACGCGGAGAGAGGGGCTGGGGTTGGGCCTCCGAACTGGATCGCAGGGTCGCCGTGCGGATGTGGCCAAGGGGACCAGGCGGGCTCATTCATTCTGAGGCTCCGTTTGCACAGAAGGAGGCCATTTAAGTCACTGTATTGATTATAGTGATGAATGGCACACGCAGGGAGAATGGGCGGTCCACGCTTAAAGAACAGAAATAGAACGTATTTCTATCAACCAGGCCAGGAAACGCGGGGAGGGGAGGAGGAGGTAAAGAAATTCCTATCAATCCAGTACAAAAGAGATACGAATATAGGATCAGTAGAAATCTTAGACTCAGAAGACAAATACTAATCTGTAATTACTTTCATCCTAATGGGATTAAACTCTTCAGCTAAAAGACAGATTAAAAAAGCAAACAGCTGTGTACTATTTCCGGGACTTGCATAAATTAATACGAAAGTTGAAAATTAAAGGGCGGACTAAAGAAATTCTAAGCAAACACTAACCGAAAGGGACCTGGATGGCGCGGCTCAGCTGGGTGGGCACGTCCCGTGCGCAGGTCGCTGGTTCCATTCCCGGTCAGGGCCCGTGCCTGGGCCGTGGGCTCCATCCCCTGGGCCGTGGGCTCCTCCCTGCTCTCCATGCGGCCTCCTCCCTCAGGGAGGGGGGGGGGTGCAGGAGACAGCCGATCCCTGTTTGGCTCTCATCGATGTTTCTCTCTCTAAAAAGAAAATCAATAAACATACTTTTAAAAGCAAGCAAGCTGGTATGATCATATAAACAGTAGACAACATAGAGTTAGGGCATGCCGGTCCCTCGCACACCCATGTGCGAGCTCTCACAGGCCCACGGGTGTCCAGCCCTCTGGGGTCACCTGGTCGGGCCTTGGGGGCCTTTGCAGGCAGGGCTATGGCCTCAGACCGCAGGGCTGGGTTTCGACAAGGCGCAATCTGGCATCCCTTTCTCGTCCCACCCGGCGCCTCCAGACCTGGTTTTCAGTAATGACGTGTCACAGGAGCGGGAGCCCAGAGAACCACCTTGGGAAGGGTGACTTGCAAAGGCGGCGGGAGAACCTGACACCCAGGCAGGGAGGGGCGGGGCAGGTTTGAGGGGTTCGGCCAGCTTCCTCCCCAAAAGGCAATGAAACAGCAATTGCATAACAATGAGCCCCGAGGGTCCCCTTCTCAGCCAGGTATGTCCTCCACCCAAGGATGTCCAGGGCGCCCTGAGTGTGGGCAGCCGCTTCCTGTTCCTTGTTTTTATTCACAAGAGGGCAAGAGCTGAGCCTCGTGGAAAGCGGGATTAATTATTTGTGGGTTCTTGCAATGGATTCAGCCAAGAGCCAAGGACGTGCCAAACATCCACCTCCCACCTGCATGCTCACTGTGCCCTGGAGATAAAGCAGTGGAGGGAGGGTCACAAGAGATGCGCCGATTGCCGCCCCCTGGGCTCCCGTCCGCGGCCCGTCCATTGCAGAGCACATGGCCTTCGTTGCCTGTCGCTGCCCCCGGGCGGGCCCCCCTCTGCCTGCGTGCCTGTCTTGCCCCATGTCCCCCACGCACCCTTGCCCCTTCTAACTCCCAACTCTTCCCGCCTGAAAGTCTTCCTCCCCTCTGACTCTGACGGAACAGCCCCTGCTCCCGCTGCTGTGTGTTCGCGCTTGTTGAAATGCTTATTGCTCGGCACTGTCGTTTGCCAATGAACTCGTCTCCCTTTTCCCAAAAAGATACAAAATCTGGTATCGTGGAAAGAGTACCTCTACCTCCCACGTCCATATACTCAACATTGGCTGGGGACGCAGCCAGGAACCCAGGCTGCTGCAGGCCTGGATGTAGCGTAAGTCTGCAGCCACGTACGCTCGCTCACGTGCCACCAGCACCCAGGACTCCCCGTAAGCCACCCACAGAGCCTCTGGGGTCTCCAGGGACTAGATTCTCGAAACACCAGACAACAAAGCTAGGACGTGGCTTGAGAACACTCTGGTCCCTCTGGTTTAAGTCCTGGAAGTGGCCAGGAGGCATCTCAGGGAAGCGAGTGTTGGCTCTGTTGGCACAACCGAGTCCATACCTTCACTCTGCGTCAGCACAGCGATCCCACCGCCTCTTGTTTAGGCGTCAGGCTTTCTAACCGGCTTCATCTGAAGGGAGAGTCCGCGATTAAAATCACAAAATCCCTAAACCACACCAATCCGGTCCAATGCCCTCCGTCTACAGGATGGGCCTTCCAGGTCCAGAGACAGGGAGGGGCGTGAGGTGGGTCACACGTCACAGCACTAGCCAGGTGTCACGTCTTGAGCAAGACACTTCACCTCTGTAAGCCTTCGTTTCCTCACCTGTGGAATGGGGAGAGACTCAGTTCAGACAGTCAGGAGTGGAGGCACTCCGTGAAGGAGGCCTGTGGTGATGTTGACTGTTGCAATCATTATTATTATTATTATTAGGCATTAGTATTCTCTCTCAATCCAGTGCTCTTTCCATTCCATACGTGCCGGCCTGAGACCTAATCTGACGCACCAGGACCCCAGCGAGAGGTTGAGGAAATAAAACACCCCCCCCCCCCCCGTTCTCCAGCGGCAGTTACCCTCACAGCAGACCCATCTCAACTGGACCTGCTCCGTCTCCGGCAGCCAAGCCTCAAATGCCAACCTGCCCCGGGAGGAGAAGTTCAGTCGGAGGGACCGAGGCCGTTTTCCCTTTCCTGCCCACTGCCTTCCTCCCAGCTGACGCCCACTCTGGCCTGAACGCGCCCACCCAGAACGAGGGGGTGTGAGAAGCCCCCAGCTTCTGTCCCACCCGCAGAGGAAGGTGGGGTACCAAGGGCCTAGACAGCACCTTTGTTTGCCGGGGGACCCAAGCTTGAGCCCGCTCCCCTGCCCAGACCTCACCCCTCATCAAGATCAATCCAACCCCCTGGCCCACCTCCCCCCAGGCCTCCACAGGCACCCGCACCACAGCCGCACAGACTCCCGGAAGAGGCCACGATCGAGTGCGCGGCAGCTAAAGGCACTCAGCTGGCCAAGCTTCTGGAAGCTGAGAAACAGGACTCGCAGCCCTGACATGGTCCTCAGCGAAACATCCCGCGTCCACCGCGCTGGGCCTTGTTTTCATCCATCAAGTGAGAGATGGTGACACCCCCTTCTCAGACTCCACGGAAGGACCCACCAATGAATGGGTACGAAACTGCTTTGAACAGGTTAGAAGACGCTGATGAGGAGGAGGAGGAGGAGGAGGAGGAACTCTGCGATGTGGCGAGGTAACAGGAACGGGAGTCTCTGAGCTCTCCTTGGTGCGTCAGCGTGAAACCCACGGGCCCAGCACATCCGTGGACTGGCCGCGTGGAAGGCCTCGTCGCCTCGTCGCCTAGTCGTCAGCAAGTTCCCAGCTCCACCCACACCCAGGCGGCTTTGGAGAACGCCTTGGCCGGTCTTCCTAGGCCTCCGGGCCATCCTCCTGATCTCCAGTGACTTCAGGAGAAATTCCAACCTGGATTCCTTGGGCCACGGAGCCAACATTTCTATCAACAGCCGCTGTCTGGCCAGGGGGCAGTGACTTCCGCTCCAGGCGGGAAGGCCAGGTGCTGGCGGCACAAGGGAAGGAATCCGGGTTCTATGGACATTTATCTTGTGGAGAAGACCCCCCACCATGGTCTCAGCGGTGCCTCGGGTTCCCCACTGGCTGACAGCCTCTGGGAAGAGCCCAGCACGCACCTCAGGCTGCGCATGTGTGCCGTCGCTGCGCCTCCCAGCAGTGATGCAGCCAGAGGTTTCTGCTTGGGAGTTTGTGGCAGACACCCGATCCTTTAAGGAATCGCGCCACAGCCATGACATTGTTCCCCAGTAACCGAGAGGCCGGTGGCTGTTGGCACGGATGGTGGGGCCACTCCCTGGCCGTCTGCTCTGGCAGTGAGGACAGTGAGCCGTTCAGACTCTGGGGCAGGACTTGGGCAGAGGAGGCCAGTGAGGGGAGGGCGAGGGGCCCCCGGAGGGTCTGCAAAGACAGCAGAGTTCCCAGGCTCCATCTCCACGCACATTCGGTTTTACTGGTCATGTACCATGCACCCGGCACTGGGCAAAGGCACTGTCAGCCCTTCACCTTGTTGGGGCCTCATGAGCCCTTCCCCAGCTTAGTGATGAGGAAGCTGAGGCCCGGAGAGCAAGGGCTTGCAGGGACTGAAGTCAGGTCTCCAAGCGCAGGCTCCTCATCCCCTGCGGCTCCGTGCCGGCGAGCTCAGTGTGCTGTTAGGTCCAGCTGTATGCCTTTGCTCATGATGGCAAGATGATGCCGTGAACAGCAGAGCTCCGGATGCTTCCTGCTCGTGCTGCACCCTCTTCCGCCCAGCGCCTTCTCCTTTCTTTTCTTTTCTCCTTTCTTTCCGTCCCCATGCTGAGCCCCTCTGTGAGGTCAGACACTGGGAGCTTAGAGAAACGTGTGCCCTGGGTCCTGTCCTCCCTGGGTCTTCCGGAAGACGTTCTCTAAGAGAGCCAGACGCAGCAGCAAATGGCCACAGAACAGCGGACGTGCGGTAACTCAGGGACAAAAGAGGCCGCGGCACAGGGAGGTGACCCCGATGCCTGGGACGACTTCAGCAAGGAGGAGCCGGTTAACTTCGGCTGGATGGATACAGGGGGGTACAGAGTGGCGGGGGGGAGGGGGGGCGGGCACTGCTGGGCCAAGGCCCGGGAAATGCACAGCTGAGTGAAAGGAAACAGCGAGGCCGGGGAGGCCTGGAAGGAGAATGGAGGAGGCCGAGGCTCCGGAGAACGCCTCCAGTGAGAGAGGCCTCGAATGCCATGCCCAGGCGGCCCGCTCAGTCGCACAGGCACCTGCTAGGACCCCAGCGGACACTTAGGGGTGGAGTGATGACGTGGGCCCTGCGTTTTAGAGACACTGGGCAGGTGTGTGCAGATGGCCTGAGAACAGAAGAACCAGCCCAGGGACGCTCCAGTTGTTCTGGCCAAGGAGACGGGGTCCTCGGTCATCCCTCGCGGGGTGTCCTGCAGCTAAGACTCTCATCCCGATGCTCAGAGGGGCCTCACCCCCGCGTCGCCTGCCTCTGTCGGGGACGACATGGCAAGGGCGATGCCTGAGAACAGCCACTGAAGGCGGGACTTCATTCAAGCTGCCGATACAGCGACTTCAGTGAGCAGTCCACGCTCTCGCGCCCACTACGCTCCTAACGTGACGACCTGGCTCACGCCGTCACGTCCACCTTTATTCCCATCCAAAGCCTCCCGCGGCGCTCAACGGCCTGACCCCGGTCTGGGCCTGCCCTGCCTGCTCCCGAACACACCGGCCGGCTCCACGCGAGGTCCCGGGCAGCGGGGGACGGCCTGTCTGCCACAGCCCCGCTCCAGCTGAAACCCAAGCCCGTGCGGCCACGCGCTCGGCGCTCAGTTCCTGCAGCCGCGCCTGGCCAGCAGCCCCGTCCCCATTAATACCATTACCCGGCTGACATTTCCTCTGCCTCGCGCCGTCTCTTTTCTCCCCTCCTCCTTAATTCTCTAATTCGTCCTAATATGCCCATTGCCTGCGTATCGAGTCCGCCACGAGCCGCCCCATTTCCAGGTTCCTTCCTCCCCATCAGCTGCGTCTCCGTCTCCCACAGAAATTAGAGGGAGGCGGCTGCGGCCCGCGAGGGCAGGAAATGGAATTAGGGGACGTATTAACTGGGACATCAAGTCGGATTTCGTTCCAGGCACTTCCTTCCGTGGACCACTTTGAAGCTTCCCCTCCGAGGCTCTGTTTCTCATTAGACGGGTCCCTAATGGCGAGCGGTGTTTACGCGGCCCAGTAAGTCATGCCCTGGCCCCGGACCCACAGGCCCAGATGAGGGGGGGGGCGGGGGGCACGGAGCAGCCGTGGGGCTCTGGGGCGAAGGGTGAAGGTGATGCAGAGGAAGGGCGACTTTTTGGGGATGCTTAAAGGAAAGTGGGTTTGGGGCTAAAGAGAGAGAGTCCATCAAAATGCCATTCTTTTAAACCTTCCCGGTATGTGTGTGGGGGTGGGGGGAACACGGCCTGCACAGTCACTGCCAAGGCCGTTCCTCCCTTCTTTTGTTGCCGTTGTGCTCTCCCGGGCAGGGGGTCCGCCGTGTCAGCGTCCCCACGCACCTCTGCCAGCACCTGGAGGCGGGGGACACAGAGGACCCGGCCCAACCCAGAGACAGGCCAGGACACACTGTCCCGCGAGCCCTCCCAGCATTCCCATTAAGAGACACTCAGCGTGTCCTTTACCTCCAAACTGCTCCACCCCACCCCCACCCCATGCCACCTCCTCTGAGGTGCGGCTGGCGTGCACTCATGGAATCCCCACGCAGAGCGGTTTTGCCAGCACCAGTTCCAGGCTGTGAGAACTTATTTGTGGAAGGGCATTTGTGTTTCCACGGAGGCAGCCAAAACCACCCGCCTCCCTCGCCGGGGAGAAGAGAGGAGAGAAGAAACAGTTGTGTCCCATGATCCGTGGAGGCGGCCGCCAAAACAGGGCGCCTTGAGGACCCTCCGACCAGGTTTGACCGACACCCAACGGTGGGTGCATCTGTCCTCACCTCAGGGCGAGGAACCCCAGGAAGGAAGCTCCTGCTGCCCTGGCGGCTGAGGCCGGCCCTGCCACGGCCCCGCGGCGCTCGCAGCCAACGCAAATACCGCAGCCGGCCTGGACGCCCTGCCGTCCCGGGAGCTGCGCTGCCAAGATAAAGCAACTGGAACCCTGGCTCAAAGCAGGCCGACAAACCTCAGCCCTGAACGGAAACCAAACCAAATAACTGCCCGCCCCGCCTCAACCAACGTCAAGTGAGGAGGGCAGAGGTGTTTCATTTCTTTCTCTCTTTCTTTTTATCTTTCAGCTCCAAGGGATGCGGAAGTAGGAAGGGCGCTGAGGGCAGCAGTGGGGGCGCGGAGATCCAGGCTCTGTCCTTGCACGAAGGTCATGAGGTCAAGAGCATCTCCGTGCTGGGCATCTGAGTCAAGACTGTTTGGGGGGTAAGAACATAAATCAGTGTGGGGGTAATTCTAGAGGTCCTGGGCGCTATCTGGGACAAGAATCTCAGGAATCTGGGAATTTCTCTTTCTCCAGTTCCTCTCCTCTCCTCTCCTTTCTCTCTCTTTCCTCAGCCAGATGCCACTCCTGGTCCAGACCATTCTGTCCGAAGGGATGAGTCACACTGGACAAAGGTGGGGACAGAGAAACCACCCTCAAACCAAGGAGACCATTATCCACAGAAGACTCCTTACAAAGCTCTCACACATCGGTCCTTTGTGTGTTCCTCCTGGGAAATACTTCCCTTCATTTAGTCATATATTTGATTTGCTTATTCCTGCTCTTATTGATTCACCAATATTTGCAGAGCATCAGCTGCACATCTATCATCACTTGTTCTTCTCCTCTCACTTGTTTTTTCCCGTTTACTCAGTAGCAGTTTCGATGGTGAACCTATGGCGCTCGGGGTGGCTGCGATATGCACGATGCTTAGGAAGACACTGGTAGCTTATCACTTCCTGTGGCAGAGCAGCTGTGGTCATTGCAGCCCAGGAGAAACGGACTGTATCGGGCAGGCTTCAGCTGGACACAACTTTTGCATTCCCTCCACCCAAAATGACTTGAGCAGAGGAGAAAAGACACATTTTTTCCCAGTGACTCTACCTCCTTCCTAAACCCAACCAGAGGGTTTCTGTGTTGGAACCTGCCGGGGCAGCAGGGTGGCTACGAGAATCTCATGTCCTCTGCGGTGAAGACTGTTACACGAGTCCATGCGTCAGACTAATGACAAAACCACCAGCCAACGAGAAGACAGACTCATCTCGGGGGAAACCAGAGACCTGCAGCCGCGATGCAGCTTGATCCCCGTGGAAATGAATTAGGGGTCAACGCAGAATCAACTCACGTCTCCTCGCGGGCGGGGACGTGGACGCACTGTCTCCGCCTCCTTGTCCCTTCGCTCTCTCGGGCACCTGACATGTGCGGCACCGAGGCAATGACTTACACCCAACAGGTGCTCCTCAAACATTCATTACCAACAGGCCCCGCTGGTTTCTCCTGGTGGATCAGGAACAGACAGGCAGACAGACACCTTTCTCCTCTGGAGGCAAGACGAGTCAACGGGACAGAGCTGCCGGAGAGTTACGGTGGATCTGACGTCTCCAGGCAAAAACTCATCCAGCAACACATGTCAGGCAGCTCCCAGACGCCGGCGCCAGCGAGGGCCACTGCGCTGGAACTAAAGAGCCACCGAGCCTGTGCTGGGCCGTCTGTGTTCCGTTTCAGGGCCCATCCATTCATCTCCCGATGCAACATCCAGAGCAGTGGTTCTCCACCTTCCTAATGCCGCGACCCTTTAATACAGTTCCTCATGCTGTGGTGACCCCCGACCATAAAATTATTTTCGTTGCTACTTCATAACTGTAATTTTGCTACTGTTGTGAATTGTAATGTAAATATCTGTGTTTTCCGATGGTCTTAGGCGACCCTGCTAGCGGTTCTCAACCTGTGGGTGGCTGCTGTAGAGCCTAAGACCATCGGAAAACACAGATATTTACATTACGATTCACAACAGTAGCAAAATTACAGTTATGAAGTAGCAACGAAAATAATTTTATGGTCGGGGGTCACCACAGCATGAGGAACCGTATTAAAGGGCCGCGGCGTTAGGAAGGTGGAGAACCACTGCTCTGGATGGAGCCAGCGGAGGAGCACACTGCATCCAGACTGTGCACATGCAGCGGGTTCCACGGAGCGGTGGGGTTTTCGGCTGTGCTGCAGGAAAACGACTTCCTCTCTTCCCCTCCGTGGGCTTTCTCCCCACAAACCTACAGTCATGGCAGTGACAGCGAGGCGGCCAGCATGGCAGCAGGCGCGGCTTGCAGCTCCTTTGAGGAACTCCGCACGTTTAACTCTTACGGGGCTTGGCTGCCCCTGCGCTGACTCCCTCCCCCCACCCCCACCCCCACCCCCACCCCCACCCCCACGCAGGGCTCAGTAAAGAAACAAACAGTGCATTGAGGCTCCCAGAACCCCAGAGGCCGCGAGGAAGGAAGCGGAGGACAGCGGGGCAACGACAAAGGAGGAGCTGACCTATAGCTGGTGGCGTGTTGATTAGAAACCCTAATCACAAGTGTAAGGCCCAAGCGGGAGGCTGACCCACACGCTGACCCTTGACCAACACAGGTCTGAACCGTGGGGGTCCCGTTAAACATGGATTTTTCCCAGTAAATACTGTAAGTGTATTTTCTCTTGCTTATGATTTTCTTAATAGCATTTTCTTTTCTCTAGCTTACTTTACTGTAAGGCTACAGTGTAAAATACATGTAACACACAAAATACATGTAAATCGACTCCTTATGTTATCAGGAAGCCTTCTGGTCAGCAGTAGTGAAGAGTTTGGGGAATTAGAAGTTACACTCGGATGTTCCACTGTGCTGGGGGGTCGGCGCCCCACCCCCTGCCTTGTTCGAGGTCAGCTGTATGTGCCTCCCCACCCCGGGGTGTCTCGGAGCTCAGCTCACAGGCACAGAGGGCTGTCGGGAACTATGGTGAAGGAATGGCGCTGCGAACGGGGGAGCGTGGAGGGGGCTGCACGGGGGTGGCCACGGGAGGGGAGGGTCAGGGTTGGCTGCCCCGGGCATCGTGGCGCCTGCTCCGCACCCACATTCCATCCTGAGGGCGGCCGCTGCCAGTTCCCTGCAGGAGCCAGGAGGTGCCATGGGACAAGTGGAGGGACCTAGTCCAGCCCCTTGCCTGTCCTCAGGGCACTCGTTGGCTGGGGATTCCCTGGTGAAATGCCGCGGGCGGGGGGACCTAAAGGAGACGTGCTCCCTCACGTCCGGGGGCCCGAGTCCAGAATCAAGGTCCCGCAGGGTTGGTTTCTCGGGGCTCGCAGACGGGTACCTCCTCGCTGTCCTCACGGGCTTTTCGTCTGTGGGACGGGTACCCCTGCATTCCTTTGTGTACCCCAATTCCCTTTCATCAGTCAGACTGGACTAGGACCCACCCCCGTGACCTCCTTTTAACTTCATTACCACGTCAAAGGCCCTTTCTCCAAATACGATCATAGTCTGAGATACTGGGGGTTCGGGTGCCAACACACAAGTTTTGGAGGACAGGGTTCATTCAGTCTACCCACTCCGTGAGCAGAGCCTGAGAGAGATTTCCCGGTCATGTGCCACCGCGGAGGCCAGCTGACCTGACTCCTCCCACCACGACACCGTGGACCCCCCTGCCCCCCCACCCCCCAGCTCCCACGATTCACCCCCACTTTACAGCACCAGCCAATCCTGAGAGCTCCCGCCTACACCTCGGATAAATCAAGTTCTGCTGGAGCCAGTCGGGGCTGGCTTATATTTCTTACCAGTCGCGACCCCTGACCAATAGATACACTTGCTTTTCCCGTGTTTTTGGAATGAATGTACATGTTTCTTTTAGGCTCGGGGGAGGGGAAGGGGGCAGGGCATGGAGAAAAGGCATTTCTTAAAGGATGGAAGGGCTCAGGCGAAATTAAACATCTCCCTAAGCCCCTTTTCTTCTTGCCTGAATAGCATATTTGTCACCTCATTCAGACACAGACTTACACAGATCCGCGCAGGGAAAAGAAGGGGAAGAGGTGTTAGACCTGCAGGGTTTTGGCAATGCGTCAAGTTGCCATGCAGCCCATCCATTGTTACCCGACACTGCGCTGTGCTGGCCGCGGGCAGAGCACGGCTCCCAGGGGCCGCGGTGGAATCAGATCCTGAGACCCAACAGTCTCAGCCCGTGACCACCTTCCTTTTAGACTGAAACCAGAAGATCACTTGGATGAAGCGGCGATTCCGTGTCCGGCTATGAGCTGGGTGTGACAGGACTCAATACAGCGACGGGTCTGAGCGCCACAGTTATAAGAAAACCCAGCCCTGCTCTCGGACAAAGCGGGGGACAGAGAGGGGACTGAAGTGTGAGCACGTGTCCCCAGGCCGTGCGAGGCCTCAGAGTGAGACCAGGCCCAGCGCCGTCCGTCCGGGGAGGGCAGCCCGTGCCGCGTGGGTTTGTGGGGAGATGAGGCGGCCCCCAACAGCACAGTGTCCCGAGAGGGACTCGGGACAGCTTCCCCAGAGACACGCTGCCCTGCGCCCTCTGCACGGCTGAACCCCGTGGAGGAGGCAGCCGCCCCGTAGGTTTTCTCTTTCTTTTCTGACCTGCCCCAGCCTTGTCCGCCAGCATGGCCAGGAGACCCAAAGAAGCGGCGTGAGAACTGGGCCTCCCCCCCCCCCCCCCCGTCCCCGTTACTGAGAGTGTTCCCTGTTCTTTTTTTTTTTTCCTTAACTATCTTTTTATTGGTGTCAGAGAGGAAGGGAGAGGGAGAGGGAGATAGAAACATCAATGTTGAGAGAATCATTGATCGGCTGCCTCCTGCACACCCCACACCGGGGATGGAGCCCACAACCCGGGCACGTGCCCTGACCGGGAATTGAACTGTGACCTCCTGGTTCATAAGTTGAGCTCAACCACTGAGACGCGCCGGCCGGCTTCCCCCTTTTCTTTAGCAAGTTCACCACGGACCCACGAGGCAGGTGATCGTGAGCCTGATAAGGAGAAGCATTCTTGCCGCTGCCATGACAGGCTGCCAAAGCGAGAGGGAGATGAAAGTAAAGAGACAGTGAAGTTCAATTTAAAGAAAGAGAGAGAATAAAAATATCCCAGGGCAACTGAAGACTGTCATCCAAACACGTGAGAATGTTCCAGATAGTTCAGTGATAAGCAGGAAATGGCTGGAAACGCCAGCAGTCCCACGAGGAGAAATGGCAGTTGGAAGGGGGGACTGGGTTGAGCTAAGTGTCTGTGCCCAGAAGTTTATTATTTTATTAGTTTTAATAGTTGGGTAGATAAGCTAATAGCAATAGGATTTACTTTAGAGATCAACACCACAGACGCTGCTGTTTATTATTCGATGGGATGTGTCTCCGGGAGGGGATAGCACGTCTCATTAAGTCCTTCCCGTCCACGGCCGCTCGGAGCTGCGCTCGCTGAGGCCCCTGTGAGCGAGCACCCCCCCGCCCCCCCCCCCCCCCCGGCGGGGCTTTGTTTGGATAAAACCTCCAGGCCATCTGCTTCGTGGGACCGTGAGAGCCGCACCACGACCAGAGGATGGGAACGGAGTTGCCTTTTGTCAGCTTCCTTTTAGCAGGAGAATGAGCTCACCCGGGGCCTGAGCAGTGTGCGCTGGAGGTGCGGGGCCGAGTGTGACGGGTGGGGCATCCATCGCCCTGAGAACCACCGTGGGAGTCCGAGGAAGGAATGCACTTAACTCAGCGCCGAGCCCAGGACACTCGGGACCAACGCCAGCGGCCGGGCAGGGCCAGTGACGCCGCCAGAGTGACCTGGGGTCAGAGGCTGGGGCGGTCCTAGCGCTGCCCTGCACCTGGTGCCAGTTCCCCACCAGACACTCACTCGCCCCGAAGGGAAGGGTAGGCAGCACCTGGACCGGACCCTCCGAGCGACATCCCACCCGTTGCCGGGCCAATCCCAATGCCACGTGCCTCCTGCTAGGACGCACGGAGCAAGACACGAGGCCACTGCTGTGGGACCCCTGTGAGAAGCACGGAGCGTCAGGCTCACGTGACAAAGCCAAACTGATGGCCACGCTACACAGTAACCGTCAAAATCATGAAACACAGAGAGAGGGAGGGACCCCGACTCACAGGGGCCGAGAGTAAGTGCAGTGAGCCCGGCCAGTTTGGCTCAGTGGACAGAGCGTCTGCCCGTGGACTGTAGGGCCCCAGGTTTGAGTCCAGTCAAGGGCACGTGCCTCGGTTGCAGGCTTGATCCCCTCCCCCGTTAGAGCTGCACGGGGCTCGCCTAAGAGACGGGCCTGGTGTTTAGAAAGTCAACACCGCAGCCTTCAGAGGCAAAGGGGCGCTAAGTCTGCAACCTGATCGCGAGCGGATTCTAGAAAACGGAGGAGCGGGTAACGCGGCTGTGACAAAGCACGGACATGGGCACTGGGTAGCGCTCACAGGGACTCTGCAGCTTCTGTGCAAGTCTGAACTCATGTCAGCATGAACGAGTTTAAGAGGAAGTGACAACCTCAGCCCGACCGACCTGGCGCTCCGTACAACTCCACTTCCTGCGCCTGTGTCCTCGCCGCACAGCGGGGTACCGATACCGCACACAGGCCGGTTCCTTCTGCAGCGTAGCCACGCAGTAAAATACTCAATCCTAACGCTTTCCTGGGGGAGGTGGGTAACAGAGGCAGGAGCAGGCAGCGGTCGGGCAGCTACCACACGTGTGCTGGTAATAAGCGTCACTGTATTGCCGTGGCTGTTGCCTCAGATGAGCTGTGTCACCTCTGATGGGGCAGAGCATCCTCTTGCAGTCATGCCCCCCTTTCCAGGCTGTCCTGGGAAGTCAGTGGGGTCACCTGGAGACGGCCCAGCGCAGGGGGCCTCACAGGGGCCGGGGCCGCCACCCCGGTTCCTGCTTTCGTTACTTGCCACTATGCTTGTTCACTTGTTTGTTTCTTATTTTCATTTCTTGATTTGAGAGAGAGAAACCTGGATGCGTTTTCCCACTTATGGATGCATTCGTTGGTCGATTCCTGTATGTGCCCTGGCCCGGGATCAAACCCGCAACCTGGCGCATCGGGATGTCGCTCTGATGACGCTCGGACCGGCTGAGCTCCCCCGGGCGGCGCAGGGCTTGATTGGTGACTCCTGGAGGGTGGGGGCTTCCACGGGGCCACACTCTGTGCTCGGCTCCTGCCTGGCGGCCAAGTGGAAGTTCCTTCCAGAATGTCCGGTTTGCCTGGTGAGTCACATGCTGGCCAGGGTGCCAGCCAAGTGCACAGCCACCAGCCCCATCCAAGTCTCAGATGGGCGGCTGCGGGATCCAGGCCAGAGCTCAACACGGTTTTCTCACACCTACGCCCCCGGGGAGGGTTCTCTCACACCTACACCCCCGGGGAGGGTTCTCTCACACCTACGCCCCCGGGGAGGGTTCTCTCACACCTACGCCCCCGGGGAGGGTTCTCTCACACCTACGCCCCCGGGGAGGGTTCTCTCACACCTACGCCCCCGGGGAGGGTTCTCTCACACCTACGCCCCCGGGGAGGGTTCTCTCACACCTACTCCCCCGGGGAGGGTTCTCTCACACCTACACCCCCGGGGAGGGTTCTCTCACACCTACGCCCCCGGGGAGGGTTCTCTCACACCTACGCCCCCGGGGAGGGTTCTCTCATACCTACGCCCCCGGTTGAGGGTTCATGTGAGCAAGTCGAGCCAAAGTGGCTGGGAAAGGGAAATGGGTGTGAAGTGAACGAGGTCATGACCCAGCTCCTCTGAACCAGCAGTTTTCTGCCTTTTCTAAGAATCTGGTGGGTTTCTTCGTGCGTCTTCCTCGCCTGTCTGTCCCCCGCCACAAAACGCACCCAACCACCCTAGCTCTCCATGCTCCCAGAGATCTCCCAGATCTCCTAGCTCTCCCAGAGATCACTCCCTTGCTAACGTCATCCGAACGCTCATCTCTTTAGCCCCTGTGTTTCCAGAAATCCTCAGAGGTCCGCCATCCTCCGAGAGAGTAGCCACTCGGTCCCTACGAATCGGTCTGGGCCCCAGGGAGTTAACAGCCAAAGGGCGAAGCAATCTGGGCCCTTGTTGAGAACCAGGAACTCCGCACGGGCCCTGCTGGTGGCTCAGTTGCTGGCGGTTCCTCCCAGACACCGGCAGGTCGCTGGTTCAGTTCCCGTCAGGGCGTGTGCGGGAGGCACCCAATAGATGTCTCTCTCACATCAAAGTTTCTCTCTCCCCCTCTCCCTGAAAATCAATAAAATCATTTTTAAAGGAAGAAGAAGAACTCAGCATCACTCAGCGGAAAGCCTCAGCGCATGAAAGCCGGGCATCTCCACCCCCGAGAGCCATCCCAGTCCTGCCCTGGCCGGGACACACGGGCACTCTCGTGGCCTGGCACCACGCTCCCTCCTGTGGGCTCCGCTTCGCCTGGCACCCTCTTCTCATCACGCCTTAAGCTGGGTCACCCCGCTGCCCGGCAGGCCCGCCTGTTGGACACACATTAAGCTGCATGGTCAACGCTTGTGTCACTAACCGACTCTCAGGCTGCCCACGCTCACATTTACCCGGCACCTGCCTGTGCCGCGTCCCACGCTCTCGGCCTGTATTAACCTTCGTCTCTCAACAACTCTGAGCGGGTGCTGTGACCATATTCCCCTCACAGGTGGGGAACCTGAGGGCCAGTGCGGCGGCGTGACTCGCCCAACGTGGCGGGCAGGAGGGGCTGAGCCACTTCAGTTCTGCATGGACGTCACGGACGCTGTGCTCTCTAAGGTAACCCATCCCCAGGGAAGCCGCCCGCCTGGGGACCCAGAAGGAAACAATGGCGCGAGAACATCAGCTGGAAGACAGAGCGAACAGCCACCTGGGTAGCGAGTGTCTGAGCTCTGGACCCATGACACCCGGTTACACGAGCGCCTCTCACTTCCCGGGCCTGTGATTGGCTGCGGCCATGTGACCAGTTCTGGCCAATGGACTGTGAGCAGAAATTCCCAGGCCATGTCCACGCCAGAATGTTTAGCAGCCAACGTGAGGACGTGCGAACCTGCCTTGCTCTCTGAGACGAGAAGCGACGATGTCTGAGACAGTGGCCGCTCCGTCAGCCGGCTCCTGAGCAATGCCAACATTTGGAGCCCCCCACGCCCCGAGATCCGAACAGACAAGCAGTATGGCTGTCGGATGAGGCCCTCCGCTTTAGGCCACTGGGGTGCTTTTTAGATCAGCGCAGTCTAGCATGTATGCTGCCTGACACATGATGAAAGCAAAACAGTATCATTAAATGATAGCTAGATGCTTTTAATTATATTCAAGTTCATGTAATCACATCGACACTAACTTAAGCCTCTGAACCCAAGCCCTGCTCCCCCTCTGTCAGAAAGGGGTCCACCACGGGATAGAGGAGCTCAGCCCAGCACCCACCCCTCGAGCTGTCAGCGTGGTTCAATGAGCAGGAAGAGGGAGGAGCTGTCGCACTGGGATTGGACTGTATTGTGTAAGCGTAGCCTAAATCACAGTGGCTAGCTCCCCACAAATAGGGTGCACTGACTAACTACAGGCAGGACACCCCCATCTGACATCCCATAGCTCAACCACTGAGGGTGGGTGACAGGGTCCGCGGGTAGCAGCTCGGAAACCAGTGGCATTCCCCTCACCCTCCTGCTCTTCTCCGAAGGCCCGTGCATTCGGCTGAACTGGGATTGGAGGCTCGCTGGGAATTTTCTCATTCCAAGAACACAAAGAGGGTCGCCACAAAGGAATCTCTGTCCTGCCGCACGGTACAGCCCCGCCCCCGAGCCTGGCACTTCCCTGGCGGCTGGCCACTTGGTGCCTTTTCCCCGAGGTGTGGGCCGGCCGGGTGTCATCTCCAGAGGAGCATCCCTTAAAGGGTGACACTTGACCTTGCAAAGTCAACAGCACCTGGGCGTCTGACAAATATGCAGATTCTCCGACCCACTAAACCGGCCGGCCCTTCCGGGGCTGGGAGACGGGGACTGTTCGTGTGTTTCGGGTTTCTTGGGGGGTCTGGTGCCAGGAATGGGGGAGAAGCTCTGCTCCCCTCTAGGTGCACGAGGAAAACAGAGACCCAAGCTGCTGGGCTGCCCTGGGGTGGTTGCGGGAAGGTGAGGGCCCGGCCCACCAGGAGAATATTCTGAAGGTTCATGAACTGGCTCATGGTCGCCAGGTGAGCAGGAAGGTGGCCACGCACAGGCAAACCCTGCCCGTCAGGGTCCCATCTCGGTTCCTGGACGAGTCACACCTTTCTGCCGATCGGCACACAGCTGCTTCTGCCTGCCGAGACTGGGCCAGAGGCGGGCAGGAGGGTCAGCCAGATGAGAGAGAGATCTATAGTCACTTCCGGGGGAGGAGTTTCAAGGGTTTTCATTCTCTCTTTGTGGTGGAACAATGACGCACAGGCACTCATTGCTATTGGCAGCCTTGTTGTAACCAAGAGGTGAGAGCGGGAGAGGGGGGAGGATGAGGGAGAGAGGAAGAGGAGGAGGAGGAGGAGGAGGAGGAGGAGGAGGAGGAGGAGGAGGAGGAGGAGGAGGAGGAGGAGGAGGAGGGGAAAGAGGAAGAAAACAAGGAAAAGGAAAGAAGGAAGGGGGGTAGGAGGGAGGGCCATTGCCAGGCAAAATGACAGAAACTCGCCCGATTCCTGGTTCTGTCACTGATCACACCAGACCTGGAAGCTCTCCTTCCTGTGACCCTCCGGGTATGAACGGAGGAGAAGGTCATATATTGTTCCAGTCCGTCTGTTACTTGCTGCCCAAAGCATTCCACCTGCTGTTTCTCATCATCGTCATCAACAAGCGCATCCTTAAGGGCTGGGGTGCACTTTGCTTTCCTCTCCGCGAAGCAGGCGGCTTAGCTGGTCCTTCGTGCTGTTCAGTCCTGGAAACGGACACTGTCCCCGTGCCTGCACTGCGAGCAAAGAAAGCGGGACTCGGCCCTCCCAGCTTTGCACCGACACAGGTGGAGACGCATGTCCAGGCCCATGTCTTCACATCTGCAGGATGAAGGCGCTGCATTAGGTGTCCTCCACCTGCTCCCGGGGCTTCAGTGGGGACCACACTGTCCATGCCCCCCTTAGTGACCATGTTAACGAGGGGGAGGGGGAGCCCCCAGACTGCTCTCAAAACATTGTATTAGTTGAAAGTCTTTTAAAAAGTCAACTGCTCATGAAAATCAAGGTGTTTAGATTCTTTTGACAGATCACAACATCTGTCAATGCTGGACCCACATTTCCACGTGGCAACAATTGGTCTCTCATTGAAACAGGGTCCCCGCTCCCCACAACTCTGTACTGCCACCCCCCCACACACTAAGCCTGGGTTTCAGCTGCCTTTTGTTACGCTACATGCAGCTCGCTCACCCCTCGCATTTCCTGCCTGGTCCGGGGGACATGGACGGTGCAACCCCAGACCTAAGACAGGAGCCCAAGGCTCCTGGGACCCAAATTCTCTGAGGCCTTTTAAAGTAGCAGAGCCCGTCTTCCCATCACATCCTCATCCAGCACGCAGGAGCCCGGCAGGCTGGGGCCACCGGGAACACGGCTCCCCCCTCGGCTCGCCGGTGGCCCCCCTTGAGGGCCAGCTTGTTACGGGGTTGTGTTTTCCATTTCTCCTTTGGACACTTCTGTTGCTTTCCTGCTTTGAGGTCTGTTTTCCAGCTCACGGGTGGTCAGATCCTGGGGCTAAATGAAGCAGATTTTCCGTGATCGCCGCCTCTCCTGAGCCCGGTTGGAGTCTGGGCTTTGCGTTTGAGTCATGAGTTACTCACTGCTGGGGAGCTGGCACTTTGCAAACTCGTGGAATAAACAAACACGTCGCTTCTCCAGCACCGATCGCAACCAATGTTCTGACTCCAAATATTGGCCACATAGAGTTCTGCCTCACAACAAGAGTCTCAAATAATCCATGTATTCACTTGAGTTATCTGAAGACGTAATTCACAAGAACTGAACGGTAGCCTGCTCGTCTTGAGTCTGGGCGAATGGTTGAAAGTGTCTGGTGGGCTTTTTGGAGATCCACAGCACAGAGGACTGGACGGGACACGGGCAGGGAACACTTGCTACGTTTCTGATCTAGATTTGAGCAAACCCTTTCCCACGTTGGCCTCTCGCATTCCACTTAAGAACTTTAATGCTTAGCTGGGCACATGGACACTGAGAATGAAGACTATATTACCCAGCCTCCCTTGCAGGTGAGCCTGTCACATGACTCCAATCTAACCAATGGTTATGTCCATAAAAGGAAGGGTCCTCCCTGCTGCTCTTGTCCTCCTTCAACGTGGAACATGGAAGTGGTTGTGTATCCTCTTAGACCAGTGGTCGGCAAACCACGGCTCGTGAGCCACATGCGGCTCTTTGGCCCCTTGAGTGTGGCTCTTCCACAAAATACCACGTGCGGGCGCGCACGTACAGTGCGATTGAAGGAATACCCTAATTAAGTTAATAACAATGTACCTACCTATATAGTTTAAATTTAAAAAATGTGGCTCTCAAAAGAAATTTCAATCGTTGTTCTGTTGATATTTGGCTCTGTTGACTAATGAGTTTGCCGACCACTGACTTAGACTGTGAGATTGGGGGCAACGTCTCACAGAGCACAAGACAGAGAGGCCTGTGCCTCTGCGTGGCCTTTGGAATGGAAACCGCGCTGCTGGGAGAGAGAAATAAATGTCTAACCGGCTTAAGCTCAATAAAAGAGGTGGCTTTAGTGTCCTAATAATACAAAGTTATACGAGTTGTGTGTTTTTTTATTTCCTTTTAGCTAAGTTGTAGCTTTGAGGACTTAGGGCTTCACATATATCAAGAAGAGAGCTATGGGCTCTGTGTGCTTGGCATCTAGCCAGACTAGAGTCTACAGAATCTCAGTCACCCGGGCCTGAGAGGCAGGTCACCATGAAAACAACCTCCTTCAAATTGTAAGACCACTTACACTCCGTGCAGTTTTGTGGCTGCACCTCACTGCGTCAAGGGTGCAAGGAGCAGACAGAGAGAGACTCACGCTCATCAAACGGGCAGGCATAGTGCGCACGCTGCCTCCTGCTGCCCCGCCCAGGCCAAGCCGTCGCCCTGCACTCATTTCTTACCAACGTAGCCATCATTATTGGAACGATGGCTGTCAATGAATGAGACTCAACTTCACCCGTCCTCTGCCGTACTATCTTTTCAATGTAAATAGCTGTTTCAATACCCATTTTACAACTGGCAAAACTGAGGCTCAGGGAGCTGAATTCCCATTTCTGGAGGTCGCAGAGTGAGAAGCAGAACCAGGGTTCCGAATTGTCCTGCAGCCGGACGGAGCCCTGCCTCTCTCGCATAGGAATGTAACTGGGACGCTGAGTGGCCCAGTCACACAGCTTCTGACCTCAACAAGGACAGGCAACAGCGAGGCTGCTGGGAACGGGGTCTTTCCTGGGTCAGCCCTTCATCCCCCACGCCCAGGCTCCTCCAGCTCTTTCGGAAGATAATGTATTTCTCACTGAAATCGCGGGGTGTGTTCAAACGGTCTCTCTCACATCTCAAAGCCAGGCAAGCCGAGGCCAAATTCTCTGTCTTCCTGGTCTCCAGACGTCAATGGACCGAACCCAATTTGCTGGGCTTAGGCCCAGCTTTCGCTTCTTTGGTCCTAAACCCGGCCCTCTGCTGCGAAGACCAAGCCCTGGCTGCCTTGTTGGAACTGAGCCTACACAGCATCCCACTCCGCCCTGGTTCTCCCAACCCCTGGGCCCATGGTGGAGCCCACGTTGGCTTTCTCCAAGTAGCCGGGCTCCCAACCAGGCATGGCAACCGCCGCCCCCACTCCCCGCTGCTCATCTTGCATCTTGGCCAGCTCTCAGCCTATAATTCTTTCCAAACTCGCCTGTATAAAATAATCATGTACATGAAGTAAAACAGGAGTCTCATATACACACTTAATAACTCTTGTGTACTGTACAAGAGGGAATTCCACTCTATAACCCCCAGAGCTTTCGAATGGTTCTCATTTAGCTTCGCATTCCTCGTGCGAGATCTA
The DNA here is from genome assembly GCF_963455305.1 of Plecotus auritus. Classification (NCBI taxonomy): domain Eukaryota; kingdom Metazoa; phylum Chordata; class Mammalia; order Chiroptera; family Vespertilionidae; genus Plecotus; species Plecotus auritus. The sequence goes on from NC_137779.1 coordinate 9,703,533, forward strand.
AACGTCCCTCTCCCTGCCCAGCCTGCGGCTGCCTTTCGAAACCGTTGTCTCCAGATTCCTCGGGACCCTTTCGTCTCCACCTCTGCTCCTAGTCGGGGGTTCAAGCACCGCTGCTCCGCCTTAGCGCTAACTGTCAGCGTTTCGCTCAGAATCCCATGTTTGGGGAACTGAGCACAGTGTCATGGAGAAGCTTCAAGGGTGAGCGTGTCCATGGAGACTGATGGTCGGCGAACCCTTCCAGCCTCCAGCCCAATGGTGGGGTGAGAGGTGGTTCCCACCTCTGCTGTCTCACATGAGCCCTGGGGGGCACTGGCCATGCAACGGGTCAGTCTTGGGCCTCTTTCCCCAAAGGGAGTCCTGTAATTCCCAGATAGTTAACCAGTCAGAACCTATCATCTGAGTCTCAGGCGCTGACTTAAGACAGTCAATATCAAATCATCACTTCCCCTGGCCCCGTGGATATGGTCGTACTCACCAAAATGGCAAAGGCGGTATCTAGTTTTTTAAAAATTAGCTTTCGTTTATAAAATAGGCATAAAAACAGCACAAAGACTGTGGAGGACAAGAACCAAGGGATGAATGGAATTCATCGGCTCGTTCAGCAAATTCCCGTGGTCCCTGGTCTGTTGGGCACGGGATGTGGCCCTGAGAAGGCAGGTGAGCCAGAGGCAACCCCTGCTAACATCCATTTCACTTCACCCCGGCCTCGCTGTGGTCTGGCCTCGCTGGCTTGCCTTCCGTTCTGTGGAAACACCAATGTCGTCCCTGCCTCAGTGTCTCTGCCTTGCCGTCCCCTCCACCCAGATGCCCTTCCTTCTAGTCTTCCGTATCTTTTGGGTCTCAACTCAATGGCTCCTCCCAGCAGAGACCGTCCCTCACCATCCCTCCCCTCAGCGCTCCCGCGTGTATCTTGCTGTTACATCATCTTCACAGCGCACGTCTCTATATGAAATCATGCTTGTTAGGTCATTGTTTACTGGTTTATTAATCAAAACCCTCCCCACTAAAGGTCAGAGACCTTGTCTATCATACTTGCATCTTTAAAGTCTAGGAGACTGCCTGGCAAATAGAGACAGTCAATAAGTATGAGTGAATGAATGAATGAACCCATCATCAAATGAGTTTTAGAGTTGCATTTTCTCCTAAAACATACCCAGTTCAATCTGTCAAGCCCAACCTTCAAGAACAAGACAGGTGTGATTCCTGCCCTTGCAATCTGGAGATTAAGGGAAATTCTACTGGATCAAAGGACGAAAATGGGACTCTTTCCTCGTGGGTCCTGCAGTACCGGAGCTCTAAGGCACACGGGCATCCCTGGCCAAGGTCACTGAGCATGCCCGGGTCCAGCACGCCACAGAGCGGGGCGGGGACACTTGTCAGAACCAAGTGCAGTGAGCATCGTCGGAGAACGACTCGACACCATTACCAATTTTCAAAACAGTCCGACCTTAAAAAAAGAAAAGGTAGTCTCGAATGACTCAAGCCATTTGATCTCTGATGATTCCTATGGCGCTGTGAGAACTTCTGTGCCTTGGACCATCCTCTGGACATGGGCTGTCCTTGTTCTTGGAGCACATGAACATATCCGTGAAGAGAACCCATACAACATACACCCTCTCCACATACAAATCAGGCCGAAAATCCAAGCCAAAGAAAGAGCTCCCTCTTTCTCATCCTTTCTTATGTATTTCCAGAACACTGTACATATAACTATGTATAGCATGTATCACAGTAGTTACTATTCATGACAACCATGAATTGTTTCCTATTTCTATATATTTTTGCTTCCCTTCCCAACATGCATGGGGAGGTAGGTACTATCTCCATTCCTGTTTTAAAGACGAGGAAATGGAGACTCAGAAAGGCTTAAAAACTTGCGTAAGAGAACATGATGAAGAAATGAAACATCAGAATTTGAACCCAAGCCCATCTCTACATCTCCCAGGTAAAGGCTTGAGGGTCTATGACCTCTGACTTAGATTTTCAGTTTCTTGAGTGGCATTTGAGTTTCATACAATGGCTAACACAGCTCATGGTGCCCAGTGAGCGCTCAGCAAGGACTAAGTGAACGAACGGTGAGGGGCAACATGGTCCAATGGAAAGAGCTTTGAGATAGAAAGCAAAAGACTGGGTCCTTCTTCGGATTTGTAATCCACTCTGTGACCTTGAGCAAGCCCATTCCTCCTCTCTGAACCTTTGTCTACCCATCTGTAAAATGAGAGGATTAGAAGAGACAATTTTTAAAAAATATATTTTATTGATTTCAGAGAGAAAGGGAAAGAGAGATAGAAACATCAATGATGAGAGAGAATCATGGATCGGCTGCCTCCTGCACACCCCACACTGAGGACCGAGCCCGCAACCCAGGCATGTGCCCTGACTGGGAATCGAACTGTGAACTCCTGGTTCATAGGTTGACGCTCAACCTCTGGGGCACACCAGCCGGGCTAGAAGAGACGATTTCTAATCTGATCATTCCCTCTGAGTCCACAGGCTGTGCTGTGGGAGCTGATGCCACATTATTAAAAAAAAATACAGGAACTCCCCAGAGGAGAGAGCGGGGCTGTCTATTCCTGACATCCTCAGGGCTCAGGAGGCACGAAGTAGGTGCTCATTTAGTGCCCAGTGGATGGGTGAGTGGACACCGACACCCATTTGAAGCTCTGTGAGAACACACCCTCCACACAGCCCGAGTCCCAGAGAAGCAGGAGGCCTCTCCTCCGAGACACAGGGAGCCCTGGTGAACTCAGCACCGACCCAAGAACGAGAGGAGCTGGAGCCGTCAGCGGGGGCAGACGGAGGCTGAGCTGGGGAGGCCTCCAGCGCCCTTCCTCACCCCAGCCCACCTCACCCCACCCCGCCCATGAGCCTCCGAGCCCGGTCAGCTCCTTCATCACCAGCGCAGCCTCTGGGAAACACAAACGAGGAAGGTCCGAGTCTGGTTTTGCCCCATTCCTCCCCTCCCGACACGGAGGAGGAAGAGAGCAGGAAGCCAAGAGACGCAGCATTCTCGAACCCTCTGTGGGAAATAAATAGATGCAGAGATACTGGCTAAATAAATAATGTGATCCAAGCCATCATCTTTTCAGTTATAAAAGCAGGTTTTCCTTGCTTTCTGACCCTCGATCTTTCAGAGTTTGGGAAATGGACTGGGCGCAGAGTGTCCACGAACCCTGGGAAGTTCAGTAACGTCACCTCCTTGGCTGTGAAATCCTCACACTGGTCGCTGGAAAGTTCTTTGGTTTCAAAAAAGAAAGAGAAGAAAAAAATCTCCCTCTTCCCCTCAAACATCCTCATCACTGAATTCCCATTCTGGGCCACGGACAGGGTTTTCTCAGAGAGCTCACAGATTCCCCAACGAAGAGCCGGCTTCTCTTCCCAGGGACCCTGGGAATTCACCTGAAGACATGCTGATTATTTACGTTCGAGCGAACTTTCGGTCAAGCCACCCAGGACTTGCCATGCGCGGGAAAGCTGACAGATCCAATCAGCTGTCACAGACGGTCCTGTACAGCCTTACTCGTGTGGATGCCACCAGGGCGGAGTTTCGGGATAATTCAGACAGTCTGGGAGGAAGTTTCCTCTTGCACAGCTCTACCCAAAAGTTTCTTAACAAATTGGTAATGCAAAGCAGACGGCTGCCACTGAGAACGAACTGTCTTCCATTTCTTCAGAATAGCATCCACTGACAGGCGATCAATGATTAATTACAAATTATTTTTATCAAGTAATTAAAATGAATTCCAGGCAATTCACCATACCTCGGGAACAGTATAGGACAGAGGCAAGAAAAAACGTGAGCGGCGGTCCACCCACCGGGCGTGGGCTGGAATTCCAGCGATGACGGTGCATGAGCGCCTTCGCTTCTCGTCCTGGCTTGTGGAAAAGTTTGTAGGATGGACATAGAACTGGAAATCACATAGGTCAAAGCACAGCTTCCAAGACTGCGCTCAGTAAAATAGGTTTGCTTGCTTTTTTGCTGGTTTATTTGCAGGCCTTTTCAGAGCCTTTACTATTGTTCTTTACGTTGTGAATTTCCAAAAGGAGTATGGACTAAGTTTTCCCCAAATGTCTTTCACCAGGAAATCCTCACATTTAGGTGACTTTTTTTTTTTTTTTTTTTTCAGAGAGGAAGGGAGAGGGATAGAGAGATAGAGACATCAATGATAAGAGAGAATCATGAATCAGCTGCCTCCTGCAAGCCCCACACTGGGGATCGAGCCTGCAACCCGGGCATGTGCCCTGACTGGGAACTGAACCACGACCTCCTGGTTCATAGGTTGACACTGAACCACTGAGCCACACCAGCGGGCTATTAGGTCACTTTTTTTACCTCTGCTGTAACTCCCACTAACTCAGTGTGAAAATGAGGCCTCGGCTCTGGGGTTTGAGCTATGTCTGCACCAGGGGTGTTGAGCCCTTAAAGAGGCATCCACACTCCATCCCCAAATCCTCCTGGGACCAAGGCCAAATCTATGGCATAGAATCCATGGCCAAGGGGCTAGGTTTTGACTCATGAAGTCAGAGTCTTCCAGACACCCCACAAACCATCCTGGAAAAGTAAATTGTGGGGTTTTCCCAGATGTACCTGGAAGCTATTATGTCTAGAGACTAGGATCCTCAGTGTCACTGCCCTGAGGCCGAATATTTTCAAAAGAGTGAAGAAGTGGGAGGGGAGCAAAGGCAGGGCAGGGAGGTGTGTGAGGAACTGAATTCCTGGCAGTAGTGAGGGTGTTAAGTAAAGCAGCACTTTAAGTAGCAAAACGAACAAAAATAAAAAAGGAGAACCCACATAGAGCAAACGGTTTGTTATCAGTCTTCCTTCTGGGCGCTATGGCAAATCCATCAGTTATCATCCTCAAGGGACAAAGAGAAGGACATCTACAAGGAATGTGACCCGATTAGAGGTTGGATCAAAAGAATGTCAGCATTAGCCCCTCCCCTGATAAGACTGAAAAAGGGAATCAGCAAGATAGGGTTCTGATCCTCCTGACAAACCTTACAGCAGGCCCATTGCTAAGATCTCAGTGAAGTTCCAGACGGGAGCTGTCCCTCATTCCCGTCTGCGTCCATTCATGCATTCACAGGGCTGTGTGCTCAGCATGTGGTCAGTGCGGAGGAGAGAGCGGTGACAGGCTTACGGGGAGTGTGGTAGAGGAATGGCCCTCCCCAGATCCCCACGTGCTCCCCCGTATTTCCCAGCCACCCTTGAAATGAAGTCGGGGTCACGTGACTGGGTCCTGCCCAATGGGAAAGTGGGCAGAAGTGGCCCAGCCTTTAAGGACACCCCAGGTGCCCCTCCCATCCTTTCTTCTTCTGCTGTGTTGGGGGCCACGTGCTCTCAGGGGATCAAGATGGAGAAGGGATGCCCAAGTGCGTTGGGCTATGACATGAGAAAAAACACCTTCTAAAGCTAGGCACTGAGGTTTGGGGTCTGCCTGTGGTGGCAGTTAGAGGCCATCGTCCTAATAGAAACAGAGAGTAAGCCCAGACATATGTGAAGTTCGGAGGGAAGACAGAGCAGGGGAGGGGACCGAGAATTGGGAGAAGGCGAGGGAGGGGGAGGCCGTGTTAGTCAGGATCTCAACAGGAAACAGCACCCTTGACATATGATTACATAAGCAGGACTTACTTACAAAGAAACTATTGACAAAGGCCAGTATGTTAGGGAACCATAAAGGCGAGCAGAGCAACCCAGGGCCAGCAGCAATGAGCTGTTACCACATCTCTGCCCAGAAGGGCCCCAGGGAGCACTGGATGGAAAAGACCACGGAGAGCTGGCCGCTTGAGAGGAACAATGGCCTTCAGTCAAGGGCCACCCCCAGCGCAGGCCATTTGAAGCCATGGATCCGGGGGTACATCCTCTAGCCTCCTGCTCTTCCTTCCCTCCCTGCCCGACCAGGGCTTCCCATTGGCCAAAGCCAACCAGAAAGCAGAGGTCAAGGAATTCCATTGATGCTGTTCCTAGAAATCAGTTTCTAGAACCACAGAGCGGGAGCCGGGGCGGGGGGGGGGGGGGTAGAGACAGAAGATACTTGGGACTGAGACACTGTCTTAGAAAGAGTTGTCAGGGGTGCTCTGTAGGGGAAAGGGACCTAGAAGGGGAGGCCTGAATGAGGGGTGCCAGTGGGTGTGGCGGATGTGGGGGGGACGAGTACTTCAGAACCAGGGCCTCGGGGAGATTAGGGGGCGGGGCTCAATGAGGGAAAGGAGGTGGTGGGGCGGGTGCACACGTGTGGGACGAGGACTGGGAAGTGAGGTCAGGCGCAATGTCGGGCTTTAGGAATAAAAGTTTATTCCTAAAGAGAGAAGAGAAATTCCTGATGCCTAAGGTTGCAGATGAATTCAGAGGTTGTGAGCCAAAGCCCGTCATTTAAATGCATGGGATGGAGGTGTGTGTGTGTGTGGGGGGGGGGGGTTGTACATAGAATGAATGACAAAAACAGTGACACAGACGCAGATCTCACCGTGCAGGTTGGAAGGAGCCTCATCTACTGGGGATGCAAACCATTTGGTCCCCAATATCCTGTCTTGTTTTGCTTCACAGTTTTATCAAAAAATAATTGATGTGTCCTAAAATGTACCCATTTACAGTAAACAACTGAATGTTTCAGTGTATGTGCAGTTGTGCAGCCATCACCACACTGTAACTTTAAAACGTTTCCATTTCCACCCCGGGCACCACGCAACCCAGGATCTACTCTCTGTGTCTATAAATTTCCCTTTTCCAGACATTCGTATAAATGGCCTCGTGCAGCATGTGGTCTTTGCATCCCTCTTCTTCTACTTAACATAATGCATCTGAGGTTCGTGTATGTTGGAGCATGTATCGGGGCTTTGCTCCTTTTTTATTATCTAACTAGAGATTTTATTATCTAATTCTTGCACAGGTGGGGTCCGGCCGGCCTGCCCCAATCGGGGCCAATCGGGCCAGGCCAGCCGAGGGGAGGGGCCGCGGGCAGTTGGCTGGCCAGCCCCATCCCCTGGCTTAACTCCTGGTTGAACTCCCAGTTGAGGGGACAATTTGCATATTATCCTTTTATTATATAGGATAGCATTCGATTGCATGGATACACCACATTTTATCTGCTCGCCAGTTGATGGACACGAGTGGTTTCCACTCACTGACTCTTATCAACAGTCCTATACAAGTTTTATGTGGACACGTGTCTCATTTGGGGGCACATGCCTAAGCATGGACTCGCTGGGTCCTATGGAAAGTCTGTGTTAGCATTTTGAGAAACTGCCGAACTGTTCTTCCGAAGTGGCTCACCCATCCACTCCTTTCCTTAAAGAATGTGTGAGATGCATGAGCCTTCATCTCCGTCAACAGCTGATTGGACCAAATGGGAGCACATGACCCACACTGCGCCAATCAGGGTTTACTTCCTGAGATCTTGGTATTGAGGCTGGAGGTGCATATGTGTTTGTTTCTGTGGTAGCATGTACTGGGCGGGTCACGCCTGGCTCATGCACAAATAAACAGATAAAAATAGACCACGCAGTAAAGAGAGAGGTTGACAGACAGAGAAGCAGGATAAGAAGCCATGGGAACCAGTTCATATGGTCAAAGTCATCTTGGGTCCAGAGTCTTGGGAGTCCTTGCTCCTGCCTTCTTCAGCGTGCCCCAGTGCCCTCCAATACACTCCACTTTTTGGTATGATTTATGGTAAACTTTTGCTCTCAACAGCTAAAGACTCCTTGACTAACTCAGCACATTATAGCTGGCACAGTGAATGGATAGAAGAATAGAATACCTTTATCTCTTACACCAAAGCAAAAAAAAAAAAAAAAAAAAGAAAAGAAAAAAAGGGCATGTCTATGACACTATGTAAGCATGTGTGTCCTGGCCTTCAGGTAGCACACAATAGGGCCGCCGAAGTGTTAGCAAACTGCTTGTAACGGAAGGGACAGAGAAGAATGCTGCAAGAAGATTAATATTTTTTAATAAAAAGACCTTCTTAAAATGCTGTTCAAGTAGGTCATTTTACAATTTAATAAAAACTAATAATAACGTAGTGAAAAACTGCCAAGGTTATGAAGTTAGGGTTCATTATGTTCTGAAGGAGCTTGAAATAAAAGACACCCTTAAGTACCAAGCACTATAATTATATGCTACTTTAAAGAGCCACCGCCAATCCTCCTGCTGACTAATCTTGATGATCTGGCAGGACCGGGACACGCAAACGTCCTACAAGTGTTGGGTGGGTTGTCTAACGCGGAGGGCTGGCTTTCGGCTTCCTCTGCCGGCTTCCCCCCGGGGCCTGCCGGTGTGACAGCGAGGACTTCCTTACAGAGCTCCTCTCTGGCTCTCCCTAGCCTTGGCTGGGAGGGAAAGGAAGGCGGGGAGAAAAGAAAAGAAAAAAGACTTCACAGTTGTAGCCACATTCTCCTGGAACAGTGCCAGGTGCATAGTAGGAGCTTGATTATTATCTGTTGAATGAATGAATGAATGAATGAGCGAGTGAATGAATGAAGCCCATTAGCAGGGGTCCTCAAACCTTTTAAACAGGGGGCCAGTTCACTGTCCCACAGACCGTTAGAGGGCCGGACTATAGTTTAAAAAAAAAAATATGAACAAATTCCTATGCGCACTGCGGGCCCGGGACGAGTCAGCTGCTAAGCAGGACAGGCAACAGCACCCGGCGGGCCGGATAAATGTCCTCAGCGGGCCGCATGTGGCCCTCGGGCCATAGTTTGAGGACCCCTGCATTAGAGCATGCTTTAATTACTTCTAAATGTCAACTCTGAGATCTTGCTCAATGTAAGGAAAATACTTCAGGTGTGGAATCTCTGAAAAAAATGTGACCTATCCGGGAGCCTCTCACTGGAGAAGGGAGATGTTAGGAACTGGCAAAGCCCGGGAAGGGACAAGTATCTCATTTTGGTGATGCAGCTGGTCCTCCGTTCCTCCTGGGTTGCGCTAGGCTTGTGCTCAGACCAGAGATGATGAGGAAGGGGTAGCCGTCTCAGCGGAAGGACAGACGTGCACACGACCTTTCTTCGGTCCCTCTGTGCACGGGCCCGGCATGAGCCAGCGGAAATCGAAGGGGAGCCCCACTTGTCACTGCAAACTTCCTACTGACCACTTTTTAAAAAGTGAAAAGTAACAGGTCAAATTAGTTTTAAATACTCTATTTCATTTCACACAGTCTATCCAGAACAGGATCATTCCATCATGTGATCAACATAAAATGATCCATGAGCTTTTTGACATTCTTTTTCCTTCCTCAGCCTTCAAAATGATGGATGCAGGGATGGGCAAGAGTAGGTTTACAGCTGTGAGTACCCAAAACAGGGTTTGCTTTTATATTTCTATGAATTATTGGATTATTTCCCAGGTGAACAGCTATAAACCTACTTTTGCCCACCCCATATACTAACAGCACATCTTATCAGAATGCTAAACTTTCTTTGAAATTCTTGATCTACATTTAGAATCCTTAAAACGTAGAGACGAAAAGGGTAGATTCATGTATTCAAGTTGTTCCAGACACACTTAAGAGAGTTCCAACCGCTGACTAGGTCCATTTTTATGGAATTAAATGAGCAACGTTAATAAGTGGGGAATCCCATTCTTCGGTTGCACTAGCCACATTTCCGGGGTCCAGCAGCCCAGGGCCCAGCGGCCACCGCTGGACGGCACAGATGTAGGCCGCTCCCACCGGCAGGAAGCTCCGCTGGGCGCATCACTGACGCCCTAAGGGATCTGGAGCCGTTGAGGACAGGCCTGGGGCTTGCCCGCTGCTGCAGCCCCTGGAGCAATGACTGATCCATGGGAGATGGGGTGAATGATTGTGGAAAGATGTTTTCATGACAGTGCTGTCACATTACAGAGATTGGAGGGCTTCAAAGAAAACTTCACAGAAGCAGGGACATTTGTGATAGGTTTTGATGGGTGAGTAGGAGTCCGCTAGGCAAATAGGAAGGTAAAATCAGAGGAAGACCAGGGGATGAGCCCCTTCCTCCCTTAACAACCATCCTGTTCAATATCACTCCAGAGGCGAGGCCTTGGGAACATATTTTTTCTGCAACGCTTTCTGGTGACATTTCCTTGGACCTTGCCTGTCTCCTTGAAAGGGGTGCTGACGTCAATGGTTGGCTGTGAGGATTGACAAGGCAGTGGAGGGGAAGGATGCAGAGGCCGGGGTAGAGCCCAAGTCTCAGCTAAGGGCATCTGAAGCGGCTTTCTCCTCTGAGCCAGGCCCTTCCATTTGCATTTGGTTTGAATTCAGATGAGGAGAAAATACATGTAAATGGAAGCCAAGGCTGCTCAACCCAATCCTTTCCATAAGATCACAGGCCTCCCCCAAAGAGGGTGGCGGCCCCAGTAATTCACAATTCCTTCTGTGACCCCTGCACAGGGCAGGAAGGCACAGCTGTCCAATGGGGTGAGCGGGATGGTCCCAGGCCCCGCCCACAGCCACAGGCGGAGGTTACCCAGAGGGCCTGGCTGAAACCCCGCCCGCCAGGGGCTGTGCTGTGGACCAAGGATGTGGAGCTGCCGGCCTCGGGCAGGCCCGTGTGTCTGTTCTGACTCTTGCTCTTTCCGAGCCCAGGACATCTGTGAAGGGTGTTCTTGATTGCAGACATGGGCCCTGTTTAGTGTGCTTGTGTGTTTTGCTCCGTTAGAAGAACCAGCAACGAGAAGGAAGGTCATCTGGAGGGAAGAGAAGCTCCGGCAGGAAGTAAATGAGGAGAGGATGATGACAAAGCAGGGGTGGGCCTACGTCCCAGCGATGTGCTTCGACGCCCCGAAGGCCCTGTGGGCATTCCTGGGGGTGCAGGCGAGGGGAGCGAGGAGGAACACACAGAGAGCAGAGGAGCTGCGCTGAGCTCCTGGCCTGCCCTGGCGCTGGGCGACCCGAGCTGGCGCCCTCACGTCTCGGCCTCAGCTCCTTTCCTGCAAACTGGGGAGAGAGCAGTGAGGGATAATTCTAGCTTCCATGTGCTGAATGTTTAGTTGGTGCCATTCGCTCACTCGAGTCTCACAATGCTAGTAAACCTCGGAGCTGTTGTTCTGTTTTTTAGAAAACCAAGGCTCAGAGATGAAACCACCTGCCCCGAGTCCCAGAGGAGATCCTCTGGGGAGGAAGTTCCTGCTCGTGGCGCTGACGCAGGGTCGATGTGAGGGTCCGTGAGAAGATTCAAGCAACACGCCCCTCCTAGGAGATGGACTCACCTGAGCACAGGTAACAAAAGCAGAAACAGACAAGTGGGACTACATCACACTAAAGGGCTTCCAACGGGGACAGAAACCATCAATGGAAGAAAAAGGCAACCTCTGGAATCACAACAAAGTATTTTCAAACCATAAATCGGACAAAGGATTAATATCTAAACTATATAAGAAACTCCTACAACTCAACAGCAAAAAAGGCGGGGTCGGGGGGGGGGGGGAACGGGCGGGGGCAAAGGAACTGAATAGATATTTCTCCAAAAAAGACATACAAATGGCCAAAAAGTTGCTCAACATCACTAATCATCAGGGAAATGCTAATCAAAACCACAGTGAGAGATCAGCTCACACCTGTCAGAATGGCTATTATTAAAAATAGTAAGAAATGTTGGCAAGGATGTGGGGAAAAGGGAAGTCTTGTGCACTGTGGGTGGGCATGTAAATCGGTGCGGCCACTGTGGGAAACAGTATGAGGTTCCTCGGATAATTAAAAATGGAGCTGCCATAGGCTCCAGCAATCCCACTTCTGAGTATCTACCCAAAGGAACTGGAATCAGGATCCCAAAAAGACACCTGCCCTCCCATGTTTATTGCAGCATTATTCCCAACAGCCAAGACAGGGAAGAACCTAAATGTCTACGGATGGACAAATGAATGAGGAAAATGTGGTGGCTACATAGAATGGGCTATCACTCAGCCTTTAGAAAGAAGGCAGTCCTTCCATTTGTGACAACATGGATGAACCTGGACGACATCACACTAAGTGCAAAAAGCCAGACACAGAAAGACAAGTACTGGGTGACCTCACCTACATGTGGAATCTAAAACAGTCAAACTCATAGAAGCAAAGAGTAGAGTGGTGACTGCCAGGGGCTGAGGAGGCGGGCACAGGGGTGTGTGGGTCAGAGGGTGCAAAGTCTCAGCTGGGCTCGATGAATACATCCTAGACACCTGCGGCACCGTGCCCACAGCTAACAACACGGTACAGTGTGTTTAAAATCTTCCTAAGAGAGTAGATCTTTGTTATTGTTAGCTTATCAGTGATAAATAAATGATGAGTAAATAAGGCAGGAGAATTCCTGTGTGATGCTTAGCTTTAGGTACAGATGTGGTGATGGTTTCACCCATGTCTACTTATCTCCAAAATCATCAAATTGTATACATTATATAGGGACAGCTTTTGTGCATCAATCCTACCTCAATAAAGTTGTTGTTTAAAAAGATTCCAACTATTTACACACACCCCCAAAAATAGTACTATCCCTTAGCCATGAAATACTCAACAAAATACATCAATGCACATATAGGCAGATTCATTAACACACACACAGAAACGTCCACATTCAGAGACTAAGGGAAAAGGAAGGTGAGCAGAGAAAGGAATTTCCAGATAATGAGGCTCCCCACTACAATGAGCCATTGATACCGCCAGTGAAAGGTCCCGGGAAGAGGTTTGATGGAAATGTGATAGATGTGAGAAAAGGCTAATAAAGCCTCTATTCTTTGTGAGACCCTGGTCACTGAGCACCAGGATGTGACAGGGAACATCAGCTCCCGGTGGGCCCAAGTCGGCAGGAAATACCTGGAGGTCAAACTCACAGCTGGGTGGGGAGTGCTCCGCGTTGCTGACCGTGACAATGAACAATGTACAGCACCCATTAGACCCTGGGACCTGAGCTGTGGGCTTGATCCCTTCTAATCCCAGGTCCCCAGAAGGCATTTCACCTGCAGCCGTGCAGGGTTCAGCACCACTGACTGACCCGCCCTTATTTCCCAGTCCCAGTGTCGGGGCTGTGAGAACCGGCACAGCATCACCACCGAGGAGCTCCGAGCGCACATGGAGCCAGTGCAGAGTCCACTGGGCAGAATCCAAATCAACAGCGAAACGAGGGTCAACGATAAAGCACGTGAATCAAAACATCACCTGCTCATCAACAGGTGAGACACGAAAAGGCCTTGGACAAAGTTCTGGACGTCTGGACCCTTCCATGAACTGGACCGCCTTCTTCCTGGGTCACTTTTAAGGGTGTGTGTGGGGGGGAGGAAGGGATCTGAAAAGTAAATGAAGCAGAAATCAAGTCAAAAGAGGAGCTCCGTGTCCCAGACGCAGGGCATTGCCGTCGTCACCCTTTCCGCAGGCTCAGTCACCCAGTCAGCGGTGGCCCAAATGCACTGAGTGGCCAGATTATTATGATCACTGAACGCACAATAATCTGGACACTCACTGTATATCCTATATAATAAAAGGCTAATATGCAAATTGTCCCCTCGACCAGGAGTTCGACCAGCAGGCAGGCCGGCCAACGGCCCATGTCCTCTCGGACCCCAACCATGCACGAATTCATGCACCGGGCCTCTAAAATACACACACACACACACACACACACACACACACACTCTCACACTGAGTGGCCAGATTATTATGCGTTCAGAGATCATAACCATCTGGCCACTCAGTGTATATTCCATGGAAAACCCAGAAGTAAACAGTTTGCAAGCTACAAACCACACTGCCCTGAGCGGCACGATGAAGCCTCGTGCTGCCCACTCTGTCCCATCCAGGACACGCCTCCTCCCTTTACCCGCGTGCCCATCAGCCATTAGGAGCCGCTTGGTTATCGGCCCACGTGTCAGGCTTCGCAGCGCTGGTGTCCGTGCCACCCTTATTGTACCTGACGGTCCCAACGCTGGCAATTCGAAAATGACAGGGGGAGCCGCAAAGGGCTCCCTTTGTGAGAAAGGAGCACGCACGGAAACGTGGCAGCCGCAGGGTCTGGCACTACCCACGGCTCCAGGCACCCACTGGGGGTCTTGGAACGTATCCCCCTCTGATAAAGGGGGGCCACTGCATACAATATCTACCTGCAAACCAAGTGTGATGGCAGTTCCTGTTCTTTTTTCTTCTTTAAAATATGTTTTTATTGATCTCAGAGAGGAAGGGAGAGGGAGAGAGATAGAAACATCAATGATGAGAGAGAATCACGGATCGGCTGCCTCCTGCATGCCTCACACTGGGGATCAAGTCCACAACCTGGGCATGTGCCCTGACCGGGAATCGAACCGTGACCTCCTGGTTCATAGGTCGATGCTCAACCACTGAGCCACACCGGCCGGGTGACCGTCCCTGTTCCTTACTGTGCCCCAGGCACTGAGCAGCTGCTCTGTGACTGCTCGTGGAATAGATCCTGATTTACAGTGAGTCAACTGTCCTAGCTGAAAGGGGCTGGGAAACTTCCCACCCAGTCATCCTAGCGCAGTGGTCAGCAAACTGCGGCTCACGAGCCGCTCTGTTGACTAATGAGTTTGCCAACCACTGCTGTAAGGCATTACCCTTACCCAGAAGTTTTGACTTCAGGTTAAAGACATTAGTACATTATTAAAATGTTTTTTACATGTTTTTCCCTAAGGCAGTGTTGGCAAACTCATTAGTCAACAGAGCGGCAAACTACGGCCCGCGGGCCAGATCCGGCTGTTCTATCCGGTTCTCTTGCCCTCCCCTCCACTCGTTTACTTTGAATTTATATTAGTTCACACAGACACTCCATCCATGCTTTTGTTCCGGCCCTCCGGTCCAGTTTAAGAACCCATTGTGGCCCTCGAGTCAAAAAGTTTGCCCACCTCTGGTCTAAACAATCCCTTTCTCTAATTAAAAATATATGTCCCATTGCCAACGTCCTGTTAGTGGAGGGAGCCACTGCCAGGGGACAGACAGATGTGGCCCTACTCTCCCTGTCTTTCTAAGAAAGACAGCTTCTGTGGTGGTCAGTTCTGCTGTCAGCGTGGCCAGGCTGTAGAGCCCAGGACACATTCAAGCACTGATCTGGGGGCTGCTGTGAGGTGTTTTGTAGGTGTGATTACAGTCCCTAATCAGCTGACTTTAAGTAGGGAGATTATCCTAGGTCGTCTGGATGAGCCCGACTGAATCATACACGAGGTCTTACAAGCAGAATTGAGACCGCCCAGACAAAGCAGAAATTCTGCCCGGGCACAGCGGCTTCTGGTCCGCCTGGCCCTCCTGACGACCTGCCCGACGGATCCCAGGCTTGCCCAGCCGGCACCACAACCACGGGCACCAAATTTTTGCAACCAATTTCTTAATATATGCTTCTTGCTGGTTGTGTTTTTCTGCTCAAACCCAGATGGACACAGCCTCCTTCTGGAAGGTCTGATGGTTAATTTCATGCCGACGAGGTGGGGGCACAGTGTGCCCAGATACGTGGTCAAACATTATTCTGAGGGTGTTCGGGGTGAGAGGACCATTTAGAAAGTGTGCCTATATTGTGTACAGATACAGTATGACCCTGCTGTACAGGCAGTTTGCATCTGCATCAACATGTAGGTGGACGGTTGCCAAAGTAGTAACAGTGATGGAGTACGGGGGGCTGTCCCCTTGCACACGTATTTACTGAGTGCCTGCTGAGTACCAGACACCATCTTCCTTCCTCAGACCCACTCTCCACAGCTTGGAAACTCCGAAAGCATGTCTTTCTCTGTATCTTGGTTAACAGATAATTTGAAAATAAAATGGTCTCTTGTCAATATCCCCAACAGCCAGGGATGGCGACGTCAGTGACATTATAGGAGACTAGAGAAGAGAAGAGGGGGCAGAGGCAGGGAGAGATAAGACAAAGATAGAATCGCCACCCCTACCTCTGTACACACTAGTTTGTTGTTGGTTTTTCTGCTTTGGGCGAGGTCGCCCTCTGTAGATCTGTCCTGCATAAAAATACCGCCGTCCATCTGCCTCGCCACTGACAAGGCCCGCTCAGGGGCGGCCCTGGGTGGTCACAACACTTATCGGCCTCGCGGGCGGGCGGCGCTCCCCGAAGGCATCCTTCCGAGACGCAGGGCGGGCTTTGTTTATGCCCCTGGCACACAATGGGATGGCGGAACACATGCTCGGGGTGAGGTGGGGCCCAGGGAAGGTTAAAAATGGAACGGCGGCTTTGATCCCCCGCCAGCCCCGACGACGCTGGGGTCGGGCCAGAGGGAGACGTCATGTTCCCTGGCTGTCTCCGCAGGTGGAACAGGCAGTCCCCTTCCGACTCCCAACGCTGACAGGGCCCCAGCCTGGGAGCCGGGCCCGGGAGCGGGACAAGCAGGCCTCCGGGGACAGGCCAGGGGGCCTCACCAGGGGCCCCCACTGGAGAGAAGACAGTGGCAGCACCCAGGGGACCCAGCCCCCTTCTAACCGATCCAGGCCACATTTCGTCGCCACCTCCCGGGCCTTTCACGGTGGCCCAGAAACGCCCTCCACCTCACAGAGGGTGGCCTGTTCCCACACACGGTGGGCACGGCACGGGGGACCCACAGTGGAGGACACCCAGCTCTGTCCCGCTGGACCGTGAGGGCTGCTGGGGGAGGGAGCAGGAGAAGACAAGTGAAGCACGATGGGTTCGGATTCGAGGCGGGTGAGGGTGGGGTGCAGGAGACCCCAGTGAGGGTGGGATCCAGGCTTGGCCATGGTTATCATTTTGTAACAGAGATCGGAGGTACAGAGAAAAAGTAAAAAGGACGGGACACATGCCTTCTTCCCTCACCGAATACTCATACAGCAACCAGGACGGGCGACCTGGGCCCAGCAGTCAGTCTCAGTGGAAGATTTGTTATCAAAGGTCTGACGTCACCTCCGAGCATCGGGATAGGAGCGGTGGTCCCGCGCTCACCGGCGCACCCTCCCCACCGCGGCCTGGGACCCCCGGTGGGAGAACGAGGCTCTCGCTGGGCAGCCCCGTTGGAGCTCGGGCCCAGCTGCTGGAGGAGGAGGACACGGTGCAGACGGGTCCGAGTCCCTGGCTTTACACGGGCATTGCCGCTGACCCCGAGGTGGAGCCTCCTCTTATAAGCTCCTTCCTACTCAACACCCTACTCTGCCCGAGGCCCCGCCCCGGCCCGGCCCGCTCCCACGGCCCCTCGGCGCCCCAGGTGTGCCTGGATGGCTCTGCCCATCCGCTGACCATGCAGTGGGTGCTCAATAAATAGGTGTGGTCGGCAACACCAAATACGAATCGATGAGTGTCACCACGGAGGAGTCTAGAATTTTCTTCTCGACAAGGGTCCCCAAACCCCAAATCTCTGTCGCGGAGCGCGGTGTTCACAGAAGCGTCCACCAGTCGGACAAGAGGCAGGATTGGGACACACGGGTCAGGGGCGCCAACAGAGCTGCCACCCAGAGTGACAGGCATGACTTCCTTCCCGCCCCCCCCGCCCCCGGCACCCCCCACAGTAACACCAGCCAAGGCGCCTCGGCAGGGAGCAAAAGCGGCACCGTCATTCCACGCCACCATCGCCTCCATCGCCACCATTGCCTCCTTAAAACAACAAACAACGCCCGTTTGACACCCAAGGCGTTTGGCTCCGGGGGAAATCTCATCTCCCCTCTGTTGTGGGAGCTGGGGGACGAGGAAGTGTGCCAAGGGCTCATGTGAGAAGAAAAAATAAAAAAGAGAATGGTGATCACACACTCACACTCACACACTCCCAGCCACATTGGGAAACAGGAAGGGATTGGTCTGTGGATGCTCCTTGGCTGGGGAAACTGGGGGGATACATTTTGAGCTTTATCTCCGAAGGGGTGCTCGGTCGGTCTGTGAAGAAGACAAGGAAAGCAAGCGAGCCGGCGTGGGGGCTCTGCATCCACGCCCGAAGGGGTCACGGAGCCGTGCCCTAAACCTCCCTCACCGGGTCTGCATGGGCCGCCTCTTTCCTGGACGGAGCTGAGCCAGGCCTGCTTGTTACTGGTCCTAATGCTCCCTCCGGGGCGAGCGGGGGCCGGGGGGGGCGGGGGGCGAGCCCTCGGGCGGCACAGGCAGCCTGGCACGCTCCCAGCTTTCTGGTTGTGCCACGTTAGGCAAGAAACTGTCCTCATCTGTGACACGGAGACAGCAATGCAGACGCCACTGGGTTGTTCTCGAGACGAAATGGAACCTGTCACATGCAGGGTCCCATGCAAACGCGGCCAGTGTTAGCTCCCTTCCCTTCCTGTGGCATCCCCGCCCTCCCCAGCCCCCCCCCCCCTTCGCAGTCTCCCTGTGAACTGCCGGCAGCTACTTAGTGAAAATGCTCCCCCGTGGCCAGGTCTGAAGGGAAGTGAGCGCTTCTCGGTGCAGTGGGAGGAGACCGTGGCCCTGGGGCCCAGGCCGGACCCCCTCCTGGCGTGGCGAGGGGTGTATTCTCTTCTCGGTAATCACATCCACAGTGGGAATGCTCTCCTGTAACTGGGAAGCGGCTGTGCTGGAGAGCCACCCCAAAATATCTGGAGACTTTCTAGAAAGTCTCAGAATTCTGGAAACAAAAATAAAAAGATGGGCTAAAACATAGGGACAGAAATAGGGATTTCTCCCTTAGGGGACATTTTCCGTTTTGTGTAACTCGGTAAATCACAGCCATAGAAATAGAAGGAATCACAATAATTCCTAAACACTGCACGCTGAGCATTCTGCGAACACGGCATTGTCTCCCGTCATCCTGGCACACCCGGGGAAGGGGGGCTGTTCGTGCGTTTCCCTAAGAGGAGGCCGGGTCCGGAGGGAGGCATGTCTGCCCCAAACGCGTGCTGGAGGCGGCGGGACGGGTAAGTGTCCAGATTCCTCTCCCCCCAGAGCCCAGCGCCTATCCTGGGATTTACATTCCCTGGAGGCGAGCGTTTTTCTCCTCCTTTTGGACTTCCTATTACAATCTCTCTCTCATGCTGTCTGTCTGTCCGTCTGTGACATTCTGTGTTCATGTCTCTTAATGTGTTTGAGTCCTTCTGACTCTCTATGTGACACACACATGCACGCACACGCACGCACATGGCATTTATCCACACTGCACACACACAAACCACGCACACATGTAGCTCCCATTTTTCACATGCAGACACTATGTGCACAAAAACCCATGTGGCATGCAGATACATACACAACATACATACATGGCACACACACATTCCACACAGACACACATATCCCCTATAGACATGCATACTATATACATATATTCAATACCCATATCCCACATATACACACTCACAAACACAACATACACACCCTATAGACATACATACTATACACATACTCCACCCATACACACATTCCACGCACATACACACACCCATTCCACCCACATACATCCTCCACCCAGAAACCACATGCACACAGACTAACACCTCCTCTACAGACACACAGACACATATGCTGCACACGCGTGCACACGCACACACACTCGCTGCACAGCTGTCTGGCTTGCACACTAGTTCCGATTTGCAGGTCGATCCTAATAAAGTAAAACAGATGGAAATTTCTCAAACGTCTATTAAGCATTCTGCATTTGCGATCTTTATACGGCACGATTCTTGGACCAACCTTTTACAGCTCGCATAGTTCCATCACCAGCTTTGGAGACTGCATTTCTGGAACAATTCTCTCAAAGCTGAGAGTTTGAGACACTTGCTTCTTCTACGAACCAGATGATCAGGGTTCTAGCTGCAGTCCGGGCCCCAACTAGCTTGGAAGTTCTCACCGTCTCCCCGGGACTCAGTTTTACAATCTCTACAATGGGAGACCTGCCTCCCCACGTGTCCTCCCACTCCTCCTCAGGGCTCCCCTCAGTCTGAAAACCATGGGACTCTCAGATCTTCCCGGCTCCTCCTCGCTCCGCAGTCCTGCAGTGCCGTGGCTTTGTGTAGAGTTAATAATGATGGCAAAACCGAATATGGAAAATCTGATGTAAAAAGCAGCCATCGTAGCCCCTCATCCAAAGCCAAAGACAGACGACACCTCGGGATTCATGTTTGTATGATCTGAGCCGAAGGGCCGCTCAGCGGACACGGGTAATTGGGGGTTTCGTGATGCGGCTTGGACGAGCCTTTAGTCATTTGTACTTTCACATCCACAAACTCAACCATGGAAACACCCCAGATCCCAGTCATCTGATCCCACGTCTTGGACGAGAACTAACGGCTGGAGCGTTGAGACGGGTCCTGTTACAAAACGCCATCCTGTTTGGTTCAGAAAATGCTGTTGGTCAGAACGCAGTCGCGGGGCCCCCGGGGCCCACTCCTCGGTAGCTAACTTAGTGCACCCCGATGAGTCTCGTTCTGGCTCCACTCTGCCAGCTCATCCTCCGCGTCCAGCTGCACGCGCCGGCACTGGCTGGACTGGGCTAGGCTTTGGGGAGCCAGTGGCGCCCCAGCCAGAGAACCAGAGAACGCGTCTCCGGCTGGTCCTTCGGGACCGGAGCAGGCTGCCTGTGCCCGCGTGGCGGGACCTGGGGAGAGGCAATGCTGCCGGAGCAGCTGTGGAAAGCGGGGTCACACGTTACCTTGTGACTGCAGATAAGGCGAGAAAACTCCGCCTCAAAATCACCACGGCCGCCCTGACAGTGATCCATCAGGGAGGGCAGGACAGACGCTGCTGTGGCCCCTCAGAGTGAAAACAGATGGACTAATGCGTATTGATCTCCGATGGCGGGGTGACACCCTTTGAAACAGAGGCGAGAAAGGGCATCAGGGGAGCTCCAAGCGGGAAGGGCTCGACCATGGGAGGCTGGGAAACGGGGGCGAGGACTCTTGGGTGAACTCTGAGACGGGTTTTAGGTCCCCCGGGAGCCCTCTGTGCCAGCAGCTGGCGTGAGGGGAGACGCGGGGGGGGGGGCGGGGGGAGGGCGTGTCCATGCCGCCTTCCGATTTCTCCGCGTGGCATGTTTATTTTTACTCCTGCGTTATCTCAGCCTCCGGCTTCGGGCTGGACCAACAGCAATAACACAACAACGCAGTTCCCACGGGCGACCCGGACAGGAGCTGGGCCCCCCCCAGGATCACCTCACCTTCTCCTGGGTGCTGGGCATGCACGTCTCTAACCAGTGTCCCCACTGAGACGAGGGACCACCCAGTTCAGGTGGGGCTCGCCTCCAGGCATCCCCTGCGCACCGCACCCTCTTCCAGGGCACTGCTGCCTTCCCGCTCTCCGTACCCTCTTCCAGGGCATTGCTGCCTTCCCGCTCTCCGTACCCTCTTCCAGGGCACTGCTGCCTTCCCGCTCTCCGCACCCTCTTCCAGAGCACTGCTGCCTTCCCGCTCTCCGCACCCTCTTCCAGGGCACTGCTGCCTTCCCGCTCTCCGCACCCTCTTCCCGCTCTCTGTACCCTCTTCCAGGGCACTGCTGCCTTCCCGCTCTCCGTACCCTCTTCCAGGGCACTGCTGCCTTCCCGCTCTCCGCACCCTCTTCCAGGGCATTGCTGCCTTCCCGCTCTCCGCACCCTCTTCCAGGGCATTGCTGCCTTCCCCCTCTCCGTACCCTCTTCCAGGGCACTGCTGGCTTCCCGCTCTCCGGTGCTCGGGAGCCTTCCAAGGGCCTTAGGAGTGGGGGCTGGAGAGGCGTGAGGAAGCGTGCCTGGGCCCCCTTCATGTTCCATCCACACTGTGCCTGAGGGTTAGGCCAGCGTGCAGGTGGCGGCAGAGGTGCCCAGCCATCGGGGGGGGGGGGGGACGTGAGATTGGACTGGAGCGTCTTTTCCCAGGAAAGGCCCCGACAAGAGAAGGAATTGATAAGCAGTTCTCCTATGGGAACCTTTAGGGCATTCGTCTCCAGTCACCACTCTCAAGGCCAAAGCCCGGCGGAGGAGGACCCCAGCGGCTCTCCCCATCCCCTCTGGCTGTTTCCTTCCTCACCTGTGCCTTGACTGGGGACTCAGGAAGACAGTGTCTGTGGCTTTTTGCCCAAGGTGGTTCCCAATCCAGCCGTTTGTGACTAAAGAACCAGCAGAACTTGAGTGACAGGGTCGTGTAAGAAGGCAGACGAGCTGGCAGAGGACTGGGTACATCTGAGAGTTAGATTGCTGACGACCACCCCAAAAATGGACCCAGGGGGCGGGGGCGCAAAGGGTGGAGAGGAAATGCTACTTCTTTCCAGAATGACACCAACTGAACCAGCCCATCCAGCCCCCCACACACACCCCGACCCCCTGAGCTGGTTTTATCATTTGCTAAATGGACAGACAACCCACTCGATATTCGGGGACAAGGGTCTCCCCGGGCTTTCCTCCCTCCTCATCCTTCACTGGAGGAATTTTGCAGCTAAATCCCTATGTTAATCCCCTGGCCCGAGAGTTATGGGCTGCAGGAAGCAGGAGGCGAGCGGGGAATGGGACCTGGGGCAGAGGGGGCCCCGGGTGAAAAATGAAGGGTGAGCTCACGGTGGGCAGCTGCCTCAGGACGGATCTTCAGAAAGAGGGTGATCGCGGAGGAGTGGGGGCAGGGGTGACGTCCTCAGAGAGGCTCGGGGAGGTGGGCAGGGCAGGGCGGGCACATGGCTGAAGGAAGAGAACAGAAGGCGGAGAGAAGTCGCGGTTCCAGGCAGGGGTGCCGGAGAAAGGGTGGGGGGTGGGCGGACAGCCTTTTCAGATCTGGTGTGGCCCCTTCAGGTTTACAAAGCGTCTGCTCCTGGAACACCAGCCTCCTGGGAACACGGCGGCCTGGCCATCTCCTTCCACACCCTCGCCTACTGACGGCGCCTGCCCTGGGGGTGAGGACGGCGGGTCCATGGCCTTCGCTCCACGCTGTGGGCTCTTCTCCACGGATTCTGTGACCTGGGGCTCAGACGGAGAGATGCCAGAGAGGAGAGGCAGGAATTCTTGGCTTTCCATCGTTACTGGGATTCTCTCCCATTGTCCCTGTGTGTGTGTGTGTACACGTGTGTGTGTGCGTGTGTAACATGAGATTGTGCAGAAACATCACACATCTTTTTATCTGACACTAATTCAACTATTGACAGAGAGGATGAGGAAGGTGGGGGAAGAGGAAGAGAGAGCGAGACAAAGAGAAATAAAGTAAATAACCCAAGCAGGACTCTGCCCGCCACTCTCTTCAGCGAACACCCTCCACCCAGGAACGGCCACGGCCCTTCCCAGAACATGCCTAGAGCCCATGTGTCTCTCCTGAGGTGGCGATGCAACTGATTTTCACAAACAACTTCATCCTTCAGAGATTTCCTCACTAACTTTGGACCATCTCTATTGCCTGTGTGTGTGTGTGTGTGTGTGTGTTCATGAAGGCAGGCTGGGTGTCTGTGGCTCTGTGTTGTATGTGAATGGGCACAGGCATGTTGTGTGTGCATGCATGTGTGTGGCTAGTGTGTGTGCAAATGGGCTGTGTCTGCACGTGGGGTGCAGTGCAGTGTGTGCTGCGCTGTGGACTGCCTTCGTGGGTGTTCCGCCTGCTGGCCGGTGCATCTGTGCCTCGGGTCGAAGCGGAGGGTCTAACGCCGAGAATGGGGGCCGTTCAGAGGACAGCAATCCCTGCACGGCGCTCAGCTGTATGTCCGCCTCCTCTGAGTTCGCAGGGAGTCCTTCCGGCTGCATGCGCTCTCTGCTCCGCCCAGCACTGCCGGTTCCGAGGGCAGGGGCCACGCACACGTGTCTGCGCACAGAGTCTGTCTGTGACCAGGCGCCACCTCCCCGGATAGAGAGGCTGCCAGGATGCTGCCGTGTGCCTCCCGGGCCCTCCCAGGTGAAGGCCTCCTCCCCGCCGGGCCGGGGCTGCCGCCGACAGCGGGTCTCAGGCCTCGGCCTCTGAGATTCCCAAGATGGAAGAGACCAAGACGCCTGAGGCCACACGCAGTGACTGGCCGGCGTGAGGGTGAGACCAGCTCCTCGCCCAGCGTGGGGCAGCCAAGCAGGACCATCTCAGCCCGCGTGCCCGTGGAGCTGCCTGGGGCTGCCCAGACCTCACAGCCTCGTCCTGGTCCTGCCCCTCCCGCAGGGCTGACCGGGCGGCCCTCCTGTAAAGGCCCTGCACGCCGGTGTCCGTCTCAGAGCCGCGTCCAGGGAGCTGGTCTTCAGTGACACGGGCCAGGTCCGAAAGCTCCAGGCATCGCGTGCGATGGACAATAGGGGCCCCCGTTCCAACTCCCCAAGGGGGGCCTCCGTTCCAACTCCCCAAAGGGGGGCCCTCCATTCCAACTCCCCAAAGGGGGGCCCTCCATTCCAACTCCCCAAAGGGGGGCTCCATTCCAACTCCCCAAAGGGGGGCCTCCATTCTAAATCCCCAAAGGGGGGTCCTCCGTTCTAACTCCCCAAAGGGGGCCTCCGTTCCAACTCCCCAAAGGGGGGCCCTCCATTCTAACTCCCCAAAGGGGGGCCTCCGTTCCAACTCCCCAAAGGGGGGCCTCCATTCCAACTCCCCAAAAGGGGGGCCCTCCATTCTAACTCCCCAAAAGGGGGGCCCTCCATTCTAACTCCCTAAGGGGGGCCTCCGTTCCAACTCCCCAAAGGGGGGCCCTCCATTCTAACTCCCCAAAGGGGGGCCCTCCATTCCAACTCCCCAAAGGGGGGCCTCCATTCCAACTCCCCAAAGGGGGGCTCCGTTCCAACTCCCCAAAGGGGGGCCTTCCACAGAGGTGGCTGCATCTCCGGAAGCTAGCTTCCCGGGAGGGAACTCTCCCAGCTCACCTCTCCTCAGCCAGCTGTGCAGGCAAGTGGGGGGCCTGCAGAGGCCTCCCAACAACCCTTGTTCTCGGGGTACTGCTTTTGCAAGTTCCACAAAGCTCTGATTCCTCCGGAGAAGTGGAGTCGCCTTGGCAGACAATTAGAGAGAGTGGTTCCCGGCTGGACACGGCACCCCTCCCGCGAGGCCCGGGCCCTGGTGAGCCATTTGCTGGCTCTCATTTCTCAGGGGCTGTTGCAGCAGGTGGCCGCGAGCAGGTAGTCAATAGGGACCTTCTGGCCAAGGGCTGGGGGCTCTTTGGAAAGGTCAAATCCAGAGGCCGGAGGGCACGGCTCAAGAGGTCACGGGGTCAGGACCCGTCACTGTGACAGATGAATCGTAGCGAGTCTCTCTCTCTCTGGAAGCGGGGCCAAGCCTCTTGAGACGGGGGAGCTGGGAGGGGGTGGTGGCGGGGCCACAAAGAAAGGCAAGGCTGGTGTCTGGCCGGCACCTCTCAACTGGTCTTCATTAGGGGCCGACGGGCCTCTGCTGCCGCCCGTCCTCGCTGACGGGCGCTGTCTCCAGGCCTCTCAACTGCTCCTCATTAGGGGAGACAGTGCGCTTTTGTCCTGCATCAAGCCCTCTTTGTTCCGCCAGCCCAGCCGCGCCAGAAAGCCAGAAACTGATACGAAACAATGCCACTCTATCCTGAGGGGACCCCTCGCCCTCCCCCGGCCGGACAAGGCGACGTTGCCCCGTCACATCCCTGGATGCCCAGCGAGGACGCGTTTCTGGAGCAGAAGAAACGTCTAGGACGCGTCCCAGCCGCACACTGGAAACACCTAGAGATCAAAACGCCTCGCCGGGCGCCACCCGCAGACATCCGCATCTGATTGTACCACGTCTCCGTGTGACTCATGTGCAGGAACGTGTGGGAACTACAGGCGAAGACAGACAGCGGGCTTCAAAGATCCGTGCCCCTCGCCCCCTGCACACGTTTAAGCAGGGACGGTACACGAATTATTTCCCATCGTGCAGGGCGTGGTGCCACCCGCAGCACGTGTGCCGCTGGGAACATCCCGGGAGGCCGCGCCCACCTGCCGGTGGAGACCAGCTCCCTCTGGAACAGCCGCGCAGACCCCGCCAACGCCGACAGACAGAGGCGTGCCCTCCCGGTCCTGCAGCATCTCGGACGTGCAGACCCCGCGGGTCTCTGGTCCCATTCCCTGATTTTGTGCCCAAGCAGAGCTCCACACCCACAAAGACAAGACGGGAGACGGGAGCCGTGGCTGGCCAACAGGCTGCCTTGCTGCCTTCCACCCCCACGCAGTGCTCGGAGGTTATTTATCCCAAACCCGGGAGCTTTGGGACCCTGGCGTGTCTCACTCCGTACCTGCTGCTTGTCTTACGGGCTGAGTAGGAAGATGGGGTGTCATGTTAAGACAAAGAAAGGCTCTCTTCCCCTCACAACCCCTCCCAAGATCTACTAGTAAAAGTCTCACCTCTTCGTCACCCAGGCCTGAAATGACAGCACTGGAGATTACATAGGCTACCGCCTCACAGGTCTGTTTATAGAAGCGGATATTCAGTGGCGGGGCCGGATTTCACAAGTAAATCGATAGATCTTCTTGTTCAATTTGAATTTCAGATGAACAACAAATACTGTTTTTAGTGTTAGCATGTCCCATGCCATATGTGGGGCGCACTTATACCAAAACTCCTAGTTCCCGGATTTTGGAATGTTCTGAGAAGGACATCACAATTGGATCACTGACGTGTTGAACTCAAGGTCACTTTTTTTTAATGAAGAAGGGATGGATAAGCAGGGTCTGCCAAGGAAGCTGTAGGAGAAAGGGAAGTGCCGAAATAGGTTTGGCTCAGTGGATAGAGCATCGGCCTGCAGACTGAAGGGTCCCAGGTTCGATTCCGGTCAAGGGCATGTACCTTGGTTGCGGGCACATCCCCAATAGGGGGTGTGCAGGAGGCAGCTCATCGATGTTTCTCTCTCATCGATGTTTCTAGCTCTCTATCCCTCTCCCTTCCTCTCTGTAAAATATCAATAAAAAATATATTTAAAAAAAAGGAGAAAGGGAAGTGTGGTGAGTTCTGAAGACGAAGGCACTGACTGCTACGCAGAGACAACGCCTCTCGTCTTGGTCGCCAGCTCCCGGCTCTTCCCCGAATGCCGCGCTCCTGGTGCCCGCCTCCAGCAGGCGCTCGCCACAGGAGCTCTGGCCCAGCACACAGAGGGGCGCATGACGTCAAAGCAGACGGGCCACTGCCACCCCCTCTCCCACCGGGAGAGCGTGAGGAGCCCAACGTCGTGCACCGGCAACACTGCTGAGCCCACAGAGGAAGCCTCTTGGAGGCACTCGAGGCACTGACCTGTCCTTTCGCCCCCAAATCTGAAGTCAGCGAGCTCCCCCCACACGGCCATTCCCCACAGCCCCAGAGCCAGGCTCCTTCCAGACGAGCCACCCTGCTGGGAATGCCCACCTCTGTGCACATCCCAGCGGGCAGAGGAACTCTCATCAGCCCGCGGAATCCCCGCTCCCCAGGAAGCGTGGCCATGGAGCGCTTGTAAACACATGTCCTGAGGTTTAAACAAACGGCATCATCATTGTTATCCTTGGAGGGGCATCCATGTGAAGGGGACAGGAGGCTCGCTTTGGTATTTGTCCTGCAGACAATGCACGCTGGGGCTCATGTTTCCGTATCTTCTGCCCCGGCCAACTGGCCGGCCCCGTGGCCTCGCGACGGGAGAAGGGGTGCCAATTCCTAACATTCTATTTTCATACTGTTTGATGATAAAAATCGCTCCAGCAGCACGAATGGCAGTGAACAAACACAGGAAGCAGCCCCCTGATTAGATAGGGACAGGGCAGCTTGTGGAGTGAAAAACAAAATGACTGAAATGATAAATGAGCGGACCACGGACGCTGCCATCGCCTTCCTGAACAGGCCAAGAGCAACTGGAAGAGGCCGTCAGGGAAGAAGTCGGGCCCTGGCTACACGGGCTGAAGCGGCCTGCCCTGCGGCAGCACTTGGTACATGTCTTCCTTAAGCTGCCTCTTTGGTTGAGGCCATGGGGACAGCCATCGGTTTGAGCCCTTCCTCGGGAACCTTGCCCAGCAGAAGCAGCTTTGAAACGTGGAGGTCCTTGGAGATGCGTGGGCTCAGCCGTAGGCAACCTGAGCCAGCGCCGACTATGTCCTTAGTGCTCCAGCATGGCGGCTCTCAACGGGGGAGGTCGTTTTCTCTCTAGGGGGCAGATGGCAATGTCTAGAGACGTTGGGTTTTGCACAGCTGGTGGTGGGGGGGTACTATTTGGCATCTAAAGGGTACAGCCAGGGATGCTGTTGAACATCCTATAATCCCAAGACAGCCCCTAACAACAAAAAAGTATCCAGCCCCAAATGTCAATAGTAACAAAGGTGAGAACCCTGGTTTAGAATAAGTTAAAATATGTTTATAGATATTGGTGTAGATATAGGTGTAGATGTAGACACAGATATAGATATAAATGTAGGTGTAGATGATATAGCCAGCTATAGATATAGATATGGATATAGATATGCATATAGATATAGATATAGATATAGATATAGATATATAGATATATAGATATATAGATATATAGATATATAGATATATAGATATAGATAGTATAGATGGAGGTGTTGGTATTGGTATAATATAGCCACAGGAACAGGTATGGATGTGGACCTGGCCATAGATATAGACATAAACACATTGAATTCATTCTACAAAGAAGGAAGAAAAAGACAGAACATCATTTCTGATAGCAAAGTCTTCACAGGGGTAAACATTAGAAAAGTGAGACTGAGACCCTTCGGATGAGGACCCGAAGCTCCAGGCCTGCTCTGAGGGTGGGCCTCAGCTGCTCTTCCCCCCAGGGCCATGCTGAGAGCGTGCATTCATGTTCCACCCGTGACACTGACTTCCTGCCTGGTCGTTGGCAAGTTCCTTAATCTCTCTGAGTCTCAGCTCCACGGCTATGAAAGGGGCGTAATAAAATCCACCTCATATCGTTATATAATAATTAAGTAGGATTTCTTGAGTAGTGGCCAATGCATTGCCTGAACTCGGGTCAAATGGGAGACACGCAATATGAATGTTAGGAATGTTGTCATCATTATCATTGCTATCGCCATTGACATCATCATCATCATCATCATCATCTTTGCATTTGGACATGTCTTTCAGTTATTTATCCTTAACAGTCCAATTGAGAAGCATGGTTAAGGGTTCCAAGATGCTAAAATAGGACTCTCTCCCTGTCTGAGAGACCAATATTGGGTACCCTCAAGGTGGCTAAGCCAGTGAGCCGTTTCCATAAAGAGAAAAAAGATCTCCTGCCTTTGACAGAACCTGGGGAGCCTGGTGACATGAGTGCCTGGAGTACGAGGATGTCTTCAGCCACCCAGGCGACACACTTTTGTTCTCCTCCAAGTGGAGCTTAACTCCAGGCGACAGCTAGGCCTCCGCTGCGAGCAATGGGGACTCACTTCCGGCCCCAGGAGAAATGCTATGGACGAGCTAACTGCGCATGGCCCGGCTTCGCCCAATGGCTGTTTCTGTCATCCTGCATAACGCCAGCTTCTGAATGGCCACTACACACGTCGGTATAATGCAACCTGTTATTTTTGGCTGCTGAGCATCCATGCCTAACTGGTCTTCCGGAAGCAACTCCCTCTTCCTTTGGGAAACCATTCCATGAGGTCTGAATGGGCTGAAATCACAAGTTTTCCCAGCCTCCTAGGCAGGGGCGTAGATACGCCACCCAAACTGGGTATGACAGAATCTCATCCCAGTGGCTAGAATGCGTGGCATGAGGAAGGGGGAGGGGTTAACAAACCAGCCAATCACATTCCTTGCCTGGAATTTTCACAAAGATACTAGAGGAAAAGTAGCTTTTTATTCTGGAGTTATTAAATTACGAAAATATAAACTTGAAACTGCCTTTGACCATGACCCTCTCGTTCCCCACTCCCTCACTGACGGAGAGAGCTCATTTGCTGTCGAAGAAAACGACACCGATGTGGAAAGCGAAACAGGCTAGGGATGGAGAGAGAGGGAAGGAGAGGGAAGGAGAGAGAGGGCGGGAGGGAGGGAGAGGAACTGTTCGAGTCTTTGTAGTCCTGAAACCAGATCCATCTCTTAACCTCACTGTTAGATGAGCCAATAAATTACTTTTTGTTCTCCCCACCCCCCACCCCCGAATTGTGTTTCTGTCACTTGCAACCAAAACACTGGCCAATGGGGCGAGAGTGTGAGAGCACTTGAATGAAAGAACCCAGGGGTGAGTGGAAACCACATTCTTACTAAGAGAACAATGAAGATCTCCAGCAGACCAGCCCCCCACCCCGGCCCTGGCACACACCCTCCACCATAACACGAGGAGGAGTGTGAGCTAATACTTTCAGCGGGACTTTGTTAAAGGGGGTGATGTGAAATAGATACGCCCGTGGTCAAAATAACTGTTGAGTTAAAGAACGTTATTCTAGGTGGGGCTTTTTATTATTATCACAGGATTTCTCAGAGCCATTCGCATCCCCTCTCAGTGCTGGCAGGCCAAGTTCATTATTTATGACCAACCAGGTTGCCTTCTAGGCTGGCGCTAGTCAGAAAGAGGAGGCGAGCCAGTGGCAGAGGGAGGGAGGGCAAGGTATTGGAGGAAGGGTGACAGCCTCTGCCCCTTCCTTCTCCGTTACTTCCCATTGAAGTTTCTGAATCTCTGTGTCCTCCATATGCCAAGCATGAGCACCACGCCCATGATCCAGGAATAAACAAGACACAGTGCTGTGTCCCAGACACTGCAGTCAGAGAGACAGACAAAGAAGCTACCTCGGCACAGGGCGGACACCGCCGGGAGGGCAGGGGCAGCGCCTCGGAGAAGAGGCTCAGGATGTGAGGAGAGGGGACGGGGGCACTTGAAGGTTACGAGCGAAACAAGCCAGCCCACCGCAAGCTGCTCCAGCCTGAGGGCTGGCCAGGCATGCCATTCTGATGACCCCCTAGGAGCGTATCCACCGCTGCCCTGGCTGCTGGCCTTCCCAGAGCCACGTGGTTGGGAACAGCGATCGGCGGGAGTAATGGACGTAGACTGAGCCATGGGCAGGCCATATAGATCATGGGCCCAGATCTAATTCCTGCCCGGTCCACTCAATTACGCAGGAGCTCCTTACCGGGGAAGCAGGTGTAGTTACGGCAAATAAGTTCAGGTTTGGGCACGGATGTCACTGGGTAACTGCATTTGCCTGCCTGGGCGATACATAAGGAAGCCGTCAGCAGTCGGATTGTTGCGTGTACAGAGATGGGCTGGCCCGCCCCGACAGCTGGTATCTAAGTGACCTAAGGGTGCCCTCCCAGAGAAAACCAGCGTAGTGCCCACTTGACACGCATTGCTGAGTTCTAAATTGACAGGGAAACGGACAGGAAAAACCAGTGGTTCCTCCACCAACAGGCTGTCAGACAGGCATCGGCAGGCTTACGATGCGCAGATGGCAAGACCAGGCTGGACGCATAGTTTCGGGTGAGGAGTAATATGAGTGCCATGAGGGAGAATGTTTCCTAGCTGTGCAACCTTAGGCCAGTCGTTGAACCTCTCTGAGCCTCACTTTCAACATATGCAAATGGGATTAATTCCGCCATGTGGGTCTGAGGTTGGAGAATAATTTTAAAATACTTTGTCTTTTGCAAAGTGCAGTACATATGTCGTGTTACTATTGGGAGCAAAACTTGGGAGAGGTGGTGAGAGGTGGGAGAGTTGGCTGGATTTGGTTATGAGACTGTGAGAAAAAGAACATCAATTATTCTGACCAAGCGCACAGACTTCCAGTTATCTGATGAGTAAGTTCTAGGGGTGCAATGCACAGCATGGTGACTATCCTATCTAATAAAAGATTAATATGCAAATTAACCATCACTCTGCTACACCCACAAACCATGCCCACCAGCCAATCAGGAGCGAATATGCAAATAAACCCAACCAAGATGACTACAGCCACAGAGAGCAGGAGGGAGGCTTGGGTTTCCCCGGCGATGGAGGAAGCCAAGCTTTCCGCCTGCCCTTGCCGGCCTAGGCCTCCACTCAAGGCTACAAAGTTTCAATGATAGAAGATACATAAACCCAAACAGAAATGGCGGCAGCCACAGAGCTGGAAAGAGCAGGAGGCCAGGGTTGCTCCCGGTGATGGAGGAAGCCAAGCTTTCTGCACACCCTGGCCGGCCCAGGCCTCCGCTTAAGGCTACAAAGTTTCAATTATAGAAGATACATAAATCCCAATAGAAATGGCTGCTGCTACGGAGCAAGCAGAAGGCTTGGCTCCGCTCCAGGCTACAAAGTTTCAATTGTAGAAGATAAATAAACCCCAGATACCAGGGCCTCCGCTTGGGTTGCCAGGGGGCATGGCCAGTCTGCAAACCACCACAGGCCCCTCACCCAGGCCACCCCATGCCCCAAGGGAACCCCCACCCTGATCCGGGACACCCTTCAGGGCAAACCAGCTGGTCCCCACCCGTGCACCAGGCCTCTATCCTATCTAATAAAAGAGTAATATGCAAATTGACCATCACTCCAACACACAAGATGGCTGCCCCCATGTGGTCAAAGATCCTGCCCCCATGTGGACACAAGATGGCTGCCACAAGATGGCCAGCAGGGGAGGGCAGTTGGGAGGGACCAGGCTTGCAAGGGAGGGCAGTTGTGGGTGATCAGGCCTGCAGGGGAGGGCAGTTAGGGGTGACCAAGCCAGCAGAGGAGGGAGGTTGGGGGCAACCAGGCCTGCAGGAGAGGGCAGTTGTGGGTGATCAGGCCTGCAGGGGAGGGCAGTTAGGGGTGACCAAGCCAGCAGAGAAGGGAGGTTGGGGGCAACCAGGCCTGCAGGGGAGGGCAGTTGGGGGGGACCCAGGCCTGCAGGGGAGAGCAGTTGGCAGGGACAAGGCCTTCAGGGGAGGGCAGTTAGGGGTGACCAGGCCTGCAGGGAAGGGCAGTTAGGGGAAAACAGGCTGGCAGGGGAGCAGTTAGGCATCAATCAGGCTGTCAGGGGAGTGGTTAGGGGGTGATCAGGCTGGCAGGCAGAAGCGGTTAGGGGCAATTAGGAAGGCAGGCAGGCAGGCGAGCAGTTGGGAGCCAGCAGTCCTGGATTGTGAGAGGGATGTCCGACTGCCCGTTTAGGTCCGATCCCACTGGGATTGGGCTTAAACGGGCAGTCGGACATCCATCGAGGGGTCCCAGATTGGAGAGGGTGCAGGCTGGGCTGAGGGACACACACCCCTGTGCACGAATTTCATGCACCGGGCCTCTAGTAGTTAATAACATTGTACTAGATACTTGAAAATTACTAAGGGTGTAGATCTTCAATGTCCTCAACACACAGGTGTAATGGTGATTATGGGATGTAAGCTAAGTCACTTTCCCAAGGGTTGTAGCCAGGAAGTAACAAGTTAAGACGTGAATACCGATTGATTCGGATCCCAAATCCAAGCGACAGTGTCTCTCACTTCTTTTCTATGTTTGATCAACTTGCAAGAACCGCAGGGGGATTGAGCACAAAGAAAATGTGGCATACACAGAGGGTGGACTATTACTCAGCCTTAAACAAGAGAAGAGGAAAACCCTGCATTGTGGCAGCACGCTGGGCCTGCCGACATCGTACTCAGTGAAATGACAGTCACAGAAGGAAAAGTCTGATTCCACGCACATGAGGAATCTAAAATAGCCAAACTCACCAAAGCAGAGTCCAGTGGTGGTTGCCAGGAGGGGAGGAATTATCGCTCGATGTGTATGAAGTTTCCGTTCTGTACGAAGACCACGTTTCTAGAGCTCCCTGTACAATATCACACCTGGAGTGGACAATACCACACTGTGCACTTCAAAATGCGTGATGCATCGTGCTAAACGTCCTTATCACAGATTTAAAAGAGGGATTTCGTCTCCCAAAGGAATCAACGTTGAACCCCGTCGCAAAGTGTTTTACTTTGCTAAACCTTCATACCTTCAACTGTTAAATGGGAATAAAATAGCAGTGAGCTTGCAGGGTCATCGGAGGACTGAATGACATAACTCACGCACAGTGTTTGGCGTGGTGCCTGGAACATACTGAAAGCCCAGTTAATGTTCGTTGTTATTGGGTTTTTTAATCATCATCAACATCATCCTTAAAACTCTGGTGCCCACAAAGGCTGCCAAGAATTGATGCTCTCCCATCACAGCCTCCCTTGCTCAGCAAAACTTTCCAGCTGAAGCTGAAAGTCCAACAGGCTCCCTAGCTGGTTTGGCTCAGTGGATAGAGTGTTGGCCTGCAGACCGAAGGGTCCCGGGTTCGATTCCGGTCAAGGGCATGTACCTGGCTTGCAGGCTCCTCCCCAGCCCAGGCCCTGGTCAGGGCGCATGCAGGAGACAAGCTATCGATGTATTTCACTCACATCCATGTTTCTCTTTGTCTTTCCCTCTCTCTTCCAATCTCCCTAAAAATCAATGGGAAAATATCCTTGGGTGAGGATTAAAAAATAATAATAATAAATAAATAAATAAATAAATGTCCGACAGGCAAGTCCAGATCTGCATCCCCACCTCGGAAGGAGAAGCATTCAATCAACCTTACAACCTAATAAAACAGTCAAGGAACCCCAGGGGGTTGGGAACTCTTCCAACTGAAAATCATAAAAGCAAGCTCTTTTCGCCTGTCTCACAGCAGTCCAGCGCTCATGTCAACCAGGGTCTCAGTCTTCGCATGAACAAAGCTCCGATCAAGTTTTGGCAAGTCCTCGGAGACGATCTCTATCGATAGATAGGCAGATAGATAGATACTGGGGGACCATGACATGACATATTCCCTTCACATTTGACATCTTGCAGCAGGATCATAGAGAGGGTATTTTTCCCCCAGAATCACTGGAGGGCTTCATCAGTGCTCCTCGGGGCCGCTTAATCCTTTGATACACAAATCACTCTCTTTGAAGCACCTGACGTGTCAACTGGCCTGCTGTGACCGCACGCTCATCCATCAAATGCTTTGCTTGTCATGAGAGCCGCTCTCCCCAGACTTGCCGTCCACTGCATGGAATCCTGCATCTTTTGCACAATTTGCAATTCCATGTGGCAATCCCTTTGCATAGTGTTTGCCTAGTATGGTCAGACACCTAGAGCACCTGGTACCCTGCAGGGGAGCGTTCCACAGAGGTGTTCACCCACTGCTGGGTGGTTATGCTTTTGTGAAGTGGGTGGGGCGAGATGTCTGGGGGAGGGAACGTGTGTCTAAGAGATGAGTTCTTGGGTCACTGTTTTCATGTCATGACAATGTTTGCTTGTCTATTCAACTCTTCATCACATGTGTGTAGACCAGGAATTCCCAGTGAGTGGATCGCCTACATTTTGGTTCTGTCCTGGTGCCCAGGATGTCATCTGGTGTTCCCACTCATCCTCTGGGCTTGAGCTGGACTGAGTGAGTTTCCGTCCACAAACACAAATATTTCTTAACTAAACCCTCCAGACACGTGAGCTTTCAGATGAATGACTTAGTTCAAACTTGCTAGAATTGTGCAAATGTCAAAAAATGGGTTTGGTAATATTCTCCGTAATAATTCCTAATATAGTCATGTACCTCATAGACGTTTTTGTTGATGATGGATCGTGTATACAGTGGTGGGATACCATGTAGCCTAGATGTGTAGTAGCTACACCATCTAGATTGTGTAGGTGCAACCTACGATGTGCTCATAACAAAATCACCCAACAATGCATTTCTCAGAACTACCCCCATCTCTAATGGCAGCTCGCACATGATACAAAGGGCATTTATAGGCACAGGGTCTCCATTGCACAAGAATTTGTCATCCAGTTCTAACACAGCAATGACGTTATATCTGGAAACAAAAACTTAATTTATAGTATAAAAAATTCATAAGTGAATTTATAAAATTAACTCGCCTTCAAACCTCATTCCTCACATAACTGACTCATCTGGTGACCTGGAGCAACTCATCTCACCTCTCTTGTCCCTGGTTGTCTCATGTAAATTGAAAATAAAATTAGCTCAAATTGAAGATTTACATGTTAGCTGAGATAAAATATGGGAAAGCTTTTTTAAGGAGAAACAGATAATTATCACTCAATATCAGTGATATTGATATTGTATTGATAGAATAA
This sequence comes from Plecotus auritus, assembly GCF_963455305.1. Lineage (NCBI taxonomy): Eukaryota > Metazoa > Chordata > Mammalia > Chiroptera > Vespertilionidae > Plecotus > Plecotus auritus. The sequence goes on from NC_137779.1 coordinate 9,739,287, forward strand.
TTGGATTACAGTTAGAAAGCCTACTTCTAGCCTCCCTTGCAGCTAGGTGGGAATATGTGATTATGTTCTGGCCAATGGGGCAGATAAAAATGTGTGTAATAGCCCAGTCTTTCCCTTAAAATGAAGGAGAATTTATTTCCAGCCTTCATTTTCCTTTTTCCATCAACTAGACTTGATGGTGAAATACCTGGAAAAGTGTCAGCAAAGAAAACACACTAAGGATAATAAAGAAAAAAACCTAAGCTGCTAAAAAACTCCAAGGTTCTTTAAAAATGGAACTCTCATTTGACCCAATAATCCCACTTCTAGGAAAATATCCCAAGAAATCAGAAACACCAATCAGAAAGGATATATGCACCCCTATGTTCATAGCAGCACAATTCACCATAGCTAAGATTTGGAAATCGCCTAAGTGCCCATCAGCAGATGAGTGGATAAAAAACTGTGGTACATCTACACAATGGAATACTACGCTGCTGTAAAAAGGAAGGAACTCCTACCATTTACAACAGCATGGATGGACCTGGAGAGCATCATGCTAAGCGAAATAAGCCAGAGAAGTAAGTCGGAGAAAGATAAATATCACATGATCTCACTCATTTGCGGAATATAATGAACAACATAAACTGATGAACAAAAATAGAGCCAGAGGGGAAAAATTTTAGAATAGAAGTAATCCTGTTATTTGCATATTTTTAATATTTCCTACATCTTTTGTGATATACTCTGTTAGTACAGTTTTGGTAATATAATTATACTTAAAATCCTTTTTTCTTAAAATATTAATATTTACTGCATGTAACATTATTATATTTAATAGTTTTTCTTGAGTAATTTGTGTTTTTTGCATGTAACATATTTAAAATCGTTTTTCTTGAGATATTAATGTTTATTGCATGAAAAAAAGTGCAAAATATGTTTGTAGACACCAATATAATAAAAGTGAAAAAAAGAGTCACTAAAATAAATAATTTTAATTAAAAACAAAACAAACAAAAAAACTCCAAGGTTCAGAATGGCCACACCAGCCAGCATAATCTCTTCTATGTAAGTGGAATAAGGATCTACCTCATTTAAGCTACAGTTATTGGGGTTACTCCTCTAGCACTGAACTAAACCCTACCTAACACACTAGTAGAGCCATTTTACTTTCATCTGCCACACAATTAAACATACCTTTATTATGCAACTCCCACGTGCAAGACAAATAGTTTGGAGGCAATATCAAGGAGTGGCTAAAAACATGGGTTCTGAAAGCAGATTAACTTCCTCCAAATCTGGCTCAACCACTTCCTGGTAATGTAACAAGTGAAAATAATAGGTGATAACATATCTAAACATTGGATTTCTAATCTATAAATTGGACATAATATGAGTGGATACCTCATGGGATTAATGTAAGTTTAATGATATACGGCTTAACCAGATAATGTGTGGAAAGCACTTAGCACAGCATGCCAAGCATCAGTAAGTGTTGGATCTTCCTATTAAAGGGAACGTTGTCTTCAGGGCTGGAAGAAGCCCCATTGCTAAGTTCAGTTTGGGGACCCGAAGCTAAAGTGATGCCAGTAGGGACTCGTTCATCCCAGTCTTTGCTCATCCACTATGTGCATTTCCTTCCTTGCTTTCTTTTCCCCTTAGAACGTTCCCAAATTTTCAAATGAAGGAACAAATATTGAAAGACTGGGATCTCTCACCCGTTTTAATTTGATTTACTTTTGATTTGGGAGGTGCGTGTCAAGGGTATAGGTAGGGCCAGGCAATAATCAGTGCCGCCATCTTTCCAGCCATGTGCCTGTTCCAAATCACAGGGAACTACATTTCCCAAGCTCCTTTGCCTTCCAGCTTCCCTGTCAGGCTCAGCCAATGGGAGGCACTGATGGGAGATTGAAGGGAGGGAAAAGGAAGCAGCCAAGATATTCCTCACTCCACCCACCTATATGGCTTTGACAGCAGCTACAGCTATTCTGTGACTCTGGTTCCACTTGGAGGTCCTGGCACCTGGGCTCTAGTAATATAAGCTCTTCTTTTTGTTCCTTTTCCCAGGGGTAATAGTGATTCCTGCTACTGGCAATGTCTGAGTTGCCTCACTTTCCCCTGCTTGCCTCCTCGGCTCCTCATTACCTATGAATTCGATTCCCGGCATTAAACTCTCTCTGCTTGAAGGACCTTTGATGATGTCTGCTTCCGGTCCAGACCCGGACAGATTAACCTGGTAACTCCAGTGCTGAATACATTCGCTGCCTTTATGTGCCAGGGTTCAATGCACCTCTGTTGAATGAAAATACTTGGAAGAGGCCAAGGTAACACTCCGAACTCGGTCCTCCGACCACTCTGAGGAGCTGTGAGGTGAAAAACACCCCTTGCATCTGCTCGCAAAGGCTCTTAGCTGGTTATACCACTGAATATATTAGAACAGTCAACTCTCAAAACCCCATTTCCAGTCTGGTCCCCCAAAGTAGTAAATCTCAAGCCCTCAGGTCCTGAATTCCCACAGGTAGTGAGGAATTTCTGCCGGAGGCCTTCTCCGTAGAGATGATCGGCTGAGAGCAGGAAGGATGAGGGGCCAGAGGAAGAGAGGGGGTAGGAAGTCAGCACAGCTTCTCTGAGAAGCTCTTCATCTTCGGAAGGTCCCCTGACGCTGCTGGGGATTAGCACAGTGCTTTTAATATTTGTAAATATCTGTTTGGCCCCAAGAGTTCTCTCCCATGGAAACAGCTAATAAACCAAGCTGCCTGAGTTTATTCCTCGGGCCAAGGCACATTCCAGGGTCTGATTACGTGGCTGTTTTATTATGAAAAAGAAGAGAAGAGAGAAAGAGCAGGGAGGCGCGGAAGTGGCGGGGACCCGGGGCTGAAAGCAGGAAAGCTGGTCTGCTGGGTGCGGGTTTTGTTGGTGCAGAGCCTGAACTGCAGATGCACATTGCAACCAGCACCCGCTCTCTCCCTGGCACAAGAGCTGCCTTTGACCTGGAGCTCCAAATTTTTAGGCACATCTGGCTACGCAAGCAGGCACTTTCCCAGGTCGCCAAACAAAAGCTGGAAGTGGTGAGCAGGTGGGAAAGGACCTAACTCTCGCTAAGAAAAAGACCTCCCAGGCAACATCCAGGTTGCTAATCTATGCTTCAGTTTGACAGTTCAGAGGCCCAGGGCCCCAGGCTGGGAGGGGAGCCCGTGTGCTCAGAGCCACTGCATGTCCCACCCACATGCCACCACGGATAGCACCTTTCCAAGACGACACCTTTCCTCCAGAATGGGTGCCCTGGGCTTTTCCTTGGAGATTTGACTTGCCTTATTATTTGCTTTCAGATTTGTGGTTGTTGTGTGTGTTTTTTTAAATATATTTTTATTGATTTCAGAGAGGAAGGGAGAAGGAGAGAGAGAGAGAAACATCAATGATGAGAGAGAATCATTGATTGGCTGCCTCCTGCACGCCCCACACTGGGGATCGAGCCCACAACCAGGCATTGTGCCCTGACGGGGAATCGAACCGTGACCTCCTGGTTCATAGGTCCATGTTCAACCACTGAGCCAGGCTGGCTGGGCGATTTCAGTTTTGTGTTTTGTTTTGTTTTGTTTTGTTTTCATTTCTTCCAAGCCAAAAGCCCACATCACGTTTCTGCGATGACACTATAACTAGAGTCATAGATTTGTGGCCTTGGAGGGGACTGAGGTTCAGCCCACTCTATCAAAACAAAAGCGACACTTGCTCTCCCCAGCACATGCTACGTGCCGTGTGCATTCTTCTAAATGCTGTACCTACCTTACTTCATGGGGTGGCCTTGACCAATGTCCCCCAGGAAGCTAATTTCACCGTACACTCACTCCATAACTTAAAGTCTGCATTCCAAAAGCGTTTGCAAACAACAGCCTATGAGATCCTTCTGTGGGGGGTAGGGGGGGGGCCCACGGGGATTTGCAACATGCACACGAGCCTATAACAGGCTCCGGGAAGTCCTGCCATTAAGAAAACTCTTGCATTTTTTTAAAACGAGTTCTCTGCCTCACATCTCTGTCCACAGAGCCCTTACTTCCTGAAATCCAGTGAGCACCGCCTCCCTTTCCAATCTGTGAGGATCTCAGTCTGGTGTGTCTCTTCCCTGGCCAACTTAACTGAGATGGAGAAGACCGCTGATACCTTAGACTTTCCCCCAATATTAGAGTTACTTACGAGGAGCTGCTTAACACTGTCTTAGCTGGAAAGAGGACGGCTGAGATCAACCGTTCTGTTCAAGATTTAAGACTCTAGAATGAAGTTTCCAGGGGATAGATGGGCCGCCTTCAAACACACCCCGAGCTCCTCACCCGAGCCCCAATCAGTCGCAGATGCGTTATAATCGATATTTAGACAACCACAAAGGTGAAGGTTGACCCCAGCATCCTTCCTGTCCTTCCCACAGTCTGTCTGCGCTGCTAACTGCAAGGAGTACACAGGCGCATGCGCAGTCCTGGCCGCCCCTGCGTGATCTCAACCAGCGCCCAGCGGCCTCCAGGCGCTCCCTGCTCCCCGCTGCGCTTACAGCAAGGCCCGCGTCCTGGTGCGGCCTCCCTTTCAAGTTCAAGGCGGTGCTGCGGGTGGTGTGTGGGGAGGGACACAGCTTCATCTCTCCTGCATCCATCTTTACCGCGAGATCTGAGTCTTTCTGGGCGAGAAGTAGAACTGACAACTCCAATAACAAAAGCAGTAACCGGGGTGGCCCATGGGACATGGAGAAAGTGCTTAGCAGGGTCACACTAAGGACCAAGTACTAGGAAGTGTTTACTAGAAGGTACGAATTGCAATGGTCCCCTTTTTCCGATGGGGAAACTGAGGCTCAGGGAGGCCCCTGTAGCCTGAGTCTCTGGTTCAGGACACTGGGGCACTGTTCTGATTCAGGATCAGCCAGGGCTCCCTCGGCAGCCCCAGGAACGCAGTGTGCCAAGGCTGACCCTGGCTTTGAAGTCAGTGAGAGCCGAGTCTCAGTCCTGGCTCCGTGGCTAACCTGCCAAAGTCACTCCGCCCCTTAACTTCAGCTTCTTCATCGGTGAAATGGGACAGCGATACCTCCCGTGAGCGCTCTGACGTGGAGCCCCGAGCTTCCACGTGGAGTGGATGTGGATCCTGGCTCCCCCACGCGCCACTGGGGAGCCTTTGGGAAGGCTTTCCAGCCTCCGTGGCTCCGTCTTCCAATCCCCAGCGTGGACCAGCCGTGGCCGCGGCGGGGACAGCCCACACCCTCTCTACACCGTCTCCACGCAGGCCAACCCAACGGCTTCCAGACAGAAGCACGTGTCATTCTTTGCTGGAGGGGTCTGTGTCGCCAGTGCCTTGGCCTGGCATGTGGGGCAGGTTGGGGACCAGGAGTTAAGACTCTTCCACTGCAATCGACTAGAGTTGACGCCTAACTCCCTCCTCTTGCGAGACACCTGGGTGCAGCAAATGCACTCTTCCTAGAGGTCTCCATGGCAACTTCACCCCAGTCGTCCACAGTAGGGATGCTGCTAGGGGCGAGGCTGTGGTTTGAGTAGCTTCCTTCCTTTCCGGTCTCCCTCCCTCCCTTCCTTCCTCCTTCCTTCCCCCCCTCCTCTCTCCCTCTCTCCTTCCTTCCGTCCTTAGCCTGCTGAGATCTCCCCAATGAACAACTTGTATCCAATCGTGTCTCTGGCTCTGCTCCGGCAGGGCCAGATCTTGCGCGACCTCATACAGGTACTGTGAGGATTCCGTAGAGGGAAAGTTCTTAGAAGAGCGTCTGCCACGTGGTCAGGTCGTGATCAAGCTGTGAGGAATGAAATAAGCCGGCACGTGGCGCGGATAAGACACGTTATCATCGTGCTGGGCGTGGAGTGAGCACGCGACCAGGGCTGTGTCATTTTACAGATGTGGAAACTGAGGCTCAGGGCCCTTCAGTAACTGTCCCGAGATTGCTCAGTGATGGGTGATGTTCTGATGGAACCTGACTGGTCCTGCTCCTCCAAACCTCTTTATAGGAGGGAAAGGGGGAGGCAAGACTGTGGCCTCTGGAACAGAGTATACATCCACCCGAGACCCCCTTCCCTTGGTCCGCTGAGAAGCCAGGGGCTTGGACAAAGGCAGCTTTGGAGCCTCAAGCCCTGCAGACAAGGGGCGCGTAGAAACAAAGGCGTGTCTCTAAGCCAGGCCACGGACCCTTCCCCCGCTATCCATCATCCTGCACGGGGATTTTATGCCCCTCTACGCCAATCACCTCCTCAACTGCCTCTGGGAGGAGGGAGAGGCCCCGTGGCATCTGATGTCACGTTTGATTTAGGGCAAGTCACACCATAGAGGGCATCTGAGGTTAAAGAACAGGGAATTCTGGGCCTGTTTCTAAATCAACAGGCTTGCGGTTTTCATTATTCACCTTCTCGAGCATGGCGCTGGGTGACTCACTGGATCATAAAAGAGATCAAATGGCGGGCTGGCTAATAATTCCTTCCCGGCCCATTCTCTGGCACTGTGGGTTTGTAACAGTTTTAATGGCATCCCTTGACATAGGAACATCATTTCTTTATAGCACCGTGGCCGCCTCGCCACCCGTGGCCGTACTCGGGTTCAAGTTTAAGCCCCCTCAATTGAGGGCGCGAATGCTTTAAGAACTGCTTAGGCAGGAAGATGGTTCTTCCCGAACAAGCAGTCTGGTGAGTGTGGCCTCGAAACCCGGCCTTCGCCCAACCCTCCCAGGACCGCGCTCTGAGGGCGGGGTTCCTGCCCCCGCCCCACCCCGCCCCCTCTCTCCAGGGAAGATCTCTGTTCTTCCTGCGAGGCTCCTCGGAGGCCTCCAGGTTGGTCTCTGAAAGTGTCGGGAATGTCGACTGAGCTTTTGGCGCCACACAGGGTTTTATGGGTAAGACAGGGTCGTTCATTAACGAACCATCAGGCAGACATGAGCCGGGTCTGGAGGCGGGAAGGGTGGCGTGGTGACCGCGGCAGAGGGTAAAGGCAAAGAACAAGAAAAGTCGGCTGTGGGGTCGTTAGAGGGATGGAAAATACCCCCCAGGCCAGGCTCCCCTGAACGCCCGCCACTTCTGAACCACTCTGCGCTGCCAGCCAGATCTGGGCACGCCTCTCATTAGCATTCACTGGTGTGTGTGTGTGTTTGTCTAAATTAACTCACTTTAGACTCTTTCGAATGCTTGCCAGAAGCACGAGGTCACCATAAAAAGAAATAGGGGCCCCCGATCCCTAAGCCAAAACCCCGGGGCTGGGTGTGATTCAGAATTCAGAAATTCACCAACGTTCGAAATGGAACGTGGCCATCCACGCCCAGGACGGAACCCACGCTGCCTCTGCCGCGCAGCCCATCGGCGTTCCCACGAGGTCAGATTCCTAAGACTCGGCTCCAGACAGCTCATGCCTGCAGCCCTGTCCGGGGAGCTCAGGAGGTGAGAGTGTTGTCCTGATACACCGAGGCTGCAGGCCCGATCCCCGGGCAGCTCACGGACAAGCTCAGCCAGCGAATGCAGGACAGGTGGAAGGGCCCTCGGAAGCAGACAAGAGGGAACGGAGAGAGAAACCAAACTGCTGGGCACGGGAAGCTGCACCCGCTCATTAAATCCTCCCCACAACCTTGTGTGGGAGGGCACTGTAGCCCCACTTTACAGATTAAAAAAAAGTGGACAGTGGGGCGGTTACAGTTGGTCCAAGAGAACACAGTTGTGAATCCGAACCATCTTCCTCGGGCCGAAGCCCGGCACCTTGTTCTTCTATCAGAAACGCACCAACTGAAAGATACATGCGTCCATGCCTTCCGCCTGGGGCGCCACATGTGGGAAGGAGGGAGGCCGTGAGCTGGCTGTGGCTGTAAATGAATCCAGGTCTCTCTGGACACCAGATGGCAGACACCTGGTCTCTAGTTCTAAGCCCAGGTCTTGCCAACAGGTGGGACTTCCAAAAATAGGACGTGGAGGGACCCCCGCTTTTATCGTGCCAGGAGGAGGGAAGGGAGGCTGTTCCCAGGCTGCCCTGCATTGCACGGCCTGGTTGGTATCTGGGAAAATCAAACCTTCTGGAAGGAAATGAGGCAGGGCAGCCGAGTTCCTAGGACTACACCTCTCTCACCTGGAAGCCTTCTGTCAAAGGACCCCAGGGAAGACTCATTCCGATGAAAGACAGGCTCCTGCTCCAAGTCTAACTCGCTCATGGGGCACTGCAGTCCCCCAGGAGGCTGAGGGGAGCCCCCCGGGAGGAGGCAGAAGCAATGAAAGGAAACCCAAGGGAACACGGATAATAAGAGCTCACCTTCACGGCACCTTTCATCTGGAGAGCTCAAAGCCGCTTACAACCACCCAATTAGTTTTCTGAACACCCACCATACCACCAGCCCCGAGACAATGTCATTAGCGCTCCTTTATGAGCGAGGAAACGACGAGGTTAGTCGGCTGGCTCAACGCCACAGAACAGTTGTAAGGCGGAAGCAAATGTGGGATGAGCGCCTTCCTCTGATCTCAAGGAACTAGAGAGAGAAGGTTCATTTGTAGAGGGGCACTGATTACCTCTCTTAGTCATCCACCCATCCATCTACCTACCTTTCCTTCCTTCCTTCCTTCCTTCCTTCCTTCCTTCCTTCCACCCATCCATCCATCCATCCATCCATCCTTCCTTCCTTCTCTCCATCCATCCATCCATCCACCCATCCATCCATCCACCCACCTATCAAGTTGGATTTTTTTTAAACCCAGGTTTATTTTCTGCTTTCATTTAGGTGATAGGTGAGCACAGAACTATGGGCTGGAAAGAAACATCCTGAACAAGAAAACACATTGAAGGAGCAACTCAATTATATTCTTTTCTACAGGTTTGCAATGGCTCATGATATAAAACTAAATTTTAAAGACAATCATCTCCTGACAAATTATCGTCACTGCCTACGTCATTCCATAAAAGCTGACACCCATGGTCATAAATATGTGCCTGTGCAAGCTGTGATGGGAATGGCAACCCATCTCTTGTGTGCCTTTCACACCAACACCCATCACCTGAGCCTAATGAGAAAAACATCAACAAACCCCAACTGAGAAACAGTCTACAAAATACCTGAGCGGTATACCTCAAAAGGTCAAAGGTCATCTGTCAAGGCCATCAAAAACAAGGAAAGTCTGGGAAACTGTCACAGCCAAGAGAAGCCTAAGGTGACATGACAACTGCATGTAACGTGGTGTCCCGGGGGGATTCAAAACAGGAAAAGGATGTTAGGTAAAAGTTAGTTAAAATAAGGTGTGACTCTAGTAACAACAACATGCAAATGTTAGCTCATGAATTGCAGCAAAGTTAGCCCACTAACATGAGATGTTAATAATAAGCGGAGCCGTGGCCGGTGTGGCTCGGTCGGTTGGAGCATCATCCCAGACACCAAACGGTGGTGGGTTAGATCCCCAATCAGGGCACTTACTGGAGGCAACTGATTAATTTTTCTCTCTCTCTCTCTTTTCCATCCTCAAAAATAAATAATAAAAAAAGCTTAAAAGATAAATAAATAATAGTGGAAACTGGGTTTGGGATATATGGGAGCTCTCTGTTCTATCTTCATAATTTTCCTGTTAATCTGAAACTATTCTAAAGTAAAACGCTTAATTAAATGATAATCAGTGGTGCAACTGGACAATTTAATAAAAAGAGAAGCAGAGCAATGGTGTGACAATCCCATACAGGCCGTGCCTTTCTGAGACTGGGTGGGCATTATTGTGTAAAATCCATTCATCTCCAGCTGCTCCATGTATAGGCGGCTATTGAATTTCTCCCTTTCACACTTTCTTGATTTCCAGGCGCTTGGGATATCTAAGGCACTGACTGTCATCATCTTTCCCAAAGAGGCAATAGTTTGTCAACAAAAGGTCGCTGCCGCCAAACTAATGCCAACAGAAGTCCATAATCTGGGGTGCGGAGAAAGGAGAAACTTTACTCAGGTAAACAGTTTGCAAACTGGAGAAACACAGCATCTGGAGGAAACATGAGTGGGCTCCCCTGAGACAAAGGGGAGACCTGCTTATATAAAGAAATTGCTTGCCCCAGCTCTGATTGGTCGACTTTTATGCAAATGACGAATCAAATTTGCACAATCTTATTGGTCCAAATAGCACTATTCTGATTGGTCGGTTTCATATAATCTGACTTATTGTTATGGAGCTGCTCTGATTGGTCAGTATGGATACAAATGAAGATATAACTGTGCAGTTCTGATTGGATGGGACAGGTCTCAGCCCACTGATCAAAATATAATACCAGGAACGCCTTTGTAAGTGATGGCAGAGACAGGAGCACCCTGCAGGTGCCTGGCAGCTGAAACCAATGTGCCTGGGAGGCATCCCTTAGCAGCTGCTGCTGGCTGTGATTTGGAGCCCAATGTACCACAAAGACACCTCCTTGCATCTATTTCCTTCTCAAAGTCCACAGTCCATGGATCCTCACTATCCTGTCATTCATTCCCTTCCACTAACATCCTCAAGCCCCAGCCAAGGCCACACACGGATGGCATCACAGCTCTCGAGATGGAAGGACGAACCACCAAGGAATGAGAGCATTCCCATGCAAAGCCACCACCACCCGCACCCTCTGCCCTCACACAGGAGGCCTGCTGGTGGAGTGCGCCAGCCCTGGTCACTGCTCCCTGAGTCAGCAGTCGCTGTGCAGGCTGCCAAGCGGGAAATGTGGAGAACCCAAATTGGCCTGGCAGATGTCTCTGCCTTAATAACCTTGGCACTTCCCTCGCCCCTTTCATCCAGGGCATCTCAGAGAACCTGTCCAAACGTTAATTCATCTGGCCCACAACACCCCTGCTATTATGAAGCCCATTTTACAGATGAAGAAATAAACCAGAAGAGGTGCCAGCTGGGCAATGAGTTGGTGGCTCCTTCCGCAGCCCGATGGCAGACTCTGGGAGGAAAGGGTCTGTGAGGGGGCAGCTGGGCACCTGGCAATCAGAGGGTCTAATAGAGGCCCTGGGAGAACAGAGAGGCTTTGGATTCACACGGGTTCGGAGTTTGTGTTTGTGGTTTGGCTGCTCACGTGTGACTGTGGGGAAGCTGCGTAACCTCTGCCTGCCTCTGTCTCCCCAAATGTGGAATGAGGAGTAGAAAGGACGTTGCAGGGCCTGCGGGGGGAGGGGGGTGGGGACAGCATAGGCACAGTCAAGCAGGGTCAGGAGGGGACTGAGATTCCGCTGGAATTCCAGGTGTGGGAGCCTCGCTAGAGCCTAAAGGGCGCCGCGAGGGGCGGGGAGACGCGGTATTGCTGGAGCCAGGTCCGCAGCGTGGGGAGCTAAGTGCTAGATACAAGAAACTGAGTTTGGGGAACGGTTAGGGGGAGGTCAGGGGAGCTGGGAACCGGGTCTCTGGCAGTGGGAACGGCAGATACGAAAGTGCTAAGACCAGAACAGGCTGTCATGTCCAAGGGACGTGTGACTGAAGGGAGGGGAGCCCCGAGCAATCCCGAGTCCTGTGCTTGCAGCAGCTACCTCGTTCCCATGGCGACCTCAGGAGCAGGCTGGTACTCTGCTGGGCCTGAGGTCCTGAGAACTGGATGGGGGTGGGGCCTAATGGCCAATGAATGAGTCAATTCCGACCTTGGACACGACAGCTGGCCATGTGGGCACAGGGTCTAAATGAACGCGCTTCTGCGGAAACGCAGCACGCCGCCCGCTCCGTTTTAAAACCTTTATCTAATCTACTGACGGACACGTGGGTTGTTCTATGCCTTGTCCACCGTGAATAATGCTGTAATGAACACAGGGGTGCATAAATTTTTTGCAAATAAATGTTTTCCAATTTAGGGGGTTGATACCTAGAAGCGGGGCTGCTGGGTCATATGGAAACCCTAATTTTTTGAGGAGTCTCCAGAATGTTTTCCATAGTCGTGTACCAGTTTACATCCCCACCAGCGGTGAATGAGGGTTCCTTTTCTCCAACACTTGCCATGACACGGTGACAGAAGAAGGTCTGACTTTGGGTGGTGGCACACAATGCAATATACAGATGTTGTATCATAGAATGGTACACTTGAAACCTATATAATCTTAGCCAATGCCACCCCAAGAGCTGGGATTGAAATAAATACATAAATGAATAAAATAAAGCCTTTAACGAAGAAGGCCAAGCCGCAGCCCGTGCGCTGGGTACCATTTGAGATGGGATACCCTGTAGCAGATGCGATGAGGCGTTCTCGTTTTCAAAGCAAGAAAACAGTGCTGGGATGTTGTGTTTGTTTCCTTCCGTGGGAAGAGTGAGGTGGAAAGGATGAGCAAGTCCTCGTTCAGAATGAAAGCTCATTTAAGAATAAATCCCACCTGCAACACCAGGATCACACATCGGCTTATGGACCAAGAATGACCAGCAATCTGTCAGAATGAAAACGTTTTTGTCCCTGGGTGTTAGGGTTAGGAGTGACTTTTTTTTTTCCTCTTGTTCCAAAATGTGTTGTTGTTTTTTTAATATTGTCACACCATCTTTCTAATTTAAAGGGGGAAACGAGTTTAAACGTCCTCTGGCCAATCCGAATCTCTCCGGGAGATGAATTAGCAACAAGGGGCCATTTCCCAGCTTGTCTTAATTCCGCCTCATTCCTCTATGCCCCAAGGACGCTGTCCATCACTACCTGGCTACAGAATTGACTAGGTGTGAAATCCAAGCTGATCGCCATACATCACTCCCCATTGAACTTCAAAGCTGAGGCCAAACTGCCTATAAAAATAGTTTTCATGCCGGGCCTTAATCTCTTTCATACATTTTTGCCTTTTTTTTTTTTTTTAAGTTTTACCATTCCTTGGGTGAGTTCAAGGTGATGGTTACACACAGCATGCCCGCCCCTCCCAGGCCATAGTTCCCGAAGTGTTCGTTTTAGTTCGTCATGAGGCCGGGCCTGGACCGTATCAGAGGATTTTATCACAGGTTCTAATGAAGGAAAATACACGCGGACAACAGCCACCGAGGGGCCTCTCGCCAGGATGCACCAGCGAGTATGTATCCACTGCCCACCAGGGCAAGTCAGGGAGCTGTTATTAGAATGAGCTGCGCCCATTCCGCTGCCTTGAGCCCTTTAAGTTGTGCAACTCGGAATCCGGAAAGAGCCTTGATTGCCAGACTCCCTTTGAGTAAAAAAAAACATCTTTTCTGGGGGCTGAGGGGTCCGTTTACTACCAATTTCTTCACACTACTAAGTTTTATATTTAACAAGAACAAATTAAGAATATAAGCTTCTGAAACTGGAGAGATGTTTCTAATTTTTTTTTTTTTAATTCTTAGAAAGGAAGGGGGAGGGAGGGAGGGAGAGAGAGGAACATTGATGTGAGTGAAACATTGATCAGCTGCCTCCTGCATGCCCTGCAATCCAGGCTTGTGCCCTGACGGGGAATCGAACTGACAACCCCTCAGTGCATGGGCTGTCTGACACCCAACCAACTGAGCCACACCAGCCAGGGCAGGAGAGACATTTTTATCCAAAGAGAGTCAAGATTTCCACATGCAAATGCAGAAACAAATCATAAAGAATAATAACAACAATAAGAAACATTTGTATAGTGCTCACAATGTGCCAGGCACGGCTCTGAGCAGTCCTGTAGTCGTTGATTTAATTCGTATGGCAACTTTTTGAGGAAGAGCCGCTATCATCTTCTTACAGCTGAGGACACTGAGGCACAGAGAGGCTAAGCAACTTGCCCAAGGTCACACAGCTGTTAAATAGGGGAGTTGGAGTTCAAACCCATGCAACCTGGTTCTTACCTAAGGATTCTTTTTCATTTCCAACCACCACTTATTATCACTGATTTTGCTGCCGCCAGCATCATGATTATTGACACTGTTGACCCCGAGAGGGAATATGCCTGTCAAAACGAACTCCTTGTGGTTAACTGGGCCCCAATTTCTAATCAGAGTCTAGCAGCCACTGTGTAGAGGGGACCTCTCATGCATGCTGGGTTTCAGGAGAAAGCCACAGACTGGGCTGCCCAGCCTCCTGTACTGCATTCCTGCCATCTGAGCCCATTTTCATAAAGGAGATCCCAATGGAATGAGACCCACCTCATCCAACCAGAACTGCACAGCTATGTCCTCATTTGCATTTTACTGACCAATCAGAGCAGCTCCTCAATGACCACTCAGAACGCATGATTTCAGCGGACCAGGACAGTGCTATTTGGACCAATCAGACGATGCAAGTTTGGGTTCCTCATCTGCGTACAAATGGACCAATCAGGACCAGGGCAAGGACTTTCTCTATAGAAGCGGGTCTCCCTCTATAACAGGGGTCCTCAAACTTTTTAAACAGGGGTCAGTTCACTGTCCCTCAGACCGTTGGAGGCCGGACTATAGTTTAAAAAAAAAACTATGAACAAATTCCTATGCGCACTGCGGGCCCGGGACGAGTCGGCTGCTAAGCAGGACAGGCAGCGGCACCCGGCGGGCTGGATAAATGTCCTCGGCGGGCCACATGTGGCCCGCGGGCCGTTGTTTGAGGACGCCTGCTCTATAAGGAGACACGCATGGTTTCTCCAGTGTGCCAACAATTCACCTGAGTAAGTCTCTCCTTTTACCCCCTACGGGGCCTCCTGGTGGCTTTGGCTGTGGCACTGAGCTGTGGTTGGCAGGAGCTTCCCTTACGGCGCCTGCGGTGTCTGCACGTTTGTCCCGTCCGCCGCGCTGGGTGCGATAGAGAAGGAGTGAGCAGCAATCACGTCTTCATTTCACCGATGGGAAGAATGACACCCAAAGAGGTGAATGAAGTTGCGTTCGTAACTTTTCTAAGTTATGTTCACCGCCCCTAATCCATCTCAGCATCACTAGACTCACTTGGCCATGAGATCAATCTTATGATTAAGTTATAAAAAAATAAATCTCCATTCTCCTGGTTGGATGTGTAAAAGAAGCAGCGGGGAGGCACTACATCAATTACACTGCCTTCAAACTAAGGAGAGGCGGCAGCGGAGAAGGATGCTGCCCCCGGGGTCCCCAGTTCCAGATGAGATCCAAAATGGCGGCTGTTTCTCACCAGTAAAGGGGCGCGAGCTGACCCTCCGGCTGGTCAGTCGGCAGGGGGCAGGGGAGGAAGGCTGCGGAGAGGCTTGGAGACAGCCTGTGGAGTGAGTGATGGCTGCGCGCCGTGGGCGGCTCCCCCGGGAAGCAGGGGAAGTTGTAACCCTGAGCATATTTGAGGAAAAGGGAGACAGGCACTTAGAGGAAATAAATGATGTGTTCGTGGGGCGCGAGACAGGCTTCTAGGAGCTGCACAGAGCTGCGCTTTCTGCAGAGGCGGCATTTGGACCGCAGGAGGGGCCGGCCGCGCTGGCTGAGACACAGGCTTGGGCGGTCCCTGAGGACGGCTCGGTGCCCACCCCCTAGAAGCGTTGCCGTTGGCAGATTGGAGCCACGACGCTTGGTGTGGCGTGGAGCTCCCTGCTCCGTGGGGTCCTTGTCGAGGATTTCCACAGCCACGCGCATCTGCAGCGGGTCCCCCACGCCACTTCCTTTTACTTTCCTCGCCTTCGTACTTGCTGTGCCCACCCCACCCCACCTCACCTGCACCTCCACCTCCACCTGGAATGACCCCTCTCCTTCGTGTGCCTGGCAACGGCTCAATACCCCGGAGTGTCCGAGCTGTCGCCACCCCTGAAAACCCTCTTCCACTCTGACCCCAGCAAAGGGCGCTGGCTCCGCTGTCCCTCCCGCCCCGCACCGCACCGCAGTCTGCTCTAAGGTGTTTGTGTCCCCAAATTGCCTGTCACCCCACTGGGCTGGAAACTCAGAGGGCACGCACGCACCATGCAGGGGAGAGAAGCGACTCTGTGGGCAGACTCCCCGGGGGGGCGCCAGCAGGTTCCTTATTTCTCCAGGCCCTGCTCCCTCATCAGCGAAATGGGATAATAATAGTGCTGACCTCACGGAATTGTTGCTAAAATCAACTGAGAGCGTGTATTGTAGCAAAGCTGTTAGCACCCTGCCTCGCTGAAGTTATTATCCGTTTATCTCTAAGTCCCACGTCCGGCACTGTGATTGGCCTAGAAAATACTTGATAGACATGGAAGAATACTGAAATAATGAATACCACTTAATAAAAATTCAATAAAATCTCAATAAACACTCAGGGTGATGGTTTTCAGCATGTATTCTAGCAGAAAATCCTTTGGTTCACATGAACACGGAGGGGACACAGGAGCGAGAGTGATGTTAAGAGCATCAGCTCTGGAGCCAGATGCTTGGGTTTGATGCGCGCCCCCATTGTCTAGTGAAAGCACGTATCGCCTCCCCTTTCCTGGTAGCTAACACGCTCCGGCTACATAACCCTCTGTGAAATTAGGCCTTTAAGGCACCACACCCCGACACGAAGCTCCCCGTGAAGGCAAAGGCCGACCTTGTCGTATCCCCAGCACCTCCTCACCATCTACCCCGCTCCACGGCGCGCCCTCAGGACACATTCGCTGAATTAATCCCGTGATCACTTCGCGGAGCTCCCGGCTGTGGGCTCTCGGCTCCCACCCCGACCATCTGACCAGGATTAAGAACATGAACTTGATGCCAGGCGGAGCCTTCCAAACAGCAAAACACGTAGGCAGAACGCGCACAGAGCCAAGGCCTGCTCCCTGGTGTCGCCCCGGGGTCCCACGATCGCACGTGTGCTGCACATGGAACCCCATTGACGTCACTGGGAATTTCACGGATGGAAGAAATGAAGAGGCAGCCGAAGGAAACATGAGGGGCCTGGGGCGTGTTGACGGGTGCTGGTCACTGGCTGCCCTTCTGAGCACAGGAAGGGTTGAGAACTTGACCATGAAGCGTGAGTGGGTTCCCTCACAGCAGCTGGGCCCCGGTTTCCAGCCGGCCTGGCCTCCTGGGCTCGGGCCCTGGCCCCCCACTTCCCTCCCACCAGTCCCCAGACAAAAACAAAAGACCCATTACGAAGTTATTAGCCTTGTCTCGCATATCCCGCGGAGTGAGACAACTGCCAACCCCACTTTGACTTAAAATGTTTAACAGATTTGCCCACATCTAGTTTCTGTCGCTGTGTTTACAGTTCGGGAACCCAGAGAAGCCAGCCGGGAGGAGAGGCTTAGGGCTGGGGCTGGGGGGCCAGGAGGGAGCAAAGGGTAAATGCCAAACCCCTTCAAAGGGGACATTCCTCCTCGCGGTTAGCAAACACTTCCTCTCTCCCCAGCCGTCCTGTAATCACGCTCGGGCGGGCGCTCACCAGAGCACTGTTTACATCCAACACCATTACCGCCGAGGAGACAGGCGGAATTAAGGCCCTGGTCTCTGTTCTCTGCGGCCCTATTACCTTCCCTCCCCTCCACCCCCTTTCATCAGACGCCTCCAATATGTGAAGGGGTGAAAGCCTTTAATGGGATTCTGAAGATCTTAAAAGCCAGGCGGTTTGTTTAAAAAGGAAAAAGACCAAGAGTGGAGCCGAGCCTGGGTCCCTGGGTCCATTTCTTGAGAAAGGGAGCAAACTTTGTTCTATTTTTTCCCGTCGGCCAAAGCGCGCGTTGGGTTTGAGGTTTGTCTTGGATGGACAAGGAGACCACACAGCGCTGCCAGGGGACAGCCCTCTTTCCAGGAGGCGGACAGCTCCCCCTCCCATTGCGCCCCCCACACACTCTCTCTCCTGGCGCTGTCTCCAAGGCCCAGGCTGGCACGACATCCCGGCCGAGGTTAGCCAAGACTAATGGTGGCCGAGGGAACGAGGAAAAGGGGGGACAGCGGTCAAGGTCACAGGAAATATTGCTTGTTGGCCATCCAAGGGCGTGGGTATCGGTTTCCTCCTGCCCCGAGGCTGGGAAAACCCCGGTCACACATGGCCACACGGTTTGGTTAGGAGAGAGACTGGGTGTTCCAACACAATTGTTTCATTTGCTGTTCTCTTTCCATTGCGCTGGGCCATTGGGCATCGCTGAAGTGGCGTTGGACAGCGTGGGGCTGTGTTGGGCCGGAGCTGTCGCGGGGAGCCATGCTGGGTCGAAGGGTGATTTGTCAGTGACACTGCGTTTGAATGAGACGCTGCGTTGAGGTGTGCTGTGGCTGGGTCTGTGTGTGAGATGAGAGTGGAATGCTGGTTGTAACCTTGTGTTTCCACAGTCTTATTTTGACCCCTGGTGCTACGCTGAGCTGTGCTGTTATTTCAGGAGACAAGAGGGGGGCAGTGCCGTGTTTGCTGGGGGGTGACGTGGAGTTGGATTCTGAGGCAGCATCGTGGTGTGGCGATGTGTTGGGAAAGCCGGGTAGTGAGGCCGTCAAGGGTCGGTTTTGTTCACCAATGGCACTGACTCTCCCAGTAATAAAACCCCACCTCTCCTCCTGCTGTTCCACGTGGCCCCTCTGCACAGACCGGGGCGGGTGGCGGGGGGGCCTTTCGGGAGACAAGAGATAGAATGTGTCTCCGGAAATCCCAAGGGAGACCTCAAGGTCATCAAAGCACAATTACCGAATTTGACACCTGGCTGGAGACCAAGTGCAAGTGCCCGGACTCCTCTGCTGCCCGCCTGCGCCGGTGGCCCTCATCGCAGCAGCCTCCCCGCTAACTGCATGGAGCTTACAGCCGCCTCTCTAGTCCCTCCACTTCCCGTGTGCTTTTCAAAGACATTTCCAAAACTCGCTAGGACGTGGGGTGGAGGTGAGAGCTGGAGAGACGGGGGGACCTTCCACAGGAATGCTGCACCCCAACAGGCACACTTGCCTCCCTCGCCCAAAGGACTGTCACGCATGACCATTCTTCATTGCTTTCATCATGGAGCCAATAGTTCACTGCCCAAGAAGGTGACAGCAATCACAAGACAGTTTCCATCCGTGGAGGACACTGTCCTCACCTGTGCATGCCTCTTCTCATCATATCCTCACCACACCTCTGGGAGGGAAGTGTTACCAGCTTTGTCTGACAGCTTCAGTCAAGAATCACGTGGCAAACGTTTTCAGAACAAGTCCTATGTTCCAGGCACTGGGGAAGCGGGAGTGAGGACGAAAGCAGATTAAGATCTCTGCTAGTCTGCAGGTTCCGGGTAGTGGGTGGGGAAACTGAGGCTCAGAGACGTTAAGCCTGTTGCACACAACCACACAGCCAAGAAGAGCAATGCTGGGACTCGGCCCCAGCACTGCCTGGCTCCGAAGCCACAGCGGCACCAACTACTTAGCCTCCCTCGGTCATAGCCACGAACTGGATCGTTCAGGATGTTCTGACTTTGGTTTTCTGGGTTTGTTTTGGTTTCGAATGTCAGCTACTCGGTCGGGGATGCCTGCTGCTTGGTCAGCGTCCATTAGCTGTAAACACAGATGACACGCGGGCAGCCTCTCAGTCGTTCAGCGGGGAGAGGCTTGTGAGCCCCGAGAGAGAGGCTGGTGGGGAGGAGGGGAGAGGTTCCATCCTTGGTGGGGTTACGCTGGCGTCTCAGAGTTCCAGGATCATCGTCAACATGAGAGAAAGAACCAGGGTGCAACCCTGGCTGGCACACCCCACTCCCAGGCCAGAGAGGGCTGTTGTCATGGAAAAACTAGGGGCATGTTTTCATAGGAGTCAGGGCTTCCTCCTGGGACTGCAGGCGAGAAGGACGGGTTATAGAAAGAGCAGGGAATCCATGCTCCCAGGTACCTCCTCTGGAGCCTGGGCTGCTCACTGTGCCTCTCTAAGACTCAGCTTCTTCATCGGTTAACTGGGAATGCTCTTAACACCCAAGTGACAGAGCTGTGATAAGGATGTTAAACGACAATATTTATGGAAAGTGCTTTGTACATTGTAAAGAGCTACTCGAGTGTTAGATAGATGATAGATAGATAGATAGATAGATGATAGATAGATAGATAGAAAGATAGATAGATGATCGATAGATGATTTCATTTTGGTAACCATAGTATCCCATCTTATGGTTCAATAAACACATTGTTCAAGGAGAGAAACCAGCATTCTCATTATCACCAGACCAAAAAATATATGCAAACACTGAGATTCGAATTTAGAATGGCCACTCTCCAAAACTCATATTTTTCCCCACTTTGTCAACTTCATTTGACCAAAGGACTCCCAAAAAGAAAACCTCAACTGGATTTACATATGAAGGCCTGACCTGTCTTTAGGACCCTTTTCCTCAAAATACATAGACCCCCCCGCCCCCGCCTCAGTCACATCACTCATGGAGGCCCCTGAATGGAATCAGGTGCCTCTGTCTGAGGGGCTTCCCGGAGTTAGGCAATGAATGAAGTGACCCACACCCTTACCCTCCATCTCTTCCTGTCTCCTGGCCCTTCTTCACACAAAGAGGGTTTCCGCGTGCTGTGCAGGGGACTGTGCATGTGGCCGCCCCTTGCTGTATTCTAGCACCTCTAGGTGAGGGACCACGTTCCTGACATGATCAACCCAAGCAGAGGGCATTCAGACTCCATCCTCAAATTCTGGTCTGTTCTCCACACCTCCACTTGTTGAAGGGACTCTCGCTCAAGCACAGCTTGCTTTCCCCAGACTGTCTCCACACCAGACTCCTGGCTTCCACGCTCAAAACCCCACCTCCTCCACTTGGTGTCTGGGTGACCTTGGAGAGGTCAACCAACAGTCCCTTCATCTCAACACATGACCCCACCCTCCACCCAGCTGCCCCAACCTGCAAGGCAAGCTTGAAGTTCCAGCCCCTTTATCTCCAGACCTAAGCCCTATTAACCCACCCTCCCAAACGTTCCTCAGATTCATTCACTTCCCCCCATCCTTGCTGCCACCAGCTCTCACTACCTGCATCCCGATCTTGGATTTGGTCTTATTGCTTCCACTCTTGCCCCTTCCATTCCTTCTCCTCACTGCAGACAAAGCAAGCCTTTTAAATATGCCTATCCATTCATTATGCCTCCCACCACCCATCCAGAATCCTTCAGTGGCTCCCTATTGCTATAAGGTAATGGGCCAACGTGGCGAACTATGTCAGCTCTACAGTCTGGGTTCCTACCAAGCTTATGACCTTGGCCTGATGACTCAACTTCTCTGCACTTGGGTTTTGTAATCCATACCTATGGCTCAGAGTTGTCACAGAGATTAAATGAGTTAATAAAAACCATTTGGAAAAGTGTCTAGTAAAAGTAAAGACTCAACAAATATTACAATCATCTTCTTCATCATCATCATTACTATTATTATTATTTGAATAAAGTCCAAAATCCTTAGCATGGAGTACAGGGGCTGGCAAGACCCATTTCTTGCCTACCTGTCCAGCTGTATCTCCTGTCATACGCCCTCCATTCTATGCATCAGCCACTCTGAACTTCTTTGGTCTTTGAATGCAACCCAGGGGCAATGATTTATGCATTAAGATGGTCATCACTCCCATGTTTACAATAATAAAGGTTTTTTAAGCTAAATATCCATCCATTATAAATGATTAAGTAAAATCATAGTATAATCAAGTATTTCAAAATCATTTTAAATGATGAAAAATGAATATTTAATGACAGGAGAAAATGCTTGTGATACAACAGGACGTAAAAAACAACTCAAAGTTGTATCTACAGCATATCTCAACCTGAGGGAAATAAATCAAAAGGTTTAACAGTGGTCATCTCTGGACTTACATTAGGTCATAATTTTTCTTTATACTTTGCCTATTTTCCAAATTTTACAGAGTCAGCATTCATGCCTTTCATTATTGGGGGGGGAGGGAGGGTTAAGGGAAGATAGGGAGGAAGGAAGGGAAGAAAGGGGCGAGAGAGAGAGAGATGCCTCCTTTTTGTTTCACATTTAAATGTTCTAGTATTAAGAGTTAACTTCATCCAAACTCACTCTCTACCCCCAACCCACACGCATACAATTGCCACCATCCCCCAACCCCCCTCCTCTGTTCATAAAAACAACATTTTTACTTCTGGTCTTAAACAATTGAACAGAAAACTTAAAGAAAAACCAATTCCCCTCCACAAGCTAAATTAATTTGCTCCTGTCCTAGGATAAAAGAAATCTTGAAATTAGAAAAAAGAAATTACAATCTGCTCCATTTTAGAATAAAATCTAAAACAGACTCAGTCACAGGGGGCAAGCTCATATTAAATTTAGAAAAATGGAGGCTAACAAGTTACTTTAATCCCAGGATTTGGGGAGTGCTGTCTCCCTTCTTAGAAACTATTACCTGGTCAACACTTTGCACCTCTCAAGAGCCCAGCTACCCCTTAATGTGTTGTTTGGTGGTAGTGGTGTGGTGTGGTGTGGTGTGGGGTGTGTGTGTGTGTGTGTGTGTGTGTGTGTGTGTGTGTGTGTGTTTCTCTCAGGTCGACCAGATGTTCTGAGATGCACGGACTTAATCTCTGTCCTTGAAATGCTGAGTAGACCAGATGTCTAAACATATTGTGTAGCAGGGGAAGGGGTGTGTGTGTGTGTGAGTGTGTGAGTGAGTGTGTGTGTGTGTGTGTGTGTGTGTGTGTGTGTGTGTGTAACAGGCAGAGAAAGAGAGAAAATAAAAGGGCAAAGTAACTCTAAGTACTTTTTTTCTTTTCAAAGCAATTTTGATACCTCCCTTGCTCCAATCAATTATAATTTCCTCTCGATCTGCTTCCTTGGTGAGAACAGGAGGTTCCCAAGCCAACTGGGATGAGCAGAGCGGGGAATGTGGGAGCCATGTAATGGTTTGTCAAGATAGGCGCTCCAGCACCTCATTCTTTTAAATACGTTTTTAAATTTTAAAAGGCTCTGCTGCTTCTACAAAAAGACAAACGACTCTTCCTGCAGAGAGGCAAAACCTTCATACCAAAGGACGCAGGCGAACATTGCTAATCATCATGGCGAAACCCTAATGAATGAACATATTATTCCCATTTTCCTGTGATTTTATGCTTGGTTCTGAAGCCTTTCGAGAGGCAGGAATCAAAGAGGCAAGCACCGGGGCTGGCATTGTTGCTCTGACATTACAAATAGCTGTATTTACGGTGGTATTACACAGTCCGTCTCTTTCTCTATAACAGCGCCAATAAAAAGATGGCATTTTCCCAGAGTCGGCTCTCCGCTCATGTTTTATGTCTTACTTTTATCAAGGATCTGTGTGCTCTTAAGCAAAAAAGCTAATTTTTCACAGCGTGCAGAGGACGGGGAGTCAGTTTTCTGTCTCTGGCGCACTCGCTGCTGTTCTCCAGGGGGACCTCACAAAGGCCAAGCCCCGTTCTTTTTCTTTAAAGGGAAATGCCACCCACACACGACTAATAGCTCGCATCTTTCTCACTGCCTCCCCAGGACCTGGCTGCTGCACACATTGGTGCAACTGACCTTCATACCAAGCGTAGGAGGCAAGCACTCTGGTTGTGTTCCTCTTGGGGGTGAAGAGACTGAGAGGCTTAGAGAGTAAGTACCCCAAAGACGCTCACTATGATCCAGGACTCGAGTCCCTCAAAGCCAGTTCTGCAGACAACACTCTTGTTTCTCTCTCTTTTGTCTCATATATATTTTTTAACCCATTGATTTTGAGAGAGAGAGAGAGAGACATCAATTGGTTGCCCACCACACGTGCCCTGGCCGGGGCCAGGGAACGAACCTGGAACGTAGGTACATGTCCTTGACCAGCAGCTGAACCTGCAACCCCTTGGTCCACAGGCAGACGCTCTACCACTGAGCCACACCAGCCAGGGCTTGTCTCCTGGTTGAGGCTTTCACTGCTCATGGCGGATAAATATTCTCATTGGCCTTTAACCAGGCACACGCTCTTTTTAGACAGGATGGAAAGGCCCGTCAGCTTCCATCAGTAATGCTTCTTCCATGCGCCTAGCTGTCTGACCCTGACTAGGCAACTTAACCGGTCTGAATGTCAGTTTTTGTATCTATAAAGGGGGAATCTGCTAGCTTACTATTGGCACAGAATGTGAACTTAAGAAATAAGACTCATTTAAATAATATTTACTAACCCTGTGTCAGTGGCTGGCGTGAGGCTGGGTGCTGAGGCTCCAGCAATGACAATGACATCGTCCCTACACAGCACCCAGGCCGCCCAACAGGTAAGCATGCAAACAGCCCAGCGCAGGTGGCCGTGCTCGGTTCTTTGATGGTAGCCACATATTGAAGTCTGTACGATTCTGACCAGCCTCTGAAGCACTAACAGGCAAAATACTTTTAGACTTTTAGAGACAGTTCATCACATACACTCCCTTCTACGATGAAGCAAAACAAAAACCTTGTAGACAGCCACAGGGCTTCTGCGGGGCAGTCGAAGGTATAAAATGTGGAGACAGGAATCAAGCATACGTTTGCACTATACCAACAATGACCAAAGCTTATCACGTCAACAAAGTACTCCTCCTGTCGATCAATACCCTTTGTTATAAATATGGGCCTGCGTGTCTGTGCACCCATCAGCAAAACTGAAATGTGGGGAGGCTCACTTGAGCCTTGAATGATGGCCAGCCAGTAAGAAACAAATATTTTTCAGTCTCAGCAAGACTGTGCTCTTCAGAATACCCCCAGACCCTCCCCGCCTTCAAGTCTCCACGACTCTACTTAAAACCCAGTTCCTCCCCTGGGCACGGCTGACATTCTGGGCCAGCTGATTCTTCATGGTGGGGCTGTCCTGTGCATTGTAGAATGTTTAGAAGCATCCATGGCCTGTATCCACTAGACACCAGGAAGCACACCCTCCCCCACTTATGACAGCCTACAGTCTCTAAACACTGCCAATGCCCAGGGGATGGGGGGGTGCCAAAATCAGAGTTGAGAACCACTGGTCTAAGATTAAAGGCATCTCTACATTTTGAAGGAGTTAAGATCAACATAGGATCTAGCCCAGGCTGACTGGATCCCTTCTCAGATACCTTTTCTTCAAGTCAGGGATTAGGAAGGAGTTATCAAATATTTCATTCATTCATTGATTCATTCACTCACTTGCCTACCCACTTCCTCGGGTAGCATCTATTAATGACTGACACTTCGATTGGTTGCTCCTACACATGCCCTGACCAGGGCCAGGGAAGGAACCTGCAACCCAGGTACATGCCCTTGACCAGGAATCAAACCTACAACCCCTTGATCAGAACTGAGTAGTGGCAGTACTCAGGCATGGCCTGGTACAAAACCATTAAGCATTTTAGTGATGCCCAAGCAAATACCACCCAGGATGTGATCTGAACTACCAAAGCTGAACAGAACAGGTGAGTTCTAACCTTGACCCTCCCACTATTGCTTGATTCAATTGCTTCTCCTGGCACTCAGTTTCATCGCCTATGAAATGGACTTGATGTGTTTCCTAAATATCAGTCCTTTCGGCACCATCTTCATATTTTGGCTATACTCATCATCTGTGCACTCATTTACCTCCCATATTTTTTTTCTTAAATCAACTCTTTATTTCCTCACTCTCACAAGGAAATGGTTTATCATTATTATATAGACGAGAGGCCTGGTGCATGAAATTTGTGCACGGGGACAGAGGGTGAGTCCCTCAGCCCAGCCTGCACCCTCTCCAATCTGGGACCTCTCTCACAATCCAGGACTGCTGGCTCCCAACCGCTTGCCTGCCTGCCTGCCTGATTGCCCCTAACCGCTTCTGCCTGCCAGCCTGATCACCCCCTAACCACTCCCCTGCCAGCCTGATTGACGCCTAACTGCTCCCCTGCCAACCCGATTGCCCCTAACTGCCCTCCCCTGCTGGCCCAGTCACCCCTAACTGTCCTCCCCTGCCGGCCATCTTGTGGCAGCCATCTTGTGTCTAAATGGGGGCGGTCACATGGGACGGTCATCTTGTGTGTTGGAGTGATGGTCAATTTGCATATTACCTCTTTATTATATAGGATAAATCCAGTGCTAGATCCATAAATAAAGATAACCTTACAAAAGAAATACAGTGAAAGCAAAACAAAGCTCTTCGTTGTAGCTATACACTTGTCGGGGGGAGGGTCTAAGCCTGGTGCTCGCTCTCTCCACATTACAGAGTGGAGAACAGAATTGGTTGGCAGGTGTTCAGGACACACAGGACCAGTGAGAACTGAAAGAGGCTGATTCGGAGCCAATTACTTTCATGTTCTTGGATGATCTTGAATCACCCACACTTTCCAGGGGCAAGCTCGCAGAACCACAGAACCAGTCTGCCAGTCGAGGTCTCCATGCCTTGTTTCATTGGCCTCGCTGTGTGGCCCCATGTAAATGAGGTAACCATTCTGAGCCTCAGTTTTCTCATCTATAGAATGGAAACACCAAAGCTGACTCTCCAAATTGTTGTGAGCAGTTAATAACATAGGTGACCTTGCTCTGATTTCCAAGTTTCTTCTTCAGATGGAACATTCTAGAAAAATAAACAAGTTCCTTGATAGTCTTTGTAGATGGACTTTTGAGAACCCTTAGAAGGTGGTACAGCAAAACAAAACAAAATAAACAAGTCTATGGAATTGCTCCAGACTGACTGTGTCTACCCTAGATTCCATACGTTGGCGCCTAACCCCCATGTGAGGATATT
The DNA here is from genome assembly GCF_963455305.1 of Plecotus auritus. NCBI lineage: Eukaryota > Metazoa > Chordata > Mammalia > Chiroptera > Vespertilionidae > Plecotus > Plecotus auritus. The sequence goes on from NC_137779.1 coordinate 9,765,643, forward strand.
TGGAGCTGGGGCGTTTGGGGAGGTGAGTGGGTCATGAGGACGGTGCCCTCAGGAATGGAATTAGTGCACTTATCAAGGAAACCACACAGAGCGCCCCGCCCTCCCATCACATCCTGTGAGGACACGGCAAGAAGACATCCAGCTATAAACCAGGAAGCAGGCCCTCTCCAGACATGGACTCTACCAGCTCCCTGTCTGGGACTTCCCAGCCTCTAGAACATGCGAAGTCAATGTCTACTATTTATAAGTCACCCAGGCTTTGGTATTCTGTGAAAACAACTGGAATGGACTTAAACAGGAGTTCATCACCTTTAAGTCAGACTGATTCAGCCAATCCCGTAGGTCCTCTGAGCCTCAATTTCCTTGAATATAAAGGGAATCAGGCTGGCTGGGACCCAAGAGATCACAGTTCAATTCCCGGTCAGGGCACATGCCGGAACCATGGACTCGATCCCCCGAGGGGGGGCGTGCAGGAGGCAACTGATCGATGTTTTTCTCTCATCGATGTTTCTATCTCTCTATCCCTCTCCCTTCCTCTCTCTCTTAAAAAAAATCAATTAAAAAACATATTTAAAAAGTAAGTGGGAATCACAAAGGCTCCCCATGCTGTTTTATGAAAATCGTGTGGGATAGTGGGAACTCTTCAGAAAGTGTCGGGTGAGGGGACGCATGTTGGGCCTGAGTTTAGAGCCGCTGAGAACTAACGGCACCTCCGCACGCGTTCTCTGCCGTAGCCAGGCGGGTCAGCGACAACAAGAGATGGGCCACGTCAGGGGCTGTGGAGGGCGGCAGCCACGGGGAGTACACTGGAAGGAGGCGTACCTACTTGGAAGTGGGGTAAAAAGTGGTGCAAGGAAACCAGAGGGACAAGGTTGGGGGCTGGGGGCGAAGAAATGGAAGAAGGCGTCAGGAGTGAGGAAGAGGTGGCTTCGCAAACTTGCCCTCTGGCATCAGGATCCTTGGCGAGCTCTGCGCTTTTGAGGTTCAAGTTTGTTTATTCTTGGCAAAACGCAACCGCCTGTTTCTAAGAGAAAAGTCTTTAAAAGGCTTATAAAATCGACTCAAAAGGCTTTCTGGACATCAAATAGCTCATAAAAAGGAACATTTCTGATGAGTTAAGTGTAAATGAATCAGAAACATACGGATCCCATTTTGCCTAATCTGCCCGTGGATTTAGAAACTCGGGGGACAATGGCTCAAAGCCACATTCTTCCAGGGCTCTGTGGATCCCGAACCTTCGAAAGCCCTGGAATCCCGTACGGGTTCAGTCCTGTCCCCTGAGCTTGGGTCTCGAGCCCCTCCGGAGGGTTCATGCTGAGTGATGAGGGGACGAAGGGGGGAACCACAGCGTGTTCACTGCGTGCCGGGACCTTGAGCTTCACAGCTGCCACCCGCTGAGACCCTCTAGGACGGGGACGCACTGCATGTCACAGAGAGACAAGAGAGTACAGAGGATGGAGACTCCAAGGACATAGGGTGCCATCCCAGCTCCCCCGAGGACCGCTGTCAACCTGGCCAGGTTAAAGTAATACCCCCAGGCCTCCACTTCCCCATCTGTAGAAGGGAGCCTCCAGGTAGACTTGTGGCAAGGGTTACATTTTTAAAAATATATATTTCATTGATTTTTTACAGAGAGGAAGGGAGAAGGATAGAGAGTTAGAAACATCGATGAGACAGAAACATCGATCAGCTGCCTCCTGCACACCTCCCACCGGGGATGTGCCCGCAACCAAGGTACATGCCCTTGACTGGAATCGAACCCGGGACCCTTCAGTCCACAGGCTGACGCTCTATCCACTGAGCCAAACCGGTTAGGGCAAGGGTTACATTTTTAAATGCTAGGCACATTGTAAGTTCTCAGTCAAGACTGGACATTATTATGGCACACAAACCTGAGGACGGGCACCACTCTGGTCCTAATTTTATTATTATTATTATTATTATTATTGTTGTTGTTATTTTTGTTAATCCTCACCCAAGGATATTTTTCCATTGATTTTTAGAAAGAGTAGAAGGAGGGGCGGGGAGGGAATAGAGAGAGAAAGAGAAAGAAGCATTGATGTGAGAGGGACACATCAATTAGTTGCCTCCTGCACATGCCCCAGCTGGGGCCAGGAATCAAACCAGCAAGCCAGCCCTAGCTGGTTTGGCTCAGTGGATAGAGCATCGGCCTGCAGACTAAAGGGTCCCAGGTTTGATTCTGGTCAAGGACACATTCCCAGGTTGTGGGCTCAATCCCCAGTAGGGGGTGTGCAGGAGGCAGCTGATCAATGGTTCTCTCTCATCATTAATGTTTCTCTCTCTCTCTCTCTCTCCCTCTCCCTTCCTCTCTGAAATCAATAAAAATATATATTTAAAAAACAAAACAAAACATCTGCAGCCCAGGTACCTGCCCTTGACCAGGAATCAAACCCTTTGGTGGCGCGGGCTGATGCTCTAACCACTATACCACACCAGCCAGGGCACAGGTCCTCACTTTAAAGTCAAAGAAATGGAGTCCAAGAAATGACTCAGAGACTCAGCCCAGTCCCACATCCAGGGGAATAAGACCCACGATGTTGACGAAGAGCCTCGTGCCTCCACTCCTTTCCCGAGGACTACCTCCAGGGCCTGGAACAATGTCCCAGGCAGTGGGGTGCGGGGAGCCTTCCGCCCGGCCAGGCGCTGCAGGGGCTAAGACGGGCCTCTCTCCAGGACTCCCAAGGACTCCCCGTGCCGAGGCGCGCTGGCTCCGCACCCTCCATCAGAGGTGCTGAGAGATCCCCGACTCCAAAGGCTCGTGTTCTTGGGGAGACGGGTTAAGGAATCACAGGGAAAGCGCCGGAGAAGAAAGGAGGAGGGGCATTTGGAGTCACGCTACATTTTCTATTCAGTTTTGCTGACTGATGCTGGATAACACGGCTGCAAAAATCCATGAAGCAAAATCTAAAGCAGGAAAAAACGAATCGAAGTTGTATGTGAATTGGCCAGGTGGGTAATAATACTTGGCGTGTTGCGCATGTTTTTACACATGGTTTTATCAAAGGGGATAATTACAGCATGTGGAAAATAGGACATATTGTTTCCATATGAGAGATAAAGAGAGTGTTATAAGTGATTAAAGGGACTTAAGGGTGTGGAATGTTCTTGTAATGAGAACAGCTCATGTCCTAGAATCGGAGTGCTTTTTTGAGCAAGAATCGCAGTAGCCTTTCTGGTATTCTATAGACGGAAGGCTTCCAAACTTCTTTGCAAGTTGGGCCAAACTCGAGAAGTTTGGTAGAGTGGCCTGAGCGACCTTCCCTCATTTCCTGACTCTGTTTTATCCACCAACGACCTGGGCAGGTTTCTGCCTCTGGATCCTTCACCAGCGGACCCCACAGCAAACAGCTGATGCGGTCAGGAAGCCCGGAGACCAAGGACAAGATAAACAACCCAATAAAAACTGCACAAGGCACTGGGAGAGACTTTCCTCCGAAGATCTGCAGACAGCCAGCACGCACATGGAAAGACACTCAGCATCATTAGTCATTGGAGAGACGCACATTGAAACCACAGTGAGATGCCACTTCACGCCCACTAGGATGGTGATAACCGAGAAAAGGAAAGTTAATGTCTTGGCAAGGAGGTGGAGAATGTGAAACCCTTGCACATTGCTGGCAGGGATGTAAAATGGTACAGTGACTTTGGACAACCATCTGGTAGTTCCTCAAAAAGTTGAGCACAGAGTCACCGTCTGACCCAGCAATTCCACTCCTAGGTATGTGCCCAAAGATGTGAAAACAGGTGCTCAAACAGATACTGTAAACCAGTGTTCTTCACAGCAAAATTCACAATAGCCAGAAGTGAGAATAACCCATGTGTCCATCAACAGATGAGCGGATAAACAGCATGTGGTATATCCATACAATGAACTATCAGCCATAAAAAGGAACAGAGTACTGACACAGGTTATAAATAATATTATTTCTTTTCCTTTCCCACTCTCCTGGCCTGGTCTGGGAGGTTTCAAACGAGGTTAATGATGCACAAGAGGGAATAAGACAACCTCACCACAGGTAAGTTAGACAATGCAAATAAACTGAAGTATGTGAGGACATAACAGTCAGCCACAACCCCAACATCTAGGGAAAACTGACCAATGATATTTTGGTACACATCCTCTTAAACATTTTATTTCATCTCCTACCATATAAATATATAAATACACATTTACAAGAGTAGCATCATATAATACATCTATGAACTAGCTTCTTTATTTTATTTTATTGTGTACTCATTACTAATGCAGCATAAACATCTTCCTATGTCAGTCCACTTAGAGATACACAGTGTCTGGAATACAGTAGGTGCTCAAGAAATCTTTGTAGAAGGAAGGAATGAAGGAAATGAAGAAGGAAAAAGGGAGGGACAGAGGCAGAGAGGAAGACAAAAAAGAAAGGAAGGAAGGAGCAAGGGAGTGAGGGAGAGAGAGAGAACAGAAAAAGGAAATAATTTAAACAGCTGTTTAATCTCCTGGTGCATAAATACAGCTTAATTTCTGAACCAGTTCCTACTGTTAATGTTTACGTTGTTCCCAGTTTTTACTGCCGTCAACCAGGCTGTGGTGACCTCTCTGTCCTCACACCTCCGAGCACTGCTCCAATTACAGCCTCAGAATAAACTCCCAGAAGTGGAATTTCTGAGCCACACAGTTTGCACATTTTTAAGGAACTTGCCCTCCACAAAGGTTTATCCATTTGCCGTCGATCAGCAGTGTTTGAGAGTGCTTGGGTCTCCCTCTCTGCCATGAGTAAAATGTTTCTTAAAAAAAAAAAAAAAAAAAAAAAAAAAACATACAAAAGGGAACATAGGTAATACTTTCAACAATAAAGAATTATCTTAAAAAAAGAAACATACAACAGCCCTGGTTGGTGTTTCCCCATGGTTAGAGCGCTGGCCCATATACTGAAGGGTCCTGGGTTCGATTCCGGTCAAGGGCACGTACCTCTGTTGTAGGCTCGATCCCGGGCCCTGATCAGACCGTGCAAGAGGCAACCAATCAATGTGTCTCTCTCACATCGATGTTTCTTTCCTCCTCCCTTCCACTCTCTCTAAAAATCCATGGAAAATATCCGCAGGTGAGGATTAACAGAAAGAGAAAGACAGGAGACCAGGGGACAGGAGAAACTCCCATCCCTGGCCTGGGTGTTTCTGAAAGTCCTGCCCTAGATGACACGCTTCCTTCTCTCTGCAAAATTAAGAGGTGTCAAAAGATTCCAGCACTAACTGCCAGCCCGTCATAAGCCACTGGTTTTAATATTGCTTTGGCAGCACCAATAATGATTTTTTTTTTTTTGAAGCAGCGGACTTGGAAGCCAACTTCAGAACGTGGCCGTGAACTTGGCCATGAACCTGGCGATGAACCCAGCTATGAACCTGGCTTGAGTGATGATCAGTAACCACACTTCACCCATCCCTACCATCTCTGAACCAAGACCCCTTCCCATGTTTGTCTCTCCCTCTCCTGCAAGCGAAACCCCCAGGAGCCCAAAATACAATAGAAAATAAAAACCAAAAGAGGAGGCATGCCCCACCCACAGATATACCCCAGGGTTTGGCGATGCTAATAAAGAAGTGGGCCTGGTTGTTGGCGTCCTTTCAAATCTTACCACATAGGAGAAACACCGTCTTTGTCAGCTTATAGACGGAGGGCCGGAGGGGGGCGCTGCCTTTGGCCCTGGTCACACTGTGGCCAGCAGCGGAATTCAAACCAGAGTCAGGACTTCTGGCATCGGGTCCATACCCTATGAAAATACCTCCTCTCCTTAATAAACCTGTTTCCTTTCAACATGCCCCTTCTGCTTCGGCCCCAGGGAGTCGGGAAAGCAGAGAACCAAGGCATCATTCCGAGGGGAGTGCCACAGCTGGGCGAGAAAGCGGATTGCTGCCATTGCACCAGCCTGGCGAGCTGCTCAGAAACGGCACTCCTCCTTTGCCTTTGAGAATTATTTTTTTAAGTATGTTTTTATTGATTTCAGACGGGATGGGAGAGGGAGAGACAGAAACACCCGTGATGAGAGAGAGTCATTGATTAGCTGCCTCCTGCACATCCTACACTGGGGACCGAGCCTGCAACCCGGACCCGTGCCCTGACCAGGAATCGAACCATGCCCTCCTGGTTCATAGGTCGACCCTCAACCACTGAGCCACACCAGCCTGGCCCAAATTATTTTTAAGATCATTTCCCCACTCCTGCCACAGACCCAGGAGACAGGAGTGTGACCGGTGGGGCCCGGTCCACGCCGGCTCCGGGAGGGGTGTCCCGCTTCCCCTCCCGGCTCTGCTCTGAAATTCCAGCTTCTCGCGAGGCCGGCAGACCCCAGCCTGGGCGGAAAGCGAAGCTCCCAGAAGCGTCCCCGTGCCGTCAGGGAAAGGATGGGGCTTCTAAATCCTAAACCTTCTCCACAGGGTTCCCCAGGGGCTGGAGGGGTGTGGGGCTCAGAGGACGCGGTCCCAGGGCTGGGAAGTGCCTACAGCGAGGGCCCATGGCAACATCTAAACACGCAGAACACATGAGAGCGCCCTCCTCCTTCCCACATTAGAAGAAAAGGGAAAGAACAGCAAGCAAAGTGCTGCTTCCTCGGGTAGCGGCCCATTTCGTTGGTGATTTTTCCCGCTGTCCTCGCGTTTACCTAAAGTGTAGTATCCACCCCGGAAAGGCCAGGAGCAGAGCAGGCCCTGGGCCTTCGTTCAATGTCCCCGCAGCAAACGGTGCTGACAGGCGGGGCTGCCTCTTCGCGTCTCTAAGTGGCGAGAGCAGGATCGGAACCGGGAGTGTGGCTCCCGGCCACCCCTTCTTCGCCTCGGCGCTGCCTGCCCTCGGTGCCCGCTAAACTCACGCATCTTACACCAGATGCAGTGGGAAGAGCCGGATTCTAGCCCCGCCCACACTTCCAGCTGATGGGGCACTGCCCTCCTGGACCCCAGGTGCTCCATCCCTGTGGGGACACGGACAACACCAGGGCTCTGCGACCTCCTAGGACCCAGGGGGCGGGCGGGGGGCGGGGAAGAGGGGGGCACACGCCTCTGACTCCTGCGGCATGCAGGGCCACCCGACCTGGCCTGTTTCACTGCGTTATCTGTCTTGCTTGCTTGGAGGCAAAAGCTATGTTTGCAAACCACTAAGTGAGGCCATGTCCTGGAGCTTCTACAGCAAGAGAAGAGCAGAGGGAGAAGGAGGTGGTTTGGAGATGATGCCAAAAGGGAGGAGGCTGAGATCTGTTTCTGGGTCATCCGTGCGAGCCCCACGCCAAGTGAGCCTTCGCTTGGAGGAGCGGGAAGGTGGGAGCCTGGCTCAGCCGGCCGGTGGTGAAGATGGGGCCCAGGCGGCGGGTGGCCTCAGGACAGAGGGCGCGATGGTCCCACAGGCAGAGCCAACAGAGCAGAAACCAGACCTCGGTTTCCTGTCAGCTCTCCACGGCCTCGGCCCTCACCTAACCGGCCCTCCTTCCCCGCCCACCGTCCCCTTTTACAGATGACAAAACTGAGTCCCAGAGAAGACACGTGGCTTCCCAAGGTCACTCCTTCCACGTATCCACCCGACATATACTCACAGGGTGCGGGCCACGTTCTCAGAGGTCCCTGCCTGTTTAGAGGCCCTTGAGAATATTCCCAGAAGAAAGGTCAAAACAGGACCACAGGCGAGCCAGGGTGCCATTCAATGTCTGCCCCACCCACCCCAGAGCAGCAGAGCCATGTCATTGCGCCACTCGCGAGGTAATGAAAGGATTTATGAAAAAATACCAAGATGTGCGTGTTTGGCTCTCAACAAGGGATGTGGTCCAGGGATGGGCCGTAAATTCAAGTTGCCTGACCAGTGTCACCTCCTTTCACCGCTGTGGGGACATTTCCGTGTGCAGATGTGCAACCATTTGGGATAACCTCAAACATCTCCATTTGCAACCTTTCCTGAGCGTGAGGCTGAGAGGGAACGGCACCCAGAGCATGGATTCTCAGCCAAGCCTTCCTGGCCAAGAAGGAAGCAGAGAAGCGGCCAGGCTCCTGGCTCACAGACCCCAGGCTCCTGAGGAGACTCCTGGGTACCACGAGGCAGAGGCGATGCAGGATGCTGTGGAGGAAGAACGCTGTGCGGGTCAGCACAGAGGAGAGACCATAGCGAGCCAGAGAAAGAGGCGGCTCCCAGCCGGGAGGGCCGCCCAGCAGCCTCGGGGAAGCAGACGCTGCAACCGACACGGGCTGCAAGCTCCCGGCGCCCGGTGGCTGGATGCCCCGCCATCCGAAGCTGTGACAGGTCACGGAGCCCAGAGAGGAGGCCTTCGGGGAGACCGACCCTGGCGATTCTGCAGCGCCCCAAATCAGCGAGCATCCGGCCAAGAAGCGGGCTTCCTCCTGAAGAACCAAGACCCCTGTGCGCCCCAACGCACCCCACGTCCACTGAGTCAAAACATATTAGAGCACAGTTTGGCTCCGAGAGCCTCTTGTCTCAGCAAAGCCAACTAATTCAGATTTAACCTCCCTCTTAATAGGCCGCGCTGCCGAGCCTTCTAATTAATGCCACATGTTTCCGTCAGCTGTCATCCTGAATAAATGTTTACAAAGCTATTAACGTGCTGTATTTGTAAACCGGGACCGCTCGGCTTTGGGGAGTCATGTGGTATGCATTTTCTCCTCAAAGATGGAAAAGGCTTAGCAATAATAAATACATTGTTTTTCAGGGATGGGAGCAAGGCGTTGCCTGGAAAAAAGAATTTATTGCGAGCTTCCTGAGACAGCGTGGCTGTGTGTACGTGAGGACTCAGCGCTTTCCCCCTCCCCCTCCTCATTCAGAAGACTTGCCAGGGGCCAGCTTGGCCCAGGTGGGGGCTCAGATTGGGGGGGGGGGGCTCTAGAAGCAGAAAAAAAAGAAAAGAACAAAAAACAAACACTGGTTTGAGATCTGCAGTCCTGGGCTCTGGTCCCAGCCTCTTTGGTCTCCAGCTGTGGGACACTGAGCAAGTCACTTTCTTCTCAGACACTCGGTTTTTCCACCTGGAAAATGGGAAGCTGGGGTCTCCAAGAATTCTCCATCTTAGATCCAGGATTCCTGTCCGATTTCTCCTCAGCTCCAGCCTCAGCGGACACCTGGGATGGTCCGGCATACACGCCTCAAAGAGTCCTGGCACTAAAGATAAAGTCCTAACGGGTCAGCACGAGACCCAGACCCGCAGCATCTTCCCCGCCTGCTGCTCCAGCCCCCGGGGAGCGGCTCATTCCTGCTCCTGGGCTCCGGGCGCCCACGGCCCGAAAGGAGCTGCTCAGACGCCTCCAAGCCTCTGCCGCGCGGGTCTCTACCAGGGGACCCCCTTCAGCTCAATCTCTTTGTCGATGCTGTTGGTCCCCACACCAGGGTACCTTTCCCCCTGACTTTTTAGAGAGAGTGGAAGAGAGGGAGGTGGGGGAGAGAGAGAAACAGTGATGTGAAAGAGACACATCCGTCGGTTGCCTCCCACACACGCCCTTGACTGGGCGGGGGATCAGACCTGCAACCCAGGTATGTGCCCTTGACCAGAAATCGAACCCACGACCCTTCAGTGTGCAAACTGACGCTCCAACCACTGAGCACACCGGCCAGGGCTCCGTTCCCTTTGTGCCTGGCCTGTTTCCATACATTGTCCATGTCCATACTTAGCTCTTAGCTATGCTCTCCCTTAGGAGCCCTTCTGAAGCTACCAGGCCTGGATCGGACCCGCACAGCGCACCTACAGCACCCGCACATCTCCTGTCGTGGACAGAGTGGCAAGTGCTCATTTCTGGGTCCACGTGCTAAGGCGCAAACCCCAGACGAGCAGGGAGGATGTCTATCTTATTCGATGCTGCATCGCCAGCGCCTCCCATTGGAGAACACTTTCCGTCAGTTTGCTGAATGGATGGCACGTGAAAGGTGACAGGGGCCACTTCCCCGCAGAGATGGGAGGCAGGGATCTCTCAGACACTTTCAGCCCCAGGGATTTGGTCCATATGCGTACCATCTGGCAGCGTTCTTTCCATTTCTCTCAGTATTAAGAGGAATGGGCTCAGAGAGGGTAGGTAACTTTCCCAATATTGCACAGCTAGTATGGGACAGACGCTGGGATTTGAGTCCATGACCTTTAGCCCCTAACAGCCCCAACATTTAACTACCATGATATTCAATCCCTGCCGCTCCTGGCACCGTCCACACCCACCCACCCACCCACTGGAGTCATCACACTGGCTGATATGAATGGATTTAGCTCTACTTCGTTCTTTTCCACGAGTTCGTCATGCAGGTTACCTAGGATGTGCTAGGCATGACTCCTGGCATAAGTGACAGAAAGGCAACTCAACTGATATTAATCAAAAAAAGAAAAATGGAGCCCTAGCCAGTTTGGCTCAGTGGATAGAGCATCAGCCTGCGGACTAACGGGTCCCAGGTTCGATTCCAGTCAAGGGTACATGCCCGGGTTGCGGGCTCGATCCCCAGTGGGGAGGCATGCAGGAGGCAGCCGATCAATGATTCTTTGTCATCACTGATGTTTCTCTCTCTCCCTCTGCCTTTCTCTCTGAAATGAATAAAAATACATTTTAAAAGGAAAACGGAGGGATAGTAATTCTCCTGTCAAACCACAGAAAGGGCAGGTGAGAAACTAGCCTTAGGGACACCATGAATCCAGGACTCAGACCTGGCAGACCTCGGACCAAGTGGATGACCAGCAAAGAAACATGCTCCCCCATCAGCTCCACTGGGGGGAAAAAAAATCTTAGCTGCAATTTGATTGGCACATGCCTGGACCAATCACTGCAGCCAAGAGTGGAATACTGTGATTGGCTGTTCCTGCCAGGTGAGGCAGGACAAGTTCCAAAAGGAAGCGCACAAGGATGTTTCTAGACAAGGGTGTGCTGAGTGGAGCCAGACACTAGTTATTCAGGACATAGGTCCTGGGCTCAGGCGGGGATGCAGCCCCTTGTTCTGGAGTTCATCGTTTGATGGAGAAGACAGACAAGTCGACACAGGACTGAAGGCCAGTGTGTAACTGCTCCCTCAGATGGAAGCAGAGAACAAATCTGTTTCCAAGTCAACTTTGCCGTGGTGTCCAGGGGAAGGGGCGGGGAAAAGCAAGGGTGGACGTCCACGGAGCAATGAAAGACAGCATTTGCTCCCCAACTGTAACGACTGTGCCTGAGACAGTGCGTGGCACATAATAGGTGCCCAACAAATATTAGCTGAAGGAATGTTATGAGTGACAGCATTGTGTCGCCACTAAGCAAGCAGAATCCCTGCTTTATTACGGGGCTGGAGAGTCCGAGCAGCATAGATTCAAATCCCCGTGTCAGCACCTACAGGTCACGCACATCGGGCAAGCCCCTTTATCCACCACAGCCTGTTTCAGCCTGTACCGATGGGAAGTGACATTCCTACCTCCCGCTGCTGGGAATGGAATTAAATATCGGCCGCAAAGCAGCTGGATGGAGCTGGGACGTCATGGCTGCCGCGCCGCGGCAGAAGCTAGAGGACACCTTTTATAAAAATGTCCCCCTCCCTTCCCATGGGGGTATCTAGCTTGGATCTTCGTTAAATAGCAGTTTACTTACTTCCTTTGTCGGCAAGAAAACAAAAATCAAGACAAAGACTTTTGTAAGAGTAAGTGGCTGTGGCAAGAAAAGACGATTTTCCTGCGGAATCTCCACGGTGAATTGCAAACGGTTTTCACTGGTCTCCTTCCAAGCAGCAGACAGTCTCGTGGCCGCCCTCGCCCTCGTAAGAGCCGTCCCTGCGAGGGGCGGCCTGGGGCTCGGCATCCGGCTGAGAGAGCAGCGCTTCTAAAACTGCCATCGGACACCGACCCAAAGAACACAGGGGGTCCCCGACACTGGGCTCTGAGCACTACACCGCGCGGGGCTAGGATCCTGGAGTTTTCACCGATTTTGGCAACCACCTGAGGAAAACACGGCAACAGCCAGGCCGAAAGAATGAACTATTGAGGCTTCTGGAAATCCACATTAAAAATTTTTGTCCCTGTTTTTTTTATTATTATTATTAAGAATGATCCTTTCTCTCCTGCCTTCCCCACACCCTTTGGTTCCTCCAGTTCTCCATCCCTCCCTCTTCCATGACAACAGAAGGAAAATATTTATCCCCACACGTGAGTATTAGCCACACAGAACTCATCACCAAACAGACAGAAACCCACTGCCCTCCACTCCACTTTGGATAACATGCCTCTCTCATGCCTTCGGGTTGCTCTAAGACAGGGGTGGGGAACGTCCGGCCCGCGGGCCGTAGAAGGCCCGAGAAATCATTTGGTCCGGCCCTGCCAAGGCCCTAGGGGTGAGTTAATGAAATGTCTGACCAAATACAGCAGGCTAGTTTTTAAGCTGATAACTTTGTATGGCCCGCGAATGATGTTATAAATATCCAAGTGGCCCTTGGCAGAACTAAGGTTCCCCACCCCTGACCTAGGACATGCTCCTGGTGGCCCCCGTTTCAGGATTCCTGGGCCAGCGGCCTGGCGAGGCCAGGGGTTCTTTCGGCTGCAGGAAGGAGACCCCACGCTTCATGCCCAGCTTTTCAATGACGAGGTGCCTCTCGTTTGTGGGGGGTGGTGGGGCCACAGCCTAATGTACTTTGCTCCAGGAACCTGGGCTGATCTGGCCGATGAGTCAGCATTTAACCCACGTCTGCACCGGGGCCCGCGTCAGCGACGGGTGATGCCCAGCAGGTTTGACGTTCTGCTGTCACTGCCCTGAGAGCCTAAGGAACGTCGGAGTGAGAGGCGGAGCGTTTCACCTTGCACATGTCACATCCCGCTGAGGCCTGGGCCACACATGACGGGCCGCCCTGCCCACCACAGAGCACTCACTGTGCTCAACATTGTTTTAGCTGCCCCAGTCCATTTTTGCCTTAACTTAAGTAGTTACGTACGCATTTCTCTACGTGATAGAACAAGCGTGCAGCTACCTCAACTGGCCTACTTTTGTGTTGTTATTCCTTAGCAGGGGGGTAAGTTATTTATGGGGGAAAAGTGAGTCCATTTAAAGAAAAATAAGAGGTGAATGAACTGCAGATGCTCCTCAGATGTGACAAAAGAATCAAAGGGAGGAAAGCAAATGATGAACTCAGATTCTGCCGACTTCAAGAACTGCCGACTTCAAGAACCATACCACCAACTAACTCCTGAGCCCCAAATAGTACCCTGGCCTCTAGCCATGTGTCTGGAGTTCTTGCACCACCGCTTCTCAGGAGTTACTCTACGTCACTGTATGCCCTTGGACAACTCCCACCGTTCCTTAAGCCTCAGTTTGTTCATCTGTAAGATGGGCCAGCTCAGTGGTCGGCAAACTCATTAGTCAACAGAGCCAAATATCAACAGCACAACGATTGAAATTTCTTTTGAGAGCCAAATTTTTTAAACTTAAACTTCTTCTAACGCCACTTCTTCAAAGTAGACTCACCCAGGCCATGGTATTTTGTGGAAGAGCCACACTCAAGGGGCCAAAGAGCCGCATGTGGCTCGCGAGCCGCAGTTTGCCGACCATGGGGCCAGTTCTTTCACCCCAGGAAGCTGGGATTCTCCTGCCTTGAACCAATGCTGGTTCTCTCACAGGCTACATCTGAGCCCCTAGAGGAGGTGGTAAAGCATGTCTGTGCCCAGACTCCAGCCTTGGTGCTGAGTCGGCAGGTCAAGAGGAGAACTTGGGGCTATTTGTCACCAGCCTCTTCAGTAACTTTGATCAGCAGTCAGTTTTGAGAACCGCCAGATTGAAAATCACTCATTAGTCATTCAACAAACACTCGCCAAGGAGCCCCTCTGGGTCTTACAAAATTCAGAGTAACAGAAACACAAGATCGCTGGTCCTTGGGGATCCTGCCATTTCTGGTTGCAGAAGAAGTTGAACTTGACATAACATCAACATCCTGTGTGCTACCTACTATTCAAAGAGCTGTATGTGCTGTGACACCCTGGAGTTTCAAATCAATGGCCACAGCATAAAGCCAATCCCCTGCGCCCATGGGACTGTGCCTTCCCCCGTCAACCAACAGAGTCCGTCTGCTCCCCTTGAAACTGGCAGAAGTTCGTGGCTTCCTTGATGAGCAGAAAACAACAGAAGTGACCCTCTATGACCTCCTGGTGAGGTCATAAAAGGCAATGAAATATTTCTGCCCCTGCTTTCGTTCTCCTGAGAGGCTCAGCTTTGGAATCCAGCCACCATCTTGTAAGGAAGCCAAGTAGCCACGTGGAGGTGACACATGGAGGTGTCCTGGCCGTCTGACCCAACTCAGACCTCACCAACCACCAGACACCGGAGTGGGTGAGCCCTCCAGCTGGGTGACGGCTCCAGCTGTCCCCAAGTGGAGCATCGAGGTTGTCCCCCTTGAGCCCCACCCAAGCTGAGGGTTCATGAGCAAAATCAATGTAACTTGCTGTGTAACAATGGAGATTCAGGTGGATTGTCACACAGCAACAGAGAACCGTCACGTGAGCCCAGGGATGCTCCACAGCCCTACGGGAATGTATGAGCGCCCCCCACCCCCGCCCCACACAGATGAGGAAATCCAGGCTTGGTGAGGCGAATGCTCTGTCCCATATCACCCAGATAGCAAGCACTCGGGCCAGAATTTGACCAAAGTCTGCCCAACCTCCGAATCTGTTTTATTGTTGTTGTTGTTGTTGTTGTTGTTGTTGCTGCTGCTGTTGACGAGATGGTCAACTGGTCAACCTTGAGGGCGCAGAGTCTGAGCTGGGGAAGAATGGGGGGAAGCAGGGAAAGAGACAGCTCAAGGATTGAGCTTAGGGAATGAGCAGGGGGAGCCAGAAGCAACAAGCAGACTTGCTGTCAGCATTAAGATCAGACAAAGCCAACTCGTTACCTGGTCAGCCAAGGGCGCCCCCACTAGGCAGATGCCAGAGGGGAGCCCACTGCTCAGCACCCCGCACCCAGGCAGAGGACCTGAGGGCTCTCTTCCCCTTCCCATCTCTTCCTTTACCAGGGAAGGGGCCTTATCTTTGACCTCCTGGTCCCTCCACCCTCCTCCGAGCCTAGCTTTTCTCCTTCCACCACCAAGAGCCTGGTTCCCCGAGATGAGATGCTGCGGAAGCTGATGCTAGAGCAGAACATCTTCCCAAGGTACGTCCTTTCTCCCTCCCTCCTACCTGAGAGATGAGGCCCTTCAGCAGGTGAAGGGACTGAGGAAAGATGGCTTCCTGGTTTTCCATTTTCCCAGTGGCCCCGCCTCACCCCAGGGAGATGTTCTGGAAAGATGATCACGACTTAGGAAATGCCAGGCACCGAGTGCAGGGCTTGGCATACACGATTCCATCTGCTGCACTTCAAAGCGGGCCGTGGGGGAGATGACATGAGCTACGGCAATGGTGCCAGACGCAAGCGAGCTCTACTGACCGCCTGCTGCTCAGCCATAAAACTCACTCACTGATGATCACTTAGCACCGCCTCCCTGTAAGAGAATGCCACCTCCTCCTAGGTCCTATGGCATCTCCCCTTCAAGATGGGTGAGCCAAGGCACTGACAGCCTTTGTCTAAGGCCACACAACTTAGAAATGGCAGGCAGCGCCAAGACCCAAACCCAGGACTCCATAACTCCATGCTCATGAGCAGTATGGCTCCTTCACCATGGCCACATGCCCCTCGGCGTCCCAGCCCTGTCCTGCCGTCCCTCCCATCTCCTCGCCTCCTGTAGTCCTCCTTTGCCCTACGACCCACGAGAGCCCCGGCATGACGCAGAGCCCTTTGGACTTCTTCGACCAACAGCCGCGTAATACTATTACTGCTGATGGCTTTTCATTCCCGATGCCAAACCTGATTTGGAGTTCACAAGGCTGAGGGTTTCCATCCAGGCCCTGTGGACAGGCTCCGGGAGCCCTAAGTGACTGTAGCTTGCAGACAATCTAATTGTTATTGACATTTGTGTCTGATTGTTCATCAAGGAGGAGCTGTCTTGTAGGCCAAGTCATTCTATTACCCGGCCCCCTTTCAGCCTCCCCACTAACGACAAGACACGTACGCACCATCAGTGGCAGGCCATCGATCGCAATATCACTCTGCGTCTATCAGAGTCGCTTTTGTGGGCTTGGGCCTGGGGGCGGGTGGGAGAGGCAAGTGGGAAGGTGGAGGAGTGGCTGAAAATTCCTGTGCATTGAATCGGAAATGGAAGCATCTACACAGACAGAAAAGAATAGATTGCATTGTAAAAGGTATGTGTCTTCTAATACAAAGGTAAATAGATGATAGATAGATAGATAGATAGATACATACATACATACATACATACATACATACATACATACATAGATGATAGATACATAGATGATAGATAATCTGTATCTACATACCCCACCAGTTGGGAGGGTAATTATTAAGAGGCATGCCACTTATCAGTTAATTCCACTTGCTCCAAGCCCCATGTCCCAGGATAATGTCCAATTTTGTCTTGAATGACACTTTTGTCAGGTTAAGCAACCTTGACCATAATCAATCCAATAAGTAGCTGAGTCACCCTGCCCCTCCCCCACTATGGAGCAGAGCCCCTGGGTGTCATAAATCCTGCCTTCATTTTGTTCAGTTCTATTTTCTAGAATCTCCCACCGGCCAGCTTGCCTCTTTAGTGTTATCTTGAGAAAGCTGAAACCATCAGCCTCCGCCAAGTGTTGGCTGCATCTGACTTCACGTGCTCTGACAATTTCTCTTTAATTCCAACAATGTGTGAAGCCCTCCCAACATCAGTCAGACGGAGTGGTGAAAGTTTGCACTGAACCATCTGCGCTTTCTTGGACCCTAAACAACGGCACTGTCTTTGGGAATGGCTGGCACAGTGATGGGTCACTGTGGGAATGCAATGATGACCCTGACCTTCTCAGCAACAGGGTTGGGCTAACTCACAGAGCCCAGTGCTCTTCTTTGTTTAAAAAGAAAAAAAGTCCAGTCTGTGTGGCTCAGTGGTTGAGCGTTGACCTATGAAGCAGGAGGTCACGGTTGGATTCCCGGTCAGGGCACATGCCCGGGTTGTGGGCTCGGTCCCCAATGGGGGGTGTGCAGGAGGCAGCCGATCAGTGGTTCTCTCTCATCATTGATGTTTCTGTCTTTCCCTCTCCCTTCCTCTCTGAAATCAATAAAAATAATTTTTAATTAAAAAAAAATGGGCACAGTAAAGCAACAATGAGTTCTACACACTAGCAGAATGACAAAAATGAAAGAGATTGATGGTACTAAGTGTTGGGATGACTGAAACCCTTATACCTCACTGATGGATATGTGTCCCCCAAAATGTGTGTTCCTCAAAATTTATTAAAGTCAACTTCCGGCAACTCAGAATGTGGCTGTGTTCAGAGACGCGTTCTTTAATGAGGCGAAATGAGGTCATTGGAGGTGGCCCTGACCCACTAGGGCCAGTATCTGTATGAGAAGGAGATTAGGACACAGACATGTGTGGAGGGAAGAACATGTAAAGCCACAGGGAGAAGACGGCATCTACAAGACACGGAGAGAGGTCGCAGGAGACACCACCCCTGCCAACAACTTGTTCTTGGACTGCTAGCCTCCAGAACTGTGAAATAACTTTGTTGTTTAAGACAGACCACCCACCCCATCTTCGTCCTCTGCTATGGCAGCCCTAGCACATGAGTATACTGGGAATGCAAGATGGTATAGTCACTTTGGAAAAGAGTGTGCCATTTACTATAAGTTAACCTCATACTGACAATGTGACACAGAAATCTGATTCCCGGCTATTTACCAAGAGAAATTAAAACATGTTCACACAAAGACCTAAAAATGAGTATTTATAATTGTTTACAATAGCCCAAACTATTGAAACAACCCAAATGTCTATCCAATGAGGAAATAATAAGCAAACTGTGGCATGTCCATACCGTGGAACACTACACAGCCATGAAAAGGAACACGTGACTCGCACATGCGAGAACGTGGATGACTCTCAAAAGCATTCCTTCTACTCAGTGATAGGAGCCAGACACCAAGACTCACATGATTTCCACTAGGTGACAGCCTGGGAAAGTTCCATCTAAGGGAACAGAAAGCGGATCCGAGGTTCCTAGGGGCTGAGGTGGGAGAAGGAACTGATTACGAACAGGCACGGGAACATCCTGGGTGAGGAAAGTGCCATTTCTCCGTTACAGGGATGGATCCATCTGATTCATCAAACTGCATCTTAACAGGGGCAAATTTTACCGTATATTCATTACATTTCCACAAGCAACGTTAAGAAATAATAATGATGAGCTATCCTTTGTTTAAGGGATACAGGTTTTTTAAATGAATGACATCCAATGTCAGTGAAGGTGCAGGAAACAATGGCTTCCACGCACTCCTGTGGTGTTTAAATTAGGAATGTCTTTCAGGCAAGCAAACTGTAAATTCTCTATCAAAGCGTAAAACATACATCATTTTTTTGTCCCAGCATTTTCACTTCTAGAAATCCATCCTGCCAAACGATGTGCGTACTTACTAATCTGTCCATAGCAGTGCTGTTTATCATGGCGGCCAAAAATAAGCAGCAGCCGTGGGAGACATCCATCACAGAAACAGGCGCTCAAAGATGGATGCCCAGCTGCTGACGTCATACCTTTTGCAGGGAGAAGAGGAGGCAGGGGTGGGACTGAGGGGGACCTCTGCACAGGTCTCTCAGTCTTCTGTAGCGTTTAAATCTTTAGAATGAGCCCTAACCTGTTTGGCTCAGTGGATAGAGCGTCGGCCTGCGGACCGAAGGGTGCCAGGTTCGATTCCGGTCAAGGGCATGTACCTTGGTTGCGAGCACATCCCCAGTAGGAGGTGTGCGGGAGGCAGCTGATCGATGTTTCTAACTATCCCTCTCCCTTCCTCTCTGTAAAAAATCAATAAAATATATATATTTTTAAAAAGTATAAATAAATCTTTAGAATGAATTCCTACATTGTGCAAGTGCTTTACCCCAGAACTCCCATTTTCATAAATAACAACATGCTTCTCACTCCACCATCCTCTTGAAGTCTCTCCTCCTTTGACATATGTACTTAGTGCTCTGAGCAAATTAATTTGCCGAGATGGGCCCAGGCTCTTCATTTATTTAAGCAGACTGGAGGCAAAGACATTCTTCTTTAAAAAAGTGAGGTTCCACCAGTGCATGATGCTTCTAAAATAATGACCACAATTTTGAGGGTCATACAAGTAAAAGACATTGGCTGACTTCACGCAGGTGCAACGACCAAGGGTTTCAGAGGCTTCGTGAAGGTTGGCCCAATGACAGGAGCAAAACGGGGATGAGAGGAGGATGGAGACACCGTGGACCATGAGCATCGTGGAGGAGGGAGTGGAAGCGCCCAGGCAAGGAGCAGATGGATGGAGGTTAGATCCAAGTCTCCCTGACCTTACAGGGTAAATATGAAACAAATCAGCTTCAATTAGAGTGGAAAACACTGAGTTCCTCTGGAACAAGGCTACGATCGGGGACTTTGGCTTTGCAAACACCTGCTGTGCTTGCAACACTTGGCCTCCGAGGCCCCCAGGAGCCCTGGAGTTGAGCAATGAGATAGTCCCTTTGTTCTTGAACTCATCAACCTGGTGAATTGAAAAGGAGAAAAGAAAGCAGTCATCTTTCCCGGGGCCATTTCTTCTCCCCACGAGAGAACTGTATGCCCCTTGGGAGTCCCTGTTTTCCAGGTGAAGCTGGGAAGAATGATGATCTCATTGAATTGGTTCTTCACAGGTTTGAAATTCGAAGTGGAAAATCCAAGGATGAGGGAAACACCGACTCACCAGGAAAGTCCCTCACAAAGAAACACTGGGCATCTCAATGTTTGTCCAACCCTGTAACTATGTTCCCACTTCACGTGGGGCTTGGAGGGAGACGGACCATTAAATGGGGCAGCAAAGTTTCCCTTGACGGGCAGAGAGTGAACATTTTAGGCTTTGTGGGCCCTGTGGCCTCTGTCCAAACTACTCAACTCCACCGTTGTTATGCAAAAGCAGTCATTAATAAATGGTGTAATTATGTTTCGATAAAACTTTATTAATGATGCTGGAAGCTGAATTTCACATAGATGTCATGTGTTACAAAATAGTAGTCTCTCTTTGTTTTAGTTTGTTTTGTTTTGCAACCGTGGAAAAAGGTAGAAACCATTCTTCGCTCTTGAGTCTTACAAACATAGGGAATGAATTGGATTTGGCGCATGGGACCTGGTTTGCCAACATTTGCCTTAAATCATCTTGTCATTTCTGCTTTTTTGTTATGAACATATTTCTATTTTGAAAACTTCTTACTATCTGCAATGTCTTCACAGGTAGACAGATGTAGAAAGAGAGAGAAAGTTGATGATTGACAGATGACAGATAAATAGAAATTTTTAAGCAAAAGAAATGGTCATTGTCCATTTAGGATATTAGAATGTAAACCCCCAGGGCTGTGCTGAGCACAATGCCTGGTGCACAGTAGAGGTTAAAAGCTTCTCTCAGGTAAATGAACAAAAAAGGTCAAAGGAGAGAGAGTTTGGTTCCCATCCTGAGAACATTAGCAACACTCCTTTCTCCAAGCAGTGAGTGTTCCAGGTGCAGAAAACGAAGGGCATAAGTGAGGCTAAGAAAATGAAGGATCTGTGTCTACGAGTTTTATTCTTTTTTTGCTTAATCTCTTCACCAATATCATTGCAATAAATTCAATAAAATTTGAAAAAACAAATACCTTTTTAAAAATATTGTACACCTGAAACATATATAATTTTATTAGTCAGTTCACCCCAATAAATTCAATAAACAAGTTAAAAAAGAAAA
The DNA here is from genome assembly GCF_963455305.1 of Plecotus auritus. Classification (NCBI taxonomy): domain Eukaryota; kingdom Metazoa; phylum Chordata; class Mammalia; order Chiroptera; family Vespertilionidae; genus Plecotus; species Plecotus auritus. The sequence goes on from NC_137779.1 coordinate 9,786,400, forward strand.
CAAAGGTGAGAGGCTGCAAATTTTTCACAAAAGGAGGGATGTGTTTGGATTGATCTTACCAAGAGGAGAAGCCCAAGTGGCAAGAGAGAGAGGTAAATCAAGAGAAATAAGATCCCAGATTCTAATGATTAAGTATTTATGTCCAACTACAGAGGCTTAGACACTTACTATTTCACTTTTTCTTCCATAAAAGAATCCTGCCATGGACACACAGGGATACTACGGCAATTCCATCACGTTTCCAGGGAGGTCCGGACAGGCGACCTCCATCCTTTATGCCCATCTCCGAGCTGCCTCAGTTTCAGGGAGCTGCCGGAGCTCCAGCCATTACATAAGCGTTCCGGACTGCAGGTGCGGCAACGAGCGGGGCGGACAAAGGACGCACTTGGCAACCAGTCGGCTCTCTTCATTAGTCTCCCCGGGCATTACGCACATTTCACTTTCTTACAAACGGTCAAAACTTAGTCATGTGAGCATATTTAGCGGCAAGGGGAGCTCAGAAACATAGCTTTTTGATTGGCATGTGGCTTCCGCCATAAAATTGGGGTTTATTCCTAAGGAAATAGAAAAGATATTGTAAAGGCAACTAGTCATATCTGCCTTACCAAGTGATAGTGGTTTATTAGTTCACTGATCCATAGACATGTATTATATGGTTTCCATGCTTGCTGGACAGGGGTATAGTGGAGAACAAGGCAAGTCCCTGTTCTCACGAAGCTTAAGTCCCAGGAGAGAAGGGAGATGTTAAACAGGATCGTGTAAGGCTGTGGTCAGCAAACTCATTAGTCAACAGAGCGGCAAACCGCGGCTCACGAGCCGCATGTGGCTCGCAAGCCGCAGTTTGCCGACCACTGGTGTAAGGAATGTTTCTAAAGAATGTGGCGCTGTTGGATCATATAAACTGGGTGGTCTAACCCAGGGGGTGACGCACTTTGTCTTCAAAGGACCAGATGGTAATTTTTTTAAGTTTTCTATGCCATGTGGTCTCTGCCTCAATTACTCTACTCCGCCCTTATAGCACGAAAACAGCCATAGGGAACATGTCAATGGATGGGCATGGCTGTTTTCCAATAAAACTTTATTTACAAAAGCAGCCAGTGGGCCGAACTTGACCCACCGATCATAGTTTAATGACTGATGTAAGCTCCTGTGTGAGGTCAATTGAGATCCTGCTGAGGGGATGCTTGGTTAAGATGAGTGAGGAAAGATGACTGGAAGTTTGTTATGAAGGAAGGAGCAGGGCTGACATAGGGTGTTCCAGACAAAGGGTCCAGCATTTCAGAGATCGGGCTACTAGGCAGAGCAGAGCATGGTCCAGGAATGTGAAGGAATCCAAGTAGGTTGGAATGCAACCAACAAGAGGAGTCATGGCCGAAGGCAGGGCTTCCACGTGGGGTCTGTGCTCCGAAATCAGGGCACAGACAGTGACTGGGGCTTTTAATATGCATGCCATGGTTAGAGCTGCACAGTTTAAGTCTCTTCTGGCTGTTGGATGAAGACATCAGAATGGCCAAAATGAAAAAGGAAATCATCTATTTTTCCTCACACCAACCACCTCTCCAAATCTCCGCACACCAACTGGGTGTCCTACGATTCAATTCAACTCCGACGCTAACTACTTGGAGTTAGTGCCAGATCCCACAGGTTTAAGGGCTCAGTCTCCCATAAGAGCCCACACTTTAGCCACAAATATTGGATCCGGGGTACCCACACTTTTGTCCAGCCTGGCTACAAAGTGGGGCTTCCCACAACCCTCCCTTCCCCAGATCAATAGTTTTCTAGAATGGCTCAGAGAACTCAGTTGATTTAACACATTGCAATGGATCACGAGAATTCTCATGTTTTCTGTTCTAAGGCTTGTGGCCAATCATACTTTAAAAAGATATTAGCTTGTAAGAACATGTAATAAATAACTTCAAAATGCAATGGGTATTTAATTTTAAAGCATGCCTTTAACATTTATGTAAAACGTTTTTTGTACTCGTTCAATAGAAACTTACCTGGCCACTGGGTAAAGCTAGCAATAAAACTACTGGTCCGCAATGTGTTAAGTTATTGTTGGTTTATTATAAAGGACACAACTCAAGAGCAACCAAATGGAAGAGATGCCTAGGGCAAGGTTTGGGGTGAGGCTGGGGTGCAGGGAGATTTCAGCCCTCTCTCCAGGCATACCACCCTCCCAGCACCTCTCTGTTCACCAGCCCTGAAATTCTCCAAACCCTACTGCTTAGGGGTTTCGATGCAAGTTCCTTACAAAGACACCATTGATGAAATCATTGGCCACTAACTCAATCTGCAGCCCCTCTTCCCTCCCCAGAAGTGGGAGTGGGCGGGTGGAGTGACAGTTCCAAACCTCCCATCATGCCTTGGTCTTTCGGGTGACCAGCCCCCATTCTGCAGCTGCCTAGGGGGCCCCAGCCCACCAGTCATCTCATTAGCATACAAAAGACAACCACCACTGCAGACACCCCACGGGTTTTAGGAGCTGTGTGTCAGGAATCAGGATGGAGACCAAATACTTATTTTTTTATTATAACACAGTTGGCAAACCAGCAGACAACGAGGACATCGCATTAACTTCCGGAGGGAGCGAAGTGGGTACAGCCACTGTGGAAAGCTGGCTGGGAATTTCTACAAAGACTGAATAGACTCCGGTCCTGAGCGCCCACACTCCCAGGCATATGCCCAAGAGAAATGCGAAAATACGCATACACAGAAATCCGCAGTCCCGTTTAAAATAGCCGGAAATTGGCAAGAATCCAAACGCCCAGCCACGGGAGGATGGCTGAATCAATTGCGCTATCCTTCTGCGGTCATAAAATGCAGCATTGAGAAGGATCGGCCCGCTACGTACACTAACAAGATGAATTTCACAAACATGCGAAGTGCTGAAAGAAAAAAGCCAGACATGAGAGAGAGAGAGAGAGAGAGAGAGAGAGAGAGAGAGAGAGAGACGTCAGTTCTGCCAAGGCCTCACCTACGCGCTCCTAAAAGTCCCTGCTCTGCCAAAGCGCACATGAAAGCCTCAAGGCTTATGGGAACAACAGGGTGAGGGGGACAACGGGGTGAGGGGGACGACACTGAAACCTTTGTGGGTGCCACACTCTATCCACTGAGCCAAACCGGCCAGGGCTAGGTATGCATTTCCTGAACAAGTGTTCTAGCAGAAATGCCTAGACACAGTGGGTGATCCTATTGCCATGCACTTCGTGACCAGCTGAAGCCCTGTCTATGGACAAGTCAGCATAGGGGTTGCCCTGGCCTGTGATGATGGAGATGGCAAGGAGTAGGCTCCTGGGGAGCTGGGGATGTGGTGTTTGGGGGGCTGCCCACATCCTGGTTTCACTTTGTGAAAACGTGATGGAGCTGGGCCCTTCACTGTACCTGCACTTGGCTGTGTGTATGTCAAACTACCACAGGACATTCCCGATGGATGGACGGACAGATGGATGGAGAGATAAATGGATGGATGATGGATGGGTGGATGGGTGGATGGATGGATGGATGGATGGACGGATGGACAGATGGATGGACGGATGGACAGATGGATGCATGGACAGATGGACAGATAGATGGATGGATGGATGTACGGATGGACAGACGCATGTATGGATGGACGGATGGATGGTCAGATGGATCAGAACCCAATAGGAAGCAAAGCAGCAAGGACAGAAGACTAGTTAGGAATTGGTTCTTATCTTCCAGATAGGAGAGGGCAGGGCCTGGCCCAGAGTGCACGCAGAGTGGATTGAAGAAGCACCTCGTGATGGACAGGAGGAAAACAGAGGTTAGGGGCCAGAATGACTCCCAAGTTTCTCTGGGGAGAGGGAGCAGACCGACCACAGGAGGGAAGCTCCCAGTCTAGACAGACCTCTCAGCGCTCCATACCCGTCCACCTTCCCTGCCACTTTGGACAGAACCGACCAAGTTGGGAGCAGGTTCCCCATCTTGCTGACGAGCATCAAGATACCTCTCCTATTGTCCAAGGGGCCTGTTTTCTTCTTGGAATAGAATGACGGGAAGCCATGTTCTCCATGGATGGATCTGCATGGCGTCCTGAGCATGGACCACAGCGGGAGCACCAGGGTTCAACAGGACCTGGACATGGGACACAGGAGCAGCCCAAGTTCCCAAACAGGCCCAGCTTCCAGGCAACGTGGCCGCCACTCCTATTTCTTTCTTGGCCTTTATAAATATACTAGAGGCCCCTTGCAGGAAGATTCCTGCAAGAATAAGGCTTCCTGCGGCCGTCTCCGCCACCCCGCCTGCTTCCCTCCCTTCTCCACCGCCCCACCTGCTTCCCTCCCTTCTCTGCCACCCCGCCTGCTTCCCTCCCTTCTCTGCCGCCCTGCTTGCTTCTCCCTTCTACAGCGCTTGGCTTCCTTCTACACTGTCTTCAGTCTTCCCTCTGTGCCTGGATATGCAAATTAACCGCCATCTTGGCTGGGTTAATTTGCATAATCGTTCCTGATTGGCTGGTGGGCGTGGCTTGTGGGCATAGCGGAGGTATGGTCGATTTGCATGTTTCTCTTTTATTAGATAGGATGTTTATTGATTTCAGAGAGGGAGGGAGAGGGAGAGAGAGATAGAAACATCAATGATTTGAGTCATTGATAGGCTGCCTCCTGCACGCCCCACACTGGGGATCGAGCCTGCAACCTGGGCATGTGCCCTTGACCGGTATTGAACCACAACTTCCTGGTTCATAGGTTGATGTTCAACCACTGAGCTACGCCGGCTGGGCTCTTTCTCGGCCTTTAAAACCCCACCATCTCCCTCCCTCGTCCCCATATGGCAAATAATCTGGACGGTCAAGTTTGAACGTTGGAGACTATAAAGGACAGGAAATCAAAACCCCCTCCAACTCATGGTTTGTGATGACTTATTGCTCCACGGAGTCGGGTTGAGAAAGAGTTCTTCGTTTTTAATTAATTTTTAATAGCATCTGCTGTTATTGTTTTTTTCCTTGATCGAGACAAACTGTGCAAAGATCCAAGCTCGGCCTGTCATTTCATGGTCTTCTTTATGAAAGAAATAAATGAGTTCAGAGTCGACGTGCCGTGGGCATCCGAACCCTTGCTCAGCTGGTGCGCTTGGAGTCTGAGTAACTTACATCACCAATCCCTGGGGGCCCCGGGCTTATCTTCTTTATCTCTTGTAAAGGGCTGAACAGACTGTGGGTATTCAACAAGTCATAAATAACGCGAGATTATATATCAATAGCATGTGCAGTCTGCTTGGGAAAAGCCGATTCTGATAAAATCAAGGCCCGACCATCACCCAAGCCTTGGATTTCATCCAAATGTGACCTCGTGGGAAGACTTTTTGAAAACCGAGAGGAGGGTTGTTGCCTTGCATTTCCTCTGTCTCTATCGATGTCTCTCCAAGTAGGGAGATTCGAGTTTTTTGTAACAGCCCGAGGGTCTTTTTTTCTTTCTGCACATTACCCATGATCCCAGATTTGTTGAATAAGTAATCCTAAGAGCTCATATTTATGAAGTGCCTGCTCTGTGTCAGGCACCCTGATGATGGTGGGTTACATGAGGTGGGTTCTGTTATTAGCCCCATTTTACAGATGGGAAAACGGAGGCTCAGAGAGGTTTAGTCTCTTGCTCAAGGTCACTCAGCTCCTGAGGGATGCAGAAGGGTTTTAACCCTGGCTCAGAACCACTCTATTGTGCTTTCTCTATGACTCAAATGCCCCTCAATTGAATATGCCAACTTTTGAGCCTAAGTTTAGAGGAGGGGGGGGGAAGGAGAGAATTATTGAGACTCAAGGGGGAGGGGGGAAACCTTGCCAAGTGATTCTTGAGGGGGTAAGCCTCAGAGGAAGTGGCGGCTGCTGTACATATCTCTGTAGATTTGCCCTGAATATAACCAATTCTCCTTCATGTCACGGAAACTGGGAATTGGGCATTGAAAAGAACACCTGAGATTATCTAGTTCAACCTCTTACCCAAGAGAAGACTCCCTGCCACGGAATAGTCAGCCTCTGCTTACTCGTCCGTACCTCCGGGGACTGGAGGCTGCCACCCCAACTTCTCTGAGTGGTTCTTAGGGGCAGGTTGCCCTTTCTTCACCTTTAGACCCAAGCGAGAAATTGACGCCCAATTTCTGGTGATTCACAAGAACTACAGAGCCGTTCAACCGAAGTGAACCCTCTGCTTGGTGTGTTCCCTGGAGACGCAAAATGATACCAGAACTCACCGAAGCTCCCTGCCAGCCCAAGTCAACTCTGCTCCTGGCTCCGTAATCACCAATTCAACAAGAGCAGGCCTGACTGCCGTGGGCTGCGGGGTGCGCTGGCAGGAAGCAAAAGAATCTGCAGAGTTCTCCGGAAGTACCCAGGCAGCCTCTGCACCCCTCCCCGTCCCTTGGTCTCCTCTCAATGGCCGCTGAGTGTCTTTCTGCTTCTCTGAACCTCCAGAGCTCTGACTGGACCTCTCCCAGGGCCACAGTCCTAATTTCCAGTCTACCCTACTTCACTTGCACGCGCACCCAGCCCCTTCCGCACCCCCTCTGCCCCCCGCGTCCCTGTGTGCTAACTACGACGAAGCTGTGGTGGTGACAGGTATAGTCCTTGAAGCCAGAGACCCATGTCTGCACCCCACACTGTGGCTTACGAGCTGTGTGGCACTGGACAAACATCTTGAGCATTCTCAGCCTCAGTTTCTCCATTCATAAAATAGGCTTATCCCTCAGGAGAGTGCCGCACGTGTGAAGGACTGAGGGCCCCGTCCCAGCATGCACCAGGCTCAGTGAGTGGCAGCTGCCTGCCATGGGAACGTTGCGCCGTGTTGCTGCTGCGGACGGGGACTCTGGTGTGAACCGGCCCCAGGAGGACTGAGAGCTCCATTCAGCTCCCTTCCAGGCCTCCCTGCTCCAGCCTGAGTGCCTCCAACTCGAGCCCCGCTCTTGGATGCTCTCCTAGGGCGCCCATCCCACAAGTGGCTGAGCCAGTGTTCCAGTGGGACACTGATGCCCGGATCCATGCCTCCCGGCCTTCCTCCAGGACCAAAGAAAAGACACACAACCACTGCACCTGCAGCGCACGCACGGGCGGGTCTCCCCTGGTTGAGTCTCCCCAGACGCTTGAAGGGGGTAGTTTTTGCAAGATCCAAACTCTGAAGCCGACGACGGAGGCAACTGCCCAATGGAGCATTTAATCTGGGCCTCTTTTCACCTGGCCCAGATGTGCCCTGCGCACAGGGTCCAGAGAACCACAGCACCTGCCGGGTCTCTTTGCAGCCCGGTCCAAGCTCACAGCCCTTCCTTAGCTCATGTTCTGAGCACACTGTAGCTCCGCCTACTTACTAGCTCTGAAGTAACATCTCTTTGTTTACTGGTTTATAACGAGCTTCTCCCCACTGCGACCGGAGTTTCCGGCCAGTGGGAGTTTGCTGTCTCCTTCACGGCCGTTTCCCTGTGCGAGGGACCGAGCCTGGGACACAGGAGGCGCTCGGTAGGTATTTAGATGAATGGACCAGTGGATGAGCAAGCCTCAGGTTTAGTCCCCGGTTACATGAAGATCACGGTCTCTGTTGCGTGGTTACTGTAAAGAGTAAATGGGAGCATCTACGTTTGCAGAAGTGTGTAGTAGGGGTGCTGTTTGGTAAACGGGTGCTACTTAAAATAGACGCACACCGTGGGTGGACTACTGGAGAAAGAAAATGCAGTGTGGAATATAGCGAAGTATTATTCAGCCATGAAAAGGGAAGGAAATCCTGTCTTTGTAACAATAGACAGACCTTGAGGGCATTTGCTAAGTGAAATAAATCAGAGAAAGATAAATACCGTCTGGTCTTACTTATATGTGGAATCTAAAAAAGCAGAGAGCAGAAGGGTGCTCGCCAGGGTGGGTGGGGAAGATGGGGAGATGTTGGTCAAAGGGTTCAGACCCCCAGCTATAAGATCAGTACGTTCTGAGATCTAGCGGATAGCACAGTGACTGTAATTACAATATTGTATTGTATACTTAGGAGAGTAGATCCTAAAGGTTCTCACCCTACACACACAAAAGGCAATTGTGCGAGGGTGGAGGAGTTGCCTAGCCTTGTTGTAGTAATCATTTTGCAACCTATACATCTATCAGGTCACCACGGTGCACATCTTAAACTTATGTGTTACATGCCTATCCTATCTAATAAAAGATTAATATGCAAACTGACCATCACTCCAACACACAAGATGGCTGCCCCCATGTGGTCAAAGATGGCTGCCCCCATGGGGACACAAGATGGCCACCACAAGATGGCCAGCAAGGGAGGGCAGTTGGGGGCGATCAAGCCTGCAGGGGAGAGCAGTTGGGGGGGAGACCAGGCCTGCAGGGGAGGGCAGTTAGGAGCAACCAGGCCAGCAGGGGAGAGCAGTTGGGGGGGGGGGGACCAGGCCTGCAGGGAAGGGCAGTTTGGGGGGACCAGGCCTGCAGTGGAGAGCAGTTGGGGGGGACCAGGCCTGCAGGGGAAGGCAGTTAGGGGGGACCAGGCCTGCAGGGAAGGGCAGTTTGGGGGGACCAGGCCTGCAGGGGAGGGCAGTTAGGGGGGACCAGGCCTGCAGGGAAGGGCAGTTTGGGGGGACCAGGCGTGCAGGGGAGGGCAGTTGGGAGCCAGCAGTCCTGGATTGTGAGAGGGATGTCTGACCGCCCAGATATCCCTCAAGGGGTCCCAGATTGGAGAGGGTTCAAGCTGGGCTGAGGGACACCCCCCTGTGCATGAATTTCATGCACCAGGCCTCTAGTATCTCCATAAAGCTGAAAAACAATAATCAAATGAAATGACACACAGCACTCACATCACTACATACAAATAGACAATCAGATAGATACAGACAGAAAGGCAGACACACAAACGTTTGTAAAGATGCATGCACAGACCCACATGCACAGACTCACATACACAGAGACACACAGCAAGGCACACAGGAAGCCGTGGAGCCCCCCTTACGTGCAGCCCTGCCCGCTCCCCCTGCCCCTGGGCGCATCAGTGCCCCCCTGCCTGTCGCCCCCCAGGCCTGTGTTTGGGGCCCCTTTGATTGGCCACGCCCCCTTGGCGGTTGCATCTTTCCAAGTGCGGTTTTGCAGGGACATGGGGCGTAATGAGGAAACCATTCTGCTCAGTGTTGAACAAGCAGCGGACAGCGGGCAATGTGTCTAACAGATGTGCGGGAGAGGCTTTCCAGGGTGCGCTCGGCTCTCCGAAGGCACTCAGGTTTTTCCAAGGGGAGGGAGCCTGAGCCACTGCAGGGTGGTGCTAAGTAAGACTGCCCGGAGGTAGCGCTCTGCCCGCAGCCTGCTTCCCCCCAGAGGGACAGGAGATTATATTACAGAATAGCCAAGTCGGGTTCTCTCTCTCCTTTCCCCCAAAAGAATGTTTACAAAAAAACCAAAACCTTTGGACAAAGAGAGATTCACTTCAGAGAGTCCTCCAGATGGAACCGCGATCCTGGCCACCTCTGGCTGATGAATGGGGTATCAGAACTGTCCTGGCCTCCAGTAACCTCTCCCCACCTCGCCCTTTAATGAGAAAGGCCACCCCCCCTCCCCCTGCCCTCGGGGCTGATGAAGGGATGCTAAGTTTCAGGTCAAGGATGCTTTATCTTATCTCTGGTCTTTCATCTCGGCCTCACCAAAGAGGCCTCTGCCAGCGACCAAGGTCATGTTTTCTCCCTTGAGAAGCCAGCAGCTTCCTCTGGTCCACAGATCACAACTGGAACCAGCCCCCAGACCGGCTTTGCTTGGCTCACGGAGCGCTGGCTCAGACGATATGTTTTTTAAAATTTGCATCATTTGCCAACATTGAAAAATCAGAAGTTTTCACATAAAAAATTTCCAGTTTTTCAGCTTTTCTTGAAAACTTGAAAGACCTGGCAGCACTCGGCCTACATTCCTACCGGGTCATAATCAGCTAGAGCTGAGTGGCGGGTGGTCCCTTGAGATGGGACTCCGCATTTTGCCACAGTCCCCACCACTCCCCATTGTCCTGACATGTTGTCTTCACTGGTGAGCTCCCCCTCTGCCTTAATTACAGAAGAATTAATGGAACAGTAAAATAGGTCTTACACCCATGTCCCTTTCCAAAGTGGAGACACAACGGATCATGGTGTTTTAATAACAAAATAAAAGCATAAAACTTACTTGGGACATGAATTAATTCAGTTAATTGTCCCCAAAAACTCTCTAAGGTTGGTTAGTGGGTGCTATTTTATTGCTGTTGTTGTAGTTTTCCCGTTTTAGAGAATGGGAAACTAAGGCATGGAGAAAGGAAGGTAGACAAAGAAAGCCATGTTTTACAAGTGGGACAGCGTTCTTGTGGCAATAAACCTGCCTTCTCTGCCATGTTAAGCATCGTCCATGTGTCTCTGCAGGTCCTCTCTCCTCCCTTCCCAGCCCCTGCTCTCTGCCACTGAGATGGAGCCTTAGGGATCTGCAGGGATGGGTGTCTTCTTGGACTTCAAGTTGGACGTGGCCTCTAGGAGACAGGGGAAGGAAGTGGGAGCGGAGTGAAGCCGGGGTGCATACTCCCCAGCCCCCTCTGTGGGCTCGCTGAGTCTCAGCAGGTTGGCTGAGTCCCTCTGCCCCAGATAACAGCCCCTGTCCGGGGCCTCTGCGTGGACCTGACCTCTTCATGCCCTCTCCTTCAGCCCAGGGAAGGAAGTCATGTTCCCACGTGTGACCAGGGTACCACACTGTCTTCTTGACTTCCCACGACCCCCGTTCCATCCTTCCCAGACACCTCAGAGCAGTCCCCTGAGTAACCTCCCGTCACATGGCCCAGGTGGGGAGCACCGCCTGTTTCCTGCCAGGGTCCCGCCAGATGAAAGTATCTCTGATTGGCTCCCTTCCTGAGCGCTGCCTGCCCGGCCCTGGAAAATGTCTGCGTTTGCCCCCCCCCCCCCCCCCAGGCTCAGCGTGCATTTTACAGATCGCGCGAGAGGAATCGAGAAGCCTCTCTGTAGCTCTCAGGACACTTGTCCTTCCTCCCCTGGAACTGGGAGGACCATCTGTGACCCTGGCCACGTCTAGGCTCACGCCCTGGGGTTGAAAGACAGCATGGGGCACAGGAAAGAGCCTGGGGTCGGAGTCAGGACTCCTGGACTCTGGGCAGAATGGCCCCTTTCAGAAACAGTCTCTGAGCAGAAGCAGGGAGAGCCGCAGCCAGCCCGGCCCTCATCAAACGCGTTCCTGCAAAGTACTGTGGCCGCAGCCCAGGCCTCCACAGCCCGGGCCTCCGCAGCCCCGTCCAGGGAGGAAGGCGGCCTGCCCGGATTTCTCTCTTTCTATTCTGTTTTCCTGTTCAACACCCATCCCCGCCTCCCCATAAGCCTTGGATAAATCCCCCGCCCCCCCCCAAAAAAAATTTGCAGTTGTGCGCCTACGGCATAAATGTTTGTTTCTCGACATCACTTATTTTAAACACTCTCTATGTGGGAAAGAAATGCTTCTTTTAACAGAAAAATCAATCAATGTTGTGAATAAACAATGTGCATGTTATTTAGCATCACTGGGCCCTACAAGTCCCAGCGGGTCACTTGGCACTTCCATAGCAACGTGTTTCTGGATCCTCCCGGCGCCCCTGGCCAGCCTCACCTCACCTCTGTGAGCTCATTAGTCCGCCGGCAGCAGCGGGTGAGGTCAGAGTTGTGCAAAAGGCCCCTTGGAAATGACAGCCTCCCTGGCCAGAAGCAGGAAGAGCGAGAGCATGGCTTCACTCATTCTGGAGCGTACATGTGCGATGGGCCTTCTCCCTGCCGAGCCCTGGCCTGGGTCCTGGGCCGCAGCGGTGGGGTGGGAGAGAGTCCACGTTCTCTGGGGACCCACATTCCAGTCGGCGCCCACACACTCAAAGCCCCGCTTCGACTGGATTTTCAAAGTGCAAGGGCGTCTCAGACGGTGACTGACCACAGTGATCCGTCCCCCGCTCTGGTGGGAGGTGAGGCAGGGCAGGGGTGCTCCTGGCAGTGGGATCGGGGTCGCACGTGCAAAGGCAGGGAGATGGGAACACCAAGCGAGCCCAGGCAACTCTGGAAGCTCCATGGCGCTGATGGCCAGGAGTTCCAGTCCATGTGCATCGTCCACGCACATTAAAACACAAACTCCCGGAAGGGGGGGATCCCCCTGGGGGTTCATGACGATAGTGCCTTGCACATAGTAGCTGCTCAATAAATATTTGTTTAATGGACCCAAGTACCTACTGAGAACTTTCAGATTCTGACATCCACGCTGGAAAGAACACAGGCCCAGCTCTCCGGGTGCTCACAGGCAGAGAGAGGGGTCACGGGTGAGAAACTGCGATACAAGGTGATACGCACTGAGATACGGGAGCTGCTAAGGTGGACGACTTGGTGAATCAAGTAAGAACCCTGGAGAGAGTGAGTGACATCTCAGCTGAAACCCGAAGGGCAAACCAGAGTTAACCAGGGGACGCAGGGACAGGGAAGGACACTCAAGGCCGTGGGAACAGCACATGCAAAGTTTTAGAGGTGAGGCAGAGTAAGATAGAATGGGGCCACTGGAGACAGATGGCCAACAGGTGATGTGTCTCAGAGAAAAGTCACCATTAAGCTAAAACTCAGAATATAGATAGATAGGTAAATGATAGATAGAAGATAGATACATGATAGACAGGTAGATAGATATAGATTGATAGATGACAGATGATAGACAGATGATAGATACATGATAGATGATAGATGATATATAGACAATAGATACATGATAGATGATAGATGGCAGATAGATAGATAGATAGATAGATAGATAGATAGATAGACAGACAGATAGATAGATAGGGATTGACAAAGTTCAATCACCATTGAGAGGTCAATCCCAATAACCGAATCTAGAGAAGTCACCCAAACACATCATCTTGACCAATTACTCACTATGTGCCAGCCACTGTGCTTTGAAGATGTTTTCAGCCCTAAGATGTGGGTACCCCTTTCATCCCCATCATCCAGATGAGGAAACTGAGGCTCTAAGGTGCAAAGCGAGTCCCTGTATGGGGTTCACAGGTAACTGAGATTTGAACGCAGGCCGGTGAGAACAACAAAGGCATCTTGTAGCCAGAAAGGGCAGCGAAGAAAGGAACTGAGGAGGCGAGGGAGGAAGTGGCTTCCTTGATCTACACGCATGTCTTCCTGGCTCATCAAAGCCAACGGAAGCCCAGGACGGACCCAGCTCAAATGGGCACAGGTAATTAAGATGGAATGAAGGTGGGGAGGGTGGAACAATGGGCTCATTCTCCACCACTAGGGGCATGGTGGTTTCCATGGAGACCAATCAAAGCGATGAGACCAGAGATCAAAGGCCTCCCCACGATTTTCTCCTCCGGTGGAGTTGAAGGGTCACCTCTGGCCGCTCCCGGGGACCCAGAGAACACAGCTAGCTGTCCCAGTTGGAGGAGAGGTGGTCTGCTTCTGAGGCCAGGACCGCCAGACATGATCTATAGGAGTATGTGCATCCTTTAATGGTTCTTTGTAATTACCTTTCATTGTCTTTACCCGGGCCTTTGTCAAAACCTCAAATAATAGATACAAACCAGATATGCAGCGGAAGGAAACTCTCTTCCTCTGAATCCAAGTCCCTGACCCGACTCTTTCTAACGTGGCACACAAGGAACTGGAAGCCTTGGTTGTCCTTGGGAGAGAGAAGCGGCGCCTTTAAGCAGGGAAGGAGGGTGCTCCACCGGGTAGCCTTTCATACCTTCTGACTTACGTTTTCATTGAAAAAAATGTAAGTGAAACTGGTCCATAGAAGTCTAGTTTTTAAAACTAAGGTTATATGCATGAAATGGAACCATCTCTTAACTACGCGCTCGCGTCTCTTACTTTCCTCTCTGTGTAGATAGAAAGACACACGATACACAACGAATATGAGTTTGAGGATGAGGAAATCATGGGAGGATACTGTCCAGGTCTAGTTATTTCATCCTTTTTAAAGGTCTCAGGGAATTCCTCAAGAGCACAGATTTTTGAAGTCTGACAGCCAGGATCTAATTAATCTCGTACTTCTCTTTAAAAGAGAGGACTGCCAGGTCCCTGTTCCAGCTTTATGCTTCCCTCGACGTCACCCCAAACTGAAAGCGGGGTGGCTTCCTGGGGGGCTGAGCATGAGGTCAAGTCAGAGCCTGAACATCTGGACGACTGGGGCAGGCGGGCCCCAACCTGGGGGGCAGTGGGAGAGCTTTCTGACCAGACTCCCTCCTGCAGCCGCTCTGCCCTTCACAGTGATGGGGTCTCAGGCTAAATCACCATGTCCTCAATCTCTTAAAAGGGCTTCATTTGTATCTACCGCATTGAGTTTCCTTCAGGAATAAATTTGAAGCTGCGTCCAGCCCTGGCCAGTGGGGCTCAGTGGCTGAGAAGCATCCCGTGCACGGAAAGGTTGCTGGTTCGAGTCCCGGTCCGGGCGCATGCCGGGGTTGTGGGCCCGATCCCTGGTGCGGGGCGTGCAGGAGGCAACCAATCAATGTTTCCCTCTCACATCAATATTTCTCTGTGTGTGTGTGTCTCCCTCTCCCTTCCTCTCTCTCTAAAAATCAATTTAAAATATTTTTAAAAGCAAGCAAAAAACACCCGTGTCTGCCAGCCCACTGCCTGGCATCTGAGTGCCCAGAAAACGATCGCTCTTATGTCCTGATTATGATCATCAAATCATGACTTCCGAGGTCGGGGATGGCTAGCCACCAAGCCCCTCTGCATCCACTCACTCAGTACAGGCTGATGCCCCGTCTGTGTCCGCTGGGTCCGCCCAGGCAGAGAGGGGGGCAGCGGGCAGAGGGGAAACTGGAGCCAGCCGGCCAGCTCTCTCTCCGCCTCTGACCCGGGCTGGCCTAAGTCAGCACGGGCCCTTCCAAAAAGAAAAGGAAACAAAAATACTTACCTAGAGTTCAAAGTCAGTAATGTGTCTCCAGAACATTAGGACATGGTGTTTATTTCCAGGGAACTGGGAGATGTGCCCAAACAGGGGTGTTTCAAGAGGAACTTTAAGGGAGGGCCAGGGAGCGTGCCCAGGGGCATTTTGTTCACGCCCACTTCTTTCTTTTAAAAAATATATTTTTATTGATTTCAGAGAGGAAGGGAGAGGGAGAGAGAGATAGAAACACCAATGATGAGAGAGAATCGTCACTTGGCTGCCTCTTGCTACGCCCCTCACTGGGGATCAAGCCTGCAACCTGGGCATATGCCCCGACCAGGAATCGAACCGTGACTTCCTGGTTCATAGGTCAATGCTCAACCACTGAGCCACGCTGACCAGGCTGTTCACACCCACTTCTAAACCAATGACCTACCGGGTGGGTCTGGGCTTCGGTGAAATTAAAACAACAACAATAATAATAACAGTAATAGTTTTAGCTACTATATAGGAAAGGTTTGCTGTGCACCAGGCTCTATGCTGAGAGCTTTCCACGTATCCTCTCATTTCATCTTCACAGTAACCCGAGAGACATGAAGTGTTAAGATCTACAGTTACAGAGGAGCCATCCCAGGCTCAGAGAGGTTAAGGGGCTTGCCCCAGATCACACAGCGGTAAACGGCCACACCAGGATTCTGATTGTGAAGCGCATGCTCTGGGGATCTCTACCACCCACCTGTCAAAGAGCAAAGATTCTTCACACTGTGGGAGGATTTGGACTTCCCTTGGAGGGACCCAAATCCCTGGCTTCCTTCCCCAGGCCCCCACCAAAGACACCGCGGAGAACATTTGCAGAAGACCAGAACGCCAACAGAGAAAGCCTAGCAGTCAACTCCCCTCTGGGGGTGCTCTGGGCTGTGCGCACAGGCTATGGAAGAGGGGGTGCAGAAACCTGAATTATTTACCACGTGGCCTGGGAGACAATAGATGACATTGTAGCTTAAGGCGGCTGAACCTGAGAACCCTGGGGACCTGGCCCTGTCTCTCTAATCGAGTCTGAAAGCCGCATTCCTGCAGTTCCCCAGGTTGCTGCGAATTCCTCGGGCTTATTAAGCAGGTACGACTCCTCTTTTTGATATAAAAACAATGGGCTGTGTGCCGGGCTGAGACCTAACAGAAAATAAAAAGTCAGCAGCACAAGCCACTCCCCCTCCCACCCCCCCCCCCCACCCCCAGAACACACATCTGGAAAGCATTTTCCATTGATATAAAAATGGATGTGTGGATAATGCATATGCGTATTTATGAACCTGGTGTATTAATCACCAAGGCCACAATAAGAAAGGGCCATGTTCCCCCAAGTCCAGCCCCCACGATGAGCGTTTGGAACACTCGGGGGATGCCGTATCCGGACTGAGGCCATATGCTGGGTGACGGATACTTATCCACACCCCTGTCTCCACCAGGCTCGTCCGCAAATTCAATGGGGCCAAATCCCGGCTAGTTCTCTCTAGTGTCATCTGAAAGGACAGGCTGGTGGGGCCTGCTGATTCCACCTCCTTCTTTTAAAAAAAAAATGTTTTAAAAAAATAAATGTTTTTTTAATTGATTTCAGAGAGGAAGGCAGAGGGAGAGATAGAAACATCAATGATGAGAGACAATCATTGATCAGCTGCCTCCTGCATGCCTCTCACTGGGGATCGAGCCAGCAACCAGGGCATGCGCCCTGACCAGGAATCGAACTGTCACCTCCTGGTTCATAGGTCGATGCTCAACCACTGAACCACACCCGCCAGGCTCCAGCCCCTTCTAATGGGAAGCTTTGACTTGACCGAAAGCCAGGTCTCGGAAAACTGCGTTTTGTAAGAGAGCTGGTTGGTTCATGTGACTCATTGGGACAGGGCGTAGCACGAGGAGAGACGGGCAGGAGAATGGGTTGGGCTAGGAAGTTGCCAGGACAACAAAATCAGTCGCTGTTGTGCACCTTCGCCTACAGCTTCTTTGGATCGGGATAAAGGACGATAGCAGTTCCCTGCGGTTTGCAGGGCCTGCTCTCCCAGCCCGTCGCTCTGTTTAAACAACATTATGTTCCATGTGTTGGAGAGCTGGAGCTTGACCTGAGAAAAAGTGAGATGTCTGGGATGGTCTTCAAATACTGGGTGATGTCTGTCTGAGAAATTCCGTTAGGTGGGTCAGGCTGTCCTTGGGAACTGTCTTAAGTGTTGAAATGCAGTGTTTGTCATATGCCATTGTCCAGTAGCAGGCTCTGGGGTTGGAAGCAAGAGGGTTAATGTGACCTTTGTGAGCATGCCTGAAACTTACTTTGGGAGGGTTGTAGGGGAAAGAGGGTATAGACCTTAAAGAGATAGAAAGTCATTCTTCGGAATAATAAAAATAGTGAACACGGAAAGGCTGTGTAACCTGCCATACATGTTAAGATACCAGGAACAAAGCAAACCCATACTCACAAAGACAGATATGGATTCTGTAATCAAGCTGTTTCTCATGTGAGCAGCAGCATTTGGTCTGTTCTAGGGTAAAGGACAGATCAGAGCTGCTTATCTAAGAAAGGTTGGTATCAGTCAGGATGGGCCAGGTTATGCTGCAGTAACAAACAATCTGAAAATATCTGTGGATTGGATCAATAAGGTTTATTTCTTGCTTTATCTGTATTTTACTTTGGAATCAGCTAGAAACTGTACTTGGCATCATTAACATTCAGGGACCCAGGCAAAGACAGGAAGTAAGAAGGAAGAGGTCAGTACTAAAACCACTATGGGTCACGATTGCAAAGGGGAATAGAGAGTGCCATCATACATGCCAACTCTTAAAGCTCCTATCCAGAAATAATGCACATCACATCCCTTGCTTTTCAATGGCCAGTGCAAGTCACATGGCCACTTTAAGGGACCAGGAAAGCATCCTACCATGAGCCCGAGGAGGGAGGACAAGAAGCAGTTGCTCTACACTAATTAAACACACACAATGACTCAAGATCTTCTAAAGGAGTCAATGTAGAATGAGGCCTAAAGAGGGGAGCCCTAGGATGTCATGGAAACTAGGAACGCTGAGGAGTCAGTGTCCAGTTTTGAGTTCGCAAAATAAAGCTGCTATGAACACATGTGCACAAACCTCTGTTTGAGCATATGCTTTCATCTCTCTTGGGCATATACCGAGGAGTAGAATGACTGAATCATAAGGTAGGGGTACGTTTAACTCATTAAGAAACTGCCAAACTGTTTTTCAAAGTAGGGCCCTTTTCCACCACCCCAACCCCCAGCAGTGTCGGAGAACTCCAGTTCCTCCATGTCTTCACCAGCTCTCGGTGTGGTGAGTGAAGAGTGAAGACACAGCTGTGGAGTGCAGGCTGGGGAGGGGGCACCAGCACTGCCATCCCCGAGGCCCAGAGCCACATTGAGCAGAAGAGCGAGGGGCCAGTTGAATTTGGGGAAACCTAACTTGAGTATCAGGACAACACTAGCTGCTATCTATATAAAAGGCTAATGTGCTAGGTGTCCCCTCCGTCTGGGTAATGACATCACGTAGCAACACCCAGCTTCCTCTCCCTAGAGACAACTAGCCACCTTGCAGTTTCTTCAGCCCAGGAACACGACTTGCTTTATAGCCAGGTGGAAACATTTTACACTTCAACCAAATGTCTGTGAAGCATTTTCCCGTGCCTCATCTCATTTGATCCTCACAGAAGTCCTGGAGTAGGTAGATAGGAGACTTGGTGGAATCCTATTTTCTTTTCATTAGCTGAAAAATGGAGATTTAGAAAGCTTAGAAACTTGACCTGACTGAAAAGAAGAAATGGTGGACCTTGAAAATGACTTCAGGTTTTCTCACTGTGCAGAAGAGAGTCAAACATGGCTGCAGTTAAATATTTTACCCTTTGTTCTCCCTGTGTGACCTACAATAATCATCTGCTTTGTGTTGATATTTACTGCTGTGTTGCTGACAATTACCTGAAAGAGAAGTTTGGGTGCTTCACTGGGCTGGGAAAAGTTTAGCTAAATCAGAAAGCAGGTCTAATTAAGCAAGTTTGTTCTATATCTATAAAAGTCTAAGTTGACTCATGCATGTGTGATACATATAAAAGCTCTCACTGGTGCCAAATCGCATGCATGTGTTTCATCTCTCATTGTCAATCATGAATTTGGTTGACACTTCTATTATAAAGAAAGGGCAAACAGCGATATTAAAATATTTCTTCTAATTAATTTCCTTTCAATGTACACAAATTCATGCACCAGGCCACTAGTAACAAATAAACTAAAAAAAAAAAAAATTTAGTGGCTTAACACAATGGAAATCTATTTTTGTGTGTGTTCATGTAAAGGACTAGTGTGGATATTCCGCTACTCGTGACTCAGGGACCCAGGCATGTCCCATTCTGTGGATTTACCACCCCTCAGGAACTTGGAGTCCTTGGCAGCCAATCACTACACAGGAAAAACAAGCCTAGAAAAGGTCACACTGCTTTTTGAAGTCTCTGTTCCAGGAATGACACACATCTGCTCACACTAAAGGGGTAAGAACCCATCATGAGGCCCTACCAGGTTGCAGGGGGCTTGGGGCGAGGGAGCCAGGAACTACTGTCCCTGCCTTCAAGTGACAATCACCTCCAAGGGACCACTCCTCCCTAAGGAAACAGTGAGAGGTCACACATTTTTGTTGGTCATCCGGCCACCTCTGCCACACCCAGCCTGACCTCCCGATCGAAAGCACTGAGGCTGACCCCGCCCCGAAGGGAACATGGTGCTGGACCACTCTTCCTGACCCTGGCGTCTTGATTCCCCAGAAGCCCAGCTCACCCCGACTCAGCGGAATCCTACAAATTGCTGGCATAGCTTCCCCATTACTGCCGTCGAAGGGCTGCCTGGCCACTTCCTGTGGGCTCCCCCAAGACCTCTCAGTTCCCCCAAACAACTCCGGGGGCTTAACCACAACCATTTTACTACACTTAACAGAACCAGCTCTTGGGGCCAAAACACTGTGTGAACATTTTCTGTTCACAGGAAAGTGGGTGGGTTCACGTCAAGTCCCCAGGCGGCTGGAATGAACTCATGTTCTGGTAAGAGCACTTGGGGGGCGGGGAGTCCTTCCCGAGGAAGGGATTTCCAGATCCCCGGACGTGTGAAACAGGCCAATAACAAAAACACGCCCTGCCCTGTGCCGAACACCCCACGCATGTCCTCATTGTTTCTTACCACAAGGCTGCAACGCTAAACCAGTCTGTAGATAAACGGACACAGCTCAGTAACTTGACTTTTCCACATGTCACGTGACCATTCCACCTCTTGCCCTCTCTACTGTGACGCTTCTAAGCAACCAGACATCCTGGGCTCTTGCTCAGCCCGCTCTGAGGATATCGCCAAACTCTCTGTTTGCCAGGAGCTTTGGGAAACATGAGGTCCTGCTTCTTCCATCTCGACATTTCGCCTGGAAGGTGGAGGGTGAAACAGTGGCCACAGCACAAGCAGCTGAAATGGGTGTGGCACAGGGGGGACAGGGATGAGTTGAAACTATCTCGGGTGGTAACGCAGAGCTTTTCAGGAGATGAGGCCCCCTCTTCCGGACCCTGAAAGAGCCACCACGCACACCCTTGATGAAGAAGATGCGGACACGTGGCTCCCACTGGCCTGACCCAACAGCAGATGAACATCCTGAAGACAAGCCTTGTGAAAGCCACCGAGTGCGGCCGCCCCTGTGCCTGTCGCTCCCTGAGGACGGGCCACAGACTCTTCTGCCACTCCAGGGGGAGTCGAAGAAAAATACTCTGAGGCCTCAGTCCCTGGTTCTCCAGGTTCATTCGATGGTAAGACCCACGGGTTTCAAGAACTGTATCTGTTTTGTGGTCCTCACCATCCGAGATGCTGCCTTCAGCAGATGAGGTGCTTAGTGAGTGTTCACTGAGTGGGGAAGAGTGTTCACTACATGAGCAGAGCCCAGCTGCCAGCTACACAGGACTGGCGATTCCTGGGTCGAGCATCGCTGGTTTGGAGGCCCTCCTGTGTTTCAGGCACTGCGTCCTGTGCTTTACAGGCAGTAGTTCAGTCAGTCCTCCAATGACTCTGAAGTAGGTGCCTTTATTGAACCTGCTTACAGCGGAAGAGGCTGATGATCTAGCAGGTGAAGTGCATGCTCGCGTTCACACAGCGAGGCGGGGGCAGGGCTTACCAGCATCGGAACTCAAAGCTGTCTGTGGCCCAATTGCGAGGGTTAAGCAGGACCGTCTTTGAAAGCACACAGAGCATTCTCTAATGCATGCGATTTGTATGAGTGGTTTTACTGCTGTTATTTATTCAAGAGATGGGAAACCAAGGCCCAGTCTGATACACGGCAAGCTAGTGGCAAAACTCCAAACTCTGGTCTCCCAACTTTCAGTCCGAAGCATACAGAAAAACGCAGGCCTGTAAGATTTTAATTCCCACAGGCGTCCTCAAACTACGGCCCGCGGGCCACATGCGGCCCACCAAGGACATTTATCTGGCCCGCCGGGTGCCGCTGCTTGTCCTGATTAGCAGCCGACTCGTCCCGGGCCCGCAGTGTGCATAGGAATTTGTTCATAGTTCTTTTTTTAAACTATAGTCCGGCCCTCCAACGGTCTGAGGGACAGTGAACTGGCCCCCTGTTTAAAAAGTTTGAGGACCCCTGCCCTAGAGCACCCAGAAATATTACTAATATAAAGTAGTTAACCTCTTTAATGGCCTTTTTTCATGAAAGTAGAATGTTGATGCGATGGGAAATCAGAGAGATAAGTTTTATGGAAAAGAGAGAAAGGAGCATAGGAGTTAGGACTACGGAGGAACTCTGACGGGCCAATAGCAAAGCCAGTCCGCCCACTACTTCCTGTTTTGCTACAGCCCTCATTGGGAAAGAGTTCATTGCCTCGGACTTTGTCAAGTTTACACTTAAGCCTCAAGGTAGAGGAGAAACACTAGATGTAAGATGGGCCCAGGAGGGTTCCCTTTTCTTTGTGACCTCCCTGGTGCCCAGCGCCCCAAAACTCTGAAACTGGGAGGAAGCCATCCTCGCAGACTCCATATCACTTCCATCTGCTCCTGCTCCTCTGCCCACTAGCAGGGCTTTGGAGGCCTCCAGGCCAGAGATTCAGAGGGTGCCCACGCCAGTCCAGAACCACACACAGCGCGCTCTGTGAGGAAAGGCCAGGGCTCCCCAACACCTTCATTTTCCTATTGCCAGACAGAGACAGTACCAGCTACCTTCCAGAGAGCCAGGGAATTAATTACTTGAGCATTTACCAGGTGTACTGGTTAATAATGCGCATTTTTTTCAATAGATGGAGTTACACATATGTTAATATGTATGCTATTTGGTATGTATGCTACTTTGTTGTATTGACAGCAGGCTTCAAAACTTCATATGTCAAATTTGCTGAAGGTGTTAACATCATAGATATTTTTACGCTTAAAAATGTTGAATTTCGTGCCAAAAAAAATAGCATTTGCAGGAAGTTTTAATATATTACTTCATTCTGAAGAAAAATTTATCATATACTTCGGGAAGCTTAGAGTGAACATGCTCCATCTCAAGATACTTGTGAACGCTGGTTTAAATGCTTTAAAAGTGATGATTTCAATGTGAAAGACAAAGAACGTCCAGGTCAACCGAAAAAGTTTGAAGACCAACAATTACAAGCATTATTGGATGAAGATGCATGTCAAACTCAAAAGTAACTTGCAGAAAGATTAAACGTTGCTCAGCAAACAATTTCCAATCGTTTACAAGTAATGGGAAAGATTTTAAAGGAAGAAAAATGGGTGCCACATCAACTGAACGAAAGACAAATGGAAAACCAAAAAGTCATCAGTAAAATGTTGCTTCAACGGCACGAAAGAAAGTCTTCTTTGCATTGCATTGTGTCTGGCGATGAAAAGTGGATTTATTTGGAGAATCCCAAATGCACAAAATCATGGGTTGATCCAGGTCAACCATCAACATCGACTGCAAGGCCAAATTGCTTCGGAAAGAAGACAATGCTCTGCGTTTGGTGGGATCAGGAAGGTTTGGTGTATTATGAGCTGCTAAAACCAGGTGAAACTATTAAAACTGATCGATACCGACAACAAATAATCAATTTGAACCACGCTTTAATTGTAAAACGACCAAAATGAGCCAGAAGACACGGCAAAGTAATTTTGCTTCATGATAACGCATCATCACACCAGTTTCAAAACCAGTTAAAGACACGTTAAAAGATCTTGCCTGGGAAGTATTACCCCACCCGCTGTATTCACCAGACCTTGCTCCTTCAGATTACCACTTGTTCCGATCGATAGCACACACACTTTCTGAGCAGCACTTCAAAATGTATGAAGAAGTGGAAAATTGGGTCTCTGGTTTGCCTCAAAACAAGAGAAGTTCTATTGGGACGGTATCCACAAATTACCTGAAAGATGAAGGGGAATGTGTAGCTAGCGATGGACATTACTTTGAATAAAGCCCTTTTGACGTTTCTCTTGAAATTATCGTGTGTTCTTCGATTACAAAATCCGCATTATTAACCGGTACACCTCGTACTAAGTGCCTTGAGGATGAAATGTGTGAAGTGTTTACTTTCCCCTTCCTTGCCCTCGGGTTTTCCTAAGCAGGAAAACCCAGTGCCAAGCCCACAGCTCTCATGGAAAGTTCGGGACGTTTCCTAAGGGCACGAGGAGAATACTAACTCTCACTCGAGTGCCAGCCTGTGCAGCAGGGGATGCAATAAATTTGCAGAAACCCTCACGGTTTGGCTGGCTTCCCCTCCAATAGCAGGTCAAAAAGTTGCACAGAGCTGCTTCTATATCTTCATTCATTTATTGCACAAATATTCACCAAACACCTATGTGCCCAGGATTCTTCCAGGCACTGGGAATACAATAAACAAAACATCAGAAATCCCTTCATTCTAGACTTGCTGGTCACTGGGAGGTTGCAGGGTGAAGGTACACAGTAAATAAGAAGGACAAGACCCGAGTCATGACACCAAATCAGGAAAAAGAAAAAAAAAGAGACAAATAATATATATCACATGTGAGATGATGAAAAGTGCTACGGAGGAAGATGAGAGAGTGGGAGGGAGGACTTGCCACTTAATGAAAGATGGGCTGGGAAGATGACATTTGAGTAAAAACTTGGAGGGAGGGTGGGTGGGAGACAGAGGGATACGTCAGGGTGGAGTGTTGCAGGGAGAGGAAACCTCATGCATAAAGCAGCTGAGTCGGGGCTTGTCTAGAGTGGGGCATGAATGCCAGTGTGGCTAGAGCAGAGGAAACGAAAAGAACAGTAGAAGGAGAGAAGGACGGGTCGGTAATGGGGGAGGGGAGTCACACAAGCTGGGGAAAGCCAGGTAGGTCATTAATACTTAGCTTTTGTCTGAGGGTAGTATAAACCCACTGGGGGGGTGTGGGGGGTGTGGGGGGTGGATGGATGGATGGATGGATGGATGAGTGGACAGATAGATGATGTTGAGATAAAGGGGTGGATGTGTTTGCCAGAGCAGTCAAGATCCTTGGTTGCAAACAACTAACCCCAACTGAAGCAGAAAACAAACGTTTGGGATATGGGGTAGTTCATAGAATCTACAAGAAAGATTTGAGCAGAGGAGTGACATGATCTCCCTGACAATGTTGAGCTGCATGTCTTCCATTTAGCCCTTCAGGTCTCTCTCCACCCTTCTCCACCCACTCTGTGCCCAGGAGGCTGACCTGTATGGGCTAATTCAGTGTTTTTCTTGCTCTGGCAGAAGATCAGAGGGAAGGAAGAGTGTGTTGACAAGGTATTTATCTTCCTGTGCCTCTCTGCCAGGTCACCACAGGTTGACTGTGTCCCTCTACCCAAGGCCACAGCTGCTGTCAGGAGTTATCTCTTCACACTCCAGATTCCAAAAACTGCTCCCTTCCCTCATCCCTTCATCCCTTATCCCCTCATCCCTTCATCCCCTCATCCCTTCATCCCCTCATCCCCTCATCCCTCATCCCTTCATCCCCTCATCCCCTCATCCCCTCATCCCTTCATCCCTCATCCCCTCCTCCCTTCATCCCCTCATTCCCTCATCCCTTCATCCCCTCATCCCTTCATCCCCTCATCCCTTCATCCCCTCATCCCTCATCCCCTCATCCCTTCATCCCCTCATCCCTTCATCCCTCATCCCTTCATCCCCTCATCCCCTCATCCCTTCATCCCTTCATCCCTCATCCCTCATCCCCTCCTCCCTTCATCCCCTCATTCCCTCCTCCCTTCATCCCTTCATCCCCTCATCCCTTCATCCCCTCATCCCTTCATCTCCTCCTCCCTTCATCCCCTCCTCCCTTCATCCCCTCATTCCCTCATCCCTTCATCCCTCATCCCTTCATCCCCTCATTCCTTCATCCCCTCATCCCCTCATCCCCTCATCCCTTCATCCCCTCATCCCCTCATCCCTTCATCCCTTCATCCCTTAATCCCTTCATCCCTCATCCCTTCATCCCTTCATCCCTTAATCCCTTCATCCCTCATCCCTTCATCCCTTCATCCCCTCATCCCCTCATCCCTTCATCCGCTCATCCCTAAGGGTGGTATGTCCAGTCCTGGGGCACCATACCATTCCTTTTCCTACACACAAGCTACACTTTTGTTAATTGTTCTTCATGAAAACCCCCTCAAATTCCCAGATTGGAATATGGCATCTGTTTGTTGCTGTTTCCTGCCCCTGTTGATTGATTCACCTTCGCATATGTTTGGTGCCTGGTTCAGTGTCTGTTATGTTAAAGGAATGGATGGGCAAGCAGTGGATGGATGGATGGATGTTTGAATGAATAGATGGATGTTAGATGTATGGATGTTTTGGGTGAATGGATGGATGATGGGGGATGGATATTTGGATGGATAAATGGATGCAAACTTGGAGGGAGGTTCAGGGGAGACAGAGGGGTACGTAAGGGTGGAGTGTTCCAGAGAGAGGAAATATCATGCATAAAGCAGCTGAGTCAGGAGCTTGTCTAGAGTGGATATTTGGATGGGTAGATGGATGTTAGATGGATAGATGTTTTGGATGGATGGATGATGGATGATGGATGATGGATGATGGATGATGGATGATGGATGATGGATGATGGATGATGGATGATGGATGGGTTTACAGAGCAATCAGGATTCCTGGTTCCAAACAACTCCAATTGAGACTGAAAATATTCATGACACTGGATCGTTCACAAAACCTACAAAAATGGAGGCATCTACAGGACTAAGTAGCAGTCTGGACATCACAGGAGCTCTATTTGGGGGCCACTCGTGGTTTGGCTCATGGCAGAACCTTGGGCAAGTCCCTTAGCTCCTCCGGTGCCACAGTTCCTCCCCGAGGCAGAAAACATCGAGGTTAATAATGTGGCTGCTAATCCACAAGCTGGGGTGGAGCTGGGGCCAGAGATCACGATCATTAAGCCCTGCCTGATGCCAGGATGAAAGGGAGTCTATAAAAGGAATTGAGCTATTAGGGCGGAGGTGGGTCAGGTCCCCGCTGCAGGCAGCGGCTGGAGAAGGCCTGGGGGTCCCTCTACATGAAAGTGTCACTGCACAGGCAAGCTGTGATTAATCAGCACTGTCATTAGTCCTCCCATTACCAGCTTGCTGGGCCTTCCCTAGGAGGACGGCTCATAAAAGCCCCCTCCACCGTAACCTGGAGAAAATCTCAGGCTCATAAAATGGCCCAATCCGTCCACCATTCAGGCTCCCCTGTTAGTTGTACTCCTACTGCGTGCCACACCCTCCTCCATGTGGTATCGCATAGACTCTGTCATAACAGCCCTGAAGGTTCAGTACTGCTGTCCCCTTCTTGACCGATGAGTCAAGGAACTGAGACACTGGTGATATAGTGGCCGAGGCATGACAGAGCCAGGATTCTGATGTCAGGTCTGAAGGCCTTCCACCAGGTTCTGCCCCTTCTGGGCCTTTCCTCACACACTGTCTCTGGACGAGTGAAGATTCTTGGGAGGTGGATGAGGTCACCTGCCTTGTATGTTCTTTCTTTCCCTCCTGCCCTCTCGAATGGATTCATCGCCTCTGTTTCTCCAAGAAGATTCTGGTTTCCACCAGCTGTAGAGACAGTGCACACATTTCTCCAGGACACAGCGTGGCAGGGTTTTACCAACCCTCAGAGAGACAGAGCTTTAGAGCGTGTGCGGGGAGAAGCAAGCAAGACAAGTCTTTGTGCAAATTCAAGAAATATTGGGATTTTCTTCCAGCTATGATTGTCCTCAACTACAAATCCATCTCTCCCTTGTCCCAAGGCTGCCAGGCTGTTGGGAACATTCCACATTAAGAGTCATGCCATGTGGGATTTTATGTGAGACCACCACATCTTAAGAACCATAACTCAGTCTTCCCATCTGTGGAATGGGAACAGCTCACCTCCTTAAGATCAAGAGCATGAGAAAATGCTTCTTTCTCTTTTAATTCCCCCTTGGTAATTGCATCCAGCCATGGCTTTGGCAATTCATTCGTTCATTCATTCACTCATGCATTCATTCATTCTTCATTCAATAATACTTTTTGAGCATCTACAATGTGCCCAGTTCTGCTCTAGGCCCTAGAGATAAACTCAAGAATAAGACACAGCTACAGATGACGGATTATAGAATTGTACACCTGAAACCTATATAATGTTATTAACCAAGGTCACCCGATAAATTCCATTCCGGGGGAAAAAAAGAATAAGACATATCTGTCTGTCTGAAGGCAGCGGGTCCCTGGTTCCCTCAGATTCCCCAGGAGCTCTGTGAACCCAAACGCTGCAGGGCTGTGGCATGACCAGGTGGAAAACACTTCCACGTCTTAGAGCATGTTTGAAAAGCAGCGGCGTTCTGTTGCTGTTTTCTACTTGATTTAATCCAGCTAATGGATCCTGTGTTCCCATCCGCTCGCCAGTGTGGTTACACATGGCCCCACAAATTCCCTGTGACCTCCAGGTAGTGTGGGTCCCTGAGCACCACCCTCCGCTCTCCTATTTCTCCATCTGAAAAATGGGATAATGGTCCCCCCCACACACACACACACACACACCTCCCAAGGACAGCATCAGGTTCATGAGACAAAGAGACCAAAGCGCTGATCTCCCTGAACAAGGGTGGGGCCAGGAGCTGAGGGGCTGACATGTGGCCGCTGCCTGTGACAATGTGGCTTTCCTTTCTGCTCACAGGAGCCCAAGAAGTCTCAAAGGACACTGGGGCCCCCAGGGTGAGGCGTTGGAAAGGGGTGAGGTCCCGGTGTGAGGAATGGAAGGGGCGATGCGCACGCATTTCCCTCCGGGTCACTGGTTCCAACGCAGCCAGCAGATCTCAACTGAAAGTCCCTGCCATCTGCGCCGTGACCTCAATCCATTTGCTACTGTGCACATGGTAACTGCAGCCCCGCCGGGCAGGCTGGCACAGACCGCAGCTGAATGTGGGTCATTCCCAAGAGCCCTAAGGGCTGGTCTGGGCCTGGACTGGAGCTTGGGGTAAGCAGGGCGGGACCTGGAACTTTCCATCTAAGACACTAGCTGTAAGGAAGCAGGGAGGAAGGTCTGGTCCGCTAGGAAGCTCTGCAGGCTCTCTCCCATGCCTCTGCTCTGGGTCCCAGCAAGTCACACTGTGTAACACCCCATCCCCAGGAACCGGCCACCAGAGAAATCAGAGCAGAGCACAATGGGTACTGGGTCCATTTCACACGATAATAAAGGCTGTTGACTGAAAACCTGCAGCGTGCTCCTCCCCTGTGTCACCTCATACGTCCTCAGTCCAAACCCAAGAAACATACTCTGATTTTCAATTTACAGATGAGGAAACTGAGGCTCAGAGAGGCGTAGAAATCACCCAAAGTCACACAGCAAGAGGTGGTAGGCCAGGAGTGGAACTCAAGAAGCTCTTGTTCAACGGGTATAGGTTGGGATGATGAAAAGGTTCCGGCGATGGATGGTGGTGGTGGTTGCATAACAATGTGAATGTACTTAATGCCCCTGAATTGTCCCCTTCAAAACAGGTAAAATGGTAAATTGTGTTATGTATATTTTATCTGAATATACTTAATTCGCTAAAGATATCATCCAAAAAGGGGAAAAAATGTAAAATGTACATTCCCAAGGAATCCACTCTCGGATGTGATCCTAAACAGCCGTAGACACCCATGGGAGAAGTGGGGGTGTATCCACACGATAGGACACAACAGGTCTGTATGGTAATACAGGAAAGCCTCTTAGGAATATTGTTAAGCAACAAAATAAAATAAAATTGGCTACAGTCTTATAGATGCAGTATGAATCTAACACACACACACAAGTACCGTTATTTTCTGCTTGTGTGTGTGTGTGTGTGTGTGTGTGTGTGTGTGTGTGTAGTCAGTTCCGCTTGTTTGGAAAACAAATTTGTTCCAACGTGATTGAGATATTTGGGAACAATCTAAACAGAACCGAATTTTGTATCTGACCCAGAAACATGGGGTCCACGCCAAATACTGCACCCAGCCAAAGTGACCCCACAGGAACACCCAAAACACACACCCCGCAAACATCTGGCGGAGGCCTCGTGCGTGCTGGCAGCCGCACCCAGCCTCGCCTGGCTTTCCCAGCCTGATTCCACACCACCTTGCCACCGCTCACAAGAAGTCGTGAGCTGCAACGCTTCGAACGCCGCGCCCATAAGAAAAGCTCGGGACTTTCCCCAAGCCAAGTTCCTTCTTTTTCAGAGTGTGTATGCATTTCCTAACGCTTCACGTATGTCAAATGGTGCTGCCGTTCTTATCAGGTTCCTGTTTCTCTTAGGTCACTGACGGAGTTTTCCAGGATCGCCCTTCAGCCCTAATTGTCCAAGAAGCCCCGTTAGTCCTGTGTGATTTTGCATAGCAGTGACTTTAGAAGTGTAAATGTCACGTGATAGCAGAATGGAGAGTACACACTTTTTTTTTTCTAAATATACAGGGGTTTGGTAAAAGTAGGTTTACAGTTGTGAGTATGTGAAACAGTTTATATTTGTATTATATATTTTTCCATACTAACGACCATAAACCTACATTTGCCCTCCCATGTTTATACATACACACACATTTACGCATGTGTGTATATGTGTGGGTAGATAGAGTCTAAACTGATAATAATTTATCATTGGGGTGGGGGTTGGAGGAAGGGGCTAAGGTGGCTTTGGTCTTATCTGTAAGAGATTTCATTGTTTATAGGGATGTTACTAAATTTTATAATACATACAAATATCAAATCATTACACTGTACACCTGAAGCTAATACCATGTTGTATGTTGCATGTCAGTTATGCCTCAATCTAAATAACAAAATTTCATTAATTTTATTCATTGTGTAGCTAAATTTTCTATTAAAAAAAAGAATCCACTATTTCCATCCTCATGTTTATAGCAACACTACTCACACTAGCCCAGAGGTGAAAGCAACCCGAATGCCTGGTCCTGGAGAATGGGTAAGCACAACATGCATGGGCACACAATGGAATATTATGCGGCCTTTAAACCAAGGAAATCCCATCCCTTACTGCAGCCTGGATGAGCCCCGAGGACATACGTTAAGTGAAATAAGCCAGTCACAAAAGGACAAACACTGTTTGATTCTACCAGTGTGAGGCACCCGGGAGTCAAATTCATGGAGACAGGAAGTAGGATTGACAGGGCCTGGGGGAGGCAGAAGCAAGAAGTTGTTTAATGGGTCCAGAGTTTCAGTTTTGCAAGATGAAAGGAGGCCTGGAGTTTTCTGTTTGGTGGTGTTAAGTATATAGGTGAATGTACTTACCACTACCAAACCTTACACTTGGAAATAAGATGGTGCCGGCCAATATGGCTCAGTGGTTAAGTATATAGGTGAATGTACTTACCACTACCAAACCTTACACTTGGAAATAAGATGGTGCCGGCCAATATGGCTCAGTGGTTGAGCATCAACCTATAAACCAGGAGGTCATGGTTCAATTCCCGATCAGGGCACAATGATTCTCTCTCATCAATGATGTTTCTAACTCTCTCTCCCTCTCCGTTCCTCTCTGAAATCAATAGAAATATTTTTTTTCAAAGAAAAGATGATAAATTTTGTTACATGCTTTTGTGTGTTTAACACAATTTTAAAAATTTAAAGGATCCACAGTAACAAAGATCCCACCTGAAAAGTTATTCTAATAAAGCAACACACACACACACACACACACACACACAGGCTACCCAAAAAGACATGGACCGGCTCACTGCCCGCAGCTTCTAGAAGGCGGGGGCCCATGGGAGAGAACGTAACACTAGCTGGTCCACTCTGGTTAGTCAGCCCGTACGGCCAGTTGGCTGATTGATTGGTGAAGGCACCATGCCCCACCAAGAAGCCTAACATGAGACAGGAGTCAGGAGGATGCCATAAATAACACGTTAACGACACGGCTGTTCCGTCGCAGGGCCAGGCATCCAGTGCAGGGCTGCGTGGCTTTGTCCCTGTGAAACCGGACCCGGCCCGGCCTCGCAGAGGTGGAAGGTGCCCAGAAGCCTACGACCTGGGCACGCAAGCAGGAGGACAGCGTGGGGCCTGGGGGCGGCAGGTCAGCAAGTGGCCCCGGGCCCTGGCCCATCCGGCACCCCCAGATGCCCTGGGGGCCTGCCAGCTGCTCGGAGAGGCGGGGGTGGAATGGCAGGCCTGCGTGAGTGTGTGCTGCGGGGCGGGAGGCTGGCTTTGGCAGGCCGGCGTGGGAAGCTCGCGAACACCTGCCTCTGAGGGTGTGGGAGCAGAACCCCTTTCCCGGGGCCTGAGTGATCCTCAGACGTGCCCTGGGCCCTGGCCACCGCCTCTGCAGCAATCAAAGGCATGGCCGCCTCCGCCACGCTCAGGAGCAGGGGACGGCGGTTCCAAGCCCTGTGAGCCGCGGGGAAGGAAAGGCCGTGGCAGCCAGCATGTCCCTGCCAAGGGGGCTGGGAAGCGCCATCTCCTCACTCACAAACCCCTCCCACCTCTTGGCCTGCCTGGCTCTCAGCAACCTTCAATGACTCCTTCTCCAGGAAGCCTTCCTGACCTGCTTCTCCAACCTGTGCCCCCATCCCCATCTCCTCCCCCAGCTGTCCAAGAAGCCCTTCCCATTGCATCCCCCGTGCCCAGCCCACAGCCTGGCACGGAGTAGCTGGTGAAAGCAAGATAAACAAGATAGGAAGAAAGAGAAGGCCTTCCCAGTGCGGAGCCACTGAGCTAAGAGACAAGAGGCAGGGGGTCTTAGCTCTGGAAGGGATCGGAGAGGGACCAAGGGGTCACCCATTTCTACGCTGCTTACTCTTTTCTTGAGAACCTTGCTAAACTAAAATAAAAAAGGTCAGGACCATCTCCTTCAGTGCACACGCTCAGACACACACGCAGCGTTCCCAGGGACTTTTCCTCATAAAGTCAGATGGAGTTGCCACAGAGCCCCGCAGTTCTGCTCCAAGCTGAACCCCCAAGAGAAATGAACGGCTATAACCGCATCAAACCTCGTGCACGAATGTTCATAGCGCAGCCCTCACAGCAGCCCGAGGGTGGAAACGGCCCAAACGTCCATCAGCGGATAAAGGGACTAACAAAGCCTGGCCCATCCGTACAAGGACCATCGTCCAGCCATAACGAGGACTACAGGACTGACCCGGCTGTAACGCAGATGATCCTGAAAACATGGTGCTCAGTGGCGAAGCCAGACACGAAAGGCCACACAGTGTCTGATGTACATTAAGTGGCCGGAACGGGTCAATCCGGAGAGAGAAAGCTGAAGCGTGGTTGCCAGGAGCTGGGGGCAGAGAATGGGGCCCAACTGCTTAATGGGCACGGGGGTTCCTTTTTGGGGTGACAATGGTTTGGAACTAGAGAGAGGTGATGGTTGCACAAGACTGTGAATGTATTACATGCCACTGATGTGTTTGCTTGAAAATGGTTAATGTCATGTTACGAGAATCTTACCTCAATTAAAAGAAAATCCCAGGAGTTCAAGTTCTTCCCTAGGCCCTCTTCCTAGACACCCACGTGAAGACCCAAAGTAGCACCCCTCTTTCCTTTCGTGGTGGGAGAAGGTCCAGGGGGCAGCGGAGAGGTTTCTGCTCTGAGATCTGGAGCGAGAGCCAGGGCCCCCGACTCCCTGTCCAGTGCTCCTTCTGCGTCCCTCCGGCATGCTTCTCAGGCCTCGCCCTGCTCCCGCCGGCCGGGTCCCCCTGCCTCAGTTTCTCCACTTACAACACTGGGAGCTTGGGCCAGGCATGGCACCTGTATCATATGATTTACACTGGTCTCTGGTTGAGCATTAATTTTTATTCTAATAGTTGTGATTTTAACATGTACTAGAAAAAAAACAATTAGCAAGTCAGTGTGTCAGTGCTAGAGACTCGAGGCGGTGTGTGTAAGTGTTTCCCTTCTCGGTGAATGTCTCGTCCACGCTCGTTTTCCTCTTTAAAACATGTTAGCATGTGCCACACCGAAGCCAGAGGCTTGAAGCTGCCTGCCTCCCTCATCGCTGAGGAAGCTGATGCGGGCTGCCCTGGAAATAGAAGTTTGCTTGTTTGTTTCAAGTGACTCAGCTCAAAGGCAAATATGAAGAGAAGAATCCCACAGGCGGTATCATCCTGGGGACAGGGGGGCGAAGAAGGAACATGACGAACTGGAGATCCAGACGAGCTACACGCCCGGCCAGCAGGGCTCCGTGGTTGAGCATGGACCTATGAACCAGGAGGTCACGGTTCCACTCCCAACCAGGGCGCATGCCCGGGTTGCAGGCTCGATCCCCAGTGTGGGGCGTGCAGGAGGCAGCCGATCAATGATTCTCTCTCATCATGATGTTTCTATCTCTCTCCCTCTCCCTTCCTCTCTGAAATCAATAAAAATATATTTAAAAAAGAAAAAAGGATGGGCTGCGTGGCAGCTGTGACATTCTGCAATCCCACAACACGCTCGGGGCTTCCCCTCTCCTCGCCCAGCTAGTCACGGCCCCGGCCTCAAACGCACCAGCCGGACTGGCAAAGAGGTGGGTGAACAAGCAACATGTTACCTCCAACAGCCCGCACTCCACACTGGGGCTGTTGGCGCCCTGGGGCCCATCACAGGCCTGGGGATCCCCTGGGCCTCCAAGGACACCTTCAATGCCAAGCGCTGGGCTGGCTGCCCTGCTGGGAGGGGCCTGAAGGAAGATGGTAGGTGTGCCCTCTCCGGGGGAGGTGCCTACCCTCCACCATGCCCAAAAAGGTCTTTCGTGAAAGCCCAGGCATACCTCTCTGGTGGTGGAATTTGAGGCCGGGTGACAGGTGGCAGGCGGAGACATCCATGGGCGGTGGGGGATTTTGCCAACCTCAGCCAAGCACACCCCGAGGCAGCTGCCGGCTTGTGCCACATTTGAACAAGCGCATGATTCTTGTCCTGGGCAAGTTCATGTTGGGGGTGGACACGTTCGGCCTGGCTGAGCGGGCTGGCAGCTCCCCACTCCTCCAGAAGTTACCTTGCCATGCACCCTGTCCCCCGAGTTCACCCCACACTTGACACAGCGGAAAGCACACAGACGTGGCGCCAGGCAAGCTGCGTCCAGCTCTCTCCTGCCCAGCCCCGTGGCCCGGGCCCCTCGGCTCCGACCTGGGGTGAACCCCTGCAGCCTCGCAGGTGACGGTGGGAATCCGCCGTCGTGTAAGTCCGTGGCAGATGGCACACAGTAGGTACTCAATAAGCAGGAACCATTATTTTAAGGACAATGCGATTCCCTTTCCAACCTATCCCACTGGTTGGAGTAGGTGGTGTGGGAACTGACAACAGACAAAGCCCAACAAAATACAGTGTGTGTGTGTGTGTGTGTGTGTGTGTGTGTGTGTGTGTGTGTGTCTCATTCCCCCTGGGTTGGGGGTGGGGGGATGAGAAACAACAAAATGAGTATATTGGGAAAGAGAAAAAACTACTCTATTTTTCTTTTGGTTACTGAATCAGGCAACGGTACTACTTCCAACGCTGAATTAAAAACCGCACCCCTAGCGGGACAGCAGCCTCCTGCCCATGTCGCTTCTGCGTGCTCGCCCCCGCCCCCGCCCCGACCACAAACCCGGGCACTGCTTTGTGTGGCCTCTGACTTATTCAGTTTGTCAAGAGGGACACGGAGGAGGGCGACGTGTGAGCAGGCTGTGAGATTTCCCCAAGCAACTGGTCTCCCCATCGCGAATGAAGTTAATCCGAGGGGTTTGTCTTCTCTTTCCCTGCCTCCTGCGAGTCAGCAGGACCACCGGAGAGCGGTGGGCACCAGCCAAGCAGCCTCCTCCTCAGCAAATAAGGGCACCTCCCCCCCCTCCCCAACCTCTCCCCGCCCCACCCCGCCACCACGCAACACAAGTAATAAAAATCCCATTTTGTTTCCAGCCGACCATACAGGGCATGTGCCAGGGTAAATAGATCTCCTTTCTGTGGCTTCCCCCCTTCTCCACCATCTCCGCCTCCCCTCCCATGTTTGGGCTGTTTTGATATGTCATAACATTGTGTCTGTTTATCTGAAATATTTCCCCTCAAAACGCTTGTTTCTTCAACCCAACTGACATGTTGATACAGCTCCTGACAGCTGAGTGACTCCGATTGAAATAAAATATAACGTAAACACATTTGCATAGAGTTTATATACAAGCCGGGCCTGAGGAAGGAGAGGAAATAAGGAGATTAGAATCGGAATTTCTTATCTTCCATCGCCCAGCCTCCGTTAGGGTCCCTCCCTGCTCCATTTCCAGCTCTCTGCTCCCGGAATGCGCAGGAGTTCAAGGGTTGACCTGCCAGGGGGGTTGCAAAAACTTCCTTTACGGTTTCTGCTGACCTCTCTCTTCCCCGCTGCGCCTTTGAAGGCCTGAGTAGGTTTCTCCATGAATTTCTTCTCTGGTGTTTTTTTTCTTTCGAGATCTGAGTGCGTTAGCCCGATGCACCCAGGCACCTGCTCCGTGTGTCTGGGGGAGCCCTTCCCCACTTTGAGACTTTCCGTAAATCAAGCGAGCGGCTCGAAAATTGATCTCTCAAGGTTCTTGCAACAGGGGCCTGGCCTGGATTCCTTCTCAGCTAGTCATGAGATGGGCTGTCACAACTCAGCGTGTCTCCTCAGCTCCCCCGTGGCCTTTGGAAATGGAACTCCATCTAACAACCCCTCCTGCCTTGTTTTCATGAAGGAATCAAAGTAACACCCAGAGAACCCAGAGACGGCCAAGGCCTCCATCCCAGGGCTCACTGAGCCTGCCGCAGCCTCAGGATCTCCTCCACACAACCCTCCAAGGAGCTATACGAACTGAGCGGAGCTGGCTCTCAAGATGCTCCCCTAGCCCAGTGGTTCTCAAAATCCGGTCCCTGGGGCGGCAGCAGCAGCACCACCTGGGAACCTGTCAGAAATGCAAATTCTCAGGCCCCACCCAGACCTGCCACTTAAAAACCTGGGGGCGTGGCCCGTGGAGCCAGCTTGCGCTGGGACACAAGAGCCACAGCGGGGCCCTGGCCATGTGGCTCAATTGGTTGAGCATCATTCTGTACATCAAAGGTTCGACTCCCGGTCAAGGCACATACCTAAGGTTGTGGGTTCGATCTCCAGTGGCAGCATATATGGGAGGCAATTGATCAATGCTTCTCACATCAATGTTTCTCTCACTCATTCTCCCTTCCTCTCTCTCTCTCTAAAATCAATTTTTTAAAAAAAAAAACATATCCTCGAGTGAGGATTTAAAAAAAAGAGCCACAGTGGGAACAGTCACACCATGGAAATTGACTACAAATCAGACCTTTTCCATCACCCCCATTTCCACCCCAGAGAGCCTGTGGTTCAACATTCGCCGTCCACCCCTGGGCGGGCCCGGAAGTCTGTGTGGATGCCTCTCAAGGGACCCTGGAGCAAGCAGCCGCTTAAGAACCACGGCTCTCGGCGTGAACCACCGAGTCTCAGTCAATCATCTGGGGAGCTTTTACCACATGTTACTGTTGGGTCCCGCCTCAGACCATCGGAATCCCTGGGGCAGGGCCTGAGCATGGATGGCTTTCAAAGGGCCGTGGAGCTGCCCAGTGGGGAGCTTGTTAAATGCCGATTCTGATTCAGGAATGGGGGTGGTGAGAGGGGCGACGATGCTGGTCCGAGCCAGGACTGTGCTTTGAGTAGCCAGACGCTCAACCCTCTCTACGCTGTCCCTTCTCCAAGTGCAGCCCTTTTCTCGGGTGCCCATCTGCCACTCAAGCTCCACCCCTCACCCCGAGGAAACAACACACGGGTCCTGACCCACCTGCCCACCACACGGGTGCGGGTGCGTGCAGGATGGTATTTACATGGCCTGTAGAGAAAACGAGTATCAAAGCACAGCATTTGCCTAGAGAAACCCAAAGGCTGCTGAGAGGTAGATTCAGGCAAATACATTTGCATACAGTTGAGCTGGGCCACAGTTATTAACTTGCCTGGAGGAGGGCAGAGCTCGGCCTGGGGCAGCTGGCCACCCTGTGAATGCAGAGCCTGTTCAACCGAGCCCCCACTTCCTGCCGCCAAGGCTGGCTGCTTGTAGGTGGGGCCAGATGACAGGGAATTAATTGGTGCAAGGTCCTGTCCATTCCCTAGGGACCAGTTTGCACGCAGATGGGCAGCCAAGAACTGGTCGTCCGATCCCAGCACTGGCCCGATACCTCCCCGCCAGGGCAGGTGCTGTTGCAGACCCTGTGAGCGAGGGCACATGAGAAAGCAGGGAAGAGGGGTCTCCAGGGGCACCTACACGTACTTCATCCTGGCAGCAAGTGGGCCGTGTACTGTCTCCCCTCCTGGCCTTTTCCCCGCGCTGTTCCCGGCACACAGGAGGCCATTCCCAGCACCCCTCTCCTCCTATGTCAATCACCATCCTCATCATCCCTATTCCAGACATGAACTGAGCACCTGAAATGCGCCACAGACCGTGCTAAGGATGTCACATGAATTAGCTCCCGACAACGCCACCAGGTATGCTTGGAGGCCTTTGTAACAGATCCGGAAGCAGAGACCTGGAGAGGGAGAGGGGCTGGCCCACAACCACATCACAAGCGGCACAGTCAGCAATGAAACCCGGGTCACTTGGACTCATGAGCCAGTGCTCTTACTGTAGCCTTTGAGGGTCCGATCCAAGCATTCCTCACCTAGGTCTCCCACGGTTACCCACTCTCAATGCACAGGCCCTCCCGTTTGTCCCCAAAGCTCTATGGACTCTAGCACAGCGCTTGCCGCACTATCTCACTTTGCACCCCAGGGCCTCTGCCTTGCTGTTCCTTCCATCTGGAACGGAATGCTCTTCCCCAGTAAATCCTAGGTCTTCACCTCATGCAAGTCTCTATTAGTTTCCTATTGCTGTCTAACAACCTACCACAAACTCAGTGCCTCCTAGAAACTACACAGATTCATCCCCGTACAGTTCTGAGACCAGAAGTCTACACTGGTGGGGCAGGCTGTGCTTCTTCCAAGGCCGAAGCGGAGGGTTTACTTCCCAGCCTCTCCAGCTTCTAGCGGCTGCCGCATTCCTGGCTCGTGGCATCACTCCGATCCCCACGTCCCTTGTCCTTCTCTGGAATGGATCTCCTTCTCTGATCTTGGCCCGCCTGTCCCCTTCTTATTAAGGATCTCGTGATTACACCGATTCATCCAGATAACCCCCCATCTTTTTTTAAAATATATTTTTTATTGATTTCAGAGAGGAAGGGAGAGGGAGAGAGAGATAGAAACATCAATGATGAGAGAGAATCACTGACTGGCTGCCTCCTGCAGGTCTCCGACTAGAGATCGAGCCCCCAACCCGGGCATGTGCCCTGACCGGGAATCGAACCCTGACCTCCTGGTTCATTGGTAGACACCCAACCACTGAGCTATGTTGTAACCTAACTGTATCTGCAAAGTCCCTTTTGCCAGGTGAGGTCACATGTTCACAGGTTCCAGGGAGGTCACATGTTCACAGGTTGTGGAGGCTTCTGGGAGGCCGGCATTCTGCCTACCAGAGTTTCCTACATCTGACCCAAACCAGCCTCCTCCTTCCTTCTCTGGCCCTTCACTCCTTCTGTCCCCCAGAGCACTTGCTCCTTTGGATCACCCCGCAATTCCTGGTCTGTTCACGGTCAATGTCCCTCATGAGAAGAGAATCCATGAGGCAGGGACCTTGTCTCTTGTTCCCTGCCAATTCCCCAGGGCTTAGAACAACGCAGGCACATAATAGGTGCTCAATAAAGGTTTGAAGACGAGCATGGGTGATGTCATCAAGGACTGTCCACCTGCTTTTCACTGGACTGTGGAGACTGCAAGGGCAGATTCCTGACTGATGGCTCTGCCCCGCACCCACCAGCCCCGGGACGAACTGGCAGAGTACCGACTCAGTGTGCACCATCCCCATGTCGGCATGCAGAGCCACACACTAAATCCACACAGCTGAGGAGTGTCCTGACACCCCAGGGGCTCCCGAGGGGGAAACTATAAACACGCAGAGGAAAATGGGGTGTTGGTGACGTCACTGCCGCCCTGTGAGCTGGCGTGGGCCAGGCTGCTCTGTCCCAGCCCCATGTTCTTTCCCAGCCTTGTCAAACAGCCCGTGATTTATCCATGTGCCTCTTGTGCGTCCGTGTCCAAGCACGTGAAGGGAAATGAAACCCTTCCAGGAGTGGTGACATGATATTTTTTTGGCCCTCAAACTCCTACCAACTGAATTCCACCCACACCCCACGCCAGAGTGGGGGCTTAAACTCACGACGGGAGAAAGCCATGGTGAGAGAAAAAACTGAATCTGACTATTTCATTTCTCTGCTCAGAACCCTTCTTGTGTGGGTCCCATTTTCCTGGCATTGTCTCTTACTAGCTGTGTGGCCTCAGGCAAGTTGTTTAACCTCTCTGTGCTTCAGTTTCCTTCCCTAGGGTGTGAGGATAATAATGGTAACCAACCTCACTGAGCTACTGTGAGGATGGAGTGACTGGATACATGTAACGCTCTCAGCACAGAGCCCGACACAGAATAAGCGCTCAAGAACTGGGGAAATTAGGTGGATGGTTCCCCTCAAGTTAAACATAAAATTACCATAGACCCAGCCAGTCTACTCTTAGGTAAACACCCCAAAGTAATGAAACTTACGTCCACACATTGTACGTGAATGTCCAGAGCAGCATAATTCGCAACAGCCAAAAGGTGGGAACAACCCAAATGCTCACCATTGGATGGATAAACAAAACGTGGTCTAGCCACATAGTGGAATAGTAGACAGCCATAAAAATAATAAAAACTGATACGCTACAACATGGAGGACCAGAGAAAATACGATGCTAAGTGAAAGAAGCCAGTCACAAAGTCATCTATTATATGATTCCACTGGTATGAAATGTTTGAAATAAGCCAATCTATAGAGCCAGAAAGCAGATGAGTGGCCCCCGAGGGCTGCAAGGGGGAGAATGAGGAGGGATTGCCATGGGTGTGCTTCGGGAATAAGGAAAAGGTTTGACAGCAGATAGCGGCGGTGGCTCCACACTGCGATGCGCTACCTGCCCCTGGGTTGTCCTTTCATGACTGTTGCTTTGTTCGAGGTGTTCCTTCAACCCAAGGTTTCTCACCTCGGCATTGACATGTGGGGCCAGATCATTCTTTGTTGTGGGGCTTGTCCCTGTTCATGGTAGGGTGTTTAACAGCTTCCCTGACCTCTACCT
This sequence comes from Plecotus auritus, assembly GCF_963455305.1. NCBI lineage: Eukaryota > Metazoa > Chordata > Mammalia > Chiroptera > Vespertilionidae > Plecotus > Plecotus auritus. Next base: position 9,826,879 of record NC_137779.1, read on the forward strand.
CCTGGATGTCAACAGGACTCTCCAGACGGTGCCACATGTTCGATGGAGGGGCAAATTCTCTCCTGGTTGAGAACCACTAACTTGATTGAAAGTGATCTCATTGTTTACCTACGGCCGCACACGTCATGCTCCCCAAATACTCCTGTTGGTCGCCTACCTTTCCCAGCCCCTTGCAGTAGGTGGAGGCCATATGACAAGTTGTAGCCAATGGACTGTGGGTGGAAGCTATGTTGAGGCAATGAAAAGCCCCGGCAAGAGTCCCTAGTCTCTCCCCTCTCCTGTCACAGTGACCGAGGCCCAGTGTTCCACATGGCAAGTCTACAGGATGGCAACACCTCCCTCAGCCCAAGTCACTGTGAGGAGCAGAGTCCTCACCAAGCTGTGATGGACGTGCAGGGCCAGCAAGATGCTAACTTTGGCCCTAGCCAGCTTGGCTCAGTGGATAGAGCATCGGCCTGTGAACTCAAGGGTCCCGGGTTCGATTCTGGTCAAGGGCACATGCCTGGGTTGCTGGCTTGATCCCCAGGAGGGGGCCTGCAAGAGGCAGCCGATCAATGATTCTCTCTCACGATTGATGTTTCTATCTCTCCTCCCTCTCCTTTCCTGACTGAAACCAATAAAAATAAAAGAAGCTAACTTTGTTGGGTCAAGCTGTTGAGATTTTGAGGTCTGTTTGTTACTGCATCATAACCTAATCTATCCTGATTAATACACGCCTTAGAAAAACTCCTCTTCATCCTTTAAAAGCTAACCTAAAACTTGTCTTCTCAGAGAAATGTTTTTTTTTATCCTCCAGAAAAAGTGACTCTCTCCTCCTTCTGTGTTCTCTACCTTGGAGATACTTCTATTGCGACTTTTATCACAAGTGTGCACATCTTTTAGGAGTCCCAGCTTGTCCACACCCTCATCACCTTGCGGAAGAGGTGTGTTTATGTTAGTTAGTTAGTTAGTTAGTTAGTTAGTTGTTAATACCATGAAACCCCTAACATTAGCCCATAGCTGTTCAGAATGAGAATAAACTTTTGACCCTAGCTGGACCTATCCATTCTTTCTCCCTGGATCCCGAAACACAGAGACATTGGTCAATCCGTATCGAATGCTAGAAGTGAAAGGAGCCATGTATCACTGGAGCCGGAGAGGTCCCTGGCATCCACTGGATGCTGAACCAGAGGAAACTACGCTTCAAAAAAAGAGAGAACCAGATGTACAACGAGAAACAAAGATTAGATACCAGGTGGCCATAGGGAGTCAGAGAAAGTTGCATCTAACCCTGACTTTCCAGCTGGGCTTTAGAAATCAGAGTTGAGGCCCTGGCCGAGTGGCTCATTTGGTTGGAGCATCGTCCTGTACACCAAAAGGTGATGGGTTTCATACCTGGTCAGGGCACACACCCAGGGTGCAGGCTCAGTCCCCAATCAGGGAGGCAACTGATCAATGTTTCTCTCCCTTTCTCACTCTCTCAAAAAATTAATAAAGAAAAATAAACTAAAAATATTTAAATGGTAGTTTTATGTTATGTATATTTTACTACATTTTTCAAGCAAACCCACCCACACATCTGCGGTCCTCTGAGCTTCTAGAACCAAATGCTCACATGTGACGCCCAGGCCTGCGGATCACCCAGCGTGCCGAGTGGAGGGAAGGAGCCAAGCACAGCTCCCTCCCAGGTTGGCCCAGCAGATCCCTGTCTTCCAAGAGCACTCTAGGTTCAGCCAAGCCCCAAACACGTTCGCCTACAGTACTACATTCCGGCTGTAATGAAATTACGTGCGTGCGCGCGCGTGCGCTTACAGGGAAAAGGAGCGGGATGGTTTTAATTTATTTACGCTCAGCAACGCAGAGCGCAGTAGGGCGGTGGCCGTTTGACATTGCAGGCGTTCCGCGAGGCCTCTGCGTAAGCCTCGGTTCTTCTTTGGTAAAAAGAACCCAGGGTTAACTCAGACTAAATGAAAGTCCGAGCAGAGAAGGGGCTCCAACCACGGAACTCGCCAAAGGAATGCTTTCCCCATCCACGTCGGCATGAAGTAAGGCTCTGGTTCCTGGGACCCAGCAGCTGCCCACCAAACTCAGAAGCTCTTATTCTGCAAAATCCAGCAGCACTGCGGTGAGGAGTGATTTAGGAAGAGAGGAGAGACCTTAGTCAAGCACCTACTAGGTGCAACCTCTCTCTTTCTCTCTGGAGTAGTGGTCACCAAGCTTTCAGACCTCACGGACCACCAGCTGGCGACTGCTGCTCTGAAGCACGCCTTCATCTTCCCCCTCTCCTTCCCCCAGGTGCATTCTCCCTTTCTCTCTCCTAAGCTCCCAGGACCCTTCTTTTGCCTCTGCAACTTGTCTCCTGAGCCCACGCAGCCCAGCTGGCTCACTTCTTCCATGGCTCACTCCTACCTCTGTGACCTTCTAAATAAAATAAAGAACCTACTAGGACGCCTGGAACTTTATACACGGTCTCTCCAGCCAATGCCGTTTTTCTGACGAGAAAACCAGGCTCAAAGAAGTAAACTGACTGGACGAAGTTGTTAAGTGGAGCAGCTGGGCTTGAATGCAGGTCTGAGGCCAGCATCGATGTTCTTTCAGTTTAACCACCTGTTGCAGTCACTAGGGCTGAGTAACAAATCAACCTGGAACTTCTGATGCAATTTATTATGCTCACAGACTCTAGAAAGTCTGGAATTTAGAAAAGATATACGGGGTATTATGAGTTGAATGGGGTGTGTGTGTGTGTGTGTGTGTGTGTGCCCCCACCCCAAAAAAATATGTTGAGGTCCTAACCCCCAGTGTCTCAGAGTGTGACCTGATTTGGAAATGGGGTCTTTACAGAAGTAAGCGGGTTAAGATGAGGCCCTTAGGGACAGCTAGTCAATGTAAGGTGTCCTTATAAAAAGAAGAAGTTTGAACAGACACAGGCACAGAGAGGAGAGGAGGGGAGAGACGCAGCCATCAGGTGTGGCGAAGGAAGACGGGAGCGATGGATTCACAGCAGGAGCGCCCAGGATTCCGGAGAAGCCAGAAGAAGCTGAAGACACCAGGAAGGATGCTTCCCCTCCAGGCCTCAGAGGGCGCACGGCCCCGCCAACACCTTGATGGTGGAGCACTGGCCTCCGGAACTGCGAGTGGACGAAGCGCTGCTGTCTTCAGCCACCACGCTGGTGGCAGCTGGTTCTGACTGCCTGGGAATCTCACACACCAGCTAGAGCAGAGGCCAAAGACAAAACGGAGGACGAGGGCACCCCTGTCCCCTTCACCTGGTCCCTTCTCCTCCGATCTGCTTTAGACTTGGGTTTCTGCGCACGATCTGATGGGAACAGAGATTTCCATGGCTACAGAGCAGTTTCCTTTGGCCAGGTGGGGTGAAAGCTGAGGTCCCGGAGAAGCAGGACCCGCCCGGGGCACGCGATGCCTCCGCAGCCATCCTAAGAAGAGCACGCGAGGTTTCTGGCTGCCATTCCTGCTTTCTGTCCCCTCACCTCCCATTGGGGGTGAAGGCCCAGCCAGCACGAGGGTGGGGAGCAGGAAGCACCACGTGCTCTTCATGGTGGGCGCACTCTGCATGGCCCCCCTCAAAGCTCCTTTGCCCCCAGCTGGACCCCCACATTTTGCCAGGGCTCCTGGATGGGAAGATGGTGCCCTCATTGCATGGAGCACCCAGGCTCCAGGCGGCCGGGCACCAGGTCCGGGCGGCCCTCCCCGCCGTGACCTTCTGGAATGCCCTTTTGCAAAAGTGACGGTGGAAGCTGGCAGCGCAGGCCCAGGCCACAGGGTTAGGCCCCGATAACCCCAGATCAAAGCCGCTTGTCAGCAGTCCCAGCTGAGAGGCAGCCAAGACAAGCGATGAGGCAGCTTTATCTCCCCACGGCTGGGCCCCAAGCGGGAGGGGGGCGGGGGAGAGGGGGACGCTCTGCGGTTCCCGGAAACTATTTCTGGCCAAGGGAGCAGGTGCCTCGGCTCACTCCACGTCGACCCAGCCCTGCTCCTGCCCTCGCACGCGTGGCTTCCCCTGGCGCGCGTTAGTCTTTTCCTGCTCTGTCATCCACTGCTTTCCATTTGTATCTAGACATGTGCGAACAATGAAGATCGTTCTGCTCTCCCCTGAACCATCGCCATCGTCTCTCCATTTCCCTCTCACACACACACGACAGCCAGCCTGCAATGCACATGGCCGCCACCTCTCCTCCGTCTTCCCCATCTTCACCTCCACGCACATACAGGCTTCTTCCACCTTCCCTTACACACAAATACGTCTGCACGCGCTCACACACACACTCACACTCACACCTGCTATCTCCAGACTCAAGAATCCAGAGTCAGCTGCCAACTCAAACAATGCACACGCCTCGCCTTCCTTTCCAAGGTTATGAGCTGCGGGACCATCTCCACCAGCTGATGCCTGGGCTGTTTCTCCTTGCAAGGTGCCGACTCCTCCATTTGCAGCCGAAGGCAGACCCAGGCCCTGCTCCTGTCAGCCAGGCGGCCCACGGCTGCCCGGTTCCAATAGGATAATTTGTTAAAATATATTTGTAATGATTTCAGAGAGGAAGGGAAAGGGAGAGAGAGACAGAAACATCCATGATGAGAGACCATCATTGGCTGCCTCCTGCACACCCCACACTGGGTTAAGCCCGCAACCCGGGCATCTGCCCTGACCAGAAATCAAACCGTGAACTCCTGGTTCATAGGTCGATGCTCAACCATTGAGCCATGCCGGCCGGGCTCAGTAGGGTAATTGGAGTCCAGTTATCTCGATACTCTTACAAAAGAAAGGAGGGATCTGCCAACCACCTCCCCACCCCCACCCCCCCCCCCCGCCCCAATATATTATCTGCGTGATTCCAGAGCCTTCTACACACCAGAAGTTCAAATTTCTCTCTCTGCCTTTGAACTCACAGGCCATCTCTTCACCATGTGTCCAGACTGGGAGCAGGTCAAGGACGTGGGTGCTCTCCCTGCCGTGGCCACCTGCAGGCTTCAGGACTGCAGCGGAGGAGGACTGGCCGGAACACGGGGACGGAGCAGGAGGGGAAGAGCCGGAGGCACAGGAAAGGATAAGAGTCCTTACCGAGCCCCGCTGGGGGCTGGGCCCCACTTCCCACCTGTGCTGGGAACCGTATGGAGAGGCTGTGGGTCACGTGCTTAGCACAGAGCCAGGCACACACTGGGCACTCGATGCCTTGCAAATGCATTTCTTTTAACCACCATCATAACCTCTACAACACACATCCCCATTCTGTAAATGAGGAAAAGGAAGCTCGGAGGGGTTTGGTGCCAACCACCTACCTAATCACAGCCCAGAGCCAGTACCTGCCCCCCCCCCACACCCTTCCTGCCGCCAGGTGGCAAGGTGGTTCATCGCAGAAAATTGTGTGACATTCTTTTGCTTCTTCCACAGAATAATGCAAAATCGTGGTTGTGGAAGTGTGTTTAATTCCAGCTTCTTTGAGGCCTGGTAAAATCAGACTTTCTGAGTATAACATCTAATAGGGCTCAGACAGACCTGATGACCCAACCACCCGTGTCATGGATTAAACAAATGGCAGCAAGAATTCGGGGCTGGGTAATGTTTCCTGCCCTGCACCAGCATTTCTTATCAGCTAACAGTGTCTCAGTGCTGCTCTGGGAAGACAACGGTCCTTGTATTGGATAGAATCATAATGCAACTGTGGGTCCATCATGATGTCACTACCAGAGGGCCGGCCTATGATCCAAGCTCAGCCAATCAGATACTCCCTCCCAGGAATTGGCTTTGGAAGCAAGGAATGGAGGTTTGTAGCTCATTCATATCTTCACCTAAGTCCTTAAATCCCTGCTACCCAGCTCCCCTGAATCCTATGTGGCTCTTTTCAGAGACTTTGTTCTTCTATTTCACAAGCTCCCTCATATCCTTCCAGTGAATTCCTTCTCTGCATAAGGTAAAGTCACTTTCTGTTGCTTGCAATCAGAGAATTCTAAGTGATGCAGGAAGGCATCCAGCCAAGCTCACCCAGCAAGACACAGGGAGAGACCAGAGCCCGCTTCTGGTTCCCAGTCTGTGACTCCCTCTGGGGCCTGGAAGGGTTTAATTGGGCTTAGTTCTTTCTTTCATCCTCTATGTCACTTAATAGCTCTGAGCTTTAGTTTCCATATCTGAAAAATAGGGATATTCAGTCAAAGAACTAAAATGCTGACCTATGAAATTGCAAGTCTTACAGATCAAAAAATAGGCAAGTATATTGGCAATATCATATTAAACCTGTCCAGATCCCAGTTCCACTGTGTGGGGAGGAGGCTTTCCCCCACACCAACAGGCAACACTCCGGACGCCGTTTAACTCAATTCCACCACTATCTCCCCGGACACAGCACCGTATCCCACGGGTGAGGGGCTCAGTCCACGAGACCGCTCCCCCGCACTTCAGGTGCCAGCTGCAAGCCCAGGTTGTGACCTATGCTTCTGCCTAACCCACAAAATGGGAGTTCCAATGACCCCCTCCAACTCAGGATGTCAATTTCAAGTGCAGGTGGTTACATGTACAAGGAACAGACTGGCTATAAATCAGAGGTTCCCACGGCCCCCTCTTCGGGTGTGATTACTTTGCTAGAGCAGCTCATGGAACTCGGGAAACCCATGTATTACCAGCTTATTGTAAAAGGGTGTCGCTGAGGAGCAGCCTGATGGAAGAGGTGCTCAGGGCAAGGTTCATGGGGAGGGACAGGAGCTTCCATGCTCTCTCCAGGCGCACCCCTCTCCCCAAATTTCCACATGTTCACCAACCCGGAAGCTCTCCAAACTCTCTCCTTGTGGGTTTTCATAGAAATTTCATCATATATAGACACAGTTGATTAACTCATCGGTCATCCGTGAGTCATCTTAATCTCCAGCCCCTCTCCGCTCCCTGCAGGTGGAAACTCAAAGTTGCAACCCTCTAATCACGTGGTTGTCTCTCTTGGCAACCAGCCCCCATCCTCAGGTGCTTCCAAGCGTCACCTCATTCACATAACAAGAGACACCTTCATGGCTCTCATCACGTAGGAAATTCCAAGGGTTTCAGGCTCTCCTCCCAGAACCAGGGATGAAGACCAAATATATACTTCTTATCATAAATCACAACATCCCAGTCACCACAGGCCCGCCTCGTCTCACTGGGCCCTCATTCTCACCGGTGGTATGTCACTCTCTCTCCAAGATCTTACTCAGAGCTTTGGGAAAGTAATAACTTGCATAACTCAAAAGACCAGGAGTGGATTCCAGCCGCAGACAAAGCTGGATCCATATACTCAAACGACACCATGGAGAATCCCACACCCCATCTCTCATTTAGTTGACTGTTTTCCATACGGGCTCTTCCCCTCCTGGTGGCAAAGAAGATTCTCGGGAGCTCCAAGCTAACAGCCCAGCCACCCAGCAGCCCCAATCAAAAAGGAGTTCCAACCTCTTACCCATCCTATCAACAGTCTCTAGGCCATCAGGAACCGAACGCTTTGGCCAGGAGTCAGCATGCTCAGATTGGTCAGGCCTTGGTCACGTGCCCACCCCAGGCCTTGGGAATGGAGGTCACCCTCACCTTTATTAGATGGACCCAGAGCAGAGGAGGAACAGTTTCCAAAGGGGAAGTTGGGGTGTGTGACACAAAAGGGAGACGCTGAGCAGGAACAATTCCAGATGTGCACCTTATACATGACCTGCTGGTCAGGCCCATAGCAGCAGAGTTCAATGACCTTGGTCACACATACCTGCGTCCAAAGGCTGCCTCCACCACTTTCGAGACCTTGGGCAAATGGTGACCTCACTGGATATCGGTTTTCTCATCTGTAAAGTGGGTAGAAAACTAGTATCAGCTTGCAGAAGTATGAAGATTAGAAAGAATGCAAACACAATAGGACATCTGTCGCATCGAAGAAGATAAGTACAGTAGATATTGTTACTTTCAAAAAAAATCTCAATTCTCAACGTCCATAAATAGCCTAATTCCTGGCTTCCAGAGGGGATCTCTTGCCTTTCTCCCATTTCTTCCTTGTTTATGTTGCTTTGCCTTTTTTGTTGTTGAATAGATTAAACACACACACACACACACACACACACTCGAGCCCAAAACATGACAGAACCACGGAGGAAGACGCAAAGAGCTGAGGAGTTCATTTACATTTAACTGCCAGCAACCAGAGACGAGTGTAGTGGAAAATATGCAAAAGCCTTGAAGATGGAAAGGGATATTGACATTGTAATTTTCCCAATCATATCGAGACATCTCTTTCAGCCCTAATGACAGGATACATAGCACATCTGTCACAAGTTGTGCAACGTCTCCAAGCAAAAACCAAATAAATCGAGTCTCTGCTCAGTGACAGCACAGGCTGAGGTTGCTGTGGGCTTTGCTCCAGGGTTTTTTTCCTTTTCTCTTCTCGCCAAGGCATTCTGTGTTTGTTACTGTCTTTGTGGCATTTGCTCCTATTTCTCCCCTTTTGTTCTTCTTCCCGTGAGAGTTGGCTGGGACCTTGGTCTGCATGTACCAGAAAAGTCCACGGTGAAGCTCCCAGGGCCCCCACAGGTCCCAGGAGGCAGTGTGAGGTCTCCTGCCCAGGCCTGAGGGTCCGCCCCGGATGCTGACTGTCCAAGCAGAGTCTGATTCTACCCACCGTCCCGTGGCCAATGCCCAGGAAGGCTGTGAGTTAGTGTCCTAAGTCAGTGGTCGGCAAACCGTGGCTCGCGAGCCACATGCGGCTCGAGAGCCACCGTTTGCCGCTCTGTTGACTACTGAGTTTGCCGACCACTGTCATATACTACCCCTTACCTCTTTGCACACAATATGCCACAATTGCCTAATCCTCACAGCTTCCAACTACACAGTAACATTTAGTCTAGTCCAGTGGTCGGCAAACTCATTAGTCAACAGAGTGGCAAACCGCGGCTCGCGAGCCGCAGGTGGCTCGCGAGCCGCGGTTTGCCGACCACTGTCCTAAGTGGTATACGGTTGAGCTGACAACTAGCCGGTCGTGGGCCAAGGGCTGATGGAATCTTTGGCCAGTGAGTGAGAGAATGGCCCAGCTTCGGGGTTGTATTTGGGCCCATCCATGGGCCTCAGGATCCTAACTCAGAAGCCCCATCTCTGCTAACTTGGAGTTGCGAGCTGGGTCTTGGAATTTCTACCCACATCAGTGAGGTCTCAGTGATGGGAATTCAGCATCCCCAGCCATTCTCGGCTGGATTTATTGATGAAACTCCTCCGTGCTGGGACCCAGCTCACCTTTCCACAGACCCCGAGGGGCAGCCCTCCTTCCCGCCTTCCAGGGCAACACCAGCCCCAGGGAGAGCAAAGCCTGGAGACGCAAGGGACACCCCGAAATCTCACCTGCTGGAACGGATCGGGCGTTCAAGGGAGGAAAACCTGAAACCACTCAGTCCACATCACAGATGGAAGCATTCTCTGTGGACAATGGCCATCGTCCGTGAGTAAGATGACCCACCACCACAGTCTGTCTGGGACTTTTCATGCTAAAACAAGGCAAGTCCCAGGCAAACCACAAAGAGTTGGCCACTCCCACCAGGAGTCCCACTCTGATTCATGTGGCCATTCTGAATCGTGTCCTTTTACACGGTGACCTCAGAAAACACAATGACCAGTGTGGAGTCAACTTTGTTGGAAAGGAAAGAAAATCAATTTGCTCTATCACGTCTACTCCATCCATCTTTCCCAATGGAAAGGAAATTGGCAGAGCCACAGTGGTGGGTGTAGGCTCGGAAGTCAGATGCAACGGATTTAAATCCTAGCTCTCCTCTATAAAATGGGAACGTGCCTAATTCATGCCTCATACGTAAGAAGGATGGATGGAAAGTGCTGAACATAGTGTCTGGCTTGGAGTAAGAATGCAAAACCATGAGCTGTTATTATTAGAACTTTCCATCTAACCCCGGCTCAACCCAAGTCCTCTTGATCTCATGCTACTTAGAGCTTTTAATCTATTGGCATTTCCCATTTGATGTAGTTCTTTGAGGAGCTTATGAAATCCCTCCCCCTACAGAGTCCCTTAGCTGATAAAGCCTATTTACAAGGTTCCTCTTTGCAAATCTGTAACTGAGAAGATTTGGAAAACCTTTGACCAAAGTGACTAAGGTGATTGAATATGTAAGAAAAGCATAGCAATCTAGCCTTTCCTTAAGAAGGAATGGGTTAGTCATCTCTAGGGAAGGGTGTTTGCGAAGATGTTTGTTGACAGAGATAATGTACACAAAAGCATGTGCCTGGCCAGTGTGGCTCAGTGGTTGAGCATCGACGTATGAACCGGGAGGTCACAGTTCCATTCCCAGTCAGGGAACATACTCAGGTTGTGAGCTTGATGCCTAGTGTGGGATGTGCGGGAGGCAGCCGATCAATGCTTCTCTCTCATCATGGATGTTTCTATCTCTCTCCCTCTTCCTTCCTCTCTGAAATCAATAATATATATATATATATATATGAAAAAGCGTGTGAGCAAAACAATGCTACTTACCACTGTCCTCTCTTTTTTGAATATTTCAGTAGCCTCCCTGCTGGTCTACGTCTCTGCTTTTCTGCCCAAGAGTCTATCTCCAGCCGCAGCCAGAGGGATCCTTTTAAAATGTATGGCAGCCGCCTGGCTGGTGTGGCTCAGTGGTTGAGCATCAACCCATGTACCAAGAGGTCCCCAGTTCGATTCCAGACCAGGGCACATGCCAGGATTGCGAGCTCAATCTCTAGTAGAGTGCGTGCAGGAGGCAGCTGATTGATGTTTCTGTCTCATTGATGTTTCCATCTCTCTATCCCTCTCCCTAAAAAAAACTTTTTTTTAATCAATAAAAACGTATTTTAAAAAGACAAAAAAGAACTAGAAACTGCCCAGGGTGCCCATCAACAGGAAAAAGGATTAATTGTGGTATATCCATACAATAAAATACTACCCCTCAATAAAAAAAGTTAGAGCATAGATGATACTCAAATGCATTATGCCGAGTGAATTAAGCCTTAGACATAAGGTATGATTCCTTATATATCAAGGTGTGGAACAGGCCAAAGGAATCTAAGGTGGGGAAAATCTGAATATTGGTTGCCTAGGGCTGGGGCAGGTGAAGGGTGTGATGATGATGGTGGTGATGATGATGATAATGATCTTGATAAGGTTTGGGTTGGACAGGTATTTCAAAAATGTGTCAAAATTCAAATAATTAAGATGGGTGCATTTCATTTTGTGTACATTTTCACTTTAAAAAATCCTTAAACAAAGTTTGAGCTCTAGTTAATGATACGCCTGCAGAAGTGTTTGGGAATAAGTAACTGATATGTATGCAGAGGTGTTTGGGGATAAATAACTGATATCTGCAACTTCCAATGCAAGAAAGTAATAAGACGAATTGATAAATGAAGAGAGGTCATTAATGAGTAGATGTGTGATAAGGCAAATAGAACAAAATGTTAAGTATAGAATCCACTCAGCGGCCATATGGGTGTTCCATACAGAATTGCTCAACTTTTGTATACACTTAAATTTTTCATAAAAAAAATTTTATTCAGATGCAAAGCCAAAGCTCTGGCAAGGTCTATAGGGTCTGGGCCCCTCTCCAACTCCCTACCCCCTCTCCCACCATCAATGAATGGTGCCCTTTTCAATGGTGATGAACAGCTGTCAACCACTTACTTCCCGCCACAGCAGCCTCCGTATTCTTCCTCACACATGCCAACCATGCCCTGGCCTCTGAGCCTTTCCGCTTGCTGTTCCCTCGGCCTGGAACACCATTCCCCCACATTTCACCAGCCTCAGTGTCACCTCTTGATTCCTCTCTGTAAAACAGCACTTCCTCCCATCACTCTGCCCCTCCCGTTTCAGATGCCACCGTTCTCAATACGTGAATATTGTATCCCTGTGGCTAATACCATCTTCGTCTGTTTGTTTCCTATCTCCCTGCCCCCCCCGCCCCCATGTATCCTCCCCACCCCCCGCACCGCTGCAGCAATGTGGGCACCTGGCTTTGCCAGCACCTAGAATGGCACCTGGAAGACCTAGTACTCAACCAATACCTGTTCAATAAACGCATGAATGATTGAGATACTGACACCAAGCGCTGGCTGAGTGCTGGTGGGCGCTGTGCTAAACCATTCACCTCCATTGTCTCACTTAATCCTCCCCACAGGCCGCCCCTGTTTTACAATGGAGAAGATTAGGAGATTTATCCAAAGAGGAGTGTCAGGACCCAAGAATCCAACCCAGTCCAACCCAGTTCTTTTGTCTCCAAAACCCAGAATCTTTCCACCCACTGCACCGGACAGGGAGGGTCTGGAAGAAGGAGACAAATGGGGGGAAATGTGTCAGTGCGTCCTCAGGGCTGCCTTAGCCGCACACACAGGTCAAATGGGGTGACCAGCACTACTGGGTTCCCAAATGATCAGCTCTTCTACCTCATGGTCACTGTTAATAAATTGCCTTTCCGTCGCAAAGATGACCTTGAACCCTGCTCCCCATCATACATCTTTCCTATGCATTTCCCCTTAAACACAGGCTGCATCGATTGACCTTAACAAGGCGTCTTTTTTTTTAAGTGAACCTATTACACATCTCTTCCATTGGGCAATATTCTTCCAAGTGTTCCTTTCTCCATGATTAACTAGTCCATATCTGACCATCAGGTTCAACGTACGAGAAAACAAAGCTTCTCTGCCATGAGACAAGCAAGACCAGACCCAGTAGGCTTGTAAGACGGCAGAGCTGTACCATCTTGGCCAAATGCTCCCTAATCTTTGTTTAAGAAATATTTCAATTATTCATAGATGATCCATCAGTGACTGGGTGTTTGGGAAATGGGAGGTACTTACGCAGAGCACCTACTATGTGTCAGGCATTGAACCAGGCACTGGGGGACAAGGAGGTGGGCGTGTACTATGTTCCCTGCCTCAGCCACTTCCTGTGTGGCCTTGACGGGGTTACTTGAACACTCTGAACATTAGTTGACCCGTGTGAAAAGTGGAGATAATTATACAATGTGCATAAAGGGTCTAACACAGCCACCAAGACACACCAGCCCGGGAAAAAGATGATGGATCCATGCCCACATCTCCCTCCCGCACTCCCTCGCCCTTCAAGGAGATGCTGACACATGCTTGGGTAATTCTGACTTCTAGGCAGACTGGGTTAACTGACCACAGACTACTTAATTCTATGCTGAAGGGGACTCACAAAAGAGGTATTTTTGTCTCCACGTTACAGATGGCACCACAAAAGGCCAGAGAACAAGTAATTTGGCCAAGATAGTCAGCTCTGACATCTTAGAAGCCTCCTGAGTCTTGTCTTGCTTGTCTCATGGCAGAGAAAGATGGATTCCAAATGAGGAAACCCAGGAAGACTGCTTGGAGGAGATGGTAATGTCAAGAGTCTATCATCGCAGCATGAACATTCATTTTCTCTAATATTAAACTTAACATCCCACCCGGAGCCTGCCTCCTGGATCCCATCACCCAGAACTTTGCCACGTGCTTCCTTACTTTGGCTTTAGCCACAGTGGACCTCCACAGAGATTCAGCCTCTGAACACAAGAAAAAGATTCAGCTACACAAGGACCTCCATCCAAAACCACCCAACCCCGTACCCCTTTGTCCCCACACCCAACGAGATTCGAGGAAGACTCTGAGAACTCCCTCCCACAGCTTAGTTATGTCAGACTTACATTGTCACTTGGTGACAGGTTTTGGGGGGGAGGGTTTGTTTTTGTTTTAAAAAGGGGGGAATCCAGAAACTCTGAAGACCTTGTGCTCAGGATGGGCAGCTCACCTTGCTAATGGTGTGTTCTGGTTGCTTACAGTGACGTTTGTTTGGAAAGGGTTTCTCTCCTCTTCCTCCCTGGTCCCCGGCTGTGTGCGCGGTGAAAAGGATAGGGCTGGGCGTGGAAGACTTCTCTTTCCCCCTCGGCTGTGTTTATCCACCCAAGAAAGTATTTTAAGTGCTTTGTTTCCATTATGCTATTCTGAGCCCATTACTTGGTGGGGTGATTAAAGATTGCTTTTGGCAAGAGAAGAGAAGAGAAGTGTGTGTTACTCCATGACTGCTAGCCTTTCCCAGGCAGCCTTCAAAGGGCAAAACATAAACACATGGCATACAAAACACATATCGGCTTGGTAATGGGAGCCCTGGAGAATGTCTGGCCCTTCACCTTCGCCTGCAATCGGAGGAGCTGGGACAGGGGCCTGAAAGAGCTCTTTCTAGAACATCTTGGAGGCGCCCAACCTCTTGGGGTTCTTCCACCTTCCCCCTCGCCTGTGTGTTCCTGGATCCTGACTTTGTTGCCTGGGGTCTTCTTAAGAACGTCCCCGCCTTCCACGGCGGGTTGGATCCAGCCCTGGACGGACAGAAGAGCTCTCTGCTTCCATGGGCTTCCAGTCTCCTCGGTGGCCCACTGGTGGACGCTGCGGTGCGGGAAGAAGCCCAGAAGCCCGTCTCCACCCCGATAGGTTTCCGGGTGTGGAAAGGGCACGGGAGTAGGGACCTGAACTTCTCCCGTGGTCAGGGAGGACTCCCTGGGATGTGCAAATCCGAAAGATAAGCAGGCGCTGGGGAGGGCAAGGTCTAAACAGAGGCAGCGAAGAGGGAGGGAGAGCAGGGTGGATTCAGAGGAGGAAAAGAAGGTGGCTGGCTGCACCCAGAGAACAGGGCCAGAGGGGCTGAGAGAGATACGCAGGAGGTCAGAGATTAGTGTGCCGCCCCCCAATATAAACACATAATAGGTGCTAAATAGGTTTGTGACCATTGAGATAGAAAGAGGAAGTGTCACTATAGACCAGAAGGAACCTATCCCTGCTTTCTTACCTTTTTTTTTTTTTTAATTACTTTTGTGAGCCCATGTATGCCTTTTTTTTGTTATTTCAGAGAGGGAGGGGGAGTGACATAGAAACATCAGTGATGAGAGAGAATCATTGATCGGCTGCCTCCTATACACCCCACACTGGGGATCGAGCTGCAACCCAGGCATGTGCCCTGACCAGGAATCGAACCGCAACCTGGTTCACAGGTCAACACTCAACCACTGAACCACACTGGCTGGGCTGCCTTATCTTAACACTGAGTGGCCTTGGACAGGACATTTCTCTGCCTCTATTTCCTCTTCTGTCCAATGGGAAGCATTAGTCCGACCCCCCACCCCACCCCCGCCCCGGGCCTGTGGGACCTTGTTGGAACTCAACACTGTTAGCTTCCTTCCTCCTTCCCAATTGTCTTCAATGAGTCGGCCTTCCTTTTGTGTCGCTGAGCATCCTGGGAGACCAGCAGGAAGCCATCACCACACTGATCACTTGCTCATATGAATGAATGCCCAAGGCCTGTCGGTCCCCCAGGCAGGCCAGGGGCACTACTGCTGGCCGGTGTGTGATCCTCTTCCTCGTCCCTCGGGGCACATGGAGGACACCCTCCTCTCCCAGCCTGTCTCCTGAGGGTTGTGCGGAGCAGCGGAGATAGAGGGGCGAGGTCTTCAGAGGCCCAGCATTCTGCTCCCTCCCGGGCTGGGATGGGCCAGGGTCTAGATAGGGTTACAGGCTGTTCAGATGCATTTTCCCTGAACGCCCTCCTTAAAGTCAAGGGCCTCTCAGATTCAAAATGGCACCTGCAAGTTCAGGCACGTCCAGGCACTTGAAACGTCTAGGAGTCTGTCTCTTCTGAAGCCAGCGGGGAGCTTCAGGAACGCCAACCGCTCGGGCCGGCCACGTACCGCCTGCCCCAGGCCCGAGTGCCCGCGCCGCGCTGGCGTCCACCCCTCTTCCTGCCATGGGAGAGGGGTCCCTTCCCGGCTTTACAGAGCTGACCAGCTGAAACGGCCAGCGACTTCCCCAAAGTTTCACGAACGAAAGGGGAGCAGCACTGATGCGAGCACACCCCGTTACCTACTCTTCAGCGGGGTCTCCGTGCTGCCTTACCTTTCCTCCTTCCACCCCCCAAATGAGGTAGCCTGGGTCCCAGGGAAGACCGTGGCATGCTCGGTCAGATGAGGGCCTCCAGGTGGGGGTGTTCCGGTTTCTAGAGACTTCCAGGCGACCAACAGTTAAGCAACATCATCCATCAGTCTAGCCCTCTTCCAACCCCAGTGCCTCGGCCCACCTCCCTATAGTTCTAGAAGGTGTGATGGTCGCAATAAGCCCCATTTTCTAGGCACTTACTAAGTACTAGACACTAAGCTAAACGAGATGTATTTCCTCGTGTCATGAATTTAAGAACCCTACTAAACGGCTGTTAGCATCATCATCCCCATTTCACAGATGAGGAAACTAAGGCTCAGAGTCTTTACAACCACAGACACACGCTAGTAAACGTCAGAGCCAAAGGTGACATTCGGTCTGGCTGACCCTGAGCTCTCCGTGACCCACACAAGGCCTGCTTTGGTGCCTCCACACGCTGACAAAGGTCGTTGCTTCAAAAGACTACACCCAAATCCAGTCAAACCCTGCCCCGCCAAACCCTGGGGCCCAGCCCAGGCTTGCACATTCCTCCCCACCCCACCCCCAGGCCTCAGTTTCCCCACCTGTGGAATAGTTAAAAGCCTGACAACGGCAATTCAATGTCGAAGCAGCAGCCCCCTTGTCCTCACCCCCATCTCAGTCCTGCATCTTCCTTAGGACATTTCTCCCTTCATCTAAAACTGGATGAGGCCCTGGCTGGTGTGGCTCAGCTGGTTGAGCATCATCCCGTTCACCAAAAGGTCGCCAGTTCAATTCCCGGTCAGGACACATACCCAGGTTCAATCCTGGGTCGGCGTCGGGCATATGTGGGAGGCAGCTGATTGATGTTTCTCTCTCACATTGATGTTATAGAGAAAAAGAGAGAAATAAAATGGATGAGGACTTCAACAGACTCACCCTGCTTCTCTTGTTGATTTCAAAAAGGGACGGGGGAAGGTCTGAAGTCACAGGGCGGAGGGGCCTTCCAGCCCCCAGCAGTCCAGGCTGGCTTCCCGCAGGCTACTTTCATTCTGGAAGCCTGGCTTGCTCTTTTCCTGCCTGGAATTCCCCTCCTGGGACCTGCCCTCCAGGAATTTCATCCCATCTTGACTGGGAGCTTTAGGAAAGAGTCAACCCAAGTCTTCAGAGCCAGAGAGAGCTGGGTTCAAATCCCAGCACTGCCATAAACTAGCTGCATTTCCCTTGTCCCTGTGGGAGACATAGTCAACACTGATGAAGGTCCTACTGTGTGTCAGGAACTGTGCTTCAGGGCACAGTACTGGACAGAGAAACAAACTCCCTGCCATGTTGGAGCTTGCTTTCTGGTTGGAAAAGTGGGAAAGGGACGATAGTGAGAATAATAAGGTTTTTCCGAAGTAACTAGAACAAGGTGAAAGAACGGGAAATGGTGGGGGACCACACTTTGATAAGGTGGCCAGCAAAGGTCTTTGTAAGGAAAGGGCGTTTGAGGAGAGACTTGATGTTGGAGGCCCTCGTGCGAAGGAAGGCTAGAGAAAGCGCAGCCAGGCAGAGGGAACAGCAGAGGAGCCTGATGCTCCAGGTCAGAGGGAAGGTCAGTGAGGCTGAATGGGAGAGGAACGCAGGCCGAGGCGGGAGAATGGCAGAGGCCAGAACACAGAGGGCTTTGCAGGGCACAGGACAGAGCTGGGGTTTTATTTCAGGGCCATGAGAAGCCACCGGGGGATTTTAAGAACCTTTTTTTCACTTTTTTCCAAAAGCAAACTATTTTAAGAAACTGTCCAACTCCTCCACAGTGGCCGTACCATTTTGCATCGCGCCTGGTTGTTCACGTCTTCATCCGCACTTGGAATGGTCAGTCTTTCCCAGTGTAGTCACTGTGAGGCACACAGTGGCATCTCAACGGAGTGTTAATTTTCACTTTCCCGATGACTAACAGTGCTTAGTACTTTTTAATGTGCTTTTTGACTATTCACAAATCCTCCTCTGTGGAGTGTCTGCTCAGATCTTTTGCTCATTTTTAAATTGGCTCATTTGTCTTATCCTTGAGTTATAGGCCTTCTTTTAATATTCTGGATCCATGTCCTTTGTCAGATAAATGATTTACAGATATTTTCTCCCAGACTATGGCTTGCCTTTTCATTTTCTTAACAGGGTCTTTCAAAGAGCAGGAGTTTTAAATCTTGATAAAGTCCAATTTATCATTTCTTTTTATTTTCTGCGTTAAGCTTTTTGTCCTAATGGAGAAATCATTGCCTAGTCCTAGTCCACAAAGATTTGCTGGTGTCTTCTCTTATAGTAGTTATATAGCATTAGCTTAGTGTTTAGTGTTAGCTTATACTGTTTACATTAGGTTAGAAAAATTAAACATACATCTCAGCAATTCCCCTCTTAGAGATATTCCCAAGGGAAGAAATCGGATGTCCACAAAAGGCTTACCCTGGAATTTTCCTCTCAGTAGCATTCACAATAGGCAAACGCTGGATAAACCTAAACATCCATCCATTGGTGAACGGATGTACCGTAGTACTTCCATCTGATGAAAGCTGCTCGTTGGACAAACCACTAATCCAGGGGTCCTCAAACTACGGCCCGCGGGCCACATGCGGCCCACCGAGGACATTTATCCGGCCCGCTGGGTTCCGCTGCCTGTCCTGCTTAGCAGCCGACTCGTCCTGGGCCCGCAGTGCGCATAGGAATTTGTTCAGTTTTTTGTTTTTTTTTTTTTAACTATAGTCCGGCCCTCCAACAGTCTGAGGGACAGTGAACTGGCCCCCTGTTTAAAAAGTTTGAGGACCCCTGCTCCATGCAACAACATGGGTGGATCCCAAAAGCACAGTGTTGAGCAAAAGCAGCCAGACATCAAGTTCACACAAGATGATGCCATTGAGCGAAACTCTAGAAATAATCTGCAGTAACAGAGAGCAGGTCGTCCGGGGATGGAGTGTGTGGGTGCAGGCGGGCAGGTGACCGAGAAGCAGCAGGAGGAGACAGAGGTCACAAAGCACGTTCTATATCTTGGTTGTGTTTGTGGTTATAGAGATGCAAACATCTATCAAACCCATTGAACGGTACACTTGAAATGGGTGCATTTTACTTTTTGTAAATTATGCCTCAATAAAGAAGATTTTTAAAAAATAAAAGAGAGAGCATAAGACATGCTGGTGAAATGGGTCCAGGATGGGGACAGGAAGGAGTTAGCCACTGAGTCCCCCAGGGGGAAGTGAGGATAATGGGCCAGGGTGGAGGGAGCACACTACCCTTACGTTGTTATTGTTTCTTTCCTGCCTTGTCCTCCAATGAGCTGGGGGCAGGATCTCATCTGTAGATCAATGGACCACTTCCCCCTCCCCTACTTTTCTGCTGAGTCATCCTTCAGGGAACAAAGCTTTGACTTCCCGCTGACAGCTGACATCTACGCTCAGGAAGCGTGTCTGCGGGTCCAGGTGATTCTGAGGTCACCTGTGACGCCACCACCGGGCTCCCGGGCCCTCTCTCCTCTGGTCAAGTCCCCTCCCTTCCTTTCCAAACCTTCTCCCAGACCTGGGGTCCAATGGCAATGGAGGGTGACACCTGAGAGTGAGACACACCTCTTGGTTTCCTAGAGGTGCTCTAACGAGGTGCCACACCCTGGGTATCTTAAAATAGACATGTATTGTCTCCCGGCCCTGGAGACGGAAGTCAGAAATCAAAGTGACGCAAGGTTGGTTCCGCCTGGAGGCTCCAAGGGCGGATCTAGTCCGTGCCTCTCTCTTCTCTCTTCCGGTGGCTGCTGGCGTGGCTGGCGGTCCTTGGCTTTGTAGCTACATCACTCCGATCGCTTCTGCTGTCCTCCCATGGCCTTCTCTCGTGTGACTGTCCATTTCTGTCTTCTAAGGACACGTCACTGGATGAGGGCCCCCTGTAGTCCAGTGTGGTCTTATCTAAACTCACTTGCACCTGCAAAGACCCTGTTTCCAAATAAGGTCACGTTCACAGGAATCTGGGTTAGGGCCAGAACATATCTCTTTGAGGGACACAATGCAACCCAGTCAATGGGCCTTATTTTCTTCCTCGGACATCAAGTAATTCCGTTCAAAGGGAAGCTCCCAGGGGCCAGCTGGTGAAGAGGGGAGCGAACACTGGATTGTGAATCACGGAGATGCGGGGTTCAAATCGAAGAGCTGCCACTAACCTGCTGTGTGATGCTTGACAATCCGTGACCTCTCTCTGGGACCTGACTTCATCATTAAAAAAAATTTTTTTAATTGATTTCAGAGACAGGAAGGTAGAGAGAAAGAAAGAAACATTAATGATGATGTTTCATCATTGATCGGCTGCCTCC
Organism: Plecotus auritus; assembly: GCF_963455305.1. NCBI lineage: Eukaryota > Metazoa > Chordata > Mammalia > Chiroptera > Vespertilionidae > Plecotus > Plecotus auritus. Next base: position 9,847,077 of record NC_137779.1, read on the forward strand.
TGCATGCCCCCAACCGGGGATTGAGCCCACAACCCGGGCACGTCCCCTGACCGGGAATCAAACCGTGACCTCCTGCTTCATAGGTTGACGTTCAATCACTGAGCCATGCTGGTCGGGCAAGGTTTAAAAATATATATATAAGAGACTTTCCAGGACATATCCTAGAGCATAATGCCCCACTTCCTCCTTAAAATAAACAAATAAGTCTTTGATTTTGGAATAATTTTAGAATAACAGAAAAGTTGCTAAAATAGTACAAGAATCACCATCTCCTCTTCACCACTTTCCCCTAATGTCATCATCTTGCATTTCCAAGGGCATTGCTCAAAACTAAGAAACCAATGTTGGTTCACTGCGATGAATTAAACTCCCCATTTTATTCCTTTTTCACCCCCTTCTCTGTCCCGGGACCCACACTGCGTGGAGCACTTTCCCTTTGGGGAAAACACCTCTTTCTCCCTCTCCCCTGGCCGCGAACGCCCCCTCTCACTCACAAACGGCTGTTGGCTTCTTGCTTTATTCCACCCAATTCATTTTGCAGGTTCTGGTTTGGGGGGAAGCTTCACCTGGTGCGTTTAGTCTTGTAAACGGCCATTCTCCACTCATTCTTCCTCTTTCTGTTGTAAAGTCTAGTTCACATCATCAGAATGGCCACTGGCACTTCCTGGAAAACTTGGCAGAGCCTTTTACTGTATTTCTAAAAAAGAGCGCCTGTTGTGTGTGTTTTTTTCCAGCCCACCCCCACCCCAAACTTTGTTTGTTCTTTTATGACTGAGGATATTTATCTCCTGCCTGCTTTAGAAGTTTATGGGCCTCGTTGCCTTTGAAATCCAGGCCAAGGTCAGTAGCCTTTCGGCTGTGATGTCACAGTGTGTTGCCTTGGTTACAGCTGTGACATCATCAAAGCTGGGGACCTGGTGGGGCAGGGGGGAGAAGGGGGAAGGGCCTTTGAAAGGAACCCTTTCATCTGTGATCCTTGGGGAAACTGCTGCCTCTGGGGGAAAGTTTTGAGAAATTGCAAGAAGCTAAAGGAGATAGTTAATAAGATTTACTAGCCCCACTCCCCAAAACATGCCACAGACCCCAAAAAGTCAGGCCACAGTCAAAGGCCGCGGACTTCTAAAGGCGAAAAGCTAAAGGGACAAATGCATTCCTAGAAACCAACAACGGATATTTGTAAAAGGACCATCAGGAAGCCACAAGAAACACACACACACACATTCACACACACGTACATGCACACGCGCGCACACGCATAAGAATCCACCCCAATCAACCAAATTGCCTCTGGATGGAATGTATTTCACGAGGTGTCCCCTGGTCTTTAATCTAATCTAATCTAATCGGTCTCTCCCTCGGCATAAAAGCAAAAGTAAAGAGAGGAATGACAAGCCAGGAGCGCCTGGTTAAAAGGCTGTTTTAATAAAAGGAGAGGAGAGAGAGAACAAAAGCAGGGCGAACACTCAGCAGACAGTTCTCATGCCATTACCACAGCATCCTGAAACATGTTCATCTCTTTTTTGTCCTTAGGGTCAGGGGAAGGGAAGGGGAAAAAATGTGTTTTTATTGTGAACATGTGTCAAAGGGACTCCGCCACATAAACTCTGTGCCCACAATCCATATATTTGTGTAGTAATTAATGTAAGATCAGAGACGCGAGTTTTGCCAAAAGGCCATTGTCAGCCTGCGGTACATTATGTGGCTCGGGCAGCCAGCCTCCCAAACAAAGGGTACGTGGCGCTCGCTGTAATTAAGCCCCTGTCATCTAGCGGCAAAGCAAGCACCAGGGACTCCCAGGCAGGATTATACCTCAAACACGGTTTCCAAATGTTTCTTCCTGGCAGATCTTTTAAGGAAACTTTAGGCGGCGGGAATGTCAAGACATCTGTAATTAGATCTCGAAGAAAAGTGGGGGGAGAGGGGGGTTGGGGGCCAGTTTTTATTTTGTCTCTCCGGGAGACCCCACACCACTCTCTCTACAACTGTCAAGGGTCTGATCCATCCCGTGGCCTTGGTCCTCAACCTTGGCACCCACTCTCTGCTAGGGGCTCCAGGAACACTCTGGCAATGCCAGGAGCCCCTCGGAAAGTTTACTGGAGCGGCGGGGAAGGCAGGAATGGTCGGGCCAGACGGTCTGGGGCCAGGCCTGTGCATGGAAATCAGTGAGATTCAACGTCGGATCCTGCCCTATTATGGGCCTGGAGGTCTTAGGAAGAAAGCAGGATGGGGCGCGGTGTGTGGGCCTCAGGGCTGCGTTTCCAAAGACCTTAGTATTGCAAGGAAAACCAAAGCGAGAAGAGGGAACGGAGGGGGTCCCTCCGAGCCACAGAGGGGCCACGGGGAGGTGTGTGCTTTCTGGGGCACGGGTCCCCCCATCCTGGGCTGATGCTGGGAGCAGTGTTGTGCCTGCCTCGTTTTACGTGTGAGCCTGGGCCTGCCGTGTATGAACGTGCGTCTGCCCACCTGGAGTCTTTGGCGCATCTCATGTGCAATGCCTCTCCATGCATGTGACGCAGCGTGACTCTGAGCTTGTTGCTGTGTATTTCAAAGGCTCCTACGCACTGGCCGCCCCCGTGTTGGCATTTATAGCTGCATGTGCTCACAGGGACCGCAAAATAGACCGGATTTACTATACGAGATGATGCTCCGTTCCAACCACCAGCTCTCTGCAGACCTCTCTGCTCCCTATCACCCAAATACAGTCCTAGGGTGTTCACCATGCAAAACGCCTCATAAATCTCAGGCCAGCTAGAACCTGGAGACTTTTTTAGAAAGAAAGAGAAAAGGTGGGGGGAGGGAGTCGGTAAAGAGGGCCCTTTGGATGGAGCCCCTGCTCCGTAGCACAGGCCCTCTCCAGGACTCCGATTATGGGCGATCGGTGGGATCAATCCAGCGTTAGGGGCTGTCACCTCTGCCCGCCCCGCACCCCCGCTCTCTGCCCCATGCGAACAGTCAGGCACAGATGGGCCCGTTATCAATGCTGCCAGCGGGGGCGACAAGCAGCTCCGTCCAAAGCTAATGCCTGAGGGGGCCTCCGGGAGGAAGACCAGGGGTCTCCTGACACATCTTGTAGCTGCTTCCTTCCAGAACCTTCCCTGGGTTTCCCTGAAATGCTTATACTATGCCTATAGCTTTGGCTCTGGGCATCAGGGGAGCTGCGTTTCTTCTGAGAAAGACCTGAATCGCAGGAGGGTAAGAAGCCGGGGCATCTGGCCTCAGATGAGGCTGATGCGGTGGTGAGGGTGGTGAGAACTCAGGAAGGAGGGGCCAGGCTGAGTGCCTTTAGTAGGTGAGCGGCGAGCTGGGATGGCCGCGCATAGAGCTTATTTTTCCCTCAGATTAAAAGGGTCGTTGGTTTTCAGAAGGTCAACCTGGACTGTTGGTCCATTTCACCTGGCAGTTGGGGTGCCCGCTTCTATAGGGCTGCCCAGGGAACACACGGACAGGAAATTCAATTCCGACAGGCCCGGTGACATCTCCATCTGGGGGTTGGGTTGGTGGGTGGGTGGGTGGGTGGGTGTGTGTGTGTGTGTGTGTGTGTGTGTGTGTCTGTGTCTGGGGGTATGTGTGGCTAGGTGTGTGTATGTGTGTGTGTCTGCTGTGTGTGTGTGTCTGTGTGCTTGGTGTGTGTCTGTGGGGTGTCTGTGTGTTTGGGGTGTGTGTCTGTGTGTCTGGCTGGGGTATGTGTGTCTGTCTGTGGTGTGTGTGTGTTTGGGGTGTGTGTACATGTGTGTGTCTGTATTGTGTGTGTGGCTGGTGTAGGGGGGTATGTGTATGTGTGTCTGAGGGTGGGTGTGTGTGTGGGTGGGGTGTGTGTCTGGGGGTGTGTGGGTGGGGTGTGTGGGTGGGGTGTGTGGGTGGGGTGTGTGTCTGGGGTGGGTGGGTGGGGGTGTGTGTCTGGGGGTGTGTGGGTGGGGTGTGTGGGTGGGGTGTGTGGGTGGGGGTGTCTGGGGTGTGTGGGTGGGGGGGTGTGGGTGGGGTGTGTGGGTGGGGGTGTGTGGGTGGGGTGTGTGGGTGGGGTGTGTATCTGGGGGTGTGTGGGTGGGGTGTGTGGGTGGGGTGTGTGGGTGGAGGTGTCTGGGGTGTGTGGGTGGGGGGGTGTGGGTGGAGTGTGTGGGTGGGGGTGTCTGGGGTGTGTGGGTGGGGGGGTGTGGGTGGAGTGTGTGGGTGGGGGTGTCTGGGGTGTGTGGGTGGGGGTGTGTGGGTGGAGTGTGTGGGTGGGGTGTGTAGGTGGGGTTTGGGGGTGCATGGGTGGGGTGTGTCTGGGGTGTGTGGGGTGGGGGTGTGTGGGTGGGGGTGGGTGGGTGGAGTGTGTGGGTGGGGGTGTGTGTCTGGGGTGGGTGGGTGGGGGTGTGTGTCTGGGGTGTGTGGGTGGAGTGTGTGGGTGGGGTGTATGGGTGGGGTGTGTCTGGGGAGGGTGTGGTGTGTGGGTGGGTGGGTGGGGTGTGCCTGAGGGTGTGGGGGGGTGTGGTGTGTGTGTGGGGGTGTGTGTCTGGGGGGTGTGATATGTATATGGGTGGATTGTGTCTGAAGTGGTATGTGGTGTATATGTGTGTGGGGGGTGTGTCTGGGGGGTGTCTGGGTGTGTGGGGGGTGTCTGTGGTGTGTGTGAGGGGGGATGTGGGGTATGTGTGGGGGGGTGTCTGGGGGTGTGTGGTGTGTGTGGGGGGGGTGGTGTATGTGTGTGGGGGGGTGTCTGAGGTGTGTGTGTGTGAGGGGGTGTGGGGTATGTGTGGGGGGGTGACTGGGGGGGTGTGGTGTGTATGTGTGAGGAGGTGTGTGGAGTATGTGTGGGGGGGTATGTGTGGGGGGGTGTCTGAGGTGTGTGTGTGTGAGGGGGGTGGGGTATGTGTGTGGGGGGGTGTCTGGGGGTGTGTGGTGTGTGTGGGGGGGTGTGGAGTATGTGTTGGGGGTTGTGTCTGGGGGTATGTGTGGTGGGGGGGGTCTTCTGGGGGGGTGTCTGGGTGTGTGGTGTGTGTGGGGTATGTGTGAGGGGGTGTCTGTGGTGTGTGTGTGTGAGGGGGGGTGTGGGGTATATGTGGGGGGGGGTGTCTGTGGTGTGTGTGTGTGTAGAAGCCGACATGTCTCTCTCAGTCAGACCCTTGCTTGGCGGACTCACTGTCCAGCAGTTAGAAACAGCTGCAGGGATTCTAGAAGAGCCATTTACAGAAAGCTGCTCAGCAGCCATCCACTGTGGTTGGCAGCAGATGGAACTGGGCCATTGGGATGTTTTGGGAGGACAGTCTTCTCAGATCCTCCCGATGTGTTCATTTAGTTACAGGGGTCCTCAAACTACGGCCCGTGGGCCACATGCGGCCCGCCGAGGACATTTACCCAGCCCGCCGGGTGCCGCTGCCTGTCCTGCTTAGCAGCCGACTCGTCCCGGGCCCACAGTGCGCAGAGGAATTTGTTCATAGTTTTTTTTTTAAAACTATAGTCCGGCCCTCCAGCGGTCTGAGGGACAGTGAACTGGCCCCCTGTTTAAAAAGTTTGAGGACTCCTGAATGTGTCTCCCCCTCAGCACACACGCACCACTTGGGATTCAGATGTCAAAGCACAGAGAAAGGCTCAGACATCACGTGAGTGTCCTCAGCACCTCAGTAAAAAGCAGGCACCCCAGAGGGCCCCTCTCCCCCACTGTCTGCCCCCTCTCCCAAAGGGCACCCACCGGCGTTCCGCCGTGCCGTTCGCTCCGCCTGCATCAATGGAACCACACGCACCAGACGCAAGTACCTGGCTCTTCCCTCCAGATGAGTGAGTGACTGAGCCTTGCTTGCTGTTCTGTGCAGTTACCCATCAATGGTCTCCAACAGGGCGACTACCTGCTCCCCAGGGGACTGTGGGCCATGTCTGGAGACACTTTTGGGTCACAGCTGGGGGTACAGCTAGTGGGTCTGAGCCAGGGGTGCTGCCCAACCCCCTACAGTGCACAGGACAGCTCCCCACAACAGAGCATCATCTGGCCCAGAAGCCACCAGGGCCGAAGCTGTAGACACTCTCATGGTTTTTCTTTGATTTCTCTGAAGCACTATTTTTTTATTACTCCTTTTTTTTTTAATCCTCTACCCAAGGACATGCTTAGAGAAAGGAAGGGGGAAGGAGAGAGAGAGGGAGGGAAGGAGGGAGGGAAGGAGGGAAGGAGGGAGGGAGGGAGGGAGAAAGGGAGGGAGGGAGAAAGGGAGGGAGGGAGAAAGGGAGGGAGGGAGAAAGGGAGGGAGGGAGGGAGGGAGGGAGGGAGGGAGGGAGGGAGGGAGGGAGAAAGGGAGGGAGGGAGAAAGGGAGGGAGGGAGGGAGGGAGGGAGGGAGGGAGGGAGGGAGGGAGGGAGGGAGGGAGGGAAACATTGATCAGTTGCCTTCTGTACAAGCCCTGACCAGGGCTCGAACCTGCAACCCAGGTATGTGCCCTGACTGGTAATCGAACTGGCAACCTCCCAGTGCACAGGATGATGCTCAACCAACTGAGCCCGCGCCTGGTGAGACACATTTGTAAGGCTTCCTGGGTGCTCACGCAGGCACTGTGGAGTTGGCCTCAACTCAACTTCAAGTTCAAAGCTTTAACTCAGAGGCAAGTTTACCGACCACTCGTCTTATGGCCAAGGCAGGGGCAAGAGGAGAGTCGAGGAAGGGGGAAGGGGGCAAAGAAGACTCCTCCCCAATGATTTCTTAATCCTGTCCGGTGAGGGGACTAAGCCGCCTGCGGTCCTGGGGAGCAGGGGAAGCAAACGGCAGACAACTTCTTAGAACAGAGCCACACGGATGGCTCTTAACACACACACACAGGGAGGCACACACGCACACTCAGCAGCCGACACACGTCTACAGCAGCAGTCCCGCCAGGCCACGCTGGACAGAGAGAAAAACAATGACCGCCGTGGTCCTCGAAGGAAGCCTTCTCCTACCGCGTCCGCTACTTAAAGACACAGTGAAGGTGACCACGTTCGAGAAACCCCACCAGTGCAGGGCCGGCGTCTGCCCTGTTCGCCGCTACGGAGATCCCGTGGGCCTCCGCCGGGCTTCTGCACCTCAGCACTCCCCCTGCTTGGAACCAGGTAATTGTCCCTTGCAGGTGCTGGCCAGTGCATTGCAGGACACTGAGCAGCATCCCTGGCCTCGCTACAAACTGGACACACGCCACCTTGTGACAACCAATCTGTCTCTAGGACTTGCCCCCTGTCCCCTGGGAGCGTTGCCCTCTGCTGAGAACCCCGGATGTAGCCCAGTGCTCACAGAAGCAGCCCCCACATGTTTGTTGACTGAACAAGCGAGCCACTCTCACTCGTGCCCAAAAATAAATGGACCAGTCAACAGAGAGACTCAGCGGTCTCTCCTCTTCAGCCTCCACAGACACCGAGAGTCACAAATCACACAGAGCCCTGCCCGGGTAGCTCAGGTGGCTGACGCATCGTCCTGTACACCAAAAGGTTGCAGGTTCGATTCCCTGTCAGGGCACTACGGGAGGCAACGATCAAGGTTTCTCTCTCACATCAGTGTTTGTTTTGTTTTGGTTTCTCTCTCTCTCCCTTCCTCTCTCTCTAAAAATCAATTTAAAAAAAAAAAAAAACACATTCCTCGGGTGAGGATTAAACACACACACACACAGATGGCCCTGGGCTCCCTCCCATCCAGGGACCACAGGCCCAGGCAGGGTAGCGGGGATTCAAAGCGGGGGCTGGGGAGGTTGGAAGAAGGGGCCCCAAGAGACGCCGACGCCACACGTGTCCTGCCATGTGATTGAGGCACATTAATGCACTTTTCCGGCCCCTGATTTACTTTTAATTGTGTTTGGAACATGGTGCTCCTCACACACCAGCTGAACGCGCTGTCGCATTCGGAACTGCATGCATCATCCCCGCCTCCGGCATGTCCGCGGAGCCCGTTAGCGAGGGCAGGAGGGGCGATCTGGACCACAAGGTGCGTCTACAGAACCTGCCACCCAGGCCAACTGGGGCGTCCCTCCTGCGCTGCACCTCCCGAGGGCATGCGGGTCTGCAGACGGGCTGGGAGGTGGGGCTTCAGGCAGATTTAGGTGTAGGCGTAGGTGCCTACGGTTTGCATGTGGAAGCCAGCCATTCAGCAAGCGCTCCCTGAATGCCGTCGCCCAGCAGGCACTGAGGCTGCAGGGACGAAGGCTGTCTCTTGTCTTTAAGTAGCGCCAGGAAGGAGGCAGCCGCGCACTTGGCGTTTGGTACGTGCCAAGCACTGTTCCGTCCACTTTGTGAAGATTCACTCAGTGAACCCTCAGAATAACCCTTGGAGGTTGGTCCTGTTATTACTCCCAACCTACAAGTGAGGACATCGAAGCTTATCAGGAAAAGGAGCCTGGCCAAGAGGGGTGACTCACAGTGGCCGTGGCTAGCAGTGGTTCTCATCCGGGGCATCGTGGCCCCCAGGGACACTGGGCAATGTCTGGAGACATTATTGCTTGTCACAACCCGGGGCTGGGGTGGGGAGTGGTACTGGCATCTACAGGGTGAGGCCAAACATCCTACAATACTCAGGGCAGTCCCCAACACAGAATCGTCGGCCCCAGAAGTCCCTGGTGCGGAGACTGCGGAGCTGTGGGCTGGGGAACTGATGTCTGACCCCCGTGCTCCATCCCAGGGATGTGTCCTGGGGTGTCCTGGGAACACGCTGAGCCCATGGGAACTCTAGCGAGCACTTTTTAATTTTTTTTTTATTAATCCTCACCCGAGGATATATTTTTCCATTGACATTTTTAGAGAAAATGGAAGCGGGGGGGAGACTGAAAGAGAGAAACATCGATGTGAGAGACACGTATCATCGACTGCTTGTCTCCCCCACACACCCCAACTATGGCCAAGGATCTAGCCCGCAACCGTGGTATGTACCCTTGACCGGAATCAAACCCGCAACCCTTCAGTCCATGGGCGGGCGCTCTAACCACTGAGCCAAACCGGCAGGGCTACAATAGGGTCTTTCAAAGGAAAGATTCACTTCCCTGGGCTCCTGGCAGCTAGATCCGGCCATGTGGCACCGTTTCCGCTGATAAAGTGCAAGCAGAGATCCGCTGGGGGGACTTGGGGGAGGGTTTCAAAGTCTTACCAGGCCCAGGAGGAAAGCCTCTGTGCCACTCCTTGCTCCTGCCCGTCTGGATGCAGATGCATGGCTGGAGCCGAGGCAGCCATTCTTGAACATGCAGAAGACAAGCACTGGAAGAAAGTGTCACAATGCTAAGAATGGTACCAAAAAAAAGAAAAGAAAAGAAAAGAAGCCAGAATCCCGATGACCTCCCAGGACAGCTGCACCAATGTCAGTGGCCGCTGACCTCTGAACTCCCTCGCCCTGTGAGGAAAATAAACCCTCCTTGTCTAAACTACTGTCAGCCGGCTTCCTGCTGCCAGAGCTCTCCTTGGCAGATTCGCAGACTTGTGGTGGGAGTGGAGCACCTTTGTCTGATGGGCCGGGGGTGGGACGTAAAGATCCCACCTGATAAAGTGTCGTCAACACCTCCACTGAGCCAGGAGAAGAGGTCTCCCTGAGCAACTGGAAGCAATCTAGCTGTCCCACTGCAGGGGATGCAGTCGTTAAAGCACGGCGCATCCTTATCAGGAAGCACGGCCTCACCCCTGCAGAGGAATGGCAGAGACAAGTCTGTGGACATGGCCGAGCCCATGCTAGTTGTTGGGACTTTTTAAAGCAGGTTATCAAACGATATGGAAAGAGATCTCTAGAAAGGCCTTCGGGAGACGGTAAACAGTGGTTGCCGTTGGGCTTTTTGCTGTCTCTGTTCTTGGTATTCTCTGTATTATGTCCGTAGTTTATCATTTTTTGCGAATGAAAACTGTCACGAACAGCCTGTGCGATGTAATCTCGTTTTCGCTGAAAATGCATACGCCGGCCGCCGAGGGCGGGGAAGATATATGGCCGCGCATGAGTAGCGAGCCCCACGTGGTGGGATTACAGGTGATTTTCATTTTCTTCTCTTGCCTTATCTGCCTTTTCGACTTTTCTCCATAATGAATATATATGACTTGTTTAATTTCTCAAGTTCTGTTTCTGAAGAGCTACTCATCTCATTATGTTTGCCAAAGCCTCAAAACCTCCCCTGGGAAATATTTAAATCCAATCAAGATCTTCTTGTCCTGGCAACCCGCGCCGGGACTGCCGTGCTGTGGACCTCAGCCTCCGGGAGGATGTGAAATTAGGAGCTGGTCGCATCCCCAGGCTCTGGTCATTGTCAACTCTGCGCAGCTGGCAGCCTACAGAACTCCCTCCGCCGCCTAATCCGACCCGTTGGTATCGCCTTTAAACCCCGGAGCAGAAGAGAGGGTGATAAGAGGAAAATGCACCCTGTGATACCAGGGATAAGGAATTCTCCCTCCCTCCCCCCAGAAGATAAATCACGCCGACCCACCCTCCGTGGGACACCTCTTGGAAGAAGAGCCATAAAAACATGGCAGGCCAAAGCATGTGCGGAAGGATGACGGCATGACATAACGACAGAGAAATATACGACCAGCTCAGCAGAGGTGGCTGTCAGGTGGGGGCCTCCAGAGTTCAAGCATGCCCATAAAAGAACGGCATAGCCAAGACGCCCCTGGGAGAGAGATCGCCCCCCAAATCCAGCCTGTCCCCGACAGCGGGCGAGCAGCCGTGCCCCGGGAGGAGAAGTCGGCTCAACTACTTCTGAGAAGCCAGGAATGGAAGGAGAGACGCCAAAGGAGTGGAGAGAGACCTTCTCTAACGATTTAAGGCTCAGGATCTTCCCCCAACTTCCCTCTGGTGCCCTAGGGGTCCTGGAAGAGTCAGCCGGGAGAGGGACACTCGTGGCAAAGGAAGCTCCCAGGCCGGGGGCAGGACGGACCGTGGAGGGCCCGGGTGCCGCTGTCTCACAGACCTCACTAACACACTGGCCCCGAACGTGCGCGACCTCCGGTTCCCGGTTCACGTTGGGGCCACTGATCAAAAGGAAGCAGCTCGCTCCACCCGTCCCAGGTTTCCCTTTGGGGAGGGTTCACAGCCACTGGCTGCCTGGCCGTGTGGCTTCCATTAACCCAGAGGTTGGCGCTTCGGACTTCTCGAAAAGTCGAGCATCCAACGTCATGAATCACGAGAAACCAGCCCGGTGACCTTCCAATCGAGCAGAGCTGTGGAACCGGCAAAACAAGCGGCCTTGGTTCGCGTGCCCTTGCATTCCGTCGCAAAGACTTAGGGATGGGTGCCCTCGCTCCTCCCCTGCGCCCTCCAGCCCCGCCTCTGGGCCCGAGCACACCTCTCCCCTTCTTCCTAGATAAACAGGACGGTGCCACATTGCGGGGTGGGGACTGCAACCGCCACAGAGAGCATTTTCCAGCATGAGACCCTCGTACACCCAAGGACTGACAGCATCAAAACCAAGGACATGTTCGTTCCTCTTGATTCCCGGCCCACTGCCATGGACACAAATAACTATCAACCCCCTCCCAGCATCCATCAGGGCTCCCATATATACTAGACCCGTGGTCGGCAAACTGCGGCTCGCGAGCCACATGCAGCTCTTTGGCCCCTTGAGTGTGGCTCTTCCACAAAATACCACGGCCTGGGCGAATCTATTTTGAAGAAGTGGCATTAGAAGTTTAAGTTTTAAAAATTTGGCTCTCAGAAGAAATTTCAATCTCTGCACTGTTGATATTTGGCTCTGTTGACTAATGAGTTTGCCGACCACTGTACTAGACCATCTGAAAGACTGTGTCTGTGCGTGCGTGTCCACACGCCACCCTTTTATTTTTTTTTATATTATTATTTTGTATATATTTTATGGACTTCAGAGAGGAAGGGAGAAGGAGAGGGAGAGAGAGACAGAATCATCAATGATGAGAGAGAATCATTGATCGGCTGCCTCCTGCACACCACCCACCGGGGATCAAGCCAGCCTCCCAGGCATGTGCCCTGACCAGGAATCAAACTGCGACCTCCTGATTCATAAGTCGACACTCAACCACTGAGCCACAACGGCCAGGCCCACCCTTTTATTTTATTTTTTTAAATATATTTTATTGATTTTTACAGAGAGGAAGGGAGAGGGATAGAGAATTAGAAACATGGATGAGAGGGAAACATCAATCAGCTGCCTCCTGCACACCCCCAACTGGGGATGTGCCCACAACCAAGGTACATGCCCTTGACCGGAATCGAACGTGGGACCCTTCAGTCCGCAGGCCAATGCTCTATCCACTGAGCCAAACCAGTTAGGGCGCACCCCTTTAGTTTAATACTCAGCTTCTGTGTTGCCCGAAGTTTTGCATGGAAACAAAGAGAGGGTCTTCTGAGATGGAGAAGGAAGCCTCACTTGGAGAAATCGGATGAGTTGCCGGCAGGGCCTGGGTTCAGCGAGAGGCCAGTCTACCCAGAAACGTAAACCAATTCCAGCCAGGGCCAGGTGAATGCTCACCAGACAGACGGATTGGCCCCTGTCAGCACAACTCGGACGCACACACTGAAGCATGCACCGCGAGCGCGCACACACACGCACATGCACACACACACACATGCACACGCACACAGGCACACACTCATTTTGTGCTTAGCTGTCATAAAACTTAAGACACTTATATGGGGGTGAAAGGTCAGGAGGGGGAAAACATTATTTTCTGTTATTAATTACACCTTATCCATCCTACATGTGCTGCACTCGTCTTAGATAAAGTTACAGTTCCATTTTATTAGGAAGCCTCTGGGATCATGTAAAGAGGGATTTTGGATTGAGACAAAGGAAATCGCAGAATTGGCCGGGGTGGGGGGTGGAGGAGGAGTGGGGCTCATTTGTTCTCCTGCTCAGAAGCCAAGTGGGTCTCCTTCCAAGCCGTTTCCAGGACTGAATCTGCACATTCTTGGGGTAGCGCGCACTGCCAACGCCATCTGGACCTGGTCCCCAAGTCCACTCCGTCCTGAGCGGGCTGTGGGTTTCCCGAGGGACAGAAGCCCACATCGGACTGCCCGCCCTGCCCCCGGCAGCTGCTGTGGGAACTCCTCTCTCTCCTTGGGGCCGGGCGGCAGGGGACCTGGGGCCTCCTCGCCCTTGGCCGGCAGGAACACGGAAGCAGCCTCCCACGGGAAAGAAACCACCAAGACTCCCAGCGCACGGAGGCTCCAAAATGACCGACAGAAAGAAGGCCGTCCCACTCAGGGATGGAACCAGCCAAGACCCAGGACGCCAAAACCCGAGGTCCACCCTGGTCCGACTCGCTCCCTGAGCCTCAGTTTCCCCAATTTGGAAACTCAGAGGAAGAGCATCCACCATCACGCTGATCTCAGCACCCATGGCCCCACCAGCAGGGATGAACTACGCTGTGACAACCATCGGGAGAACGTGCCCTTCCGACGGCTCTGAGATAACAAAACGGGAAGCACGTCAGGGCCGTAAATCACGGCGCAGATATAATTTATTGTTATTAATATGCTCTGCCCTGTCCTTGCCCAGCCCCCTGGGCTGCCAGGCGAGTCTGTGCTCTGTCATCGTGCACTCGAAGACAGACTGCTTTGTCCCTTCTCTCTCCTTGTTTCTCATCACGGAGCTCTGGTTCTGCAGCGGAGCTTGAAGTCAGTTCTCGCCGCAGCTAGATGCCATATATTACGCCCTGTCCGGGACAGCGATCTGGCTTCTGTCTCCCAGGCACCCTGGATCGCCATATGCCCTGTGCTCGCTCTCTCTGGACCAGACACCGGGCAGGGTTTAGCATGGGTGCCGGCCTGGACGGCTCACAGCAGCTGCAGCCGGGGGTATTCCCATCCTCCCATTTTACATCTGAGAAGACTGACTTTCAGGGAATGCAACTCGATTTCTCCCAAGGGTGTCTCCCTCCAAACCATTGGGGTCCCCTGCCTCCTGACCACATAGCATCATTCAGCTCACACACAAGTGAGGCTCAAGAGCTGGGCCCTTGGAGGAGATGGCCCTGTAGTCTCAGGTCAATGAAGCATCTGCCAACCCTCATTCTGATTTCAGCCATCATGGAACAGGAGGAGGAGGAGGAGGAGGAGGAGGAGGAGGAGGAGGAGGGGGGGGGGGAGGAGGAGGAGGGGGGGGAGGAGGAGGAGGGAGAAGAGGAGGAGGGAGAGGAGGAGGAGGAGGGAGAGGAGGAGGAGGGAGAGGAGGAGGAGGGAGAGGAGGGAGGAAAGAGGCAGCCTACAGTGGGTTGGTCAGTTGGAGTGTCTCTATCTGCCCATCAGACTGTCTCCTGGGGGTTCGGCCAGGAATCCAGGCCTGCGGGGCCCACCGGAGTCCTGCCACTGACCCAGAGCCCTGGCTCCCTTTGATCCAGTCTCCAGCCGGCCGCCCTGACGGAGCCCTGCCTGCAGCCCGATGGCTAACTTGCGATATCTCGGTATCTCACAAGCATCCCAAGGGCGCCAGTCCTGCGGGGGACTGTGAGGCCTGATGACGCCGATAGGGAATTCCTCGTTCTGGGGGGTCGATTCGCGGCATTTCCAGTACCCTATCTGCGCTCACTCGTTCTCCGTTTCTGGCTCTGCCGTCTTTCCCCTGGTGGGACTGTGCCCTGTTTCTGTTTCCCTTGGCAGGTGCAGGCTGGTGTGTCTGACCCTCGCCGGCTCCTTTCCTTCGTATTTCTGAGTGTGGGTCATTTTCTCTGTCTCTCTCTGCTTTTCCTCCTTTCTCGGTCCTATTCTCTCCTGCTTCTCGCCCTCTCTCCTGCCTTCCCTCTCCTCCTGTCTCAGACCCTCAACCTGTCTTCTTCCTCGCCTCTCCATCCTAGCCCTGCTCATCTCTCCCTTTCTTTTTTTGTCTGTCTCTCTCTTCCTGCCTTCTTTGTTCTCTCCGGCTTTTCTTTCTCTCTGTGTCTGTCTCTCCTCCTACCCCATCCCCTCTGCCCCTCTTTCTCTTCATGTGATCTGTCTGTCCCCTCCTCTGTCTCCCAGAACACCCCGTCATTGCACAGAATACCGTAGCAGAGGTGGTGGCCACAGCAGCCACGGAAACGTGGCTCAGGTCGGTGAGGTTCGAACCCACAACCCTTTGGTGCACGGGTGACGCTCAGCCCAGAGCCCACCCAGGCACGCAGGCTCTGTCTGGGTGAACCCATCCGACGTCTCCATGACCTTCTCTCCATCACCAGGAACGAGCCTGGGGTCACAGAGGACCAAGGTCATTTCAAGTATCTGAAGGTGTTGGGAGAGAACCCGCTGCCGAGTGGGATTCCTGGGAGGTTTGCTCCGTGGGGGGTGAACAGCCTCACTGGCCCTGAGAACCTTCCAGGCTTGCTAATCAATTTCCAATTCACTATTCCAGCGCAGCTGGGCCTGCCAAGCCCACACGGGCGGATTGGCTCTGAGCGGTCATGCTTCCCCCCAGTTACCACTGCCAAAAAGGTCCCTTTGGCTAACCCTTGGGGCTCCTGTACATTTTGAAACTTTATGAACCAAATGAATCCGTGCACATGGGAGACCAGGCCTCCTGCTACAACGCTGCCCCAGCCCCAACACACGCGCGCGCGCGCGCACACACACACACACACACACACACACACACACCCCTACACACACCTACAGATCCAGTGTTACCAAGAGCCTGCCTTTGAGGGGTCACTTTCACTCACCTTCTTTCTTTGAGTTTATACTTCTCAATGGGCCCCGGGGACCTTACTCATCCCCTTATTAGAAACCAGAAAATAAGGTTCAGAACAACACAGTGATTTGTCCAGGGTCACCCAGCCGGTGTAATGGGAGCCCTGCTGGCATCTCTTTTTTTGTCTGTTAATCCTCAACCGAGGATATTTTTTCCGTTGATTTTCAGAGAGTGGAAGCGGGGGGGGGGGGGGGGGGGGGGACAGAGAGAGAGAAAGTCACATCGATTGGTTGCCTCCTACACGAGCCCTGACTGGGGGCCGGGGATTAAACCTGCAACCCAGATACGTGCCTTTGACCAGGAATCGAACCCACAACCCTTTGGTGCACGGGTGACGCTCTAACCACTGAGCACCGGCCAGGCTGATCTCTCTTTTTTCGAATTTATTTCTTCAATTGCTCTTTTCACGGTAGGAAGGGGACAGGAAACCAACCCGAACTTTTATTTCTTTCCTGATCTTCCTCACACTGATCTGCATCAAAACTGAGTTCTGTTTCCACGCCAACCATACCCAGTCCTTTCACTTCCGGAACCCATAGCAGAGCAGAAACGTAAGTCCTCTTCTCTAGAAAATGGCTTTTTTTTTTTTTTTTGGCTTGGGAAAAATACTGTTTTCTCCTCTGTCTACGCGCAAGAGGCATTCCGGATACTTAGGTTTTGGAAGGCAAACTTGGCATCTGGCTTGGTTTTCTGCCTTATTAACCCTTTCAGAAACTGTATCTCTTTTAAACATCCTGGGGGGCTCTCCCTCCCCCCTGCCCCCTCCAAAGGACCCTCTCAGGGGCCCCCACATTCCCTCATCCCATCTGTCAGAGGCCGAAGCCAAAACACGTCCAGGAAAAGCCGGGGAAGGAAGAAGCGAGGCAGGGAGAGAGATGTCTAATCATCCCCCAAAGCTTTGAAAAGTATCCTGAGCAAATCGAGTTTGTCTAAAACACATCCAGCATCTAACGTTTAATAGGAGCTGACCGGCTTAATGCGCCCCATGCGCTGAGTAAAAGGATCCTTCCCCTTTAAGGGCCTGTTGACGGTCGGTGAAGGAGAAAAACAGTTGTTATGATTCAGAAACTCAGGATGAACCCAATTAATCAATGCTGAGATGATTTGAATCATGTGGCAAATGCTTGGTCACCTCTCTGATATCCTATCCCCAGCCCTCCGAAGATGCAGACGTGATTGATGTCACCTGTGACCACCGCGTCTCCAGGCAAGACCCCCCCCAAACCCGGCAGACAGAGAAACAAATTAGATCCAAAGGCTGGGGATCAGTTTCAGAGGGGACAGGCCCAAGGCTGGGGAGGGGGTGGTCTCTGGGGGGTGCCAGGCGCGGGGAAGATAGAGGCCAGACCCTGCAGGGGCTGGGAGTGGGGGCCGTGGAGATGGGGTGGGGAGGGCCGCCAAGTCTTGAAGCGCTGGGCCGGGCCCTGAGCACGCCCGCATCTTGGAAACAGGGTCTTTTTTTTTTTTCTTTCGTGTAAAAATAATTGCTGGAGCTTCCCCTGCCTCTTAGGGTTACAGCCAGGCGTGTCTGCGCTGGGCCTGGGCTGGGAGGAATTGAGTCTGAGAGGGAGAGAGAGGGTGGCAGGGAGTGTTAATCAGAGTTATTTGGACTGCTTTGAACGTCTCTGCCTGTCACTATCTCACACGCTCACATGCTCACACACACACACACACACACACACACACACACACACACACACACCGTTTTTACCCAACTCCAAACAGCTCTGGAGTTTACCAACTACACCATGTTCCCACTGTCTGCTCCTCCTCCTCCTATCTCCTAATCCTTTCTTTCCTCTCTGTCTCTTATCTCCCCCTTCCTCTCCTACCACCTTTCATTAGTTCATTCAGCTTCAGGAAGAAGGATATGAGGCTCCCAACTCCGAGTGTCCAGGAAAGACAAGCCAGAGCGGGGATTCCCCAGTTCCGCATCTTTCTCGCCCACCTCCAAAGTCTGTGCCGAGTCGCTAAACCCGTCTTCCACCCAGAGCACCAGCACCGACCCTGAATCCCGTGGAGGATCTGCTCCATCCAGGCTGGTCCTGAGGTGCCACCCCATGAGGTCTTCCGGAGCCATCCCGCCATCAAGCGCTCCCTCCTCCGAAGTCACTGGACATACAAGACTGCCCGGACCCTATTGGCCTTGCCCAGGCTGCAGCCTAGCAGCCAGCCCCCAGCACGGTGCCGAGTACACAGTAGGTGCTCTAGACATCTGTCGAAGAACAGAAGGGTGCTGCCCACCCTTTCAGTTTGACATCCCCCAATGACTCTACAACAATGTGCTCATTTTAAAAAAGAACTCCACCTTG
The DNA here is from genome assembly GCF_963455305.1 of Plecotus auritus. NCBI lineage: Eukaryota > Metazoa > Chordata > Mammalia > Chiroptera > Vespertilionidae > Plecotus > Plecotus auritus. The sequence continues at coordinate 9,864,972 of NC_137779.1, forward strand.
CCACCTCCCAGAGAGGATGTCAGGTCCACAATGCAGACTCTAGGCCCCAAAGAGGTGGGTTCAGTGGCTCAGGGGTGCGGCCCTGGAATCTGCATGTTCAACAACCATCCCAGGAGATGTGGACCCACACACTCCTCAGACTGCTCTTTGAGAAGCTCTACCGGGGGCATGGGGAGCCCCTGAAGGTGTGGGCATAAGAGCATGACTTTATGGGCCTTAAAGACGGTCATGCTGGCTGTAGTCTAGACCCGGGGTCAGTAAACTGTGGCTCGCGAGCCACATGCGGCTCTTTGGCCCCTTGAGTGTGGCTCTTCCACAAAATACCACGGCCTGGGCGAGTCTATTTTGAAGAAGTGGCATTAGAAGAAGTTTAAGTTTAAAAAATTTGGCTCTCAAAAGAAATTTCAATCGTTGTACTGTTGACATTTGGCTCTGTTGACTAATGAGTTTGCCGACCACTGGTCTAGACAATGAAGTGATGGGCCCTGGCCAGTGTGCTGCGTGGATGAACGTCCTCCTAGGCACCAAAGGGCTGCTGACTCAATTCCCAGACTGGGCGCATGCCCGGGTTGTGAGTTCAGTCCCCAGGTGCGTATGGGAGGCAGATGATCCATGCGTCGCTCTCACATGGATGTTTCTTTCTCTCTCTCTCTCTCCCTCCCTCTCTCTCTAAAAATCAATACTTTGTTTTTAAATCAAGAAATTTGCAGGTCACAAGGTTGGAATGTACATGGGGAAAGTCAATAAAAGAAAAAAAAAAAGAAGGCCCCCTTTCCTTCTGTTATTTCCTCCCCCCTCTGTTCCCAAAAGCCCCTCAGTGGCCCCCCAAACCTCCAGTTCCAGCAGCAATCCCCACCCCAACCTGCAGGGCCTGGAGGGACCGGCCTCCAGGCTTCTCCCCTCCCAGGGTGCTCGAAAGAGCATCTGGCTGGGACCATGGGCCCTGGCCGGAGGCATCTGTTTGCAATGTTTGACTCAGTAGTTTTATTTCTGCTCAGCGGTATAATATAAACTATCTTGTTACAGGCAGGCAGGCTGGGCGCAGATCCTCCGCTCTGCAATCCCGCAGCAGGGCCAGGCCCCGCCTGGGAGCTGGTGGGACTGGGCAGGCCCTGCGGCAGTCAGAGGAAACTGCTCTCCCGGAAAATTCTCCCTGGCCTTGGCCTCCGCTGCTGGAACCCCAGGGAAGCTCCTGGCTGACCCCTGGAATCTACACCACTCACAACAGCCATGCACGCACACACACACGTGCACACCACACACACACGCACACCACACGCACATGCACAGCTTGTCCATTTTTGAAGGCTGTGGAGGTGAGAGTGCAAAACTCTTTGCTCCCAGGATGTTAGTGAAGCCTTGACTTCTGGTGTCAGCGTGCCTGGCTGTGAGCTCTTGCCATTTGATTTGGGGCAAATGCCTTCACCTCCCCGGGCTTCCGTGTCTTCCTCTGTGCAGTGGGCGTTGCAATCATTCCTCCTGTGTTGAGTGCTGCTGTGAGCCTCCCACAGGGTAGGATCTGCAAAGTGCTTAGCACAGCACCCTGTGTGTGGCGGGCCCTCCGTAAGCGTTAGCTGCCATTAGTCACTGCGGTGCTTGAGACGCAATGAGGAAGGACCAGCGGGCAGCGGGCAGCAGCAGCAGCAGCAGCAACTAGGGACTGTCACTACCTTCCATCCCAGGATCCCGGAGCAAATACTAAAGAAAATCAAACCCCCACTCCCCACAGGACCCCCTTTGGGGTAGAGGATGGAATCCTCGATTTGGAGTAGGACCCAGACAGGCTTCTTACCTGACTCCCCAAAGAAACAGCTATCGAGGCAGTTCTGAGACATGTGGGGGGACAAGACCCAGTCATCTGCTTCCCATATCAACAGGGGGAACTGTGAGGGTGGGAAAAAGGACAGAATCCATATACGCAGAGGCCCTAAGCTTGCTCCAAGCTTACCTGACCCCCGTGGAGGGGGTGGGGCCGGACCCCTCTACCACACCATGGACCCTGACTTCGGACATTCCCAAGACAGAGGGGCAGCCCCATGCCCAGTGCCTGACAACCCTCCTCCTGCTCACCCTGCCCGCAGTGTGCCTGGCGGCCCCGCCTCTGGGGGAAACTGAGAGAGGCCCCCTCACTTTCTTGTTTATCTTTCTACCTCCAATGCCCAGCCCAGCACTCTGCACATGATAGATGCTAAAGGAATGTTGAATGTGTGTGTTTTGACACGTGCGTGCTACAGTGCATGAAGCATGTGTGTGTGTGTGTGTGTGTGTGTCTGCTGCTCTTGCAGGGAGGGGTGCGCGCACATGTGGTGAGGATGCTTGCTTCCTGAGGAGGGTGTGTGACCTTGTGCACACACGTGTGCATGCATGAGTGTCCCTGCAGAGCACCTCCTGAGTGTCCCTCTGAGTCCCTGCTCGCTGCAGGCACATGGATGAAATTTTAAAACTGAAGACAGGGTGTGCTGGGGTTGGAGGTCATGAAACAGCACTTCTAAAAGCCACTTTCTCTAGAAAGGAGACTAAGCCCATTACCAGCTGTGGCCAGAGTCCCTTATGCTGAGGCCTGAGGGGCATGTACCCGATCCAGGACCCACCAGGATGGGCCAGTCACGGACCCATAGCACACACAGGGACTCAGGGCCCTGCCACGGAATGAATTTACACTGATTCATTTTTTTGTGTACTGTTGGTTTCTCTCTCTCTCTCTCTCTCTCTCTCTCTCTCTCTCACACACACACACACACACACACACACACACACACACAAAATATGTCTTTCTGTCTCTGTATTGATTCTGATATTTTATTTTCTCCTTCTTTTAGTTCCCCGGGGCTCTCTGTGTGTCCATCTCTCTTCTGTCTATCTCCGAGTCTCTCTCTGAACCCCCGTCTGGGTCTCCCAACTCCCTGCACCCCCAACTCCCGCACCTCCCCCAGCAGCGCCACCACCCAGGCCTGTGGAGCTGGCCTGTGGATCGTCACTCAGCGGCCCTGTAGGCTCCAGCTCCCGCCCCTTTGTTTGCTGCTCCCGCCCCTCCACTCCCCCCATCTCCAGGCCCTGCTTCTCTTCCTCTTTCCCTGGCTGGCCAAGCTGGGCAGGAAAAATGCGCAGCCAAGGGTACCCAGACACAGGGAGGCAGAGGATGGGCAGCAGAGCTGGACCACTCCCCTGTGACCCCTGGGGCCAGACACCCCGCCACGGCTGGACAGCCCACCCCGGGGGAAGGGCAAGTTCCAGAAAGTTGGTGGCTGGTTCCCATCCCTGATCCAAATGGCCTTGACCCAGTCAGAGCCCCTCTCTGGGTCTGGTCAATAATGACCACGGCTTCATGTGCCTCTACCCGGAGGAACAAAGGTTTATCCAGCGCGGCCTGCCCCACACCTGCAGCCCCGGCCGGGTGCCTGGCCCCCAGGACAGCTGATGCGTCCCCTCCCGCTCCCTGGAGCAGATAAGGGAGCCTTGGGAGTTCTGTAGTAGAAAGGTTACCTCCCCGCTGAGCCACCAGGAAGGGCACTATCTCCATAAATCGGCCCGAGGCATTCGTGGGCACATCTCTGTGGGGGCACTGACCACAGCAAAGCGATGCCATCGATGCAGGGACAATCCATTTCCTGGGACTCTGGCTTTGGGTGTCATGGATCCTCTCAAGCCGGGGGGGGGGGGGGTGGGGGGGGTCCACCTCGGTGCCAGAGTTCGGGCAGGGAGATGGGCGATAGGAGTTTTCTCCTCTCTGTCACATGGCCTCTGCACGCTCCCCTTCCTCCCTGTCTCTGCCTCTGCCTCTTTACCCACCTTCCTCTGTGTCTGGGCCCCTTACTGGCTGAGCAACTTGCGCAAGTGTCTTCGCCTCTCCGATCTCAGACTTTCCACTGTAAACTGCAACGCAAGTCGCATACAGTAGGAGCTAGAAAAAGAATAGCCCTTAAATAATAGCAATAATAATAACGAGGAGGAGGAAGAGGGTGGGGAGCGTGGGGTGTACCAGCTCCATGTGGGCCTAAAATGAGCACGCACGCAGGGACGTTGCCCTGGTCGGATGATGCAGGCGTTAGCATGCAAGGCTTCGGATCATAGAGACCCCCCGGGGACAAGCCTATGACTCCAGCCAAGCCCTTCACCCTCCAGCCCCCCGCCCCACAGCCATGGATGCGCCCCAGGAAAAGGAGGCCTCAGAGGAATCCCAATGATGGGGGCATAACCCACTTCTCATGTCGGAGCCACAGAAGCCGTCCTGGACTGGGCTCAAGAAGCCTGGGGCTGCCTCCAAAGGAAAGGTGCTTCCTCAGTGACCCAGTGAGGTTCCTACCGCCGCCCCCTTCCCCTGCCCCCCACCCCCCACCCTCTACCCCCCCACACACACAGGACCGGGTTTGGGGACTGGTCCTACTTGGCTCTGCATCTGCTTTTTGGTTGGGAACTCATGAGCTTCTGAGAACATGGGATCACCAATGACTTAGCAACCAAGTACTCTAACCCCTGCCCCGCCATGACTTTGCAGTTGGAGGAACAGGCCCAGATAGGCTGGTCGACTTGCACCCAGTCACCTAGTAAGTTCGGGAGAAAAGGAAAGCCGGGGTCTGTGTCAGGCTCTCTCAGGCCACGCCCTCCCTGGCTCCTTCCTCGCAGCTGTGGCCAGTGCCCTGGCCTGGGAGGGAGGTGGCGAGGCACAGCACGCCCTGTTCCACGGCTGTTTTCCTCCTGACGTGAGGAGGGTCTGGAGGTCTCTCCGGGCCTCATTTTCCCATCTGGAGGGCGGCTGGATCGACTGTCCTGAGATCCTCTCCTTCTACTTTACTGCTTGTATCAGAGAAAGTCAGACCCCACTTTCCCCAACTGCGCCACATTTACAGGAACTGAGCCCCCACTGAGAGCCTCCTCCCTACTGGAGTTCTGGACTCCCTACTTTACCAGCTCCGGATCCAATGGCTTAACCTCTCTGTGCCTTTTAAATTGTAAGTCCCTACCAGGAGGGCATTAACATAAGAAAAGAACGATTTACCCTGCATAGCGTATAGTAAATGCTGGCTGCTATTATTATTTTAACTCATTAACAATACCTAATCTGTGTCCCCCACCTTCAATTTCAAGACCTCCCACCTCAGTCCTACCCCCCTAGTCTCCTCCACTGCCTACTCCGCCCTTGAACTAGGAGGAGGCACGGTCAGAGACGGAGGGTGGACAGCCCTGGGCTTGCAGATTGGTGCCCCTGGCTAGCCGCCCAGAGCCAAGGCTATGCACCCCGGTGGTGGCCACCTTTGAAGTCACCGCCTTATGTAACCCCTCTTACCCCCCTCCCATCTTCCTGTTTGTCCCCAGAGCGACCTCGGGAGGAATTAGCAGCCCAGGGTCCAGTAAACCTGGGATATCTTTCCTGAGACTCAGGAGAGAGCTCAGAAAGACTCTCCCAGAGGCATAAATGCTGCTGGCTAGGAGTGCCTGAGCCTGGATTCGAATCCTGACTCCCGCTCTTCCTCGCTGTGTGACAACTTCTCTGTGCCTCGATCTGTCATGTGGAAAGTAGGTAATTCATAAAGATGGGAGAAATAAAGTGAGTAGAAGGCTTCCAAGGCACATAGTAGGTGCTTAATTAAGGGCAGCTGTTATAAGTACTTAATGTTATATTAAGCCGTAAGTAATGGTAATTTTTGTTATGAGCAGTGTTCATGCAAAATTGGATTTGAATCCCCACAAAGTGGTTGAGAAACTGACCTTGTGGTTCAACCTTAGTTTCCCTCATCTGTGAAATGGGGATAGCACCTCATTGCCAGGAAACCAGCTGAGAAATGAAGAAGGCGATCAATGTTATGTGCAGGATGCTTAGAAAGCTTACTTCATTGGGGCCCTAATCCATGTGCAACTATCTGTTTCCAAGACGGAATATGAATTAGGGAATGTTACTTACACACACACACACACACACACACACACACACACACAAACTCTTAAACCTTACGAGGAGCTGGGGGGGGTACAGTTATTTGAATGTTTTCCTCCCCTCCCCCAACTCCTCCCAATCCATCTGAAGGCAGCTGTTGAAAGGCTCCAACCCCCCAGAACTCTCGGGGTAACCGCCTCCGCCTCCCTCGCGGGTGTAGACGGAGATTCGAGGGCACGGGAGGGAGGAAGAATGTTTGTGCAGCCTTCAAACGATTTGGCAGGCAACAAGAGGGAAAAGGCCGCTCCGGGGAGAGTCCAAATTGAAATTACACGGAGGAAGAACGTGCAGATCAGCTCTGAAGCTCATAAAAAAAAAAGTGAGGTGACTGAGAAGAACAAACACGCCTCCATTAGGAAAATGGAAAAGTTCGTAAAATGCGCTCTTCAAAGCCTGGCCTGGGGGCACGGGGGAGGGGACGGGCAGTGGCCCCAGGGACTGGCCGCTGGTCCCAGGGCTGTTCCGATTTTGGGTCTGGAAGGGAGAAATTAGCCCAGCCTCCATCCCCACTATAGGGGAGGCCAGCGCCCCCTTCCCCCTCCCTTCCTTTAAGGAGCTTTGCAGCTGGAAACTGGAGAGGCGGAAAGAGGGGTCCATAAGCAGGGTCTTAGGGAGGGCGCTCCCAACTGGATGTCGCTGGTGAGAACCCCCCTGAGAGGTAGGCAAGGGCTAGGTCATGCTTATGGAGGTCTGGGCAATACTTGGGCTTTACTCCAAGAACACGTGCAAACCTGTAGGACCCTCCAGAGGAGGATCGAGACAGCTCCCCCCCCCAAAAAAAAAAAACCCTCCTCCCCTTCCTACTGTCCAGTCATCGCCATCTTTTTCCACTTGGGGGAAGGCTGGTGTCGCCTCCCAGTTGTAGGCAGTCAGACAGACGCGAGCAGAGCACGGACGATGGGCCGGGTACAGAAGGTCACCGGGTGGAAAGCCCAGGTGCCTAGCAACGGACAATCAATTGTAGGGTGGGACCTGCCCCAGGGGGACGTTCCTCCCCTAGCCTACGCTGGCCATGCTGGTCACGCGGTTCAGACCAGGGCCCCGGACCTTTTCTCCCTAGAGCTACCACCTAGGCCTCAGTTGTATGTCAGCTCCAGGCCCAGGTGAGCACCCAAACCAGCCGTGGCTGAGGCTGCCTGGTGCACGCCAAGCAATCAGCGAGACCGCGACCCTGAAAGGGCACACCTGGAAAGCTGCCGACTATTCTATTTAGATCATCCCCTGGGACGGCCCTCAAAATCTCCACCCTTAAAACCCTTAGGATGGAGAAAAAAACAAACAAAAAAAAACCCTTAGGATGCAGGACCCATGGCTCTCTCCCTCCCGAGAGCACGCAGGGGCCATACCCTTTCCCCTCTCCCTCCCCCACCCAGGCCCGTTACCATACGCTCCAGGAGTCCTTCCTTTATCTCTATAACTTGTTTCCTAAGCCCATTTATTCTAGGAATTACTTCTTCTGTCTCTGTGATTTACCAAAGAAATGTTCTCTTAGCGTTTGGGTCTTGGCTCTGAATTCTTTCCCAGCCAGAACCCAAGGACCGAGGTTGCTGAACCCAGGTTTGGTCTGGGGTGCCGCCTACAGCATCCCAGGCCCCGTGCCCTGCGCACCTCTGGGCGCGTGGGGAAGGCTCCTCCGTCCAAGTCCCCAGCTCAGTCCCCTGTACAGTCCATTAGCGTCACAGACACGCGCGTTGTTCGTGGGATAATCCCCCGAAGCTTTAGAGAAGAGCCGGGTCAGAACCTGCCCCCGCCCCGCCCCCCCCCCCCCCACCGCGCCCCGGGCCGCCCTGCGCCGTACGTATCACCAGGCGGAGTGTTCTGGGGCGCCGCGCCCGCCCCGGGTCCCGCGGCCCCAGCAGCGCGGGCCGAGCCGCCCCCACGCGCGGGCATCGTCTCCCCACCCGGCGGGAACTGTCTGTGGACACTGACCTGAGCCACGCGGGAAACAGGTCCTGACGCGGGACTCCGGCTTCCTGGGCGCTCCCACCGCTCCCAGCCTCCTGTGAGCCGCACAGGCCCCCAGAGACGGGGCACTCGAGGCTGGGCAACGTGGGGGGCCCCGAGGCAGGCAGGCAGCCTGGAGAGACCGAGCTGGCCCGAACCCAGGGTTCCCAGGGTTCAAACCGGAGGGCGCCATCAGAGCCCCGGAATTGGGCCCAGCCCAGGGGTCCCGCCCGCTGAGAAATTTGACCTCTGACCCAACGCTCTGTAGAGCAGACGCCAATTTCCCGGATCCTCACTCCACTCCCCCCCTCCCCTCCCGTCCCTACTGAGCCTCCCGCAATGTCTTGGGCAAAGCCTGGCTGCTAACAAGGGAATGCACACCTGAGCCTCATCCAGACCACCTGTGGACCTGTGGGAGCGGTTCCTGCACCTGAGCGAGACCAGCAGCACCTGGGGGGGGGGGGGGGGGCTGCGAAAGCCCCCTTGCCCTCCCCCCTTCCCCCCAGCTCCGGGGGCAGAGGCTCTGGGTGGGGCCATTGAATTTGCATTTCTAAGGGGTCTTGGGTGCTGCCGGTGCTGCGGGTCCCTGAACGCCTTGGAGAGGGGCCCATCCGAAGAGAAAGCGCTCCCAGACCAAAGCCTGTCCAGGCGAGGACGGCTCCTCTGTCTCTGCAGCCCCAGCACCTACCACAAGGCTCGCGTACAAGCTCCTCATAAATATTTGGGCTTAATCACGACTGTTCACAGTGTCAGCGTTTACAGATGTTTGGGGGGTGCCTGGCGCTTGTCTGGCTACATTAGGAGTAACAGTCCGTTGAATACCAGCCGCGACCTGGGACATTAAAACAAAATCCCCATTTTACTGGAGCCTCAGGTGGGGGGTGCCAGGCACTGGGATGGAGAGAGAGGAGACACAGGGAAAGTCTTGCACGTGGGAGCCCAGGTCTGCCGAGGCTAACCTGGCACAAACTGTCTTAAAGAAACAGTAAGGGCCCGGCCAGTGTAGCTCCGTGGTTGAGTGTTGACCTATGAACCAGGAGGTCAGGGTTGGATTCCCCAGCAGGGCACATGCCCAGGTTGAGGGCTTGATCCCCAGTGTGGAGCATGCAGGAGGCAGCCAATCAATGATTCTCTCTCATCATTGCTGTTTCTCTCTCTCTCCCTCTCCCTTCCTCTCTGAAATCATTTTTTTAAAAAACAGCAGTAGGGAATGGCTGGGCTCTCCAGGCAGGTAATGGTGGGAAAGGGAAGGCCCACATCCTGGAAGGTGCATCCTGCGCACCCCTCATGTCCACCTTGGCCAGCCCATCCGCATTGGGGTGCCTGCGGCTGAGAGAGACCCAGCTCCCCCAGGGCCATGCTGTTTTCACTAATGTCCCCCCAAACCTTTCTGAAGGCTCCAGAACCCCACACCAGGGTCTAGGGGGCTCAGATTCTGGAGAAGCCTACTATTTAGGGTCAAGAGGGATACCTGTCCAGCCCGTGGAAGTGGGCTGAAGGACCTGGGCCCTCCAGGCGCAGTTCTAACCTCACCTGGAAGAAAACTGTCTCCCAGGCAACACCGGGTGAGGGAAGAGCACCCCGGAGAGCCAAGGGCGCCCCCTTCTAGGTGATTGTGGGGCCCAAGCTTCTGTGTTCCGACTGTTTCGTCCTCAAGTTCTGCACACTGCTAGGTGTTCCTGGGCCACATCGTAAAAGGATTTACAAGACTATGTTAAACTGGCAGTAAAAACAATTACCTTTAATGGCACCTCGGGTGGGAGGCTGGGTGGGTCAGAGGGAGGGCCTCTGCCTCCTCCTCTCCTGACCGGGAAGCCAGGTGAGAGAGGGCCTCTATCCGGTGGCCCTTTGGGCTCAGAGGTTCAATGTTACATGGAGGCGAGGGCTGGGCATGAGGCCAGAGAAGAGCTCAAGTCCTAGGGACCCTTCGCCGCTGCGCCCTGAGCAAGCCCGGGAGCCACTCCAAGGCTCCGTGCTCGCTATCAAATGGGGATCTAGTGAAGGGGAACGTGTTTTAAGACTCTATGAAGCCCTGGCAGGTTTGTCTCAGTGGTTAGAGCATCAGCCCGCGGACCCTCACGTTCAATTCCTGTCAAGGGCACCCACCTCCGTTGCAGGCTCAATCCCCGGCCCCAGTCCAGGCCCATGAGGGAGGCAACCAATCCATGTGTCTCTCACATATCGATATTTCTCTCTCTCTGTCTCTCCCCCTCCCTTCCACTCTGTCTAAAAATCAATGGGAAAAAATATCCTCAGGTGAGGATTAACCAAAAAAAAAAATATTTTTTTTATTAAAATGGGAATGTGTAAAAAACAAAAAGCCTCCTCCTCAGCCTTGTGAGAACTGTAAATGACAGTTTTTTGGAAGTGCTCCTACCATGCCCGGCATGTACATGCATTAGTTATCTGTGTGTGAGTGTGAATGTTTGATGAATGTTCGTTTCTAGAAGACTCGGGCTCCCTGGGTGTAAAACGAAGTGAAAAGACCAGGCTGTTGTCTGCTTGTTCAGAATCGTGGCTTAGCCAGTACCACTTACATGTAGGTTTCCTGCTAACATTGACCTGCTTGTCCGGCCAGTGACCTCGGAAGTGACCCCATGCTCGGGCTGGCTGCAGCCTCAGGCTTTGAAACCAGCCTGGATCTCTGGAGCTCCTGAAAGGAAATGAGAGTGGCGGGGCGATGGGGGCAAGGTCTCTGCTTGCCATGGGCCCTGGTCCAGTCCGGAAAGCCCTAATCCTGCAGGTCGCCCTGGCCTGGAGACAATTAACTGTCTGCTGCAGAGACCTCTGTCCGAGTCTGTGTGTGGCCTCTCAGACAGCCAGGAGCAGGAGATGCGGGACACCCACCCACTGGCCTGCTGCTCTGCTCTGGGCAATTGGTAGGGAAGTAGGAGGAGGCAGACGTCCTCATCCCTCCATCCTCCTGCCCCAGGGGCCAGCTCTGTGAGCTGGGGCAGAGGCTGGCCCTGCCTGAGACCTGCTGCCCTCCTTGCTAGAACCTCTTTAGCCCCATCCATGAGGCCTCCGGCCCTGCCTCTCTCTCATCAGCCCCCCTGGGGGACATCACCAGGCACACACTGTGCGTGAAGGTGTTTCCAGAAGAGAGTAGCATTGAATCAGCAGACTGAGCTCTAGCCAGTGGTTAGAGCATCGGTTCTCCGACTAAAGGATCTCAGTTTAGATTCTGGTCAAGGGCAGGCACCTCCGTTGCAGGCTCGATCCCTGGCATCATTCTCCTTGGCACTGATATTTTTAGGAATCAGCCAATGAATGACAGGGGGACAGATAGATGGGCAGATGGGGGGAAAGTTCTAGGGAAGATTTCCTTGTTATTAAAAAGTCAAAGAGGAAGAAATCATCCCTCTTTATCTGATAATGCTGCTGTATGTGGATGCGATGCTGGGCACTGCACAGCCATGTTGTGACAGTGGGGAGAGGTGACTGGAGGACAGAGCCCATCTGCTGAGAATGGCGGAGGGAAAAACAGGAAGAACTTATATTTTTTTATGACTTTTCGAACCATCAAATTAACTAACTCTCCTTACTTTTGAGCTCTTGTGATGTGAAACACACACACATTATAACCTCAAGCCCTTGAGTTGGGGTTCACATATTTCACAGAGGCACCTTTTCTACCCCAGCGAGTGATCCTGACGGGGCTCCCTGGCGGCCTTCGCTAAGCGTCCTTGGGCAGGTTGGGCGGAGGGATGGCTGTCCTCCCGCAGCGCCCAGCTCTATCCTCCCAGGCGCCAGGTGGGATGTCAGGCCTGGCTTCTACTTCCACCTGATTCTCCTGAAACGCCTGTTCGCGGTCCTCCTCGGAGCCCAGTCTCCCGGATGTGAGCAATCCCCAGCGGCAGGAAGAGGCCTTGCAGCGTTGAGTTGTTCTGATCAGCAGTCCCAGCCGAGCCTTTGATGGGCCGGGCCTGGCGCCAGACAGGTGAGCGAACCGCTTCAGATTGGTTGGGAGGTTTGTTGTGGGTCCACAGATAACCAAGACAATGACCTTCACCAATCTGAGCCTAAGTGTGGATAGGAACACCTGCCAACGGTCATCCCGGACGTGAATGGGCCGCACGCGTCACAGATGGTCAGGCCCGCGGGCCCACCGGATGCGAGAGGCTGGGACACGCGGCTGAGAGAGGCCGGGAGCAGGACAGGCACCCTGAGGCTCTCAACACCTGACCGCCTGCTCCCTCTCACCACACCCCAAGCTACTCAAACCAACGCTCCTTCTAGATCTCATGTCCAAAAGAAACCCTGACAACACACAGAACCCGCCACGATCAACTGTCCTTTCCATTCCAATCAATGAGTTAATTTCCAGAGAGCAAGGCTGCCAACAGCAGAAATAAATCACGGCTGGGCAGGAGACAAACATTATCCGAAGAGAAATAATTTAGCAAAAGTCTCTCCCCCTCCCGCACACTGCCCTCCAACCCAATAGCAATTCAATTATTCGGCCGCCACTATAAATGATGAAGCGGCCACATGGCCTGCTGGGTGGGAAGGGCTGGGAAAGCAGCTGAAAGCCGTGCAGGACATACTGAGCAACGCCGACAGGAAGCAACGGGGGTGCCCCTCCCCGGGACGTGGGGAAGAAATCACAGCAATCGCGCTCATGGGCATGGGCGTCACACCGTTACTAGAGGCTTTTACATCCATTGCCACGTCTGACCCTCAAGAAAGGCGAAGAGCCCTAGCCGGTTTGGCTCAGTGGATAGGGCGTCGGCCTGCGGACTCAAAGATCCCAGGTTCGATTCTGATCAAGGGCGTGTGCCTTGGTTGCGGGCACATCCCCAGTGGGGGGTGTGCAGGAGGCAGCTGATCGATGTTTCTCTCTCATCGATGTTTCTAACTCTCTCTCCCTCTCCCTTCCTCTCTGTAAAAAATCAATAAAATATATTTTAAAAAAAAGAAAAGAAAGAAAGGCGAAGATGTTGGCTGAGATGCTGTGACCCAGCCTCCCTGGGCAGACACAGCAAGAGGCGCCCGGCAAACCCTCCAGGTGCTAGGGAGTGAGCTCCCCGTCTGGAGGGAGGAGCTGAGCGGCTCATTTATTCCATGACCATTTTGACAGCTGGTTGTGTAAAAGGCACGCGACCAGGTTCTGGGGATACATCCGTGAACAAAGTTAACAAAGATGTCCAGGGAGCGTATATGTCAATATGAAGAGAAATATAATTTTAAAAATAAATATGGACCCAGCCGGCATGGCTCGGTGGTTGAGCGCCAACCTGTGTGAACCAGGAGGTTCGATTCCCGGTCAGGGCACACGCCTGGGTTTCGGGCTCGATCCCCAGTGTGGGGCGTGCAGGAGGCAGCCGATCAATGGTTTTCTCTCATCATTGATGTTTCTCTTGCTCTCTCCCTTCCTCTCTGAAATCAATAATAGGTACATATTAAAAAAATAAAATGAACACAAGAAGGAAGGGCATGGAGTGGCTTGTTAAAAGAAGGGCCATGATAGCAACGAAGCGAGGTAAGAGGGGCGAGGAGGCGGGGTTGTGATTTTGGGATGGGGTGGACAGCGAAGGCCTCAGTGAGAAGGGAGCGCATGAGCAAAAGCTTGAAGGGTCTGAAGGCCTGAGTGCAGCCCCGCAGCCGTTTAGGGGAAGAGCGCGTCTGCTGAGGAGCCTACAGCAACGGGCTTATCGCTGGCAACTGGTTCTCTGTTTCAGAGGCTTTGGCAGGAGCAGATACTAGATCTAGGAGTTTGGAGGCGTGGAAGGGATGCAGGAAGCGAAACCAGCAGGTCCAGGGCTCTTTACAAAGGAGCATCCCTCTGACATAAGCAAAAACCATCGGGCACGAGCGGGAAGGGGGAGGGGGACAGGCAACGGCTGCTTGGAGGGCTTTGTTTGCGTTGGACTGTCCCGCCATCCGAACGCATCTGTGAAAGAAGCCAGCTGCAGTCGTTACATGGCGGACGACTCCATTTATTAGGTGACCTTTTGAAAACTCATCAGCCTTTCTGCTGTTTGCTCTGATACAGAGTCCATCCCCGTGGGGAAAGAGAAGGAGGAGGGGGAAGAGGTGGGAGAGGAGGAGGAGGAGGAGAGGAAAAAGACTGCTCAGTTGCTGGGTGTGCTTCATAGGTGTCTTGATCCAGAGGCCCCAGGACATATTCTAAGTGCTCCCTACGGTCATTCTTATTCAATTCTCATTACAATTTTCCATTTCACAGGTGAGAAGACCGAGACCCAGAGAGGTGACAGCACGCCCAAGGTCACCCAGCTGGTAGGTAATAAAATCAGCCAATGAAGCGAACACACACGACCTTTAAACTAAGGCTCTTGATAAAAAGGAGGCCTGAGGGGCTGAGACGCACACGCTCCAAATTCCTCTCCAAGTGCGACTGCCGCGCACTTGAGCCTATCTGGGCGCTGACAGGTGGAGAGGGTGTTTCGCGCAGGGCTCGGTGAGCACACCGCGGTTCCAGGAAATGCCCGGGGCACCTATTGAAACGCACCCAAGAGTCCCCTTTCTTGGGGGAAAACAGCCTCAAGGTCACTGGATGTGTTCCCAATAGGAGGGCCTCAAAGAGGACAGGGGCCAAGGTCAAGTCTGTGCTGCTTGATCCCACCCCCCACCCCCTCCACCCCCCCACCCCCCCCCCACACACACACATGCAAGCAAGCAAGCACGTCCATGCTCCTCCTGGTGCCAGGAAGGAGGAGGAGACCCCTGCTGATACATCACCAGCCCCTTGCCCTCTGGCTTCCAAATGGACTCCGCTTACAGGAGGCACTGGCAGCAGACAGGAGGGAGGGTGGGTTGAGAGGTCAGTCAGGGCATCTGCCCCCTGCCCCTCCCTGGGACTGGCTCACCGTGACTGCAGCTCCCCGGTTCCCACACTCACTGCCTACACCTGCTGCACCTCTGGCCTCTGCAGCCCTCAGGGTGGTGATGGCTGCCACTGTGGCGGGCCCGAGAGCTTTAGCATCCTTTGCTGAGCCCCTTAACCCGCTTACCCCGTAAAGAGCTCCTCCAGAGTGCAAGTCTGGTGTGAATTCGTCTTGCCTGATCTAAGGTCAGAGAGGGAACTAGAAAGAAAAGATCCTGGTTTCTAACCAGTTTGGGGCAAAGGTCAAGGCGAAGAAGTCAAAAGGTCTCACATGGGCTGAGACACCACCTCGCTCCAGCTCTCCACACAAGCTCAGGCCTGTGTGAAGAATGGACAAAGTCTGGTCAATGTTCAAATCCTGTCACAGCCTAGCTATAAGGCCATTTAACTTTCCTGAGCCTCAATTTGCTCATCTGTACAATGGGAATGATGTTCACCTTCTAGGAGTGTTGAATGGACAAGGTAGTGGATGGGAAGCAAAACACACAGTACCTAGGCCATAGTGGTGCTCAGTAAATTCTTGTTCTCATCTCTCTTCCTGTTCCCTTCTCTAACTTCCCTCTTCCAAATCCCTGTCTTGAACCCAGTAAGTAAGGAGTTAAGAAACAATACAATAATCACCATATCAACACATATCAACCAAGATTGCTTCATGGTTCTTCACGCGAAGAACTTTCGTGGCTGTTATTTCATTTCATGAGGCAAGCTGAAACTCTTAGAGGTGAAAGACATAGCCTACACGTGTCTGCTGTCACCTGGATCAAGAACAGAAAGCATCGCCCTAGCTGGTTTGGCTCAGTGGATAGAGCGTCGGCCTGTGGACCAGAGGATCCCAGGTTCGATTCTGGTCCCAGGGTTTCGGGCTCCGTCCCCAGTGTGGGGCGTGCAGGAAGCAGGCAATCAATGATTCTCTCTCATCATTGATGTTTCTCTTTCTCTCTCGCTCTCTCTTCCTCTCTGAAATCAATAAAAAAAATATATATATATATATATAAAAAAACAGAAAGCATCAGCATTTGGATCAAAAAGCAAGAAAAGTTGGGATTCCTAGAAACCAGAAAACCTATCATTCTCTGTATCAGTTACCGATTGCTCTGAAAGCAACCACCTCAGATACAGTAGCGCAAAGAACCGTGGGAGATTCTTTCTGGTGACTGGGCTGCTGCTGGGGAGTCTTTGGTGTGAGGTTTCCCAAGACAGCCTCCAGCGTGGTCTGGAGCCTGGCAGCCTCGCTGATGGCTGGGCCCTGACGTCACGCACGCTCTCGTCAGTCAGCAGTGGGTTGGAGTGTCTGTCCCTGGCACCTGGACCACGGCAGGGTGAGATCTGTAAGACCTCTCACGGCCCAGCGGAGGGCACGCAGCGGCATCTCTCCCAGATCCTGTGGATCACAGCAAGTCACAGGAGGGGCAGCAGACCCCACCCACCTCTTGGTGGAAGGTGGGGCAAAAACACACAGTGCAAAGGAACATGGGAGGAATTTTTGCAGCCATTCATTTTTCTTTTTAATATTTTTTTTTAATGATTTCAGAGAGGGAGAGAGAGAAACATGAATGATGACAGAGAATCATTGATTCACTGGCTCCTGCACGCCCCACACGGGGGATCAAGCCCGCAACCTGGGCATGTGACCTAACTGGGAATCGAGCCACAAACCTCCTGATTCATAGGTCGACGCTCGACCACTGAGACACACCAGCTGGGCATTTTGCAGCCATTCTTGAAATTAACCCCTCTCCCTGTGCTGCAAGGAATTTGTTGTATGGCATAAGGCTTCGCTGTCCCTCACTGCAGCTCCGGTTGGCTGGAGTGTCTAATACTGGACATACGCACCTCTGAAGGGCAGGAGGTATGCATTACAGTATCTCATATGGACAACTCGGCCAAGTTCAACCTACAGACTAATCCAAGGCCACCGTCATCAAATCAGGTATTTCTCCGCAACTCAGTGGGAGGCGAAGCTTCCAAACAGGCTCTTGAGTCAGACACCATGCAGTCCCTTGCACCCAGCTCTCTTCCTCTGAAGATCAGGAAACCAAGGTCCAGAGAGGTTGAGCGACTTACTCAGATCACACAGGGAGCACAGGGAGAAGAGAGCTGGGCCCAGTCCCCGATGCCCAGTCTCTTCCCCTCCTCCCTCGGGGCACTTGCTATTTGGGGAAGCACAGTTCTGACTCTGCTCCTCCATCAGAGGTGCCTCAGTTTCCCCACCGGGCTGATGAAGTTGGCCAGCACGCCCCACCCCCACCTTTCTCCCAGGTGTGCCGCGAGCACTAATGAGTTAACTTGTCTGAGAGCCCGCAGGACCGCTCCTGAGATATAATTACAGAGAATTACCTTCCTGGCCTGCTGGGAGGATCTCATCGGGGAGTAGGTGAGTAAATTACATCCTGTGGTTCTTTCTCCCTTCCCCACAGCTGCCTCACTCTTCCAGAGAGTGGTCCCCGGTGATGGAGGTGATGGAGTCCCTCGGCCAGTCCAGCCTCCCACCGCTGGGGCCTCCCTTCAGTCTCCACAGGCTCCCTGAGCGTCTCCTAGCCTAGACACCCGTCTCCAGGGTCTGAGTCACCCATGTGGGACCCCTCCAGGCTCCACCCAGCCCCAGGTGAGCAGGGTTCTAGGGGTTAACATCCTCTGCAGAATTCCTGGGTAAATACCATCCAGATTTATTGCCTTTTAATGCCTCCCCTGTGGTTCCATTAGCCCCTCCTTCTGCTGCCTCCATCCTTTTTATCTGACTCCTCCCTACCCAAACTCCATAAACCCGGTGTATGTGTTGTCCCATTAGCTCCTGCACTGAGGTCTGGGCATAAAAAGTCATTGGGCTCCCCTGTGACCCCCACCCCACCCCTGCTCAGAAGTATTCACTCAGATCCTCCTCATCTCCCCCCCCCACCATCCCTCCCTCTCCCAGCATCTCCCAGCATCCCCTGGGCTGCCAATCTCTCCCTCCCGCGTTTGAGAACTTCTCCATGGAGCTGTGGCTGCTTGTTCAGTTGACCTCTGACTCTGTTGGCTCATCACCTTCCCCCTCCCCAAACCTCTTCCTTTTGTTTCCATTTAGCCACAGCCCGAACCCAGCTCTCCCGAGTTCCACTTTGTCCCTGTGCAAAACCTCCCGTGACTTGATTTGCCTTCGCTCAAGAACCACGTGCTGACGGCGCAGCCCCGCATCCCAGAGGCGCCGGCAGACCTGTCCAATGGCGAAGGCCCGCGGTCTGCAGCCAGGCTGCTGGCTTGGAATCCTGACCCTGTCACTTCCCCGCCTTATGACCTTGGATAAGGTATTTGACCTCTCTGCCAAATGGGGAGTCCACAGGACCTGCTTCTTTAGGGGTGAAGGGGGGCTAGGATTAGACTTATATACACATCAAGCGTTTAACCCCACTGGTTCGTACCCTCAAACCATTTGCCCTCATCCATCTTTCTGTGTGCCGTTCCCTCCCCTCCAACCAGGTGAATTCACCTCATCTATGTGGCCCCTCCCCTGGGAAGCGTTCCTCTAGGCCTGAGAGTTCATTTCCTCCAAGTGTCCACAGCTATAGCTGGCCCTTCTCACAGCAGTATGTATCTTGCCACACATCGGAAGGGCCGCGTATGTGCACCCCAGGTCTGCGGCTCCGTCTCCCAGGCTCCCAAGGTTCTCCCGCTTTCCCAGCCGGGGGAGCAGGAAGACGTCTGCATGTTTTACAAATGACAATTTCACTCCCAAGACGTACTTCCCTGAATGCCGTCACTGCCGTCACCCGGATGACAGCTTGCGAGCATTCTGCACTTTAACGTTTGCAGAGGACTGGATCCAGGGGCCCAGCGAGCAGAAAGCGCCAGCCCCGGGCTTGGTGGATGCTGAGGCCGGAGAGGCTGTCTGGTGATTTTATTCACAGCATCCGGAATAGGTGAGTCCGAAGTCAGCTATTTGCACAAAACCCACATCTTGCCTGTCTGGCCTGGCCATGACCTTCCAAGTGGTATGTCTGGAAGATGCGCTGTTTTTCTAGGCCTGTTTGACTAGTTAAGGCAGTGACCCTCAGAAGCAGCTTCAGAAAGAGGTCTGCACCCAAATCCCAGGGCTCCTCCGAACACCCCTGAACCTCCTCAGCCTGCAAACATTCCTGAAGGACCCTGGCTTCCCTTAGTCAAGGAAAACATCCATCTTACAGGAATCAGCCAGAAAAACCTGTTTGCCAGCAAAATTTCACCATTTTTCACAAAGACGCAGAAAGACAGGGGCTGTGTGGTGCGAGCAGCCATCAGACTGGGGAGCTGGGAATACAGTCTGACCCTCTTTGTCCCGTCACCACGGAAGCTCACGGCAGTCTCCGGGGCTCCAGGCTGCACGGGGCCCCCTGGGACAGAAAGGTGCACACAGGTTCGCACAAGGCCAGCCCAGCAGGACTGAAAGTTTGTGAGGCCTGGGTACAAACGCAAGCCGCTTCTCTCGGCAGCCTCTCTGAACGGGCCTGCCATGGGCTGCCTGCCTGGGCCGACAGCCTGCTACAGCCATTGCAGATGGATTGGAGACAGCAGAGGAGCCGAGGGCACCGCCCGCAGAGGCACTGCCCGCGGCTCATTTTAAGGCCCATACAACGTCACGGCACAAGAAACTGGCACTCCTGGCCGGGGAAGGGCTCACGGATCCAGCTGGAACCTTCCGGGGCCGATGCTCTTAAACAGGTGGCCCAACGGCCGAGGCTTTCAAGACGCCAACGTTTCCAGTCCACTTGCTCTGTCAAGTTTCTGCCCAGTGAGCAGGACCTGCCTGCAGTGTAGGCCAAAGTCTTGAGGTCCGTCCGGCTGCTGGGGGGCTGCACTCACTATTGATGGACGGCAAAGGGAAACTGGCTTTTGTCGGCGTAACACCTGGCCCCACCGACTCACTGTCTGCATCGCGGCTGTTTGTAATCTACCCCCGCTGCCCCGTGCCTCCACGTCCCTGTGGCGTGTCCATTTCGTCTCATTGAGTCTCTCTTTTTCCATGAGGACGATTCCTTAAATGTTGGAATAGGAGTGGTTAAAAGATATTCCATGGATATAAACTCACAACAAAAAGTAATCTTTAATGTAAAAAATAATAATTCATGGTGGCATGAATAATAGATTTCAAAAAATAAAAGAGGGTGAGGCAACAATAAAAAAATCACTTTTGAAATATAAATAAATAAATAAGAAGAAAGGGAGTCCAGCTAGTGTGGCTCAGTGGTTGAGCGTTGACCTATGAACCAGGAGGTCATGGTTCAATTCCTGGTCAGGGTACATGCCCAGGTTTTGGGCTCGATCCCTAGTAGGGGGCATGCAGGAGACAGCCAATCAATGATTCTTTCTCATCACTGATGTTTCTATCTCTCTCTGCCTCTCCCTTCCTCTCTGAAATCAATAAAAAAATATACTAAAAATATAATAAGGAAGTGATGAATTGGTAAAATATGTGTGTGTGTTTGTGTGTGTGTGTGTGTGTGTGCGTGTGTAGACATATCATGTGACTACAAGGATTCACGTTGCTATCTAGCGTCCCTGACGGGGAGAGAGCTGTGAGGGAGAATAACTCTCCCTATCATGCTGGAACTCAGGCTGACACCCTGCACATGTACAACCTCCTCAAGAGGAAACAGCATTTTTTAACTATATGCATGGGGAGGGAAGGGATTAGTGTTAGAATGTGACCACCCTCTTCCATGGATTTCAGATTTAATTATTTATCACAAAAAGAAAAATGTGCTGTTTTGCTTCTTTATTAATGGGCGATGCATCCAAATGTTACATGATTCCAAATGGTTTACAGTTCGAAGTAGGTTCAGCTACAGGTCTGGTTTCCAAGGTCAATTCCCCCTAGGAAACCACTGTCTCCAGTAAATATTTATGTGAAAACAACAGTATTTTTTTTTTTTTTTACAGAACGTGAGTCCGGAGTCTGAGCTTGGGAAATAGGGTGATTAGACATGTATATGAAAAGGGGCGCCCATTATACTTCACATTCTTGAAGGCAGCTGGGGCCTGAAGACCAGCACCGCAGGGGACAGCCCTCCCCTCTCCACCAATGCAAATCCACACCCACCTCTGCAGGTGTCGACCCCCACTGCTCCCCACCTTTGGAGGGGTGCCCCCACCCCACCTTGCTCTGGAACCTGGCACAGGAATGAAGGGGCCAGTGGAGGGTTGGGGTTAGGGTTAGGCAACCCACCCTGTCTTCCTGCTGGTTTTTCCCCTCCTTTCCCCACTATAAACAAGTGATTAATGCCTTGCAAAAAGGCCCCACACACCTCCCCCACAGCAAGCGCCCCAGCCAGATTGCCCGCCTTAATTCTGCTGTTAACACTCCTGAGGCACAGGGGTGAAGAGTAAATCCCCTCCTGGGAGAAGCAGACCTGCGGGCGATGCGCTTTCTTTAAAGTCTCTGCGGAGAGATTGACCTCCTCCGGTTTGCTCTGAGGGGCTGAGTCCTTTAAAATTAAAAATGGGGGAAGAAAAGAGCTCACCTTCCCCTAAAGCGGTTTCCCGGTTGTAAACCTCCTTGCCCAGGACCCCCCAGATGGAGGTGGCTGTGGCAGCCTCTTCCTTTCATTCTCCCGGCACCCCTGCACAGACATTCCCCCCTCCTTATAAATACGGACGAACCTTTTCAGATCTCATAGGTTCCCTTTTCCTTTGGTTGGTAGAGGGGCGTCCCCACCATCTCTAGATTGAAGAAGTTCATTCTTACCTTTTGATGAAGTTGATCACACCCCTGAATGGTGTGCGGACGGGCCGCTGAGTGAGGGAAGAACTTAATCGCTTCTTTATTTTTCAAGGTTATCCATTCTAGTGCCATTCAATAATCTATAATGCAGAAGAGGTACATAGTTCAGAAATGTGAAAGTACAGAGACATAGGACAGTGCCTACTCAAATCTGAGGGTTTTTTGTTTTGTTTTTTTGTTAATGTTTTTATTGATTTTGAGAGAGAGAGGGAGAGGGAGAGAGAAATGTCTATGTGTGAGAGAAAGATTGAATGGCTGCTTCCTGCACGCCCCCCTCCAGGGATGAAGTCCGAGACCGGGGCATGTGCCCTGACGAGGAATCAAACCGGCAAACTTTCAGTGAAGGGGACGATGCCTAACCAATAGAGCCACACCAGCCAGGGCTCAGATCTTAGTCTTTAATGATGTGGGGTCCTCCAAAGAAACTTGGGAGTATTTCAGCTAATAAATGAAGAAGAAATGAAAGACATGACAGAGCACCATTTTGCAACCCTTTGTGAAACAATGGATCCACCCAGAAAGTGGTCATGAGCGGCTGCTAACAAACCAAGAAGAAAATCAGTACTGTGCATCTCCAGCAACAGGACCCGCCGCCGTCGGTCAGGTGAGTTCCCCCCAAGAATCCCATCAAGCACGTCTGTCTAAGGCCCCTTTACAGGAAAAACAGGGGACAGAGAGACATCACCAATGACACCCCAGGGATGCAAATGGCAAGGGTCACAAGGATTCCATTATTTCCATTTTAAATGTTTTTCAAAAGAAAAAAGTGGGAGGTGCATTAAACACAATGCAGACCCCTTCCTGCATCCTGACTGGAACCAACCAACTGCAATGAAATGATAAAAATCACGGGCCGATCAGAGAACACGGAGTACCAGCTGGTATTTCGTAAGATTATGCAATCGCTGCTTGGGGCGGGGGCGGGGGAATAAGAGTATTGTGGTTGTGTTGTTTTTTTAAATTCCCTCTTATCTTTTGGAGATACACACTGAAGTGTTTACCAGTGAAATGATATGGTGTCTGCATTTGCATTTAAACAATCTACTGTGGGTATAAATGAAACAAGCTTGGCCAGGAATTGAATTATTGAAGCCAGGTGGTGGGTATATGGGAATGCATTCTACCAGTCTCTATTTTTGCCCCCTCTACTTTTTTTTTTTTTTATGTTGGAAATGTTGTATGAAAACAAAAGAAAAGTTAGACCCTGGCCAGTGTGGCTCAGTTGGTAGAGCGTCAGCCCGTGCACCGAAGGGTCGCTGGTTGGATTCCCGGTCAGGGCACATGCCCGGGTTACAGGTTCAGTCCCTGATCAGGGTGCATACGGGCATCAGCCGATAGATGTTTCTCTCTCATGTCAATGTTTCCCCTTTCTCTTCCCCTCTCCCTTCTTCTCTCTCTATGAATAAATAAATAAATAAATATTTTTTTGAAGTTTGGAGGCCACTATTGTAGACCACAAAATCAGCAGACACCTCACCCCTCCTCTGGATGAAATGCTGCCAAGGAAGAATGAAGAAATCTATTTATTTGGCACCAACTCTGTGCCAAGCATTAGAATAAATGCTTTCTCATAAAGGATCTTGTCTTTCCTGTTTGTCAACTGCAAGAGGCTGATACGATTAGCCCCATTTTGTAGATCCACAAACTGAGGCCCCAAGAGCCAAGTGACTTTCCGGATGGCGCCCGGACAAGGAGAGCCACCGATGAGCTAAGACAGCTAACCATTATGGTTTTCCCTTTGGGACCTTGGATTCTCCTCTCAGGGCCTCTGTCTCCCTAGCCGTAAGACCGACGAATGGCTCGGAAGGGTAGATGATCCTCTTGGCTCTTCTTCATCCGCTGCTCCATGACCTGCCCATTTCTTCCTTTCTTCTGTCTTCCCAGGGATGTGCCAGAGGCAGCCCGGTGTGGAGGAAAGAGAGACTGAGTCCTGGGCTCAAATTCTAATTTTACTTTATGCTACTTGAGTGACCTTGGGCAAGTCACTTAACCTCTCGGGGCGCCCCCCTTCCCCAGCAATAAAATAAGGGGGAAATAAGAGCTAGCTCTGAGTGCTGCTGGAATGATGACAGCAACGCATGGAGTGGCCAGCGCGGAGAGCAGGCCCGCCAGGTGTTCAAGGAGGCCTGGGTCCTCTGCACCTGCCTTCTCTCCCACCTCCCGTCCTCCCCGTGGCTGGTTCCCACCGCCCCCAGGTCTGGGCTGAAATGTCACCTCCTCAGTAGTGATCTTGACCACCAACCCCCCAGCCCCCGTCCACAAGTCTTTTTTTTCTGTGAGACTCATCACATCTACCATTTATTTCACCTGTTTGTTTTGTTTCTCATCCTTCTTTCCTCCAGTAGGTCTGTGGGGACAATCATTTCTATGTGTTTGACTGCAATATCCTTAGCCCGAGGCACATAGTAGAGGCTTGGTAAACATTTGTTGAATGAATGAATGAATATTGACCTGGCGTTGGTGCCTTTAGGTAACATAAGCAAAGACGAGGGCACAGGTCTGACACAGAATCACCTGGTCCACATATGCTTTTGTTCTCGTTTTGCTAAAACCTCAGAATCCACTGAGGTTTCCTCGTTCAACTTGAAGCTACCCTTGCTTTGCCCAAAGGTGTTCTGACCGTTTCCAGCTTTCTTAGGTCTGGCTGTGCCTTAAAGGGGCCTCTCAGTGCCTGTCCCAGTAGCTCTGTCTGCTGTCCTGAGCCATCTGCCACCTCCCATCCCTGGGCCCGACTGTGGGACTGCAGTGCTTTGTTTAAAGGCAGAAAATGCAGCAGCCCCCGACCTAATCTTTGGGAGGGGATTACCCAACGCTGACAGAGGACTTTCCACAGATCCTTTGGGGCAAAAGAGTAGCAGGGATATCATGGTGTTAGGGGAGGGGAGGAGGCAGGGATCCTTTATCTAGATCCCAAAACGAAGGATTTAGAGGGGCCAGCATGCGCACAGTGTGGGTGTGTTGGGACAGAGGTGCTGATGAGCGCTTTCAGGAGAAACTTACCCTCTCTGAGCTGAAACCACATTAAGCCAGACTGGGCTGGCTCCTGGGCCCCTGAAAAAGAAATATTCCTGAAAACGGCATCGATAAGGCCTGCCTCTGCCTGGCTTGCCCCACCCGCAGGGTGCGTCAGCTCAGGGTGTGCCTGTGTCTCCTGGGAGCCTTCCCTGTCCCTACGGAGCCCAGAGCCCAGTCCACCCCTCCACACTCTCGGGGATCTTACCCGGAGTCCCCCAAGAACAGGGTGTGGGAGCCCTGGGTGAGTTCGGGGACCTGTGACCTGGGCTGGGGTGGGGGGGTCACACTTTCATTTTCACTAAACTCATGGTGAAATGAGTAGCCCTTCCATTAGGAAGTAGGTGACCACCCGCAGCAGGCTTCGCGGTGGCTGTCACTTGGTCACCAATAGAGTCACAAACACCGGGACATTTTCATCCTGAGGGGCTGGTGTGACGGGGCGGACCCGGTGTTGTTTCGCCCATCCCGGCTTCAAAGGACAGCAGTCAAGCCACTGCTAGTTTGTGTGATTTACTGCATCACAGGGAACACATATGTTAATGTATTTTTATATATTTTTAAATATATTTTATTGATTTTTTTTTTTTTTTTTTTTTACAGAGAAGAAGGGAGAGGGACAGAGAGTCAGAAACATCGATGAGAGAAAAACATCGATCAGCTGCCTCCTGCACACCCCCCACTGGGGATGTGCCTGTAACCAAGGTACATGCCCTTGACTAGAACCGAACCTGGGACCCTTCAGTCTGCAGGCCGATGCTCCATCCACTGAGCCAAACCGGTCAGAGCTATTTTTGTATTTTTAATGCTGCTTTGAGTTTGTAAGCCCATGGCTGATTCTGAGGCAGGATCCATCCATTTCACCAGATTGCCCACGGGGTCCGTGGCCCAGAAAGCTGGCAAAGCCCTTCCTGGTGGTAAAGAGAATGAAGCAAAGGTTGGGCCATGCTGAGACCAAGACAGTAGCAGAGCCCAGGAGACTTGACATCTAAATACAGGAGCCTGCATGCTACTGGGCTGTTAAAAAGCTCTAGGAGCCCTGGCCGGTTTGGTTCAGTGGTTAGAGTGTCAGCCCGTGGACCAAAGGGTTGTGGGTTCAATTCCTGGTCAAGGTACCTTCATTACAGGTTCCCCAGCTCTGGTGGGAGGGGCGAGTGCAGGAGACAACCAATCGATGTGTCTCTCTCACATCGATGTTTCTCTCTCTCTCTCCCCTCCTCCCTCCCTTCCACTCCCTCTAGAAATCAATGGGGAAATAGCCTTAGATGAGGATTAAAATTTAAAAGACAAAGCTCTAAGAAAGCATGTTGGTTCCCCCCAAATGTCCAAAGGGGTGCGTATGTGGCTTTCTTTGGTGCAGAAACCAGAGGAAGAAAACAATTTCTGTTTCAACTCTTTTGCGGTCTTTCTGATGAAGTCCAGTCTCGAGCGTCCTGAACCCCTTCTCACCACCGGGAGCGAGAGCGGACCTCGGGCCCAGAGCCTGGTAATGTGCCTCTGTTGTCCTGGCTTATCATTTTGCTGTTTTTTTTCTATTTCTGGGAAGGAAGACTAAAGTTCAGTTCACACTACCTCACTAAAGGTTTCCTGGGTGTTCTGAAGAAGTGAGTGGATTATTAAAATATGTGTCAAGAAAACCACTGGGAAGGGGAGACCGAGATGTAGAAAACATGAATGTGCCCAACCCCAGTCTCCCCAGCTACTCCCAGTCTCCCCAGCAGGAGAACGGAGGCCGGCGCCTGCTAATTCTCAGGCAAAGCACCGGGCCTTTCCCCGCGGCCTTTCTGGCAGCTGATGGCCTGTCATCTGCCCCCTCTCAGCCTCCTAGACCTCTGTGGGGCCAGGGGTAGAGAGCAGGGACTCAAAGTCCCCAGCACGGGTGTCAAACATGCCCTCCGAGTGTCCTGGCTCCAGGGTCCCCGTCCTGAAGGGCCAGCTGAGTGGCGCTTTCATCGGCCTCTGAGAGGTGGCAACGAGTTTCAGGCCGGCTTCTGGTGCCCGCTGCCCCCGCGTCTGCGGCCGGCCCAGCGCTGGGAGGACTGGGAGCGAGATTCCACAGGCGTCTGGACAGTGTCAGTCGCTCAACTGTCTGCCCGGCGGGGCGGGGCGGGGCCGGTGGCAGAGAGCGGGAACTGGCTGGAGGGGAGAGTCAGGACTCCTGCAGGATTCCTGGGGCCAGACCCAGCTCCTGGGGGGCAGGGAGGGGGAGGGGAACCTCCGTGAGCTGGCTGCAGCCCCCTCGCCCTGCCCAGCCCTCATTAGGCGGCCGCACCAAAGGGAGCTAAAAATCAATGATGAGATTTGCCTGACAGAGGAAATGGAGAGGGAGGGGTGGGGGGGCGGAGGCCCCGGCAGCCAGACTGCTCCCTGGGCAGCACTTGAGCACAGCCACGGGGAGGTGGGGGCAGCAGCGCTTGCCCTCTGGTCCACTTGAAGATTCCTGCTTCAAAACTAACCCTGATGGCTTCCAGACAGGTCGGCACCAAGGGCCGTTTCTGGAGGCTGTGAGTGTTGTCCAGGGCAGCTGTAGGGACAGGTGTAAATCTGTCCCTGCATTCCTCCCCACCCCTCCCGGCTCTCTGCACCTGAAGCAGGTCCCATTTATTACTGCAAGCCCTCTCGGGCCTCAGCACACACAGGGCCGCACGCAAGCACTGCTCACGGCTAATGCGGGGCCTGCCCTGGGAGCACATTTTTTAGTGCTTCTTTAAAGCAAGTTCTGTCGGCTGTTTGTTAAAGCAAAACAAACACCAGCCTTTGTAATAACAAGGAAGAAAGAAAGAGAGAGGGGAAAGAAAGAAAGAAAGAAAGAAAGGAAGGAAGGAAGGAAGGAAGGAAGGAAGGAAGGAAGAGCAGAAAAGAAAGGGAGAGCAGAAAGGAAGGAAGGAAATCCTTTTATTTGCTACTATTAAAAAATGTCCTTTAAAATACCTTTCTAGGCAGACTGGGAGGGGTGTGAGGGAGGAGGAAGAGGGAAGATGAGCTGCGGTTTATTTGAACTAGTTGGAGTGATGAGCTGGGAGGGGAAACTTCATCTGAACCAGGCTCCTAGCTAACCCTCCTCCCCATCTCTTCCCAGCCTCCCGGATGGAACAAAGACCTGCTGTCCCGGAGTGCTCCCCACCCCACCCCACCCCACCCCACCCCACCCCCACCCCATCACTCTCCACAGGGAGCAGCTGGGCCATTGCTCAGCCCCTTGCCGTCCAGCCAAGTGCACTCTGGGAACCTGGAGGACTCTGGGGAATGGGCCCTCTTCTTGGCCGCCTCGGCTCTACCAGCCAGCCCTTCCCAGTGGGTCACAGTGGCTGTCACTGGGGAAGGAGAGAGGCTTCTAGATGCCAAGCCAGTGGCAACGAGAGAACACAGTGTCTTTTTCTGCACTGACTTCCAAGCTCTCAGCCACACACTCCCCCAGGCTCACCCCCAAAGGCCTTGTTGGGGGAACGGGGTCGGGGGGGAGGGGGGGCCTGGAAATCCCTAATGAGTGAACTTATCTCCTATGTAGCTGGTATCTGCTGCTTTATATGGTTTTGAAAACCATATTCCCTGAGGGCTGGGGCTCCTCGGGGATTGGTCCATGGGAGAGGCTCAGGCGTGATTTACTGCAGGCGTTTATACTGTGCTAGGTCCATGTAAGTAACACATCAGGGTGGCCGGCCGGCCGGGTGCTGGGCTCCCCCTCCCCTGCCTTCCTGTCTCCTTTCCGGCATTCGGCATTCGCTTTCCAGGCCCTTCCTATTTCTCACCTTTTTGTTTGCCATCTCTTTGTCTCTTCTCTCTCTCTCTCTCTCTCATTCATTTCTCTTTCTGCCTCATTTAGTTTTTGCACTTGATCCTCACTCTCTGCTTATTTTCTTTTTTTCCTCCTCTCACCTCCAACCCCACCTAGGGCTTGTCTCTATGTCTTTCTCTCCTGCTCACTCTCTCAGTCACTCCCCTTCATCTGTTCTCTCCTCCATGCCTCTCCCAGTCTCTGAGTACCCCTGTCCCTCTCTCATTGTCTGTCTGTCCCCTTTTCTCCTTCTCCCTTCTCTGTATGTGCCCTATCCCCCCCCTCCCCACTTCCTGTCGTTGTCCTTTGCCATCTTTCCTTTCTCATCTCTGTCCTTTCCCTCAGGTGGGGAAGGAGTGGTCTAGGTCTCCTCTGGTTCTCAGTGCCCCCAGAGGGCTGTGGACGGGCACAGTGGGCTCCTGCGGCTGAGGAGGAGCTGGGCAGCTGCAGTGGGCCTGGGAGGGGGACGTCAGCCATACATAGTTTCTCTGAGAGCCAAGAGGCCTCCAGGGCCCCACCCATGAGCCTGACATCCCTCAGGCCCTGACCACAAGCAGCCTCCTCGTTTACATAGCTCATCGCTGCTGGGGCTCTGGCCAGGGACACTGAGGTGCCCAACGTTGTCCCTTCGTAGCCTCAGTAGATCTAAGAAACGCCTGCCCCTCCCATCAGGACAGGAGCCCACCTGGGGCAGAAAGTCCAGACCTGGTCTCTGAGCTGGGGTCCCCAGCTCCGTGCAAGGGGGAGGAAAGGGAGCTTTCTTGCTGGGATCGCTTGCTGTGGGAGTCCCTGGGGTTCAGGAAAGGGCCAGAGGGCACGAAGCCTTGAGTGAGAAGCTCAAGAAAGGATCGCACTGTCATTTCAAAAAGGGCAAGTAATGGAGCTTCAGCGGAGATGAGTCAGAACTGGGCAGGGTCGAGAGGGTAATGCTAGCAGGAAGAGGCTAAATATATTCTCCTGAGCATACCCTGAAGGCACAGTATATATTTAGGCAGAGTGGACAGATACATAGGGACCCTGGGGCACGGAGAGTTTAGGCTGCCCAAACAGCTCATGAAAAATGAGCACTTACTATGCGCCAGGAGTTGGGCTCAGTTGGGTTAGAGGGGTTCATGGGCTCGGCTGAAGTTCCAAGATGTCCTAACCCTTCATCTCTTAGAGCTCAATGCGTGCGCCCACACTTTGCTGGAAAGCACCACGTGGGAGTCTGCGAACGCACCAAGGCCAGCAGCTATCCATCGATCGCAGTGGCGCAGGCGGCGCCTGAGGATCCAGCCCTGCGCACACCCCAGCGAGCGAGCACCAGCCGGCTGGGACCTGGCTCGTCCTGGCCTACGCCGCCAGGCATACCCACGCGGCCACTCAGCTCCACAGGCTGTGGGGCGCAATGAGGGGAGACTGGGATGGCGGGGGTGGGGCTCCATTCCTAGTGGGGGACGCGACACAGCGTCAGTGCCACCTCTCCGTCTGCACTTGGAGGTGGTAGGAGTCCGCGGAGAGGGGGAGGAGGAAGGAGGCCGTGAGTGCCGTCTTGGTCTCCTTCACACCCAGGGACTGTGGTCGCGCCACTAACCAATCCATTCGCCATTCCTCCTCCCTGAACCGCTTCGTCCATCACTTTCCGGATCCGAAAGGAGGGAGGAAACTGAGGCTCCGGGCAGTTGGCTCGCAGCGCGTGCGGGAAGCTCGCCAAGCTCTTGCGCGCGCGCCAGGCCGGGCTGCGGCGGCGGAAACCACAGTCCCGGGCCTCCAGCGAGAGGCGGGAAGCAAAGCCAAGCGCGGCGCAGGCACCTCGGGCCTTTGAGCGAAGCCCAAGTCGGTCAAGCGGGCAAAGGAAGAAAGAAGCAGCATGGTTCCGGCTGCCGTTTGGAAAGCCTCGTTCACCCCGTCCTCCGCGGGAGCGTCTACCAGAGCCTCGTGGAAGCGTCTACCAGAGCCTCGTGGAAGCAAGCGGCCGGGGGAGAGGCCGGGCCGGCCGAGCAGGGAGGGCCTGGAACCCATGGGCTTGCTTCTGCCGCGGTGCTGGCGGTTGGTGGCAGATGGACCCTACCCAGCTCCAAGTCTCAAGACGCGGGGTGATGGGCAGGAAGAGGGGGAGATTCTGACCTCGGTTTCTGAGTCGATATTCCACGTGCTTTCTGGGAGGTGGGGGGAAAGACGGGTGGGAGGGAGGCCAAAGCAGAGACCCCGCTAGAAAGACAGAGAGGGAGACCAAGTGAAAGAGGAGAGTCCCGGAGACACGGGGGCCTTAGCGCCGAACTGGTGGAGGGAGGCAAGGCGATCCCTGCGACCCTCGTCCTGTCCGTCCATACACAGGCCAGGCCAGAAGGACCAATGCTGCCCTGAGGGGGCCGAGGGGTGGGCGCCTACTGCCTGCTTAGACCCGGCATCGCCTCCCGCCCCTGGGCTGTGAGTCCAGGAAACCATCCGGTTCTCTGAGCCCCGAGTTCCATCCCTTCATCTCGGGGATGAGCACTGGCATGTGGCCCCAAAAGGCCTTGAAAGAACTGGGTTTAGATTCCTGCTGCGCCCCCCCCGCCCCCCCTCTCTCCAGCAGAGCTGCTTCGGAACCAAACACCTGGATCTCTGCCCGTCTGGGTGGGCACTGGAGGCCCGAGGAGGAATGCAAGGCAGGCATACAGCAGGCGCCCAACAATTGCTCATGTGCTGCTTAACTCTAAGTCCCCATGGCGTGGGGACACGGGTCGCCAAAACTTTTGAAGCCTTGCATTATCTCAGAGGGTTCTAACCGCCCTCAGGAGCCCGGGTCCAAGGGGACCCCAGGGTGAAGAGCCCCCACACCCAGGGACACACAGCAAGCCGCAGGGCTCCACCCACCCCTAAGTCCAGGCTTCCCCAGCGCCCCGTGCAAACCACCCAGCTCAAATGGGTCCAGAGAGAAGCTTCCCTGTGGAGAACTGGGAGAGACCCAGCCGGGAGAGGAGGGGAGGACCGGCAGGGAGGAAGCCCCAGCGAGTGTCAGGGAGTCGGAGAGGGCCAGGACCGCAAGTGGCGAGGAGAAGCGAGGGTTGGGAAGACAGGGGAGGAAAAGAGACTGTGGAAGCTAGAGCCTGCGGGAGCGCGAGCCCACTGGGGCGCAGGACGCTGGAGTCTCCCGGGCGGTGCTCCCTCATGCCCCACCCGGCCCCAGGGGAGCGCCCGGAGGACCAATTTGGTCTTGGCCAGGCCACTGGGGCTCGATTCATCTCTTGACTAATTAACTGGAAGCTACGTCGCCCCTTCTTTCAGGGCCCAATTAATTCGCCGCGGGCGGTGGGGCGGGGGCCGTGCGGCGAGGCGCCCGCCTGGAGCCCCTTTGTGAAGGGCTGTCTGGACCATATTGATTCTACACACACACACACACACACACACACACACACACACACACACACCTCCTTCCTTCGTACCAAAAAGAAAAACAAGTCTGGAAAGCCCTGGACTTCCAGAGTTTAACGTTTGACCAGACTCACACCCCCACCCCCACCAACTGCGCTGGCTTTCAGAGGGGAGGGGCCGTGGGCCGCGCGGCCTCCAGGTTGTTGGAAAGGGTTCATGGGGTTTCTCCCCCACAAAGGCACCAGGTCGCTACTGTGCACGTGTGCGCCGCGGGGCACCTACTTCCCGGTGCTTCCAAGCCGGGCAATGACTCGGCCAAGCCCTCGGTTGACTCCCAGCTCCGCCAGAGACTGGCCTGGCCGTGGGACCTCGGACACGTCTGTGCGCCTCCGTTTCCTCCTCCGGCACCTGGAGATCGCGGAGAAGACGTCTGGCTCCTCCGTTTGTTCTATTCGATGAGCTGACGCCATGGGAAAGCTCTCAGAAGCTACCACCCTAGCGAGTATTTGACAAAGGTTCTCCCAATAAATAGCATTTCCTGGCAAACCCATTTCTAAATGAGGACCCGCCGCGCAGTGATCCGGGTGTTTGCTGCCAAGGCCCAGGTGTCGCAGAAGGAAATCTGCTAGTGAGCTTGTGAGCGCTCAGCGGGCCGGCCAGCGTGGAGCGCGCTCGGCGGGCTGGGGTACCCAGAGGCTCCCCGGTGGGACTGGAGGCTTCTTCCCCCATCCCCACCTTCTCTCCACGTCAGTAAGGACAGCGAGGAGCCAGGAACCCTCCATCTCGAAACCTTTTGGGTGGAACCCAGCGCGGAGCAAAGAGGGCGATTTCCCAGTTTTCCTGGGGACGCATCGATTGGACTGACCTCACCCTGGGGTCACTGTCTCCTTCATCCATCAACCAAACGAAGTCTGGGACACACATCTAGGTGGAAGGAAAGCGTCTTTGTGAAGCGGGAGGGCGTGCAGGTGCCCCAAGCGGGTCCCACTCCCACACAGCGTTTTTGGGGAAACGAGCTTCTCATCCCAGGCACCATTATTCCATCAGTAGTTCCTTTTTTGGTTCTGTTCTATTTTTAAAACAAAAACCAAACAAGCATTAGTTTATTCAATCAACAAACCTTCAAAGAACACACTGCGCTGGGCGCTGGGGTACTGATGTGGAGAAGGGTCTGCAGAGAAACTTAAAGCCCTGGCCGCAGGCTTCTCTGCAGTCACTTTGGGCAACGGACTCTGGGCGAAACCACCTCGCCATGTGCCCCGACTTCCTGTGAAGAGCGGCAGAGATGTTCTGTCCTGGGCATGGTGTATGCCCTGAATGGAAGAAACGGATGGGAGAGTCTCTAGCTACATCCTTCAGCACAGTCACAAGTTTAGGTGTGGAGAAGTCCTTTGCGTTTGGCCGACTACCTCGCAGGCCGGGTCGGTAGGGCCTGGGGGATTTCCTGGGCTCTCAGATGCTGCCTCTTTCAGGGAGTGAAAACCATCCAGCCCCGCCTCTCCCCAGTACACAGAAGAGCTGGGGCTGGGCTGGCCGTCCTGCCCCCGCGACTTTGAACTTCAGCCCTTTCCCACCCCATCCTTCCTGGGCCTCTATTTTCTTCATCTTTAAAATGGGAATTATGCCATCTTTTTAAAAACCGCAGCGAAGGACAGTAAGCCTCAAGCCCCACATCTCTTGTTCACCCACGTGTCTCCGCTCTTAGCAGACCCTCAATCGATATTTGTGGAAGGACCTAGTGGACGTTTCTATCCCTCATGCCAGACGTCTCTTCCCATTACCACCCTTTCACTGCCTCCTTTCACATAGAAGCTGTTTGGCGTGGCAGCTAGTAAGTTTGAGGTGGTTTTTGTTTTTCAAATACACTTTGGAAGTGGTCATTTGTTTTCAAATGCATGGAGTACCCAACCCCCTCCAGTCCCCGCTCTCCCTTTCTTCCTGCACTTTCATTCGGTGTTGGAAGATTATTTATTGCACACCTAACAATTACCAAGTACTGCGTCCGAGTTGGAGATGTGAGTCCCATCCCGCCAGGAGCTTACAAATTAGATACATCACATTAAACACTCCTACGCAGACCGTGGAGTCTATTAACTTCCGAAGTTATGGTTCATCCCCTCCCCCCCATTTCATCTCCCCTTTTAAGTAACTTGACAAGACTGCAAACTTCTAAGAGCATGGCCACACAGTAAGTGTTCAGTACGTGTGGGATGAATTTATTCTTCTCAATACTGCTGCCATCGGTCTTACACACATTCACAGAGACACTCCCAGTTGAGGACTCGGACAATGTGCAGGGTCCAGTCCCCAAGATCCGCACGCACCCCAACCCTGAGATTCCCAATTCCAGGTACAGTTCAGCCTGGTGAGGCCAGCCACGCTGATGTGACGGAGCATACCTGGGCCTGGCTGTCCTCTTTCCACACACACACCCCCAAACACACACACACACACACACACACACACACACACACACACACACACACACACACCTTTCCCCCTAAAGAGGAGCTAGTGCCTGTGACGCCTAAGAAATGAGGCGCTAGTTCGCCCTAAAAACTACTTTCCCTACATCCCTGTTGTTGCCCAGCCTCTCTGGTCCAACTTCCAGATTTGGCGGACTGTGGGTGACCCACTACCGCCCCAGCTTCCCGGAACAGCTTGGGGCTGGCTCCTGATGCCACTGAGGAAACTCAAAACTGAGGTCCCACCCTGTGCGTCCGCGAAGATCCGCTCTCAGGCCTTTCGGGGCGCACACTGAGGACGTCTGTCCCCCAGCCTGGTCCCCCCCAGCGCCATCCAGCGGCAAGACGCCAAGGGCATGGTCCGCAGAGGTTCCCGGCCAGCTCTCCAGAAGCGAGGTGCGGAGGTTGCCAAGGCGGAAACGTTCCCTTCCTCTGCCCACCTTCCCCTTCCCACTCCCCAAACAGGGGGCGGGGGGCGCTCTGTCTCCTAGGCCTTCCTACGAGTCCCCCCGCACTGCTCAGGGCTGATTCAGGTTCACCAGTGTTCCATCCACCACCCCCTTCCCTTTCATGTATGCCCAAACCCGGGCGCTGAACAGGAATTTTTTAAAAGGAAAAAAAGAAAAGAAAGAAATAGGGAGAAAAAATAGTGTTTGCGCCACCCCTGCCTGGAAACTGTCCCGCGGCGGCGCCGGGTTCACCCCGGGCGGGGTGACGCTGGCTCTCCCTTCCACGCGGGCGTGTTAGGTCCTGTCGTAGCCCTAATTCTATACCCGTGACCTTATCCCGGCTGCAGCCGGGCGCCTGACTCCCTGCCCCTGCATGCAACCCAGACTGGAACACCCCTCCCCGACCCCCTCACCCCCGGGGCCCGGGGATGACCACCCCCGACCCCAGGGGCACGCGGAACCCTAACCGCAGAGGGAGAGGACCGCTGCTCTTCCTACACCCGGAATGTTATCGCTAACATTTTTTTTTTTTGAAAAGTGACTGCGTACACACATATTACATACATTATTGAGCGAGTTAGTGCAAGACTGAAAACACCGAAGATCAGTTTGGGGGAGCCATATTCTCCGCTTCCCTGGTAAAGTGTAACAGACAGACTTGATTGCTCCAGAGAAAAGGAGGAACCGCGAGGCTGCGAAGCAAATTTAACTCTGCCGCGAGGTGTGGCTGCAGCGCAGGTTTAAATGAGATTTCACTTCCCACTTCGGGCCACTTGGGGTGGGCGTAGGTACACACACAGGACACCTTACACACACACATGCCCAGTCCATGACGTTTCAGTGGAGCGATGGAATAGAGCCTTACAGCTGGACCCACACGCAGCTCAGCAAGCTCTCTGAACAGCTCTCGGAACGTTGGGAAGATCTAAATGGACGTTCTAGAAAGAATGGGGGGCCCTGCCCTGGGAAAGCCAGATACAGCTCACATAAACCCCCGACACCCCACCTAAAGAAAAGCCCCTTTGCCCCTCACCCAATTTTTACAACTAATAAACTTTATCAATCATTCAACTCCAATGTCCCTGTTACAGAGAAATCTGTACTATCCCCCCCCCAAAAAAAGAATGCATCACCCACACTCACAAGACCTGTCATTGACTCCAACAATTTTCGGATTCTAGACAGAGAAACGCAATAGACCTGATGTCCTGGCCCTGCACGCATTCCTACGACATATAAGTGAATGCAACAACATATTTTAACTTGTCTAATAGGAAAATTCTAACTCTGCAGCTGGCTTCGTCCTTCCTCTCCTCTCCCCTTCTCTCAAACATTTGGGGGTGGGGGGAATGAAGTCGCTAGGAAAGGGGGGGGGAACACGCCAGGCATTATTTACACCTGCAAACTTGGGATGGCTGGATTCGGCCCCAATTGGCTTAATTGTAAATCTTTTCCGCATGGCCCCAACTCCTGGACCGAGCGTCTGGGTTTAATAATGCGCCCCAGCACCCCAGCAGGGCCCGGCTGAAAAGAGAGAATCCCCGCCCCACCCCCACGCTGCTCAGAGGTAATTAGAGCAGCCCTCCACCCCCCCTCCCCAAACCACGCTTGAGGTACCAGAAGACCAGACTCAGACATGTGGGAAACTCATATTTTACCATCTGAAGACAAGAGGAGCGATTTCAAAAGCAGAGGCACCCTCCGAGCCAGCAGGGGGAGGGCGCGCCCCCTCCCCACCCCGCGCCCCCTTGCGCGTCCGGCTGGTCGGAGGGCAAGTGGGGAGGAGAGGCGTCTGTCCTCCGAAGCCAGAGACGGCCTCCGATTTCCCCGCTGGCAGCGTAGGGCTGACCTGTTTATAGAACTTGCTGCTAAGAAAACATGTAAAAACACACCCCAGCGGGGGCAGAGGATGAACGCGCCCTCCACCCCACCCTCTCTTTGCACCAGAAAATTCTCTCCCGGCTCCTTCCGTGCCCTCGGAGCCTCCTTTTTCTCCCAGGAGGCCATCTCCTCCCCACCGTCGTCCCGTCCCTTTGCGAGGCGGGGAGTGGAGCGGGAGGCTGCAATCAATGCTGCGGAAGACGATCGGATGTGGGGCGGAGGTTGGGGGGTTAGGGGTAGGTGAGGGGCCCCTCACTCACTCCCTGTGGTCTTAGTTTTCGTTCTTAAGGGACCCGGCCGGCCCCGCTTTCTTCGTTCCCATCCGGGCGCCCGCCTCGCCCCGCCCCGGTAGCTGCGGAGGGAAGGCAGGTAACCCGCGCAGGGAGCCAGTGCCCGCGGCTCCCGGGTTCCGGGCCTGGAGAGACCTGGTCGCGACCACGGGCCGGGCGGGCCTGCCTGTCCGAGACCCCTTTGCCCCTCCGCGGACCAGCGCGGCCTTGGGGGCCAGAGAGGCCCCCGCCCTCCACCCCCGGGCGGCGAGGTAACCCCAGGCAGCGAGCGTCTTCCCGGGCTCCGCGCGGGGCGAGGCCTGTAGCCGCACCGAGGCGCGTCCAGCTTCCGTATTTGGAACGGGGGTGGGAGGGGGCGGCGGAAGGCGAAGCCCCCGGGGCCGAAACCCACGCCCGAGGACCTCGTGGGGAGCCCTGAGCTGTCGCTGGCTCCCACTCCTTCGTGGGGCCCGAAGTTTTCCTTCTCCAGAGAAAGGAGAAAGGGCTTTGCGAGGAGAGGCGAGGGCAGGTTCCCAGATCGGAAAGGCCGCCCCGCTGCCGCCCGCCCTCCGCCCCGGGTTTTCAGTATTTGGCTTGGAGATGAAATGAAAGGAGCCTTGGGCGCCAGCAAAAGCCACTCTCAGGAGAAGCGCTCTCCATTCCAAACATTCTCGCTTTCTATGTGTGCGCGCGCCTCTGCCTCCCTCTCTCTTCTTCCTCTACAAGATAAATAAAAATGGTAAAGGAAAGAGATCCCTTTCCAGCCCTGCTGGGTTCCAACCCCAAGCCCGGGACTTTTCAAGACTTCTGGGATCTCCTAGGCCACTTTCACCCCGACCTGCACCTCAGGTCGGGGGGACAGAGCATGCCCCCTGCCGGGGTCACTCCCCGGATATTGTACAGGACTCCACTCGGAAGGGTTTGCTGTGTGTTATTTGCAGGCAGGGACGGCTGGGTTGGGAGCAAGGCAGCTTCCACTTCAAGTCACATTGCTGAGGCCTCTGGTCTTTCACCGACGCGGAGGAGGCGAGGAGTCTAGGAGAGGGCAGGTAATTCAGACTGCAGCGGCCCCTCCCCAGGTATCCCAGCGGCCCTGGTGCAGGGTCAGTGATCACAGAAGGCAGAGGGGAGACAGAGCTGGTTCTTGGCTCCGAATTGTGAGCCCTGCGTTAGGCCAGAGAGTTGGCCTGGGCCTGGGGCAGCTGCTCAGGGCAGGCCAGGTCTGGAGTCAGGATCCAGAATTCAGAACCCCCAAATCCTAGCCAGGCAGCCAGAGAGACAGGTGAAATCTCTCTCTCTCTCTCTCCCTCTCTCTCTCTCACATACCACACACTCCTCCTCCCCCAACCACCACCCCCTGTGTCCCAGACCACAAAAGGTTATCTTCCATGCAAGGGAGAAGGGATTTTTATCAGATTTCAAAATAACTGTATAACCTGGAACTTTCAATGCTAGCACCCCTCCAATCCCGGAAACCCTACCCACACGGAAAGCAGGCAAGCCCCTCCCCAAAGCTACCCCCTCTCACACACACACACTTTCTACCACCATCACCAGCTACATCTCTGGGGGCTTCTCGGGATATGAAAGACTCCCCAAGAGTGTTATCTCCTCGCCTTGCTGGGTCTGGGAGACGTGAAAATACTACCTTTGGGAATGCAGGCAGACTGGATGGCTGACAAGGAGGAGCAAGAGGAAATGGAAAGACGCAAGAGGAAAAACACACACCACTGTGTGCCCGCCGCTCCTCATTTATCTCCTGCCTTCCCTCTCTGCCCTTGCCGTCTTTAATTGAAACCCAGTACGGGAAATAGTAATGGATATTGTGCTCGAATTGAGAGAACGTGTCTGTGGCTACAGGGGGACAGTTAGTTCAGCAGATTTGGACGAGCCGATGTGTCTTTGCCCTGTCAACCCCCCTGACAGTAGCGGCCATTGAATTGGTCATGCCCTCTCCGTTACAGAGCTCCCCCTGCCCTCTGTCCCGGCTGCTCTCACAGGGCAGGACCCTGGTGCCCCCACGCCCCTGGCACCTCCCAACACCAGGAATAATGGGAAAAGCAAAAGCTGAAAACCACCAAAGAAAGACCCCCTCAGTCTGCAGCTGGGGATGGGACAGAACATCCTTTAAAAGTATTCTGTCCCCTACATCCCACAAGCTAAAGTCCTGGGACAAATGGCAAAGGGGCCATGTATACCCTTACCTGTCTCCACTGAAACTCTGGAAAGAGGATGTTGAATAAAGAAAGGTACTGGGCGGTCAAAAGTGCCTGGGGCCCAAGTCAGCTCTGGCCTGTGTCTCGCTGATTCTGGGTCAGATAAGATGAGAGGAAAAATTCCCGGCCTCTTCCTCGGGAATTCAGTTCGGCCGGACTAAGAAATGTCCATGGCATTATCTTTTTTTTTTTTTAAGTAACTGGGTAAAGCACACAAAGAGAGCATTGAAGATGCAGACTGGTTGGAAATTAGGAAACCACAATTAGATCCTTTTCCTGAGCGGGAGAGAAAGAGGAAAAAACCCCTCACAGATGTAGAAGGCACTCCCGCCAGACACACACACACTTCCTCCACCCTGTCCGCCCGCTTCCCCTCCCAACTTATCTAAATCACTAGCCGTGTACACATTTGCCCTTTTGCGGGGCGATCAGCTTTGATGAAAGGTAGGTGCTAATAAGAATAATGCAGAAGGTGAAATCTTTTCATTTGGCCTCTGCCAAAAGCCTGTTTATATTTAAAGGAGGTTTGATAAGCGTGGATTAAGTGTATAAGGAAGGATGCTCTAGAAACTGCAGAAACCAACTGGCGCCTAAGTGAGCCTCTGTACTAAAAATACTGCCTCCCCGAGCTAGACAACTTGGACAATTTTCTCTCTCCCACGCGTTTCAGGCTCTTGCACTGAATTGCCCTGATCAATAATTTAGAGGGCTGTCAGGGGGCAGGGAAATGTCTTACAGGAAAGCCCTGTGCTGCTGGGGCAAGAAGGAGGGTAGGAGCAAGGCCCCAGCATGCCCTCCCTCACTCTGAACTCTTGCCTTGGAAAGAAGAGGGAGAGAGAGAGAGAGAGAGAGAGAGAGAGAGAGAGAGAGAGAGGAGAGGGAGATCAGAACATTGGGACTGAGGTGAGAGCCAGCTCTGGGAAAAGGGTGACT
Source organism: Plecotus auritus (assembly GCF_963455305.1). NCBI lineage: Eukaryota > Metazoa > Chordata > Mammalia > Chiroptera > Vespertilionidae > Plecotus > Plecotus auritus. The sequence goes on from NC_137779.1 coordinate 9,904,764, forward strand.
TTGGGGATGCCAAATGGAGAAGGTGACACTTACAACCTAGACAAAGGGGCCCACCCTTGTCTATCTGTTAGGACACCTTATCGTGCTGGCCAAGGGCGTCAGCGGAAAGTGTTTGCTCAAACCCCAGTGAAGAGGCATCTCCAGCCTGTCATGGTAACTGAAAAAGATGAGGGAGAGCGAGGCGAGGGACGACAGGGGACATTTAGAAACACAGAAAGGCAGGAGGGGAGCTTCAGAGGGGACAAGGAGGCCAGAGGAAAGAGCAAGGGAGAGGAGAGCGAGAAAGACTAGAAAAGAGATTGAAGGGAAAATGGGGGGGGGGGGAGGAGGAAGTTAAAGGCTGGGAGACAGAGGCAGACAAGGAGAAATAGAAACCAAGAACAAGATGGGTGGGAGGGAGAGAAGAGAAAGTGGAAGAGGAAGAAAGGTCACAGATGTACAGCCATAGAATCCTAAAGGAGGTGAACAGAGAGACAGGGGGAGAGAGGGGAGGGAGAGAGAGAGAGACAGAGAGAGAGAGAGAGAGAGAACAAAAGGTGGGCACCCTGTCTGGTCCAACCAGGAGGCTCTGGGTGGAGGAAAGACAGGTCTTGTTCCAAGACCCTGACCCCTCAGCCTCCAGAGTTGGAAGGAGCTAAGCTCTTGAGCCAGCTGGGGTGGGGGTGGGGGTGGGGGTGGGAGGTGAAGGACAAGCTCCAGGAGCAAGACCAAGCCACCAGGTCTGCACGGAAGTCCTCCACTGGATTGAGAACCTGTGTGGGAGAGTCTGGGTTTGGGGGAGCACAGCATTGCTTGTGTGGGGAGGGGGTGCTGGCTGTGAACTAGGTGCTCCCCAGCGGGGCTGCTTCCCTGGGATCCTTGGTGAGAGAAAATCGCGCCCCCCGGTGGGAAACGGAGCACGCAGGAGAAGGGGGGGGGAGCCCTGATCAGTTTCCACGTGTATCACTATCCCACGAGCCAGGATCCCAGGCGCTCGCACCCCCCCACCCAGAAAGCCCCTTCTCAGTAAAAGTTTATGTAGTGACCGGCCCCCTAGGCACCTTGGTAATTAGGCCTCCCAGCCCTGCAGCCACGCGGGCGCCCTTCTGCCCACGGAGTTCCCGCCGCAGCTCACCTCGGGCTGGGAAAAGCTGCGCGGCGAACAGGGGTGGAAGTTTAAGAGGGAACATGCGTGTCATCGTCCAGCGCCAGACCTCACACACGCTGAAGGGAATATTTACAGCAAACTTGCCAAAGTAAACGACCCCGCCTACCCACCACCCCTTCCCTCTCCTCCCCCCTTTTTGGTAAACTTCAAGATAAACACCCCTCAGTCACAAAAGGGTCGGCCTGTCCCCTCTACAGTTGGAGGCAGCAGGGGAAGGTGGACGGCAGACGCGTCTCGCTGCCGCCTCTGAGGCCGGGGCTGAGTCGTGGATTTGATGGCGCGCGAGTGTTCAGAGGACGTGTGTCCTGAGACTGCTCTGCCTCCCCCCATTTTAGCATCTGCACTCCACACTGTTCCTCTACCTCACACGCAGCGGGCATGACCAGCTATGCAGAGGTTATTGTTATCACTGAAAATCAGGCCTGCGAGTGAGTGGAGATCCCTCCTTGCAAAAGGTGGGGGAGTATGTGGAGGACACCAGCCGCTCCCCAGGCCTCTTGGACCCACACTTTGCCTCCCTTCTCCTGCCCTAAAGGCACCACTTCGCAGACTCCGCGGAGGGCTGGCTCAGGCCAGGTTGCCCGTGTGTCTTTTGTGGAACTAGGAGGCGAGGAGAGAGAGAAGATAGAGGGAAAGAGGGGGGAAAGGGGGGAGGGGAAAGGACCGTGTAGGGCCCGTGCCTGGAGCCTAAACCCGGGCTGGAGGGCGCCAGCCTGGGGGTTCCCCTGGCGGCCAGGCCTGGCACGGGTCCTCCGGCCGCGCTGGCCCCTGTTTAGCTCGAGTGCGGCGGCCACTAGGCCGCTTTTGTTTGTTTGCAAATTAATCACCAGCGCACGGCCGGCGCCAGAGTGGGTTTATCACCCACCGGGAGGGGGGCGCGGCGGCCCCGAGAGACAAAGAGGAGTTCGCACCTTCCCGCTTTTGATCCCGAGTCGCCGAGGCCTCCCTGCAGAATACGAGCCTCCCGGGGCGAGTCTGGGAGGTCAGTCATAATTGGCGGAAGTTTGCAGACCATTAGCAAGATGTCGACATTTTCGATTCAGAACCCCACAAACTTTCTTCCTCGCCCCCCCCCTTTTCCTAGCGAGCTAGAGTAGGAGTGGGGGTCAGGCGAGGCAACGGGGGTGACCCCAGGGTTAAGTTAGAGCTCTGGGCAAAAACAGGCCATTGGGGGAGGGGCCGAGTGAGGGGCAGAAATGACGTTAGGTCCGCGTTGGGGCCAAAGGCAAGTCGAGATATTTACAAGTGAAATCGGCGAGCTCCCCTCCCACGTCCCAAGCAGAAGGGAAGCCAGACCGTCTCCGAGGACCAAGTGAATGTCTCCCTCCGCTGCCTCTGCACCCTAGAGTCACAGCGTGGTTGCAGGATTACTTTTTTTCCTACTCGGAGCGCGGGCGCAGGCAAAACCCGTTCTCGGGGGTTTGGGGCGGCTCCTGAATGTGCTGGGAAGCTGCCCCCAGTTCAGGTGGCGAGCAATACGGCGGGGGTGGGGTCACCAAGCCTGCAGTGACCTCAGTGGTTAGTGCAGGCAGGGGGGCGGCCTAGCCGCGAGGGACGCTGAGGGGTCGTGGCAAGTCAACACCCTTGGCCCACTGCCTCTTTTCTTTTCTCTGGATCCGTCTTCCGAACCGGGCAGAGAGACGGAAAGGACGCCAGAGAAAGACAGATGGAAAGGAAAAGAAAGGGGGCGAGATGGTGAGCCAGACTGAGTCCGCAGACCCACTCCATTCTCTGTGACTTGAGGGAACTCTCCCGCTGGCGCCAAGAGCTCTTAACCATGTGCATCAAAAATGCGAGGCTGGAAAAGCTCCTGCCCCGAAGTGCCGCCCGACCTGGCGCGGGTGGCCCACAAAGGAACTGCCTTTCCCCCTCCGCTTGCTCCCATTTGGGGGTGGAGATGGGGGTTAGGGGGTACACAAGGCAAAATGGAAAAGAGGACGGTGGTGTCCACTCAGAAACACGCACATTTCTGACCCCCCTAGGCCCTGAAATCAGCCCTTTCTCTGTTCCCTTCCTCACTCAAGGAAGAGTAAAACAACAGTGTCCCTAGACTTCCCTCCAAGCGGGGTGGGGGGGGGCAACTCACGGCACCCCCAGAAACGAGGAATGTGGTTCAGGGAATCCTCTGCCCCGGCAGGGGCCTGCGGTCACAGTTGGTCACAGTTGTCAATTCGGTGACAAGTTGGAGATGTAAGGTCGGTTGCCTTCCTCCCCTGCACGCCCCCACCGGCCCTGAACTGGAACCATTCTCAGCCTCTGGGGTGGGGGCGTTTCACGGTTTGTTTTACAAATTCACCCCTGACTACTGGCGAGATAAGTCCCGGGTGGAGAAAGAACGGAGGCACCCAGAGATAAGTGCGATGCCTGGAGAAGATACGGGCTGGCGCCCCTCCCCCTCCCGCCCGCCCACCCCTGACCCCCAGCTCCGCTGCGAGCTGGCCTCCGACAGGCCCTGAAACTGGTCCGGCGCCGCGCTCCCTGGGCCCAGATCTCCAGTCTCCCCTCTACACTCACACACGCGTTCAGGTGGAACACGAGGAGCCCGAATCCAGACCGAAGGCCGAATCTAGAAGGGCTGCTGAATGCAATTCACAAAACCCCAGTCGCCTCCCCGAGTGAGCGCAGACAGGCCCGCGGCGCCGGCTGTGTACGTGTTTGCGTGTACGTGCTTTTCTGCGGGGGACCCGGTCCCAGTGTGCTGGCGCGTGCTCGCGTACTGATGTGCTCAGGGTGTTTGGGTCGCCGCACCCGGGTTCGGGTAGGGTACGGTGAAGAGGGAGCCCCTGCACGCGTGTGCCGAGATCTGGCTGCATCCGAGTGCTCGTGAGTCTTCGATCCCAGATGCAGGGGAGACCGGCAAAGAGACACCCGAGCTCGGGAGCCCTGCAGCGGCGGCCGGGCGGAGCTTGGCTCCACGTGGGGTTGATCTGGCTGCAGCCGGCTTTTGTTGCGCCCAGCGGCCGAACGGCAGCTCGCAGGAGGCTCTGCCGTCCGCCTGGTTCGCCTGGGGCCGGTTAGTAAGAGGGTAAGCGGGAGAGAGAAACAGCCGCGGCGGCGGAGAGGCGAGCCGAGCGCGCGCGAGAGGCGAGCGCCCCTGCCCGGCGCTCGGCGTTCTCTCCGCCTTCCCGGCCCGGCTCGCTCGCTCCCTCCTCCCTCCCCTTCCTCCCGGGCCCAGCCTCCTCCCTCGATCCCCGGCTGGATGACTGAGGCATTTCAGACTTGGGCTGAGCAAGAACAGGCGAGCGAGCTCTGGGCTGCGGCGATCTCTCGATAAGCCACCTAGAGGCGACTCAGTGTGCGCGCTCCCCAGTGGCGCCCGCCCTCCCTCTGATCATGTTGACATATTCACAGGACAGGCAGTAGTACCGATGCGGCGCAGCGACGTTACAGTTTCCGACACCTTCTTTTTATAACTCGGCTCTATCCCTCCCAGCACTCGACCTGTGAAAACCACGCCTATGCAGCAACACAATTGGTCCGAAAGCGTCAAAGAGCCAATCAAGAGGCCCCCGGCTCCCCGCAGCCCAGAGCAGAGCCCGACCTTCTAGAGCCGCCGAGCAGACGCCCGGGGAATTCTAGAGGCGGTGGAGGGTGGCGAGGAGCTCTCGCCGGCTTGCTCGCTCCCTCCCTCTCCTCGCACTCCCTTTCCCACTCCGTCCCTCTCTTTCTCTCTTTCGCTCTCCCTCCTTTTTCCTCGCCCCCTCCCTCCAGACTCCCTACCCTGTGCGTCTGGACGCAGATTTTGGAAGCGAATTCGCTCACGTTTTAGGACACGGAAGACGGCAGGCGCGAGAGCAGAGCACGGCCAGATTCGGATTGAAACCCGGACACCCTCCGGAGACTCGGAGCGGAGGAAGGAGGAGGAGGCGAACGGAAGCCAGTGTGCAGTTCAAGTTTTGATAGCGCTGCTAGGAGAGGGCTTAAATCCGAGATTTTTTTTTTTTTTTTTTTTTTTTTTTTAAGGAGAGAGACTTTTCCCGCTGTCTCGCCGGCGGTTCAAGCGGGGTCCAGCGCAACTGCAGGCGCCTCCTGCGAGGAAGGGAGAGGAAAAGAGATAGGAGGGCGGGGGACGAAGAAGGAGAAGAAAAGGTAAAAAGTCTCCTAGGAGAACCGTTCGCGTTTGCAACAAAGAACTGGGGGCTGGGGCGCGCGGTTCCTGGGACCCAGGGCTGAGTGTCCGTTTGGAGCTGAGCGGCGGGGCTCAGGCGCGAGTCGTCAGCCTGCTCGCTCCTCTCGCCTCCGAAACCGACTTGCAGGGGCGGCTTTTTAGACACGCAAGACGCAAGGACAGTCACCCCGCGACCATGTCTCCCGATCGCTCGCCTTGCCCCCTTTAAAAGCGGCATTCTCCTCCCCAAAAGACACTAAGACACTGAACACCCTCTCTGCGAGGTGCTTTTGTTGTGATTTTTTTCTTTTTGCCTATTTTTTTAAAAAATTATGTGCTGCTGTTAATCAAAACAAAACAGCAGCTGCGGACTTGTCCCCGCTGAAGCCCAGCGCCCCGCCCGGAGTGGAGGAACCTCTCCATGAGAGATCCGGTCATTCCTGGGACAAGCATGGCCTACCATCCGTTCCTACCTCACCGGGCGCCGGACTTCGCCATGAGCGCGGTGCTGGGTCACCAGCCGCCTTTCTTCCCCGCGCTGACTCTGCCTCCCAACGGCGCCGCGGCGCTCTCGCTGCCCGGCGCTCTGGCCAAGCCGATCATGGATCAATTGGTGGGGGCGGCCGAGACCGGCATCCCTTTCTCGTCCCTGGGGCCCCAGGCGCATCTGAGGCCTCTGAAGACCATGGAGCCCGAGGAAGAGGTGGAGGATGACCCCAAGGTGCACCTCGAGGCCAAAGAACTTTGGGATCAGTTCCACAAGCGGGGCACCGAGATGGTCATTACCAAGTCGGGAAGGTAAGCGAGCAGAGGGCCCCTCCCCAGACTCTTGGAGGGTCTTTCCTCCCTTTCTCTCTCTCCTCCCAGAACTGCGGGGTTGTCAGTCCTTGTGGCTTGCAGGGAAACTTGGGTGCCCCTGGAGCTGTGCAAAGGCGCTCGGGCCTGCCCCGTGGCAGGCAATTTCAGCTTACCTGGGTGTCAGCGGGCGCTGGCGTTCCCTGCCTGACTGCAGCCTGGGTTCCCGTCGGGACAGAGTTTTAGGGAGAGCCCAGACTTCTCTGCAGGAAGAAAGAAACCCACCCCACAGCATCGAGTCTCCCTGTTCAAACCTTTCTGGAACCTCCTTCTGGCTTTGTTGATGTTGTGTGTTTTTGTCTGCTTCATTTTGTGCTCAGAGAGAAAAACTTAAAGCCCCTTTCTTTTGTGTGCGAGCAGGAGGCCTGACACCAGGTCCCCCGGCTCTTTCTGTCCACCAGACCGGCCTCCGGGGCCGGAGGGGGCCTGAGCCCGTGGCTGCCGGTCAGAGCGGAGTCGCAGGGCGGCTGGGTTTGTTTGTCCTCCCCGCTTCACGTGTCCCTAATCCAAGGGAGAGTTCAGCGGGCGATTCGGGGATCATTAAGATTATGTTTGCAGACTCAAGGAGCAGTAGGAAGATCTAGACACATGCTTCTGTTTTGTGTGCAAATATTCTCAACCATATTTCACACAGAGGTCCTTGCCTGAAAATCGCTGATTTTTTTTTATGGCCTTGAAGTCGATCAAGGCATCAAGTTGAAAGAATAGAAATAAAACGCCGCTCAAGATGTCTTCAGCTTTCTGTCTGTCCAAGTTACATGAGGCCAAAGTTGGAGACAAAAACCCTCAAACCCAGGAGACGTGTAGCGAGTTTCCCAGAGAAGGGCTTCCTTTTAAGTCGTGAGGATAGAACCCCAGCACTTCTGGGGAACAAGCGGCGGGTTGGTGGCCCAGGCTGGCAGTTCGGGGCTGACCTGTGCAGTGGGGGAACGCGGTGAGCTCCGCCCGGGCGGGCTGGTTATGAGGCCTGGGAATTCACCCCAAGCTACAAAATTCGGTTTTAGAACGCGCCCAAGTCCAGTTTCATTTTCCGCCAGCAGCCGGATTGCTGCTCTGAAGCGGGGCTGCTTCAGAAGAAACTGGACGTTCATTTCCTTGATAAGTGCAGCATTTTCTCCTGGACCCGCGGGTGAAAAATTCCGGCTTTAACTGACCACGCTTTTAAAACCCTCCCCGAGCGGTGTAGAGCTGGTCAGGGAGAAGGCAGGGGCAAGAACCTGTGAAGTCACACAGACAGGAAAATATAAAGAAATGAGGAGACCATGGAGAGAAATGGAATGCTACCACTCACTTGTTTTGAATCTTGAGACATTTAAATATAAATGCAACTCTGTTTGATACTTCTGCTGTGGCAGAAAACAGCCGCTCCACTCCGAAACATAAGCTCGCCCAAGCATTTTAAATTTGATTTAAATATTTTACGGTAAATAGAGAATCAAACCCAGGATTCTAAGTGACTTATTTTTCTTTCTTTTCCCACCTCTCTTATTGCAGGCGAATGTTTCCCCCTTTTAAAGTAAGGTGTTCTGGGCTGGATAAAAAAGCCAAATATATTTTGTTGATGGACATTATAGCGGCCGACGACTGTCGATATAAGTTTCACAATTCTCGGTGGATGGTGGCGGGTAAGGCTGACCCTGAAATGCCAAAGAGAATGTACATTCACCCGGACAGCCCGGCTACCGGGGAGCAGTGGATGTCCAAAGTTGTCACTTTCCACAAACTGAAACTCACCAACAACATCTCGGACAAGCATGGATTTGTAAGTTTCATCGCTCCTCTCAGTAAAAAGTTCCCTTTCTCTGCTCCGGCAAAGGCTGGGGCTCCCCCCTGGCCATGTAAAATCGTGAGTTTCTGCTCAGGCTTCTCTCTCCCTCTCTGTGGCCAAAGGTAGGGAACTTGTTGGGTCCACAGCAGAGTGTATTTCTCTTCGGAGAATGGAAGGCCCAGCCTCTCTGAAAGAAGGGCTCCTGTTCTGGGGCGATTGTAGGGCTGGGGAAATGCCTGCCCTGGCCGTGGAAGTTCAAAGCCAACCGTTAGAAACTCGGTTTTAAAAAGTGATGTGTTCATCAAGGTTTTCAGATCATCCTTCTTCTCTTTTGAAATCAGCCATAGTAATTCTTGGGAGAGTGTGAAAGTTCAAGGCTTCCAGGAGGTTGTGAAAGGGCGTGATTGCATTTTGGGAAATACTTCTTTTTTTTTTTCTTTTACTCGAAAAGAATTGGGCTTGGGTGAAAGTCAGGTTTTACTAGAAATGAGACTGACCTCCGGAATCAAAGTTGTGTGTGTGTGTGTGTGTGTGTGTGTGTGTTGGGAGTATATTTATATATTTGGTGGGAGCATACTTAGAAACGTCCAGAAGATGTGGATTGCTTGTAAAAGTCTAGCAAAGGACCTTTTGCCCCGGGGCCCCTACCCTCCCCAACATTTCAACAAAAATAAACAGTGATAAGCGAGCAATAAGCAGAAAGATTAGGCCCAGGAAGGCGAGGAGGCGCGGAAATTTCTTCAGCGGCAGGAATTGCATTGGAAGCCCTTGATTTGATTAGGGCATAAATGTTCCTCCGTGGAGTTCAGCCTCTCTGGGCTCTAAGTGGATTGGGCTCGTCAATTAGTGGACGCTTAAAGGACTGAATCATTTTGTAAATTAAAATGCATGTTTTTTTCTATCTTTTAAGACTTTGGCCTTCCCAAGCGATCACGCAACGTGGCAGGGGAATTATAGTTTTGGTACTCAGGTAGGCTAGGGTTCAAGGTTCGAATGAACCTGAGATGGTGAGGGTGGGGGGGACCCTGTGGAAGCTGACGAGCAATTTGGATTCTCCAGAAGATCACATTTGTGGAGTGACAAGTGCCCAAGGAGGTGCTCCCTGGAGGGGGGCTCGGTGCAAGCGCGGTGCCCTCCGGTGGGGTAGCTGTTAGCCTGACAGGGGTCCGAGGATCCTGTTTGTCCCGCTAAGTACCCTTTTTGCTGTGTCTCTCTCCTCCGCCTGCCCCTGCAGACTATACTCAACTCCATGCACAAATACCAGCCCCGATTTCATATCGTGAGAGCCAATGACATCCTGAAACTTCCATATAGTACATTTCGGACGTACTTGTTCCCCGAAACCGAATTCATCGCTGTGACAGCATACCAGAATGATAAGGTAATCAAAGACGCTTTTGGGGGCCTTAAAGGTCAGACTGCTCCTGCCCTTTAAGCTGCTTTGGGTGAGGGTGCGAATTGGGATGGGGGTCTTGCATTTCCTTTTGCCATTGGACTGTCCGTGGAGCTTTGGGGAGTGAGGAGGGGGAGCTGGTACACGGCAGAGGCAGAAGGAAAAGAAAAGAAAACAACAGCAGCAACAACAACAAAACACTTGACCAGCTCTGTCTGGGAGCAGCTCCCAGTGACCAGTGTCTGATGCCACCCGCCCCACCCCCACCCCACCCTTGACCCCAGGGCTTTCTCCTGTTTGTTCCGAGGTTTATCCTCTTCCCCTTCAGGAAGAAGGATCAAGAAATCAGGTTCCAACTAAAGATTTAAGGCAGAAGCCATGGGGGATCGTGGGAGAAGAAGCCCAGCGGAGCTGCTTCTCTTTCTTAGCCAGAAATCCGCGGGGAGCTGGTCTGGTTTTTATTACCTTCTATGCTGCTGTGTTTTTTATGGTGTGTCGTGTCTGTGCGTGCGTGTGTGCGTGCGTGCGTGTGTGTGTGTGTGTGTGTTTGGAAAAACTTACTCTGATCACAGGGTCATACTAATTGAGTTGTCTGAAGCTTTTGAGAGGAGGTGACCAATTGGAAGTTTTTTTTTTTCCTCCCGGGCCCTGAGGCTGGGGATTAGGAGTGTCCCCAAATGGAACAGCAGGCAGCACCTGGTATGTACAGTTATGGTGGCCTGAAGGTCATGGGCACGGAGCACAGAGACACTTTTAGCAGGCAGTTGGGGGGGCGGGGGAACGCTGAGGACCCTTGCTCTTCAACTTCTGAATCCTGGTCCCAGTGAGAGTGCCCTCCAAGGACAACACCCTGCCTTTTGAATTCACTGTCACTATAGGGGGTTCCTCCGGGGCCGGCTGTTTCAGGTGTGGCGTCTTAGTCTGGGGACTAAGGTATCATGGCCTCCTGTCCCTGCAAGTCTAAGTGCACCAGCATTTATTCCAAGAACAACGATCCAGCCAGGGGGCGCTTTGCTTCCTCCAAAGATCTCTAGGCACGTTATTATCCCCAAAGGGAAGGGATTTGGAAGACGACATAGGAGGGCATTCCCCTCATCCCACAGAATGCATGCTCCCTCTAGCCCCAGAGCCCGGGAATCTTACCTTGTTACTGTAATAATAAATTGTAGCAAATTTTTTTTATTTTAAAAATATATTTTATTGATTTTTTACAGAGAGGAAGGGAGAGGGATAGAGAGCTAGAAACATCGATGAGAGAGAAACATCCATCAGCTGCCTCCTGCACACCTCCCACTGGGGATGTGCCCGCAACCAAGGTACATGCCCTTGACCGGAATCGAACCCGGGACCCTTCAGTCCGCAGGCCGACGCTCTATCCATTGAGCCAAACCGGTTTCGGCTAAATTGTAGCAATTTTTTGATCAGACAAAGAGACCACGGGCCTTCCCTACCTAATGGCTGTGGCAGAAGTATATAAATGAAAACAAATGTTTCCAGTGGTCACTCAGTCCTTTTCAATCTGCAATTGTCAATATTGTCACTCCTCAAGCACCCACCCCACCCAGGAAAAAAAAATCAAGCCCACTCTGGCATAAGGGTAGCAAAACCCCATAAATCACCGTAGTAGAGTCCCAGGAAAAGGTTGGAGTGTACGGTGTGTGTGTTTGTGTGTGCGTGGGGTGTGGGGGGCTAAGAAATGTGCCACAACGTATCTGATGATTAATTGCATGGTACTAAAAAAAACGCAAAATGAAATCATACCTTTCAAGTCTACAGGTTGTCCCTTTGACAACTCTGACAACTTTTCCATTTCTAAGCCCAAGATGTCGGCTGCCCAGAGAAAAGAATGAGGCGTTTCCCAGGCGGGGTCATTTCAGCTTGGAGTCCTGGCCTGGCCCCCTGTGGGAGAGGCACACCGTGGGACAGTCCCCTTGGGTTTTACCTCAGGCCCCTCCACACATCTGCCTGTAACCCCTCTCCCTTTCTCTTTAACCTCGCACGTCCCAGCCACCTCTCCTGTTGGCAGTCAGACTTCGAGTAAACGGCTAAGTTGAGGGGAACACTCAGAACGTTCTAGAAAATGAGGTCGTGTCTTTCTTGCTTGTGTGTCCTCCTCTAGATAACCCAGTTAAAAATAGACAACAACCCTTTCGCAAAAGGATTCCGGGACACGGGGAATGGCAGGAGAGAGAAAAGGTGAGCTGAGACAATTATTTCTTTCTCAGGTAACTTAGAAGAATCTTCACTTCGCTAGGTCCCAAGTCTCAACTGTGGGGTGCAGGCCTCTCAACTGTGGGGTGCAGGCCTCTCAACTGTGGGGTGCAGGCCCTCATATTAGGGGGGAGGGGGGAAGGTGGTCATGAACTCCCCTCTGCCACGTGCTTGCTGATGTCCGTACACTATTTCTTCTACCACCTACATGTCACCTTGAAGGACATTGGGCCACACCATGGTTCTCTCGGGAAGAAAGGGACAGGGATAATCAGTTATATACAGATGCTATTAATTCCTAATTAATTGAAGTTACTCCTGGACAGGTCCCAGGAAAGAACTAAGCCATTCACAAAATGCTTTGGAATTCTTGCAAATACCATCAGACAGAACTGAGCCCCTGGAGCAATCCGGGGCTCCCTCCTTTGTGGGTACAGGGATCATTTTGCATCAAGCAGACAGCTGGAGGGTCTATGAAAGGAGTTCTCCCCTCCCCCACCCGCTTTCAAAGAATTTCTAAAATCCAGAAAATTAGCCCAAATTTTTAACCTACCAGCCCTGAGGCGCTAAAAAGTAATTTCTAACGTCTAAGTAGGTTTCCCCCCGACTCCAATTAATAGGAACGGATCACAGATAAGTGTAGCGTGAAATAACCACTTCCTCCCATCTTAGCCACCAGTGGGGAGTTTGTCAGCTTTTTGTTTTTAAATCAAATCACAGCCCACACCCAGGCCCTTTCCCTGATGAAACCCTGATCTTGAATGCATGCACCTTAAGCCTGCTCCCACCGACACCCTTGGGCCACGTCTTCAGCCCAGTGAGAGAGTCAAGAACAATGTGTGGGTCCGTGTGGCTGTCCCTGGGGCAGGCAGGTGGCAGTCAGCGTTGCCCACGGGTGGCCGGGGGTGAGGTGTGAGACTCGGGGATGGACGTTCTGGTCTCACGCTGGGTGTGGGCTTCTGCAGAAAACAGCTCACCCTACAGTCCATGAGGGTGTACGAGGACCGACACAAAAAGGACACCGGCACCTCTGACGAGTCCTCCAGCGAGCAGGCAGCCTTCAGCTGCTTCGCTCAGTCCTCCTCCCCGGCTGTCTCCACTGTTGGGACCTCCAACCTCAAAGGTAAGCCAGCCTGGGCACCTGGATGATTTCGGGTCTCCAGGTCGTGGAGGCCTGGGCGAGTTGGGGGCTGGGGCACCCACCAGGGAGCTTGTCCCTCAAAATCTGCAGACCTTCCTAGAAGTCCCTAAACAGGAGCCAGCGCTGCAGAAGGGTGCCAGGCGTGTCCTCCCTGAGCTGGTATAAGGAGTGCCCAGAACCCCTTCCCCCAAACCTCAGTTGGGCTGTGAGTAGGGTGGTGTCTATATTCCCTCTTGGTGGGGGCAGCTTAGAAAACATGCCTGGAACCCCCCCCCCCCACACACACACACACTGTCTCCAAACAACTACTGACTTTCTACCATCTTTGAACTCAAAAGTCAAAGGTGTTGGCCTGGGGGGGTGGGGGAGGGAGGCCAGGGATTCTCTGCCACCTGGAAAGGGAAGGGGACCTAGAACACATCCAGTGGTAGAGCCACAACCGGCGAGAGAGGTGGACCTCCGGGGGTGTGAGTCCCGGAGGGAGGGGAGGGCTTGGGAGGGGACAAGACCGTTCAAATCCCCGGTCCGTTTCCTGTGTTTAAAGAGCAAAGAACTATTTATCTGGAAAGACACACACGCTCTGGCAACGGGAAGAGACCTGTTTTTCCGTTTCATCAAATGGAGGTCCTTTATGTCCTCAATCCATTTAAGCTTTAAACATAATATAAGATCCCTTTGCCTTTTTTTTCTTTTTCTGGTAGGACACCCAGAAAAAGGGTGTGGTGTGGTGTGAAAGCAAAAGGAACCTCTATGATTGTCTGGGGGCCGGGAGGGGCCTGCCCGGCACCCATCTCTGTCTGCAGGGAGGGCCCGGGCGATTGGAGGCTCCATTGAGTGTGTGTGGAGTTGTTTCTGCCACCACCAATTCAATGTCAGGGTTCTCTCCAAACAAATCCTTCCCAAAGAATTCACAAATTTGTGGAAGACGCTGATCAGTCCCTAAACAAAGACCCGGATGGTGGCTAGGAGGTGTTCCCACAGTGAGTTTTAGTGTGAGTTCCTTTTTATTTAAAAAAAGGAAATTTGCAATTGAAAGGCAGGTAAAGGTAGTCTGACAGCAGTAGGAGCTCAATCCCTGCCCGTAAAAAATAGTGAAATCCATTACCATTTGAGAGAGGTGTCTATGGGGGGAGGGCCTGGTCTGTCTTCATTATTAGCTTATTGAATCTTTCCACTAAAGTTATGGAGTATCACCACTCCCATTTTGCAGATGAGAAAACTGAGGCACAAGAGAGGTTAAGGGGCCTGCCGGGTGTTACCCTGCTAGTGAGCGGCGGAGCCAGGTTTCATCCTGGGGAGCTGGCTTCCACCGGCCCAGATTGGAGCTCATGCCCTTCCGCCACGCTTTTGTCCCCTCTTTGGCAGATCTGTGTCCCAGCGAGGGTGAGAGCGACGCCGAGGCCGAGAGCAAAGAGGAGCACGGCCCGGAGGCCTGCGACGCGGCCAAGATCTCCACCACCACGTCGGAGGAGCCGAGCCGCGACAAGGGCAGCCCCGCGGCCAAGGCGCACCTCTTCGCGGCCGAGCCCGGCGGCCGGCCCCGGGACAGCGGGCGGCTGGACAAGGCGTCGCCCGACTCGCGCCACAGCCCGGCCACCATCTCGTCCAGCACCCGCGGCCTGGGCGCGGAGGAACGCCGGAGCCCGGGCCGCGAGGGCGCCGCCACGTCCAAGGCCGAGGAGGCGCGCGCGCTGCCGGCCAAGGAGGCCTTCGCGCCGCTCACGGTGCAGACGGACGCGGCCACCGCGCACCTGGGCCAGGGCCCCCTGCCCGGCCTCGGCTTCGCCCCCGGCCTGGCGGGCCAGCAGTTCTTCAACGGGCACCCGCTCTTCCTGCACCCCAGCCAGTTCGCCATGGGGGGCGCTTTCTCCAGCATGGCCGCGGGCATGGGACCCCTGCTGGCCACCGTGTCCGGGGCCTCCACCGGCGTGTCGGGCCTGGATTCCACGGCCATGGCCTCCGCCGCGGCGGCGCAGGGACTGTCGGGGGCGTCTGCGGCCACCCTGCCCTTCCACCTCCAGCAGCACGTCCTGGCCTCTCAGGTATTTATGCTCCTTCCTCCTGCCTCCTCCCCAGCCCCTCCCCCAGTCCTCTGGTCTAGTAGCTTTATATGATGATAATTGCTAAGTGTAAGGTGTATCTCCTAGATTCATCACCACCTTACACTGCCCCCCCCCCAAAAAATACTTAAATTTTTTTCTAAGTGAAGGGATGTTTCTAGCAGAGTAGGTAGGTAGGTGGTAATAATAACTATACACAGCACTTATGTGGTGCCAGGTACTCTTCTGAGTACTTCATCTATTCTGACTTCTGTGGCATGGTTATCACCACTTTATAGATGAGGCCCAGAGAGGCTGAGGAACTTATCCAAGGTCACACAGCGGGTAGGTGGTGGAGTAAGGCTCTACCCCAGGTAGCCTGACTCCAGGGCCTTTCCCAGCGTCTGTGATTTTAGCTTCAGCGCTGCAGTCAGACAAGGAATCAGACAAGAGAGAGGCCTAGGCCTGGGGAGCAGAAGTGACTCCCCAGGGATGGGAACTGAATCTCTCATCCCCCCAGCCTTTCCTCCCATTTGAAGCTTTTCCCCTGCTCCCGTCCCAAACAGGCCAGCCTGTTCCCCAAAGGGTTAATGGTGTGTGCACACGTGGGAAATGTCGGGGTTGAGGGGCAGCCTGGCAGCCTCTGTGTGGTGCAGACAGCTGTGCTGGGGCACCGGGTGGCCAGGGGAAGGCTCGGCCGCTTGGAAACACTCTGAACTGGTGAAAAGGTTCCGGGAGGCTTTCTGCACGCCCTGGCCTTGTGTTTTGTGTGAGCACATTCGTCTCCCTTCCCTGAGCCAAGAGGCAGGGTTGGCCGCCCTCTCTGCGGGGAGGAGGGGAGGAAGGGACTGAGAAAAAAGGGCTGGTTTCTGGCCTTTCTCAATTCCTGCCATCTCCTCCGCTGGCCCCTCCTGCAGACCAGGTCACAGGTGATCTGTGGGCACACGAGCACTAATGGCACCTCAAGGCGGGGACAGAAGTGCCCAGGTCCCTGGATTTTACACTCTGCTGCTGCCACCTGTGCCCTGGGGCCTGCCTCGGTTTCTCTCCAACACCAGCCTATCAGGCTGGGCGACTTCTTGTCTCTGTGTCCCTCCTCCTCCTCCCTAGTTTTCTTTTGCTCGAGATCTTCCCTGTTTGTGTGTTTTTTTGTTTTGTTTTGTTTTCTTTGTGAAACTTCTAGGGTTGGAGTGGAAGGGTCCGGCAGGGGACCAAGAGTGAGAAATAATTATGCCGAATAATGTATGCCCTCTGGTTCATACTCGCCACCACGGGGGGGGGGGGGTGGTAAACTGACCACAGCCCCATTTGACAGGTGCAACAACTGACCCTGACGAGAGCATGTGTATCCGCCCGTTAGCCGGGCACCCCAGGAGCATATTGAAGGCATTAGCTCATTTAATGTCCACAAAGTTCCCGATAGTATATGAATTATTTAATATTTCCCTGTGGTTCTTTTTTTATATGAGAAAGCTGAGGCACATGGAGGGAAGGACCTCCGCCTAGGTGACACAGCTAAGATGTAGATCTAGATAAATAAGTCTGAGTGGCCACCCCCTCCTCCCCCTCCAGCCCCCCCCCCCCAGAGAACCGGGACTTGCCCCCTCGCTGGAGGTCCCCAGGTGGTGGGGAAGCAGACCAGGTTGGCTCCTCCCCACCGCGCAGCCCCTCCTCGCTGACTGGCTGCCCGCGTTTCTCTTCCCTCCCCAGGGCCTGGCCATGTCGCCTTTCGGAAGCCTGTTCCCTTACCCCTACACGTACATGGCCGCCGCGGCCGCCGCCTCCTCCGCCGCGGCCTCCAGCTCCGTGCACCGCCACCCCTTCCTCAACCTGAACACCATGCGCCCGCGCCTGCGCTACAGCCCCTACTCCATCCCCGTGCCGGTGCCCGACAGCAGCAGCCTGCTCACCACCGCCCTGCCGTCCATGGCCGCGGCCGCGGGGCCCCTGGACGCCAAAGCCGCCGCGCTGGCCGCCAGCCCGGCCTCGGTGGCTGTGGACTCGGGCTCGGAACTCAACAGCCGCTCCTCCACGCTCTCCTCCAGCTCCGTGTCCTTGTCGCCCAAACTCGGCCCCGAGAAAGAGGCGGCCACCAGCGAACTGCAGAGCATCCAGCGGTTGGTCAGCGGCCTGGAAGCCAAGCCGGACAGGTCCCGCAGCGCGTCCCCGTAGGCCCCTCCCCAGCAGAGGCTCTTCATTCCAGTCCCGTCCCGTCTGCAGTGCACTTTGTGGGATGAAAACGACACCCCGGGCGCGCGGTGGGGTGAGCCCGGCTTGGTGCGGTCCTGTCTGGGAAGGGGTGCCGGATTCCCCAGAGAGAATGTGCTAGAAACAAGCCCTGTCTTCTTGGCGTGGTTTATATACCCGGGACCTGGTGCAGGTTCCGGGGGCTCAGAAACGTCTGTGGCACGGAGCCGCTGGGGGTGGGAGTTCAAACTGGCCTGTCCAGAGCACCTCCAGGAGGCTGGTCTGGGGGCCTGGGAAGGAAAAGATAGCCAGGCCCACGGGATGGGGGGGTGGGGGGGTGTTGAAAAGTTTCTCTCCCAGTGCAGATTTATATATATTTTTTCCTTCACCGTGTCCAGTGGAAACAAAAACAAATAAAATTAAAAAAAAATATATACCGGGGGCAAATGAGTACATGGACATGATTCTGTTTGTGAAAGATGAAAACTTTTTAGTGACTTGCGTATCAGTTCTCAATAAATGACTAAGCAGCGCTGTTTCGGGTGGGGGTGGGGAGCCCCTGCCCGCCTTGTTTAGTCTCTCTGAAGGTAATCTGTGTCTTTTTAATATTGTGATGTTTTAAGAGCCACTGTAGGTCTCTCCTTGCATGTCCCACAGCGATGTACTTGTGGTTTTTCCTTTGGAATGCTTGCTTTTAGAGGGGAAAGAACATGGTTCCACGCCCCTTCCCCAACTCTCGTTGGCGGCGGATTTAAAGGGAAGGGGTGGGAAAGACACGAAAAAAACGAGTTTATTTTATCTAAGCTCCGTAGCAGGATTCCTGCCTGTCACTCTCTGGGTTCTTTCTCTTTCCTGTATATGCAATAACAAGGTTTTAAAAAAAATAATAAAGAAGAAGCGAGACTATTAGCAAAGTATTTATGTAATTATTTGATAACTCTTGTAAATAGATGGAATATGAATGCTCAGAAAATTAAACTTTAATTTATTGACATTGTACATAGCTCTGTAAATAGGATCCCAGCTGTCCAGTTTTGTGTGGATTCCCTGTAGTCAGTTTTATTTCAAGGTCACAGGATTGCTTTTGAAACTAGAAAACACTTTCTGCACCAACACCAACACACTTTCAAAACAGTTGTCCGCAAAAAAAAAAAAAAACAAAACCCAAGAAAACTTAATGTCCAAGTGTGAGGGAAAGTGTTATTGCCTGTTTTGCCCAGAATTGGGGAGGTGGTCCTACCACTTCCCAGTTCCACCTTAAATTCCTTAAAATGTAACATCCCACCTTGTGGTTCTGAGGTTGCTTGGGGGGAGGGGGACCCCAGGGTGGGGGTTGCAGAGGCTGTGGCTTGACTTCCTAATTTTTCTCTTGTATTTGTGTTTGCTAGTCTCTGGTATCCGTCCAAAAGAAGTGGAATTGACTACTGTCTTCAATATTGATGGTGTTTTTGCATTGGTGCCTTTAGAGAGAGAGATTCACAGTTCAAAAGTCAGGTGCTGAGATGGTTTAAAGACAAAAACTCATGAAGGTATATTTTGTGTTATAATCGATGAGTTCTTTGGTTTTTCTGTAACCCCCCCCCCCTTTAAAACGTCATGAAATTTCAATAAATTTTTATTGAAATGACTTTGGGCCTTGTTCCTTACGTGCTTGCTTTAGGGACCTTGGATCTTCCTCTCCTGCCTCCCTCTACCCTCTTCCCTTCGCCTTTAAGTAATTAAGACCGCCCCCACTGAACCCAAATGAGATGTCACTCAAGTTACAAAGCTAAAAACAAAAGTCCCTTGCTCCGCCAAGGGAGCCGGCCGCTCCAATCTGAAATTACTTTTCCTTTAAATTAGGGAGCAGGACGAGAGACGGAAGGGGGCTGATTGGAACTGGATAGAATAGCAATTTCAGATACTTCAGTTTTAATGGAAAAAGAATGCTCCCCTCCCTAAGTCAGTGTTTCCCACGCGAATCCGACCGCAAAGACGCTGCAGGACGGCGTACGTTTTCGTTTTAGCCACCCTCTCCGTTTCCCCCTCGATCTGGGAAATCCAAATGTGTGCAAAAAAGCCTCGCGGAATCTCCGCAGCCAGCCGCGGCTTGGCCAGGGGGCGACCCTCTCCCCCCCAGTTGTCAGCGAGTCCCCCTTGCGGTCCCTGGGGCCTCAGATTGGACCAGGCTGACCCAGGGCGCCCCAGCGAGGCCCCGACCCGAAGAAGTGCGTGCAGCCCGCGGCCAGCTCCGCCAAGCTCGGCTGTGTCACGCGAGGGGGGAGGCCAGCTTTCCGCGCCGGGAAGGGCAATTCCAGGGCGCATATTTGACCCCCTCCAAGGGGAAAGTCACCCAGGAGGCCGGCACCCTCCTCCACTTCTCCCCTCCAACCAGCCTCCAGGCTGTTTGAGGAGTTGCCTTTTGAAGTTCAATTTATCTTTGAAACATTCAATAAAAAATGGTGAGGCAGCGACAGTCTTTTGGTCTCCTAACCTTCCCACCCCCAGCTTCATTTCGGAGTTGTGTGTGTGTGTGTGTGGGTGGGGGGGGGGGGGGCTGGGGGGATGTACGGGAAGGTTCTCCAGGCTTTTCTTGCCCTGAGGGCCATGACGTGAGGGCCCAGCCGGAGCCTGCCTGACTGCCCCCTCCCCCTCCCTGGAGCCCGCCAGCCCGGCCCCAAGTCCCTGTCACCTTCCAGCCTCTAGAATGGCCGGCGAAAGGACCCCTCCCCTCCTTCATCCTGTACTTGGGAGGGGATGGAGGTCAGGACCTTCTGGAGAGGGGAGCAAAGCCCTTTCCATCTCTAGCGGGCACGTGGGGAGCCCCGCAGCCTCTCCTGCTATGCTTCCCGGGGGTGGGAGGGAAAACGACCGGGGGACGGGCGGTGAGGGGCCTGGGGACCTTGGGGAGCTAGCTCCCCCGAGGGCCCGGAGGCGTCCAGGGCGCGCGCCCGTGGCTGGCCCCGAGATTACGTGCGGTGCTGCGCCCCTGGAAGGTGCGAGTCGGCCGGTGGCGCCCAGAGGCGCTCTCCCGAGTGGGGAGCAGGGGAGCAAACCGCCTCAGCCTCGGAGAGGGAAGGAATGCTTTTCTTTCTCCGTCCAGATCCGCAGAAATGCTCACCTCCTCCTCATCCCCCCCCCACCCCCCCACCCCAATTCTCGGACAGTGCTCAGGCGTGTGTCCAGCCTCTCCCACAGCGGCAGGTTTTTTTAAAATCTCCTTTGTATCTTATTTGTATATAGTGATGTTAATGAGTAACTCTTGTGGCGCTGATGGACGGGGGGTGAATGGCTCGCAATCTCTCCGGATTTCGTTGCCTATTACTCACCTGGCGCCGGTCGCAATCTCGCCGCGGGCTTTATGGTGGCGGCGGCGGCCGCGGAGGCCACTCGGAGCCGGCGCCTTCGCCTTTTTTCCAGGCTTCGAGTGCCACCTATCTGTCTGGCGCACGAATGCGCCCCGGTGGCCGCGGCTTGCTCCGCACCCCAGCGCCTCCCGGGTCCCGGAACGGGGCACGTCCCCTTTGCCCCTTCTCATCCTCGCCACCCCCAGCCTGCGCCTCCTCTCCGACGGCTCCCCCGCCCCGTCCCCCAGCTTCGGGAGAAGCTGCCGTCAGTCATCTCTTTCCTGAATATCACTTTCACTCCTGCTGGGACCTCAGATGAGAAAACCAGCCCTTCCCGCCTCTAGGTTTCCAAGGAGCGTAAGGAAATTCAATGAGGGGACCCTTTCCCCTAATTTTCTCGCCAAGCACTTTGCTGCTCGAGGTAGAAATCGCCAGCAGTTCCCCGACCCTGCGGGTCAGGGGCCAACCTGAGTTCACGCTGGGTAGATGGAGAGAAGGGATCCCTCTCTCCCACATACACCGCTCGGATTCTACCCTGGACGCAGCTGCTCTCTGCCTCGATGCTCTGCCTTGATTACTTTATAACTCTGGTGGTTGTTTTCTTTTCGTTTTTTCCCCCCACTGACCAAGTCTACAGGGACAAAGGCCACTGCTGGCGGGAGCAGCAGTCCGCCATGGCCCCGGCGAGGGTCAGCTGCCGCCGCCCGCAGGCCGAGCGACCTGGTGATTTGTAGATTGAAGGTGACAAATACGGGTGCCGGCCTGCGCCCTCCGGCCCCCGCCGCTGGGGAAGGCCGGCTCCAAGCCTGCTCGCGCCCAGGCGTCTGAGACTGGCGGCGGGGGAGGGAAAGGGGTCGCCTTTGCTGCGCTTGGAGCCGCGGGTGGAGGCGTCCGGGTTCCTGCTGACCTCCCGGCGCTAATTGCAGGGGCCGAAGGGCGCGCTCCGGCAGTGGCAGGGGTCACGACCCCGCGTCCCTCCTCCCGGTCCTGGCAAGCCCGTGGGAGCCGGGTGTGCGCGCGCGCGTGCATGTGTGTGAGTGTGGCTAGAGCTCCCTCTGCCTCTATCCTGAAACCCGCCGGTTCTTTGTGGCGCGGAGGCCGTGAAAACAATTCCATCCAAGAAGGAAAACCCTTGTGGTGACCTTTCCCCCAGCCGGCAGACAGGCAGCCGCCTTCGGGCTGCAAGTGGCTTGAAACGCTTCAGGTCCCTGTGCTCTCTGCCTCGCTGGTTTCCAAATCTGACCTCGCGGCAACCAGCCAAGAGAGGGGATGGTGGTTGGTGTAGACGCGAGGTCGCGAGCCGCCACCGGGGTTCTGACACTCCTCGCTGTTGCCTATCCCGGTGGGGAGGCGCTGGGCGTGCGTTCCGGGGGCCAGGTACACAGGTGTCAGGAGTGGGTGCGTGTGTGTGTGCGTGCACGTGTGTGTGCTCCATCTGTGGACGTCTCTTCCAATTTGCATTTAGAAGTTCATGCCCAAGACAGTTCCGGATGTCGATGCATTTGGTTGTTTTATAATCAAGATGCGTATAATCAAGACGTATATATGTTGCAGATGTTGGCGTTCAAAGTACACATAACAACAATAAAAATAGCTGGCACGGAAGGGCCACGTGCGCGTGCCGGGCACTTGGTGGAGCGCCCCACAAAAGGGGTCTCCTTTAATTCTCCCAGTTAACCCTTTCAGGCGTGTGCGACCTTTATGCCTGTTTTACAAAGGAGGAGACCCCGGCAGGGAACCGTGCAGTCACTTACCCAAGAGCACTGGAGAAGCTGGAGTCAAGAATTCCAACCGCAGTGGGTTCCAGGGTCCACCTTAACCACGGCTCCTGGTTCAGGGGGACGGGAGGTACCTGCAGTGTCCGGGTGCAGAGAAATCTTTGGGCGCGTTTCCGATTTTGGTGTGTGTCTCCTTAGCTTTTCCTTTTAATTTCTTCTGCCATCGGCAGTGTAAGTGTGAAGGGGGAGCCTTTATTCAAGCATCCCACTCCATGTCCCTCTCTCCCCGCTGCCCCAAACCCCGATGGTCTTCTGTTCCCAAGCAGATGACGCTCGAGGTGGAAGGGAACAAACCCCATTAGAAATGCCCGTGGCCTCAACAATAAAGTATTATTATTATTTTTTTAAAAATGCCTGCGGCCAGGCACCGGAGCAGAGCCCAGGTATCTTCCTGGGTGTCGCCAAGGAGTGGGGATTTCAGCAGCGCCTCGTGGGCCAGGGCAGGTGGGGCTACCACCCTGACCCCAGGTGTTCCCTCTGCCTGGTGGGAGAGCTGTGGTGTCTGGGCTTTTCTCCATGGGCCTGGGACCCGCCCCCGCCCCCAGCCCCTAGCATTTGCTGTGGGAAGGCCTGGGACTGCAAGTGGGGGTCTCAGCCTGCGCAAGGACCAGCTTCCAGGTCCTAAGGAAATTCAGTTTGGCCTCTTTCTCTCAGCTCTTTGGCTGCAGCTGGGAGCCCAGGGCTCAGCTACCAGGAGACAGTTTCTGCTGAGAAGTGGGAGAAGGGGTGCAGCTCCCCCCTAAGAAACAGGGTGCCTGGTCTGTGAGAGCCTGGCCCAGGCTCCCCGCCCGCACAGTTGTAGGCCGGGGCACCCAGAGAGAGCAGGCCCGGTCTGGCGGCAGGCTGGCCGGGTGAAACAACACGTGGCTTGGATAGGGAGTCGGGGAACCCTCGTTTCCGCTCCCAAGACGCTACTTAGGGCTTTCTGCATGGAGGCTGGGATGCAGCCAGGTCGTGGATGGCGCAGCTGGGCTGCAGTCACTGGATGGGGGCGATGGAAGCTCAGTGAGGGGCCGTGGTCCGTCCCAGCGCCAGCTCCCCTCGTCCTGTCCTAGCACAATGAGTCCGGTCAGCCCGTCTGTTCGAGCTTTTGAAATGCGATCCTCCTGCCACTTGGGTTTCCTACTAATGACTGGAGCTCTGGTTTCGGGTTGGGGAGAGGATGGCTTCCCCAGGCCCCCGCCAGCCCCCGCCTTGGGGTTCCTCCTGCCCCTGCGAGGGGTGGGGGGACCAGGAGGGCGGGCCCCCTGCCCCTTCAAGGACCCCAAAGCGACAAGGACACCCCAGCACAGACCTGACACTGCGCGCCATTTTTGCATGTGGCCGTCCCACCCGAGTCCCCAGCACCGGCATCTTGGACGTAACGTCTTTTACTTGTTATGCGCGGATCAGGCGCCCTTCACGTCTGCAGTAGCCCCAGGGGAGCGCCAGCTGTCTGGGTCGCCCCCACCCCCAACCCTCCGGAACCAGGGCACAGAGCCGAGATGTGAGCCCTGGCTGAGAACGTGTCTGCCCCACAGGGCACCCATCACCCCAATCCACGCCAGGCCTTCTCCCTGGCGCCCACTCTCGGCATTCTCTAGGGTGGGGCTCTCCTCAGAAATCACACACAGGAGTTTGTTACTGCGCATATATGAGGGGGGCGGGGGGGGGGCACCACAGTTATCCTCAGGTTCTCAGCCAAGTGTGAGCCCAATCAAATTAAGAGCCACTCACACTGCTTTGAAAACCAAAAGAAAGGCGGGGAGGGGAGTTTAGGGTGGTCCCGGGGACTTTAGTCTTGGCAGGTCGAGTTCAGCTTTAGGTACTAGCTCCTTTGGTCGGTATCTCTCTCACCTTCTTCTCCAAGGACACTGTTTCTTCACCTATTTTTCATCTAAGCCTCCAGACTCTAAAGGCCTCAGGCATCGCCTAATTAGTAGACTAATTAATGATATTAACTTATTAACCAAATGATTAGGGACAGGCGTTATCACCCCCAGTGAATCCTGCGTTAACTTCCTGTTGTGGAGCCACCCCCACCGGATGGTCCCAGGTCATAAAAGGAAAGCACTTTGCATAAAACAATTACTTTTCACTGCATTCCTCCCAACTCAAGGTCTAGGGTGAGGGGAGCTTCGGAGGGGTCCCCTATTGGGGTCCAAGTCGGGGTAACCCCGAGCTGCTGAAAGCCACCTCCACACACATCCCGGTGACATGGCGAGAAGGGCAGATTTCATCTTTGTTCAGATCGGCGGGCTTCGGTTTTTCATTAAAGGCACACCTGGTGGACTTGGGGCTCCGGATTTTGGAAGACAGATGTGTCCGTGTTGGAGGGGGATCGTTGGGGGTTGGAGGGTCCCCTAAACCTTTTCCTCGGGGCAAAGATCAACACGGTGAAAGCAGGCACCTCTTTCAGTGCAGCCATTCCCTTCCTCGTCCCGGCCCAGCAAAGCCCAGAACCAAGTGTGCGTGGGGGGTGGGTCTGAAGGTCCAGGGAGAGGGCACAGCCGATGCATTTATAAATGTCGTCTTCACATCTATCAGGCTTCCCTCGTTTCTTTCACTTTTTATTCAGGCAAACTCACGACAGTTCACAAGCACATAAAGAAACAGCCTAGACACCATGGAATGTTCTGGGAGAGGGACTCGTCCCTCTTTCCCCTCTCGGAGAAAAACAGGATGGCCGGGGGAGCCCCTCACCACCCAAGTCCGGCCCATAAACCCCTCGTGGTCGCACTTGGTTACTCCGGGATGGATTCTTCCTGGTGTCCAGGCAAGATGGATTCCAAACAAGATGCTGGGAGTGGAGGCTCACCCCTCCTCGCAGGCCGCCAGGCCCCCGGAACCCCTCCCCGCCCCGCCAGCCTCCATTCCGAACTTGCCCCCAGGGCTTGCTCACAGGCACATCACAAAAAAAATGTGGGTGCTGAGGCCGGTGTTTGGCGACAGCCTGCGTCTGCTCCAGGGAGCCAAGGACACGGCACCTTTTCTCGATCTGTGATCCAGGCCATTTCTGCGCTGGTTTTATTGGACATGAAAGGCGTTATTTCTTGGTGCATCCTGGTTTCTGAGTTGGAGCAGAAACCTGAGATGAAAGAACTCAAACGGAAGAGGGAACTACAGTCGATTAACACTAACTCTTGGTTCCTCCTGGGGTGGGTGGGTGGGGAGGGGGGGAATTCAAGCTACCTGTTTTTCAGAGCTCTGGGAAGGGAGGATACGTGAATACAATTAAAAGCTGGGCTCCAACCCGGCTCCCGAGCCCTCGCTTCGCTGTTCCTTTGCTGCCATCTGCTGGTTCTATGGGGAAATGCATGGGGCCTTTCCCAAGACTTGGTGAAGCTGGAGGTCACTCATTCACTCATCCATCCATTATTCACTCATCTATCCATCCATCACTCACCCATCCATCCATCCATCCGTTCATCCATCCATTCATTCATTCAGCCATTCAGCAAATAGTCCTCGCTGAGACTCTCTGTTCTCGAGATTTGCATTCCGGTGGAGCAATCTTCAGGGCCATGCCCAGCCTGCCACCTGTTTTTATGTGGCCTGTAAGCTAGGACCTTTTTTTTATAATATATATGTTTAAATAATTGGAGGGGAGGGGAGTCAAAAGAGGAATACTTAATGACATGCGAAAACGACTTGATATTCACATTTTAGAGTTCATATTGGAAACCGACCCTACCTGTGTATTTACACACAATCTAGGGCTTCTTTCTCTTGGTAATGCCAGAGTGCATTGCTTTGTTTTATTTTCTTGTTGTTAATCCTCACCTAAGAATATTTTTCCCATTGATTTTTAGAGAGAGTGGGAGGTAGAGGGAGAGATAGAGAGAGAAACATGGATGTGAGAAAGACATCAATTGGTTGCCTCCCGCACCGGCCTCCACTCGGACCCCAACCGTGACCCCAACCCCGACCCCCAGGGCCAGGTATCGAGCCTGCAACCAAGGTACCTGTGCTTGACTGGAATGGAGCCCGAGACCCTTCAGTCCTCGGGCCAACGCTCTGTCCACTGAGCAAAGCTGGCTACGTCTAGAGTGCATTGCTTTGACACAAACTAAATGACTTGTAGAATCAGAAATGTTTATTATCTGGCCTTTTGCAGAGAAAGTTTGCTGACCCCACGTCTAAAGGAAGGGGTGGCTACTACGCCCATTTTTCAAAAAGGAAAAATTAACCTACACATCGCAAGAACGTGGGGAGTCTAGTTCCTGTTTCACTGGGAGAGAAGGCAAAAAAATATATATATATATATAGACCAGAAGCCCAGTCACTTGAAGACTAGGCTCCAATTGGGTTAAATGAGGCTAAAAATAACCATTTAAAAGTTGCTTTGAAATAGAAATGAGCTACAGCACTTAGTAGGTCCTCAATAAAATAGCCATTCAGTCACAGAGGTCACCCAGAGATCGTGGAGACAAGGCGCTGGTTGCTGTAGAAGAGCAGGCAGTTTCCGGTGAAAAAGAACAGACGGTGGGCGTCTCTGGGAGGTGGATGGCGGCAGCTTGTGCAGACTCAAGGTGAAATGGGCTTTGTTTGCCATTCCGCGCTCTGCAGCGCAGAAGCAGCGCCCCAAGCTGCGGACAAAGCCGGTTCTGCCCTGAATGACTTTTTGTGTGATTTGCTTTTCTTGGGGCTGAATGGAGGAGATGTAAGGTCATGTTGATTCCTTTCTAATGCTTGTAGCCATTCCGCACACAAAAGGCTGCAACAACTTTCTTTTCTCTCTCTCTTTTCCCATCCGGAGCTCCGCCTTCGCTTGCTCTGAGGGTCGGGGAGGCGACGGAGGCTGGGAGAAGGGGAGCTGCCCGGGGGCGGGGGGGGTGGTGGGGGGGGAGTCGCTATCCGGGCCAGACTTCATCGCCCCGCTTGGGCTCCCCCTGTGTCCTTTGGCTCACAAAGCCTGGCCTCCCTCTCAGCTGGGGCCTCCATGAGAGTCGCCTTATTTATCATTTTTTGAAACCCCAGTGTCCACAGAACCCCGATCCGAGCCCGAGAGTGGAGGCAATTACGCAGATAATTGAGGTAAAGGTCCGGTTTGGGCTGTGAGTGTTTTAACTTCCCCGTCTGAATTATTGGGAGTAATTGTTTCCACTCCTCCTCCTCGTTGTGCTGGGGAAAAGGCAGTTCTCCCCTGACAGCCCTGTTTGTTTTGTCCGGTCGAACAAGGCCGGTAGCTCCGGAGAAAGGGCCA
Organism: Plecotus auritus; assembly: GCF_963455305.1. Taxonomy (NCBI): domain Eukaryota; kingdom Metazoa; phylum Chordata; class Mammalia; order Chiroptera; family Vespertilionidae; genus Plecotus; species Plecotus auritus. Next base: position 9,931,902 of record NC_137779.1, read on the forward strand.
GAACAAAACCCCAGGGGGAGAGGCGGCAGGGCCGGCTCTGGAGGGCCCGGCCGCTCTGTGTTCGAGGTCAATAACCTTTGTGTTTCCATCAAAACCCCATCCGGGAGGCACACTCAGCCCCTAGCCGTCCTGCTCCAAGCCTGCGAAACATCAAAGTAGCACAGCACGTGGGAAGCGGCGGGCGAAAGCGGGCTGCAGCTGTAACACAAATAAAGGTGCAATCACCAGGAAGCAGGGCAGGAGTCAGCTCCACATTTCGTGTCCTCACAGCTGTAAACCGACGTCTGCCCCGCCCCGTGTGTATGTGTATGTGTGCGCGCAGCCAAAAAGAAAAGCAGATCAAGGAGGATTTTTCTAATCCTCACCGAGGATGTTTTTCCATTGATTTTTAGAGAGAGGAAGGGAGGGGAGGAGACAAAGAGAGTATCATTGATGTGAGAGACATATCCATTGGTGGGCTCCCGCATGTGCCCCACCCGGGTCGGAAACCTGCAACCGAGGTGCATGCCCTTGACCGGAATCGAACCCAGATCCTTCAGTCCACGGGCCGACATTCTATCCATTGAGCCAAACCGGTTAGGGCAAGGAGGGCTTTTTTGTTTTTTATTATTGATTTCAGAGAGGAAGGGAGAGGGAGAGAGAGAGGGAGAGAGAGAGAGAGAGAGAGAGAGAAACATCAACGATGAGAGAATCATTGATCAGCTGCCTCCTGCACACCCCCCACGGGGGATCCAGCCTGCAACCCAGGCCTGTGCCCTGACCGGGAATCCAACCGTGACCTCCTGGTTCATAGGTCGATGCTGGCTGGGCAAGGAGGGTTGTTTGTTTTTTAACTGGAAATGAGTCTTGGCTTCCCTCCCTCTCCCCTACACAGCCCTGCTTCCAGTGTGCCTCCGAGCTCTGTGACCCTGGAAGAGCCGCTGCTCCTGGAGCCTTCACGCCCCTCCTCTTACAACCAGGCTGATAACGATGCCGGCTTTATAGGGTTCCTGGGAGACACTAGAGACCCGCACGGAGCCCAGGGCCCGGCAGCGGCCAGTCCGATGCAAGCCTGCTCTTATTGTCATCGTCTGCTCACATGGACGCCATCACATGGGTTTCCAGAAACAAGTCAGCCAACCCCGGACCTCCCAGCCAGTTTCTTTCCTGGTCGGTACACACGGCGGCCAAACAGGAAGGCTAGTGCCCCGCCGACACGGGACAATGGGAAATCCATGCATTAAAGTTTTATAGACGGCGGTAGCTGGTTCCACAGAAGCAGGCTCCGGAGCCAAGCAAACTGGTGTCCGGTGACATGGGGTAGAACCAGGAGCCCCGGGGACAGCGGGGTTGGCCTCTGTTCTTGTTTATTTATTGCCCAGGCTCACGCTAGCCGGGCAGCAGGGGGTGGCAGGCTTTGGTCACGGCCGGAGAGAAGGAAATAGAGGCCCGGAGTCAAGGTTTCATGTCAGGATCCGAAGGCACTTTAGAGCCAGAGAATTCAATGTCCAGGAACAACAAAACCAGCTCCACAAGCAGGCAGAAAGGACGCAGCGGTGGCGTGTAAACCCAAGCAGTTGCAGCGTCCATAAAAATCACACGGGCATGCTATACCCGACTGCACATGGATGCACCCGGGGAGCTCTTAAAGGCTCCCAACACCTGAGCTGCTTGAATCAGAGTTTGGGAGACAGGCCCTGGCCTCAGTACTGTTTCAGCAACTCCCCAAGTGATTCCAAAGAACAGGGAAATCCTTTGGAGCTATTGATCAGCCCTCCACGGGCTCACAATCTCAGTGCACTTGTACATCTCCCTCTTTGCCCATCCCCTCCAGGATGCAGCCTCTTGGTCTCTTATCTTCAAACCTCTTTCAATACACACATTCTGCTGGTCCCCAGGGCTCCCTGCTCATCCCCATGTTGGCAATTTCAGGATTGGTCCCTCTCGGCACAAATCTTTCTCGTGAACTCCAGGTCCTCGGGCCTACCTGATGTCTCTACCTAGACATGTCAGCCACACCTTACCGGCAGGGTGTTCTACCTGAGTCCATTGTCCCTGCTCCCCCCGCCAAAACCGAGCACCTCCACAGCTGCATTTTCTGTATCATTGGCTAATATCCATCCATCTATCCACTCATCCATCCTCCCATCCCCCCACCCATCCATCCATCCATCCATCCACCCACCCACCCATCCATCCCCCCATCCACCCATCCATCCCCCATCCCCCTATCCATCCATCCATCCATCCAGCCAGCCAGCCAGCCAGCAACTATTTCCTGGACCTCTCCTCTGTGTGAGGCATTATGCTAAATGTTAGGGATAAAGAGATGCCCCAAACAGATGCATCTCTGCTCTCATGGAATTTACAGTCTATAGGAGAAGACAGTCCCTAAGCAAGAAATGACACAATGAATATAAACCTACATATTGTGAGAACTTCTCTGAAAGGAGAGAATGAAATTTCAGGTAAAAGACTAACTTGGACACTGACTCCCAATCCTACTGGTGATAAATGTATCCAAAAGCCTCACCCACCAGATTCCATGCTCTGAGTGTGTGGTTACCCCAGAACGTCATTCATTCACTCAACTTACTGAATGGATTTCATATTCTCCATTGAGAAATGAATTCCTGGGCTACTGTTCCCCATGGATTCATACATTACATCCCCCCCCGCCCGCCTCAGTGTTTTAATCTAATAAGATATTTTTTAAAAAAAATTAAATTCTTTATTATTGAAAGTATTACATACGTCTCCTTTTCCCCCCATTGACCTCTCCCTGCTGGTTCCCGCCCCCCAGCACATGCCTTCACCCCCCTACTGTCTGTGTCCATTGGTTATGCTTATATGCATGCATACAAGTCCTTTGGTTGATCTCTTACCCGCCCCCCACCACACACACATACCCGCCCCTGCCTTCCCTCTTAGGTTGGACGGTCTACCGTTCAATGCTTCTATGTCTCTGGATCTATTTTTGTTCATCAGTTTATGTTGTTCATTGTATTCCACAAATGAGCGAGATCACATGATATTTATATTTCTCTGGCTGGCTTATTTCACTTAGCATAATACTCTCCAGGTCCATCCATGCTGTTGCAAATGGTAGGAGTTCCTTCCTTTTTACAGCAGCGTAGTATTCCATTGTGTAGATGTACCACAGTTTTTTAATCCATTCATCTGCTGATGGGCACTTAGGCTGTTTCCAAATCTTAGCTATGGTGAATTGTGCTGCTATGAACATAGGGGTGCATATACCCTTTCTGATTGGTGTTTCTGATTTCTTGGGATATATTCCTAGAAGTGGGATTACTGGGTCAAATGGGAGTTCCATTTTTAGGTTTTTGAGGAAACTCCATACTGTTCTCCACAGTGGCTGCACCAGTCTGCATTCCCACCAGCAGTGCACGAGGGTTCCTTTTTCTCCGCATCCTCGCCAGCACTTGTCCTTTGTGGACTGTTGATGGCAGCCATTCTGACAGGTGTGAGATACACTGAATTTCTGACGGACACACCTGGCTGCAGGTTCATATTGTGACTTGCCCTTTCTGTGTATGCATTAAAAATGCTGACCCTAGGGCCCCACCCAAAGCTCCCGAGTCAGAATTCCTTCATAGGGATCCCGAGGACCCAAATTTGAAAATCAGTGGCTCTCTAAACTGTGGTTAAATTGGAGGCTGGGTAGATCATGCAGTCTGCAATACAACTACTCAGCAACGCAGTTGCACACGCAGCCGTAGGCAGCCCACCAACGAATAGGCATGACTGTGTTCCAACAAGATTTACTTTGTAGGCACTGAAGTTAAAATTAAATCTCATATAATTTTTACATGTCACGAGATCGTACTCCAGTTTTGAGTTTTTCCAACCATTCAGAGAAAAATGTAAGGACCATTCTCAGCTCCTAGGCCACAGGAAGCCTGGCAGCGGGCGGCTTGGAGCCCTCGGGCTGTAATTTGTCATTCTCTGCTCTAGAAGAATCCACACGTGGAGGATGGAATGAGCTCTTTTCTGATAACATTCCAGAGGCCTGATCACATCCCTGGAAGGTAGCCTTATGTGAAGGTGTGTCAGCAGGAATGGAATTGTGGGTACTTTTAGAGGTTTTGGGCTGAATTGTGTCTTCCTAAAATTCACGTGTTGAAGCTCTTAACCCCAGGACCTTAGAATGTGACTGTATTTGGAGATCAGGCCTCTAAAGAGATGATTCAGTTAAAATGAGGTCATCAGGGTGGGTCTTATTCCAACAGGACTGGCTTTTTATAAGAAGAGGAGATTGGCCCTAGCTGGTTTGGCTCAGTGGGTAGAGTGTCGGCCTGTGGACTGAAGGGTCCCATGTTCCATTCTGGTCGGGGACACGTACCTGGGGTTTGGGGCTCGATCCCTAGTGGGGGGTGTGCTGGAGGCAGCCAATTAATGGTTCTTTCTCATTATTGATGTTTCTATCTCTCTCTCCCTCTCCCTTCCTCTCTGAAATCAATTTAAATATACATACACACACACACACACATATATATATATTTTAAAGATGAGACTGGGACACAGACACACACGGAGGGATGACCATGGCAGGACACAGGGAGAAGATGGACATCTGTGAGCCAAGAAGGGAGGCCTCAGAAGAAACCAACCCTACCGACTCCTTGATCTTGGACTTCTGTCCCTCGAAGCTATGAGACAACAAATTCCTATTGTGTAAGCCACCGAGTCTGCGGTCCTTTGTTTCCACAGCCCTCCACACGGAATACAGTAGGTGCTGGTTGCACCTGTCACACAGTGTCAGTCCTCATCTTCCCAATGACCCGTGAGCAGGTCGAGCACTTCTCTTTTCTGGGTGGGAAGACGGAAAAGTGGAGGGCGAGATTGATTGTCCAAACTCACACGGGTGAGAAGCAGATTAAAATTTCAGAGCCTCTAGGCTGCTCTGCATTCCTGTGTTCATCTACGGCGTGACCCCACAGGACCCGTGTCCTTCAGGGAAACAGGGACACGCGACCGCAAGTCTCGGGCAGAAGAAACCCGTTGGTGGGAACAGATGTTGTATGTTGGAGTCCCGGGACTACCGCGTGCTGAGCCCTGGGAGGGAGCATCAGGTAAGCCCCTTCCCTTCCTCGGATCCTCAGCTTGCAGCACTGTGAAATGGGTACATTGGACCAGGGGCTTTCCCAAGGCCCTCGGCAACAGTAAGAGTCAAGGGCAAGTGTCTTGCCCACTTCACTTGGCTGTTTCTTATGTTCAGTGGCCAACTCTGGTCTCAGCAATGGAGCTACTGTGTCTAATTGGCTGAAGGCCACGAGACTTCTGAGAAGAAAAGGAAGGCACTCATTTATAGGAACCCCATAACCTCATCTGCTCTTTCCTCTGGACTTCAAAAACACCCCCGTTCCATTTCCTTCCCGGCGCAGCGTTCGTTTTACGAGCCCAGAAGGGACGACAGATGTCCCCTCCCTCAACAGGAATGCCAGGCCCGCTTTGTTGTCGAGCATCGGCATTGGCGCCCGCACATGCGCTTGTCTTTGGCAGGAGGTTTAACGAGTTTTCCATCTCCGCGGTGGGTGCTTCCTCCATCCACACCCTCTCGCTCCCACGCGTGGGCCCTGCCGGTGCCGCCAGGCGGCCGAGAACAATCCATCCTTTCTGGACCGGACTTCAGTTAACGGAGAGGGAGGAAGCGCCGGGAGCAGGGGGGGCGGTCCTGCGACTCCGGGAAGGCCACGGGCTGGCAGGGCGATGTCACAGCCTCCAAGAAGGGCCTTGTTTTGTCCCTTGTCTGAGAGTCAGAGACGCTGGCTGGGCCGGAAGGGGGTGAGAATGCGCTGCCATTGTCCTCGCTGGGGAGGCCCCGGGGCCCCTGTGAGCACCCTGCCTGCAGGGGGCTCTTGAACACCCAGACCCCACTGTCAGGGGTTCAGGAAAGGCAAGTGGGTGAAGGCGCGCACACGCCACCCCAGGCTCCGGAGGGGGCGGGTGGGGAAGGGTTTAGACTGAGCATCCAGAAGTTCCCACACTGTTCACTCTTTTTAAAAAATGGCCACTCTGTTTGGGGAAGGTTCCCCTCACCCCCTTGAAATCTCAAGATATGAGGAGTCTCAACGAAGGGACACACTCAGAAATGGCAAATGGCTGGTGTCGGGACGACACCGTGTTCTGAACAGAAATGGCTCAGTATTCAAGATGCGATCTGCATTTTTAGGGGGGGCATGGAACCCCAGTACCCTCACCCCGCTTGCTCCCCTCAAGCCAGCCTAACATCAGTGAAGGCAGGACCCCTGGGCTGAGGGTGGCGGTGTAGAGTATACATTCCTGGGGGTGGGGAGGCCAAGGTGGGAGCAAAAATCTTACTCTTTGTATACAGCACAGATATGTGTTTATCCGGTACGTACATAAAGACACACGGTGTTTAAAGTCACAATATGTGTGATGCTAACATTCCCATTAGGGAAAAGGTGTCTAAAAGGGCTCCTTCAGTTTGAGAAACACTGGTTGAGAGTGTATAGATTCAGTCAAAGGGTCTGCATTCGAAACCGAGCCTCTTGGCTTTCTAGCTGTGTGTCCTTGGGCCAGTTACTTAACCTCTCTGAGCTCAGAGTGGAGACCGTGCGACAACCACATCTACGGATGGAAAGCCTCATCGCATTCAAAGCGGCTAGAACAGCATCTGGCCGCTAGCGAACGTTTGCTCGCCATTTGTCGCCTTTATCATTAGGAATGTGGAACATCGGCTTGGTGCTTTCTGAGCTCAGGGATTTGCATGTAAGATTATGCTGGCTGGACCCACTAGCCTTGCATCCCAGGAGCTCAGTTCTCAGACCTCAACCAAGAGCTGCAGGGGTTGGACCGCTGCTCACGCAGGCGCTCGTACCGGGCGTGTTCACTCCCAGGGGCCTCAGAGCGGAACGCAGCGCCTGCCCCGAGGGCCACGGGCCACATTCTGACCCGCCGGCTTGTTTCTCACGCCCATCAACACGTTCGCTGTCACCAGCCCCATCCTCCAGAAATTCCTGCCGTGTTTTCAGCCCATATTCTGGCGAAGCTCTCGAGCCACTCTCAGTTGTGATGAGAATCTTCCAGAACCTTCTACGGTCCTAGGGGCGGGCCACATGCTGAGTCCCTCTGAAATTCTCCCGTGGGAACATCATACCTCTTTCAGGCCGAATCCCCGCTGTGCAGACAGGGAACGGCTTGGAGGACTTAGGTGACATCCTTTGGCCACACGGCAAATGAGATGCGAACCCCGATTTCCCCGATGTCCACAGACACCCTCCAAATTCAGTAGAAGAACAAAAATGAAAAGGACTTTCTTGTGCTGACGGCAGGGAGCTCGGATAGGCCCGGGAGGAAGCTCGCTGGCCACGCCAGGCAGCCCCCGGGTCTGCAGAGGCCCCTGTGAGCCAGGCACTGTGCTGAGCGCCGACGGGCACTGTGGCATTTCACCATCACAGCAACTCTTGGATCCCATTCTTCGGATGGGGAAACCGAGGCTCGAACAAATTTAACTCACACAGTAGGGAGGTGGGAGAGATGAAGTTTGAATTCAAGCCTAACAACTACCTGCATGCTTCTAGCCACTTCACTCTGTCCAAGTCATCCATCCATCCGTCCGTCCATCCATCCGTCCGTCCGTCCGTCCATCCATCCGTCCGTCCGTCCATCCGTCCGTCCGTCCATCAGTCCGTCCGTCCGTCCATCCATCCGTCCGTCCGTCCGTCCGTCCATCCATCCGTCCGTCCGTCCATCCATCCATCCATCCATCCATCCGTCCACTCATTCTCTCCCATTCAAGCAAATCTGTACTGACTTACTGGGCCGTGATGGCTGAAGTCTCATCTATCGCTCTTTCTCTGAGGATTTTCCGTCTTGCCTCCTCGTTGACCCGCTCTGTCGCCCCCTCCCCCTTCTAATATGGTTGGAAAGAGAAAACGCCTGCTCTAAGAAGCAGGTGAGAGAAAATACTGTCCCTTTCCTCCTCTGACTCGAGAGGCAGGCCGGACCTGAGGCGTGTTGGTCGTGAACTGGACAAAACCGCCCCCTCTCTGGGTCTCAGTTTCCTCGTCGGTTAGAACAGGGATCAGAGGACTGGTCCCAAGGGGGTGTTGTGAAGGCAAGAGGAAATTTTGTGCGAAACACTCATGAGAAAATTAGCATAGGGGCGGGCCTTCCCTGGGAACGGAGATCCAGGGCTGTGGACACGGCTGGACCCGAGCAGGGTCAGCTGAAAGCGCAGAGGGGCCGGGCGGGGCCTGCCCATCCTCCCATGCCCGGCGCCCAGGCCTGCGCCCGCCTGGACCGCCTGGGCCGTAAGTTTGAGCTCCTGCACGCAAAGGGAGCCTTTGTGCGCTGGTTCGTGGGGAGGGCGTGGAGGAAGGGGAGGTCGAGGCCCGGGAGGCCCTGGCCGCTCTGGAGAGAGACTGTGAAGAGGTGGGCGTGGATTCCGTGGAAGCCGAGGCTGAGGGAGGGGAAGGGGGGACACGGACCGGGGGAGTGCGGCTGGCACCATCCCTGTGTGCGCCCCCCCGCCCCGCACACACACACACTGTAACATGACAAGACGTGTTTGTCAGTAAAGTTTCCGCACTGACTGAGTCAGCATCGGCCCTTGTGCTGCACTCGGACGACATTCCCAGACAGCTGCCTTTCCCCAGCCGGGTTTGAGGAGAGAAGCGTTTCCTTTCGAATGAAAACTGAAGTCTGTCTGTAGGTTTAGCTCCCGCATCGCTCCCAGAAAGCTTCCCACGGCCCGGCTGAGGGAATTCGGAGAAAGGGCTTCAGCTATTTTAAATGTAAACCTTCTTACACCCTTGGTTCCGTACCTCGTGTTCTCTGGGACATGCAGTAGTAACCCGTTTTTTCCTAGGCTGTGGGTGGCTGTTTCCCTCCTCGGTCCTGTGGCAGGAGCCCCGCCCAGCACAGGCCCAGGTCCGGCCTCCCCGTCCAGGGAGGCCCCAAGCTCTTCTCCCCAAAACACAGCCAGTGGCCACTGCCCACCCTCCCCATTGGAGGCCCCTCTCCAGGGTCCTGGGCACTGGTTTCTGTCGGGTTGGAACTCGAGTCCCGGCCCCTTTTCTTGCCCTTGAAGTTCTTCTCCTGCAATCAGGCCCCCATGGTCCGGCCCCGGGCAGCCAATAGGGACGGAAGGACAAAGGCGAGGGGCTGCTTTGAGGACCAAGGCTGCCGGGGAGCCTAGGAGGACGCGTCATTGTGGCGACTCCATGCTCTCCCTGCTCCCGGGACCCCCTTTTTCCTCCATAAAACTCTCATGATGTCCCCCTTAGCTCGCAGGTTCATTCCTTCGCGATCCATTGCAAGAGGTGGGTGGGCAGGCGGTGAGTGAGATGAGCATGTTCTAAAGGTTTCTGATACCTTTCACCAAACTGACCTAGTTTCACCCCGGAGAACGCCCCAGGCCACCTCTCTCCTTTCCTTCCCTTTTCCTCCTAAGGGGGCGGGCGGGGGGGGGGGGCAAGCCTTCCCTGGGGCACCCCAGCCGCCCTGGGAAAGGGCTTAATTAGGGAATTAGGGCTAAAGATCTCTGTCTCTGCGAGGAGAGGACAGCCAGACGCCACTGGGTCTGACGCCCAGCCCGGAGGAGACAGGGGACGCTTCCTCCATTTCTTAGAAAAACAAAGATAGGGGACCTTGGGAGCCCGGCTCCCGGCTCCCGGCCAGCCCTGCGTGGATCCAGATCCGTGGATCCGCTAATTTATTCACATGCTGTGTGCCTTCAGGAGGTTTCAGAAGAGGAGAGCACAAACATTTGTGTATTCATTCTTCTTGTCTCCGGGGCTCTCAAACCACCCCAAGGTCTAGTGTTCCCAGGAGTGAACTCAATAGAATACTAAGCAGAAGGGCTTTTAGAGGGATGCCTGGGGGAAATAGGAATTTAGGGGACATGGGCCTTTTAAAGTATATGCTTGGAAAATCTGGAATATAGAGAAATATAAGGAGCCCCCTCCCCATGCCTAGCCACCTGTTCAGACAATGACCATGACTTTGGACAAGGACCTTTTTCGCATTTTGGGGGTCCCTCACCCCGCATCTTCAAATTCACCCACATTACGTAATCAATGCAGCTAAATGAGTTGAGTTTGGGCAAGTTGACATAAAGCCTCAGTTTGTTGACATTTAAGCAGTCATTTATTTTAATGTGGCAGCTCCCCCCCACCCCACGCACACACCCCTTGGGGTGTCTGAGGAATGGCCTGGTTCTAGGTATGCAAACCGCACCGAGGTCAATAGAAAGAGCCATCCCACTAATTACAACCCTCCTGGGACAAGGGGGCCTGGAGGAGGGATTGTCCAAGATTGAGTCCAAACTTCCCCTATGGACGGGGGCGGTGGGGGGGGGGTGAAATCCTTGGGTGACGCTAAAGTCCTTGCCACCAGCATTTTATAAACGGATGGTGACTGGGCCACGCGGCGGTGCTGGCGGATGCTATTGCTCGCCCTACAGTGTTTGCTGTGTTTACTAAGCGTCCATGTTATTTTTATTACTTGTTTTCAAAGGAAACACAGGCTGGAGAGTTGAAATCGCTCCTCTCGGGGCGAGGCATCTGCTGGAGCCTCCATTCAATCCCTGGTCTCAGCTACGAGGTGATGAGCTGGCAGTGACCTCTGCCCTGACCGCCCAGCCCCTGGTTCAGCATCGTGTCTCCATGCACAGATGAACTATCAGGCGCTCTGGCTTTGAGTTTTGGTGCCCCTCTTTGCTAAACAAGGACCCTATAAAGGCTCACCTTAGGCAATATGTGAGGAAATCCTTACCAGCCGCAAAGTCTTCCTTAGCTGTTAGTTCTTCTCTCTCTATTGCTATTTCACAAGGGAAGGCCAGAAATAGAAGGGGGATAAACCAGGAAAATGATAGTGTGTGAATGCTAGCAGTGACATTTTATTTTTATTTTTTTAAATATATATTTTAAAAAATATATTTTTATTGATTTCAGAGATGAAGGAAGAGGGAGAGAGAGATAGAAATATCGATGATGAGAGAGAGACATCCATCAGCTGCCTCTTGCATGCCCCCTACTGGGGATCGGGCCAGCAACCCAGGCATGTGCCCTGACCAGGAACTGAACCCTGACCTCCCGATTCATAGGTCGACCTCAACCACTGGCTGGGCAGCAGGTGACATTCTAACAGCTCACCATTAGATCCCCGGCACTTGGCCCAGTCTCTGTCTGGTATGTAGTAGGCGCTCAATAAATATTTAGGGGGTGGGGAGGGGATGCAATCCTAAAAGAAAGCATGGCTTCCTGACCTGTGACCCCTGAAGGTGTAGTGGATGGGTTTTGGAGGAGGTCTATGAATTCCCATGAATGGGAGGCCACGTACATGAGGAAAATGTGGGAGGAAGAGAACAGGGGTCTCCAAAGGTCTGTGATTCACGAAAATGTGGAAGGAAGCCTTGAACGGAAGTATCTGCCCACAGAATTTGTCTTCCGACAAACTCTGCCTCAAAGTGCTGTGGACGACAGGGGCCACAGGCAAACCCGACCAGTTCAGGGGAGCCTGCTTGGCGGTCCTGCAAACTCAGAGACCTAAACAGCCACAAAGGATGGTTTGAAATTAAACTTTAACTAAAAGCAGTGCTGGTGGGTAGTCACCTCCTAGGCCGGTATCTCCAGTGACAAGGTCAACCTTTACCTTAACTGAGCCTAGCTGTCTTTTTGCACCTGTGATAACATCCTTGAAATGTCTGGGTAACGTGTAACTTTCCTTTTCCCAGACCCCTTGGGGCACAACCTAATGTGCCTGGGCACCAGGACAGATACCACAGATTCCTTCATTATCATGTTAGTTGTTCCTGCACCCACCTAAGTATGTGTCTATCATTTTACTTTTTATCCAATCCCAGGGGTTTCCCCGCTTTGCTTTCTCCCACCTCTCTAGTCTATCACCAGTGGATTTCAGGTAACCCACCAGGTTCCTTCCTTTGATTGCAATCTTATATAATAAAGAGCTAATATGCTAATTAGACCGAACAGCAGAATGACCGTCCGGACAAAGCTGGGGCTGCGAGGGCCGAGCCCCTTACACGAATTTCGTGCATCAGGCCTCCAGTGTATAAACATAGATGCAACCTGCCGTTCTCTGGAGCATTAGCTCAATGTGTTGAGGTTCTGCTTCCCAGCAATTTAACAGTTTGGCTCAAATAAACTCAAAAAAATTCTTTACAGGTTTGAATGTTTTTATGTTAACAGTGCAAAGTGGTGAGAGCAGTTGAACAGGGTTTCAGAAACAAGCGTATATACACACATCCTATATAATAAAGAGGTAATATGCAAATTAACCCTCATGCCCTCACAAGATGGCTGCCCATGACCAGGACAGCAGGGGGGTTAGTGAGGGGTGATCAAACGACTGAACAGCAGGCTGCATGGGGCAACCAGGCCGGCGGGAGGGCCGTGAGGGACAACCAGGCCGGCAGGGGCGGCAGTTAGGGGCAATTAGGCTGGCAGGGCTGACCAGGCTGGCTGGGGGGAGGGGCAGTTAGGAGCAACCAGGCTGGCAGGGAGGGGGCAGTTAGGGGCGACCAGGCCAGCACGCAGATGTAGTGAGAGGTGATCAGGCCGGCAAGGGGAGGCAGTTAGGGGCAACCAGGTAGGCAGGCAGGTGAGCAATTAGGAGCCAACAGTCCAGGATTGTGAGAGGGATGTCTGACTGCTGGTTTAGGCCTGATCCCAGGGATTGTGCCTAAACTGGCAGTCGGACATCCCCCAAGGGGTCCCTGATTAGAGAAGGTGCAGGCTGGGCTGAGGGGACCCCTCCCCCCCCCCCCCCCCGTGTACGAATTTCGTGCACTGGGCCTCTAGTAGATGTATAATTAGATAGCTGTATGTACATGTGTGTGTATATCCATACAAATCTTGGTTTCTCAAACCCTACTTCACTGTTTTATATATTTACATATAAATATTATACATACATCAATTTTATTCCTTGCAAAAACAATTACATAACAGCCACTGAAGACATTGAATCACACACAATTTCACCAAAAATTTGGGGTTCACGTCTCCACTTTGCCTGCCCTGTGTTCAGAAATTTGACCAGGCATGGATTTCATATTTTGAAATTTACTTATTTCTTATTATTACTCAATGGAATGTTTCCCATGTTGCCAGAGAGATTTCACAGTCATCATTTTATTCATTATGTAACAGTCTACTCGCTTATATAATAACTAATTAATACACGGGTTGTGGTGAGAAGTGAGTTACTGTAAGAAGTGAGCTTGGAACAGGGTTTTTGGCACACACTGATTGCTCAATCAATGACATGACTTTAATTTATCCTCACAACCAAGTGTATGAGGTAGGTATTATTATCACCCTCATTTTACAGATGAGAAAACGAAGGCTCAGAGAGGTCAGGTCACTTGTCCTGGATCACACAGCGGGGAAGGAGTGAAGAACTGTGTGGTGCGTGAATCATCTCTGACCGCCTGGGTCTTCCATCTGGTCCACCTCCCACCTTGGGGCAAGTCTACTTACAGGATGAAGCATTTAGCCTTTGATGTGTTAATCCCGTTTGTTTGCATGGTGATCAGAAAAGGATGCTGTGATTTATTTATGTAGTTCCTGGCTCCAAAGGCCTCTGGAGATGAGAGAGATTAGCTATTTAATTCCATTGTTGGGTAGGAGTATTGTCCTCCAAGGTCAGGGCCCTGCGGCCCACCCTGCAGATTTATGACCTCCGGCAACAGATGTAAACGCTCAGCGGGAATCCGTCTCTTCATCTCTAAAATGGGTACCTTCTCCCCAGAGGGGGCGGCACTGGTACCAACGGGATGCAATCTACCTGCGTGTGGACCCCCATCCCGCCCTGTCCATCCACCCAGCACCCCAAGTTCAAGTCCATAGCCCAGAAACTCCATTCCTGCTTCCCTTCCCCCACCCTTCCTTAGTAACCTACTGGCCTCCCTCATCTCCAGGAGCACATCCACTTGTCCTGGGAATTGAAGATAACACTCTCCAGGCCGTCAGTTTTTCACCAGGATTAAGTGATGAAACATATTTAAATCACCATGCGTTGCCTATAGCGACGGCTCAAAATAAATGCATAATGGCTCGTCATGATTTCTGTGGTTGTTAGCCAGCGTCGGCGACGCGTCCAACTAGTTAGAGAGCTAACCTAACTGAGCCCGCCTGCTAAGATCTGTAGTCCAGCAACTGTCTTCTCGGACAATTTCCAAAACATCGACCACACAACAGCAGTTAAGTCCCACTCCATCCCGGATCGGGGAGAGCTTTCTCTGCAGAAAAGGAAACCTGGGATGTTGGTGGAGTTGCTGAACAGGCCGCCAAAAGTGAAATGCTATCGGAGGCCACCAGATGGCGCTCCGGAGAGGCCCGGCTTGAATCAAGTCCCAGGGACACTTTTCCTTCCTGGAGAAATACCATCCTGTCCGGGTTCTGGGGCCCCCTGAGCCTCTAGGTGTCTCTGAACCTCGGAACCTGGAGTTCCTTGGAAGATAATCCAGGCCCACTTTCTGACTTCTCCCCTGACACGCATCTTCTGGGCCCTGACCATCTATCTGATTTGGTTGCTGTCTGAGTTTCCACTGGGTATGTGTAGAGAGGCCTCCAGATAACTAATCTTGCCCCTCACGCACCTTGCAAAGACAAAGTCAAGGTAGAGTCCAAGAAGCCAAACCCCCACAGCCGGTTACGCGGTGCCGTGGAAGGCAGGCCTCGACGGCTCCCCTTTGGGTGTTCCCGGATTCCCGCTGATAAGGGGCAGCCTAGCCTCTCAGCAGCCTACACAACCTGCACAACAAATCAGGTGCTGGGCATTTTCCAGAACTTTCCAGCTTCTTTAAACGTTCACAACAGCCTGCCAGGGCTGGTAGGCAACGCTTTGACTAGTAGAGGAAGACACGGAGGTTCAGAGTGGTTAAGGAACACGTATGTCCAAGGGCACCTACGTGATGGACACACCCCCCCAGAACTTCTTGTCACTGGGCTGATGGTTTCAGCTTCTGGTCTTTCGTTCTCTGTGTGACCCCCTCCCCACACACTGTCCTAAATTTTAAACCTGCGGTTGGAAACCAGGATGTTCAGGCAAGACCTTTCGATGGCGCTGAAGTGCTCGGGCCCCAGGCTGTTCGTGGTGACAAGGATTCCGGGACTGTGGTCTTCGCGGCTTCTTACACACTGACTCGTGCGGAGAGACTGGAGAGCTGGGGAGGTTTGCAGGACAAGGTCCCGGTGGCCCACGTGCTCACATTGGACAAATACAAGTCCAGAACCACCGAGAAGTCGCTTACTTGGATGCAGATCTCTCCTCCACACCGTATGTCCACACCCAACAAGAAGAACCTCTCCATTGGTTCTTTTTTTTTAATTTTTTAAATGTTTTTATTGAATTTCAGAGAGGAAGGGAGAGGGAGAGAGAGATAGAAACATCCATGATGAGAGAGAATAATCGATCGACTGCCTCCTGCACACCCCTATTGGGGATTGAGCCCGCCACCTAGGCATGTAACCTGACCAGGAATCGAACCGGTGACCTCTTGGTTCATGGGCCGGTGCTCACTGGCCGGACAAGAGAACTGCTCCTCGATCTTGAGCTGACTCCCTAGTTCCTTGTTCTCCTTCTGCCTTTTCCAGAAGCTCTAGATCCACCGAGGGGGGTCCCTCTTCCGCTGATAGAGTGGTTTTCTCTCATCATTGATGTTTCTATCTGCATCCCTTCCACACTTAACCTCTGGGTTCCAGGCTGTGCTGTGACCTTGTCTAACCCTCGCCACGCTGGCTGGACCCAGGGGCTCTGTGGTTTATCTTCCTTACACATCTTTGATCCCAAAACCAAGCACAGGGCCTGGCACAGAAGAACAGGTGTAAGTAACTGTTTGGTGAATGCAGGAAGGGTCCATTGGAGTCGCCAGGGAGACATCTGCGCGGCGGGTTTGTAAATTTCCTCTTCTGCCCGGCCGGCGTGCTCAGTGGTTGAGCAGCGACCTATGAACCAGGAGGTCTTGGTTCGATTCCCGGTCAGGGCACATGCCCAGGTGGCGGGCTCGATCCCCAGTGTGGGGTGTGCAGGAGGCAGCCGATCAATGGTTTTCTCTCATCATGGATGTTTCTCTCTCCCTCTCTCTTCCTCTCTGAAATCAATAAAAATATATTTTTTTAAAAAGAAATTTTCCTCTTCCACCTGCAATTATTTGTGTGTTCTTGGAATTGAAATGAAAAGAAAGAAAATCCAAGGATGAGCTACTTTGATCACACAAAAAACACACTAAAATGAGGCAGAATCCATAGTATGCTCCCAAATTAATTTCTTAAAGTATCTACGCAAAGACACGCGCAAACACAGAGCCCAATGCCGCCAGGGGCTGCCCCGGGGTTCTTTTTCTCTCGGGGCCCCCAGGGTCCCGAGGTGCCCGCGCTGCTGCTCCGGAATGGGGGCACTCGGCCTCAGACCTGGCTCTGCTGCTCAGTAGCTGTTTGACCTTGGGCGAGCAAGGTCATCTTCTGAGCTCGGGTTGGTTCATCTGCAAAATGAGATAGTGGCAGGAACCTCCTGGTAAGGCTTTGAATGAAAGGAGATACGGACGTAAAACAAAGCTCAGAGAAGGACAGGAGTTCTCTTTCCATCAAACAGGGCTTCTTTCCCTTTTTAACATGGGCGATGACCAAAGGCAGCACAGGTCACTTTAAGAAAATCCTGAAGGAAGGTTATCGAACCATCCCCTTGACCCCCGCTCTGGCCAGGACAGCGGGGTCAGCGTGCGCCTGGGGAGTCCCAGTAACCAGCACAGAGGAGAGGACTGTGTGGCTCCAGGCTCAGAGCCGCTGAAATAAACGCGGCGGCTCCACGAACGCACACACCCGCACCCACAGAGGAAGCAGCCTTGTGGGGAGCCCCTCTATTGGCTCAGATCCCCAGGGAATTTGTTTTCTGTCTCGGAGGCCAACTCAGTGATATTCTGTGACTGGTTATCTTGCTCAGGATGATAGGAAATGCATTGTTCCCATTCGTCAACCCTCCTTGCTTAACGTCAGAACCACCCTACTGAGACTTGTGCCATTTTATTTATTTTTATTTTTAATCGACTTTTTTTATTGATTTCAGAGAGGAAGGAAGAGAGAGGGAGAGAGAGAAACATCAACGATGAGAAAGAACCACTGATCGGCTGCCTGCCGCACTCACCCTACTGGGGATGGAGCCTGCAACCTGGGCATGTGCCCTGACCAGGTATTGAACCGTGACCTCCTGGTTCATAGGTCGTTGCTCAACCATTGAGCCATGCCAGCTGGTTCGGCTGCCTCCTGTACGCCCCACACTGGAATCAAGCCCACAAACCAGGCATGTGCCCTGGCCGGGAATCGAACTGTGACCTCCTGGTTCATAGGTCGATGCTCAACCTCTGAACCACGCCTGTTTGTTTCTTTTTGGACTACCGCGAACATGATGTGGGAACCCACTCCTGGCTCTGTCTCCGGACCCACAGGCACCTGAGTGTCCCTTGGGAATAGCCCCAAGGTGGGATTGCTGGGGTGTTGGAGCACCCTTATTCAACACACTGTCCCCTAGCCTGGCTATGCAGCCTTTAGCCTTGGGGTCCCGGTGAGGAGGCGATCTGTCTCTCAAACAACATGCATGATAAAGAGGAAAGGAGGGGAGGGAGAGCAGGCCGTCTGCTGGTCCCATTGGCCTGTGCGGCGGGCTTGCCCAGGCGGCGGGAGAGCTGGAACCCAGGGGTCTTGTCTGTGATCCTATCTGACGGAGCCGGAGCCTCGGATGGCATTTGGGCTTCTTGGGTGACTCAGCCGGGAAAAATCTTTCCCGCGGAGATCCTGGCGCCACCCCACCCCCCAGGGCGAGGCTGTCCTGGGCAGGATGGGAGCGGGAGCAGGCCCCGTGACTGCCTGTGGGTTCCCACTTCCCCCGCCAGAGGACTCGCCCAGCCTCGGAGCCGAGCCGTGTTTACCAGCGTCCCAGATGGAAGTACCTCGGGTTCCTTCGCATTGTGAAGATGGTTTTTACAATCTCAGGAAGAAAAAAGACTCAGAATTGTAAAAGGTCTAAAAAGGAAAATCAAAATGATCTCCATGTAGAAATAAGTGTGTGTGTGTGTGTGTGAATGTATTTGTGTATCTGTATCTCTGTCTGTCTATCTATCTCTTTATCTATACATTGTAGATGCACTGTTGGTGAAGTTTGCATGTGGATGCTATATTAGAGAAGAGAGAACTTTCCCGTGATTATGGAAGAGAATGTCCTTGCTCTTAGGAAACACACGCTAATGTCTGCAAGTTACTTTCAAATGTTCCCACAAAAAGAACACTCGTAACATGTGTAGATGGATGTAGGTGCAGCTATAAATGTAAGTAGAGGCGTAATTATGGACATTAAGCACACATGGCAAAATATCAGCACTGTGGGATCGGGCTAAAGGGATTACGGAAGTTCATTGTACTATACCTACATCTTCTTTAAAAAAATATTTTTTAATTGATTTCAGAGAGGAAGGGGAGGGAGAGATAGAAACATCAATGATGAGAGAGAATCATTGATTGGCTGCCTCTTGCACCCCACACACTGGGGATCGAGCCCACAACCCAGACATGTGTCCTGATCGGGAATTGAATTCTGACCTCCTGGTTGATAGGTTGACACTCAACCACTGAGCCATGCCGGCCAGGCCACACCATTCTTAAAGGTGTGAATACTCTTTGGTTTACTTAACTAGACCCATTGGTTGGTTTTCCCTATTGTTGGACTTTGAATTTTTCCAGCTTTGTCATTATTATAAACAACACTGCAGCGGACATCCTTGTGCATAGATCTTTGTTTCTATCTCTCAGGAAGTTCTTGAGTAGCAACAATTACTGTTTTTCTTAAAATTGAAAACTTCTTAATAAATTTTTTCACTGTGTGCTTAACTTTTATTTTTTTAAAATATATTTTATTGATTTTTTACAGAGAGGAGGGAGAGGGATAGAGAGTTAGAAACATTGATGAGAGAGAAACATCCATCAGCTGCCTCCTGCACACCCCCTACTGGGGATGTGCCTGCAACCAAGGTACATGCCCTTGACTGGACTTGAACCTGGGACCCTTGAGTCTGCAGGCCAACGCTCTATCCACTGAGCCAAACCAGTTAGGGCTTAACTTTTATTTAAAAAAAATCTTTATTGTTGAAAGTATTACATATGTTCCCCTTTTCTCCCATTAATTTTTATTGAGATATATTTTTATTGAGTTTTAGTCAGATATAATTGACATATAACTTTGTATTAGTTTCAGGTATGCAACACAATGATTTGATATTTATATAACTTGTGAAATGGTTACCACAGTAATTCTAGGGGACATCTGTTACCTCCCATAGTTACAGTGTTTTTTTCTTATGATGAGAACTTTGACGATCTCCTCTCTTACAAACTTTTAAACACACAACACAGTGTTGTTAACTATAGTCTGTGCTTAATTGTTTTCAATGACTACTTATTGTTTTTGGATTCAATTTTCTTAACTTAAATTTTGGATTTAAATTTTCTTTCCCTTCAGGGCTTTGAGAGTATTTTACTTAAGTTTTACAAGTGTCATGGGGTATGTATTGTCATTCTCTATATTTTAAAGGTGAGGTAACAGGCTGAGCAAGGTGAATGACTTATCCAAAGTCACAGGGCCAACATGATCTAATGCCAGACGTCTGGGGCTCTTAAGCAATTGGCTTTGCTTAAAGAAAAACATACCTGGAAATTTCCTTCTACCATCAAATCAAGCAAAGGCAAAGCTGATTAAATTACCAGGTCCCTTCCCCAAAGGGGCGTGGCCAGAATTGGCGCGGGGTGGTGAGACTGACAGCTTCTGCTGGAGCTCTGCTGCCCCCTAGTGGCAAACCCTTTTAATTGCATGGTCAGTGCCTTAGCGGAGCCAGTTGTAGTTCAATTCACACCCTTTAGGCAACAAGAACACTAGCAATGTAACACTCATTAACGAAATATCAATCCAAGCCTCGCAACACTGCCATTATCCCCATGGCACTGAGAAGAGCCTAGGGCTCAGAGAGGTTAACTCCCCAAAGTCGTGTGACTCACCAGTGCAATTCTAGTTCTCACTGGTGCTTCAGTGAGCCGATTTATCCTCCCAATACAGCACAAAGCAACGTTTTTGAAACCTTTGGTAAATTTAGTCTGAGCCCAAGGCAGTATGGACAGATTTTAGGGTATGGGCTGCAGGCGTGACAGCCCTAACCCCTAATCCCCTCTCTGCCACTTCCTAGTTCTTGACCTGAAAAATCTCTGTGTGAAAACAGGGGAGAGATGAGTAATGCAAACAGAGGCGTCTGCCCAGGGGTTGGCATTTAAAAAGCAGTCGGTAAGTTAGGGTTTATACCCAGGCAGTGCAAAGACCCCTGGGCCAAGAGTCAGGTCCCTTTGATCTCTGGGGCTCTGTTTTCTCCTCCATCACAGACATTCATCCCAAAGCTATTTATTGCTTTTACACCATCATCATCATCCTTGCTTCTGGATTTATAGAATTGTGAAGCCACCTGAGCCGAACCTTCTTGCCTTTACTCCCACAATTCCTTTCACCTGATCTGCCCTCTCTTCCCACCCATGGGAACTGAGTCTTGCGGCAGCAGCAGTAGCAGCAGCAGCAGCATCTGAATCAGACAGAACTTGATTAAAATCCCACCTCTTCTAATTCCTAGCTCTTTGACCTTCATCAAATCACTTTTCTAACTCTCACTTTGGGGAGTTAATCCTCACATTGGGCATCGTAATGGTACAGGCCACACCATCTCGGTGTGATCAGGTTAAGTCATGACATGGGTGACATTCTCAATAATTGTGAATGAATTCTTCAGTGATGCTTTATCCTGGGAGGCTGTTTCTTGCCGGTGGTTGGCGTTGTGGTCAAGGTTCAATGGAGATGGAGGTGGGGGTGGGTTGGAGGAAATAATTCTATTTGAATTTTCCCATCATAAACCTCCATCTAGGTTAATCAGCATGTGTATCCGTGGCTCTGTGTAAGCCGCCATTTATCCCCAGAGATAAAGGAATTCCCATAAAACCTTAGGCTTCCAAACAAATATCTTCCCACACTCAACACATCCCATTCCCACAATCTCGGGCCTCTCCAAGGAATACAGCGGTGGGACAGGACATGGAGGAGTCCCAGTGTGGGGACAAGATGCTCCATGCTGGGCTCTCATTGGGAAAAGAAGTCCTCATACAGAGGAATGCCTGGGTCGGCTTCATCAGTTTTGGGGACTCTTCTCTAGGTGCTGCGGCCCTAGTGGCTGCTGGGTAATTTTGATTCTTCCCAGCCTCCTCTGGGTAGATTTCCTCATCAAACACTGTGTCGCGCCAGCACGGCCAAGGGTGAACCTGAGTGGGGGCCGTGAAGGATTAGAAAAGACAGACAGGAGAAGAAAGCTGGGGCTGGGTGGGACGCTGCTCCTCTGATGGAGAGAGACAGCGCCACGGACTACAAGCTGTGTCTTTCTTTTACAGCCAGATGGCACGAGGCAAAGTAAGGGCGTGGTCAAGATGTTTACAATATTCTTGTGAGTTTTGATCCTACTTAATTACATGCACATGAACTCTATCAAGCCCACATCACTCAGGCACGTGGGGCCACGTGTTCGGACCATAGGTTCAAGCTTACAACTATAGCTGTTGGCTATCATTGTGCGGGGAGGGCTCTGCCCTCCAGGCTGGAACTTGCACGTGGCCATGAGAGGACTGTGCCCTCTCATCAGTCCGAGGCTTGAACCTGTCCAAACACTGTAGCCGCTCCCCACAAAACACACGTGGGCTCTGCAGCCAGAGAGACCTGGGCGGGCGTTCTGGCTTCTCCACTCGCCTGCCGCTTGGTCAAGTCGTCTTACCTACTGCACTTCCACATCCGTCACCTAG
This sequence comes from Plecotus auritus, assembly GCF_963455305.1. Classification (NCBI taxonomy): domain Eukaryota; kingdom Metazoa; phylum Chordata; class Mammalia; order Chiroptera; family Vespertilionidae; genus Plecotus; species Plecotus auritus. The sequence continues at coordinate 9,953,759 of NC_137779.1, forward strand.
AGGCACCTCTCTTGTGTAGCTGTTGTTTAAAGTTCGAATTAAAAATATCTGCCAAGTGCTTTGATACCGGGTGCTCCAGATATTTACAGTGTTGGGGCAAACCACCTTAAAACTTGGTGCTTGAGACAATCAACACTGATTTTGCTCACAGATGTGCAATATGGCAGGGCTTGCGGCATGAAGACAGCTAGTCTCTTCCCCACTCAGCTTCAGGTAGAGTGGCTCTAAGGCTGGGGCTGGGGCTATCAGATGACTCACTCACTCACTCACTCACTCACACAGCTGGAGGCTGGTTTCTTAACTGAGGCCATGGGCCAAAACACCGACATGTGTCCTCTCTGTGTGGCTTGAGCTTCCTTCCAACATGGCAGCTGGGTTTCAAGGGTGAGGGTCGCACGAGAGAGACAGACAGCTCAAGTGGAAGCAGCCTCACCTTTTATGTCCTTATCTCAGAAGTCACCCAGCATCTCCCCTGCACATTGAATTCATTGAGTCGGTCACACAAGCCTGCTCAGGTCCAAGGGGCAGGGACATAGCTCCACCTCTTGATGGGGACGTGCCCAGGTTCCAGAAGAGAATACGGGACCAGAAATATTGCTATTGCTTTTGTGGGAAAATACAAATTGTGTTGTCTAGTAAATGCTAAAGAAAGCGTGTTAAGTGCACTCTTTCCGAGCCTCACCTACACACTTTTTCTAATCTGTAAGACAGGAATACCTAGTACCTCTAGCTCTGGGTGAGCAGACCCCACACCCCTGGCAGGGCCCCACGTGCGTAAGTGGGGGTCTGAGCAGGGCAGTCTCCGGACCAGGGTGCAGGCCCCCAGAACCTGCACCGAGGCTTCGTCCGCTTTCCTTCCCCTCGTGCCTTCCTGGAAGTGAGGCCGGGAGCCCGCCATCCCTTGCTGCCCCCCAGGACCTGGGATGAAAGAAAGTAAATATGGGGCTCTGTTGGCTCCCGCCCACCGCCACGTAGGGAGTTCCTGGGAGCAGCCTGGGCTTCGGCATTTACAAATTTGCCATTTTCCTTTTGTTTCCTTTGATGCTTGAAATGCCTTTTAAATGCCTTCATTTAATTCTTGCTCTTGATTTTATTTCTCCAGCTTAGAAAATTATACTTTCCTAAGTTATACTATAGCAACCTTATTTTCACAGTCTCGGGGACCAGAAACATGTAGAGAAACCTGTTACCAGGAAAGCTTTGAAACACACAGAAGTGCAGAGAACAGTCAGAAAGCTCCACGCGCCTACGACTCATAACTCAGGAACCTGTGGCCCATCTTGTGGGTCCCCATTTCCCTGCCAAGAGAGGGCCCGTCCAGGTTACTGCAAAACAGCTGAGCAGATACTGATGCCTGACAACAGGAAGGCCTTTTCTCCGGCAGCTGGACCTTGTCTCAGCCACAATCCCTGAAACACCCCAACTACGCAGCCCTGGCCAGGTGCTCAGTGGGTTAGAGCGTCATCGCAAATCGCCAAGGTTGCAGGTTGGATCCCCAGTCAGGGCACATACAAGCAGCAACCAATGAACGCATCAGTACGTGGAACCACAAGTCGATGTTTCTCTCTCCCTTCCTCTCTCTAAAATCAATCAATCAATCAATACATGCACCAGAAGGCTGGAGTCACCTCCAGGGACAGGAACTCATGACCCAAACTGAGAAGTTTCCAGAGTCAAACAGCAGACACACGGGTCTCATGGCCCCCCGAGGCCTGGAGTTGAGCAGACCCGGCCACCAGGTCTTTGGGCACCTGCCACCTCCCATCTCACCTGGGGCTCCAGGGCTCCCTACAGATGGGGCTCACCCAGCCCTAAGTGGCGGGGGGACAGGCCTTCGGTTTGGAAGGCTCTGGAACCCCGTGGCCTCTTGCCGGGAGATGCTGAAATTCATTGCTTTGCTTCCTATCCCGCCCGTGGGTGTAATTACTGCCGGGGGGCCAGCAATTACCCTCCCACAGAGGGACAGGGGCTCTCCGCCGAGTGTCTGGGCAGGAGGAGGCTGCCTGTCGCGTCCCAGCGGAAGGGACCCGGCTCTCAGGCCAGGGCGGCCGGGGGCGCGGGCCCACGGAGGCCAATCTCCCCGCGGGCGCAGCGGGAGGGGCGCGGGGCTGTGGTGAGCCCAGGAGGGCGAGGCGCGTCCCGTGTGTCCGCTGGCTGCTGGTCCGCTGGGAAGTGTCCCCTTCTGGTCCTTGACCTGCGGACACGCATGGCCCTCATCACATGGAGAAAAGACCTGGAGCGGCGTCGGTCCTCCCCTCCGAGGCCACGGGGACGGGAGGCCGAGCCGCTGTCACCCGTGGGCAGCCCGGCTCCGCCTCCAGGTGGCGGCTGCGGATGACCAGGCCCCGCCCCCTTCGGCTCCCACACTCGCGGGAGGAACCGGGCTCGGAACTCGAATCCTCAGTACCAGACATGGCCACTTCTTTCTACATATACGATTTTTAAAAACTTTGAGTTGAATTATTTTGAAGAAATAATTTGCCACGAACTGGAGAATTTGAAAATGGTTGCATTTCCAACAATTCTCATTAGAATGTCAGGGACAAGTCACTGAGGTCCTATATGAGGGGAAAGAATAATTGTATTTAGCTTTTTTAAAAATACATATATTTTATTGATATTTTACAGAGAGGAAGGGAGAGGGATAGAGAGCTAGAAACATCGATGAGAGAGAAACATCGATCAGCTGCCTCTTGCACACCCCCTACTGGGGATGTGCCCGCAACCAAGGTACATGCCCTTGATTGGAATCGAACCTGGGACCCCTCAGTCCGCAGGCCGACGCTCTATCCACTGAGCCAAACCGGTTTCGGCTGTATTTAGCTTTTGACCATATATATACATACACACACACACACACACACATATTTATTTTCATGTAAACACACAATATATACATATACACACAATGTATTTAATGCCTTTACCTGATATGTGTGTTTGTATGAAGAATATATGAATACATATGTATGAAGAATCAGGTCAGAAATGAAACTTTACATATGTTTATAAATGTACATATGTATATATGTATGTGTGCATATATGTATATAGATTGCATATGTATATCTGCGATGTCATTGCCCTTTTTTAAAATATATTTTTATTGGTCTCAGAGAGGAAGGGAGAGGGAGAGAGATAGAAACAACAATGATGAGAGAGAATCATTGATTGGCTGCCTCCTGCACATCCCCCACTGGGGAGGGAGCCTGCAACCCGGGCATGTGCCCTGACCGGGAATCGAACCATGACCCCCTGGTTCATAGGTCGGTGCGCAACAACTGAGCCACGGGCTGGCAAGTCATTGCCCTTTCAAATGTGCCGCCTGGCGATCCTGAGTTGATTGAGGGCGAGGTTAACCCTCTGGGACGTCCGGAAGGTGGCCTGTGGCCTCTGGCACAGAGCGATGCCGCTTCAATCCCAGCCGGGTTCAGAGGGGAGTGACACACAGCCCAGAGCCCAGACCTCACGACCTGGGCTTAAACCCTGCCCCCACTTGCTCGCCATGGGGTGCTGGGCCACGCCGAGCCTCTGGATTTTTGTTTTTTTTTTTTTTTGTAAAATGGGAACAATACTACTTTGTGGCGGGCTGGCACGACCATGGCATACTCAGCCCCAGGGCGCCCTTATGTGCCACGCCAGCTCAGCCAGGTTCAGTGACCTTGAGAAGGGGCGGTGAAGGATCGAGAACAGACAGACAAGAGAATGCAAGCTGGTTCTGAGTGGGACACTGCTCCCGGATGGAGAGACAGCACCAGCACCCACAAGCCGTGTCTTTATTTTATAGCAGATGCCACGAGGCAAAGTAAGGGCGTGGTCAAGATGTTAACAACATTCTGGTGGGTTTCGATCCTACTCAACTACATGCACCTGATCAAGCTTTGTTTACTTGCAGCCTCTATCACTCAGGCACGTGGGGCCACGTGTTTGGACCATAGGTTCAAGCTTACAGTGACAGCTGTTGGCGATCATTGTGTGGGGAGGGTTCTGCCCTCCAGGCTGGGACTTGCACGTGGCCATGAGAGGACTGTGCCCTCTCATCAGTCCGAGGCTTGAACCTGTCCAAACACTGTAACCATGCCCCACACTACTTTCCCTGGGGACTCTGAGCGTGTCCAAGGAGATGCTGTGTGGAAGGTGCGTGTGGCACTCGGTGCCTACGATGGCCGTCAGCTACACTCCCACGCTGTCGCTGTGGGCCGATGGCCTTCGTTCCCAACAGGGCTACTGCGTGGGGAAGGGGCCGGTGTGTCCCGGGGTGGGCGCGGAGGGCTCCGGGGGTGGCAGGGCAGGTGGAGGGTGACCAGGACCTGTGGTACCTGCAGCAAAGAGCCCCCTGGGCGTCCTTTCTCCTCTCACCGGGGCAGGGCGTGGGAGGTGTCCTGGCAACCAGAGGGACGTGGGGTGACTCTGAGAAGGAGAATCGTCCAGCGTGGCACATGTTTGCTTTCCTCCCTCGCGAAAGCGAGGCAACCTCAGGGCGTAAATATCATTATAATAAATTTCAGGGGCACTGACCGAGGGAGCACGGCATGCTGGGAACCGCCAGGAAATGGCAGGTTACCCGTAAATAATGATCCCTTCTCTGTTTTCAGAAGTCAACAGGCCCCCAGGTACGATCATCCCATGCCTTCTAGCAACCTCTTTATGACCTCCCATCTTCACAGTGGCCATGAGCTCATGGGGGGTAGGGAGGGGGGGGCGGGAATCTCTCCAGAGTGGCATTGGGGGCCCCCGGTGGGACCAGAGTCCAATGTCCTAATTCATTCAATGTGGACATGCACACAGGGCCCCTGCAACCCCACCTGACCTTGGGGAGCTGCTCAGAGGCTGGGAAGAAGCCAGTGCGAAGGGAACAGTCCACGCATGGCTGACTGCAGGTGCGCAGAACGGTGATCCCCTGCTTGCCCAGCAGGAGTGGAGGAGCTGAAGTACAACAGCACATCATCAGGAATAGAATACTGGCCCCCAAAACAATGGTTTGGACCTATATTATGGATCTGGAAAGACAGCTGTAACATTTTATATTATAACTAGAGGCCCAGTGCATGAAATTCATGCACAGGGGTGTGTGTCCCTCAGCCCAGCCTGCACCCTCTCCAATCTGGGACCCCTCAAGGGATGTCCGACTGCCCAGAAGGATCAGGCCTAAATGGGCAGTCGGACATCCCTCTCACATCCCTCCCAACTGCTTGCCTGCCTGCCTTCCTGATTGCCCCTAACCACTTCTGCCTGCTAGCCTGATCACCCCCTAACCACTCCCCTGCCAGCCTGATTGATGCCTAACTGCTCCCTGCCAGCCTGTTTTCCCCTAACTGCCCTCCCCTGCAGGTCTGGTCCCCCCCAACTGCCCTTCCCTGCAGGCCCGGGCACCCCCAACTTCCCTCCTCTGCTGGCCTGATCACCCCTAACTGCCCTCCCCTGCAGGCTTGATCGCCCCCAACTGCCCTCCCTTGCAGGCTTGGTCCCTCCCAACTACCCTCCCCTGCTGGACATCTTGTGGTGGCCATCTTGTGTCCACATGGGGGCAGCCATCTTGTGTGTTGGAGTGATGGTCAATTTGCATATTACTCTTTTATTAGATAGGATGCTGGGTATTCTGGAAAATGTATATCATTTGGACAGACTTTACCTTTGCTACAACATCGAATAAATTTTCCATCAGATCGTTTTTCATTGGAGAAATTTAGTGATAGGCAAAATTGACATCTAACAGTCATTCCACCACAACTATGTTCGAGAATTGCGTCCTCATATAGTCCATTTTCGATGAGAAGGCAGTTCCTACGAGTATTGGTAGTACTTGTTGATGACTGCTCTTTGGACATATTCTGTCGACACTGCCGCCTTCTTTCAAGTTCAGAGGCACGTTGGTCTTTAGACGTTTTCTGTCGATGACGCCGGCTTCTTTCGGCTGCAGAGCTACCTTGTATCAATAGTAGATGTTTAGACATAGTCCCACCTCCCTGCTGTCAGGTGAATGAGAGTCCTGGCTGTCAGGTGCCAGGGAGCTGTCTGACCAACAGCCAATTCTCTAGGGGTGGGACTTCCTCCTCCCCGCTGTCAGATGGCTGTCAGGTCACTGAGAGCTGTCTGACCAATGGCTGATTCTGGCTGATTCTGTGGGGGTGGGACTTCCTCCTCCCCGCTGTCAGATGGCTGTCGGGTCACTGAGAGCTGTCTGACCAATGGCTGATTCTGGCTGATTCTGTGGGGGTGGGACTTCCTCCTCCCTGCTGTCAGAGTCTGGGCCAGCACAAACTGGGACACAGCATCAAGTCCCCCTGCGCCAGAAGACCCGGAGCCAACTCCCCGCCCACTTGTGTGTCCCCTGGACACAACATCCAGCCTCGTGGAGGGGCTGACAGGCCCAGACATGCCAGAGGCTGGGGAGCAGTGAGGCTGGATCTGCCACTGGAGTGGGCGGATCCCACCTGTCCACTTGGTCCCCAGGACCCCTGGCTGGACCCATAGGCCCAAACACTCCAGCCTCGCTGCTCAGCCCCAGACACTCCAGAGGCCGCAGAGCAGCCAGGCTTGATCCGCTACCTGAGTGGGGGCATCCCAGGCGCCTCCCAGCTGGACACCCCGGGCGCCTCCCAGCCGCACACCCCAGGCTGCCTCCGCTGGCGGCGGGGATCGGTATGTGGGGTCGGGGATCGGTGCGTGGGGGCCTGGCCGCCTCCCAGCCACACACCCTGGGCTGCCTCCGCTGGCGGCGGGGATCGGTACGTGGGGTCGGGGATCGGTACGTGGGGGCCTGGCCGCCTCCCAGCTGGACACCCCGGGCTGCCTCCACTGGCGGCGGGGATCGGTACGTGGGGCCGGGGATCGGTGCGTGGGGGCCTGGCCGCCTCCCAGCCGCACACCCTGGGCTGCCTCCGCTGGCGGCGGGGATCGGTATGTGGGGTCGGGGATCGGTGCGTGGGGGCCTGGCCGCCTCCCAGCCGCACACCCTGGGCTGCCTCCGCTGGCGGCGGGGATCGGTACGTGGGGTCGGGGATCGGTACGTGGGGGCCTGGCCGCCTCCCAGCTGGACACCCCGGGCTGCCTCCACTGGCAGCGGGGATCGGTACGTGGGGCCGGGGATCGGTGCGTGGGGGCCTGGCCGCCTCCCAGCCGCACACCCTGGGCTGCCTCCGCTGGCGGCGGGGATCGGTACGTGGGGGCCTGGCCGTCTCCCAGCCGCACACCCCGGGCTGCCTCCGCTGGCGGCGGGGATCAGTGCGTGGGGGCACGAGTGCCTCCCAGCCGGACTGTGGGACTCCGGCTGGGCTGAGAGCACTGGGCGCTGCCATATTGTGGCTATGGGCACCGCCATTTTGTAGCGGAGTGACGGTTAATTTGCATATTACTCTTTTATTATATAGGATAATTAAAATGTTGATTAGAAGATGGTATATATATATATATATATATATTTAATATGTTTTTATTGATTTCAGAGAGGAAGAGAGAGAGAGAAACATCAAGGATGAGAGAGAGTCATGGATTGGCTGCCTCCTGCATGGGGATTGAGCCTGCAATCTGGTCATGTGCCCTGACCGGGAATCAAACCTCCACCTCCTGGTTCATGGGTCAGTGTCCAACCACTGAGCAACCCGGCCAAGCTAGAAGATGGGATATTTAATATCATTATAGGAAATGTGCACACGCACGCATGTCTACAAGGTCATTGGTCTAAATATGAGTCGTGCTTAAATCTGGGTATGGGATTTCAAGGGCCCTTTTTTCCTAACTGCATATTTGAACTTTCTGTTTCACCTATAACAAACTTGAATTTCTTGTGCAATTCAAAGAAGAAAAACAAATTAAAATGGACAGAAAGGGCAAACTCATAGTAAAATGTTATCTGGATTATTGATTAAAATAATAAAAGCCAATATGAAGGGGCAGAGAAAGACACCTCTTCAAACACACCCTGTGTTTAAAGAAGGCCGAGGCAGGGAGACGGAGCTGCTTCCCAGTTGTGGTGGTTTAACGAGGACTTATACTACCTCCATCGGGAAAGGGAAAGGGAAAGGAATCGGTTATTAATAACGACAGCCAGCAACTTTTCAACTCTTTAATATGTCTGGCAATTTATGGGGACTAAAAATAATTCTCACTGTAAAACTGCGAGAGATTATAATACCAGGGGCTGAGCAGTAAACTCTGTCCAATGTTCTTCTAAACTCTTTCCTGCGAGAATGGATTTAATCCTCCCCCAAACTCCATAGGGTGACTGCCGCTATTCTCACCGTCGTTTACAGAGGAGGTCACTGAAGCCCAGAGAGGTAACAGACTTGCCCAAGGTCACACAGCCAACTGTCGTGCTCCTGGGAATGAAAGAACAGCCTGGTTCAGAGCCGGTGCTCGCCGGTGTCTCCTCACTCGGTCTGTTCATGGATTTGCAGCTTTGTTTTATGACTGGAAACATGAAAGCTTAGAGAGGGGCAGTTATCGGCCCAATGACATCTAGTCGGTACGTGATGGAGTTGACCCCAGCTCTCCCTGCCCCCACACGAGACCCTCTGTGACCTAGTAAAGGGAATTGCTATTGATTGGACAAAAGGAAGCCACAGCGCATGAAAAGATCCAGGAAATGCTAATGGAAACCACAGTGAGATGCCACCGCGTACCTGTTAGGATGGCTACTGTTAAAAACACACACAGAGAAAATAGCAAGTGTTGGCAAAGGTGTGGAGAAATGGGAACCTTGTGCATTGCTGGTGGGAATGTAAAATGGTGCAGCACTATGGAAACAGCACCGCAGTTCCTCAAATAGCTAAACAGAATTAGCTATGACCCAGCGATTCCACTGGATATACACTGAATGGCCAGATTATTAAGATCTCTGAATGCATAATAATCTGGCCACTCAGTGTGTGTATATATATTAGAGGCCTGGTGCATGAATTCGTGCATGGGTGGGGTCCAGCCAGCATGGCCAGGGGGAGGGGACATGGGCGGTTGGCTGGCCTGCCTGCTGGTCGAACTCCTGGTCGAGGGGACAATTTGTATATTAGCCTTTTATTATATAGGATATGCACTGAGTGGCCAGATTATTATGCGTTCAGAGATCATAATAATCTGGCCACTAAGTGTATACTCCAAGCAAGGAGCATTCGAAATAGCCAGAGATGGAAGCAAGCCAAGTGCCCATCAATAGAGGAATGGGTAAACCAACTGTGGCCTAGCCAGACAATGAAATAGTATTCCGCCTTCGAAAGGAAGTTGTGACGCATACATGCGCGATCCTCGAGAACAGTGTGCTCAGTGCAACGAGCCGGTCACAGAAGGACAACTACTGTATGATTCACTTCTGTGAGGTCCCTAGGGAAGCCGATTCATAGAGCCAGAAAGTAGCACGGTGGTTGCCAGGGGCTGGGGGCTGCGGAGTTGGTTTGTAATGGGACAGAGTTTGAGTTTTATGGATGGTGGTGATAGTAACACAACAATGTAAATGTACCTAATGCCATTGAACTATACACTTAAAATGGTTACGATGGTACATTTTATGCGATATGCCATGGGACAATGAGTATGTTTCCGAGCCCAAAGAGCAACAATAAGACAGACCCCGAGATCTGGGGGAAGCAGACGAAGACAGAGGCTGCCAGAGAAATGGTTATGTCAAGGAGACCTTCTTCTTGCCAACTTGAATGAAGGATTTTTAAGGCTGAAGAAACTTCTGGAAGATGTAACAAGACATAAGCTGCCACCAGGAAGTTCTGGACTGGCCACGCCTGAGCCATTTCCAGGGACTGCAGTCCCCTTGGCAGTCTGGGGAGGCCCCGGTCCCATTGGAAGAATGGGTTTCAATGCATAAAACACTGAGGAAGAAAATACATTATACCTAAAAAGGCATCAAAAGTTTGAAAAACTGTGGTTATCAACACTTTAAAAGCTATGTAAATAGGAATAAGTAAGAGAGAGAGATGAAGGCAGATATTTATTATGATCCACTATGTGCCAGAACTTTCTACATTATTTAAGGTTCACAATATCCTTCTGTGAAGGAATTGTTATTATGATCATGATTATTATGATTCTATTGTCACACCCTTGTTACACGTAAGACAACTAAAGACCAGAGTGTTGACGTGACTTACATCAGGTCACACAACTAGAAGGATTTGAACCGTGATGGTGATGGTGGTGAGGGGGGGGGGGGGGAGAGGACATGGCAGCTAAGGCTTCTATAGGCCCTGCTCTAAAAGCTCTGTGTGTCTCAGACACTGTTGTCATCCCCATTTTACAGACGAGGAAACGGAGATCCAGAGGGGGTGAAATATCTTGCATCAGCGAGGATTCAGACCCAGGCACGATTACACGCTATGGCCTTTAGATTAGCATGAACAAATGATCCGGTATTGCTTTATTTTATTTATTAATTTATTTTTATTGATTGATTTGCAAGAGAGAGAGATCAATTTGTTGTTCCACTTAATCATGCATTTATTAGTTGCTTCCTGCATGTGCCTTGACCGGGGGTTAAACCTCAACCTTGGCGCATCGGGACAACGCTCTGACCGACCGGGGCCCGTGCCGCTTTATCGTCGGCTTGCTTCCTTAGACATCGTGGACCTTCTCATTAGGATGCAATCTCCTCGCGAGAAAGTTCCTGCCTCGCCGAGGGCTGCATTCCAGGCCCATCGCATTGCCTGGCCTGTACACCGGCACTGGCTATGGATTTTTTCCTGATGAACGGATAAGGGAGCGAGAGCTGGGCAAGGAATTGGAGCAGAAATGGGAGCCAGGGAAGAATATAAGTCACTTGGCGGACTTTTGCCAGATGGAGCCGGACGTCCACAAAAGCAGTGGGGTCTTTCCTAAACACATTGGGGTAGGAAGGGCCTGGCCTTGGGGGGCACTGAGTCCACCAACTTATGTAAAAGTGGGGAAACTGAGGCCTGGCCTTTCATGGAAGAGTCCAGCCCCGACGTCGCGTCTTAGGCTCCTCTGACTTCTCTTCGCGTCTCCGATCCCTCCCTTCATGGGCCAGCTTCATTCCACCCCCGCACCTGCTTAGCCTTCCCCTTCAGCGGGGACCCCTGAGGCCGACACGAAGCCCTTTCCAACAACAGCCGCCCTGTGCACGGGTCTGTTGTCAAGCTCGTGATGGGAGACTCGGGGGTGCGAGGGGCCAGGAGGGAAGAGTGTCAACCTTCTCGTTTCCATAGCGGGGCAGAGCGGAGGGAGGCGGGCGCGGCCCCGTAACCGTCACATGCCAAGGGTTTCATTTCCTTTCCAATAATTCTCTCAAGCTGTATAAACGTTCTGCCTGAAAAATAAATGACTCCCCCCTTAAAATAAACATTTACGCCACCCACTCGCCTGCGCTCACTGCCGAGGAATGAGGCGCACCCGGGACTATGCCCAGAGCGGCCAGCAAAGCCTGCAGCCTTCTTTTTCTCCAGGACCCTCGGCGCCCGGCCCGTTTCCCAGGCACGCATCCAGGGCAGTGTCTGTGCACGTGGTGCCCATGACAACAGATGGGCGTGAAAGCAGGGGCTTAGCCTGTGGGACCTGCAGCCACCACCTCCCCAGCTGCACAGGAGGGATCCCAGGGAAGGTGGGAGGTGTCACCATTTAAAATATATATATATATTTTATTGATTTCAGAGAGGGAAGGAGAGGGAGAGAGAGGTAGAAACATCAGTGAAGAGAGAGAATCATTGATCGGCTGCCTCCTGCACGCGCCCCACTGCGGATCGAGCCCCCAACCTGAGCATGTGCCCCGACTGGGAATCGAACCGTCACCTCCTGGTTCATAGGTCAAAGCTCAACCACTGAGCCAGGCCAGCGGGCCGTGTGTCGCCATTTCTAATAGGACAGGCTGTCTGGTTGGTGATCCCTCGAGTGGGGGTTAGTTACTGGGCAGTAAAAGACACGAAGGAGCTGAGAGCCACCTGTGATGTCATCCGATTTATTCGCCTGCTATTCACTGGGCCTCTATTCACTGGGCCTCTACTCACTGGGCCTCTACTCACTGGGCCTCTACTCACTGGGCCTCTACTCCGCGGTGAGCACTGGGCAGGCAGAGCCTCATCGTTACAGCCCAGCTGGGAGATTGCAGTGACGTGCCGCTGTCATCATGGTGACAGCTCAGCTCTCACAGCAAACATTCCCATTACAAAAGAAAATAAAAAAAAAACAAACAAAAAAATTCTATTAGGAGCGTCCGTTCTCCTGGGCAGAGCCTCGTTGCATCTAATCTTCTCAAGGGCCCTCGGGGCCGGTGATGGTATCGTTGTTCTTGATCACCACTGATCACCATTTGCAGAGGAGAAAAGTGAAATTTTAAGAAGTGGCCGAAGCCGGTTTGGCTCAGTGGATAGAGCGTCGGCCTGCGGACTGAGGGGTCCCGGGTTCGATTCCAGTCAAGGGCATGTACCTTGGTTGCGGGCACATCCCCGGTGGGGGGTGTGCAGGAGGCAGCTGATCGATGTTTCTCTCTCATCGATGTTTCTGGCTCTCTATCCCTCTCCCTTTTTCTCTGTAAAATATCAATAAAATATATTGAAAAAAATTTTTTTAAAGAAGTGTTTCTACGTGAAAGAATTGGTATAACTTTATTTAGCGCTCCTTCTGAATTGTTCGCATTAAAATGTTTGGGAAAGAACATAGGGGCCTAACCCTTACAAAGTTAAAGTGAAAGAACCTTTAATTAACGTAGCCGTTCATTTCTTTATGAATTCATCCACTTATTCAATATACATTATGGTGTGATTTTATTACCAGGCAACCGATGGGCTCATTATTCATCTGTCTCATTTCCTTTCCTTCCTATCTTCCCTCCTTCCTCTCCCTCCAGCTTTCTTCATCCCTCCCTCTCTTCCTTCCTCCCGTCCTTCCTAATCCCAGTGTCCTTAACCCCATTGCTTGACTTTCAAAAACTTCCTTAGAAATGCCCCGATGTGCACCCCAAATCTCTCTCAGCCCCCCTCCCCCAGTTTATGAACCCTCAGAGCTTGCATTCTCTCAGGAGCAGACCCCGAGACAGGGATTCGCATGTCAAGGTGAATGCGGGAGGAGCCCCTAGGAGCCCCTGTGGGCGGGCAGAGTAGGCGGGAAGGCGGTCATGGAAGGTGCACAATGTCAGCCATGCTGCCCCTCCAGCGGCCAGGGCTGTTGATTCTCTCAGGACCTTATTTCGGAGTTTTTTTCTGGTTTTGACGCTGCCTAGCTGTGTAACCAGCCAATCATGCAGCCATTGGGGTCTCAGTCTCATTGTGTCTTCTTTGCCACCTCAAAGAGGGACCTGGGCCACTAGTGACAATTGTCTTTGTTTTTATTCCACCCACCCCCCTCCTTCCTGGGAGGCGCTGGCATTAGCGGTCAAGGGCGTGGGTCAGGGAGTGAGTCAGCCCCCCTTCGTGTTGAACCCTGACTGACCTCTGCCACCCTCCCAACCTCCAGGCCTCATGGTAAGTGCATCAGCCCTCCCCCGATGCAAAGGAACTTAAATTTTAAAAAATGTATATTTTCAATTGGTTTTAAGAGAGAGAGGAAGGGAGAGAGAGAGAAACATTGATGTGAGAGTGAAACATCAGTGGACGGCCGCCTGCACGCCCCCTGCTGGGGATGGAGCCCGAAACCCAGGCATGTGCCCCGAGAGGGAGTTGAACTGGCAACCTTTAGGTGCCAGGAACAACACCCGAGCAACTGAGCCGCCCCGCCAGGGCACAGGAAGGCACTTTGTTGCCCCTTGTGAATCGGAAGGCCCTTGCCTGCCCTCTCGGCCCCAAGTCTGTCACTGTGTCTGTACACACCCGAGCCAGTTTTCCGTAACAGTCATGACCTTCAGTCCTTGAGGGTTTACAGTGTCTCCGTGGGTTCCTTTTTCTTCAGATCCTTGCCAATACTTGTTATCTGTCTCTTTTAGAAAACATAGCCACCCTAACAGGTGTGAGGTGGTAGCTCATGTGGGTTTCATTTGCATTTCCCTGATGGTTAGTGATGTCGAGCATGTTCCCATATACCTGTTTGCCACTTGTATGTCTCCTTTGGAGAAATGTCTATTCAAGCCCTTTGCCCATTTTTAATTGTTAATTGGGTTATTATTATTAATATATAATTTTATTGATTTCAGAGAGAGAGAAAGAGAGAGAGAGAGAGAGAGAGAGAGAGAGAAACATCAATGATAAGAGAGAATCATTGATCGGCTGCCTCCTGCATGCCCTGACCGGGAATTGAACCATGACCTCCTGGTTCATAGGTCGACACTCCACCGCTGAGCCACGCCGGCCAGGCTATTTTTATTATTTGCTATTAAATTAGGCAAGAAAAAGAAATCAAGGGCATTCAAGTGAGAAGGGAAGAAGTAAAGTGACCTCTGCATGTGGAGGACATGGTCTTCTGTAAAGAACACCCTAAGGACTCCCCCCAAACTGTTCGAGAGAATTAACGGATTCAGTCAGGTGGCCAGACAAAATCCACATGCAAAAACCAGAGGTGCTTCCATATACCAGCAATTCGTTATTCAAAAAGGAAACTAAAAACAACCCCATCTCCATAGCATCGCAGATAACGAACTACTCAGGAATAAACCTAAGGAAGGGCGAGAACGACGGGATGGCACCACGCCCACGGCCCCGTCCCGCGGGCCGAAGGGAGGCTCTCGCCCTCGTGCTGCAGAGGAAGTCTCTCGAATCACTGGCCCAACGAGAGCTCGCTCACAAGCGGCTCTTCCATTTCCCTGCCTGGGAGCCCAGGTTGGGGTCGGAGGTGGCGGGCCAGCCCCAGGCGGGACACGCTTTTTCAGTCTGTGGGTGGTTCCCCCTCCCACACATCTGAAGAGTCAGCTGTTTCTGGGTCGTAATTTTGCAGGTGTGAGAAGTGGGGGGCGAGGCAGGAGCATTAGCTGCGTGTCTCCGCTTGGTTTAGCCCTGCGTTGGGCGAGGCTGCCTCCCTTAAGGGCCGCCCGGTGCCCTGGGTCTGCACAGCCACACGGACAGCAACCCAGGTAGACTGAGCCAACTCTGAAGCACGCCCTATAAACCGGAGCTAATAAGACTTATGAGTCCCTCCACCAGCCTGGGGCTCGTTCTTGTCTGTCTGCGGAGGGCAGGCGAGTGGCTGGGAGCACCAGACTCTGCCTTCCCAGAACATTCTGGAAGCCTTCTCCTGCAGCTCAGGCATTGGGAATAAGTTGGGACATTCCTATTCTTAATTAGACACTGTCTTCCTTTGTCTAGTTTAAAAAATATATTTTTATTGATTTCGGAGAGGAAGGGAGAGGGAGAGAGAGAAACATCAATGATGAGAGAGAATCATTGATCGGCTGCCTCCTGCACGCCTGCTGGGATCGAGCCCGCAAACCGGGCATGTGCCCCGATCGGGAATCTAACCATGACCTCCTGCTTCATAGGTCAGCACTCAACCACTGAGCCACACTGGCCGGGCTCTTTGTCTATTTTTTACGTGTTAATCGAAACCCATGGAAGTCCTAGCAGCTGAGAGTGGGATCCACCTAGATGAGCATCTGGCAGGGAGCTTGGACGTGCAGAATATGTGTCCAGCGTGTTGAATTAGCACTAGGATTTTCATTTGTATTTTTGGCACTAGCATTTAAAGAGACAACTCATATAGTAGCCAAGGATATTCACCCTCCCAACTGTCCAAACCTCTTAATGATTCAAATTCTAGCTGCCACTCTTTCTCACACTCTGCTTTCAGACGTGATTTCTGAATGCAGTTTCTTTACCTAGGATGGAGATAAATAGGGTTGCTCCACAGTCTTGCTGCGAAGAGTTATTGGCAAATGCATATAAAGTTCCTGGCACGGGGCATGGCATCCATCAGACGCCGGATACGGGATGCTACCAGCTACCCATCATTGGACGCTTCCTGTTTGTCACGTCATTTGCACAAGTATCTCAATCCCCGCTTTCCACTGCCCCTCGTGGTTTTAGTTTCCGCTCCATCGTACAGAAGAGAAAACAAAGGCTCAAAAGGCACAAGTAACTTGTTCCGGGTCACAGTTAGCTGGGTCAGAGGCAGGGTGAGACCCAGATTCGAACCTAAAGGTCTTAGTATCCCGTGTCTTTCTTTTTTAAAATTGATTTTCAAGAGGGAGGAAGGGGGAGAGAGAGAGAGAGAGAGAGAGAGAGAGAGAGAGAGAGAGAGAGAGAGAGAGAGAGACAGGAAAAGGAGAAACCTCACCGTGACAGAGATAGAGCAATCGGGTGTCTCCAGCACACAGCCCGACTGGGGATCGCATCCACAGCCTACGCATGTACCCTTGACTGGAATTGAACCCGGGACCTTTCCGGTGTACGGGACGATGCTCCAACCGACTGAGCCACCAGGGCCAGGGCTGGTACCTAGCATCTTATTTCCTTTCCCATTCTCTGCCCCAGGAGCCCAGGCTGCCCTTTGACCTAAGCAGGGGTAGTCTGTTGGTCAATTAAAATCTGATCTCTGACTGAAACTCACCCACCCTCCACACTCTGTCTCCCAGGGACCCTTACAAGTTACAAGCGCTGTACAATGAACTCACACAGAAGTTTCTATTAAAAAATTTTTTTTGGTAACAAGGTGTGAAGTTTACTGACCGCGGAATGCCGCGATGGGCCAGGGCGTCCTTACTGCTGCGTAAAAGCCGGTCGTCAGCTACCAGCACTGCCTCACTGTCGGGGGTGGGGGTCCAACCGTGCAGAGCGGGGAGCGTGAGGGACAGGGGAGCAGCCAGCCCCGGGGAGGGCTGGGGGGACAGGACACGACATTAGCAAAGAATCTCAGCAAGTCAGAGCACCTGGAATTTCTTGGATGTCAAGAGCCTTCCCTCCTTGCATATTGATTCTTCTGTCAGTTTCTCCCAATTTTTAAATAATCTGATTAGGTTGAACCATATGAAATTGCTGAGCGTCATAGGCCGACGTTCAACCACTGAGCCACGTCGGCCGGGCATGAATAATTGATTACCCATGAATAATTGATTCCGATGCAAAGGCATGTGTATAGATGGCTAAGGAAAAATTTTAAGGACCGGGAAGGCAGTGAAAGTCATATCCGGTTTACCAAGACTTCATTAGCCAACAGTATTCATTATTTTAACATTTTTATTTTTTATTGATTTTTTACAGAGAGGAAGGGAGAGAGATAAAGAGGAAGAAACATCGATGAGAGAGAAACATTGATCAGCTGCCTCCTGCACACCTCCCACTGGGGATGTGCCCGCAACCAAGGTACATGCCCTTGACCGGAATCAAATCTGAGACCTTTCAGTCCGCAGGCCGATGCTCTATCCACTGAGCCAAACCGGTTAGGGCAACAGTATTTATTATTTTAGATTGCCTCTCTACCTTAAGCTAAGTGGATCTCCATGGCAAATACTTAGCACGCACCCAAATCACTGGAAGAGACAAGAAGAGAGAGCCTTGGGCTGAACATCTGGAGGTGAGAGATGAGGCTGCCGCACCTCTGGGTGCAAGCTCATCGCTGCCACACGCCGGCCTTGGACTCGCCCTGGGTTTCCTCCACGCTTGGCGGGTCCACTCCCAGGGGAGAGGGGGTGGGGGAGGAAGTCACCTCCCTCCAAATTCCAAAGCAGCTCCAACGTTCACACTTTCAAAGACCCTTGTAGAGTCACGTGCAATTGCAATAAATAACGCAGAGGTGCCACGCCCCTTTCCTCAGGTCCCCTCCCCCACCCCCGTGGTGACTTCTCGCACAACTATACACTGTCACACCCAGGATAGCGGCATTGAGGCAATCCACTGACCTTACTCAGATTTCATTTGTACGACTGTGTATTCGGTTCTATGCAGTTTTATTTCATGTGGACGCTGGCAAGCGCCACAGTCAAGATACAAAACATTCATCTAAAGGCCCCTCCCGCCTGCCTCCCTAACCCCTGGCACCCATTCATCCGTTCTCTGTGTGGCTTGCTCACATTAGGGAGGTTATATAATTGGAACCATATAGCATGTGACCTCTTGAGATTGGCTTTTCACTCAGCAGGGTTCCCTGGAGCGCCATCAAAGCCGCTGGGTTTCGCGATGGGTCCCTTCCGATCGCTGCCCAGGATTCCTGAAGCCCTGGTGTTCACGGCTACACCAGCAGTCTCGCTTGATGCATTTCATTTACACAAAGCTTTCCTCCAGCTTCAACAGAATCATTTGACCACCATTCAAAGATGTAAGAATTAGGCAGGAAGATTCTAAGACCCTGGTGGTAACATAGAAAAACACAGCCTCCATATTGAAAGTCATGTGGCTGTTCACCCTGAAGGGTGACTCAGACCCCATATCCTGTCCCTCACAGAAAAGGCCACTTTCCAAAGACACAGATGGCTTTTGTTTCGTGCCTTCCCAGCGAGGGAAAAAGTGGCTGTTTATTTTGAATGGAGAAAAAAGATTTTTTTAAAATATATTTTTATTGATTTCAGAGAGGAAGGGAGAGGGAGGGAGAGATAGAAACATCAACGATGACAGAGAATCATTGATTGGCTTCCTCCTGTATGCCCCCCACTGGGGATCGAGCCTGCAACCCGGGCATGTGCCCTGACTGGGAATCGAACCGTGACCTCCTGGTTCATGGGTTGACCCTCAAGCGCTGATTATTTTCTTGTCAGACGAAACCTGGGACTTCTTGGCCATCACTAGAGAGAACTGACGAGAGAATTACAAATAAGAAAAAGAAACCCCGTTAAGCATTTACTGTGTTGGCTCCTTGGCAGCGACTGTCCAGAGCGTGTGGGAAGCTCTCCCGAGGTTCTGTACGTAAAGGTTCAGCTTCGACTGAGCAAACAGGACCTACGATCCTCAGATAAGAGAAGGGAGTGGCGTCCTGTTAAGTAGGCAATTAACACGCGCTCGGTAACACCTCGCTCCTGTTCCTTTCTTAGGCCCGTGCTAGCTGCCTGCTGGGGCATGAAGGATGGTGTAGATGGAAAGTTGGAAGACAGATATGTTTCCCCGAGGCAAGCATTCTGCTCCCCATCCTGTCCTCGAGTGTGTCTCAGATTTCACGTGTGGCCCGGACGGTTCCAGCTGTGCGTGTGGGCGGTCCTCTTTGTCCCTAACCACTCTTCCCTTGTCCCCGAAGGCAAATTTGAAAGCAATGGTCAACTAGTCCGGGGCTTAGACATGACTGCTTCCATTCTAAACAGCACATCAGCTCTTCCTTAAAGATCATGTTGCAATGGAAGCCTTTTCTTGCTTGAAATGTAACTGGTGAGCAAGCGGTGAGCTGACCTTACAGAGGGAGAGCCCGGAGCCTCATTGCTTACCGTCTAGGCATGTCTCCAACCGGCTGAGGCGTTTCAGTTCTGCCTTTAGAAGTTGGAAACAGTCGACAGTGTATTTATGTCATGACATGTGGTGGGGGTGGGCGTGGGGTGGGGTCAAGGAAAGAGAAAAGGCACTTGGAATCCCACCAAGTCGAGTGTTACACTTGGGGTGTTACATTTGGGGTGAGTGTCCTGCCCTACTTTTTAATTTATCTTTAAACTAGGGGCCCGGTGCACAAAATTCGTGCATGGGGGTGGGTCCCCTCAGCCCAGCCTGCCCCCTCTCACAGATTGGGAGCCCTCAGGGGATGTCATACTGATGGCTTACGGGCCTAGACGCAGTCTGGCCTCCCTCTGCGGGAGGTGACCAGGCTGATCAGGGGAAGGTGCCAGCCCCATCATCCCGCTGCTGCAGCCACCGTAGCCACCAAGGTGTTTTCATTAACACGGACTCCAGTCCCTTCACCATGAAACAATGACAACTTTCTTTAGGCATTTTCAAGATGTCTCTTTCATAGGATACCAGTGGCCCGGTGCACGAAATTCGTGCACATTAAAAGGGGATTAATTAGAGGAAATAATTTAATATTGCTATTTGCCCTTTATAATAGAAGTGTCAGAGATGAAAGAAAATTAGTAAATGTATATGAAAACCTTCCTCCTGTCAGAGTCTGGGCCGCACCACGGGACCCAGAGTCAAGTTCCTGCCCACCCACATGTGCCTCAAAATTGCGTGAGACCCAGACCTGGACGCCCCCCCTCCCCATTGGGCTAGATCCAGACCTGGCCAGTCCCACCCTTGTCAAGCCCCACCGGGCAGGGGGCAAGCCTTGAGATCCCCCATCAAGCCCCACTGGGTGGGGGGCATGGCCTGAGGTCCCCCATCAAGCCCTGCCAGGCAGGGGGTGCAGTCTGAGGTCCCCTGGCCTGGTGCTGTGGTGGGGGGTGCAGCCTGAGGTCCCCTAGCCCAGCACCAGGACAGGAAGCGCACCTTGAGGTCCCCTGAGAAGCCCTGCCAGGTGGGGGGAGCGGCCTGAGGTCCCCTGTCAAGCCCCAAAGGGGTGGGGGAGGGCGTAGCCTCAGGTCCCTGATTGCTCATTAAGGCTCCTTATGGGAACTTGGCCTCAGCTGTGGGTGCAGCCATCTTTGTGATGGAGTGATGGTCAATTAGCATATTCCCTCTTAATTAGATAGGATGTGTTTTTATTGATTCCAGAGAAAGAGGAAGGTAGGGAGAGAGAAACATCAGTGATGAGAGAGAATCATCGATTGACTGGGAATCAACTGAACTGTGACTTCCTGGTTCCTAGGTCGATGCTCAACCACTGAGCCATACCGGCGGGCAGTAAAACATGCTGAAGCAGGCTACACTGTGCCGCGCCAGCACGGCCAAGGGTGAACCTGAGAGGGGGCGGCTGAAAGGCTTAGAAAAGACGGACAAGAGGATGAAAGCTGGGTCTCGGTGGGACGCCGCTTCCTCATGGAGAGACAGCGCCGCCACCCACGAGCCGTGTCTTTATTTTATAGCAGATGCCACGAGGCAAAGTAAGGGCGTGGTCAAGATGTTTACAACATTCTGGTGGGTTTCGATCCTACTCAACTACATGCACCTGATCAAGCTTTGTTTACTTGCAGCCTCTATCACTCAGGCACGTGGGGCCACGTGTTCGGACCATAGGTTCAAGCTTACAACTCCAGCTGTTGGCGATAATTGTGTGGGGAGGCCTCTGCCCTCCAAGCTGGGACTTGCACGTGGCCATGAGAGGACTGTGCCCTCTCATCAGTCCGAGGCTTGAACCTGTCCAAACACTGTAGCCCTGCCCCACACTACACTTTAGATAAATGCTGACAGCACCACCTCTGTGCATGTGCGCGCATGTGTGCACGAATGTGCAAGAGTGTTTGTGCTTATATGCACGCAGTTCTGATCTCCGCATCTTGCTTCCCATCTAAGCCATCCCAGCCAGGTGGCCACCCACCTCCCAGGGCAGATGAGCAGCTCGTGAAAGAAGGAGCAGCCGCGTTTTCAGACGGTGTGGGCAGAAGTCGGAATGAAAAGATTGTTTCACTTTAACGAGCTTCTGTGTCTGAAGCTACTGTATCAGTCCGATGGCTGGGCGACAGGCGTGTCCAGGTGCCTGGGAGCAGAGAGGCAGCAAGGCATCGTCGTCGTCATGGTGATCACTGACATTTTTGAGAACTTCTTAGATGACAGGCATCTCTTTCCATTCGTGACTCTTCAAAACCCAGTTACTCTCCTAAAGGCTGGCACTAGGATACTACCCATTCTCCAGACACAGAGAGGTTGAGTCACTAGCCTAAGGCCACACAGCTTAGGACATTAAACCCAAAGTCCACCTCCAGGCACGCTGGGGCCCCAGAAGTTTGAACAAAATTGTTAAAGGGGCCCTGGGCTGGCTGGCTGTGGTTGAGCACCCAGGGACCAGGATCTGGGCTGGGCGGTTCGCATCACTGTTGTTTCTTCTTGGCTGTGTGACCTTAAGCAGGTGTCTTAACCTCACTGAGTCTGTTTCCTTACCTGTTAATGGAGGTAAAAACACCACTCATCTTGCAGAGTTATTGGAAAGACTGAGTTAATAAAGGTAACGCATTTTCAACATGCTTGATATACACTGAGTGG
This sequence comes from Plecotus auritus, assembly GCF_963455305.1. Lineage (NCBI taxonomy): Eukaryota > Metazoa > Chordata > Mammalia > Chiroptera > Vespertilionidae > Plecotus > Plecotus auritus. The sequence continues at coordinate 9,975,619 of NC_137779.1, forward strand.
CCAGATTATTATGATCTCTGAATGCATAATAATCTGGCCACTCAGTGTATAGCCTATATAATAAAAGGCTAATATGCAAACTGTCCCCTCGACCAGGAGTTCGACCAGCAGGCAGGCCGGCCAACCGCCCATGTCCCCTCCCCCAGGCCAGGCTGGCCAGACCCCACCCATGCACGAATTCATGCACCGGGCCTCTAATATATATATACAGAGTGGCCAGATTATTATGCGTTCAGAGATCATAATAATCTGGCCACTCAGTGTATAATAACTGCCCCAAAGACAGTAATAATTATTAGTTGTAGTGTTGTTTTATCACAAGAACCATTCATTGAGCACCTACTATATATCAGACACTGTGCTTAGCAAATTACACGTGTCACCTTATTTAATCATTTTATCAGCCAGCGAGGAAGTTGTCCAGGTAGATTTGAATTAATCATTCCAAGTAGAAATCTGATCCTCACTGTACAGGGGAGAGAGTAAGGCTCAGAGAGGTTGAACAACTGGCAGAAGATTGCGCAGTAATGGGGTGGAACTCAGGTCAGTTTTCCAAGTAAAACAGGAAAAAAGAAAGCCATGCACACCATATGCAAAGCGTGTACATGACCACACCGGGAATGTATATAAAATTATGTATCTAAGTGTACCCATTGGGAAAGTGCATGTTTAAAACAGGTTTTATATATTAGATGTAAGAGCCAAGTGCTTTCATACTTTTCAAAGTGCTTTAACATGCTGACTCATTTAATGCTGTAAGTCAGGGTGGGATAGAGGTCTCTGCATTCTGTGCCCGGCGGGACTGGGTGCCTGAACCAGGCTCCTGTCGCCAGTAAACGGCAGGCTGTCTCCATCTGCCCCCCCCCCCCCGAATCCTGTGCTCTTTCTACACCCTGGCCTGTGGCAGGGACAGAGCTTGGAAGGACCAGGGAAGCTATGCAGATATAAACAAGGTCATCGCCCTAGAAAGATACAAACACGGCTCCCACACAGCTGGGAGCAGGCTTGCCATGTGGCTTTGTGTGTTTTCTCTTTTGGCTTTATTTTTTAAATAAACTTTTATTTTACGATCATTTTAGATTTACAGAAAAGTTGCAAAAAACAACAACAGTTTCCGTATCTCCCAGTTCTTATTTCCTTTGCTGTCGACATCTTACGTTACTCTGGTGGACACAGTTGTCCCAGCGATTGAACCAGTATTAATACATTATTATTATTATTAATATGCAAATAAAATTTACTGCAGCTTCTGTAGGATTATTTTTTAATTTTTATTTTATTATTTTTAAAATCCTTACCTGAGGATATTTTTCCATTGATTTTTAGGGAGAATGGAAGAGAGAGGGAAAGACAGAGAGAAACATCTATTGGTTGCTTCCTGCCTGAGCCCCAACACATCAATTGGTTGCTTCCTGCCTGAGCCCCAACCAGGGCCTGGACAGGGGAGGAGCCTGCAACCGAGGTATGTGCCCTTGACCGGAAGCGAACCCGGGACCATTTGATCCACAGGCCGATGCTCTATCCACTGAGCAAAACTCCTACTGGGCTAGGGCTGGAATTTTTTTTTTTATATTTGTTTACTGATTTCAGAGGAGGGGAGAGGGAGAGAGACACACACATCAGTGATGAGAGAGAATCATTGACCAGCTGCCTCCTGCACGCCCCACACTGGGGATGGAGCCCACATTCAGGCATGTGCCCTGTCGGGGAATCGAACCTGGTTCATAGGTTGATGCTCCACCACTGGGCTACAGAAATACTAACTCAAGTTTACATTTTATGCAGACTTCCTTAGCTTTGACCTCAGGTCCTTTTTCTGTCCCCGGTCTCCCCCAGGACGCCACGTTGCCTTCAGTTGTCACGCCTCCCTGGGCTCTGGGCTGGGCCAGGCTCTCAGACGCCCCTGTTCTCACCGACCTTGCCAGCTCGGAGGCGCTCTGGCCGGGTGGGGGTAAGAGGTGCCCAGTCAGAATTTCTCTGATGCCTTTCTTTTGATTGGATGGGGTTCCAGGACTTGGGGAGGAAGCGCACAGAAGTGCCACCCTCAGCACCTGCCATCAAGGGGGCATGCGTGACTGGCGGTCGTTGGCGATGACCCGGATGACCTGGCTGAGGTGCCATGGGCAGGTGTCTCCTCAAGCCGACTCCAGAGTCAGTCTTTGTTCGTGGCCCGCACTGCAGTTTCAGAAGAAAGTCGCGATGCTCGGACACGCTTTGGGATGGGCGTCACATCCCACCCCGAGGGCAGAGCGGCTACAGAAAGGACTTGGGGTTCTCTGCAGGGGGCGCCGCCTCTCCTCCTGCACGGGACTCGTCTGTGCTCCCGGCCTCTTGTTCAGGCGCCTGGGAGAGGCCAACGCTGCCCAGCCTGGTGAGGCTCTTTCCCTGGGGAAGCAGGGCCAGAGAGCTTGAGAAACGGGTGGGCTTGGCGTGGAGCAGGCGGAGCTCTGGCCAAGGGTCAGACAGCTGGATCCGAGCCCTGGCCTTGCCACTGCCCACCGATGCCTTGGGTCACTCTGTCTTCCTTTTTTTTTTTAAAATATATTTTTATTAATTTCAGGGAGGAAGGGAGAGAAAGAGATAGAAACATCGTTAAGAGAGAGCATCATGGCTTGGCTGCCTCCTGCACACCTCCTACTAGGGATCGAATCCGTAACCTGGGCACGTGCCCTGACTGGGAATCGAACCGTGACCTCCTGGTTCACTGGTCCAGTGGTCAGCAAACTGCGGCTCACGAGCCACACGCAGCTCTTTGGCCCCTTGAGTGTGGCTCTTCCACAAAATACCACGGCCTGGGCGAGTCTATTTTGAAGAAGTGGTGTTAGAAGAAGTTTAAGTTTAAAAAATTTGGCTCTCAAAAGAAATTTCAATCGTTGTACTGTGATATTTGGCTCTGTTGACTAATGAGTTTGCCGACCACTGCTCTGGTCGATGCTCAGCCACTGAGCCATGCCAGCTGGGCTCGCTCCCTTTTACGGAGGAGGAAACAGACACGGTGGGCTAGGTGAGCCTGAGGTCACACAGCCACGGGGAGTCAGAGGCAGGATTCAAAGCCAGTTCTCCAGGCACCAGGGCCCGCGTTTCCTGCGAGCAGAGAAGGCATTTCTTGACTCAGTTGCCCTACAAAACCCCCAAGTAGCTTGACTCTCACTTGACAAGGCAGAGCAGACTTCCGGCCTCCCATTTATTCGTGGCTGTATTTCCTAAGCAACGCAGCCTGTGGTGACAGTGTTGGGAAATTAAGATCTTTACGAATTAGCTAAATTGGATGTCTTGTTCTCTGACTTTGTACTTGGCTGGAAAACTGGTTCCCTTTCTCTGGGATAGAAAAAAAAAAAAAAAAATCCCTGTGGGCGGAGGTCTCAAGCGCGCCACCTACTGAGAGAAACTGGTAAAGAATTCTCAGGCATCTCTTGTTATTTCAGCCCGAGAAACTTTTTATCTCCCTCCCTCCCTTCTTTCCTCCCTAAACAGGCTTAATTCACTTGGTTTTTCTAGCATAAAATGATGTGGTGGCCACAGTGGGAGCCTGGGTCCTCTGCGCAGAAATTCTGCTCTTTACGAGGTGACCAGCGAGTTCCCGAGAGGGAGGCTCGGTGAACGCGGTCTCTTTCCAGAGCTGGGGTGAGACAGCTGTGGTCTTAGAGGTGGCATGAAGGCGGCCTTGGGGAGTTGCCCAGGGTGGCCATTGTTGATACCGGCCATTGGCAGCAGCGTCTTGAGCACAGGGGCTGAGATGATGCCCGTGGCCCTGGGGGCGGGGATGAGGCCACCAGCAGAGCCACAGCTGCGGGACTTTGCAGGGCACCGTGAGGGGCTTGCTGTGCCGCGCTGGCACGGCCAAGGGTGAACCTGAGTGGGGTGTGAAAGGCTTAGAAGAGACAGACAAGAGAATGAAGGCTGGGTCTCGGTGGGACGCTGCTCCCTGAGAGACAGCACCAGCACCCACCAGCCGTGTCCTTATTTTATAACCAGATGCCACGAGGCAAAGTAAGGGCGTGGTCAAGATGTTTACAACATTCTCGTGGGTTTTGATCCTACTCAGTTACATGCACCTGATCAAGCTTTGTTTACTTGCAGCCTCTATCACTCAGGCACGTGGGGCCACGTGTTCGGACCATAGGTTCAAGCTTACAGCTATAGCTGTTGCCTATAATTGTGCTGGGAGGGCTCTGCCTTCCAAGCTGGGACTTGCACTTGGCCATGAGAGGACTGTGCCCTCTCATCAGTCCGAGGCTTGAACCTGTCCAAACACTGTAGCTGCTCCCCACAGCTTGCCGTCCTGCTCCCCACACAAGGATGCAGAGAGCTTGGCAGGATGATGGCCCACGGATGGTGAATGGCCGTGGCTGCTTCTCCAGCATTTAATACCTAAACCGACATGTCCACTGCAGTCCCCGTGGTGTAACTGCCTTGAACGGGGCCCTCTGGCCAGCGGTGTCTGCTTTTGCACTGCTTTTCAAAACCTCCTGCTCGAGGGATGCCCCGGGAAAAAGCCAGTGACTCAGATTCCCCGATGGGACTCGATCTTCATGTTGCCTGGCCCAGCTTGGTGACGGGATCCACGCCTTGTCCTCGGCCCGCCTCCGCCAGCTCTGTGGCCTCGGCCTCTACCTCGGCAGCAACCTGTGCCGGCTGGTTGGCCAGACCTGATGACAGTTGTTAATAAAAATAATTAGTATTCAATGAGCGTGTTTGAGCACTGACTGTTCTAGCCACGTGCCCTGTCTTATTGACTTCACAGGAGGAGGTACTAGCATTTCACCCATTTTGCAGGTAGGAAAACTGAGCCGCATAGATTGACACTCACCTGTCCTTGCCAACATGTATCCGGACTAGCCCGACTCAAAGTTCCTGTCTCTTGGTTTTGTTCCTTACACTATTTATAACAGACTATGCACTGTACATTCACTTGCCTACTATTGGTCTCAAATTTTATTTTCATGGATGTAAACTTCCTCCTGGCCAGACGGAGGGCCCGTTGAGGTCGGGGACTGAGCTGTTTTTCACGATTGTCTCCTGGTGACAGACACCAAAGAAGTGAGTATTAAATGGGGCTCAGAAATGCACCCGGCATTTCTCTGCTTCTGACATGGAGATACGGAGGAGAGGAGTTGTAAGTTACCTTGGGTAGGTGGGTCAATTGCTTCTCTCTAAATCTTCCATGGGGATTTAAAACGATAGCAAGATGGCCATTCACGGTTGCTATGACAATGAGGACTTATGAGTTAGTGAAATTCCCTGATAATCTCCCATCCCCAGGGGGCCAAGAATTTTAAGTGAGGTGTTTTCTGGGCCTGCTAACAAGTTGTGGGCTTTGTTTCACAACATCTTCCATTTCACCAAAGACAAAGCGCTTTGCAAGCAAATCTAGGCTCATCATTTGAATGTTCTAAATGCAATTTTAAAATCTGGTTACTGGAGGCCTCATTCCCATTGTCCTCTCTTTTGTACCTCTCCCTTTCTTGCTGGGGATAGCACAAGGTCAGAAGACTGTTCGATTATGAGTTAAGATACCTGGCTTAACAACTTTTTTTTAGCCCTGGACGGTTTTTCTCAGTGGTTAGAACATTGGCCTGTGGTTTGGGGTTTGATGCCTGGTCAAGGGCAGGTACCTGGGTTTCGGGTTCTCTCCCCACCCTGGGTGGGGCTGCATGCGGGAGGCAACCAATCCATGTGTCTCTCTCACATCGATGTTTCTCTCTTTGTCCTTCCCTTCCACTCTCTCTGAAAAAGCAATGGAAAAAAATATCCTCAGGTGAGGATTAACAACAACAAAATATCCTACCAAAAACTTTTTTAAAAAAATATTTTTATTGATTTCAGAGAGGAAGGGAGAGGGAGAGAGAGATAGAAACATCAATGATGAGAGAGAATCATTGATTGGCTGCCTCCGGCACACCCCCCACTGGGGATGGAGCTGGCAACCCGGGCGTGTGCCCTTGACCGGAATCGAACCTGGGGCCCTTCAATCGGAAGGCCGACACTCTATCCACTGAGCCAAACCGGCTAGGGCCCACCTAAAACTTTTTTTAACAAACATTTATTCAGAAAAGGGATGGCTCAGAGACTCATCCCAAAGTGAACATTCACGTAACCATCACCGGGTTTATGTCACCCTCTCCTGACCTCCGTGTCCCCATCTGTTGGCAAAAAGGATCCTCTCCACGGTACCAAGTCACTTTTGGTTACAACACCTCACTCCCTTTGCTGGTTGAACTCGGAGAGATCAGTTCTACCCTGTTGGACACTTAGGGGGTTTGTGGGCATGTTTTCTCTTTGTCATGAAAAATCCTTCAACAAGCAGCTTATCCTCCAGCTTCCTCATCTCCATGGTGATCACTTCGGAAAAATTCCTCCAGGGAATTGCTTCATTCCTAGAGCCTTTGCGAGGCGCGCCATGAGCACGAAGGAGAAACATGATTTTGCCAGAGAAACTGGGGCAATCGAAGACATTTGCAAGTAGGAAGGTGCCGCTTCGGGGCTCGGCATCCGGAGGAAATCGCACAAAGAACCGTCTGCTTTGGAGGCTGACCCATTTTCTCAGAAAAATTACCACTTGCCAGTTTCAAAAACCGGAGTTGGGTTCAAACTCACCCGCCTCCCCAGGAGGGTTGGAGGCGGCGCACCATGAAAGACCCCGCGCCCTGGAGCTGAACACCATGATTAGCAGAGCACCGAGGCCACGGGCAAGTTGCAAAATAGCTTCTCAAACACCCAGCTCAGGGTGAAAATCTCTTTTCAGGTCCAGCCAAGCTTTGGCCACTAGAGGGCACTCACAACACATATTTCCAGCCGTCACCGGGGCTGTGGGAATTGGGGTTGGGCTGTCTGTTCTGGAGCCTATCTCCCAGAGATAAAAGGGGGTGATGGCCCTGGGCTTCCAGGACCCTCGCTGGGAGGGGCCCTCCAACCTCCAAACCCTGAGAACTTTCATTTTCTGCGAAACAGCTGGTAGCTTTAACCATGAGGGGAACATCTCTGGGCATCCGAGGGAAAAGGAGGCCGCTCAGAATAATTTTCTTTTTAAGTTCTTAATGATTTTTCCACTTCCGATGAGTCAGCTTCACCCCCGAGTGACATGCCACTCATTAATTTCCTCTCTCTGCTTCATTTGGCCTGGGATGAGGTACTCATGGATGTTGTTGCCCTCATGTTGGAGGAATGTAATAATCCTGACAGCTTCATGTGTAGCCAGACAGCCTAGCGCTTGTGGCTGGAGCAGCCCGCGATGGTGGGCGATGCAGATGAAACAGCCACCAGCGTGTGTGAGGCAGCCCCAGCGACGATGCTCTGAGTCGTGGACCCCAGCACGCAACTACGAATTCCCAGACTAATAGGAGCTGAGAGAGGGGTCCGGCCTGGCGGCAGATGAGAGAAACGGGTGCTTTCTCAGCCCCCAAAATGCCGGTGTGCTAGTCGCCATTGACGAGACCCTGGTCCCATGTTTCTCGCTCAAAAGCGCACCCTGCTCCCTCCAGGACAGAGTGAGAGTGGGCTCTTTCTGGCCATCTCTAGGTTTTCCTCTTTATTAAAAAATGTTTGTATTGATTTTTAGGGAGAGAGGGAAAGAGAGGAATAGAGAGACAGAAACATCGGTGAGAGAGACACATCAATTGGCTGCCTCCTACACACCCCACACTGGGGATCGAGTCTGCAACCCGGGCATGTGCCCTGACCGGGAATCGAACCGTGACCTCCTGGTTCATAGGCCGATGCTCAACCCCTGAGCCACACCGGGCGGGCTGGGTTTTCCTCTCGACAAGGTTGCAGATTCAGAGCCTGGCTCCCAGGAGGACCGTCTCCTCAGTGAGCAAAGAAAGGAAGCCGTCAGCCATTAGCTTTAAACGACTTCCTGGCTTTTCCAAACATATTCTTTTCCGTTTATAATATATACTAGAGGCCTGGTGCACGAATTCGTGCATGGGCAGTTGGCTGGCAGGCCCCGCCCCCAATCGGGGGGGAGGGGCGTCCAGGGGGAGGGGCTGTAAACAGTTGGCAGGTCAGCCCCGCCCCCGATCAGGGTGTTGGGGGCCAATTGGGGCCCGGATCAGGCTGGTTGGTTGCCACAGTGCGTGTCATGGCCACCAGTCATTATGGTCGTTCTGATCGCTGGGCTTTTATATATATAGGTATTTTTTGAAATTGAGACATATAACTGACATATAACATCATGCCCTGGCCAGGTGGCTCAGTCGGTTGGAGCACCACGCCACACACCAAAAAGTTACGACTCTACTACGTAGAGCTATACAGTTTTTTCTTGTGATGAGACCTTTGGAAATCTATTGTCTTAGCAGCTTTCAAATACAAGACAGCACGGGGACCCAGCGTCACCACGCCTCACCGTACGCCCCCAGGACTTCTTTACCTGACTCCTGGAAGTTGGTACCTTTTGACCTCCCTTACCCATTGCTCCCCACCCCCCACCCCTGGCAACCATCAGTCTGTGCGTTCATTTTTTGTTGGGCGGTTTTTTTTTAGAGTTCACATACAACTGAGATCATGCAACACTTCCCTTCCTCGGCCTGACTTATTTCACTTAGCACAATGCCCTCAAGGCCCATCCACGTGGGGGCAAATGGCAGTGTTTCCTCCAGCTTTTTTCTTCCTTGAAAAGGTGCCTGGAATTCTAATGCTCTCCCCTAAATTAGAGAGGAGGTCCAAAGACAGGCGTGTGAGCCAAGATTGGGGAAGTCATGCTGCATAGCCTCTTAAAAGCCCCTTTTATTAGCAAACAAAACAGCGCCACGTCCAGAAAGGGCTTCCTCCTCTCCCCCGGGCCGGAAAGCCGTCTGTCTTGTTTTTAATGGCCTCCTCATTCATCGTCGGGAGCGCTGCCCCTCCGAGGTTGCGAGGTTGCGAGGGTGCCTCTCTCTGGTTATCAGCAAACCGCAGGGGCCCGATCCCTTCAGAAGGGGCGCATTCCTAACAGGAGGCACCTCGGCTTCGTGGCTTCCCATCGTGGAAGAAGAAGAAAACGCTTTGGCAAAGATGAATGACTCTGGTTTTAATTCGGACCCGACATCCATCTTGGCAAAAACTAAAACCAGTTTGGAGGGATTAAAACGTGGCACGGAGGTTAGACAGGCGTTCCTGGCAAGGGGAGGCCGCGCAGATAAGCCGGCTTCTCTGGAGCGCGGGATGTTTTGACGGCTGCGACTTTGATTTCCTTCACATCCTTTTCTCCCTTCAGAGACGCGTCTCCTCCATGACTTCCTTTCCTTGTTTGAATGTTTATCCGTCGAAATGCTTGGGTATTTAAACCAATAACAAAGCTCTCCTATTGCTCTTGGCCGGGAACTTCTGAGAGCTCGAGGGGGACTTTCTTCGGAAAGCAAGCGCGAGAACTTTGAAGTTCCAGGCAGTACCTTTAGACCCCATTAGAGCACAAAGAGAAAGAAACACATTTAACCAAAGAGCCTTGCCCCCCCATCCCCACCCCCGTCTCCCCCGCCCTGTGTTTTGAATCCGCTGAGTGTTGTGTCAATGTCAGTTCCTAAGTTTGTGGTTTGTTGGAGGGGTTCAAAGGCACCGTCTGATAGTTGGAAGTGGTATAACTCAGTGGAATGTCTTGATCGCGTCTCCCCGACACACGCTCTACTATGAGGCAACAGGTCAAGGACGGAGTCCAGGAAATCAAAGACCGTCCGGATGCTTAGAGGGAACTTTGCTCATAAGACCGGCTTCACAAGCCCTGGGCTGAGGAAGTCATCTCTGTGCGGCTGGCGGCCCTCCCACTCCTTCCTGGATGCATTTGTGTGGCTCAGGCTTCCAAGGAAACGGGTCTTAGAGGCTCAGCATCTGATAGGAAAAGGCTTCAATAGAGCTGCCAAGTTATGGGCTGCAGAGAATGTTACTGCACATCTCTATGTTAGAGCGTGTTCAGCTGCTGGCACCTAGCACTGCATGTCCAGTAGGCCCACTGGGACCCTGGTAAGGGTGATTTAAGAAAGGACCATTACAGTTCCCATAGGGTCATGTACTAGCAGATACTTGATTCAAGATACGCAGATGGGCCTGCGATGCCAGCACAGAACCCAGAGCGCTGAAATGACTTGCCCAGGGGCACTTCATAATTTCTCCTGGTGATGGTGGTGATGATGCTGAGGGTGATGGTAGTGGTGGTGATGGTGATGGTGGTGATGATGGAGAGGGTAATGTGGTGATGGTGATGGTGGGGGTTGATGGGGATGGGGATGGGGATGGTGATGGTGGTGATGGTGGTGATGATGGTGAAGGTAATGGTGGTGATGGTGATGGTGAGGATGATGGTGAGGATAATGTAGTGATGGTGATGGTGGGGCTTGATGGGGATGGGGATGGGGATGGTGATGGTGGTGATAGTGATGGTGGGGATTGATGGGGATGGGGATGGGGATGGGGATGGTGATGGTGATTGTGATGATGGTGATGGTGGTGATGATGGTGATGGTGATTGATGGTGATGGTGATGGTGGTGATGATGGAGAGGGTAATGGTGGTGATGGTTATGGCAGTGATGATGGCAAGGGTAATGTTGGTGATGGTGGTGAGTGGTGGTGATGGTGATGGTGGTGATGGCAATGGTGGAAGTGGCAGTTGCGGTGATGTTGGTGGCGGTGGAGACGGTGCTGATGGAAAGAATGCTGTTAGCAGTGGTGATGATAACTGGTGGTGATAGCCATAGTGGGTATGATAATGATCACAGGTGACTGTGGAGATGATGATGATGATGGTGATGGATGGTGAGGGTAATGGTGGTGATGGTGATGGCAGTGATGATGGTGAGGGTAATGGTGGCGATGGTGATGGCGGTGATGATGGTGAGGGTAATGGTGATGGTGATGGTGGTGATGGTGATGGTGATGATGGTGATGGTGGTGATAGTGATGGTGGTGATGATGGTGATGGTGGTGATAGTGATGGTGATGATGGTGGTGGTGATGGTAGTGATGATGGTGATGGTGATGGTGATGGTGGTGATGGTGATGGTGACGGTGGTGATGGTGACGGTGGTGATGGTAGTGATGATGGTGATGGTGATGATGGTGATGGTGGTGATGGTGATGGTGGTAATGGTGATGGTGACGGTGGTGATGGTAGTGATGATGGTGATGGTGATGGTGGTGATGGTGGTGATGGTGATGGTGGTGATGGTGATGGTGATGGCAATGGTGGAAGTGGCAGTTGCGGTGATGTTGCTGGTAGTGGAGATGGTGCTGATGGAAAGAATGCTGTTAGCAGTGGTGATAAATACTGGTGGTGATGGCCATAGTGGGTATGATAATGACCACAGGTGACTGTGGAGATGATGATGATGGTGGTGATTGATGGTGGTGGTAATAACGACGGCGGGGGGGATGGAGAGGATGATGGAGACTAGATCCCAAATCTGAGTTTTTCTTGCACCTAATTCTTAGTACTGCAGCCTGCTATGGTTTAGCAAAGGATGTTGGAGGTAATAGTAGACTTGTAGGCGATCACACAGAATGTTGTAAGAGTAGCATCAAGGTTTAATATTTCATGTTTCCAGTTTATTGTCTTTGTTCTGATGAAAAATAAACTCTTATTGAAGCAAACATAGAAAAATCTATCAAAGGGGAGGTAGCAAGTATATCAGGAGGTGCAATTTCAGGATGTATTTGCTTCTGTTTCTGACGTCTGTGTTTTGCATGAAGGCTTTATCACGTGTTGATTTTGTCTTTGCAGATGAGCGAGTACCAATTTAGGATGTCAACAAAAGCTTTCCCTTGGATGATTTCATAACCTACGATGGACAGATAATCACTGATATTGTAGACGAGAACATTGACAGGCTAAGTAACTCGCCCCAACATCCTACGGCAATTAAGTGGCAGAGTCGGGATTCCACCCCAGGGCTCTGCCTCCACAGTGATGTGTGCCGCCAGTGTATAATACGGTAACCTGAGGACAGCCCTTCGGGTTATCACAGAAATACTATTTCCAGAGACGACACCTCAAGAAGCCTTCTAAAGCAGCGGTCGCCAACCAGTGGTCCGCTGGTCCGAAAGGTTGGCGACCGCCGCTCTACAGTGGTCCCCTGGCGGCTTCTGTAAGTCCAGCTTCTTAGCCCAGCTCACCTGGGTTTGCTCCTAACGTAGGCACTGCCCTAGCAGGATGCCAGTGAACCTGGGACCTAGTCTTCCCAGAATCCTCGGCGCTGGAGAACGGGCATGGTCTTGGCAGGTTTCTATTCCAAATTTGATCCTTAGTGCAAGAAGCCCTTCTGAACACGGAGGGTCCCCACGTGGTTCTTAAAAAAAAATGTTATATATATTTAAATACATAGGGTCAATTCTTAATCAAAGGCATCGCCCTTCCCCATCCCACACCAGCCCGGAGAAGCAATAATAGGATTTTATTTTGTTTTCTTGGTCTGACCCGCTTATCTCGCCCGCTTGAAAGTTCGCTTCTAAACGTGCGCATTAGAGGCGATTAGGAGACTTGGGGACATCCTCTGTCATTCGTTAATGCTTAGAGGGGGTCTCAGTTCCAGCGCCCGGGGCTCCCCTTCGCTCCATACATCACTGACGGCCAGCAGGCCTTTCTTGCTTCCTCGCCAGGTCTGCCCCGAACGGCCTGCAGATCCGAGGGGTCGGAGACGAGTTTAATTTAAAGCCGAGCCCCCCTTGCGCCGCCCAAGGAAATGGCATGTCAGCTGCGTCAGAAATAGATACTGTTGCGCAGATATACGGGCGGGGAGGTGGACGCCGCCCCTGCCATTCATTACCTGGATTGCCTTTAAATGTCAAAACAAATCCTCTCCGGTCCTTCTCCAAAACCTAAATCATCAAGAGAGACAGGGTCAGCCTCGGCCGCTTGGAATGCTGGGAGAGGGAGGGGGTTGCGGGGTGGGGGGGGAGGTGGAGGGCTGGATAAGCGAAGGCAGCCGAAATGGGGGGGGGCGGGGGGGGCGGGGCTCGTGGGCATGCCCTAAGCACAGATTGTCCCCACAATGAGGCTGTGCACACTGATGTCACAATGGTAGCAGGGCCTTGCGACGTGTCACATGCGGAGACACGCGCTCGCGCGGTGTGTCAATATTCACAGCTGATGTGAACAATGGGACGAGTAGAGCCCGGCCCAAATATGACAAAAGTTCTACCGGGTGACACTCGTCATTGCTTTTTCTGGGCGACACACCGGATGCACCTCTCATGTAGCGAGAGAGCAGCCCAGCGAGGTGGGCTGTGCCCACTTGGCGGCTGAGCGGCCTGAGGCTCAGAGACGTTGGGTACCTGCGCAAGGCTGCATAGCGCTCGGGGGTGGGGGGGGGGGGGGCAGGACTCCACAGCACAGGAACCCGGGCTCCACACTGGGTGCCAGGCCCTAAGGCTCTCCAGGCGGGAGGAGGGAGGAGGGAGGAGGGAGGAGGAATCCTCGGCTGACACTGGCCTGGATGCTTCAGAGCAAGGCATCCACAGATCATCATAAGGAATGTGTACATTTGGCGCACACACTGTTCTGTGACGGCTGGCCTCGAAGCAAGCTTGGCACAGCCCCTCTGGCACGCTGAACCCACCACAAGCTCTAGTCTTGGGTCCCAGCCCTGTCTGGGGTGTCGTCCAGCTCCCCAAACGCATACCTGCTCACTTCTCCGTCCCCGAGTCCAGGGTGGCCAGGCTCTGCATGGTATTCATACAGGACAAGCTCCAGGTCCACCCTGGAGGCACTGGGCCTCTCCACCTGCCATAGACCGGGCCCAGGGGCTCCCGGGCGGCCCGCCAGCCAGTCTCTCCACCTCAGCCCTATGGGCACCTGGGCTGGATGGTTCTTTGTGGGGTCGGGGTGCCCTGCACATGCCCGAGCAGCATCCGGGTCTCTACCCCTCGATGCAGTAGCATCCACGCACTCCCTCTACCCCCGGGGTGACAAAAAAAAAATGTCTCCAGCTTTGCTGAATATTTCCTGGGAGGAGAGGTCACCCCGTGGCGCCCCACTGCTCTGGGGACACCACCCCTGTTTGCTCCCCACCCCTTCTCTGGCTGCTTTCAAGGACTTGCTCAGGCCGCGTGGTCTCGGTGCCCGAGGGGAAGGTCCTCCTAAGGAAGCATCTGTATTTGCCCTCAGGACAAAGTCACCCCTGGTGACAGGTCCCCTGGTGGCCAGATGGATTGCGTCTTGTAAAGAAGACCAGTCTTATTACGTGATTACAAAAGCATTAGGTGGTTTTTGTGTGTGTTTTTTGGTTTAAAGCACAGAACATTACAGCTCTGGTTGATTTATACAGTGCAAGTCCCTGGAAATCCCATCCCTTCAGAAAACCACCGCTAACATCTGAGCTATGGACTTGCATGCACACGCACACATGAACGCACGTGTGCAACCACATGTCTCTGTCTTTGAACAAGGGCTTACAGTGGGCATTCTCTCGCACCGCCCCGCCAACACACACACACACATAATCACAGCATCTTGGTGTACGAGCCCGTTTTTGCCACAATGATGCTGCATAGCAAAACCACCCAAAACTCAGGGCCTTAAAACAACGTTCATTCATCCTCCAGCTCTCAGATCTGTGGGTCAGCTGCCCTTCAGCGGGGCTTCAGGCTCCAGGACCCTCGGGGCATGCAGCCTGCCCACGCGTCCTATCCTGGAGCCCAGGCAGCTCCCTTGGGAATGTCCGGTCCATGCTGGGCCGACGAGGGCAACAGGGCAAGGCCACCTGCACAAGACTTTTCAAGCCTCCGCGTGCATTACTCTAGGCCAGGGGTGGGCAAACTTTTTGACTCGAGGGCCACAATGGGTTCTTAAACTGGACCGGAGGGCTGGAACAAAAGCATGGAGGGAGTGTTTGTGTGAACTAATATAAATTCAAAGTAAAGGAGCGGAGGGGAGAGCAAGAGAACCGGATAGAACAGCCGAACAGGTTGGATCCGGCCCGTGGCCGTAGTTTGCCCACGGGCATCCTATTGGGCGAACCAAGTCACGTGGCCAAGCCCAGCGGCAAGCACACCCGCCCAGCTTGAGACCACAGCGAGGATGCTCTGTGTAATATGACCTCAGGGTAGCAGACCACGTAACCGCCAGGACTACTCATTTAACCTCCCAGACTCCCAAGAGATGTGCAGACATGGGTGTGTCTCCACGTCTCATAATCAGCACATGGGTTCAGACCTTACCTGGCTTGGGGTTCGAATCAACAGCCTCTCCCAATATTCTCTTTCTACGTGGCTTCACTGTCAGTATTCGTACCCATAGGATCTCTCTTCAGAGATCCTTCTGTCTCTCTTCTAATACATACATTGGGCAAATTACTTACACCTGTGCCTCGGCTTCCTCATTTAAAAATGAATAGAACCCTGGCCGGTGTGGCTCAGTGGATAGAGTTTTGGCCTACAGAGTGAAGGGTCCCAGGTTCGATTCTGGTCAAGGGCACATGCCCAGGTTACAGGCTGAGTCCCCAGTAGGGGGCGTGCAGGAAGTAGCCATCAATGTTTCTCTCTCATCATTGATGTTTCTCTCTCTCCCTCTCCCTTCCTCTCTGAAATCAATAAAAATATATTTTTAAAAAATGACTAGAGCCCTGGCTGGTGTGGGTCAGTTAGTTGGGTATTGCCCTGTGCACTGAAAGGTTGCCAATCAGGTTATTGGTAGAAGGAGTGTAGGAGGCAGCCAATCAATGTTTCTCTCTCTCTCTCTCTCTCTCTCTCTCTCTCCTCTCTCTCTCTCCCCTCTCCCTTCCTCTCACTAAAAATCAATAAAAAGTCTTGTTTTTAAAAAGAATAGTAGTACTAATATGTACACTGAGTGGTCAGATTATTATGATCTCTGAACGCATAATAATCTGGCCACTCAGTGTGTGTATATATATATTAGAGGCCCGGTGCATGAATTCGTTCATGGGTGGGGTCCGGCCAGCCTGGCCAGGGAGAGGGGACATGGGCAGTTGGCCGGCCTGCCTGCTGGTCGAACTCCTGGTTGAGGGGACAATTTGCATATTAGCCTTTTATTATATAGGCTATACACTGAGTGGCCAGATTATTATGCGTTCAGAGATCATAACAATCTGGCCACTCAGTGTAATTGGCAGGGAGTTGGGGAATAAAGGGGTAACTCACTGTAGTCACCCACACACAACACAGGCTTCAAAAATGCAGGTGTCAGGGTGGTTCTGGTGTCATGGAAAAGCCACCGGACCTGCAGTGGCTTCCTGCTGCTCACCAGCATCTTCCCTGAAGCCTGCCACCCGGCACGGCGGCGCCCTCACCTGTGAGATGGAAATAACCATCTCCGACCCGCCTCTCTCCTGGGACGAATCAAGAAACCGAATGTGACGATGAAGGCAAGTTCATCTGACAACTCCCCAACACGCACGCCGAGGCAGCACGGGCATGGCTTCTCCGCCGAGCTTTCCTTGCGCTCGCAGCGTCTGGCCGGTTAAACACTGGCCAGCTTCCCTCTGCGATCTGGGAGCTTGAGGAGGAAGCACAGGCAGTGCGACAGGGAGAAAGTCCCTTTGCCCTAGCAGCACCCGGCGCCAGCCACTGGCATCCACCCGTTAACACCCATTAACTTATTTCATTGTTGCAACCGTGCCATTCGATAGAGAGCCCCATTGTGCAGTCGAGGAAACTGAGGCACGCGCAGTTTATGAGAGCATGGATGTGCTGGCTAGTGGCTCCTGGAACTGCTACCTGACCCTCTCACTTGAGATGGTCTGTGCCTGTCGGGGCCCAACCTGAGAAGGAGAACCGATGCGAGGTTCGGGTGGGAGGATCGGCGGGGGCGGGGGGGGGGCGGGAAGGGGGGAGAAGGCCCAGGAAGCTGGCAGAGGCCTAAAAGGAATCACCAAGCAGACAGCTGAGAAGTCAGGCACAGCCAGGGGCCACGGTGGGATCCTTAGACAGAGCTTCCGGGGAGGAGGCGGTGGGGGGAGGGTCCAGGGAACTCCAGTCCGCGCGGCCATGGGCTCTGGGAGCCCAGCTCCAAACAGCGGCTGGAGCCTGGGGCTGCTGCGGATCAGCGGTGGAGGCAGAACTGGAAACAGAACAGAGAGAAGCGCTCACACGTCGGCTTTTGTCTCCACGTCTAACCCAGACGCCCCCCAAGGATAATGGCTGGGCTTCATTCCGCCCTTCTCTCCACATACATCGCTTTGGGCCAACTATGATCTGGACCCAAACACCAAGGGGACACTTGGGGACATAGTTCCAGCTTAGCCAGGGTGACACTCTACAAACTGCCACATGTGGCCACGTGGGACCCTGTCAGGTCTGTGGGAGAACCTGCTCTGGGGCCAACTGCATAACATGGACTCCATAAACAAGCAAGTGTCCTGTGTCTTTTCTCTGCAACCTTGCAGGAGGGCCAGACAGACACGCACGGACCCTTCAGAGACCTCATGTGGACACAGCACCCAGCCCGATCGGGTGCAGGCAGCCACGCCTCTGCAGTCCGAAATGGAGAGACTTCTGATTTCTCCAAAGTTTTATGAAATTTGGCAAAGACGGAGAAAGTGAAAGCTGGCGGTGGGCGGGTGCCGGCCTCCCACACGGGATAGATTGAGTTGTTGCCGGCAGTGTTTCGTAACCTCCCCCTGCTACGGCCAGGCCCTGGGCCACGTGACTTTCCAGGACTGCCAGCTGGAGTGGGCGGAGCACGTGTCTCTGACCCACAGACATGAGTCTTGCCCTTGACTTGCGTTGGCCAATGAAATGTCAGTGCACAGTATGTGGAGAGACGCATACATGCTTCATGTTCAGAACACATCCTGAGGAATCTCGTCCATGAGGGTTGAGAGAGATGATAAATCAAACCCGATTCCAACTCACAGCTTTAAATGGAGCCCTCCAGCCTGGATCAGCAGAATTTCAGTCAACTCAGAGAGAGAGAGAGAGAGAGAGAGAGAGAGAGAGAGAGAGAGAGAGAGAGAGAGAAAGAGACAGAGAGAGAGAGAGAGAGAGATCGATTTGTGGTCCCACTTATTGATGCAATCATTGTTTGCTTTTTGTATGTGCTCTGACCTGGCTCAAACCCACAACTTTGGTCCACCAGGACGATGCTCTAACCAACTGAGCTATTGATAGGCTCTTGAGCAAGAAATGTTTGTTGTTTGAGCCATTGAACTTTGGGAGGGTTTGTTAGGCAGCATTCTTGGAGGAGTAGCTGACTAATGCACCGTGGGACTCACAGAGCTGGACTTGGAAAATTTGAGATGTCCTAAAATGCCATGATCCCTATGTAAGGGGGTTCAGAGAGAGAGAGAGTGACAGTTCAGGGTAGCAGACGGAAATGCATGAGGGAGGAACCGACATCTACTTAGGAGCTGATTGAATGAGTTGTGAGGAAGGGGCTGTACCTTTAAGACAAGCCATTCCGCTGTAGAGGAACCCTTCCTACGCAGAGCGCATATATAGATGTACCCTTTCCTGAATGTCTGACAACCCCTTTCCCTGAGATTTCTCCATGGCGTTTATTATTCAACGGAGTTATGTTTATTGTGGAAATCTGGGGGTTCAAATAAAACAAGGGAAAAATTAAATAACCTAATCCTATCATCCTGAGAGAGCCCTGTGAGCGCCTTGGTATACAGCCATCTGTGTCGATGTGTTTCCTAACAAAACTGGGATCATGTCGTATATCCTGTGTGACCACAACCCACCCCGCTCTTACAGACAGACTGTGCCCACTCACTCTTAGAGGTAGTTTCCTAAAGCATGAAGTACGGCGGCATGATCCAATCAACCCGTTTCTATTGCTGGTCACGAGTTATTTCCAATTTCTCTCCATCATAAATAACACTGCAACGAACATCTCGCAATGAATATATCGGCACGGAGTTCTGATTACTTCTTTGGGACGAATTCCTAGCGGCGGGATTACTGGGGTTCAAGGCTTTTCGAAACATGCTTTAAACTTCCCCTCCAGCAAGGTTGATCCATGGGTATCCTACCCTTGGTTTAAGAATGACTGCTTAGAATTTTACAAAGTGAAAGAATCTCAGGGTTAGCCGACCTTCTCACTTAGCGATAAAGTTCAGCAAAACCTTAAATCAGTGGTTCATTCATTCGATCAGTGTTTATTGAGTGCGTAGCCTGCGCCAGGCACGGGGACCCGGCTGTGACAGGAGCAAGTTGGAATCTCTGCTCCGACGGCGAGAGCCGGCCCTTCCGGAGCTCTGCACGGAGCGGAGCGTGGACCCACTCCCCCAAACCATGGAGAGGCCTCTTTGCAAAGCTCCATCGTTCTCACTCTAGAAACCCCAGAAGAAAGCGAGTCAAGGAGGGAGGTACAGGCTCCTGAGTGAGGGAGGCCAGGCCATTCGGAGCTGCCTGCCCCACGGCCTGGTGTGGGGACTTCCTAAGCCACGGAGGATGCTGTCACCTGAACCCGGGGATGTATTTACGGTTCCGTGGCCGTGGCTGCCTTTCACTTCTTCTCTTTGGGTAAATACATCAAGGGGCCATCACAGTCAAGCGGGCGAGTGCCGGCTGAGTGGTTTATGGCCGAGCCTGAGCTGGGAGGTGTGTCTGCAGGCTGCTTGGCAGGTCCCGAGGTGCAAGTTTCTGAGATGCTGGGCCCTGCATCCGAACACCCGGAGACCCGGAGCCTGCTTTTGTCTCAGTCAGGATGTTTCCTTCCCCTCTGCTTCCAGCGCTGTCCTCCACGTCAGCCAAGCCGCCCCCACCCCGCATCTTTTCTCTCTTGAGTAGCCGCTGAGGAAAGAGCAGACCTCCTCCTCGGCCTCCCTGGACCAAGCTCCAAAGCTCTTCAGCTCACACCTCCACTTCGCTGACCTTTTGACTTTTGATTTGGGGGAAACTGAAGGTAAAGGAGACATGAATCTAGCAACTGGATTTGACCTCTTTGGCAGTTTGGGCGCTAGTGGGGAGGGCTTCTCAGGAGTCGGCGGGGAGAGGGGGGCCAAGAGGGTCCTCTGGGGAGACTGCGCGCCTCCCCTCCCCCGTTGGGTTAGGTCTCTCTTCTCGGTGCTGATCTCTGTCTCATCTGTCTGAGCGTCTGTCACACTATAAAGCCTCATGCCATGAGATGCTTAAAGGCAGGGACCATGGCCTAGCACTCTCGGCTGTTTTGTCCATTCATTCATTCTTCATTCACTCATTCAATGAAATGCAGGGTCCCCCACCAAGCATCAGGCACTAGGTTACAACGTTGAATATTGAGTCAGTCATTCATTCAGTAAAAATTCACTGAGTGCCTGCTGGGCGTGGCCAAGCTCTGGGTTTGGCTCTAGGGCTGACATGTGAATGACGGGTCCTAACTTCATGATGCTCTGTTGAGTCAGGAGGGAAAATGAACAGGTCATTTCAATTTTGCCATGGGTATACCATGTGGTGAGAGAACTACATTCTGTAGGAGCACAGAAAGGGGTCCTGGGTTGGATTTTGAGGCATCATGGAAGACTGCCTGGAAGAGGAGGGAAGATTGGGGCTCTTGCTGACTTGTTTTCGGGAAAGACTTCAAATCACTTGTCTAGCTCAATGGTCAATACCAAGCATGCCTTGGCCTCCACATAGACCACGTGGTATTCCCAGGAATAATTGCTGCCGTTTGACAAAACCAAGAGTTGACAGGGATGTGGAGCAATAGGACCAGCAGCCCCTGTTGGTGGAAGGGTAAGTGGTGCAATACATTGGAGTGCAAACTGGCAACAGCCAAGTGATTCCAGGTGCACAAACATCTCAAGCCACAACCCAGCACCTGCCACAGTCTCCAGAGGAACTCCTACCCACGTGCACGGAGCCACGCGCAAGAGTACTCGCCGCAGCACCGATCATGATGTTGAGGACCTGAGAGCTCCAGCGGGGCACCAACGGGAGAATGAATGAACCCACTGAGGCGCATTCATTCTGCTGAATGGGCGCCGGCAGTTTAAATCACCAACTAGACATGCACGTGGCGACACGGAGTGATCTCACCCCTCCCTCTCTCTCTCTCTCTCTCTCTCTCTCTCCCCCCTCCTTCCCTCCCTCCCTCTCTTTCATTCTCTGAAAAGCAATGGAAAAACATCCTCGTGTGTGTGAGGATTAACAACAACAACAAAAGAAATTCCTTCGGAGAAATGGTATCTGAAAGGTTTTATTTCTGAAGCTGGGAGTGGAACACGCGAGTGTTTGTTACATTATTTTCTCCTCTTTTGCGTGCCTGACATAGCTCCAGAGGCAGATAAGAAATGCTGCTACATACACATACACGTGTCCTTGGCTGCACGTGAAACCCCAGGACCAGGAAGCATTCTTTTCCCCTCCAGGCCCCTCCGCCCGTCTCTGTGATTTTGGACATGGGGAAGGAGGCTCCCCCGGTTTGGGAGAAATAACAACATGGCTAATATTAAGTCCCTTTTCTACTTGTGTGGATCATCGCAGAATCATCCCAGCAGCACGATGAGGTACTTCCGATTACTAGTC
This sequence comes from Plecotus auritus, assembly GCF_963455305.1. Classification (NCBI taxonomy): domain Eukaryota; kingdom Metazoa; phylum Chordata; class Mammalia; order Chiroptera; family Vespertilionidae; genus Plecotus; species Plecotus auritus. The sequence continues at coordinate 9,996,993 of NC_137779.1, forward strand.
CCATTTCACAGAAGCAGCAACTGAGGCTGCAGAGTGCTGGTGCAGCTTCTCTGCCAGGGTTAGGGGTCAAAAGGGTCGCCTCTGGGCCACGTTCCTGCATTGAACTCCAAGCTCTACCCTTTCCCAGCTCTGTGGCTTTATTTAGGCACGCTCACTTCTCTAGGCCTCAGTTTCTCCACCTGTAAAGTGGGGCTAATTTTAGTAACTTCAGAAAGCTGTCATCAGGATTAAAAAACCTTTCTAGAGCTCAGAATGGTGCCTGACGTGCAGTGAACCCCACCGTCGTGCGTGTTGATACTGTTTCTAATTGTGCCCGAGCACTACACTCCTCAGACCTTGGGGAGGCAGGCCCGGCGGCCTTCAGGCCCTGCTGTGATCAGCTCGGGGCTGGTTGGTGGCCGGATGCTGGCTGGCCAGTTTAGGGGACCAGGAGACTTTTAAAGGGACACATCCCTTGGCCGGCAGATGAAAATGGCTTGGCGATGGATCCGTGGACCGGGCACTCCCCGCCCTTGTTCTGACCATCACTCACTGGCTCTATAAACAGATTTCTCAGTAATCGGTTTGCTTCCCCTTTGAAGTCTCCCCATCCATTCTCTCCCCACGCTTAGCCCGCTCCCCTCTGTCTCCAAGGAGGACCTCATGTTGGCCAGTTTCCAACCGGATGGGGGCAGGGACACAGTGCTAAAAACACCCCAGAAGGGCAGCTCAGGTCAATCCAACGTCTTCTCTGAGGGCCCACTGGGTGCCTTGGGAGATGCGCTGGGGGGCAGGGGGGGAGCTAGGTGTGGTAGGAGTGCGTCCTTGGGAAGCTCCCTCACCTCTCTGAGCCTCAGTTTCCCTATCTGTAGAATGGGGACCATGGGGACGCTGAGCTCCCAGGTAAGTGGGAGGGCCCGGACAGCATCCAGGAAGCGTCATGGATGAGTCAGGCTTCTGCTGTGGGTGTGATGAGAAGGAAGAGACTTGAATGAGGTCGAGCTCCTGATCTGGAAGACTCGGCGCAGGGAGCAGCCATCACCGGAGACGAGGGGCCCCGGAGAAATCCAGGTTTGGAGAGAAGCAAGCGATTCCAGTTGGGACGCCCTGAGTTGGAGGTGGCTGAGTGTGCACCACACGGAGGGACCCGGGAGGCGTCTGGCAAGCCAGGTCTGGGGCCTCAGGGCTCACAGGGTGAAATTGTCATAATTCCTGGGATCTGGACTCTCAACTTTCACAGGCACCACTCACCTCCTCCCAGGAGCTGCTTCTCTCACGGTTCATGGGGGGCAGGGGAAGCCTCTCGCCAGCCCCCCGTCCGCTGCGCGTGCACACACACACACACACACACACACACACACACACACACACGTCTCTGAGCTGAGTCCCAGGACTAAGTCACTCCAAAGGAAGAACCCAGTTCAGAAAAGGACCCACGCCAATCTCCTCATCACCAGAAGACAAAATCTGGCCTCATCCCCAAACTAGGAAGGCACAGAGGTGATGTTTCAGGGAGATTTCATTTAGAAGATCACACAGCACCCTTGAGCTCTATATCCCACACGTGACACACGGCCAGGACACGATAGGCATCCACATAGTACTCAGTAGGTGCCAGCCACGTGGTCCAGAAGAGAGGGCTGTTTTCTGGGTGGGTTGGCCCGTTGGCCCAATAGTTTCCTCAACCCCTAAAACGGTGTGGCTGGAGAGGGACTGAGTGGGGCCCTCCAAGGACTGGCACTCAGGGCAGGCCCCTCTGACCCAAGATCTGCGTCAACCACACATCTGAGTGTGTGTGTGTGTGTGTGTGTGTGTGTGTCCTCCATCAGCTAAAAGCCATCCTGAAGCTCAGACACAGAGTTTAGAGAAACGCATCTTAATAACCATCTACACTCCGCTCACATGTGAGAAGTAACGACCCGCCCGGGACCAGGAGGCAGGGAAACATCAATATTATACCCGTCGCCATGGAGAACGGCCAGCCCACTTGCCCTTTCTCGACGGCACCCTTGGCAATATTTCCTTAATTCTTTTCCACGTTCTACAATGACTTTATTAATTTCATAAAAATCTTGAGGGATCATTAGAAAAAAGAACTCCTTTCACAGAACAAAGTCAAGACAAGCCTGAAGCGAAATGCTGTCAGTGTAATAGTCGGAGAAGTAGAAACTAAACGCCCCCCTCCCCCTCCTCCCATTCCCCAGAGGTGTCCGCGGCCCGGGGTCAGCACTCCCTCGCCCTTCCTCCATGTGCGCCACAGAGGAAAGCCTCACCGAATGCGAGCAATAAATACAAAAGCTTTTTAAAAAAATTCCCGCTGGTCTCCCCCAGTTGTGAGGGGGAGACGCAATTGCCCATAAACATGTGTACTTGGAAAAGTCGCAAATGAAGATTGGTGCTTTGATGCATTGCTTAAGAATTTATTGAGTGTCTGTGCCATGCAAGGCAACATGTGTACAGTTCTGCATGCAGGGGAGCAAGGGCCACCGAGGCCTGCGCTCACGGCCGGCCAGCGGCGCGCTCCATGCGCGGCCAGTGTAATGCGCACGTCCTTTTTTTTTTTTTTTAATCTCAATTGCTTCCTTACCCGGGTCTGCTGGTAGCTGCCGTGGGCCAGTGCCCCCAGCCCTGCCTTTGCGGGGCTGCTTGCTCTTTTATTTCCCCCCCCCCCCCGCCCCACTTCTTTGGAGACTTTATTTATTATCTGTCGGCCGGTGTATTGTTTGGAGATTCTGGTTTTTATTTCTCTGCTGGTTTTGACAGATACTCAGGGAAAGGAGGGGGCGCATTTGGTTTTGTTTTATGATATGCCGGGGAGGCGCTGCAGTCCTCAGAGGCCTCTGGCCTGCAGGCCCCGGTGAGTGAAAAGGCGGAGGGGATGGCCGGGGGTGGGAGGGGTGTGGTGGGGGCGTGAGGACACAGGTGATGGGAATCGCAGGGCTGGGGTCCAGGTGGGAGCAGCTCTGCCAACGCTAATGATATGCAAGCAGGAGGCTGAGCCGAAGGTGAGTTACTGTGCAGGGCCTGGGGGCTCCACCCCTGAGACCAACTGCCTGCCTTTGACCCTGGGCTCCACCACGGACTTCCTCCCGGTGTAAGTGGGGGCTAGTTCCTTGGTCTTCCTGAGCCTCAGTTTTCTCTTCTGCAAAATGGGCATGATGATCAGAGCAGTTGTGGGGATTGATGCAAAGCCCACAGCACTGTGCCTGGATGCTTGGGACTATACCCAGTGCTCCCTGCGGTTTACCTCGTCTGCGGGCCAGGCAATTTAACCTCTTTTTATGGATTAACTTAAAAAATATTTATTGATTTCAGAGAGGAAGGGAGAGGGAGAGAGGGATAGAAACATCAATGATGAGAGAGAATCATTGATTGCCTGCCTCCTGCTCACCCTGCACTGGGGATCGAGCCCACAACCCGGGCACGTGCCCTGACTAGGAATCAAACAGTGACCTCCTGGTTCATAGGTCGACACTCAACCATTGAGCCATACCGGCCGGGCTGGATTAACTAACTTTTATTCAACTATGTTAGACCTGCAGGAGAAAGCTGTGACATCCTCGCTATCACGAAGCCAACAGGCCCCACATCAAAACCACTTCTCTCCTCCCTCGCCCTGCCCCGCCCGTGCTGCGCCGACTCCCGGGGGTCTCTGAGGGGCACCATCTACTCTTGAGCTTCAATGCACGGGAGCATCTGCTGGGGGGGGGGGCTTTTAAAAACCACCCATAACGGGGGCCCAACCTGCAGGTTTCGGTTGAGCTGAGTCGGTGGGAGATCAAACAGTCGCAGCTGGGCAGCTCCGGGGGTGATTCCAGCCCAGGGCTGGGCTGAGAAGGGATGAGGTGCCCAGCTGTCCAGGTGCGGGACATACGCCTTCCTCGCACGCCTCCCCGCCCTCGGGGACCCTGCCAGACCCGCCGCCGGACCTGTCTAACTCGGCCCCTCTCCTCTCCATCCTTGGCTCCAGGCTGCCTGCCCACTTCTGGCTAGGACTGTGACATAAACCTCCTCATTGGCTGCTGTGCTTTTAGTTCAGCCCTTGTCAACTGTCAATCACCCACCTTCGTAGCCCTGCAAGGGCTCCTTCCACAGCAGGCGTCCCACCACAGCCCTTAGTCCCCCAGGGCTTCTCATTACCGTAGGATCAAGTCCAAGGGCCCAGCCTTCCCGAGGACCCTTCCTGCAGGCTCAGCCTGCCTTTCCCACCTCCTTCCTGCCTGAACAGCCACGGTTTGGTCCGGCTCTTTTTTTTTTTTTTTTTTTTATTAGAGTGAGAGAGTGGAAGGGAGGGGGAGAGACAGAGAGAGAAACATCGATTAGTTGCCTCCTGCACAGGCACTGGGGCTGGGGATGGAGCCTGCAACCGAGGTACAAGCCCTTGACCAGAATCGAACCCAGGACCCTGCAGTCCGCAGGCTGAGGCTCTATCCACTGAGCCAAACCGCTGAGGGCTCTGGCCTTTCTTTCTAATGCTCTCCATGTCCCTGCCTAACTGGTGAACCCCTGCACATCCCCCAGAGCCCCAGCCCCCACCCTCTCCGGGCAATATGGATTGCTTCCTGGGACGGATGGCCTAATGAGGTGCGCACGGTCGGTGGTCTGCACAGTGTGGTTTTTATTTCCCAGCCTCTCCTCCCCGGGGAATTCCTCAGGCTGAAGGACTGGGTCTCACTCACGCACAGGCTCATCCGTCACCCAGAGGAGCACTCGCCGAGCAGAACAAGCTGTGTCACCAGCAGGTCGGACTCGGCGGTGAAGTCCACCTCCCAACGGCGGCCCAGCCACAGCCCCTGCCGGCCGTCCCCTTCCCCAGGCGGCCTCACACTCTCCCTCAGGGTCTTGTTTTTCCTTCCCTGGAATCCGGGCAGGCCAGTGACTGCTCCTTCCAACGAGACGAGGCAGGAATGATGCTGTGGCCTGCCAAGGCCGGGACATAAGAGTCGCCGCCGCCACTGCCTCCGCTTTGTTCCCTGGAACACCTCTGCTCAGACCCCTGAGGCTCCATAAGGAGGCTGGGGTCCCTATCCAGGCACCAGACATAGGGGTAAAGGAGCTTCCAGAAGGTTCCAGCTCTAGCTATCAAGCCACCTCCGGCCATTGGAATCCTCCCAGCTCGGATCTCAGGCGTGGGAAACAGTGATCAACCGTCTTTACTGTGTGAGTCTAAATCCCCGGCTCAGAAGCCAGGGGCACCATACAGAAGTTGCTATTTAAAGCCACGGAGTCCTGTGATGGTTGGTTATGCAACAACAGTAACCGAAGGACTCTATTTTTTTTCTTTGTAAGATACACAGCCCTGTACTGGCCTCCCTACTCCGCAAGCACCCCTCGCTGGTTCCCACCACAGGGCCTTTCTCCTGGCTGTTCCCTCTGCCTGGAACAGCCTCCCCCAGCTTCCTCTCGTGGCTGCCTTCTTATCAGCACTGAATTCATTCAATATGTTTTATATAATCTATGTATATAAAAGCCTAATATGCAAATTGTCCCAGTGGGAGTTCGACCGGGAGACCGATCGCTTGCTATGACATGCGCTGACCACCAGGGGGTGGCACGTAACGAAGGAAGGCCCTGGCCGGCAGCCACAAGGCCCCAATCGGCCCTGATCGCCGGCCAGGCCTAGGACCCTACCCATGCACGAATTTCGTGCACCGGGTCTCTAGTATGTTATATAATTATAAACATATGTATTATATTATAAACATAAAATTAAATGTTTCATATAATAATGGCCAATAAGCTCCTGAAAAGATGCTCATTATCATAAATTATAGAGAAAATACTATTTAGAGACTAAAATGGCCAAAAGTAAAAAGGTTGACAATATCAAGTGTTGACAAAGATATGGAACAACTGGAATGCTCATAGGTCACTGGCAGAAATACAAAGTGGTACAGCCACTTCGGGAAAAAGTTTACAGTTTCCTGTAAAGGTCTACATAGTTGCCATGTAAGCCGGCAAGGATGTGCCTAAGGACTTACCCAAGGGAAATGATACATGAAATACATTTATACAATTATTAGAAATTAAATAAAATTACATATACAAAATTATGCATATAATTTTTAGAAATCATTCACTGTATATGGAAAATAAAATCATGTGTGAGAGAATTATGGTGGGTGAGGATGCGTGTGTGTATAGACAGACATAAATTTCAAAGTTGCATATATAATTGTATATTTTATTATATATAATTTCAGAAACCATTAAGCACTATGCAGAAAATTACACACATGCACACACATATTTAACTTGCTTACTGTCGGTTCCTCCCCTAAAATGGCTACCTCTCCCACACAAGAATTACACCCATCAATTTCACTCTTTCATCCCCAGCTCTAACACCCTGAGTGCACACAATAGATGCTCAAAATAACTATTTCTTGAGTTAATCGACTGGGAAACAAAGGAGCTTTCGCGAACAGATGGAGTGGCTTAAGTCGTATGAAAACCCACGTTTAAATCTTGCACCGAGTCCCCGGGGGACTCTCTCAGCTCCCTCTCCGCAGGGCCCACCCTCCACCCAAAGAACCCACTGCCCCATTGGAAGAGCCAACCGTCAGCGAGGTGAATTCCCGAGGGGCCTGGGGTCGGGGGACAAGATAAGGGCCTTCGGGACAGCAAGGGTGGAAGAGAGCCCCCCACCCCGCCCCCGTGTGCCTTCCACATATGTTCCGATCAGGTAATAAAAGCTCGGCCAGGAGGCTTGCGCCCTTTGGGTTTCATTTCATTTTATTTTATTATTAAAAACTAAACATGTGGAACACAGATAATTGGGTTCTGCAGGAGGCTTCCTTTGGCTCCTGCATCTGAGGAATTTAATGAGGGAGAAAACAGAGGGAAATATATACATAGCTATTCGGTATATTTGGAAGGGTTGAAAGCGAAGTTGTACTTCAAAGAGTGATTAGGGTAACCTCTCTGGGCAACTTGTGATCAGTAACGCTGCCGGGATCGTCATATTGTGGGCTTTTAAAGGATGCCGGAGCGGGTGGGGATCGTAAGATTTTTGTTTTTGTTTTTTTAAATTAGTTTTCAAAGGAAGAGTATAGTGACGGTAGAGCCAAGCTTTTAACTATGCTTTTTGGAATGGTCAGAATTGAGTTTCAAACCTTAATGTGCTCCAAGGGACCATAACGCGGCTGGAAAATCATTACGTTCCAAGCTCGAGCGCCCGTGCCCCTCCGTCCGCACTGTCCCGGCCTAGTTAAGTCTCCACACCCGGGGCACGTTGCCCCATTAACTGTTCCCTGCCCCTGCCTCCCCCAACATGACGAAGGGGGCAGGTTCTCTATTATAAACTCCTGGGGATCGTTCCAAGACCCATATTAGCAGAGCAATTTAGAGTTTAGCCTTTAGGAGTTTGAACCAGCGAGACAAACCCTGGTTCAAGCTCAGTTGCCTTCCTCAGGTGCGCAGATGAGGCGGCTTCTTTCACTCAGTGTCACGTGAGACATCCACGTTTAGTTCATTTGTTTTCACTGTAGAATAGTATTCCCTTTGAGGAAGAATCACCGCGTCCTGCTGTCCGGTGTTGAAGGGTAGTTAGATGCTTCCTCCACTGTAGGGCTATTAGCAACAGTGTTGCCAGGGTGGTTCTGAAAGGCGCTGCTTTGCCCTTGAAAACCCTTAGCTTCCTGACCCAAGAGTCCAAGACCCTTTGGGAGTCACGGATGAAAGCTGGGGCCCCTACCCCAAACGCGCAGACACCCACGGATCTAGAAGATCTAGAAATGCAGACGTAAACAGTATTGCACATGGGTCTGGGAGCTTTGAGGAGGCTCAGGTGCGCGCAGGGACCTGGAGGGGAGGCAGGGAGGCCTTCTCGGGGCAGGTGGGGGGAGAGCATGGGGGAGGGGGCAGCTGTATCTCTGGGGGGAAGCAGAGAAGGGGCGGAGGCTTTCCCTCCAAGTCCGCTCCTGAATGTCTGTGTTTTTTGTCCTCGGTGCTGGTTGGGTTCCAGCCCAGAGAGGGAGAAGCGAGAGGCCGGTCTCCCGGCACAGCCCCAAACCCCGTGGCGCTCCGCGAAGCCTGCTGGGCTGTGTGGACGGCTGTGTTTGCGCCGAGGGCGAGGCGAGGCCGCAGCCAAGAACAACCCATAACTCTGTGCACAGCAGATTGAGTTTCGTGCCGAGTTTGCTCCCAGAGGAAGCGTCTGCCATGGCCGGGCCGAGCGCGGCTGGGCCCTGGAGAGCCGGTGGCTGCGTGTCAGAGCACCACGCCGTCAGCAGCCACCGTGGGGCCGGCCACGCCAGGACGGGCCGCTCAGTCCTGGCCAGAGACTCTCCGCGCTGGCGGGCTCTGCTCTGCCTCTCCTCTGAATGTGCCCCTTGCAGAGGGGCGGGCAGCTGGCAGGACAGAGGCCACCCCCACCACCGGTGCCCCATGTTCAGGGGTAGCCGGGAGCAGAGACGCCTGCCCAGTGGGTGTCAGCCTGGGTCCAGGCCCTGCGTGACCCTATCTCCTGGATCATCTCGGGTTGTGTGTTTCCCCACCCCATGCCCGCCCTTCGCCTGAGGGCTGGCCCAGGACTGGGCACTTGTCAGAGGGGACGTGGACAAAGCTCCAGCTTGCGAGCTGGGGTGTCTGCAGGGAGCGGGTCCTGGTAGAAGCAGACGGGTCGGGCACAGAGGGAGGCTGGCTGTGGGCTCTCCCTGTGGCTCTGGAGCAGAATTTATTTTTTATTTTTTTCTAAATATATATTTTATTGATTTTTTTACAGAGAGGAAGGGAGAGGAATAGAGAGAAACATCGATCGATCAGCTGCCTCCTGCACACTCCCCACTGGGATGTGCCTGCAACCAAGGTACATGCCCCTGACCGGAATCGAACCCGGGACCCTTGAGTCCGCAGGCCAACGCTCTATCCACTGAGCCAAACTGGTCAGGTCTGGAGCAGAATTTAAATCCAGGGCCTCCCAGGTTCTCAGGAAGACACACCTGCCAGCTTGTGATGCGAGAACACGTTTCCTTAACACTTCGTTGCTGGGTCTCTAACTCCCAGGTCCCACGCAGAGCGCATGGGAGCGCGTGGACCTTGACTTGCACGCCTGCTGATTGTCTGCCCCAGGGCTGCCACACAGGGGGTTCCTTTTCCTCCCTGCCCCGGGGGAGGGGGTGCAGCTCAGAGGCAGGGGTGGATATTTGGGGTCAGGAGCTCGAAGGCAAAAGTCACCCCTGTAGCAGCTTCCAGGGAACAAGCGACTGTCCTGATCCCACCCTATGGAACGTGCACCCTGAAACTCTCCAGAGGAGGGAGGGGAAAGGACCAGCTCTCCCACCTCCGGGCCGGAGCGTGGGGGTGAGAGGAGGACCCAGGAGCTCCCTATTCTAGCTCTGGCTCAGCCACTCCCTTAGGTGGGGTCCCTGGGCAGCTTGGCCAGCTGGAGGATGCTGAGGTTCTTCTTGCGATGCGCATCCCTCTCTGTTTATCTCCGCACATCTGTCTCCAACGCCCCTTCCATCGGTCCTAAGCAGGTACACCTCTCAATGCCTGCCCCCCTAAGCTGGCCTTTGGGGCAGCTCCCCTCAGAGACCCCAGGACCCTCTGTGTCCATTTTGCCTCCCTCCTTCCTGAAGCCCCCGCCCTGGGCTGCTGGAGTGTGAGGGGACAGTGGGCTCAGACCGCACAGGCTGGGCCAGGCACCCACTTTCTCCTCCTGGTCCCCAGGGTGCTTTGCCCTCAGGAAGTCATCAAAACAGCAGTTAGCCCGGCAGGCGTGGCTCAGGGGTTGAGCGACACCCTATGAACCAGGAGGTCACAGTTTGATTCCCAGTCAGGACACATGCCCTGGTTTCAGGCTCCATCCCCAGTGGGGGGCCTGCAGGAGGCAGCTGATCACTGATTCTCTCTCCTCATTGATGTTTCTATCTCTCTCTTCCTCTCTGAAACCAATAAAAACGTATTTTAAAACAACAGTTAAATGCAACTTGAACTCGGTCTGCCATGACTCCTGAATATATATTTCAATCCCCGAGGCCCCAGTGCCCCCTGGAGAAGGCTGGGGGCTCCCTGCAGTGAGCCCATGCTGCATTTGGGGGGCTCCCCGGTGCCACTCGCCTACGGAGGTACCTATGGGCGCAGCAGGGTCTTTGGGGAAGGGGAGGGGGAGAGCCCCGCCCCCGCCCAGCTGCGGGAGTGTGGCTCTTGGGGACCGGAGGAAAGGTCTGGGCTGCGGGAGTCACGGGCGCGAGGCGGTGGCCGCGCGGGAAACCTGGACGCGGGCGGAGTCTCCAAAGCCGCCAGGGCGGTCACGCTCCGGGTCCGGCCACACCCGAGTCCCCGCGGGAAGTCGCGCCTGCCAGCGCCCGCCTTCGCCCAAACGTGGCTGGGCTTTTTTTTTTTTCCATTCCAAATAATTTTTTAAAATTAGGTCAAGATTACTCCAGGCAAACACGACGCGTCCAAAATTGAAGTTGGGGACGGTTCAAGTCCAAAGCAAATGGCCGAGCAGAGGGTTTTGCAAAAACTTCCCCGAACTGCGCCAAACGGTTCCTCCGGGCCTCCTGGAATTGGATGCAAACGCCTCGCGGTCCTCCAGGGCATTTTTGCGAAGGGGGTGGGGGTGGCGGGGCACAGATCTCATCCGAGTTGCAAAGAGCGACAAGGAGCCCACCACCACCGCGGGAAGGGTGAAAAGGTTACGAATCGTCACAAAGGTAGGTTTTCAGGGGGGAAAAAACACACACACCTCTGTCTGCCCACCTCTTATTTTTATCTCCCCTCCTCCCCCTCCTCGCCCCACCTCCTTTTCCCTTTTGCAACTTTTCTTTGACATTTCAAAGCCCCTCTCCTGGTTTCGATTTGAAGCTCCCGGATAAAATCGATCAATTTCAAAACGGGAAGAATTCCGGGTCTGGAATTCCTAGTCCTCCCCCTTGGACGAGGGCGGAGCTAGCCAGAGGCAGGAGGGCAGAAAAACTTTGCTTCGGCACCTCATTTCCCCTACTTCCCCCTTCCCCCGGCGTTTCCCCCCCAAAAAAAAGACGGGGATCAAAGAGAAAGGTTTAACGTTCTTGGCTCGCGCGCGCTCGAGCACTCGCTACCCAGGACGCGGGGCGGGGGCGCGCGGGCGGTTGGACTTGCCCGCCCACTTTGCCGCAGGAAGTGCCCAAATGTTTTCTACCTGCTTCTGCGACCTCAGGTATTTGAAAAAGCCAGCCCGGCGGCTTGAGAGGGCTGCGAGGTGGCCAAGGTCATAAACGGGAAGACAGAAAGCGACTCTTGGAGCTGCGAGCTAATTCCTGTTTTATTGATTAAGGAGAGGAGCCTAGATGCAGTTCAAAAACAAGACGGAAAGTTGGAAGGTCCCACCGAGTCCTGTTTAACTCAAGTCTTCTTTTCCAAGCGGCCTCTGTGCCGCTCACCCCGGCTCACCTCTGCGGGGAGGGGGGCGCGGGGCGGGGAGGTGGAAATTTATGGCTGGGCCCGCACAGGAAATGCAAGGGCTGAGGCCCAGGGTGGGGGCCCAGCGGAATTTCGCTCCTTTTGCTTACATTTGGAGCTGCAGGTGAGGGGAGCCCTGGCCCCCGACCCTATCCTTATGTAAAACGCTGGCATTGTGTTCATCGGGGACTATTTTCTTTTTGCGTTCATTTTGGTTTTTTAAATATATCGCATTAACATACTATTTACCTGAGTCACTGGGGGCTTGGCCCTCACCGTACCTGTGGCACCTGGAGCCTCACTGTGGCCTGGTCCTTGGTTGGAGAACATTTGGGGGTTGGGTCACCGCAGAGAGGCCTGGGCACTTAGAAATGGAAGGAAAGGGGGAGGGGGGGGAGGGGGACGTTTGGAGGGTGCTGAGGTCGTCCCTGCCCTGGGCCATTGGTCAAGTCGAGGCAAGTGAGAACCCTCCTTTCCCTGCCCGGGGAGGGGGCACTGCTCCTGTGATGCTGGGGGCTGTGATCGAGAGCAGGGAGCCGTGACCGTCTGATGTGGGGTCAGCAGCCTGGATTGCGTTCCTAGGAGCTCGAGTCAAGCTAACTGTGTGGCCCGGGGCGGGCTGGGCTGCGCTGAGCCTGTGGCCTCCTTGGGGGAAAAAACATTTTTTTTTTTTCATGGAAAAGACCAGCCAGATCCATCGAGAACATGTTAAATAAAACCGTTTTCCCAAATGCTTTTTTTGACTCATTAGTGTTTTTCTTCTTCTCTCTCTCTCTTTTTTTTTTTAATTTCAGAAAGCCTCTATTTTATGAAAAGGCTTATAATAATGGTGAAGATTTATGGAGCGTTCACCCCGGGTCAGACACTTTGCCAAGCACTTTCAAAGTATTATCTCTTTTCATCCTCACAACAAGTCCCGGAGAGAGGGGCCATCTTTTATCCCCATTCTACAAAAGAAGAAACAGGCCCAGGAGGGAAGTCATTTGTTTAAGGGTCACACAGCAGCCCGAAGGTAGACGGCAGAGACCGGGTGGGTTCCTCCAGAGATCCAGTTCTTAAGCGACCACGGTTGTGTAATTGTGCTGCATTTGCCCTGAAGGACACTAAAAAACAACAGGAGTGGGCAGGTTCAGAGAGGTGAGGCCACTTGCTTAGAGTCACACAGCAGTGGGAGGCTGTAGAAGGAGCCTCCGGATCTGCTTTCTGGGCCATCTGCTTGCCGACTGGCCTTCCTTGCCCTGCCCATGTCCCCCAGAATGAACTAAACCACCATCCAAAAACAGCTGTTTTGTAGCCAGGAACAACCAAGGCATGTACTCTGTGTACTGGAGGTGTTTCAACGAGCCACAGATCCTCAGGCTGAGAGCGAGGGCTCTGGAGGTCTGCAGCCAGGGATGGGGATGGAGCAGACAGAAAACGTAGGAGGAGAGCCTGGGAACAGACGTGTCCAGATCCTGCCTAAAATTCCAGGAAAAAGGGACGCAGTGACGGGAGGAATGGTTAGAGCGGCGTGCGTACCATAGAGAGAGAACCCGGCTGGTTGGTCCCCATCCGTGGCCATTAACATCTCTAGAGGATTTGTTGTTGAAGGAGAAACAGCTGCGGAGTCACACACTTCCTGAGTGAAGCAACTCCGAGTCCCACAGGAGCCAGGGACATCTGACTTTTGTGTGATGCCTTCAATGTAGAAGTAAACAAATGAGGCTTCTAGCTTTTCATAACAACCACGCAGGAAAGATTGTTTTTGGAGGTCAGTGAAATTCGGGGTTCTCATTTACGGTTCACAGAACAAGGTGGGCGGCTGGAAATGAATGACCTATGGAAAAAATCTGAACTAGTTCTCCCTGTGGTTAATGATGACAATGCTCGTAAGTGCTGTAAGCACATTTGCTCTTTTCGTCTCCACTCCACACGGCTGTGTGACAGAGAGCTTAGTAAGTCTTCCCGTTTCACCTGTGGAGAAACCGAAGCACAGCAAGGTTAAGTGACTCCCCCAAGGTCACACAGCCAGTACCCGGAAAAGCCAGGACTCAAACCCAGTTTTTGTTGCACTCGGGGCACCGTTCTAGGAACCTCGCGGCCAGGGGGCAGAGCTGATGGAACATACTGAACAGTTCACAAAGCATCAAAGAAAGGGCAGCCGGAGTTTCAGGAGCAGGGCTCACAAGATTCCTTCCATCGCTTCTGGCCAGGAGGTGCATTCGAGAGCCGTAAGTTGCTGTCCAGGACAACCGGAGACCTGAAACATGGAAGCTTGGGTAAGTGCTGAGAGATGGGCTGGGATGCCTGGGAGGCACCATCCCCCAAGACAGATGCCGCGTGGGATTTCCCGTTGACTAGTAAGTGGCCAGGAGAGACACGTTATCCAACTTGTTTGAGCCAACAGAGCAGCCAACACTTGCTGAGGACCCATGAGCCATGCCCACCGCAGTGGTAAATAAACACTTGGCAGGCAATAGCACGTTTTCTCCCCCCAACAATCCGGGGGGTGGGGGTGGGGAATGACTGGGCAACCATGTACAGCTGTGCAGGTCACGCCCTGCACAAATGGGACGCCCTTCGCAGCCTGGCCTTTGCACGCTGTGTGTGTATTACAGCAGCATTCCATGCACGCTGTGTGTGTATTACAGCAGCATTCCAGCAGATGGCAGTAGAGTGTCTTGTTTTCATGACATCAGCATATTGTGACAAATCTCCAACATGGAAGTGAGGTGACTTTTTCCAATTTTGCAAAGGCACAGTATGGGCTAGCCGCGAACCTGGCCGTGACCAAGCCTCCCATTTGCAGGTGGGCATGCTGAGGTTCAGAGAGGTGGATGGAGTCCCTGGTTAGAGAGGAAGTCAGCTTTCAGACCTGGACGGTCTAACTGTAGCCTGGGCTTCCAGCTAGTCAGTGGCTTAGGACGATGAGAAATGTGTGGCCCAACAAGACAAGGACGAGGCCCGAGAGAGGACCTCGGGTGAGGCTCTATCGGTGCTCTGGAGAGACACGGAGACCTCATCAAAGCGGAAACTCTGCTTCGGGTCTCCACGCCTGACCAGACACACAGCACCAGCTTCTGACAAAGGATGTTCCAAATTGGAGTGGAGAAAACGCACTTAGATGCCTGTTTGGGCTAAATTCCACAGATTTGGGTTTGACCTCCTTCTCCTGCTTCCAGCTGTTGTGACCTGGAGCAAGGGACCTATGCCTCGGAGCCTCGGAGCCACGTCTGTAAAATGGGATAGCAGTAGTCCCTACTGCAGGAGAGGGGAGCGGACTGGAGCAATGTGTTCGGCGTGACGCCTGGCATTTGAGCGTGGGCCGGCGTGGTTGTGGTGTATGTCTGAGTTGCATGTGGTTGAATCCGCAGCTTTCATCTGTTTTGTGGACGGACCTCAGCCCAGCCCAGCGGGCAGCTTAGGCATTTGGAGGCGTTTTTACATGCTTCCCAGTCACCAGGGCTTCCTGGGAGGCTCTCTTACTTGGGGACATGCTGTCATCCCTTCTTTGCAGCGTTATTTGTCTTCCGCGTGCAGCTGGAGATGGGGAGCTTGTGGGGAGTGGGGGATCGAAATGATTTGTGCAGCTGTGGCTGCCTGGGGTTCCCTTATGGAGAGAGAGAAAATGAGAGAGAGCAAGCGGGGAGGGGGAGAGATGGTCAATCTAGAAACTTTCACGAAGTCCTGAATTTATTTTGCAAACGACGACTTTAATAATTCAAGCCCCGCAAACTCGGCCGAGAAAGTCAAAGTGCCACCTCATTCGGCACCTCGGTGACATTTGGAATCTAAAAGCCTGTCCTCTCACTTCGGCCTAATGATGTCACCAGAATCCAGCGATGGAATTTCCACATCCCCCCATCCCCCCCACACCCCCCACACCAAAATAAAGTTATTAAGGACGCTGGGGAACTTACAATTTTTAACATTTATTATATAATTGTTATGATTATTACCACTCTAATTTATTTCCCTACTTAAAAATGTTCTGGCAACTGTAACTCATTTTAGGCCAATCCGTGCAAACCAGGAGACCTGGGGTTATTTAGAGAGAGAGGGAGAGCATTTAGCCAGGTGTGTGAGTCTCAGATTTCCTCAAAATTGCTGCAGGCCCCACTCAATATAGAAATAAGCAAAGAACAGTGTGTGCATTATATCAATATTATGATAATGTTCACCGAATGTGGATCATAAGTGATTAATTCGGTCATTTTCCAAATTTATCCCCGGGGGTTCCGATCCTAAGCAGCCAGTGAATGGACGCATGCACACACATAATCCCATCTTCCGACGGCTCCGTGGAAAAACACCGCGGCCGACGCAAAATGAGGGGCCAGAAATGGGGTCCATGAAGTGGGCAAAGCAGCTTATTCATTGTGGGCTCAGTCTTGTCTCTCACCTGCGTGAGGGAAAGGGAGAAAAAGGAGGGATTCAGGAGGCATAAAGCCAATGAAATTGGCCGAAGCCTATCACTGTGGAGTATTTCGCCAGTATTTTAATATTCTACAGATGAAAAGCTCTTATAACGAGAAGTTTGCCTCTGAGGTAAGTTAACTTGAGGATTTGGACAGTTAAAATACCAGTCGATTCGTAATACTTGGGCGATCTGTGCTTTAGGTGTAGGAAGGGTGCCGCTCGATGTCGTGTTGATGGTCGGAAGGAGAGTTTATTGAGCACTTACTATGTTTCAGGCACTGTGGGAAGGCAGTGGTCTCAGTAGAGGAGGATGAGACTGTGCCCCCGAGGGGACGTTTGACAGTATCTGGAGACTTGAATGTTCCAACTGGCAGGACAGGGGCGTGCTGCTGGCCCCCAGGGGAGAGAGCAGGGTGCTGCCCTGCACCCACAATGCCCAGGATGCCCCCCATCGGAGAATTTCCAGCCCCAATGTCAATAGTGTCCACACGGAGACACCCTTTGCTCAAGGCTTCAAATGCATCAACTCGTTTAACCTTTGCTACAGTTCTTCAGGTCAAATATCATTATTCCTTTCTCCATCTCACAGATGAGAAAATGAAGTTTGAAGGTGCAAAGAGGACCGTCCAAGGTCACCCATGGACTTGGCGCCAGGATGCCAAACCAGATGTGTGGGATGTGGAGGTTCCTACCTTCAGCCCTATGACAAACCACCTCTCTGTGGACACCCCAGGAAGCCCAGTGCGTTGCTTACACGCCTAGGACCTGCCCGCGCAAACTCGGGAGGGATGCACCTCCATCCATCATGTTTATCTCAGGTTGGATTATGACAGACGTTGCCACTCGTTCACCCATGGAACTTGTACCAGTTCTGTAATGAGAAGGAAACAGGGTGTTTAAAAATATTGGGCACACAGCCTGGGCAGCAGCGCGGGGGCCATGCTGTGTATTTTGAGAAATGAAACAGACAGAAAGCAGAGTGCATCTGCCGCGGCTGCCCTTGACTGTGGGAGAACAGACCAGGATGTCAGCTGGGCCAGGGCGGAGGAAACGCTGGGAACGAACCTGCCTCTCTGGTCTGAGGTGGGAAGTGACCCCTCACCCTCTGTTTTACACGCCGTCTGTTAAATTACTTTTACTGTATACTCATATAGTATTTTTATTATTTTTCCTTTTCCATAAATTAAAATGATTACAATAATAACATAAAATGCCTGTGTGGGTTCACTCTAAAAGCATCTATAACTTGTTTTTATGTAAAGGAGGGCAAACATTTTATGTATATTTTTTGAGGGGTCTCTCATAGCTTTTTATAGATTCGCAAAGAGGTGCAGGTGATCCCCCGAATAATCACTGACGTCAGCATGTATTGAGCACTGACTTGTTCCAAGAATCAGGCGAAGGACTCTGCAGGTATCATCTGTCTCAGTAGGCCTCTGCGGCCGGGACCACTTGCACCCCTATTGGATGGAGGAGAGATGGCGGCGCAGAAAGGTTAAGTCACTTGTCTAAATACCCACAGCAGCAGAACCAGAATTTGAGCCCAGAGCCACCAGACTCTTAGAGCTTTAGTCATTTACCTCCTAAAAAGAGTTAAGAGGCATGGGGCTCAGTTATTCCTTCCAAGTGTGACATCTGATTCTTCTCAAAGAGGGTTTTAGGAACACGCAGAATAGAACCCCGTGCATCCAACAGGGACCTTGGGCCTACGAGCTAGGAAACATGGCCTGTGTGGCCACTGGAAACCGGGCAGAGAATCCATCCAGGGCATCCATAAGGTCCCCCCTCCCCCGGGGATGGGGATGGGATGGGGATGGGGATGGGGATGGGGATGGGGACGGAGGCGGAGAAGGCAGCTTCCAACAGCTTAGAAGGGGGTGGAAATCAGGACCCAGAGAGTAAAGGGAGGGGGAAAGCACTGGGAATGGCGATGGGTATTTTATAAATGATTGTTTTTTAAAAATACACCTTTTATTGATCTCAGAGAGGAAGGGAGACGGGGAGAGATAGAAACATCGACGATGAGAGAGAATCGTTGCTGGGCTGCCTCTTGCATGCCCCCCACTGGGGATCGAGCATCCCGGGCATGTGCCCTGGCCGGGAATCAAACCATGACCTCCTGGTTCACAGGTTGACCTTTAACCACTGAGCCACACCGGCCGGGCAGCCATGAGTATTTTAATGCTGCTTTAAGAACATGAGCAAAACGCAAGGCAGTCTGGGAGGGTGGGCCTGCCCCTTGAGGCAGGGACTGTGAATAGCGTGTTGGCCAGACTCCTAATTAACCACAAGCCACCATGTCCTACCTGGGGACTGTCTCCCCTCCTGGCTCCCGGAGGGTGGAAGCGGGTGTTACATACTTGCGTGTGGTGAGAGGGGACGGTGGTGAAACCTTCAGTGGGTTATTACCTGGGAAACAGTGACCAACTCTGGTTACCCCGGGACGGGGCAACCCCAAGGCCAGGAGGAAGGCCGCTGGAGTCCAACACAGTGCCAGGCGGTGACTTCACCCCCACAGAGTGTATGGGGGCGCCAGCAAGCGCAGTCAGCAAGATCAACAGTATTTTTTAAAACATCAAAATGAATGCAAAATGACCTGTGACTTTAAATTTTACTACAATTTTAAAGACACACAAGATCTGACAGGTCCGGGATTAAGGTGAGGCCAAGTAAGACCCCATTTTTATTTAAAATGGTTGCTGAAGAATTTTAAAAGAAATCCCATCCATTTGTATTATGTCGTCCTTACACACTTCTGTCGGCATCTCCAAATAACACGGCCTTTTTTGTGTTGTTCATCCTCACCCGAGGATATTTTCCCATTGATTTTTAGAGAGAGTGGAAGGGAGGGGGAGAGACAGAGAGAGACATCGATGTGAGAGAGACACATGGATCGGTTGCCTCCCATATGCGCCCCCAACCAGGAATCAAACCTGGGACCCTTCAGTCCACGGGCCGACACTCTATCCACTGAGCAAAAAGTCCAGGGCTTATGTATTTTTAACATTTATTTTAATGACAGCTGACATGAATATGATACTAATTTCAGGTGTATAACATAGTGATTCAACATTTATATGCTGTATGAAGTGATCCCCACAATACGTCCGGTCACCATTTGTCACTGTAAAAGCTACTATGATGTTCCTGACTCTCTCCCTCGGCTGTACATTCAGTCCCGTGACTTATTTCATACCTGGAAGTGTGTCCTTTTTAACCCAACTTCCCCTTTGCTGCCCGTCAGTGTGTTCTCGGTATTTGTGAGTTTGTTTCTGTTTCATTTTGCCTGTTCATTTGCTTTGTGTCTTACATCCCGCGTGGAAGTGAGATCAGACTGTCTTTGTCTTCCTCTGTCTGACTTACTTCCCTTAGCCTGATTCTCTGGATCCAGCCGTGTTGTCTCAAATGGCAAGATTTCATCTTTTTTCATGGCTGTCTCTTCACTATTTTTAAATCTGAGGATCCAGTGGCCTCTGGGCTCCTGCTTTCAAACGTGAGACACCTGAGACATTCATTCTCAAATGACTATTGCACGTCTGATGCCCCCATAAGGCGACCAGAGAGGCGAGCTGTGCCCGGCCCTGCCCGCTGCTGTGTGCCCGCCGCACCCACCTGACCCCAGCAGCTCAGGCCGCCGTGCACACAGGAAAGCCGGGGCTCCTTCTGCCGGAGAAGCCTGGCTCCACCTCCAAGGCTCCCTCTTCGCCTGACCCTCCGCCCGCCTGCACAGTGTGCGCACGCTCCCGTGTACGGAGGAAAGTTAACTAGAACTGAGGGAGGGAGAGGAAGCTTTGGTTTGAGTTTAAACTTCAATTTCAAACCAGTTGGGAGCAGGTGGTGGGACAGGCCGACTTCAAAGGCAAGGCTGCCTCTGGGCTGGGGAAGCGCCAGGTGTGCCGCAGGAAGGGAGGCATCTGGGGGCCTGATGTGCGGGGTGGCCCCGGGCTCCTGGAAGCACTGTGTTGCGGTGAGAACTTCTAGCTGGTGACCCGGAGCGCAGTTCCCAAAGCCACTGCCTCTTGGCAGAGGAGCGGAGGTCCAGGGCCGTCCGAAGGGACGGAACCCGTGCGGGCGTCCACCGTGGGGCAGGCATTTGGCACAAGGGCATCCACACACGTTCCTTCCTGGACTCCTCCTGGCGATCCTGTGAGGCAGGCAGAATTCTTCTCCCCATTTTACAGATGAGGCAGCTGAGGCTCAGAGGGAAGTTCACGCAGCCAGGAAGTAGCAGAGCCCCTACTGAAACCCACGGTGCCTTCAGCTCGCCCTCTATCCTGCTGCCTTCCAGCCGAGACCCAGGGGTGACGCGGGGAGCCCAAGCGGTGCTCACAGCGAAGGCGGTGCTTCGTCCACAGGAAGTCCAAGGTCGGTGGGTTGCAGGCTGTGGATCCAGCGGCCCAGGGGGCACCAAGGGCCCGAACTCCCTCCTCCTCTTCGCTCCGCTGTCCTCGGTGTGTGGAGCTCGCCTTCAGCAGCTAGACGGCGCGTGCTCCCAAGCTGGCTGCATCCAGGAGACCTGTCGTGTCCGGGAAAAGCCGGAGCAGCGCTTTCTCGGCATCTTTCTTAGAAGCAAGGACTCGTTTCCCAGAGGCTCCGCTTCTGTGGCCTCTGACTGGGCTCAGCGGGGCAGTTCTCACCGGGGTCTCTCCCGAGGCTGCAGTCAGAGGGCAGCTGGGGCCTCCGTCACTTGAGCCTCCACTGAGCTCAGCGTCCAACACGAGCTTCATCTGGGAGGACTGGAGGGAGGGAGGGAGGCCAGGCGCCGCTGTGGCTCCGGGCAGCCTCTCCTGGGGGCCAGGAAGAGCTCTGGTTGGGAGCTGCAAGGTTGTCCTAGGACTCAGCCTCAGAACCGGCAGCATCTCTGTAACCATCTCCTCAGAGTCCAAAGCCAGTCCCGGGGCCAGCCCATGTTCACGGGGAGGAGACGCCACAAGGCCTCAGCACCGGAGACCGCGTCACCACAGGCCCCTTCCTCCCAGTCACCGACAAGGGCATTGCGGTTGGCGGGATTGGCCATCCGAAGGGCATGTCCCACAATAAGGGCTCAACATCAGAGTGTTCTGAGAAGTCACCGGGGCGGGCTGGCCCTGCCTCCCCGATACAGCTGTGACTTTATCGTGGTTGATCCTTACCCTGACCCCTTCCCCCACCGTCCAGGCACCTCCTTATCTCTCCCGAGACAGACCAGGGAATCAAGAGCGGGAGACCGAGCCCGTTTCTAAACTGCTGCCAATCCCCTGTGGTCAAACACACAAAGGCTAGCACAGGCTCTCTTAGATGTTTTAAAAGTTCAAGTTGATTTCCGAGTGGCACAGACCAGCGTGCTGTCGGGAACTGTCCCGGTACCAGGTTCAGGTTCTGGACTCCGATGGAGCTCTCCTGGGTCCACAGTTGCCTCTCCATGAGCTAGCGGGGAGGGAGGTGGCCTGGGGTCACAGACTGAGAACCGGACCAGAAGTCAAGCGACCTATCTGCCAGGGGGTCTTAGACAAATGGTTTAGCCTCCAAGAGTTCGGGCCTCCTCACCCGTCTGTGATCATGATCAAACCAATAACAACAGTTGTTGCGATGTTTGAATGAGATTTTCTCCTTTTGTTTTTCTTTTTTAATATATTTTTATTAATTTCAAAGAGGAAGGGAGAGGGAGAGAGAGAGAGAGAACATGAGATGAGAGAGAATCATTGATCAGCTGCATCCTACACACCCCACCCTGGAGATTGATCCTGCAATCCAGGCATATGCCCTGACCAGGAATGGAATCGTGACCTCCTGGTTCATAGGTCAACGCTCAACCACTGAGCCATGCTGAACAGGCTGAATGAGATTTTTATATAGAACCAAATACACAGTAATATATAAATAGGGCATCGTTGACCTCAACAGCATCATCCATCAACTGATGAAATCAACAACAGTGACACACACATTCTTCATAAGCGCACATGGAACACTCTAAGACAGACCTCAGTCTGGCCGTATAACACACCTGACCATATATACAAGGATAGAAACCATACCGTATATATTCTTAGATCACGACAGAATTAAACTAGAAATCAATGGAGTTAAACTAGAAAGAAGGGTAGAAAAATCCCAAAATATTTGTTGAAGACAATACAACACTTTCTAAACACGTGAATAAATTAATCTAGTAGTAGACTGATCACTGTTCTTATGAGAGAAGGGAAAGGCGGAATCACATAATGGACCGAAGGTGAGGGTTGGATCAGAAGCCAAGACTTGGGCTCTACCCTTTCCTGGCTGTGTATGTTCTTGGGAGAGTCTCAATTTCCTTATCTGAACAGGATAGGAGGGTGGCCTGCACGTCTATCTCACAGGACGGGGCGAGTTCAATGGAGATAAGAGACGTGAATGAGATTTGAAACCCATCAAATGCTCTGTTGATTATTATGAAAGAGGAGACAAAAGAGAAAAGAAAGAGGAGAGAAAAGAGAAAAGCAGGATTTTTAAAAGGTGGGGTTACAGTAGGCGCCTGGTTCCCCGGGAGCAGATGCTGAGACAACGTAGCTGACCTAGGAGGTGGTCCCCAGGAAACAGGGGGAGTGGGGAAGTGGGGCAGGGAGGGAGTCAGTGCAGGGTATGTCATCAAGCGAGTTACCCCGGGGAGCTTAGTTCACCGGGGAATTGTGGGAATCAGTGTAGACCAAACACCCCAAAGCAATCCGCTCTAGTTGCAAGAAAGCTGTAGTATTTACCTGCCGCCTTCCATTAGCCATTGATCGAGGGCTGCCCTGGGGCAGAGGTGGGAATTCCAATTGCCCAAGAGCAAGCAGGGCAGGCCCAACGGCTAGAGCAGGTGCTCCGGGAAGAGTTTCTGGGGCCTCCCACCGGAAGGTCCACCCTCTTGCTGAAAATGAGGATATGAACAGGTATGGGCGGGCACAACTGCAACAGATGACCTCAGCTAGCTCCTAGATTCAACCTGCTAACAGGACAGGATTGAGCTTGCAGCCACGGTCCCTGGCGAGGGCTGTCTATGCTCAAGGCGTATCATCTTGTTAATCCTCACGACCCCGGAGGTGGAACCAGATGATGCACAGAGAGTGTTGTGCTCTGGGTCTGACGTGGAGTCAGCACTTGATTGCAATTAGACATCGCCCTTGTCATTATTGTCACAATAAAGTCAAGGACTCTCACCAAGAAGGGAGACTCGGAATCTCTTCCTAGGTGACTTTTAAAATATGTATATTTTTTATTGATTTCAGAGAGGAAGGGAGGGAGAGCGAGAGATAGAAACATCAACAATGAGAAAGAAACATTGATCAGCTGCCTCCTGCACGCCCCCTACTGGGGATGGAGCCTGCAATCTGGGCACTTGCCCTGACCAAGAATAGAATCGTGACCTCCTGGTTCATAGGTCAACACTCAACCACTGAGCCATGCCGGTCAGGCCCCAGGTGACTTTTGAGGGGCCTCCTTCAACATCTGACTTCCTTCATCCTTGAAAGGGCATGCTGACTGCATCCCCTTCCCCATTTTCCAATGGGACAATCAAGAGCGCTGAGCACTCGGGGTCTCTTAGCAGGAAGGCCTGGGCAGCCAGAAGCTTTGAAAGTGCACCTCGCTCCATCCTGGCTCAGGACCCTCTCCCTTTTCTCAAATCTTGGCTTTTGTGCATCTGGAAGTCCTTCTTATCCCACCCAATTACCCATAAATCTCTTTTTATTAGGCTTTTCCCACCAACCCAGTCACTTGACACATATTAAGGAATCCATATTATTGAGGGCGAAGAAGGAAAGTCATTTTCTCCCTTCCTTTCTTGTTAATCTACAAAAGAACTCTTTTTATGTGCGTTTCATAAATATCAGAAAATGTGGGCAAGCGAAAGAGGAAAAGTATAAAAATATTGACGACCGAGGCACCCAGAGATAACCAACTCCACGTATGTCTTTTTAAACATTCCTCTGTGCACAGATGCACAGCTATCCTCCCACTAGTTATACTTCCATTCATTTTAATAGGAAAGCACTCACGTGGTTCCCATTTCCAAAGCTGCCCAAGTAGAAAGAGTGAAAAATCTGCCTCCCACCTTTGTGCCCTCAGCTGTTCCCCAGCCCCGTCCAGCCACGGCCACTTCCTTGGGTCTCTTTCTTCTTTTGTCCGCACGGGGGCTCATACTGACCCACCGTGACTGGCCTTAGCTGTTTCCTTAGCAATGCCTCTCAGAGATGGTTATCCCGCTCCTGTTCAGGGCGGTGCAGTATTCCCCTATAGGGATGAAATCACGATTTCTCTAATCAGACCCCCCCCCGCCCCCCTTTGGGCATTTAAGATGTTTCCAATCGTATGTTATCCCAAACACGGTTGCAATGACTACCCTTGTAGACAGATCATTGCGCAAATGTGGAAATATGTCTAGAGATGGAATTGCTGGGTCAGAGAGCTAATGCCCTTGTTATTTTGATAGGACATTTGGTATTTTGAAGAAAATACAACCAAACTACTTTGTAGCCTGGCTGGATGTTTTAAAATTTTTCTTGAGGAGGAGAGAACCAAGATGACGGCGCAGGTAAATGCCTGTCCTCACCGCCTCCTACACCACATCAAAATTACAATTAAAATGCAGAACCACCGCCATCCAGAACCGCCTGGAAGCTGGCAGGCTGGAATTCTGGCAACTAGAGAAGGAAAGAAAGAAGCACATTGAGACGGTAGGAGAGGCGGAGGCTCGGAACGGGCTGGTCCCGCACCCACGTGTGCTGTTTTTTTAATCAGGAGGGATCTCCCCTGGGGAGGCCTCCCATGAGAAGCAGGAGGTCCCAGCCGTACACCAGACCCCCTGCCCAGGGTTCCAGAGAAGTCCCGGTAACTTGGGGCCTTAAAAACTAGTGGGGGTGGCTGAGTGACGCACAGGCTGCTAGAAACCCAGGAGTCCCTCTTAAAGGGCCGGCCCATGAACTTACACGATCGCACTTCCTCTGAGCTCCAGTGCGGGGCGGTGGCCTTGGGGGAGTCCAGGAACATACAAGGAGGAACTGGACTGTCTGACATCAGGGCAGGATCTCAGGGGCAGCTTTCTCCGAGACAGGGGTGCTCACAGGGGTCACTGTTCCTCCCCCATGGCAGAGCTGACTGGCAGCCGTATATGAGCCACACTGTTGGCTCCGCCCAGATGATTCCCTGAGATCCCGCCCCATCCAGTTTGCAGCCCCACCCAACCTGCTTGCAGCTGCTTTTGCATATGAATGGCCTGTCCTTGTTCAGGCTTCAGACTTTGCTGAAATCTTTAAACAAGCAGCAGCTGGTGACAGCATTCCCCAAACCATCAATAAGAGGCCCAAGACCCAGCACTAGCACCAGCCTGCCTTGTTCACAGCTGGGCCTCGCCTGGGCACCTCCAAGCCCAATACAAGTAGTAGGGATCTGCAGATCGCTGTAGCTCCTGCCTGGAGGCCTCAGGCATTGGCTGACTTTGCACCTCCCTGGGAGCCCCAGAGCCAGTGCACCTGGTGGACAGCTTCAGACCCCAGCAGATTACAACTCTACACACCCACCAGCGACACACTCAAGGGGCAGACGCAGTGAGCACCAAAGCCCCACTGAAGCAAGTCCTGCTCCACAGGGGTGTCTCCTGCACAGCAGCTCTTCCCCTGTAGCTGCAGCCTGTCCTCACAGCCAATTGGCCTGCAGGTCAGTGCCTCCCAGTGACACCAACAGCAATCAAGGCCCAACTACCAGACTGTGCACACAGCCCACACAGGGGCATACCTGGAGTGCCCAGCTCAGGTGACTGGGAAGACTGAGCCACAATAAAGATTTTTTTTAAAAAGTCTTGCCTGGCCGGTTTGGCTCAGTGGTTGAGCATCAACCTATGAACTAGAAGGTCCCGGTTCAATTCCCGGTCAGGGCACATGCCCAGGTTGGGGGCTCGATCCCCAGTGCCCAGTGTGGTGTGCGTAGGAGGCAGCCAATCAATGATCTCTCTCATCATTGATGTTTCTATCTCTCTCTCCCTCCCTCTTCTTCTCTGAAATCAATAAAAACATATTTTAAAACATTTTCTTAGTGATGAGAAAGAGATAGAGATTGTGCGAGAGAGAGAATGCACGAACTCTAGAACGTTGCATTTTGCAGCTGTATCCTTGCTCATTTCACCTGTCCTCAGTTTGGGAATGGTTCGACTGTTTCTCCCTTGGCAGAATTAAAAACCATTGCAGAATTCAAACTGCTTTGTAGCAAAGGACAAAGTCACTTCCAACCATGAGATTCAATGAGAAATATTAGAAAAATGAAAAAAATGCCGCTCATGCATTAAAAAGACTGAAAAGGATGAATAAACCCAGGGAGTGCCCTGGCCAGGTGGCTCATTGGCTGGAGCATCAGCCTGGACCCCAGAAGGTTGCGGGTTTGAGTCCCAGCCAGGCACATACCTAGATGGAGGTTTGAGCCTCCAGTCAGGTGTGCATGGGAGGCAACCAATCAAGGTTTCTCCCCCTTTCTCTCTCTCTAAAAATCAATAAACATATACTCGGATGAGGATTAAAAAAGACACACCTAGGTATAAAGAGTCAGGTTTTCTTTTAAATCAATAAACTGAGATCCTTTTAAATTATGTTTTCTTCAATAAGAATTCAATGTATGAGCAAATAAATGATTTATAAATGACATTCCTCCCTTTTAAAATAAACACCACTGCGCCAGAAATTTAGATAAATAAAATGACATCTATTTATCAAATGGACCCTTCGTGCCTAATAACCCACGGCCTCACTAAAGGAATTGTTATCTAACAGCCAGGTCAAAAGTGCAAGAGTCCAGACTTATTAATTCTAAGCCTCGCCAGGCAATTGATTAGCTCCGTGGAGGGAAGGGTGGGAGGGAATGGCCCGTGGACCCCTCCGTCCCCTGGGTCTTCTCCCCTCCAGGATGATACGGTTTTCCCTGGCCTCGGCTTGTGTGTTTAACAATGTTTGCGTAGCACTCAGATAAAAGGCGCAGGGTGAGACTTAAGTGGTTGTTAAAATTGTCAGCCCCAAAGTCATCAGAATTCCAATTGATAACCTGCACTTACAGTGAGAGGAGAATTTGTTTGCTTAGGGAGGCTGGCTTTCCCTTTTTAATGACTGGGAAAACTCCCCAAGTCTGCTTTCATGCGGGGGCATTTTTATCCCCAGAACCTTACATTTTATTTATTTATTTATTTATTTATTTATTTATTTATTTATTTATTTATTTTTTTATTATTCCTATAAACGCTGAGCTGAGCGAGCAGGAAGGCCTCAGAGTGAGCTTGATGGGAACTCAGGAAAGACAGGGTCCAGGGACAGAGTGTCTCAGAGTGATGGGACCGCCATGGGACTGTGTCCCAGGGGGAGGGGGGCCACCTTGCTAAGGCACATGATGAGTTGGGTACCTCAGCGTTCAAGTCCCGGGTTTCTTCACTGTTGATCCATTGCTTTTTTTCCATTTCAGCGAGGAAGGGAGAGGGAGAAGGAGACAGAAACATCAATGAGGAGAGAGAATCATTGATCGGTTGCCTCCTGCACACCCCACACTGGGGATGGAGCCTGCAACCCAGGCATGTGCTCTGATAGGGAATCGAACCTTGACCTCCTGGTTCATAGGTCAGTGCTCAACCACTGAGCCACGCCAGCTGGGCAGTTGCTCTTTTGCTTAATGGTTCCTTGCCGGAACCCTCTCAGGGCCCACCTCCCCATTTAACAGGTAGGTAAACTGAGGAAGAGACCACCCCGCAGAAATGCAAGGCTAACAACTAGAATGCCTGATTTTTGTTCTACAAGGTGCCTGCTCCTCAGAAACCTTGGAGCCCTTTTCCATATTCTATTGGACCAGAGCTGGCCTCAGGTTTACAAATACCTGCCATGTAGGACAATGGTCAGAGAGTCCTGGCTATGGCTAAAAAAGCAGCCCAGGTTTATAGGATTGAATCCCGCCATCACTGCTCTGTGACCATGGGAAGTAAATCTCCATAGGCCTCGGTTTTCTCATCTATAAAATGGGGAGAGAAATGGGACTTACCTGGAAAAGTTGTGAAAATGCAGTAAGATAATCCATGTAAAGTTAAGTTACATGGATTAGATAAGAATTGTTACCAATCTAGGTGTTAGCAAGTGCCTCGCTCCCAAGATACCCCAACACCTGGTATTGTTACTTTTGCTGCTACCGTCATTTCTGTTGAAAGGTCACGAGTCTGGGAGGTCGCGTCGCCTCACGATGGGACAGTTCCTCTGGAAAGCAGGTGTGCTGTTCACTTGAAGGAGTTGTTGGAGGATGAATGAGAGCACTGATACACAATTTTCTGTCACAGAATAAATCTGAAATAAATGGTAAGCATAATATTTACCTGTGGTACTTACCTCCAATAAACCCCACATAAATGGTGGGAATAATACGTGTGATCACGTGATTTTCCACACCGTATTTCCTTCTCTGTGCCTCCGGATCTGCTTCTAGGAGTGACAATGACGCCGGTGGCAGTACGCAGATTGCGGGGGCGTAAGGAGACCCTGGGCTATGCAATGGAGCGTGATAAAATCTCTGATGCAGCCCGGCCAGTGTGGTTCAGTGGTTGAGCGTCAACCCATGAACCAGGAGGTCGCTGGTTCAATTCCCCGCCTGGGTTTCGGACTCAATCCCCAGCAGGGGGCGTGCAGGAGGCAGCCGATCGCTGCTGATGCTTCTCTCTCATCGATGTTTCTCTCTCTCCCTCTCCCTTCCTGTCTCTCTAAAATCAATAAAAACATATTTTAAAAAAATCACTGATGCTGCAGATCAGAGATTCTGATTCTTGAGGTCGGGGTGATGCCTAGGCGCTGGGGCTTATAATCTACCCACCCAGTGACAGGGTAGCACTGTCACTAGACACACCCCCCGAGCAACACTGCAGTCAAGGTGGAGCCCTTTTGCATGAAGCCACAACATATTAATGACCTGGTCCTGTGCTCACACAGCAACTAGCTCCTGGTGCCCAGTGTGCTGCAGGCACTGCGGACAGGCTGGCCACCGGAGCCAGCGGCAGGCCCTGCCCAGGGCTCACAGGCGCCATTCTGTGGCCCAGCTGACAGGGTCTGTTCCCAGCTGTGAAATGTTTCCACTTCCTCTCCATCTTCTCCAAGGCCAGCCTGCAGGGGTTCTGCAGGCTGGTGGCTCAGAACACCGACTTCTGGTGGTCCCTTTAAGGGTTTTGGCAAGGGAGGGCGGTCACTAACCTTCGCTAACGGGGCTGGTGCCTAGGACCTCAGCCCCTTTGTAAGGGACCTCTGCCCCCTTCCCCCTGACCCGGGCTCGGTGGCCCCACTGTCAGATGTTTCAAAGGCCATTTGGAATTACTTAGCCCCAGGGTCACTGGGCCTCTCTCCAGCCCACTGCGATGCCCAACTTTGCCATTTTCTTTCAGTTTCGCTGGATTTGTTCATTCATAATAGCAACCAAATGTCCCCCAGGCCTAAAAGGCCCTCCTTCCCGCTCCCCGTGGCGACATCAAGCCTCTCCGTGTCACCTCCCGGCCTCTCAGAATAGCCTCTTACTGGGAACCCACCTAACTGACTCCACCCCTTTCCAGTCCCCACGGGGCGGCCAGGCTGCTCTCCATCCGAGGGGAGCGGACGTCTGGGAGGCAGCACCCCCGCCTTTCACCTGGGCCCTGCTCAGGTGAGCAGGACAGAATCCCGTTTACGAACCCCCAGGATCCGAAACCTGTTCCCCAGCAATGGAAGCTTCGGGAAAGCTCCCAAACAAAAGCCCCCGGGGGGAAATGAACTTGAACTCTGTCTGTTGCACACTTGGGAGAGAACCGTGAATCATTGGAGACCCTGAAAGTATCTTATTGCTGAGGAGTTTCCAACATCTATGGAAAAGACACTCTACTGACCCACCAGAATGTCACCATCCAGCTTCAAACACAGACACGGGCAAGGGAGATACAAACCCTCCAAAATTCTGTAATCTTTTTTAAAAATAGGTCTTTAAATTGATTTTAGCGAGAGAGAAAGGGAAAGGGAGAAAGAGAGGGAAACATTGATGAGAGAGAAAACTCTCAATTGGTTGCCTCCTGCACGCTCCCTACTGGGGATCGAGCTGGAGACCTGGGCATTGCCCTGACCTGGAATCCAACTGCCAACATTTTGGTGCTCAACCAACTGAGCCATACCGGCCACGGCCAGAATTCTGCAATCTTGCTGCCCGGTGTTCACATCTTGCTGTATACACACCGTCTTTTTAACATGTATGTAATACGCACACAGACACACACATATAAGGAATATGGAATCATAAAAATGCATACTACTGTCAATCTGCTTTTCTCACTTAAAATTGGACTGTTAGTGGCTACATAGTATTCCATCCATAGATAAAGCACAATTTTACCCATCTCCTATTTTTTGCATGCCTGAGCTCTTGACTTTTCTGTTATTATATGTTTCACTGCTGTGGACATTCTTATAGATAGACTAGAGGCCCAGTGCATGAAATGCATGCACTGGGGTGGGGGAAGGGTCCCTCAGCCCAGCCTGCACCCTCTCCCAGTCCAGGAGCCCTGCTGAGTGGTGCTCCCCCTGTGGGAGTGGACTGACCACCAGGGGGCAGCTCCTGCATTGAGCATCTGCCCCCTGGTGGTCAGTGCACGTCATAGCAACTGGTCGTTTGGTCGCTTTGCATATTATTAGCCTTTTATTATATAGGATATGTGTCCATATTTCTGGTTACTTCTTTGGAAAACTTTTCTGGAAGGAAAACAGTCATGCCTGCCCCTTTCAAATGAACTGCAAACTGCCAAGGTGCCTTCAGCCAAGATGTTTCCATTTACGGTCCCCCCCAGTACTGCAGATGAGACTTGCTGTTTCAGTTAAGATCAGCCCCCAAAGCTCTGGACTGGAAGGCCCCAGACACTTGGCATGTATTTCTCATTATAATTCTCCATCCCCAAATAAGAGAGGCCTGAGGAGAGAGAGAAGGGGGCGGTGAGAAAGGGGAAGAAGTGACTATAGTGGGAAGAGGGAATGACAGGTGGGCGGCAGAAGAAAGGAAGGAAGGGAGAGAGGAGAAAGGCAAAACAGTGATGGAAGAATGGATGGATGCATGAGTGGATGGATGGATGGATGGATGGATGGATGGATAGGGGAGGGACAAAGGGGGATGGATGGGAGGATGGTTGAATACAGGACAGAAGGAAGGAAGGGAAGGAGTGAGGGGGGATCACACAGGGGCAGAGAAAGAGAGAACAGGAGTGAGAGTGGGTGGGAATGGAAGAGATCAAGAGAAAAAGGATGGGTTACTTTTTGCTAGAGAGCTAGAACCAGTGGGACCAGGAGACAGAGAGAGGCAGACAAACCCACTGGTCACTGTTATTCTAAACAAGGAACAAGATACTGTGGGACCAAGAACTCTTCCCAAGGGGGTTCACATAGCCTTGGCTTCTGGCCACCCCACCTCCCCTGAGCCAAGGCCACAAGCACTGCCGGGCCCTTTCCCCCTTCCCCTGCCACCTGGGAGCCAGTCTTCCCTCGGAGCTTCCCAGGTTTCTCAAGAACCCGCTCTGTGTTTAAAAACCATGTGAACAAACACACAAACACCATTTGGGAAAACCCCTTTGCCTATGTGATTTGAGCCAAAATGTACAAAAGGGAGATTTATAAAAATTAAGTGGTGACTGTGTGGGGGGTGGGGTGAGGGTTGCATGCACAGGACAATACCTCAAACTTCCCTGCGCCCTGGCAGGGGAGACCACATGGACAGCCAGGACCAAAATAGGCCAGCCTCACCCCCAGCTCCGGGACCAGCGGGGCCCGCCGCCCTGAAAGCCTGCCCCTCCGCACAGAACAGAGTGGCCAGGGCCCCGCCAGGTCTCTGGGAGACCATTTAAGGCTTTGAAAACCTCCTGCTCTGAGATGCAAGTCTAGCGACACCCCCGTGCCGAGAGCGGATGAGCATGTTTTGTGCCTGGGACATCTGCTATCTCTGAGTGGAATGTAAGAGACGTCCGAGCCTCCCATCTCCTCTCCCCTCTCTCCCTCCCCACCCTCCCTCTCCTTCCCGCCCTCCCCCATTCTGTCCCTAAGCAGCTCCAATGACCCTGAGCAGGACTTGATCCTGCACGATCCCCAGAAAACCAGCCCCGCCAAGTCCTGGTTGGCTGGTTTGGCAGCACCTCCTTGGACCTACAGGAACAGTGATTAAAAGGCCACACTTTCCCAATGCACCAGCAATGAACCAAATAGTGAAAACGCCAAATGCAGAGCGACTTCGACTGTGAGCTGCATTCGCAGAATATAAAACAATTTACAAAACACCAACTTGGATACCTGTTGTTGAGGCCGGGGGCGGGGAAGGCAGAGAGGCATTGACTAGGGCTATTGCTTATACTTTTCTCTGTTGGATTTTTTATCACGTGTATTTCTTATTTTTAAAAAATCTATTGTTGTTGTTGTTGTTGTGATTGTTACTATTATTTAAAGTTTGGCAGGTCTGATTCGAATCTCGCTTCACCACCTACTAGCTGTGGGGTGTGGGCACGTGACTTCAATAGTCCTGGGCTGTAAAATGGGGCAATTGTATTGCCTGCCTCTTAGGGTTGTTGCAAAGAACAGATGAGTGGGAGCGTGCAAAGCCCGAAGCACCCACCGGGCACGTGTGCTCACGAGGCCCCTCATCATCACCGCCATCATCATCATCACCGCCATCATCATCATCACCGCCATCATCATCATCACCGCCATCATCATCATCACCGCCATCATCATCATCCCTGGTGCTGGTGTCTGTGGCTGTAACTCTGCCCCCAGAGAACCAGGCTGATTGTTTGTTTCCTGAGAGTCAGGAAGCCCCTGTAATATCACCAACCGGCTGCCCTTTGAAGTAGGGCTGCCCGCCGCACGGGAGGGCCGGAGCCATGTGTTACGGGCCTGAAGCATATAGATCTTCCCCCGCAGATCATTAGGCCCACGTTTGTCACATTTATTTTAAGGAAACTGGTAGGGAGAGGGTGGGGGAGGTTAACTGCCCTATGGATCCTGGGCGGCCCTGTTCTCCAGATGGGGGGAGGGTTAGCAAAGCCTGGAGTGACCCCTGCAGAGTGGCGAGGCCTGAGGGCCTGAGGCTTGAGGCCTGATGAACAGAGAAACTAGACGGTCAGCCTGGAGAAGGTTGGCGCGGCCGAAGCTTTCGGCCTTGGCCACTGGGCCAGCTGGGAACCCCAATGACTGGTGTGATTCTTCCCAAAGCTCAGGAGGCCTTGGTTCTCTCCTGTGAGTCAGCTGGACTCCCTGAGCCTCACTCCCAGGGCCAGCCAAGGGCCACTGTGTTTGAAATTCAGAGGCATGATCATTTTATGGGGCCCTTGTCCTTGGGGGTAGACTGCACCCCAGGCCAAGCCAGTGAGGGCACCCCTCCCCTCCATCATCAGGCTTCTGACTTCCCACAAACCTGGAGGAAGCAGACCGAGGGCCACTGGGAGCTGATCTCCCTGCAGCTGTGAGCCGCCCGGACATCGGTTCACCTTTTCCAGCCTCCAGTGATCCATCTGAAAAATGGGGAAAGTGATAGTTACCACTTCATAGACGTTTTTGAAGGATTCGAACACATAAGGGCGCAATCAATGGTAGCTACGTGTGATTATTCCTGTTCCGACTGCATAGGAGCCAAGATCAGCTTTCTCCTGAGAATCCTTCCCTATCCTTTAACCCTTCCATCTTCCGAAGGAGAAAACAAGTCAATCCATTAACCGGGGTGCTTCAGCTCTGACCAGAAAATAATCAGGAACACACAGAGGCCCGGGATAAACTGGTAGAAAATGAACTCCCAGTGGAGAGGAGAAGGAGGCGATCTCTCCACTCCATATTGATTTTCTGACCACCAAAAATATTCCTTTTTACAGACCTGCTGCAACTCTATAGATTAGCAGCTTGGCCCCACACTCAGGCACTCAGCGCCCACCCCCCAGAGCTCCCCAGGCCCGGGCAGAAGGTGTGACTTCAGACATAATGGTAAGGATGGGGAGGGGGGGGATGCAGGCCTGTGTGTGAGGTGATTGTAACCAGAAACACCTCGGCAGGCATCTCGCTGCTGTCCTGAGCGGCTGCTGGCAGGCAGCCGGGCCGGAGCCGGGAGCCGGCTGAGGTGCCCTGGCTGGCCGCTGACCGCCCCTCCTGGCCGGCTGGCCGATAGCTTATCGGACCCACTCCGGGGCACCCAGTGCCACAACCGGAAACGCGGCTGGAGGCCGGTGCATCCTCCATGGAGCGGGGTGCGTCCCAGGGCGCGCAGGCCAGCGCGTAGGTCCCAGGGCCGGCTTCATCCATCCACCGCGACCAGGTAAGGCTTCAGGTGGATGGGGAGCGACTGCCGCGCCTCCGCCCTCAGGGCTCTGTTCGCCCTGGGCTGGTAGAAGGCTGGTATTTTGTGGGCAAGAGGGTGGGGAGCGTGGGGACAGAGTGCGGAGGTGGGGGCCACAGCAGAGATGCTGGGGCATCCGTGCAAGCTCACAGCACGAGGGCTTCAGAGCGGGCTTGACAGGAGGGCAGGAGGTTCTGGGGCACAGGCTGCGCACCCCGACTTGTCCGCAAAGGTGTGCTCGCAAGGTGTGCCTGACTCCCCCAGCTGGTCCCCAGCCTCCCGGGCTCCGCGCCTGCGCTGCAGTCGTTTGCTTCCACCGCGAACCCGCGGGCGTACTGGGGTCCCTGCGTGGGGCAGGAGGACCTGTCACAGCAGCTTGGAGTGGTGCATCAGAGAACGACAGGGGTTGGGAGCCTGGAGCCCCAGTCTGAGCCCAGGCTCGCCTCCGCCTTTACTGTGCTCTCCTGGGCGGCTGCTTACCCTCTCTGGGCCCAGCCTCCACCTCTTGCGGGGAGAAATCCTAACAAGGAAGCGAGTCATTGGGGTTGAGTAAGATGACGGTTGGAAGATTGTTGCGCGACAGAAAGAGCTTTAGTTTTAGGGTCTATTATTATTAGAAAAATGTGCCCTGTCTCGGGAGAATGCACCGGCAGCCAGTGGACTGAGATGCGCGTTCCCCAGAAGGGGGTCCGGGTCAAACAGGTTGCGCCATGGCCCGCTCTCCCCTGAGCAGGTGTCCCCCAGCCTCAGGAAAGCCGCTTGGAAGAGGGGCAGCGGGACTCCGTGATCCTCCGACAAGGGTTGCAGGCATCAGCCAGGGGCGACTCCCAGGCCTTTAATTCAGGGGCCCCGGCGGTCGGAGCCCGGACCCCAGCGCCTCCTCTCCAGCGCGCGCCCCGCTCACCGCTCGCCCGGTGCGCAAGGAGTTCACTGGGGACAGCCCGGACCCGCGGGCAGACTCGCAGACAGACAGACGCCGCGGTGCCGGGCGGTCTCCGGTTGCGCCCGGGTCTGTGAATCAAAGGAGGGGCGTACTCCTCTCACCCTCTCACCCTTCTCTGCGCGGGGAGCACTGAACGGGGTCTCTGACCGGTGGGCTCATGTGGCCGGAGCCCCCAGGCTTCCTGGGGCCCTTCCCTGGGGTGCTGATCAGGACTGATGCTCCAGCTCTTGGCTTTAAGCAAGGGACCTTCACCTGCCCAGCGACCTCCCCGGCGAATTGTGTGCAAAAGGGCCTATGTCAGTGCTTTTCGTTCTTTTCTGGGTGGAGTAAGTCTGCTTTTTATAGGATCCACATTCCCCCAAAGGTCAAGAACCACCGAACCCCACCAGGAGCTCCAGGCCTTGTCCTTGGTGCCTAGTGGAACATTCCAGATTGTGTGTTCTTCTCTGACATGTACCCTCAAGGCAGTTGGCTGCTAGAGAAAAAACCCGCATGTGCATACACACACATCTCAGAAATGTCCCTTCCAAAAGCTTAAGGGGAAACTGAGGCCCAGGGAGGCGTTGCCACTGGCTCAAGGTCAGACAGCCCCGGAGAGACCATAACAACACCCAGGCCCCTTGGACCTGAGCCGAATGCTCCTTAGAATCCTAAGTGTCATGAGTCCAAAATGTGGCCAAAATCAGCCTCCAGAATGCCCCGGATTAAGGTGGTGGCTTCTGACCATTGTCACCGGTTACTGGCTCACACTAAACTGGCTTGAAGGACAAACCCTCGGTGCAGGGGGAGGAGGAAGGCCCAGTGCGGCTCTTTCCTTCATTAGTGGGCTTTTAACCTTTTGGGTGACAAAGTATCCCGGGAGAAGCTGGTGAAAACTATGAATTTTCTCTAGAAAAATACACCAAAGCACAGGATTCTGCAAGCAGCCCATAGCACTCTGCAGGCCATCCAGGGCCATCCATGTAGTCATGGTATAAAGCCTGGTTTGTGGGTGCCCCTCTGGTCACCGTGTCTTTTAAGAAGCTGTCGCGGGGAGTGTGTGGGATCCTCATTCACAAACGGGCGCGCGCACACACACACACACACACACACACACACACTCCATCAGCAGACCCACTGGACAAGCAGGCACTCGGCCACAGACCCCTGGCTGGGCACCCACAGCCACGCCAGGAGAAGAGTTCAAGTCGCCAGCCCCCTCTCCGCTGACATGGTCCTCCACACCCGGCTCCTTCAGCTCATTGTTTATCCATCTGAACGACTCCCCTTCCCCAGCTCGCTCCCACCCCCACTTTTCCGAGGTCGACTATAAAAATAAACTATTTTTCCTTGTTAATAAATCTCCGCCCGGCGCCCTCTTTTAAAGAACTCAAAAAAAAAAAAAAATCGCTGCGCCCAGCGCGAGCGAGCAGAAAGATTAATCTGGAAGCAGGATTTATGTGGCGCGGGCATCCTCAAACAATTGGAGTCATAAAGTGAAATGAGATTCGGAGGCGGGTGGGGGAGGGGGAGGGCCCCGGGAACCACAAACACGTTTGTGTAGCTAAACAATGTGGAAACTCTTAAAGACCCTTTTCTGCAGACATCTTGCAGCCACGGCGCTTCCCTGTCAGCCCGCGGGAAAGGGAGAGAGATATATTAACTGAAGACACGATCTAAAATTACTTAGGGGTTTTAAACATGCGGGCAATGGGGGCGGGGGTGCTGATAAACTGTTGTCCATATTTCCTTCTCTCCGTGTATTATTTCCAAGATATTTCACCCCCTTCCCCATGCCCCCTCCCTCCCCGCCCCTTCTTTTCTCTCTCCATTCATTACGTTGACTGGTGTGCAGTGGCCGAAGCCTGGAGGGACCGGAGGCCGGCGGGCAGGTTCCTGATTTGCACCGAGGCGCGGGCACGGTTGCTCCTGCGCGTAAAGACGCGGGTGGGGCGGAGCGTACAGCCGCAGGACGGCGTAGGGGCTTCCATCGGTCACATCCGCCCCTGGGGTGACCTTTCTCAGGACCCTTTCTGCCATAACCTGGGGACACTCCAGGTTCTTAGGGGCTTTAGGGATTCCCGTCAGTATTTTTAAGCGTGGCCCGGGGCAGGATCTCTTCTCGCCTGGAGAGTAAGGGCGTGTGAACACGGATACCCAAGCAGTTATGGGTCCCAGCCTGTTCTATAAGTTTAGAGCTGGTTACAGCCGCTTCCCAGGGTCCCGGCTTCGCCTGGCTAGACTGCTGGGCTCCGGATATGCAGTTAGGGGAGACGCAGACCCTCAGTGCTTTGGGGAGGACTTGTGTAGAATTGTAAGTCTGGAGAAATTGGGGGCCACGGACTCAGCGTGAGCGACCTTGGCATTCAGAGCACAAGACTCACACGGTCCTCAAATCCCCGATGAACCAGGTGTCCCGAGTTAATTAGCTGTTTGGAGCTCCGGGTTGCTCATCTGTAAAATGGGGCCATAGCGGGGGCCGACCCCTAAGAGTTCTTGGGGAATTAGAGGTAAACCTTGGTGAAAAGCGTAGGTGGTCCATGAGTGTCAGATGTTATTGCGGTTATCACTTATTATGGCTGAGTGTGAGCGCCTGGCAGGCCCTGCTATTCTACACAGGGGACCCGGGCCAGGGAGCGACCGGGGGCCCGGGCCAGGGAGTCCCAGAGGGGATTGTGATAAAGTGAGGACTGAAAGCCTGATTTCTGGATTCAGTCATTGATTCAATAAATATTCCACGCGTTTCAGGCTCCGTTCTGGGCCTGGGGGACTCGGCTGTGACCAAGACGGTCCTCTGCCCCGCGCAGCCCTCCGATCACTCGGAAAGACCGGTTTTGGAAACCAAGGGGGCCTCGTTCGGCGCCGAACTCTTGCCTGTGCCCTTCCTTAACGTCTTCCTGGCCACAGTCGGGAAGCAGCAGACAGAGCCCTGCCCCCAAGGGGGACGCAAACGTGGAGGGCACACGTACACGCCGAGGCAGGGGCGGGAAGGCGATCTGCTCCACCGAGGACGCCGCCGCGGCCGCCGCTCAGCGCCAGTCTGGGACCAGCCGCGCAGCTTCGCGCAGGCCCGGCGGCCGCTGTCGCCCTCGCGGGGCAGGCGTCCAGCTAAACATTTCTAAACGTGTCTGGGCCCGAGTGGGGAGTGTGAGGCAATCCCTCCGGCCCACGCTGCCGCGGACCCTTTATTTAAGCGCGTTTCAAGCCGGGCTGCGCTCGTCAGCGTCACTTATGTAACCTTCGCCGGGTACGCGCGGGCAAACGCGCTCTGTGCGCGCCCGGCGACCCTTCCCTCCGAGGGGCCCCGCTCCGGCCCCGCCGCGCCAGGGGCTCGCTCCAGGGGGTCTTGGCCGCGGATGAAAGTAGTCCACGGCGCTGTCGCTCGCGGTGCCTCAGAAGCGTGGCGGAGGCGGAAATTCTCGCCCAAACCGCGCATTTTGAATTAAAACAAAACGAAAAACTCGACTCAACTTTTTCCCTTGGCTCCGAATCGCCGCCTCGCAAATCCCCCCATCATACGCCCCTGAAATGATCCAGACGAAATTGCCAATTATCCAGATTTCTACCGACTCCCCAGAATGTCCTGGCGTTTGCCAGGCGTTCACATCTGTTCGGTGGGGGCGTTTGTCCGGATCGTATAGCAAGAGTGACCCGCTCTCCCTCCCGGGCGACTCCGAGGGACGCACCGTCTCCCGCGTCTTCCGCACACTCTGCAGTCCTTTCCTTTGCCAGAGGCCCCCTGCCCGGGGCTGGGGAGGAAAATGGTGGGGGGGTGCGGGTGGTGGGGACTGGCTTCCCCTTGGTCTTTTCTCAGACTCTGTGGGTTTCGCGGCGGTTTCCCCGCTTAGGGAAGAGCCTCAAAGCCGGCTCCCTCCTGCACACTCACCCCCAGAACGAGGAAATTAAACCACCGGGACACCACATCTCTAAACTGTCCCCAAATGTCCAGATTGTTAGGTGTATGTGGGAGAGGGGACGCTAATGCCAACGTTTCCGGAAACCTTCCTGATTTCCTTTCATTTGCATTCTCTGGAGGAAGGTGAAGACACACAAGTTTCATCTGGAAAGGCAAACAACAGAACAAAACAAAACACCGCTCTGTTTGTTTGTTTTCAACAACTTCCCGTTGCCCTTGGCAACGGGGGGCCCTGAAACCAGCGGGGTTAACTGGCAGCGGGGTGCGGGCCAGGTCTTGGGGCGGTTTGTGGACTTCCGCAGCCTCGGGTACGGCCGTCAGATCTCCCCGAGCGGATGTGGCTTTGCCCGAGGCGCCAATTTCTGGCCACTCCGCTTCCTGGGGAGCCCTGCGGGAGGGGCTTCTCCGGCCTCCCGCGCCCGACTGAGCCCTAAAGCAGGGGCAGGCTCCACGTAGCAGCACGTGAGGGCTCCCCAACAATTGGGATATTTGGAGAGGAACCGCGTGGCCGCTCGGGCGGATGGAATAAGCCGGATGCGCCGGGGCTCGCCTCCTTCCCTCGCCCAGGCCGCACCTCTGCTTGAGGGCGAGGAAGTCCAGAACCGCGGAGCAACCCCCTCCCCCGGGCGAAGGGGTGGGTGACTGTCCTCCGGTTGCCGGGGACATTTTTGAGGGCACCGGCGCCCCTTGATATTTACCACTGGAGAGGGGGATGCACTGTGTCCTGTGTCGGTGTCCGTGTGCGCCCGCCCCTGTCCCCTCCAGCTGCGTCGAGAGGAGAAGGTGGGGTATGAGAAGGGCCCCCCTCTGCTCTCCTGTCCCCGACCCAGGCTGTGTGGCTCCGTCCCCGTCCCAGGCCAGGCCCTGGGCCACCACGGTGGTTCCAAAGGCTTGAATCTGGGTTCTCATCGCCTCCCCCGGAAAGGAGAGCTGGGTGGTTTCTTGCATCCCCGGGATGTTCCTGCCACTAGACCTGGTCCCCACCCTCGGCCCCCACCTGCCTTCTGACTGCCACGGAACCCCACTCCTCGGAGGGGCTGGGAAGGCAATTATCTGGAGCCCCGGTGCCTGACCGGTATCACTTGCTGAGTGACACTGGCGAGCGATTTAACCTCTCTGGACCGCGGTATCACGGTGAACCAGGCTGATAACAGCGCTTCCCTCAGCGGTTGTTCACCGAAAGGGGCGGGAGGAGGCCCTGGCCCCATCGGGACTGATCTTTGCTGGGGGAGCTGCGGGCCTGTCCCCTGAATCCTCAGCCAGAGCGCAGGCTGGCAGCGGCCCACTCGGCCAGAGGTTGCGAGCTTAATAAAATAGATTGTTGAGCTATTACAGAAACAGCAGTGTGTGGCTTAGGGCCGCTCTACCTGAGTTGTGTGGGTCGTGTCTGTTTCTGCCTTTACTGCCGCCCCCGAGCTGTGGGTTCCAATCCAAGCTCTGCCCCCTTGGCGCTGGATAACTTTGGGCGAGTGTCTCTCCCTCTCTGTGCCTGCCCCGTGCACTGGGGGAACTGCGTCCTGCCTCCAGGGTCACTGCGGCGGCGGGTCAAGCAGGCGAATAGGCGCCTGGCGCCTGGAGTGAGACTGAGAGATACAATATCGCCGCACATCGTAACAAACACATAAGCACAGCCCCTACAATATACACATCCTAATGGAAGGTAAACGCGGCATCAGATCAGATATTACGATGTGTTATATTGTATTATAATTCCGGGCACACGTGTGAGCGTTGGGAGGGACCAGCTGCTTTAGCCAGGACAGGCTTGGCCACTGCGGCGCCCGTGGGAGACACAGGGGCTTTGCCGCCCCGGCGGAGTCACAGCGCAAGCGAGCGCCTGGTTGAAAAGCAAGAACGTTTCTTTCTCCGCGTGGCGCTGGTCTGAGTGTGTTGCTCGTGGCTCCGGCCGGTTTAGGAGGCTCTGGGCACTGGGAGGCCTTGGCCAGGTCCCCATCTCTGTGGCGGCAGCGAGTAGGTGGTGCCTCAGAGGCCATTCGTGTCTGAGCCCGGCAGTGCTGTGCGCGCGCGCACACACACACACACACACACTCACACACACACACGCCCGACCTGGTGGAGCAGGACGCTTGAGGGGAGCACAGAGGGGACCCCGCAACACCTCTCCCTTCTTCCACCCTCTGTTTGCCCTTGGGCACAGGGGCGCAGGCAGAGCCCGCGAGGCGTTGGTGCGGTGGGAAGCGAGACCACTTTTCTTTGACACGCTGCTTCTCAGGACTGAGCTAGCGCCCTGACCAACCGCGGAGACCCGATTTGGGGAGCCCTTTCTTCGGCTCTGCACAGCCGCAGTGTCTGCAGCGGTAGAAACATTGGCGCGAACACCAAATCGCTTGCACGCGGAACAGTTTGCCCCCAAGAATTATATGCGCACGGAGGTGCTTGCGCGCCCCCAATTGCCCGGCACGTGGGCTCGGAATTATTCGCACATCGATAATCGTTCACATATGTTGTTTGCATTTTCTGAGCCACGAAAATCTACGTGTAATTATCCGCAGGCAGATCATCCTTGCGCCCACACAGTTCTTTGCACGCGCATCAGCGCATCTACACTTCCTTGTACACACGCACATTAGGGCGCCCCGGGGCCTTGGCAAGCGCTTGGCTCACACCCACAGGCGAAGACCGAAGGCCGCGGGGAGGGAGGGCGAGCTCTCGCATCTTCTCAACAAGTCCCTCCGAGAAAACCCTCTCCAGCCGCGTCCGTTCTTTGTTGTCGCTGTTCTTGTTTGGACAGAGGTGGGAAGTCAGACCAGGGTCCCGCTAGGCGAGACCGCGGGGACAAAGGCCAGCCGGCAGGTCACCGGTTTTAAATAGAGGCCCAGGAGCGGTTCTAGGGGAACCGGCGGCGGCGCAACCAGCGCGGAGCTGTCCGCGCGGCCTCCCCGCCTCCCCGGGCCGAACCCAGGTGGGGCCGGAGGGACCCAGGGCCGGCGCTCCGAGGGCCGGGGAGCTGTGTTTATTTTCTAGTTATTCTTGGCTGCCGTCCACACGATTATTTGTAGCGGCGAAGGGAACTTCTGGGAGAGCTGGGGCCTTGAGGGGTGGGGTGGGGGTCCCTTTGCCTGGCCCCACGAGTTTTATGGCATCGGAGCTCGGAGGGCAAAATTACAGGCGGAATCAAAATGTGTAAATTATAGGTTTGTGTTGTAAAGAGGCCTAAGCGCGGCGGCTCGGGGAAAGCGGGTTGTGGGTTCTAATGCGACGGGAGCCCTAGCAGCGCGCGCCGTGCGTCCCGCGGTTTGCAGCTCCCTCCCGGCGCCCGGGCTCCGGGGCGCTAGGGCGCTGGGAAACACCCGGGCCCCCATCCCGGTGGCCTCACCAGCCAGGGAGAAAGGGGCCGGGGCCAGGCCCAAGTCCCGGCCTCCTGAGCGCAAGGCCCCATGTCCTCGTGGCCTGGGTCACGGGAGTTGGGGCCCAGCGTCCCCCTCGCAGCTCCCGCCGGGACGCCTTCAGTTTGGCTCGCTAATTAGGTTTAATTGAAAATGCCTTTATATGCCTGGCCATGAGCGAGGGCTTGTTTAAGAGGTTAGACGTATGTGCTGCCGCCAGAGTGAGTCGCGGGAGTTTCCGAAACATTGCCAATCGGAAGCAGCGGGCCATTTCCCATCATCCAGCTTCCTCTCCTCCCCCAGGTCTTCACCCCCCCCCCACCTCTTCATCTTCGTTCCTTCTTCCTCCTTCCGTCCCTTCCTCCCTTCTTCCTTCTTTTCTCTCCTTCCCTCCTGGATCCCTCTTGCCCGTTATATACTCAATTTTCTTCCTTGTTTCCTTCTTCTCCTCACATTTGCAGTATTTCACACACCCCCCCCATTCTCTCTGGTGTCTTTTCTCATATTTACACTATTTTGCGTTTCCCCTCTCCTCCTACACCCTCCTCCTCTTTTATTTCCCCTCCTTCCTTTTCCTAACGACTTCAGTTTCCTAATTCTTGGCTTAGAAGGGGCAGCCGTTGAACGTCAACTTTCTTGATGATGAGAAATCCAACCCAAACAGGTCACATGGGCCCGTGGACAGCCAGGCAGGGTGGGGGAACATTAGCGCCAGCAGCAGACCTCCCCCTGGGTGTCCCCCGGCCTGGCCAGGGCTGAGCGTCCTGGTGTCCCGGAGAGACAGGGGCTGGAAGACTGGCAAGCACTCACACGGTCCCTGGCAGGACTGCCCCTGGGAAGGGGGGGACATCCCAGCTACTAGCAGCCTGCCCTGGGCGCAGTCACCCGCGTGTGCACTCCAGGTCTGTGCGGTCTGCTGCCCACTCCATCCCTACCTTTGTCCTGAGCGCCCGGGAGGAAACCTTGCCAAGAGTGAGCGAGAATTTCGAGAAGAGAGCAAACCACCCAAGGTTACAGCCTGCCATGCCGGAGCACCTTGCTCCCTTGGATGACGGATTTCTCCCCCTCCCCCCAGCCCAGGTCTCCCCCTTCTCAACAGCTGTTCCCCCATTGTTATATTTATTAGGTAAATATAAACCACATAAATATACCTGAATGAAAAGCGTCATGTTCCCTAATACGCCGTTCAGAGCCGCCAACATCCATCTTCCCACCGGTTCACCTCTTCGCTTTGACAAAGAGGGTAGGAATGCTACCCCTTTGCCCCCTTTCCTAAGTGATGAGAATATTAACATCTGACCACTCTGCTCCCAGAGCAGCCCCCACCCCCAGCCACCTTCCCAAGCTTCCTTATTAATCAGAGGTCATTTCCTCCCAGGCCCCAAACCTTGGCCTGCAATCCGGAGTAGACAGGCAGAAAACACTGACATCTCTGAGCGGGGGGCAACGCCAGGGTGATGCTGGCCTTGAGCAGGGACAGGCTCCCCGGGGACCCATGCTGGGGACTCCTGCTTCTGGAGACGGAGGAGAGCCAGGCGCTCTGTGTGGGGATCAAGGAGGTGACTTCAGGAGAGAAATGTTGGTAGCGGAGTCACACTTCATTTTCCTGACCGCAGGCTCTTTACGCCTGGCTTTTCTGGAATGACCCCAGCAGCTGCCTTGTTTTTTAAGCCATCGATCGCCCAGCTCTCTGAAGCTTAGAGAGCAGTAAGAAGATTGGTAATGATGAACGTATTTCATTAACCCTGGTGAGGGTGTGGGAGAGAGGCACTCTTGAACATGGATTGGGAGAGGGTAAGTGGTTACAACCAGTATGGGGACAATTTGGTGCATCCTCCCAAAATATAAGGCTCAGCAATTTTTGTCCAAGATGTTGATCCTATAGCCCAGCCAGCGTGGCTTAGTGGTTGAGCATCAACCTATGAACCAGGAGGTCCTGGTTGGATTCCCCGTCAGGTCACATGCTCAGGTTGGGGGTTGGATCCCCAGTGTGGGGCATGCTAGAGGCAGCCGATCAATGGTTCTCTCTCATCATTGATGTTTCTATCTCTCTCTCCCTCTCCCTTCCTCTCTGAAATCAATAAAAAAATAGTAAAAAAGATGTTGCTCCTACACATGCAGAATGACCTATGCATAAGGATA
The DNA here is from genome assembly GCF_963455305.1 of Plecotus auritus. Classification (NCBI taxonomy): domain Eukaryota; kingdom Metazoa; phylum Chordata; class Mammalia; order Chiroptera; family Vespertilionidae; genus Plecotus; species Plecotus auritus. The sequence goes on from NC_137779.1 coordinate 10,041,397, forward strand.
GTCAGCACAGCAGTGTTGTAATAGCAAATGTTGGACAACTACTTGATGGAGACGGTGATGGGGATCTGGAGACACAGACTCTGGTAAGAGGAGCGGTGAAATGTTATGCAGCGATGAAAAAGATGGAAGCCTTTGTATGTACGGATAAGAGAGGATCTCTGGGATGCAAGTGAAAACGACTCAATTAAAAGCAAGAGGTGGACCCGTTTCCATCATGTACAGAAGGGCGTACAAAAAGCTATCACCCGTCACCACAGTTACTTCCAGACGCTAACGGAGTAGTTGAAGGAGAAAATTTGACTCTTCCCGGTACATTCTTGCGTCCTTGTTCCGTTGGCTGACCTATGCCATAGGAAAGCTGTCAATGGTGACGCAAGAATAGAAACTGGTTGTCTCCGCGGTCCTTCTCAGCAGCCCCCAGATTGCCCACGTCTGTCTGCTCTGCCTTCCAGAGAATACTCAGCATCTGATGAGCCCTCCCTGTGTGCCAGCTGTTTAAAAAACATGCCATTTCATCCTCACCTCAGTTCTGGCAAGAGGCATCCACAGCCCATGTTACAGGTGTGTAAACAGACGCTTAGAGGCTCATCTCTTGCCCAAGGTCACATGCCCTTAGGAAGATGCTTTTGAACCCAGATCGTCTGTTTCCCTAAACTGAGCAACTACAACCTCACTGACCCCTGTTTCAGCAGCCTCCTCCTTTCCCACAGGTTTTTATTTTTCCAAATCCTCCAGCCCCTCTCCCATCCTTCGGTTTCCACCCTGTCTCCCACCACTCACAGCTGAATATGTGAAAACAAAATGCTTGAAAGAGAACAGCCGAGTCCAGACCAAGGCAGGTCCGCTGGTCGTAAGTAAGTGCAAAGGCACTTTGTCACAGACGCGGCTGCAGAGGCACTGAGCGGCGGGCTTGGGTGGGAGACAGAAGTAAGTCAGGCACGTCTCCGCGGCTCACAGGAGACCCACCGTGGACTCGGTGCTTCGAGAAGCTTTGGTCCCAAGGCCTGAAGGGACCATCTCCTACCACGGTTGCCATAAATCCTAGCAGGTCATTCCCGGAGCCGGCTCTAAGCCCTGAGAGCTAATGGGGTGTGAGAATATGGCTTTGGAAAATTTCTCGGTTAACATCCAACGTGGCGCTCAGATTCCTGTGGGAGCCCTTCACCGCGGGAGCTGGGGGTTACCCGATTTCCTCTTATCTGAGGGCGCTGCTTCTGCGTGTGCCGCCTACAAAACTCCAATGCATTCCTCTCCTACCAGGACGATGCCGGGATCCCACTTGTTGGCAGATGGGACTGACTCATGGCCAAGTCAGCAAATAGCCTTCCAGGGTCCAGGATGTCCAGGCCACTACGCATCCAAGATGCTAACATGTGTGTTAGCTTCCTACCTGCATGTATTGTGTAAAAGTTAAATTCAAACTCCGTTTTAAATTACTCGGGGAAAATGTCTCCACCTGGGCCCTTTTTCCTCCCGTTTTCTTCTTCCGAGGCAATTTCCACTCCGGCCGCAGGGCTTGTCTGTTTCTGGGGTAGAATCTTTGCATGGCTAAGTGCTTCTTTTCTGCGGGGTGACCTTTGAGACACAACGGATAGCCTCGTGTGTGAGAGCTCAGGTGCCGGGATCCAGCTACCGGGCCATGACTTTTTAGCTTTGTGACCTTGGGCAAGTCCCTCAACTTCTCTGCCTTGGTTTTCTCATCTGGGAAATGGGGTGATCCCAGCACCTGCCTCAAATGTTTCCTATGAAGCTTAAATGGGACAAAGTATGCAAAGCATCTAGGATTGTGCCTGGCTATTAATATTAGACCGAATAATACATCATCGTGCTCCATTCTCTCTGTCTTGCCCCATTCTCCTTCACGGGGCTCCTCCCTGACCTTGGTCATGGTGTCTAAGGCCAACAGAAAAAAGAACTGAGGAATTAAGTTCCTACCATACTTTAAGAGACAGTATCTTAAAACATATGACATTTGAAAAAGGGCAAAAATGCCAAAATTCCCTAAGATTGGGTTCTTCCAAATAGATGTGTGAGGGTTATATAAAATAGAGTTGATCTTTCTGTTACGTGTGTGTGTGTGTGTGTGTGTGTGTGTCATATGAAGCAAATGCCTGAACCCAGAATCGGGCTATTGGAATGTGGGTAGACCTCAATAAGGAAGGAAATTTGCGTTAAATTGGAAAATGTCTGTGGTCATATTGAAAAGCAGGCTGGTGTTTGCAAATTTCAGGCTGCTGCGCACACCGCAAACTATCTGCGGACTTTTGAAAGGAACGCCTCTGGATGAAACGCATTCCCTGTGATGGGCGTGCTCGAGCATTGCTGGCAGACACTGGCTGCTGTGTTGTTGGCATGCAATGTGCCGCCGTGGATACAAGGTGCTTCCTGCATGCGGAGAGAGCCTGCGGTCGGTGCGGGAACTCGCAGGCTGGGGGCTGCAGTGCGGGCGTCAGGCTGCAGTCTCTGTACTTTATGGAGAGAGTGAATGCTGGGTTCTTCCTTGGAGATGCGTTTGGAAAACGAGTTCATAGTTCTTTGCAAAGATCATCGTACAGTTGGACAATAAATGATGCTGTTTGTTTGTTTGGTTGGTTACGAGTAAATAAAACCTGCCCCTTTCCCCTGCCAGGAAAGAAGCCAAAAAATAAAAAGGACAATAGCGAGATCAAGAATATGCTGGTGTGCCCTAACCAGTTTGGCTCAGTGGATAGAGCGTCGGCCTGCGGACTGAAGGGTCCCAGGTTCGATTCCGGTCAAGGGCATGTACCTTGGTTGCGGGCACATCCCCAGTAGGAGGTGTGCAGGAGGCAGCTGATCGATGTTTCTAACTCTCTATCCCTCTCTCTTCCTCTCTGTAAAAAATAAAAAAAATACGTTAAAAAAAAAAAAAGAATATGCTGGTGTGAGCTTCTCAGCCACACAAACAAAAATTGTGTGTTTTTTTCTTTATACTTGGAAAAACTTCTTTTACAGACAAGCACATCTCGAATTCTGTGCACTTTTTCCCAGGAAAACCACCTATGTGGTCATATCCACTTTAATTTTTTTAAATAACGTAAGTAAAATATTATAAAGTTGAAGTATTTTTCCCTTTTTGATGTTAACCCCCTCCCCCATCTCTTCCTCTCCTTAGGGATAACCACTACCATAGTTTTGATAAATACCTGCCGTCCACATTTTTATGCTTTTATGGAAATATACACTTCTCCATCAGTGATACCAAGTGGGGTCTGTATTTCTTGATTTGCACGTGTATATAGTTCTACAATTGCTTTTTTCACTCAACATTGTATTTCTGAGTTTAATTTGTCTTGGTAAATAGACACAATATGTCATCACAAATATTATTTAACTATATTTCATTCATTTTAATTGCTACATAGCTATTTTTTAAAGATTTTAAAATTGATTTTGAGAGAGAGAGAGAGAAACATCTATGTGAGAGAGAAACATTGATCAGCTGCCTCCTGAATGCCCCTACCAGGGATGGAGCCTGCAATCCGAATATGTGCCCCAACTTGAATCAAACTGGCAACCCTTAGGTGCACAGGACGATGCTCAACCATCCGAGCCATGCCGGCCAGGGCAATATAGCAATTTATTATATAAAAGTAATAGTAGCTAACACATCCATATATATGCCAGTCACTGTTCTAAGCAGTTTATATGACAACTTCACTTACTTCTCAAACCTATGAGAAAGTTCTATTGTTTTCCTCATTATCTAGAGAAGAAAACGGAGGCAGACGGAGTTCAATAACTACCCAAAACCACATTGTCTCTCGATGGACATTTAGATTGTTTCATTTTCCCACCGCTATAAACAATAATATATTGAACATCTTTGCTCCTGCTCCTTCATGTGTGCCAGTTCAACGTCTATGGGCAAGAGTTCCTAGCGGGTCAATGCCCAAAGGGATTTCGGGGACTCTGAGTGTACACACTGCTGACTTTACCGGCCATTTTCAAGGTCACAACGGCACGCGGAATCTTGGGCAGACTTCACCTTGCTGATCCCCGGTTTCTTCCTCTGTAAAGTGGAGACATAAAGGCTGGCTTGTAAAGGTTGAGGTGGAGATTAAAGGAGCTCTACGTGGCAGACACTCAATAACCAGGGGCTGTTACCGCGCGCAATAAGAACATTACTGTAGCCTTGCACCGTGGCCATGCTTATCAAGGACACACATTCCAAAGTTGAAAAAAGATCTTTAGGGCTGAACTAACGATGCTTCTTAGTTGTTATTATTTTACAGGCTCGAAAATAAGCAACAGGGACTTCTGTTAAATTTTTATATCAAAACCACATCAAACAAGCCAGAGTGAGCAAAGCGAAGCAGAGACTTCAAATGGGATGGGGCCGTTCCAGGCCAGTGGTTGACTCACTCGACCTTTCTGGGTGCCTAGATCTCCAGATAGCATGGGAAAGTGATTATATCTTCTTGCCTTGCACCATGAGGCTGCTCTGAGGAAACATAATTTATGTAAAGATATTATTTGTTGTTAATCCTCCCTGGAGGATATTTTACCATTGATTTTTAGAAAGAGTGGAAGGGGGAGGAGAGGCAGAGAGAGACACATGGATGTGAGAGAGACACATCAATTGGTTGCCTCCTGCATGTGCCCCAACCAGGGCCAGGGATCAAGCCTGCAACCGAGATGCATGCCCTTGACTGGAATCAAACCCTGGACCCTTCAGTCCGCAGGCTGACGCTCTATCCACTGAGCCAAGCCAGCTAGGGCAAGATATTATTTTCTGCACCTTACTTTGGCTGGACATTCAGAAACCATTTTTCTGTTGCATACATGTCCCAAAAAGTTCAGAAAAGTTTCTTTTGACTTTTGAAATTGGGACATACGGGGGACACGTTATATTAATGTGTTATGAACATTTCTCACTACTCTGCCAAGTCCTGGTCCATGAACATATGAAGGCTCTGTTTTCCTATGTAAACCCACTTAGGTAGTAGAAAGATGGGAGGGAGAGGAAGGCGCACAGCTACAACTCAATCAAACAGCTGTTTGGCAAACAATTGGTGACTTGATGTAATTCAATTAGTTGTTTTCAAAACATCTTGCCTGACCAAATTCACTATCTTTCCTTTGTCTCTTTGCCATCCCTGCCAAGACGTTAAACCCCCTCACTGCGCCGTTGTGTTTAAAATTTCTTCAATCAGTTATCAGCTACATTCAGCTTCTTTTTATGTCAAAAATAGCTCGCTGGTAGCTTGAGTAAAGCCAACTGGCTTCCCTTCAAACTGGTTCGTCTGAGGCTTGGGGCCACAGGAAATGCTCGGGTCCTGCTCGGAGCTGAGACCCCATTGATGTTGGTTGGAGTTGGGCCATTTTCATTTGCTAATAAAGCCGCAGAGTCCACGGTGAAGAACTGATGAAAGATGCTGGCTGCTGCGAGTTGCAGAGAAACAGCGAATGCACCATGTCCTGGGGGAGCGGGTGGGGGAGGGAGGAAATCAGACAGAGAGCTTCACCAGTGGTCCCAACCTGCTGTTTCAGCCCAGTCCTGGGGGTCCAGTGGCTGGCTTAGTTTTCCAACGGCTGACGATGTGGGAATAACGGGGCTGGAGAGCAAGAGAGAGAGCAGGAGAGGGAGAGATGGAAGATGGATAATGAAATAGACTTTTTATTTGTATAAATCAGCTGGGAGAAGACTCGAGAGTGGACAGCACTCAAAGACAAAAAAGACAGTGTGTCCTCTGGTGGGGAAAGGGTTAGCTGATCAGTTGAATCCCAGGATGCACGGTGGTTGTATCATGTTAGGCAGAAATATGACTGTTTTTGTCATTAGTTGGGGTATAATATGGTTTCAGGAGATGTGTATGGGTGTCAGGCTGACAACGAGTGGGCCATGGTGGCTTTATAATGTGTTTGTGTGAATTTGTGTATTACGGAATTCATTGCTTCCCACAATTCAGTCATCGTTGGATTCCTGTCATCATTTTCCCCATATTAAAAAAAACCATCTACTCTATTTTCCTTTTTAGTCACGGTTCTAAACCTAAATATCCACTATGGGCTCATCCGAAGCAGCCATGAGTTGGTGGGTTGGTCTTTATAAACATAATATACATTAAAGTGAATATGTACATTTAATTCTTTTCCTAACATCCATCTGGTTATACCTAACATCATCTCGAGAATGGCCAGGGTATATGGGACACTTCCGGGTGATGGTTCAGAGGATAGGGGTTGGTGTCAGTCAGACCTGAGCTAAATCTCAGCTCCAGTTGTCAGCAGCTGTGTCACTTTGTTCGAGTCCCTTCCCCACTTTGAGCCTCGTTTCCCCATCAGTAAAATGGGGATGATAATGCCTCCTTTGTGGAATTACCGGGAGAATGAAAGAGATGGAGGCACATCAAGTGTTTGCACGATGCCTGGGACCTAGTGAGTCCTTTGTCAAATAAGTTAAAGCATGTGATGGGCTGAATTGTGTCCTCCAAAATGTCTATGCTGAATTTCTAACCCCTGGCACCTCGGAATATGACTGGTTTTGGAGATAAATCTTGTAAAGAGGCGATTAAGGTAAAACAAGGACACACAGGTGGACCCTAATTCACTCTGACTAGTTTCCTCGTAGAAGGAGAGACTAGGATACAAACAACCCAGACAGAGGAAAGCCCATGTGACGACAAAGGGAGAAGTCATCTACAAGCCAAGGAGAGAGGACTCAGAAGAAACCAGCCCGGCCTACACCTTGATCTTGGACTTGTAGCCTCCAGAATCACAAGGAATCACGTTTCTATTGTTGAAGCCACCCGGCCGGCAGTGCTGTGTTATGGCAGCTCTAAGGAATGAATATAGGGCATACTGAGTATGTATTCATGGGAGGCCCACGTTTATAGTCCTGGTGATTAGCCATATGCAGACATGGACTTGGGCTCTACTTGGATCCAAGATGATGACACAAACCACACACACAAAAATAAATAAAAATAGTGGAAACTGGATTGAGGGAGTGCCTCCCTTCTGGTTGGCTTCTTGGCAAATTCCCTGCAATGCTGTCATCCGGGAATGCGGTTATCACGCAAGCAGGGTGACTAATCCCCAGGGATTGCAACCCATCGTAATTTTTAGGTAAAGCTTCTCGGATTCGGTGAGAGGCAGTCGTTTGTAATCAGGCTGAAGTGCTCTGAAGAGCGCCTGGCCCACAGTCAGGTTCGTGGTGCAGTTCTTGTTGTCAGATGTCTCTGATGGGCTCCAAGGCCTGAGAAATTAATGTTCCCCAAGAATCTGTTTTCAGCTACTCTCCTTGGCAGACGTCATTAACCCCCCACCTCACAGCCACATGCTCTTCCAATCACCCACTTGGCTATTTATATGATTTAATGAATTCCAAAAACATTTCTTAATTATTATTACATCCCAGGCTCTGTGCATTTCATCCCCCGCCAGCTGTGGGTGCAGTTGGCAAGCTAGGGTATGCAGTGTCATGTACCGTCTCCACACAAGTGGATGTTTGATGGTTGGTCCCTATGGCAACCATGGTCAATGAAGGCTCATAAAGGAGGTTGAACTTGGGTTGGCCGCTCCAGGCCAGAAGGAAATGAGCATTTGGATAGGTGGGGGGAAAAGGAGAGGCTATTTCAAGCAAGGAGAGGCTGAGCAAAGTCGGTGGCATTGTATTGTAATAGTTTGTTGTATGTCCATCTCCTTATTAGACCATGGGCAGACCATTGAGCGTAGGGATGGAGTCTCAGTCATCTTTGTGCACCTGTTGGCTAGCATAGTGCCTCCAGGAGAGTGGCCCTATAATATAACATCACCATAATCACCAGCCCATGCAATTCTCAACTTCTTCACTCAAGTGACAGGAACACAACCCTAACTGGCTTGAGCAGAAACAATTTAAAAGGGGAGGAGTTTATTCGCTCATTAAAGTGCGAAATCTGAGGGCATGTTGGCTTCAGGCATATTTGGATCAAGGATCTCAACAAAGACTCTTTTCTTTTGGCTCCATTTCCCTCTCTGCTGGATTCCTCATCAGATGTTTCCAGATAGTAGTCACTAGATGCTCTGGGCTTAGAGCCGACCAGGCTTATAGTATACTCAGGCTTCTGTGTGTGTGTGTGTGTGTGTATACATACATATATACACACATATACATATATACACACATGTACATATATACATGTACACACAGATATACACACAAATAATTTTTAGTGAATCCTCTGAGTAAGTTAGAAACAAGGTCCATTTTTACTCTAAACAAAAGGATGTTCTCTTATGTAATCACAGCACGATGATCAAATTAAAAAAAATACAATGTCGAATCAATACTATTACCACATCCTAAATCCCCATTTCATTTCCATCGATTGCTCCAATAATGGTCTTCTAGATTGTCCTGCCCTCCTGCCCCCACCCACTCAGAATCCAACCCAGGATCCAGAATTCCATTTAGCCAACACGCTGCTCTCCTTTAACCTGGAAGCATTTCTTAGCTCTTCTCTGTCTTCCTTGAAGTGTACGGACCGGTTATTTTGGAAAAGGTCCCTCTCTTTGGGTTTGTCTGATGTCTCCACGTGCTCTTTTGTGAGCACAATGTTAATCCTTGGGAAGACGATGGCTTTTTCGTTAGACACCTCGTATAACACTGCTCCAAGCCTTCGGGTTCTGTGAGCTCACGGACGTGGGCTTTGAAGGAAGCCCATCCAAGTTTCCTGTGTTCCTGGCTCGTGGTTTCATGATGGTCGTTGGCCAAGCTTTTATGGGTGCTGGGTGTTCAAAGGCCGTGTGACTTTGTAGAGCTACCTTCAGCCCACAGGCCATTTTAGGTCATCTTCGGCTCCGAGCCCTTCCATAAATCTGCTGCCAGATTTGGGTCCCTCTTAAGATTTGTTCAGGAAGGCAGCCTTCCTGTAAAAACATAAAAGTCTTTGGTCCCCTTTATTTAACCATTTACACTCGAACCATGACCATTGCTCCATATTCCAACCTGTCTGAATACACTTCACACCCTCGGATCCATTCCAGTAATTGAGGTTTTACTCACTGGCCGCTCTGACACCGACGACAGTGAAGCCATGAAGCAATTCTTCGTTAAATCAAATCGCTTTTATTCTCTGAGCCCCAAGTGTTCTCATCCATAAACAGGAGACCATAACATAACCTATGTCCTAGGTTGTTGGAGGATTAAATTTGCGTGAAAGTCACACAAGGCTCAAATCATGTTCTGTATCTCCAATGTATTTGTATGTGTCCATGTGTCTCTATTTACCTCTCTCTATGGGGAGAGTTCGCTCGTTACTTTGCAAATAAAGACCTGCCTCATTCTTCCTAAAACAGCATTTCAGAGAAAGCTGGGGCCGAGGCAGCTAACGTTGAGTTGGGCGAACCCCTTCTCCTTTGTGGTTGACCAGCAGGACAGTAGAATATGAGCTTCTTGAGGACAAAGTTGTTTATTGACTTTGTGACTTCAGCTCCGAGATACATTATGGGCACACCGTAGCCACTCTGCCAATATTTATTTAAATTAAAAGCCCCCGCTTGGTAGCCCTGGAGGTTGATTTTGGAATAAGAGGGGGTTAGAGCGTGAAATGGATTCCAGGTCCAATAGCTCAGATCACTGCCGGTTGAACCTTTCCGTCCACCCAGAGGAAGGGTGGAAAGGACGCTCTCTGCCCCGGAGCAGTGGGGCATTCGTGAAGTGCCACTATTGGAGCTGAAGGGGGCCTCAGGGGAACAGCAGTGAGCCGAGGCTGAGTAAATTAAGGCCCATGGGCTCTTGATCCGATTCACCTCTTATGATTCTAATTATACGCCATCCCCAGCTATTGTGTTTCTCCCTGTGCCAGGCACCCTGTGAGCCTTATCTGTCATCCTGTCCATAACCCTACAAGGTGGGTGTTCGCAGTTTCATCTTCTCAGATAAAGTCATCGAGGCTGAGGAACACCCTCTTCAGGACCGACTTTCCTTCCCATTAAAAGGCCTGAACGCTTTGTTGTGGGTTAAGAGGAGCAAGTTTTCTCAGCTTTACACATGGACCACAGAGAGGAAGAGCGGTGATTTCCCACATCTGGTGGCCCTCTGTCAGTGTGCGTTAAGTGTTCGACATGAAGATCTTATTTTAATCCTTTAATCCTCTCAGCAATCCTAGACGGGAGGTTCCAGGATGTCCATTTTGCAGAAGAGGAAACTGAGGCCCAGGAACCTGAGTGACTTCCCTGTGGCACCCAAGTCTGCCTGTCTAGGCTCGGAACCGTGACGGCCAAATGCCCTTCACCAGGGTCCAGCCACTGAGCCGCAGAGAAAAGGTGCTTTGCTATGGAGAATCCTCACACCCTCCCACAAGTCTCATCCAAGAGGTATTGCGTTGTTTTTACACCGAGAGCCGCTCAAAGCGTCACGGTTCCTTTTCCTCCATGTCAACGAAAGGAGACGTCAGATAAGTGCCTGGGCCAGGAGGTGTTGCAATATCGGCACCTACAGAAATGTTCACTGATGAACAAAATAGATCCAGAGACATGGAAGCATGGAACAGACTGAGGAATCTCAGAGGGAAGGCAGGGGTGGGGGTGGGGGTGGGAAGAGATCAACCAAAGAACTTGTAAGCATATATGCATAACCCATATGGACACAGACAATAAGGTGGTGAAGGCCTGGGGCAGGGGATGTGGGCGGGCTAAAAGGGGGTCAGTGGGGCGGGGGAGGAGGACATATGTAATACTTTCAACAATAAAGATTTAATTAAAAAAATAAAGACATGTTCATTGAGTGGCCACGGGAATGCATTCTTCCAGGTAACTGTCCAGGACCGCTGAGATGTAGAAAGTGGCTGTGGCTGGTGTGAGTGTCCACCAGCGTGACTCCCTGGCCACCCACCTCCAAGCAGATGGTAATGACTTTCTCAGCCAGAATGTGGCCACAGAGATGAAAGGCTCTATTTAAGATTTCCCAACCCTTAAGCAAGCCACCTCGACGCTCGGGCCACCCTTTGAACTGCCTTCATAATCTAGCGGGAGAGGAACTATAAGCCAGCTCCGAGTCAGACTGCCCCCCATTAATGCTTAATCACCTCCCGGGGCCCTTTCGATATATTGCATCCCCTCATGGTGCGCTTTCTTTTCAGGGGTGTGAAAAGGGAAATAAGGCTTTGATATAAATAAACAGAGACTAATATTCCTGGGAAAAGAGGATGTTGTTAGCGCGATCCACGCGGGCTGTGCAAATATCTTCCCTCATTGGAACGTGAAGGGTTGCAGGTAAATGACTGAAGTCTCATAGGACATGATGGGTCGACACACTTCCCCTCATTGTCTCTTCATATAAATCGAGGCATGGCTACTTTATGAGCGAGGGGGGCGGGGCGGGGGCTGGTGGAAGCTGAGCCGGGACAGCCTACAGCTGCATTGTCATAAAACGGTGCCCAGATAGCGCCAGGTGTTCCAACCGACACCCTTGCTTGTGGGCTTTGAGTGCTGAGGATTTTTTACAATCTCCGCTTCGTTCGCTGCCCCTTTCCAGACACTTCCTCGGGAATACAGCGGGAGCGGGTGTCTCTTTCCAAAGAGACGGGTCCAACCTCTCCCCAGAGACGTGAATGGGGTGATCCGCAGCCGAGATTTTGGGGGATTTGTCTCACTCAAGTCTCAGGTTCAAGGATGCACACCACGTGTGTGTGTGTGTGTGTGTGTGTGTGTGTGCGCGCGCACATGCCGAATCTGTTCTTCCAAACTAGGATCAAAGCAAATGTCCAGGGCTACAATGGTGTGTGTGTGTGGGGGGAACTATTAGTGATGGAGCCCTCACTAGGCTTCAGCTGCCTGGCACTTCTTGTGGCCACTTACCATCTCGCGAATCCACTGAGGGGCGTCCTGACGTTATCTTGATTTTAGACGTGAAGAAACTGAGGCTCAGAGAGTGGGTCAACCTACCAAGGCCACACAGTCTGACACTGTCAGTGCGGGGCCTGGGACACAGATCTGTGGACTGGGAACCGCAGGACGTTGTTCATCAGTGACATGCCAGTCACCTTCCTGTGCCACGTGTGACTTCGTTTAATTCGTAGCACACCTTTCCTCTCCCAGCAGGCCCACGTGACAGCCGAGGAAGTGGGAGCTCAGAGGGAGTAAGTAATTCATTAGGGGTAGCGACAGGCATCAGGTCCTTTGCTGCTTTTTTTTCTTCCCAGAATGCCTGTCGCGTGGGCCTTGCCCTCAGGATGTCTCTCTGACCCATGGTTGTGGGTTTCAGTTTCCCGGATGCTGGAAACAAGCCCACGTGTCGGGTGGGTTGAGCACAGAGGGTACAATCCCCTTGCTATGGGTTGAAGTGTGTCTCCCCCCCCCCCCCGCCAGGCCTCCCCGCCCCCCGCCGCCAAATTCATTTCACACTTGGAAGTCCTAACTCCCGGGACTTCAGAATGTGACTTTATTTGGAGACAGGCCTTTATGGTGACAATGATGTTAGAATGAGGTCAGGTGGCCCCAATTCAATAGGACTGGTGTCCTTATAAAAGGGAGCAATTTGGATACAGATTTGCACACAGGGAGAACTCCATGATGACAGAGATCAGGGTGTGGCGTCTACAAGGCAAAGAACGCCAAAGAGTGCCAGCAAGCTTCTAGAAGCGAGGAGAGGGGCATGGAACCAACCTTGGACGGAGCCAACCCTGCCCACACCGTGGCTTCAGACCAACCTCTAAAACTGGGAGATAATGAACTTCTGCTGTTTGAGCCACTCGGTGCATGCCGATTGTTACAGCAGCACAAGGATAGTAACACATCCTTGGAGGGAAGGGAGGCTGAGGATGGCCCTGAGGAGACACGTATTCCAGCCTCAACTGGTCCTCACTGCAGGCAGGACCTTCTGCAGCAGCCACATCTGTGCCTCTGGTGGCCAGGGGCAGTTCAGAGTGGCTCGTTTCAAACCGCCCCTCCCTGGAGCAAGCCAAAGGACATGCCTGATTAGAGTCAGGATTCTCCCCACTTGAAAAGAGCGGCTTGAATTTTTACTAGCGCATCTGGGAGCATACGCCATGCAAGATGTTTACCAGCATCCATGCGCACATGGAAAGCATCACAGAGGCGTGCATACATATCTGCTCATTTCTAGTTGCAGGTTAAATATCAATTACAGATCTCGGCCCGTGGTTGCACCAAATGAATCACAATAGCTAACAGTGATGGGTTACTCGCCTGGTACTTTCCCAGTATTATCTCATTCAAACCCTCGCAACAATTCTGTGAGGGCCACGATTATGATCCCCTTTGACACGTTGGAAAACGGACTCCTAGGAATGTCAGGCACTTGCCCGTTTGGACAGGATCTTCCTGGTGTAATGAAATGGTGGCCAGCAACATGAGGCTTTCCATTCTTAAAACTCTAAGTCCACCGCTTTCTTCCTTATCTAAGGCCGAGGTCTTCTCTCCCCATTGTGTCTGGCCAAAGTCCCACAGTAACTTCTGATTGGATAGAATTTGAACACGTGACTACTGTTGAACCAATCATGGTGGCTGGGGCTGGAATATGCTAATTGGCCATCTACTGGGTAATGAGAGTGAGGCGGGTTGATTCCCAGGGAAAATCAGGGTGCTGTAACTGGAGGAGGAAACGGACGCTGTCCACTGTGACAACTTGCGCTATGGAAACCCCCCCTTCGTGTTTCTCAGCAGGATCGCTCATCCTGCTTCACTAAACCCAGGTCTGTGTGTTTTTAGATTAACCAGGACATTGTTTCAGCCTAGACCGGGCCTTACAGGAATTTCCCTCACTTCTTGTCCTCTCCCGTTTCCATGGTTGGAAGTAGGAAGCACCCATCTATTTCTGATGCTTTAAAGAACCAACCTTTGAAATTAAAGTCAGGGCCTGAACTTTTGCAACTAAAGCCTTAAAACTCCTTTCCTTGGCCAAACCTGGAATGTGGGGATAGTCGGGGCTGGATTCAGCTCAAGGCTCTGTATCAGTTATCAACCGCCACGCTCCTGCTGTGTAACAAATAGCCACCAACACCACGGGCTACAGCAACAGCATTTATTTTTGCTAATTCGACTATGGGTTACTGGGAGGGTCTGCCAGTTGGGGCTTACCTAGGCGCTTGTGATCACCTGCAGGTCAGCCGAGCCATCTGCATGGCTTTTCTGTTCTTGGCTGGGCTTTCTTACTTATCCAAGCCTTTGGCTGGGACACCCCGGCTGACCCAGCTCTGTGTCCCCCTCCAGCAGGCTGGCCCAGCTGCACATGGAGAAAAGGAAGGATGAGAGAGTGGAAATGCACAATGTGTCAATTGGTTACGGTCCCATGGCCAAAGCAAGACACAGAGGCCAAGTTCGGAGTCACCTGGGAAGGGCCCCTCAAGGATGTGGGCATAAAGTAAAATGACAGAGAGGATATCATTTCTTTTGTTTGTTTGTTTGTTTGTTTGTTTGTTTGTTAATCCTCACCGAGAATATTTTTCCATTGATTTTCAGAGAGAGTGGAAGAGAGAGGGAAAGAGAGAGAGAAATATCAATGTGAGAGAAACACATTGATTGGTTGCCCCCTGCATGCGCCCCGACCAGGGCATGGGCCAGGGAGGAGCCTGCAACCGGGGTATGTGCCCTTGACCAGAATCGAACCCTGGGTCCTTCGGTCCACAGGCCGACACTCTGTCCACTGAGCCCAACTGATGAGGGCATGATATCATTTTTATTTCCCCTCATACCACCACCTGAGGCTGGTATTCTTATGAGACCCATTGTCCAGATTGAGACACTAACGCTGAGAGGGGTTAAGAGACTTGCTCAGTTTCCACTACCAGGAAGTGACAAGGTCTGGATTTAAACCTGTGGCAATGTCTGGGGGCTGCACCCCCACCCCCAGCTTCCTCTCTAAGCGGTTTCCACCCCAGTTCTTTGCTCTCTGCATAGCTGCTGGCCACAGGTTGGGTCTAGACCTGCTCTAAACATAATATAAGTATACAATACAAGAAAGTCCTTCTCTACAAGCCCCAGAGAGAGAAACAGCTCCCGAAAGGGCTCCTTTAAGCTGACTTTCCTCCGAGCTCCAGAAACCGCCCCTCCCACTGGAGCCCAGGTGCCCTCCCTGCCCCTGGGAGCCTCGGCCCAGGGGAACTGGGAGGCCAGGGGCCGGGCGGCAGGCCAGCGAGATCAGCTAGAAACAGCTCTTTCTTTTCTGCCGGTGACGGGTCCACACCCTGGGTGCATAAATTCTTTCTTTTATTTTTATTATTATTACAGCTCAGGGTCTAGCTTGGGCCATAAATGGATTTAAGAGGCTGCTAGAGTATAGAATTTAATATAGTTGGCACCATTAAATAGTGGCATAGCGAACCCACTTGGGGAAATCCGGACCCCTCCCTCCCCACCACCCCTCTTCCTCACCCCTCTCACCTCCCTCCTGATCCAAAGGCTTCCTGGAAAAGGTCTGGTGGGCCCATCCTCACTGGGAGGGGAGGGGGAGGGGAGGGGGGAGGCAGAGGGCAATAGGCCGGAAGGAAGAAGGCCAGGGAAGACATACCTTTCCCAGGGTGTCTGCAGCCCTGGGGGGGAGGGCACTGGGCAGATGCCCAATTAGGGACACTTGGGAGGTGGGACAGACCTTTCTAGATAAGCGTGGTTTTTATCGGCCTATAAAAATACTGCTTTCACTTACCTGCCCGCTCCTTCTCCAGGCTCCTGGGAACAAATGGAGGGGGACAAAAGAATGGCCTGGAGGGCAAGGGAGGGATGCCAGGGGCAGGGGGCACCTGGGGCAGGGACGGAGGAAGGGAGGAAGTAGCTCAGGCTTCGAGGCTCCCAAAGTCCAAAAGCTGCCGCAGGGTTTTGTTCTCTCCAAACCCATCGCCATTCAGACTTTTGCTCTAACGCAGTGGTCGGCAAACTCATTAGTCAAAAGAGCGGCAAACGGCGGCTTGCGAGCTGCATGTGGCTCTCGAGCCGCGGTTTGCCGCTGTTGACTAATGAGTTTGCCGACCACTGACCTAGACTCTCGATTCCAATAATTACAGGCTGTTGTTGTTCCTTGTGATTAAGCCCCCGCTAGAGCGGCAAACCGTGGCTCGCGAGCCACAGTTTGCCGACCACTGCTCTAACGTGATGCACGGACGGGCGAGTTCTGCAGCGTCGTGCCTTTCATTGACTCCTGATATATCTTTTGACTGTGTCTCCACATCTTGGGCTCTGAGTCCATCGGTTATAATACCTTTATGTTTTACTCAATAAATGTTTATCTAGTACTGACTATGTGAAAGGGACGAATGCCGTGTTTGGTTCAGTGGATAGAGCGTCGGCCCACGGGTGGACTGAAAGGTCCCAGGTTCCATTCTGGTCAAGGGCACGTACCTCGGTTGCAGGCTCGACCCTGGCCCTTGTCGGGGCATGTGCAGGAGGCAACCAATCGATGTGTCTCTCTCCTCTCTCACATCGATGTTTCTCTGTCTCTCCACCTCCCTTCCATTCTCTCTAAAGGTCAATGGAAAAAGCATTTGGGGGCTGGACTTGGCCAGTGGGCGGAAGGGTGGTGAACGCTGTGGAGGGGGGTGTCCAGCAATCGTGCAGTGTGGTCTGCATGGGGCAGAAGATGGGGTTCCAGTCCCAGGTCTGTTCTAAAGTCTTGGGGAACTTTGTCAGTTTCCTTCCCTGTCTGTCTCTGTGCCTCTAGACCTCAGTTTCCCCGTGTGTAAGATTAAAGAGTTGGACTAGTTGTTGCTGAGGCTCACTTGGGTCCTGCCCTGCGGGATGGGCCTGTGTCAAAGCCCAGGGGTGACAGGTGGCGAGGGGATGGGTTCTGGAAATGGCTTCTCCCTCGCCAGCTGCAAAAACACACACGTCCTTCCTCCTCCCGAACCGGTGACTCGCAGCCTGGGTGGGACTGTTGAATCGAGGGGTTCTCTCCAGGGGAACCTCACCATGCCATTGGTGAATCATTTCAGGCCGAGTGCGTCCGTGGGCCAGGCTGCAGGAGAGGAGATGTGAGGGTCCAAGGGGCCCGTGGACCCACTGACTGAACGCAGATCACCAAGGAGAGTTGTGAACTTGACCGTGCAGAGGAGCATGTGTGTGCATGCAGGTACACATGGCTCATGCGTGTGACTCAGGGTGAAGGCCTTTCATTGTGTGAGAGGCTTCCCGTGCGTGACTGTGGGCAGTGTGGCTGCTTGTGGTTGTGTGTGGCTGAGTGAATGCCTGCATATGGGCAGGTGTGAGCCTGTGGGCGGCTGTGTGACCGTGGTGTGTGTGTCTGACTCAGTGTGGCAGGTGGGTGTGTGTCTTTGTGACAATGAGTATGGGAGTGTGTGTGTGTGTGTGTGTGTGTGTGTGTGTGTGTGTGTGACAGTCAGTGAGTATGTGTACGTGCATGTGTGTGATGAGTATGGCCAGCGCCGTGTGCCACAAAATGACCACACTTACATATGTGGGGGATGGCCCTGATCGCCACACAACCAGGTGACTGTGCATGGCTGTGTGTGCCAAAAGTGACTCCCTAGTGGTTCTTGCTGCTTGACCCCCTTGGGGACAGAGGCTGTGACAGTGGTGTCAGCAAGGGCCCAGGGCCCAGGCCAGCCAGCTGCCTCCCAGCCCCCAGGGCACAGGTGGTGGGAATCAGAGCCCGGCTGCTTTCAGGCGGGGCTGGTGGGGGATGGGCTCAGCGGCCCAGTGAGAGCTGCTCCCCCTGGCCTCCCCCTGGTGTCCACACAGCCCGCCAGGCCCACGGACTTGGGGACAAGGCCGGAGGCTGTCTGGGAGTGAGGACGGCAGCACCTGATTGCTTGGGACGAACTTCCAAAAGTAAACGTGTTGAGGACCCGGAGACCACCTGTCCTGGGGCAGGTGCGCACGCACAGGATGCTGGGCAGTGGCTGGGTGTGCCTGTGCATTCACCGCCCCCTCCTTCACTCTGCCTCCTGTCAAGTGGGGATGGGGCCCTTTTCTTTTTTCCCATTTTATTGTGCATGGGTTTCGGGTGTGCACTTAGCGGTGAGACAGTCATACACTGTACACAGTGATTCCCCTGGCACCGGACACACTCAGGCAATGTTACTGACCTTCTTCCCTTGGTGTTCGCAGACTGTCAGGGGTGTGGGGGCTTCCCCGAGTGCTGGGGGCAGGGAGGGAGGGGGTTTCTTTTATGACGCTGTCGCCTCCACTCCCAGGCACCTTTCGCCCAGTTCCCAGGAAGTGACTGTGGAATTTGTTTCCAAATATAGAGCCCGGTGGCCTGGGAGCCTGTAGACAGCCCCCGTGGCCTCCCGTCTGCAAGGCACGACTTCGGCTGCTTTCCTGGAGGCCGGCCGCGGGTGCTCGCGTGGAGCTGTCGGTGAAATAATAATCATAAAAGCGGCTAATAAAAGTAGAGGGGAGTTGAACACGGGGTTATGAGCCCAGGGCACGTCTGACCTGTGGTGGCTGCCCTGACGCACACAGGCATTCCATAGCCCGACACGGACCCACACAGGCCCGAACCACACACGCGGGCTCATATGTACAGCGCAGACTCGCGGATGTTTTTGCATAAGGAGGCGCACAGGAACATCCACAGCTATTTTAAATGCTCGCTCTCGAGGAAGGACACACACTGACATGCACACAGACTCCCACACAGCAGAGGGGCACCCCAAGTCCCTGCTCAGAGGGCACACTGGCACCACAGTGGCTGGAGGACAGTGTGAACTTATAAATGTGTTTTATTCATTTCAGAAGAAGGGAGAGGGGGATGGAGACATCAGTGAGGAGAGAGAATCACTGACCAGCTGCCTCCTACACGCCCCACGCTGGGGATCAAGCCTGCGACCTGGACATGTGCCCTGACCGGGAATTGAACTGTGACCTCCTGGTTCGTAGGTTGACGCTCAACCACTGAGCCACGCCCACCGGGCGACAGAGTCATATTGAGCCACATAGAAGGAGTCACACAGCCGCCTCTCTGCCTCTCCGGGTGCTGAGCAGGACTTGGAGTGAGTCACAGGGTGGAGACTGGGGATGGGGATGGGGAATGCGTGGTCCTGAGCTTGGATTGGGTGCTGTGGGTCAGGCACCACTGCTGGGCCCCGCACTCACCAGGGCGCACCAGGAAATCGGGCCCTGGGCAGAGCTGCTGTTGGTGAGCTGGAGCCAGAAGAAAGCCCCCAAAACAGAATCTGGTGTCCTGGCCCGAGTCCTGGGGGAGAAGGTGTGGAGGCCCCTGGTGAGTCTGGAGATGGGGCAGCCTTAGAGGAAGCACATTTTTGCATGGGGGTGGGAGCGGGGGGTGGGAGCGGGGGATGGGAGTCGGGAAGAATCAACCCCTAGAAGACCAGCGCTGGCTGGTCCCTGGTAGAGGAAACTGAAGAGAGGAAGTGAAAGAGCGGGGACCCCTGGAGCCTCCCTTTGGGACCCTACTCCCAGGTTTGGATCTCAGAGTCCCCACCTTCCCTTCTTAACCTGGACTGTGGCAGCCAGCGCCGCACCAGGAGCCAGCGTGGGAGAGGTGTGCCCTGCTGCTGGGACAAACAAGCAACAGGAAGAAGAATCTAGAAGAGGGACAACAAGAGAACGTGACTGCGAGTCCTCAGGCCCGGCGCCAGGCACAGGTCCCGCTGGGTCCCCAGCCTACGGGCTCTGGGACCTCCCTGAGGCCCACCACTGGGACCTTGAGGCAGCGGGACTCCACCGGCTCAGGAAGCGCATCCCATCAGGGCTGGAGGGCGGCGCCCGGCCTGCTCCCTCCACCCTGAGAACCCAGAGTCTGGGAAACTGCGCCCAGGACCCCGCAGGCCATCCATCCCACTGAGGCCTCTACACCTCCCAGCGTTGACCCTAGCAGGCTGAGCCCACAGCCAGCTGCCCACCCCATGGGGAAGTGCCGGGGCTCCCTTTCAGCCTCTACCTGCAGACACACAGCCTAGGGGATGGGGAGCCGCTGGGCGCACCTCCGGCAGAGGCTGTGTGACTAGTAAGTCCTCGCCCTCTCTGAGCCACATGAGTGAGTGGAACCTGCGGCAACAGCTCGGGCCTGCCAGAACGTTAGCTGTTATTGCGCCTCCAATGCCAACTGGTTTTTGAGCCTCAAATGCTCACATTCTCTGTGTGGCTGTGTAGACACCGACGGGGCTCTTCTGAGAATATGAATGCGAGGTACTGGGGAGGGAAGGAGACGGGTCTTGAGGTGGAGGGAACCTCTGTAGGCTGTGGGGCAGCACAGGCCAGCCCGGGGCTTTGGGGGGCTGAGGGGGCCCAGTGGAAGCAGAGGGAAGGAGGCTAAGAGCTGTCTTTCTTGGCCAGCCTGGAGACGAATGGGGTACAGATGAAACCCGGGGTAGGCCCCCAAAAGAGGAGTCACTCCCACCCCATGGCCAAAGGCCTCTGCAGCACCCAGGCCAGGACCCCTTCTTTCCCCCTCACTCGCACCCTCCATCCCTGCCGCGCTGGTCAGCCTGAGCTGCTCAGCACCCTGGTCCTGCTCAGAGCTCGCTGCCTCCAAAATGCCAATGGCATCAACCACTGTCCGTCCCCAGAGAAAGGGGCCTGTCCTCCTGGTTCAAGAAGAAGGAAGTGCGCCCCCAGTACCCTTCCAGTGCTCTTTCTATCGCAGCCTCCCGCGGACATGCTTTCTCTAGAAGGAAATGGAGGAGAATTTATTCTTTCCCGCAATAGACCTTGCAGACATGGACGATGCCAGCTTCCCTGCCGACCTTCCTCCTTCCCTTTAGGAGAGGTCATTCCAGGCAAGCTTGGATGGAGGGATGGGGAGCCTGGGGGCGGGCGGGCGGGGGTGGGCAGTCCGCGTGAAGAGATGCGGGGACTCTGCGTCGCGGGGAAGTGTCCCGCCCGCTGCTGCCTGCACCCGCCCCCACTCCCAGGTCAGTGCCCTGAACTCTAGGTGGGGCTTTCTCTCAGGATCCGAACCTCCCTCAGAGATGGTACTAAATCTCCATTTTCTCCTCCGCTGAAAAAAGAGGGGATTTTTCTGCCCCCGCCTCGTGGAAGCTACTTCGGGGGGCCTCGGGACAGTCCGGAGCCCCGGGGACAGCGCCTTGCAGGCCTCAGGACGCGAGGCAAACATGCGCGCTGGTCCCCGGGGTGCCCGGTTGCTGTTCGACGGGGCTCCTGGGTTGCCATGGTGACCAGCAAACCCAGGGCCCTCCCGGAAACATCGCCAGGAGCTTTTCCACCAGGAACCTCTGTCCGCTGCACCCCAGTGTTTCCCGGGTGTGACTGTGGCCGGGGAGCGCGCGTCTCCGGTCCCCCTGCTCCGGACCCTTCTGTCGCAGCTGCCCCCGCAGGACGGAAACCCCGCACGCGGAGGCCAGAGGAGGCCCGAGGCGGGCGCTCCCGCCCCGGGCTGAAAGGGAAGAAAAATTAGAGGTCTCGACCAAGCAATCGTTTTGGTGACCGATCCCTCCAGTTTGGGGTTTGGCCGCCCTCCGCACCCGCACCCCCACCCGCCTCCCTTCACCTCCTTAACGTCATTACTAGAGTTTTCACTCGCAGCTCCAGGAGGGCTGGCTGCCTCCATCCGCCCCCTTCCCCGAGCGCAGGGCTCCTCGGCTGGGCCTGCAGCTTCCTAACCAGCAAGTTTCTCCCCAAAGAGAGGGTGCGGGGTGCGTGTCAGCGGCAGGTTAAGCTGGCGATTCCAATGCCAATACAACAGTTTGCTGGGCTCTCTCGACCCAGGGAGGCCCAAGTCCGAAAAGCCTGGGCAGATGGCGTGAATTTCCCAAACCTCGGGGCTGGCCCGCTGTGGCCATGAATGCCCCGAGTCCGTGGTTCCTGGGGAGACAGGGAGCTGCGCTGGCTCACAGGGGCACCGAGCCTCGCCACCCGACCTCCTTTGTTTTCTTTGCTGCTCCGAGTTCTGACTCTGCGGTGTAGACAGAAAGGAACCATTGCCCCCAACCCCCTTACACAAAGCGCTTTATGAAACATCGGATCGAATTCTCCCCGGTGGGGACGCCTCGCTCGCTCGCAGGCTGGGGCTGGCTGGAAGGGGGCCGGCGAGCAGCCAGAACTGGAGGCGCAGTTTCATCTCTGGTTTTGAATCCGGCCCTTTGAGCAAGCTTAACACGTGTGGATTTAATTTCCCTCTCTTTCTTGCTCTCTTTCCCCCCCCCCAACCCCTCCTTATGAGGGAACAAGAAAAATAGTCTGCCGTGTCGACAGCGCGACACCGTTCCCTTTGCCAAAGAAAATTTGTCTTTCCAGAGCCCCGAGAGCAGCGGGCTCCCAAGTTTCCATTGCACCCTCCTGTTGAGGGAGGGGGTCTCCAGACAGGCCCCCGCCTGCACCCCAGACCTGGAGTCTCTATCACCCGGGTCACAGCCTGGAATTCTGTGTGTTCCCCCACACCTTGGAGGCCTTGGGGATGTGCTGGCCACGCAGACCTGGTGGCTACACCCTGAGGTCTTTCTAGAGGTTCTGGGCAGTAGATATGGCCGGAGTTCTCAGGCTCAGCTCAGCACACAGGATGCGCGGCTCCCCGCTCTCTCAGCTCAAGACCCGCACCCTTCTCCCCACCGGGGACCCCCAGATTGGAGGGGCAAGAGGAGCGCTCCGTTGCACCCCCAGCTCAGCTTGTTGGCGCCTCGCTATCTCCGCTGGGCCCCCCTGAACCATGTTCCGTTTCCATTTCTCATTTCATGAACTAGATCAAGGGACAAAAACCTCACCCGCCAAACTTGGGGAGCTGGAGGCACAGGAAACAACACCGACGTGCAGGATGCTCCGTACAATAAGTGGGAGTAATCATTGGTGGAAATATTGGGGGGAAATGGATATTAAAATAACACCCACAGCCAGTCTCCTTCTCAAATACATCCGGTCAGAAGGGGGGAAGTGAGGCACCGAATGAGACACTAGGAAGTCGGACACCGCAGCCCTGGAGAAAATATCAGAGAGCCAGATTTAACTAGGCAGGAGGGAAAGTGACCCCCTGAGAAACCAGGGAAATTCCCACCCTCAGTCTGACCCTCGCTTTCGAAAAATGAGTTGGTCAAAGTTTAGTTTTGTCATCATTTCTATTGTTGTTATTCAGATTAATTTTCCCAGCCCCGAGCGCACTTCTCCCTACTTCTCTCCTTCCGTGGAGACCTGAGTCAGGCAGGGGCCGGAGGGAGAGACACAGAGATGGGCGGATTCTTAAGCCAGTTCTCTTTGGAGAGAAAAGAAGACGGAACAAAACAAAACAAAAAACAGCTAGGCAAGACTAAAGGAAAAAAAAAGGCCAAGAGCAGCCGGTCCTCGATTTTGTTTTGGTTTTGACTTTTTAAGTAGGAACCCCCTTCTCCTGCCCACGGCAGTGTTAGAAGCAGGGCAGGGACACCGTGAAACGGGGAAAACAGATTTGGGGAGCAAAGGGAGCTTTGGGGTCAGGGAAACCCAGTCCTGGCCTGGAGGAAGGGATGTGAGCGTGGCAGCCTGTTCCAGTTACTGCCCAATGACGGGGGCAAAGAAGGAATATTCTCCCACCTCGCCCAAGTCTTTATTTCCCTCTCCCCGCGCGGCCTCCAGCGCTTGGCAAAGGGGCCTGGGCTGAGCCGGTGGGATCCTTTGTGAGTCTGCGGGGTGGTTTTGGGCCCCGCACCGGGGATTTGAGAGAAGGGAGTCGAATGGAAAGGAACTTGTCTCGCTCAGGGTTTCGCCTTCCCCTCGCAGCCCCCGCGGGACCCAGGCCTCGGTTTCCGGCCCACCTCGGCCCTGAGGTCAAATAGCAACTCATTTCCAGGCTTTGGGGCCTCGGGTTGCGCGCCCTTGGCATCTGGGAGCTACGCTGCACCCACGGGCCTCGGGTTGAGGAGAAGATAGTGATGAATAACTCGGGAAACGAAAGCGAAGCTCACGGAAGCCAGTGCGGCCTGGCCGAAGCGTGGGGCCACCGGCTCTGCTTGCTGGAAGCAACCGAGTGTGCGGCCGGCTGGCCCCGGCGCCCGCATCAGCCGCTGGGACCGACTGCACGCTCTCCCCGCGGGCCTGACCTCATTAGCTCCTTGGGGGGTTCAGTGACCGCGTTCCTGCACTTTTTGCCGCCGCTCCGGCCCCAGAAGAACCAGGCCTGGAGCCAGGCCAGGCTTCGGAAAGCCCGAGGGACTGGGGGCGCGCGAAAGCCGGGATCGAACCCCGAAGCTGGGGGCAAGTCCAGCTTGCAAAGTCCGGCTCCCTCGGGGCCCCTTGGCGGGGAACTTACCCTTCCAGAAGGCCGGCGCTTGCTCGCCGGCTCAGTGCTGGGCAGGCCTAGCTCTCCTCTCCCGCCGCCGGGGGCGTCTACGCAGTGCGATTCCCAACGAACCCCAGTGCGTTCCCAGCGGCGTGCAAAAAGCTCGCGCGCACCCTCCACGGGTCTGCGTAGAAGTTATGCCCATCGATGAGAACAGAAATAACAACAAACGTTATTACAAAACAAAATAGAGCTCCTCGTCCCTCTGCAGGCCCCGGAGCTATAATTTTTCTCTGCAGAAATAGCCTCTCTCCATGCCCACCCCTTCACCCCCTTGCACCCTGCCCCCCGCCCGGCAGCGCAGGGCCGACGCGCACCCCACAACTTAGCTAAAGGACCTTTCGCAGAATGGACTTTTTCTCAGCAAGAAACACGGAGGCTCCCGCTTTCTGTCTTCCTCCCAAGCCTCTGTGTCATTTCCCCTCCGCGATAGCCCAGTCATTGCTCCTAAGCTGGTCTGCAAGGGGACCCTGAGCTACCCCGTCCGGAACAGAACCAGCTACAGGGACGCCCAACATGCCCTTGCCTAGAGCTCCTCCTCAAAAAAATAATTTTTAAATAATTAGGAGACTCCCCTGCAAGAGACCTCGTCTCCCCTGGAACAGCCAGATTGCTTTCCAAGCGTGGGCTGAGGTGGGCTCCCACCTCCCTTCGTGAAAAGGCCCCCTCCCCCTCCCTAAGAAAATCGATCTTGGCTCAATTTGTGTCTGAAGTTCGCCACCCCCATTTCCCCAGAGGGCGCGGGGTTTGTTTATTTCTTTATTTATTCCCGTGGCCCAGGCGTCCGGGACTGGTGGCTGCGCAGACCCGCGGACTGATAGGCGAAGATGGAGAGAAATTAACCTCCCGCCACTGCCCCCCAGCCGAGCGTGACAGCGCGGACGGGTTGCGTGACTCGTGACGTCTCCAAGTCCTATAGGTGCAGCGGCTGGTGAGATAGCCGGTATCGCCTGGTTGCCTCTTTATTTTATTGGGGTATGCCTGGTAATAAACAGTAATATTTAATTTGTCGAAGACCACAAACCAACTTCGAGCTGGGAGGTACATGCTACTCTTGACAGACGCTGGAAGAAGGTTTGGCCTAAAAGGAATCTCTTTTGGGGGCCTTTTTCAAACTCTTCACTGAGCCCCCCACCCCAGTGAGGCGTCACTCCTGGCTTTTGCACCGGATAGAAGAGGTGGGATTTTTGGAGGTGAGTGTCGCCCTGGAAAGCTCTGGGGAGGAGGGGGGAATAGGTTCCTCTCGACTCTTCGCCTGCCCCCAGCCCCCCAAACTTCCCGCCCCAACTCCCTGCCGAATCCCCTCTCTCAGGTGCTAGCTCTCAGGGCCACAGGAGAGTGCATGCTCTTGCATTTTGCCTTCGGGTGTCACCTGGCAGGAATAGATTCCCCCTGGGGGCTTCAGAATCCCAATTTCGCTTGGTGGCCCGCACCATCTCCGAGCCAGCCAGGCGATGGCTTGGGGGAGTCCGGATTTTCCGTCTCCTGAGGGGCCGGCAGGTTATTTATGGGAATTTATTTTATCCGCAAATCTCGGAGAATTTACAGGGATTGAAGAGGTCTTTCTGGATTTCCCTTTCCCTTTGCCAGAGATGCAGACTATCAGCCTCAGCCTGAGGCCATGCTGTTTCCCCTTCGTTGGCCCGGGGGTCTCCTCCTCAGCCAGCCCCACGTCCTGGGAGCTGACACTTCGGAAGGGCGAGGGTGTTTTCACAAATAAATAAACAGCCTCGGTGAAAGGCTGTGTGCAAACAAACCTGGAAGGTGCAGTGGGACCTGGAGCAAGTGCTCGGCTGCTTTCCTCCCAGGCCGCCCCACCGCTAGGGCTGGACAATTCACTCTGGAATTCTGCGGCGACGTGTCAGGCCTGCCTTCCGTTCAGTCCCCGCGGCCACAGAGGATCGCCCGAGGGGCGGCTGGTCTCCGGGACATTTCTCCTTCCTGAATCCCTCTACCCAGACCTTGGCCTGCAGGTCCCCGTCGCTCATCAGAGCCCCACAAAAGAACAGGGTGAGGGGGTACAGGAGATGAGAACAGGAACCCTGACATTTATCCCAAGCACTTGTGCTCCAATCTGGGTCTGCTCAGACTAAGATACTGACTGTGTTTACGCTTCTATTGACCTCTTCAACTCGACCCTCAAAATAAAACATTTGGGGGGGGGCAGGGAGAAGAGCCAAGGGGAGATGAAAACCCCAGCCAGTCCCCAATGACTGTTTGATTATTTTAATAAAACTGGGCATTGCCTGTGTACACATCCAGCCAGGGAGGTCTGGTGGCCCTGGGGGTGGGGGCCAATGGTGATTTCTTGGCATCTTTGATCTCGACCCCCATCCCAACACACCTTCACCCTGCCTTCACCCCGGAGTCACTGAGAGTCTGGGTGATGAGTGGGGAGGGGGAGAGATGTCAGGGCGGCTAACTGCCGGCTGGGCCAGGCGGGGTCACGTAGCTCTCCCTCTTGAGGTCAGCGTTGGAAAGAGAACGCGGGTGAGGCTGCAGAGGAGGCGCCGGGCGTGTGTGCACGCGTCTTGCGTTTAGACTCCGCTCTCTGCACGGGCCCGCGGCACGGAGATGACTTCCCGGGCAGAAGCCGGCTGGTTTGCGATGATTTGTGCAGGAATTTTTGCAGCCACCGAGCCGCACTCAGAGCAGCAGAGATGGATGGACGCTGGGAAGGGGGTGGAGAGGAGGGGGTGATCTCCAGGTCTGGGTTTGAGAGTCGTGTTGTGATGTGAGTGTTCGGGAAATCTAATGGAAAATGTGGTTGGGGGAGGGAGTGGGAAGGGATAGGGAGGAGGAAGGAGGGAGGCAGAAGGGGGAGAGAGAGGGAGAGAGAGGGAGAGAGAGAGGGAGAGAGAGGAGCTAGTTGGATAGGCAATTCCAGTACTTTGTAAGCATCAAGGCAGCCCAACGTCACTGAGCTCAGCTGAGTCGGCTTGTATTTCTGAGAGAGAGAGAGAGAGAGAGAGAGAGAGAGAGAGAGAGAGAGAGAAGTATCTTACCTCGGATTCCGGAACTTTAACCCTGAAAGCGGCACTCAGAGAGGACTTGGACCATTCCCACGGCTTCCTCGGGTCTCCCCACTTTCCCTCCCTGGGGCTTCCAAGGAGGAGCAGGCCACGGGGCTTATCCTATTGAGCCCCCCGCCCCCCACGCTGCTGTTTTGCGTTATTTGGAGCCCTTCTGGCGCCCGACAGCTTGGGAGTCTTTAGGGGGAGAGCAGCGAGCGAGGAGGTGTGTGCTGGAAGTGGGCCGCGGCTGCCGAGGCTGCAGCGCCGGGTGCCCCTGTGCAGGCAGCACAGCCTCTAGTCTGCACGCAGTCCCCCGCGTCAGCCCGGAGCCACCATGCCGGCGCCCCCGCCTCCTCGCGGCCGGCTTCCCTGCTAGGAGCACCAGGGATGTGGTGAATGCACCGGCTTCACCGAGTGAGGTAACCTTGCCGGCGGCTGGCCCGGGAGGGAGCCCCCGGCGAGTGGGCTCAGGGAGGCGCGCCGGGCAGCACAGCAGCCGCGCCCTGGGTTCCGCAGAGTCCGTCCCGCAGAGGTTTCGCGGGGCCGGCGGCCGCGGCCGGGGGAGCGGGGTGGTTTCCGGGACGCGCGGCCTGGTTCTGTCAAACCGTATCTTGTTCGCCTCCGCCAGCCCCGAGCTCCAGGGATCCTGGCAAGGGCGCGGGGGTGGGATTATCCCCGCGGCCGGTGGTGCTGGGAGCGCACGTGGGTGACTCCAGCCCCGCTATCTTTTGTTGTGAGCAGACTGCGGGGCTCCCCTCACTGCCTCCTGAAAACCCCAGCGCGCGGGGAGGGAAGTTCTTGGGAGTGGGGCCTGGGCAGCTGTCCTCGGCCCGTTTCTGGGTCTCCGGTCGCTGCGGACGAGGATGGGATTTGGCTTTTGGTTCGAGAGGCCGCTGAGAGTGGAGGGGCATCCCTGGCGCCTCCTTCTGTCTTCCCGGGTTTCGAGGGGAGGGAGGAAATTCCTACTTGGGAGATCGGAAGGCGCTCAGAGCAGGAGGCCGGCTCACCGGGGCTGGAACAGCTCTGCAGCTGCTGTTTCGTGTGTTCCAGTCTCCTATGCCTGCAAGCCCGGGCCACTCTGCGCGTTGCGTGGGGCCGAGGCGGCCGATTCCACGCCCGAAGCCCGGGTTTCGCTGGGGCCCACGTTGCCCTCGCCAGTGCCGAGCTTGGGCCTGCACTTCCCGAGAGCCAGGCCCGGCTGAAGCTCGGAGAAGCTCCCTTCGGCCTGGCCGCTCGACAAAACGCCCGACCCCGGGCTGGAGAGCGGAGGAAGCCGGCGAACGCGCGCCCCGGGCGGCGGCAGAGCGCGGGCCGCCCGCACCCGGTAGCGCGACTCCCTCGGAACTGCGGCGCGGCGCTTCCCCGCCCGGCTGGCTTCTTGTTCTTAACGTTATGAAGGTTGAGGAAGACGGGAGGACGCTAACTGCTCAAGGACTTGTAATTTTAAGGCCTGAAACAGATAAAGGATGAACGCGAATTCTCTTTCGGACGGGTCTCTCTCTCTGCAAATCTTTCCCCTCCGAAGTTTCTGGTTTTGCAAGAGGCGGGTTGCTCAGACGTGCTGCCTGCGGCACAGGACTGTTCCGCCGCGGGTTTTCGGAAACACAGCTCTGATGACCTGTAATTCGACGAAGAAAAAAAATTCTCAAAAGGACACTAGGTTTTTGTTTTGTTTTTGGTTCCTACCCAATGGCTTCCAAAAATACCCAGGCCTTATCTTTATTGGCTCTTCCAGAAGTCCAGACAAATTTGACGGGCAGCTGGCTTATCGAGGGGAGTCTGCGCAGGGCAGATGCGGGCTTGCCTCCTCCGGGTCAGGCGTGGGCCTTTCGCAAGAGGTTGTGCGTGATCATAAAGTAATAGTAACAATACTCACAAGGGGCCTTCTGCAGCCTCCTTCCGCTGGGAACGGAGGTGCTGGTAGCTGGAAAGTGGGGCCCCAACTGCCCCCTTGTCACTTGTACTGCACTTCCAACCTTCTCTCTCTCTCCCTCTCCCTCTCTCTCTCTTTTTCTGTCTCTGCTTCCTGTCTGCAGCGCAGGACCCGGTGCGGTCACAGGGCCCCGGGCACACCATGGCCGACGCAGAAGAGGGCTTTGGCCTGGCGCACACACCCCTGGAACCTGACTCAAAGGATCTACCCTGTGACTCAAAGCCAGAGAGCACGCTAGGGGCCCCCAGCAAGTCCCCATCGTCCCCACAGGCCGCCTTTACCCAGCAGGTAAGGAGACCCTAGCTTAGGGGCCTTCCGCAGAAACCAAAGCCCTTTTTTTTGGGGGGGGGCAGGGATGGGTCGCCCACTGCCTCTAATTGTGCCCTTTCCTTTCGACCCCCACTCAGTCACACCTTCCTCTGCCCTGCCTCCCCCAATACTAGTTTATTCCAATCCACTCTATTAGGACGATTACCTTTATGGCAGGAGGGTTTTTGAAATACACTGGGTTGTTAGAGAAGCCTTGATTATCCAGCTATTTGGGGCCAACTAACAAGAACACAGACCCTTTGCCTGATGCACTAGGTGTAGGCTGGGCCCTGAGCGCCTCATTAAGGGCCAGGTCAGCGGCTGCTTCAGGCCAGCATGAGCGATGGCTTGACCCCTCTTCAGATCTTCCATAGCCTTCGCCTCCGCCCGCCTCCTCGAGCTGCTGCCCCGAGCTGCCCAGAGCCGAGTGGCGCACCATTTGTCTTGTGCGGGGCCTGGCTGTGCGGGGAGGGTGGGAGGGCGCAGGGAGCCATGGACTGGCGGGGCTGGAAGCTGGGCCGGGTCCCAGGTAGACCTCCATGATTTTAAACAAGCTGTCAGGGGGCACGAAGCGGGGTGACTTCACCAGAAAAGGTATTGGACGGAGCTAAAGCCCTTCTTGCGATGTTGACGTCCTTCCTGACTAGCTCATCAAGGACTAAGCTCATCGCCTCTGTGCTTTGCCCTTCACGGGTCTCAGGAAAATATGTCTATTTGTAGAGAAGCAGCGAGAATGGGCATGCAGTTTCGGAAACGCAGATCCCCCCTTTTTACAGAAAAGCAAATTCACTCATTTATGGATTATTGCAAAATGAAAAGTTTGTATATAATTTTTTTGCGTCGCTTTTGTGAAGTAACTCTTAGTTGAAAGCGGAAATGTTAAATGGCTTAAGCTGTGCTCATAATGAAAACAGCTTGCAAGAAGGAAGCTGGGCATGCAGAGAGCCTAGGTTTATTAATATAGACATTGGAGAATTCATCTTTGTTTTGGACGGCGGGTACCTATTACAATCTGTAAATATTTTAAAATTTAAAATCGCACCGTGTCTGTATCTGTGCTGCGTGGTGGTGAGAATAAACACGCACCTACAGTGTTTGCGTGCTTGTAGGCGTGCGTGTGGGCTTCTGAGCCTCCGTGAGGAGAGCCTGAGTGGTTTTTTGAGATGGAGCGGTTTCTTTAGTTGCATCCTCAGCCCCGTCCCCCATTGGACATTCTGGAGCACCCCATGCCTGGGTTTCCCCTCTAGGCTGGTGTAGGTGACATTAGAAGGAGCCCCCCCCCCATGGGGATTCCTGGGTGGGGGCTGCCTGGTGCTCCCAGCCAGGAGCTGCAGTGGGCTGGGGACAGTTTTCAGCCTCTGAGCCCACTGGCTCCGGAGGGAAGGAGAAGTGTCCGTGTTTGGGGCCAGTTTGGGGAGCGAAGGCCCCCTGTCCCCGGGCTTGTCCATGTGACTTTTTTCGCCTTCCTCCAGGGCATGGAAGGGATCAAGGTGTTTCTCCATGAAAGAGAGCTGTGGCTGAAGTTCCACGAAGTGGGCACCGAGATGATCATAACCAAGGCCGGCAGGTGAGCAGGCGCCTCTGCGGAGGGCCCTGGGGAACTGGGAGAGTGTGGGAGAGACGAAGGAAAGATGGCTGGGGGAGAAGGGGAGAGACAGAGAGAGGGAGAGAGATTGTCTGCCTGCGCCCGGGTAACGAGGCAGGGAGAGTTCCTCCAGGGGCCTCCGTCAGCGCGGGGAAATACCCGGAAGGCTCAACTGCGGAAACAGGTTATTTCTTCCAACGGCGCATTTCCTCCGCCTCTTATGTAAGGAGAAGCGAGGCGCGGAGGCTGTGCTCTGTGGATGCATTAGAAACCAGAGGAGGAGAGGCGAGGGGAGCGAGGACCGGAAAACAGAGGTGCAGGGAGGACTCAGAGATGAGACCGGGTTTCAGAGTGGCTGCCTCGCCTCCACCCTCCTTCCCACCCACCCTGACCTTGGAGAGGTTTCAGAGTCCCCCTGTGGCCGAGTCTGAATCGCTGGATGTATTCGCTGCCTCTTTCATTGTTTATAGATCGCAGGCGAAGCCTTTGAAACTGAACCGGGGCTCGGCCGGGCTCTATATACAGACACCGATAAACACGGCCGTTTTGCCTGCCCGGAGACTCGCCCTGCAGTTCCTTTTTAAAGCTCGCGGAGGTTTAGTGGGAATGCTCGCCCTCCGGGGGAGGGGGTGGGAGAGGCGCGCAGTGTGGAATCTCCGTGCGTGAGAGCGCCGCGAGGGTGCCCAGGCCTGGGGACAGCCTGGCCACATCGCTTCCCCGTTCCGGAATGGACGTGTGGGTCCCCAAGGGCAGAAAGCCCTGCGCTGACCCAGAACCCGCGGCGTGTGAAGCCGGAGAGGCCGGTAGGCCCGAGCCGCCGAGTGTGTGAAGGGGGAGGGTGGAGCCGCCCCGCCAGACGCCCCCGGCTCTCCAGCCCGAAGCCTCCCGCAATAAACTGACAACAGTGACATTTATTATTATTTGAAATTAAACAATGTCTGCTCCCCCGCTCGGCCTGGGTGAACTCGGAGGCGCGTTCTGTTTATACCAAAGAACTAAGGTTTTCTTCCCATTCCGCCTGGGAATGAACACCACGGCGGCTGCCTCTCCCGAGCCGGAGCCGAGCCGGAGCCCAGAGGATTTAACTATAAAAGGCCTGCGCGCTGTCCGCCTCTGAGCGCACTCACTCGGCCAGATAAACACCCAGGCTTCCACGACAAGGCTCCCCTTCCCGCCATCCCTGAGCGACCTCGGATCCAGCAACGGAGCCCTCTCATGCCCGCGAGCCTTGAGAATGCTTACTTTCCAGGGCGCACTCTCCCCAGGCGGGCCGGGAATTTGGGAGAGGGCGCAGCGCCCACAGTTCTGGGACACAACCACCCCATCCTCTTTCTGAAACCAAATCTAGATGGATTTTGGATTTTTAATTTCTTTGTTGAGGGCCCATGAGTTTAGACCCTCCAAGGAAGAGTGCCCTGCAGAAGTTGTGAGGCATTTAGGAATACATTCCTGCGAGGCTTGTGTTAGGGGTCCCCGAGTTACTCTCTGGGGGCAGAGGACTGAAGCCGGGACAGGACCTGTGTGGGCACCCACCTGTGTTCAGTCCCTAGGGCGCACACACTTTGGTGTCCACGTGACATGGCGGCGCTGCCCAGATGGGCCAAAGCACCTGGCTGGGTGGAGGGGGCGGCCAGCTTTTTACCTAAGAAGCCTCCTCCTGCCCCCAATTTAAAAAATAGGTGTCTGGCTCTGAAAAGAGCATTAAGCAGGAGTGGAAATGGGGGTCCCGCGCAGGCCGCCTTCAAACCCCGCTCTCCAGGAGCCCTGCCTCCTGCTTTCTATTTTCTGCCTAGACTTAGTGGCCAGCCAGCCACTTCCTTAGCCTTTCTCCTCCCCGTAACTTCCAGGGAAACCCGGGATGGATCTCGGCCAGAGCGGAGCCGGGGCCACTTTTGTCTTTCACGTTTCTAAAGGAATCTTCCATTGAACTTTGTGGACATGCTCTGCATATTAGCTTTAATTCATTTTAATTCATATCCTCTCTCTCTCTCTCTCTCTCCCCTCCCCCTCCCCCTCCCTCCCTTCTTCCTGGCCTCACTCTCTTCCTGGATTCTTCCTCCTTCCCCTCTCAGGCGGATGTTTCCCAGTTACAAAGTGAAGGTGACTGGCCTTAATCCCAAAACGAAGTACATTCTCCTCATGGACATCGTCCCCGCTGACGACCACAGATACAAGTTTGCAGATAATAAATGGTAGGCACCAGAGTGGCAGGTGGGGAGGGCACTCTCCCCACGGACCCAGCTGCATTGTCTGAGGGCCTACTGTGCACAGAGGCTTTTGCTGCCTTCCCATTGCATTTCCTTGACCTCACTCCAAAGGGCAAAAGAGCAGCGGTTAGCCCCCATTTTAGAGATGAGAAAACTGAGGCTCAGAGGAAGTAACGGGCCTATGTGTACCGCTGCACCCGCGGGTTGTCGATTTTTCAAAAGGGTATTGTTACCAAGCGCTGGAGGTATTTGGGGGTATAAAACCATTTACAGTTACTTTTTATGAGTTACCCGCTTTGAACATGCCTTTTTATGAAATTGCAAAATCGGCCCATGGTATTTGAGTAAAACAGGCAAGAGCGGAGAGGCGAGGCCCATTCCGTGGGCAGATCTCTCCGCGGCTGCCAAGAGTGCAGAGGCCTGAAGAGGAAGCCCCCTTTGAAAGCCCTCAAGGAGTTTTCCAAGACTTTTTTGCACGCCCAGGCTCCCAGATCCCACGATTATTTGTGGGCAGCGAGAGGCTGCGGCTGCCAGTCCCGCGCACCCCCGGTGCTGGGGGCGGGATGCGGTGGAAGAAAAAGAGCCAGGGAGGGCAGCTTGTCTGGAGGGCAGCGCAGGGCCAGGGAGACCTGAGGGTCAGGCCACTTCCAGATCATTCTCACGTTCAGCAGCCCGGGCCTGGCGCGTGAACCCGCCTGCACCACGTGCGCTGAAGCTGGTTCCTTGGTTTAGGTCGGTGACTGGCAAAGCGGAGCCCGCCATGCCGGGCCGCCTGTACGTGCACCCGGACTCGCCGGCCACCGGGGCGCATTGGATGCGGCAGCTGGTCTCCTTCCAGAAACTCAAGCTCACCAACAACCACCTGGACCCGTTTGGGCATGTAAGTACCTGGTGCAGCCCAGCCCAGCCCAGCACGCAGGTCCATCTCTCTCCTCCTCCTCCTCCTCCTCCTCCTCCTCCTCCTCCTCCTCCTCCTTTCCTTGGCTCCTAGAACCCACCCATCTCCTTTCCCAGCTTTGTTTATTTCACCCCTTGGTCTCCGCCCCCCCCTTTTTCTGGATCTGGTCTTCCTTTCTCTTTTTCCTCTCATTTCTCTCACCTTCTAATTCAGCCTTCCGTGTTCTCTCGACCCTCTGAGCGCCCACCGCTCTCCCCCGAGACGTTTGCCCTCTGCAGTCCTCCCTGTGATCCTTCATCCCACACTTTGGCCCGTTTCTCCCGTTTCTCCCGAGTGGATGGAGGTGGGGCCTGGTTCTCCTGGCCTGGGGCTCACACTGCGTCCCTGCCCCCAGCCCGGCCTTTGCTGAGGAGCAGGGATCTTGTTGTGACTGAAGCTGCACATTCCCGGCCTGGACTCCGGGGCTGGGAACCGGGCCTGCACCCAGTCCCATCTGTGACTAGGGGTGGGGGTGGGGGTTTCAGTCCCGCAGGAAAAAACAAACCGTGGTCACACTCCCCCAGTGGGCACCCAGCTCAGAGGCCAGACCATTCCTTCCCCACCCCCTCCCAAATCCTGCCTTAGTGTTGGGATGTTCCAGCCCAGAGGGAGCCCAGACCACCTGCCCCTCTCTTACAGCCTGGCAAACCAACCCCTGCTCCTTTTAGCATGATGCTTCCCGGCAGACCTGTTTTCCCCCCAACTTCCAGCTTTCCTCCTCCCCAACAATGCCCACAGCGGGCAAACCTGGACCGGGTCCTAAACCTGGAGTCCCTTGGGCCCCGAGAGAGGGGCCTGGCGAGCCCCTGGAATTGAGTACAGGACACTGAGTGTGCAGACCCCACCCTGCAGGAGATGTGCAGTTTGAGCAGATGCCCCAGAGGGCACCGCCCTGTCTTCCCCAAAGAAAAACAAGTGGAGAACAAAACACTGATTTTTAGAAAAACGCCCCTAAACTCGTTGTTGGAAAGAATGCATCACCAGGACGGAATACCGTCCGTGAATTCAGTGTTTGCAACCCTCAGATTGGCGATGCCGCCTTACACGTGGGTTCCTGGGTCTTGGGGCGTTTAATCCTCCTAGCAGCCTGGGGAGGGGCCGAGGACAGAGGTACACGCAGCCTCTGTGACTGGGAGTCCAGGGAGGGGAGGGGACTTGCCAAGGTCCTACAGCTGGGATTTGGGGGCAGGATGTGAGTCTGGGTCTCCAATCCCCAAAGTGCTCCCTGTCCTGCTAAGGTTTCTTTAGACACCGTGGACAGAAACGTGGTCCCCGAGATTTGGGGACATGAGGGGACTGGGTAGGAATGGATTTGAGCGGGAGGGAGGTCAGTTGCTGAAGGTACAAATGAGACATCTCCCGTGGGCGCAGGTGGGAAGGGGACAGCAGGCCCCTTCATGGATGCACTCAGAGCCACGCGCTCTGCGTGGCTGGTGGCAGATTGAACTGCGGGCCCCTGGGGCAGGGACCAGGGAGGCCGGTTCCTCTCCGCGTGGCCGGGAGCGCTCGGAAGGGTGCAGAGGGGCGTTTCTACCAAAAAGCGCAGTTCCCCCTCCTGTTGAAAGCGGGTGCTTTGTCGCCAGCGTCCCTTGCGCTGCTGCCCGGAGAGCAGGGCCGATCTCGAGCTCGGTGGGCGTCGTACCTGCGGGTACGGAGCCCTTCATTTAGGTGCAGCGCTGGGGAGAGGCGGGCTATTTTGTGAAGGTCCCGCATGCACCTTGCGTCCCTGTGGAGCTGGGGCCCTAGTGTGGGGACCTGCGTGGGATCCTGGTGGCAGGAAGCGGGACTGTTCTCCCGCCCCAGTTGGGCTCCTAGCCTTCCCTCTGCGGCTCTGACGCGCCTTCGGGTCGCGCTGGGGTGGGAGGGGGGACCCCTGGGGAAGGCTCAGGGCCCCTTCCCCCCTCCGGGCATCGTGGGAGTCAGGTCTCTAGGAGCCGGGGGAAGAGAGAGCGCCCCGCAGCTGCCGCGCATTCCCATCGCAAACTCCGGGCTCCGAGTCCCGAGCCGAGCCGCCCTAATGAAATTAGGGGCCATCAGATCGCCCTCGCGCTGATGTCTCCGCGCCGGCCCCGGCCGTCAAAGCAATTTGGCTAAGCCGGGCCGATGGCCGCGCCGGCGGGGCTGCGCGAGGCCCCGCTGCGTCTCTCTGTCGCCAGGCCGCCCGGGCCGGCGTCGCTATCGGCCAGGCAGGCGGCCGGGCTGCGGAGGCCCGAGATTAGAGCCGCGCGGCCCGGAACCGGGAGCCGCAGGGGCCCTCCCCCTCCTCCAGGCCGGTCTCTAGCGATGGCCCCAGAACCCGGTCCCAGGGCATCAATGCAAATAATCAGAGACACCCAGACACCCAGACACCCCGCCCCTGCGGCCTGCAGCCCGCGGGCCTGGGGAAAGAGCAGGCCAGATTCTCAGCCCATTGCGCGCGGCGATTCGCCCTTTCGCGGGTAGAGATGAGGACGTTTTTGCTAAAGATCAGCGTTACCAGCCTTTGGGAGCACGCGGACTAGTGCCTTAGAAGGATGCTCCTCTCGGGGAATCCTGGCGCCCGGCTGCCCCCTCCCAGCGGTAGGAATAGCAGCACAGCCACATCCGCCAGACCCCGCTAGTCCCTGGGAGCACCCCAAACACGGAGTAGAAAGGAAGGAGACGGAATATGCCCAAGAAAGCCGAGGCCGCAGCTCTGTCTGGGGCCAAGTCGAGATAATTCCGGTTGTGGATCCTGAAATGTTGATAAAGTTGGAGAACCTCGGGGCAGCCGTGTTGGATGGTAAAGGGGGAGGGGCTCCCCTATCTCGCCGTTCTTAGGGTCCCCCACCCCATCCTCTTCTTTTTTCATTGACTCACACTTTGTACATTCTCCACAGAGCCAAGCCCATGATTTTTATCCCAATTCTGCCAACGCTTCTTGTCTCTTCTCTTGCATCTCTTAGAGTTGTTTTTTTTTTTGGGGGGGGGAAGGGGCAGTTATTTGTTTATTTCTTCTCCCCTTTAATTCCAAAAATTGTCACCAGGCATTGGTGGGCGGGGGGCGCAGTTCCTTGCTCCCGACTTGCTTTTGCTCCCGTTGGGGGCGAAAGTGCCCTACGTAGGGAGTTAATTTATTAAGCAAACTTTATTAAGAATTCTGATTTACTGCCGTGTGTGCTTTGGGTAGATTCCTGGAATATTACCCTGGCTTTTTCGGTTGGAAATTGTCATTTTTGAAATGTTTCTTTTTAATGAAATCACTGGACCCTTTTCAAAACAGGAGGGGAAAAAATCGGGCTATTTTTCGAGAGCCTATATGAGGAGGCTCACTTTGGGGGTAGAGTGCGGGGTTTTATCTGGAAACAAAGGGGTTTTCATTTTTCTTACAATCTCATTTTCTTTATTATTTCTAGATTATTCTAAATTCCATGCACAAATACCAGCCCAGATTACACATCGTGAAAGCGGACGAAAATAATGGATTTGGCTCAAAAAATACTGCTTTCTGCACCCACGTCTTTCCTGAGACGGCGTTTATCGCGGTGACTTCCTACCAGAATCACAAGGTAAGTCCAGTGCCCCGGACCGTGCCTGGGGCTGCCGGCTCGGCCCCACGACTCTGCAGGGGTCTCGGGCTGGAGCTGCGGGCTCTGGGCGGCTCTAGTCCGCAAGGCAGGCACCAGCGTCTCCTCCAGGGGCTGGGCCTGGGGCAGAGCCATGGCCTGAGGATTGTAGCTTTTTTGTACTATCTTCATGGGTTTGGCAGACTCCTCTCTCTCTCTCTCTCTCTCTCTCTCTCTCTCTCTCTCTCACACACACACACACACACACACGTTAGAAACAAACTTATTGTCCTCAACGAGGAGGCACCCCACTACACCCAAGACATTTTCAGGGAGAAGAAAGGCCACTTCACCCATGACTGATGCTCTTGGGTGGGGCCGGGCCGCCCTTCCTGGGGCAGAGTTTCTGTGGAGATCAGTCTCCTGCTCCCCGCCCTCCCTCTGCCTTTTGGATGCATTTCAACTCCAATCCGGGCAGGTGGCAAGGTTGCCGGAAACCTTGGGCTTGGATTTTCCAGATGCTTCTCTAATTGGTTTCAGCGATTTCTGATCCACGCCTCCCCGCCCCCAACACACCACATGCTAAAGCAAGGGTTGCATTGTTACAAAAACAAAAACAAAAACAAAAACAAAAACTGAGCAAGCTCTGCCACCAGCAGCCTGGACCACCCTCCCAGGACTTAGCTAGGATCCTGCAAAACCACAGCTTGGTGAGGCGGGTCATGCTGGCGGGCAATGGTCAATGCGTGGTTTGGGAGAAGGTGGCTGTAGCTTGGGGTAGAGGTGGGATGGTGCCAGACCCCACAGCTGTTCGAAATCCAGAGTCTGATGCGGGCATTTTAAAGCTTGGCAGTGACATCGGAACAGGGCACCCCATAACCACAGGTTGGGGGTGTATAATCTCTTCCTGCCCAGGAGTCAGGGCTGTCTTGACTGGTCATGGTTCATGTCTGTTCTTTAGAAACCTGAGGGGGCGGCGATTCATTGTATTTGGGGGGGGGGGGGACTGGTAGGATTGAATGATTCCTAAGGCTTGTTATGGAAAGATCTGGAACCTGACAAGGCAAGATGTGGGCCCTGGGAGGGGCCTCAGCCACTGTGCCTTGTGGACTGTTAAGAGTATTAAGCAGTGATTTGGGGTTAGAGGAAAGTGATTTGGCTGTAGGGGAAAGTAGAGGGTTCCACATGGGATCAGTGAGGGTGGGTCACGTGGACAGCTTAAGGAGATGGACCTGGGAATGGCAACGCCCCTCCCCCTCCACAGGTCCTATCCCCACCTACGAGGTAAGGAAGCTACAGGGCTGTGGGGCCAGGCGAGGGAGGCCAGCAGGGCGAGAGCACCCTGCAGCTGCCAGGCATCCCGTGGAGGTCATTCCAGTGCTGGGTGTCAGGGGAGCCCCGGGGAAGCCGGGTAGTTAGAGAATGCTGTGGGTCAGCTCCAAATTCAGAGTGTCAGTGACAGGCTGGGCTGTGATGGATGGGCCCCTCCAGGCCACAGGCCTGTCTGGGAACCCAGGTCTGGAGAGAGCTTCCCTCCGGAACAAAACTCGCTCGCCCCCAAAATGCAATGACTTTTTAAAAGGGAAAGAGGATTTGGCTGAGTTCTCCCCATCGGTTGAACTGACAGAAGCAAAAACGTTAAGACTAAATACCCTGAAAGCTGCACAACCGTTTCGGGCGAATTGGAGTCTGGCTGCTGGGAACCTGTTTCCCAGTCGCTGCTGTAAACCCGTTTAGCTTGTGGTGATAGTCACAGGGAGAAGAGTGGGAACAGCAGCAGCCAGGATGCTCCTTGCCATATATCTATATTCTTAAAGGCTCCCGGGCCTGCCAAAGGGTCCAAAAATATATCGAATATCCCCCCGCCCCCAAGGAAGCTCAGCTTCTCATAGAAAGGAAGGAAGTGGTGGACACAGGACAATGACCTGCTAGACACGTGGCTGGTCAGACCCTTTGGGGGAAATGCCTCAGCTGTGTGTAGTCACCATCACAAAAGTACACCTAGGGGGATTTTCTCTCTGTTTATGGTTTTACTGAGGATGATGGTCACACAATAAACTAGAATATGGCAAGTACACATTTGATTAGTTTGACACATCTATATACCCAGGAAACTAGCGTCATAACCACCTGTGACTATACCCAACCCCCCAAATTTCTATTTTTTCTCATCTTTAAAAATTAAATTTATTGGGATAACATTGGTTACTAACATATAAATTTCAGATGTATGACGCTCTAATTTGGTATCTGTGTGCCCTGTAAAATTTCTACTTAAAAAAAAGTCTTCTCCAACGAATGTATTTACTGATCTGCCTGCATGAAGGAGCTTGTCCAGTGGGGTGTGTGCGTCTGAGTGTCGAGCTGAGTCTAGGAGACTGTGTGTGTAAATGCTCATGGATCTAAACACGTGCATCTCCAGACATGCATTTGGGTATTTCTGAATTGGTGGCCACACACAGGAATCGCTTGTTTTCTTTATTGGTTGGTCCAGGGAACCCTGAGCTGTACATTTAGGTCTTTTCAGCCAGCCTGGCAGAGGGATTTCGTGGGAGACAGCTTTCTGTCATTCTCCCCACGGTGAGGTCTCCCCCTCTTCAGTTGTGGGGCACGCAAGGCACCTATGTTGTTTGTCAGGAGGAAGTCCAAAGCAGTACAGTTTTCCAGTCCAAGTCCGGGGCCACTGCAGACGTGCCCACGTGGATCTATGATGTGTGACTTCAATCCGCGGGCCAGGCTGGCTGTGATTTGTGGACTCTGTCTTGTGGCTTTATGGTCCCCCCTGGGCCTCTTGTTGAGGCCCTGACTTCATGGGCAGAAGCCGCCTGAGCGTGGCCACTGCATCGGGTTAAGGTGGGACTCCGGAGGCAGACGGCCTGGGTTCAGATCCACTTAACTTTGAACAAGTTACTGAACTCAGCTTTCCCCACCTGTAAAATGGGGACAGTAGAAGACTGACTTGTTGTTCTCGTTGTGAGGATTCCATGAGAATCCAGGGAAGGGTGTGGCGCAGACGCTGGCACAGGGCGAGCACGGAGTGTTAGTGACAATTCCATTGACTGGCTCCATCGCTGATCAATTTATTCCCAGGGCAGCTCACTCCATCCAAAAGGCAGGCTCTGGAAAACTCTTTCCTACCTTGACTATTTTAGAATCTGAAAGACTGAGATTTTCAATAAGTTCTTATTACTGTGGTTGCAAAACCACAAACGGTTAGTTTTCCGGGCTTCGTTCGTTCACCCATCGTGTCGTCCATTCCAGGACTATCGCCAGCATTATGCTCTGGATAGGTGAGCAGGGAGAGAAGAGCAATCGTGTGATTCATCTGGCAGGGCAATTTGGGAAAACAGGAGCCACTGATTTTTTTTTTTTTTTTTTTTTTGCCAAAAGGGCGCAGGTACCAGGTGGAGGCAGGTATGTGACAGGGCTCATTTCTCAGGCTGCAGCCACGCCCCGGTGTGCCCACGGCTGCTAATGATATGACGTATTTCCTCAGCCCAGCTGCGATCCCGAGCTGGATTTGGGAGTTATTTCCCCAGATGGTTGACAGCTTGAGAAAGATATTTAAAAAACTCGAATCTTCCCCAGCGACGTTCGCTCCGTGAAACACGTTTTTGTAAGGTTTTTTGTTGGGGTTGTCAGCAGCTCCCGGAGCAATCCCTAGAAATACTTAGGTGTTAAAAAAAGGTCACGTGGACATTTCATTTCCCTGCTGTTGCAACAATGGCCGTGTATGCGAGCACGTCTGTCCCCCGATATTAACTTACTTTGCCATTAAAAGGCATTTTCCTCCTGCTTAAATCATTGTGTAAGGAGCCTGTATTTATGAGGTACGAGCTTTCTGGTTGGGACCAGGAAATGAACCCCTAATAGAGAGACATAATTAAGATTTTTGGCCCTCGTGAGAGTTTTTTCTTTTTTTTTTTTTTCAAAAGCAAGAATTCACAACAATTATTCTCATTAATTTTTACAACCTCTGTCTCACTGGTTGGAGCTGGCATTTATATTTGTATTTCCCCCCGCCCCCCGGCCCTCCCCCGATATCTGGGTCTATGCTCATTGCCGAGGGAGCATGCAAGTCAGTTTCAGGGGAGCCTTCTGGTAGAACTGGGACATCACGGTGCATCTGTTCGTGCGTTTGTGCGCCCGGGAGTGAGCTAGCTGCCAGGTAGAACATCCGAAGGCAAATTCAAGGACAGGGTTATTGTACAGATGGAATAAAGAAGACATTGTTCTTAGGAAGTAAGGTGGACATATGGGAAATAAGACGGATATTCTCACCTGAGCTGAGCTTGTATGCTCACCTTCCTCAGGGGTAGTGCTTACGTGCAGTAGGATCTCCATTCAGTCTCCAAAGCAAGATCAACACACCTTGGTGTCTGGGCGACAAATGGTGCTTACCCCATGCAACCGCATTTTTGGAAGCTGTGGTGAGAAGCGCAAGCATTAGGCAGAAGTAAACTGAGGGGCAAGAAATGGGTTTGAGCAAAATACTCTGTCTGATAAAATATCCAAATCCACCCCTTTCTTTTTCTCTCAGGTGATGCTTTTGCCCCGAGCTCCCAGCAGAGCAGTGACATCACGGACTGGGCATTCATTCAGACCTGATGCCACATCCCATGTGTCTTCCGCCCGCTCAGGGACTGCCTTCAGGGACTGCCGGGGAGGGGCGTAGGGAGTGGGGCAAGATCTAATTTTCTAAGTAGATCGTCAGTGATGGGATTTTCACTTAACTTTTTGAGAATCTCCCCGCCCCCTTTAAAAAAGGAATTTATGGTCAAGTGGGTTGCATTTTATTGTGACAAATCCTGAGTGGGAAAGAAAGCCCCATTAGGTGATGGGCTTTTAGACTCAAAACAGAACTGGGCTCAGGAGTGCACATTTTAAAGACCGTATTTTTTTGTTTGTTTGTGTTTTTTAAAAAATATGTTTTTATTGATTTCAGAGAGGAAGGGAGAAGGAGAGAGAGAAACCTCAATGATGAGAGAAAATCATTGATTGGCTGCCTCC
This sequence comes from Plecotus auritus, assembly GCF_963455305.1. Lineage (NCBI taxonomy): Eukaryota > Metazoa > Chordata > Mammalia > Chiroptera > Vespertilionidae > Plecotus > Plecotus auritus. The sequence goes on from NC_137779.1 coordinate 10,084,061, forward strand.
TATAGATCCCCTACTGGGGACTGAACCCCCAACCTGGGCATGTGCCCTGACTGGGAATGGAACTGTGATCTCCTGGTTCACAGGTCGACGCTCAGCCACTGCGCACACTGGCCGGGCTTAAAGACCATTTTTTAAAAGGGATTTTGTAGACTCTGAAGAGTCAAGTCAAAATCAGAAAGCTGCAGGAATGGGTATAATTTTTTAAAAGATGAGGGAGGAGGCGATGTGTATACACATAAATAAGCATACATACATATTAAACATTTTGTAATAGATATTTTTAGAGCACTTTTAGGGTCTCAGGGAAGTTGAGTGAAGATACACAAGTTTGCTGCATTCCTCCTGCCCCCACCCCGACACACACAGCTTGCTCACTATCAACATCCCCACCAGAGGGGACATTTGTTACAATGGGTGAACCGAGACTGACACATCGTCACCCAAAGTCCAGTTCACCTTAGGGTTCACTCTCGGTGCTGTCCATTCATTCTATGGGTTTGGACAAGCATTTAATGACATTGTCCAGCATCACAGAATCATACAGAAGAGTGTCCCTGCCCTGATATCCCCTGTGCTCTGCTGGAAGCCAGACATCTTTTTACTGTTTCCATAGTATGTCTTTTCCAAATGTCATATGATTGGAATTATATAGCATGTTTTTAAATATTCAATTTACATATGTTTTTATCATGAACACACGCTTATACATACATAGTAAGTTTATGCTCATTATAGAGCGTTGGAGTTAGAAGCCCTTACTAAGCCATCTTTTGGAGAAAACAGGACATACCAGAATGTCTGCCCCCAAATGCATTATTAGAGGGCACCTTCACCCCCATACAGAGATTCTGAGCATCCATAACTATACCATGGGGGTAGTTGAGATGATTTGGGGGGTTACATGAATATGATAGAGCCACAGAAAGTTGTTCTCTTTTGATTAGCTTTATTCAGCCATCAGGGAGACAGTCTTAGTTTAGTTGGTACTCTTTTGGGATTGAAAGGTGTCTAATCTCCCCTGTACCAAAGAGAAAGCCCACCTTGCGTTTAGAGCTTTCCAGTAAAGAGAATTGAAAGAATCGCTTTCTTTATGTGGAATAGCAAGTGATTCTGGTTTGACATAGAAGTGATACAATATTTTGTACTAAATAAGTTGAAGAAAAAACTGGTTAGCTTTAAGTAAAAATATTGAACAGACCAGTGTACAGGTGTGATTTAGTGATAATGACCATGAAGGTCAAGCTTGAGTGACTGAACCTCGATGTCCACGGAGTGATTTGATACATACCAATTAATTCACAACCAGCTGTCAGGAAGTGCTTCCGGCAAATGCCTGGTAGAGGCGCCCTCTCATCTGGATCTGCTCCTGTTCACTCATCCTCATAGAATGTGTGTTGATGGTTGGCATGGAAGTTCTGGGCCTTGACCCAAAGACCCTGTCCTATGACTAAACTTCGTACGTTGCACCAAAAGTATCCAAGAAGAGGGCTCTTTCTCCCTTACCTCAAAAATGAAAGAGGTTTGGCAACTGTTCGATAGCCGTTGTATATGCTGTAATTCTATCCGTTGGTGCTTATTAATTAGACACCATGTTCCACCTGAGCTAGCAGAGTCTACCTGTGAAACAGAAATGAACATGGCATGAGGCAGTGCAGGACTTGCAAGCAGTTAGCAAGCCCTTCTGAGTGAGACTGCCAGCTGTAGGGTGTGACACCGTGCCAACACGCACACCTTTCCAAAGCGGAGGTGCGATGCCGGTGAGGCCCAGCTGGTGTTTGCAACACACAATGCGAGGAGGACAATCAACAACAGCCACAAACTGGCCAGAATGATGCTGAGTATGACTTGAATTAGGTAATGGGCAAACCCAGTCCCGGTTCTTTTCTCTGTTTAAAAGGAGTCTGATCTAGGGTATTTTTCAAAGCTTCCGCCTGAATCAAGTGGTGGGTCCCAGTGACGGGACCGGCTTAATTGGCTATATATATTTTTGTTGTTGTTGTTGTTGCCTGAGGCTGCATTTATGCAGCACCATCTTAGCTGCTGTCCCGAGGTGGTCTCGTAGCAATCACGCTCTCTCCTTTCTTCAGATCACCCAGTTAAAGATTGAGAACAATCCCTTCGCCAAAGGCTTCCGGGGCAGCGACGATATGGAACTGCACAGAATGTCAAGAATGCAAAGGTAAGAATGTGGGTTCCTGAGCTCCCTCCTCTCCACGTACCCCCCAAACAGCCCATGTGAGCCATCAGCCACGAGGCGCCTCCCTCCAACAGCCCGCCGCGTACAGAGACCCGGAGCCCTGTTAGCCAGCAAGCAAAAGGCAGAGGAGCCTCCTTGAGTCCTCTGTGTTCTGATCAGCCTCACATGTGGTTTCCTCTGTCAGGCAACCTGGAGAGTGTATCGTGGAAGCGCGGGGGTGGGATGTGCAGAGATCTTGGCCTCCTTCATCCGCCTAGGGAACGAAAGCTACCATTTGCTCCTCTTCCTTTGCCGTCTCTCTCCTCCTAGTGGAGTCCTCTCTTTCTTTTCCCCCATCAGTCACGGCTGATGAATGATTTTCTTTCTGGCAACAGCTCTTGGTCAATGAAAGGGAAGTTAACGACTTGATTTCCTGGGGCTGAAATACAGACAAACTCGACACCACGTGGTGTCCAGGGCACCAGGGGATTGGGAGATGGTGATAAAAATCACTCCATACTTTTACATATCCTGTGGTCGCAGTCGCTGATATGATGAATAGATGGGGCTGTACAAATGTATACGGTGGGAATTTGGCCTGATTTGAAGGGATTGCCAATTTCATCAAACACTCTCTACCTCTTGATATGTTTCCAAAATAAGTTACCATATGGCAAGAGAATTAGAAATACATCTTGATCCCTTTGACCAAGAAAGTGTGTGTTTTTTTTCCTTCCCCTTGTGGTGGGTTTCGTGTTTCAAAATAAAATGAGGTCATTTAGGAAGCTTTTCCTCATCCTTTCTGGAAGACACAGAAGGGGGGCGTCAGGCAGATGGACAGACATGCTCATTCAGAGGAAGACAGGAGACCTGCGAGGGAAAGGCCGTAGCTCTGTGGTTTTAATGCTGGGTTTAGAAATACATGCCGTGGGAACTGTTTTCAGATAGCAGGCTTCCCAGATCTAATTTTGCATACTTTAAAAAATAAAGGCCAAAAGGGCGAAGGGTAATGAGAGGTGCAGATTTCCAGTTATAAAAGAAATAAGTCGCGGGGATGTAATGTACAACAGGGAAGATTGTCAATCATATTGTGATAAGCTTCGATGGTGGTTATTAGACCTAGTGTGGTGGTCACTTCGTTAGGCATATTAGTGTTGACTTTTTGTATACCTGACACTGATGTAATATTGTCTATTAACTGTATTCAGTAAACATAGAAATGTCATTACCTTCACGTGTACACATGTACACTACACTCAGACCTTCCCGCAGTCATAATTGGTTTTCTTCATGAGCATCGATTAGTAAGATGCTTTTTGTAGCTAAACATTTGGCGTTAAGCACATCTGCATTTTGAAACTGGAGTTGGATTTAGTCTCTGGTCAGTAAAAAAGCTGACAACAAATCCCACATAAAGCTGAGAGGGCTCAAACTCTTTGTGGCCCTGGGCTCTGAGGTCGTTTTTATTCCTGCCATGTTCAAACTCCCAGCCCAGTCTGCAGTCCCCTGCCATTCCCTTGACAGGAATCGAACCTGGGACCCTTGAGTCCGAAGGCCGACGCTCTATCCACTGAGCCAAACCGGTTAGGGCTGATTCTACCTTCTTAACATATCTCAGAATTCACCTCCCTTTCTCCGTCCAGCCTGGCTATTCTAACCACCACCGCCCCTGCCTGCGCAAGCCTCCTAACTTTAGACCTGCCTTCGGTCCTGTTCGCCTCGCAGACATTCTCTGGGTAGCCGCTGAAGACATCGTGGAAAGCACAAATCAGACTAGGTTACTCCACACCTAGAACAGCTAGGCCGCCTACTGTTTTCAGCATGAGGCCGGACTTCCTCACGTGATTGACCAAGCCCTACGGCGTGACCACTCCCCTCTGGCCTGGCCACTCGCCTTGCTTTGTCCCTCACAGGTGCCTCCTCTCTGCTTCAGCCTAGTTCCCAACCTACTCTTTTGGTGACGTTTGTCCCTCCGAACAATACATTTTCGGACAATGCCTCCGAACAATGCCTCAGACTTGTCCCCTCCTCCTGTACTTGGCCGTTCCCTGCCCATCACTAGTGTCACCTTGTGGCTTTCCCTTCCTCCAAGAAGCTTCCCCTGGCCGCAGACTGTGTACTCCCACCTGCTCCCAGGACCCCTCCTGCTTTCCCGGGTCAGGCCCGGCCCCTGCACGTGGGAAGCTGATTGGCAGGTGGTAACGGTGGAAGGAGAGACAGGTGGGAGGTGCAGGAGTTTAAGAGCTCAGATGTCAGTGATCCTGGGGACTCTCCCTGAAGTTGTAGCCGCGCTACGGTATTTAAGCAGCTGACTCTACTTTGGTGTGAGTGGGCTGTCCTAAGCAGCCCCTGGCTGTTGTGGATTGGGGAGGGTTTGGTTAGGTGACTTTCCTGGTAGGCACTGCAGATAGGGGTAGGCAGGGGTGGCTGGTAATCGACATGCAGGATCAAACCTCTCAGCCCGAGAGCCACGTGGTCTTTGTGGCTGTGTTAGGAGTTGTGTTGGGAACAAGAGGACTCAGAAGTGACCAGGTGGGGAGTGCACAGGGCCATGTGCCCCGTTTTCCCTGGACGTGGCCTGTGGGAAGGACAGGGGACTAAGCAGAATGGCTCCAACAGAAGGCTTTAGAGTCAGACAAACCTGGATGCATCCTCGCTCTGCATGTGACCTTGGGCAAGCGACTGCACCTCCCGGAGCCTCAGCTCCCTCATCTGTGAAGTGGGCGTCAGTAAATGTAGCGCTCACTTTCTAGGGTTCTTGTACGAGAGACTGCCTGGAGGGGGCTGGTTCAGGCTCAGTAAATGTGTCTGATCTGGAGCGAGATCCCCATTGCTCCCAGTTTCGCCCTTGTTCAGAGTTTATTCTGAGCTGTGGCCCCTACTCCCAGGTGGCAGCAGGTAGTGACAAGTGTCCCAGGAAGGTGACTGTCCGGAGGCGGCTGCGATAACAGCCAGGCTGCACGGGCAGGCTCCCTGTTAATCTTCTAATCCTGTTTCCTGTTCCACACACACCCCGTGACAGCTGCTGGGGAGAAAAGCAGGAGGGGTGAAATTTCCTCCAACTCCAACAACTGGAAGGAGGGCTGAGCGTGAACTTGAAGTCCGCCCACAGAAGTCACTCTTGGGTTAGCTTGGCCAACATCTGGGCACTCACCCCACTATCTCTCCTCACCTAACTCTCCGCGTTTGGAAAAATGCAGATGGTGCCTTAGTGATCTTCCAACATTCATTTATAGTTTCTGGTTACAGAAGAAGCAACTGCTTCTTATAAAAATGGGAGAGCACAAAGAAGAAAGTAAAATCATTTAAAATATGCGCCAAGGTTATTTTGAAAGGTTAGTCTGTGGCTTAAAAAACATCTAATCCTGAAATCCAGTCTTCCCCAAATGGCAGTGCCCCTACCCTGGTGACAAAGGAGGTGACCAGAGAGGGTCCACAGAAGACAGGAGCGTCAGCCTGACCTCACAGTCATTGCTTAGAACGAGAGGAAGGAAGGGAGGAGAAGAGGAATTAACTTAAGGTAGATTATTTAAAGAAAAATATTAACTAAAAAGCAGTAGGGCTGGTATCAAGATTGGGTGAACGTTGTCCAGATGCTATGAAAATGGCGGGAATTTGGGAAATGCTCCTAAATGCTCACCTAGTGAGAAAGGTGTGGGAGCTTCGCGCTGTTTGAAATGGTCTAGGTTCTGAGTGTTCATAGGACACGGCTTTCTTCCAGCTGTGCTGCACTCCAGCTCAGACAAGTTCTGAATTGCCGAGGAGCCCAAGATGCCGGGACCAGTGGGGTGGGGGTGGGGGAGATGGGCACAGACAGACAGACACCTTTATGGAGAGATGGGCCCTAGGCCTTGTAGGGAGAAGGGGATTGGAATCCACTGGGGAGAAGGGCTGTCTGGTCTGAGCAGAGGAGAAGTGGGCAGGGGTCAAGAAGCCTTGGGGTGTGGAGTCGGGGTCAGATTCTAAAGGTCTCTGAAAAGCTACCTGGAGAGGCGCTATGACAGGGTGACACTGGGGTTCTAGAGGTAGAAGGGACCACGGGAGACAGCATCCGCCCCCGCCTCCCAAGCCCTCTTGCAGAAGGGGGAAATGAGGTGGAGACTCATTCACTTACTTAGTTTTTGAGCTGTTCATTTGTTAACGCAGCTAACATGCATTATTAAGTGCCTACTGTATGCCAGGCACGGGGCTGCAAAGGTGAATCAACACGCAGGGGAACAGGGTCCACAGATGAGAAGCAGGCTTTGGAGTTGGGGGACTACCACATGGAGCAGCTGCAGGCTCCCCGACTCCACTGGGCCGCTAGGTCCTCATCTGTGAAACAGGCATAATGACGGAGCCCACCCGCAGGGCTGCTGCATGGGACGCATGCGGTGATGCGTGTCCTGATTGCGATCCCTCCTCCAGACGGGAGAGTCAGAGTGCCCACGTGCTGTAACATGGCCCCGGAAGCACTTGGCATGGTGTCTGCCCAGAGTGAAGCTGGATCGGTTAGGCGTGAGGGAGGGTCGGTGCCCTGTGAAGCCAGAGGCCAGGCTGGCTTGCCCAGGTCACACGGCTGGTCAGTGCAGAGGCTGGCTTCCTTAGGTGGAGCCGATCCCCCTTCCGCCCTCCTCCGCTCGTAGCAAACCCAGAGTGGGAACAAGCCGCAGGTGCTTCTCGCTTAGCCTCGTGCTGAGTCTGCCTGGCCCTTCTGCCGCACACTGTCTCCATGGCGCATTATTGGGAGCCTGGCAGATTGTGGCCATGCCACACTTGGCATTGGCGGTGTCTTCAGAGCTCCTCACGGAAGGGCTGAGGTTGCCTGTATGTCCTCAGTCTTCTTCTGGGCAGCGGGTGCGCTGGGGAAGCGGTCTCCGGAGTGGGGGGACCCTGAGGCTCCGCTGTGGCTGGCCTGGAGTTTGAGCTCCCCAACCAGAGAGTGGCTAGGAACGCGTGGAGCCCACGATGCCCCGGCTAGTCTGGTTCAGGGACATCTCTACACACCTGCATTGGAAATGGACCATTCTCCCAGCCTCTGAGATGCTCACGCTCACCTCCTCCATCTTCTTCCTCTAGGGTGTGGCTTAATCGGGGTCTCAGACCCCCTTTGAAAACACAATGAAAGTAAGGGACTCCCTGAAAAACTCAATATCTAAGTACAAAAACCACTGAAAAATTTCCTGGGCTTCATGGGACCCCTAAAAGGTGACGCCCTTCCGAGGGAGCCTTCCCACCTCCTCCAGCCCTTCCTTCCCGATCCTAAATTCATGTCCAGCTCCTCAGCTCAGACGGCTGTTTTTCAAAGGGAAGACTTAGCGCTTTTGTATCTCATGCTTGTGGTTTAAGGTAACCCAAACGCCCCATAATGAGGACTGGTTTCCATTCAAGGTTCCGGAGAGAGCGCTGCTCTCACTTCTTGCTGTATTGTTGAGTAGCCACATGGTTCCCGAGGGCAGTGTGGATTGGTCTAAAACAAGAGGGGGCTTGTGTCTGGGAAGCCGAGCCAGCCTCTGCCGTGAAATTGAGGTTTGTCCCGAGGGGTCCCACATTGGCTCATTGTTGTCCCATTGAGGTGTGGATGCTCAGTCCTCTTCTCCTTTCCCATTTATCTGCAACACTGTCTCCACCCTTCTCCACCCCACCCCCTGCCCGAACGTACCCGCTCTTCCCAAATGTACCGGCTCATCCATTCATCATCCATCTTCCCATTCATTGATCCATCATCCATCCACCCATTAATTCATCTATCCATCTATCCATTCATCCATCTTATTATTTCTTGATGCATCTCAAACCAAGTTGCAGACCTGCGTACATTCCATCCCTATAGACTCGGCATGCGTATCATTAACTGGGTAGGATTCCACTGTTGTTCACAATGTTTTACTTCAGGTAAAATTTGCACACACTGAACTGCAAAAACCTCACGTGCACCATTCACGTTCTGACAAGTGCACATACTTGTACCTATACAACCCAAGCCTCCATCATCAGATAGAACATCCCTCCACCCCCGGAACTTCCCTCACGCCCCATCCCAGGGAATTCTCGCCTCCACCTCCCCGCAGAAGCAACCAGGGTTCTGATTCTCTTTCATGTTGTAGGATTTAGTGTAAATTGCATCAGGCTGCTTTCTCCTGGGCAGCTTTGAAAATTCCTGATGTCTAGGTTGCACTGCAGAAGGACAAAGATCAGAGTCTCTGGGGGTGGGCTCAGGAGTTGGCATTAAAAAAAAAAATCCCAGGAGCTTACAGGTATGCAGTCAAGTTTGAAACCCACGCCCCTAGAGAGATTTCCCCATCTCAGCCCCTCCCCACTCTAAGCCCTGAGCCCCGTTCCTCAACGACCCCATCCCAATAATTAATGTTCCCACACTAGAAATTATTTCCTTAGAGACCCATTCCCCTGGAGGTGTCCTTCCCCACATCCCCCTGGAGGACAGGCAGGCTTTTAGACTAGTACAGGGAACCCCTAGCATTCCTACAGGGGCTGTTGCTTTGGGGTGACTTTGCAAAGGTCGCCATTTGCACTGAAGGTCACCAAGAGGTCCCTGACGGACTTCTGCATGACCAGGGGCCCCCATGTGATTCCCATCAGAACAAAGGAGGCCTCGGCACAATCCCGTTGAGTCCAGGAAGCTGTCTGGTTGAGGTCAGCTAGACGTGGCCTCTCCCACCTCCCAGCTCCCAGAAGGACAAGGCTTAGTCTTTGACCACATCTCTTCACCTTCCTACCTTCCCTCCAAAATAATAATAATAATAATAAAAACCACTGAAGCAAAGACATGCTTCAATTCGTTAAAAGGAGACTGAATTAAAATATTGGCTCTTCAATTCAACACAAGGGACCTGGCAACACTATTCCGCTGCTGCTACGGCGAGCCCGTGTTCGGTCTGCATCGACCTCTCCTAGCTGTGGCTTCACAGCCAGCTTTTGCTTCGGGGACTCACAACTGTGACCTGGGACATGGGTCTTGTCGCCCCATTCTGCAAATGGAGAAACTGAGGCAAAGGGAGATGTCATGATTCGTCCACACAGCTGGTCCAGGACTTTCCCGGTGACTCCAGAGCCCCTGCTGTAGTGCTCACAACCTTTTTTGTTGGTGTGAATTACAGCCCCCTTCTGAGTAGCTGATGCCAGGATGGGCCACTCCCTAGAACACGGACAAGCTCTAAATATCTGATAAATGGGGGAGGGGGCTGTTCAGAGACCATTCGAAGCCCTTGCAAGATAAGAACTGCTTCCAAATACAGTAATGTATGGTTTACAAGGTGGTGTTTGTTGAGCAGTGTGTCCCAAATGTATGCCAAGCCTTTCTTTCTTTTTCTTCCTCAGCTAAGAATATGTTTTTATTGATTTTAGAGAGAGGAAGGAAGAGAGAGAGAGAGAGAGAGAGAGAGAGAGAGAGGTGAGAGAAACATTGATCCATTGCCTCTGGTACGCACTCCAACTAGGGACTGAGTCACAAACCTGGTGTGCTGTGAACCAAGTAATAGAACCAATGTAGACGGGAAGGAAAGCGTGATTATTATTAGCACTGAGCAAAGTCCCACCCGGTGAACCACCCTGTTCCTCGCATGTCCACACATTACATCAGAATAACGTCCCCAAGCACAGTAGAGAGTTAATAAATCGAGACAGCTGTGACAGGCTTGTGGGCCCTTCGTGAGTTTTAATCGCAGTCGGAGTGCTGGCCCGAGGAATCCGTGGCCCCCCCCCCACCCCCCGCCCCCGCCAAGAACAGGAATGCCACAGTCGCTGGCCTTCCCGCTGCACTGCTTGTTTGAGAAAGGCTGCCAGACACTGAGTAAGCAGCGCAGGGCACACCACCACCAGTCCCGCGCTCGCCAGCAGCGGCCACCTGCTACAGTGAAAGGGCCAATTCAGACGCTGCGGTGGAAAAGGTTCTCAGGGGCGTTCGTTAGCTGGCGGCACGCTGTGGGTGCAGTTTGGCCCTGGATCTCAATATTCCCTTGTAACGTTTTACAACCCAGACCTGGCAACAATGGCGTCATTCATTGCACTCGCTCACGTGGAACAGAATGTGAGAGCCCGGGAGAGGCTGGTCTGCGGGCTCGACACCCAGAGTGAAAAGAGGTGCTCAGGACTCTCGGCGGGTGTCCTGGGAGCCCAGATTAAGCAGAGCGAGTTGGCAGGATGTAGGCGCAGCTGTTGATACAGCCGAGAGCGGTGGGATTTGACGGTAAACTACAAGTTCCTGAAACAGTAGGATCAGCAGATTGGCCGGGTGTAGCCAATACCCAACCTTGGTATCACTAGGAAGCTTTTATCACAGGATGGCTGTGTGGCTCACGCAGTGGGCATGAAGGCAGCAGTTTCCTATTATCAAGTGTACGTTGGCAAGATCTTTGGAATAGCTGACCCGGGCTGGAGCGCAGCTTTACCTCTTCTTAGCTGTGTGATCTGGGGCAAGCTGCTTAACATCTCTGCAGCTTAATTTCTTTACCTCTAAAGCAAGCATGTCAAACTCAGAGGCTAACACGGGCCAAATAGACAAGGATTAAGTTTATGTGGGCTGCAAAAAAGCAAAAGCTTCAATTTTTATACAAACGTAGGTTTATTTCGATAGAGACATGCTGAATACAAAGGGCTGAAATAAATGAGTCATCGTTAACGTAAAATAATAGAACATTTTGATAAAAATTAGTATTTTTTCTTTAACATTAACTTACCAGACACTGAATAACTGCACAAATTAATAAGCGTAACGCAAATAAACCTATTTTTCTTGTTCTCCGAAAGTGAAATATTTCCTGTTGCGCACACCAAACAAGTCAGTACAAGACTATTGATGTGGCCATCGGCTGCTAAAATACTCGCGGCTAGTATTAGTGGAGAGAAATGGTGCGCCTGCACTGCACCTAAGGCGTAAGGTGCATAAGGGAAATGAATGCAACACGATTATAGTAATCCATCATTAGCGGACGTTGTAGTTTGTTATTAATTATTATGTATAACAGGATATCGTAAAAATTAAGTTACAAAATTATTAAAATGTTTCCTACATACTGTTATATTGGCTGGGCCGCAAAAATGTTCATTGTGGCCGCATGTGGCCCGCGGGTCGCGAGTTTGACATGCTTGCTCTAAAGTAAATCTGATCATACTGATGAAATGGAGTTCTTGTCAGGATCAAATGAGGGAAAGTATATAAGTCAACCAGTACAGTGGCTGGGACATTCGAAGACACTTACAGAACAACATGGATGATGAGGAAGATAAGGAAGAGGATGGTGACAATGATGATGATGGTGATGGTGGTGATAATGGTGATGGTGGTGATGATAGTGATGACGGTGATGGTGACAGTGATGATGGTGATGGTAGTAGTGGTGATGATGGTGATGGTGATGATGGTGATGGTGATGATGGTAATGATGATGTGATGGTGATGGTGGTGATGATAATGGTGATGGTGATGATGATGATGATGTGATGGTGGTGATGATAATGGTGATGGTGATGATGATGGTGATGATGATGGCGATGACGATGGTGATGGTGATGAAACAGCAGCCCTCTGTTGCTGCTCTCCTTTCCAGAAACACAGGGCTTTTCAACTTTCACTTTAATCCTCTGTGCCCTGGATTCTTCAATGATGCTCTCAAGCTGTGGAGGAATATAATTTAGCTCCTCATCACAAGGACTTGAGAGATTTGCTCCTAATCGTGTTCCTGTGATTGGTGCATTGATGAGCCCAGTGAGAACTGCCCGAATGTTGTTTGGTGGTAGCATTGCCTCTGTCGGCTCATACCAGTGGAGAAGTCACTTCACCTTCACCTTTCTGCGCCTCTGTTTTGACACCTGTCAGATGGGCTTGCAGACCTTGTATTTCAGGCACTGAGAGATGTGACGGGTGGTGGGGATGATGTTTCAAGCTCGTTGGCAAGAAGCAAGCTGTGAAGGACGAGAGGTTATTGGGGTGAAATGGCTTTCCCATTTCTGTGCATGTTAGTAATCAAAGGCAGGATTTGCCCTTCCCAGACAGTAATTTTGCAGTTTGGCCAGAATGTAGAATTCCTTGGAGCCCATTGATACATTCTCTTGTAAATTCCCTCAGCCAACATTTTTGGGAGTTATTTTCTTTAATTAAGAAAAACGCATCTCCATTAAGAATATAAAACTAAGAGAGAGTCCCCTCCTCTTGGGGAGCTCCGACAGTCCAGTCCTTCTACTAAGCAGACCCAAATAGAATTGCCAGCAAGATTTGACAGGTTTTATGTTTTATTATTATTATAATTCTTCGTCTTCATTTTCCATGACGTAGCTGGAGCCGCAAATTGAGAACTATAAAGCTAATTCCATTCCTTTCAGCCTGCGGGCCCCAGGGAGAGATTCCGAGTGGTGTGGCTGTGCAGGATGGCTCCAGCTTTGGTTTTGAGATGGCACATGCCCGGAGAAACTGGGCTAGGAGACCCCTGGGTGTCCTGATGGTGTCTGGAGCCTCATGGAAACTTGGCAGACACTTTATGTCCCTGCCTGGCCACTCTGACGTGCTTCCACATGACAAACAAAGGCAGGGGCCCAGAGTGGGCTGTTACACCCCTGAGGGGTGGGAGTGGTGAACTCCAAACCCCTGCCCGCCTGAAAGCACATTGTGTTTTAAGTATTGACAGGAGTCATTAGGAGATTGTCTAGAAATCATTAAGGGGACTATTGGGTTAGGTGTCGGGTGCTCTCTTTATAGCTCTGTGACCAGGGGCAAGTTGCTTACTCTCTCTGGGCCTCAGTTTCCTAATCTGTAAAATGGGGACAAGAACAGCACCCACTTCCTACAGTCACGGAGAGGATAAAATGGGTTAATGAAGCATCCTTCAAAAATGTGTTAGGTGTCGTGTTTTCTTCCGTGGGAGGATTTCCGGTGTACTCTTCAATTTTAATGGGAAAGGATTTATTTTAACAGCATTGCAGGAACCATAATTAGCATTGCAAGCCCATAATTTCACAGATATTGCTCAGAGTGAGGCTAAACTTCTTTGGATGCAAACTTAATTTTAAAAAAGGCACTCAGTTAAAGAAGAGCTGGTTCTGGGTCATGATAAAAAGCACGACCACGTTTGGGATTGGCTGGTAACAGATTTCTTCTGGGGAAGGGATTCTGAACCTGTGGAGCGCCATGGCCCTCCCCGCCAGTCTGGTGAACACTGGATCACTTCTCAGAATAACACGATTAAATGCATACAATAAAATGCATAGATTGCACAGGAAACCAGTTCTGTTAACAATGACAGTAACAATGATGGCTGTCATTTGTTGAGCACTCATGTGCCCATTATTACTCAGATTTTCACATGTACTAAGTCATTTCTTCTCCCCACACCCTCTGAACCGGGGACCTGTATTCTATCCATTGGGAAATGAGGCACGGGGAGTGAAATACTAAGTCAGTGGTGACAAGTACTGCAGCTCCAAAGGAAATTTAAGGCACGAAGCAGCAACCCGCTCAGATGAGGGTAATTTAGGGCCATCCCTGACTATCCTAGCGGTCAGCTACCATTCCTGACCCGTTTACCTCCTTGTATACATGTAGAACTATTCATAACCCTACTTGCCTACTGTAGAAGGCATGAAAAGTTAGTGCCCCAATATTATATCCAATACATACGATGTACTTGAGTATAATTGGGTCACTTTGCTCATCATGTGATTTTTCTGGTGGGTTCTTTGGCCCGTGGTTCAGCCAGTGGGGGGCCTGTAGCAGAGCACTGATCGATGTTATTTCCCATCTTCTCTCTTTCAGTAAAGAATATCCCGTGGTTCCCAGGAGCACAGTGAGACAGAAAGTGGCCTCCAACCACAGCCCTTTCAGCAGTGAGCCTCGAGCTCTCTCCACCTCATCCAACCTGGGGTCCCAGTACCAGTGTGAGAATGGTGTGTCCGGACCCTCCCAGGACCTTCTGCCCCCGCCCAATCCATACCCACTACCCCCGGAGCATGGCCAAATTTATCACTGCACCAAAAGGAAAGGTGAGTGGGCACCCCCTGCCCGATGTGCCTCTTTCTCTACTTCTTTCCCTTCCTTGGGGGAAAAGAAGTATCCACAACTACATTTATTTCTTTAAAAAATGCAAACAATACAAACATACATAGAGATTGCAAGAAATTAAAACCATACCAGCAAACAGTTCTTCCCCCAATTCTAGCCCCTTCCTTGGGGAACACTTATTCTAAAGGTCCAGACCTATTTTACTCATTTACACACACGCACACACATAACTAAAAACAGTTTTGTTTTTATGTGTAGCAGTTGAGATCAAACTGTATGTATTTTGCAAGTTGCATTTTTTGAAACTTCAGAATATGTTGTAGATGTGTGAGGCTGGAGCTGCCTCCTTTTTTTTCTAAGTGATGAAGAGGAAGTACTGCCTCAGAAGGAGGAAGTGGAGTTTCTGTTGCCACTCTCACCTAGTGGACAGGCAGGCTGCTGCCAGCGTTCCCGGTGCACCACACGCCATGCTGCCAAATAAGAAATGGATGACTTTTCCTCAGCCACTTGAGCCCAAAGGGACTAGATTAAGGAAGGAAATCTCTGGTGTTCCGTTTTTTTTTGTTGTTGTTGTTGTTGTTTTTTGAGTAATTCCTCTAGGCCTTATTTATTTATTTATTTATTTATTTATTTAAACCTCACCCGAGGATATTTTTCTCATTGATTTTTAGAGAGAGTGAAAGGGAGTGGGGGGAGAGAGAGAGAAACATCAATGTGAAAGAGACGCATCGACTGATTGCCTCCTGCACCAGCCCGGACCAGGGCCGGGGTTCAAACCTGCAACTGAGGTACATGCCCTTAACTGGGAATTGAACCCATGACCTTTCAGTCCACAGGCCGACGCTCCAACCACTGAGCCAAACAAGCCAGGGCTCTTCTATGCCTCCTTTAAAAAGAGATCTGCACACAGGGCTTATGACGGGACCTGTCTCGTAGGCTTGGTGTGATGATGTTGTGCTGTCAGGCTGGTGTTAGCGCAGGGCTGACTCAACAGCGCAGGGCCGAGTCACTGTTTGGCTCGGGCAGGCCCAGACCCCAGCCTCGAATTAGCTGTTGTATCGCAAAGCCCCAGCAGCCAGCACGATGCCTTTGGAAGTCCAGTGCCCAGTGTTTGGCCCTTTAAAAAACACACACCTCAGTCATTAGGACCCATGCAAATGATGCTTTGGTGGCTTTCTCTGGAGCCGGGGTTACACGAGGAAACTGATTGGGTTGGCTCTGTGACATTTACTCATCTTGCATTTTGAAGGAGGGAAAAGCTGTGTTTGGTCCAAGCCCAGGCTGGGGAGCTGACTTGGGTGAGGCTGAGGGTTCCGGATTTACCTGAAGCTCATCCAAGCTCCTCAGTTCTCAAAGGCCTGAACAATATCACCCCACCCAGCCTCCTGGCCTGACTCCCAGCAGGTCCGCTGCCGGATGGGCTGCAGACCAGATGCCTACAAACATGTGCATCTTTAGGCACGAGCAGGGTGAAGAGTGTCTCACGGAGCGGGTCCCTGCCCGGAAACCCTATTTCCTATGACACCTAAGGGTGCCCTGCCTAGGTTCCAGATGGCAACCTTCTCAGTAACACTAGTAAATAGGTGCTTCTATGAACCAACATTACAGGTGGGGAAACTGAGGCTCAGAAAGGTAAAACCACAGGCTGGCGGTTCTCGGTGGAATGTGAACCCACGCCGGGTGTGCAGACTCTGCCTGGGCCCCCGACCCCTGCGCCCCCCATAGTGTTACCTTTGCTGATCAGCCACAACCTCAAAGTGGCATCCTCCGCTGCAAGTTGGCTCGCGAGACTGGGTCAAGCGCGCTGATTAGGAGCTCAGCAGGTTTGAATTAGGGAGCTCTGCCTATTAAATTAAGGCCAGACCGAAAGAAGAGGAGGAAGAAGTTGAAAAGAATCAAGACGCTTTTTTCGGTCCAGTATTTATAGCAGCACCCTTATAAGTGCATTCCTGGCCGGTGACCCGCTTTCGATCACGGGAGCCGTGGACTTTCACGGGGGATTTGGCGGGATCCCCGTGGGAACGCATGGTCAGCTTCAGGTGGAGGCCAGCGTTGGTGGCTGGTCCATTGCAAGACAGTGCCATAGTGGACATTTTCCCGCTGTGTAGCCCTGGGCAAGTTGCTTTGACTTTCTGAGCCTCAACTACCTTTTCTGCAAAATGGGGATAATAATAGTAGCCACCCTGTGGGCTTGTTAGGGGATGAAATGAGATCATCCACATAAAGCACCCAGAACAGGACCTGACATAGTAAGTGCTCAATGAGCGTTAGCCGCCACTGTCCCGCCCTGATGCAGCTCACTCGTCCCAGCAGATCAGACACTAGGATGACATAATTATATTATTGTTTGGGGAAAATGGCGATCGGATGCCGTAAAGGAGATACACAGAGTGCTTATGAACATGAAGGGGTATCAGCCTAGAGGGGTCAGGGAAGAATTTTAGCTCTGAGTAGCTGGATAGGAGAAGAGGGTGTTACTGAGTGTCAGGCACAAAGATGGGCCCACCCCCCTCGGGGAGTGAATGACAGGCTGGAACTCGGTGAGGGGAGGGCAGGGGCCAGCAGGGAGCCAGCCCTTGTGAGCCATTTGAAGGACTTTAGCTTTTATCCGAATACCAACGGGCAGCCATTGGAGGGTTTTAAACTGAGTGTGACAGGACTTGGTTTGTTTGGAAGTGTCACTCGGCTGTGATAGGCGGGGCTAGAATGAGCACCAGAGCTCAGGTGAGAGGCGGTTAGGGGCTCCGGAGTGAGCTGAGGATGACTCAGACCAGGATGTGGGGAGAAGGACGGGAGATGTGGATGGAATCAGGATGCAGTGACGGGCTGGAGATAAGAAGGTGAAGAATTACCCCCTTTTCACGGGTGCAGAAACTGAGGCTCAGAGAGGTTGAGTAACCTGCCCAGTGTCACCCAGCTGGTAAGTGGCCCCGCCCCAATCCATCCACACTGCGATCTACGCACTGGGGGTGCATTGGACACACCCTGCAGGGCTCCCTTCACCTTTCCAGAAACTTCTGCCCTTCTCACCTCCCTCCATCCCCAAAGGAAAGCTCCCAGGGACAGGAACATTCCAGCCAGGCCCTGTCTGTCCTGCCTGCCTCGAGACGACAAAAAGCAATTCATCATCAGCCTCCATTGTAAAGTGATAAGGAATCAGTGGAGGTTTCCTTCCAGTTTGGGATTCCCGTTAAGTGATAACTCCATGGGTGGCTTTGCCCTGGCCCCGGCCTGCCCCACTCACTATCTGACTTCCCCTCATTGTCTGTCTCCCTTCCAACGAGCCCAGGAGGCCGGCGCAATGAAATGTCAAAGGGCCAGGCAGGCCAGAGGGCTCCTTGTGTTTGGGCCCAGCTGTCTCCAAACTATCTATCCCGATGGATGGAGCCGGGAAGGTCTTTTATCAATGCCACTCAACCACAGCCAGGACCCCGGGGCCTGGGAGAGCACTTGTCTGCCTTCCTCCCCCTCCCACCCTGATAGCCCCCCACCCCACTAGCAACCCAAGGCAATCCAAATAAAGATTTCAGGCAAGCCATGTACTGCACTGGGTATTCAAAGGGAAGTCGGGAGCAAGGGGAAGGGACATTGAATACAGTAAGTGATTTTGCAGGGTGCGTTTTCTCAGTGTGATGTGCCTTTAAGAGCGATTTCACGTGGCTTTCTTCACTGGATCCTCCCTGTGCTCTTCGAGCCAGAGGACATGTCCTTCTTGCCCATTCTGCAGGGCAAGCAGAGGACTAGGAGGTGGGCTAGGCTGCTGAGGTCAGTGGCTGTGCGGTCAGAGCTGGGCTGCACCATCAGGTTTACATTGATTGGGCACTTACTTTGCACTGGGCACCGTGCTGGTGCTCGGGAGAAGAGCAGGGTGGCAGAGCCCCCGCCCCCATGAAACTTGTGTTCCACTGGGCGAGGCAGGTAAGCAAGTAAGTAAACCAGTGGCTTCAAATAAGGGCTGAGTGAGATATGAGCCGGAGTCTTTTGATTCCTAATCAAGGATAGTCCTACAATAGCATTCCAATCCTTTCTACTTTAAGCCAAGAGCTAAAATCCACCCATCCGTCCACCCATTCACCCCCCATCCTCCCGCCTCCCTCCCTCCCTCCCGTCCATCTGAACAGGAGTTCCATGAAAGCTGAGAGGCTGGGCTGTCCAGCTGAAAGAGCGCTGTTAGGTGAGTCAGGCCTGGATATAGTCCCACCGTAGAGTTGCTAAGGGTCACTCAGCCAGGCAGGGGCTGCTCACCACTCTACCTCTGGGGCTCGAGCTGAACGAACTCAGTTGCCAAGGGAAATGGCCCGTGTGGGATGGTGGCGATATTTGCTCAATGGGGTTAGCAATGTGAGCGCAGCTCTGTTTCCCAGCTGTGGGATCCACCCTAATTCCTTCAGGTATTGGATGACCTCCACCGAGCCATCTGCCCAACCTTCTAAAGGGGAAAAGCCAGTACGCCAGATATTTAGACAGATGAGATTTAAACACTTCCTTTATGTGCAAGCAAGCTAGACTGCTTATTAACAACGCCATTCCTGCACGGAATTTCTGCATTATTGCCATGTACAGTCAAGAACTGAGATTCATATGGTCCCAGTGGTTCATCCAAGGTCACATAGCCAGCAAGAGCCAGAGACATAACTCTGCGCCCTAAAAATCCGTGTTCTGGATTCATCATTAAAGCCACTTTTTCCAGAATCAGTAGCATCCAGAAAAATGCAAGGGACCAGGTTTCCCCCAGCGCTGTGCAGGGATCGGTGGGCAGAATCCGGAAGAGCTTTCCTGCTCTCCGAGCACACAGCTGGGTTCAGGACCACTCTTCCCACACACCTTTCTGAAGCCAAGCTGTGGACTCGTCTCAACCGGGACTTGACCTGAGACCACAGCCCCTCATCCCCTCACCCTGGAAGGTAAACATGGCTCGGCATGGAGAGAGATCTTTGGCTGTTGATCATTTATGGTGGTTCCCAGGAAAAAGACAGAAACCAAACCATAACCAAAAGAAACGAAGATGACATCCAAAGCATTTATCACAACCTGAAGTTGGATGCTTGCTTCGGAATGTCTTTACAATGCGGTGAGGTTCTAGAGGA
Organism: Plecotus auritus; assembly: GCF_963455305.1. Classification (NCBI taxonomy): domain Eukaryota; kingdom Metazoa; phylum Chordata; class Mammalia; order Chiroptera; family Vespertilionidae; genus Plecotus; species Plecotus auritus. Next base: position 10,103,313 of record NC_137779.1, read on the forward strand.
ATTTGAGAATACTCGGGACCTGCTTTCATCAATGAGCCAGTATCGAGCCTTCTTCGGACTCTGCAGCAGATCGTTGGGGTATTAAAGACTGGAATGTGTAATTTTACGATTTTCCAAAATGGGCTCCAGCCCTTTTTATATTATTCTTCCTTTTTTTTACTTGTAACAAACCTGGAAGCGGATCAGAAACTTGGGAATGGTTAGTTTGACTTTTTTTTCCCCCCTCTTGCCAAGGGTACCCTGCAGCTGTACTTGCTATTATTGAAAAGGGGAACGCCCTGGTTAAATGGAAAACCCGAAGGTTCTGATTCCAGCAACAATGGAAACATCCAGATTTATGGATCTGGGGGTGGAAGGAAGAATGGAGGGGAGAAATCGAGGGAGGAAGTGACCAGGACAAAAAAGTGTCTCTAAGATGCCAAAGAACGCCCAGCTGAAAGGTGGACAGTGTAGTCACCCTCTTCTGCATGTCTTCAACCACTGGCTTGACGTAGACAGACACCTGGAAGGGTGGCTGCCTTTTTCACTTTTTTGGGGACAAATCTTTGGGTGTCCTATGGGTCCCAGATGTGTCCCAGAAGGAGTCTAGCTGAAAATAAACTTGCTGGCTTCTCGATGGGTACAGCCTTCACTATGTTTGGTTTGGGAGATTTTTGACTTATCTATGGGTGTCACTGGGAGGATGATGCAAATAGAGGTGTTGGGTGGAACCCAGGCTCCACTACCCCGGCCAGAGAGCTGTTTTGTAACGCAGACCAAGGTCAAAGGATTTACGGAGGGATGAGTGACTGACTTAGAGCTTCCTATCTGAGGACCACCTCCTGATCACAGGTCAGCATCTGTCCTCACTGCTCAGGGGAGAATGGACAGGGGCCAAGGATGTGGACCAAGAGTAGGGCTATGACTACCTTTGACCACTCCATCTCCAGCAGCTGGCACAGGTCTGGCACTTGGTAGGGTCCCATGAACACCTGTTGACTGAGTAGGTGAGTAGTGTTGGATATTGGAAATGTAGAGAGCCAGAAGCAACTGTGGTAGACAGAGTCAGTCAGCCCTGGCTTTGACTCCAGCCTCTATCCTTCCCAGCTGCATGACCTTGGGTGGGTCACTTCCCCAGGCAGGAGCCACATGGAGGAATTACTGTGAGAACAGAGTCAGGTCACTTAGTAAGTGCTCAATCAGTGAAAGCTATTATTCCCTCCCATCACTGAGTCTGTGTCCTGCCCTTACGTCATCCACCATCACAGTGAGTGGCAGGTTGTCCCAGTATTTCGTTTTTCTTCAGCAACCCCCTTAAAGACAGAAATATTTATTAACATTTATTGATTAGAAAGCAATTGGAAGACAAGGAAAGACAATCTCCAGTTTGAGGGTAGAATTCCAGCTTAAGATGAATCTGGGTTGAGGTTTACCCTTGGGTAGAAATTCCCCGGTTTTGCTTCCCCTGAAGGAAACACCTGCAGGTGTGTTATTATAGACTGGGTCTGCCACGAGACTGACTGGTGCCCTTGAAGATGTCTCATTGCATTTAATTCTTCGCCACCCAGTGGAGTAAGTATTCCTAACTCTGACTCAGAGATGGTAAAAATCAGTCTGAAATGCTGGTGTCCCACAGATGTGAAGCAGAAGACCATATTCAGACCCAGACACATCTAGACTTCTTAGCTCGGAGTCTGGATTTAGGGAGTCTTTGAGGCCCTGGAAGTTGTGTGTGTGCTCCATTCTCCAAGCTTTGTGTTTCAGTGTATTTTTCTAGGAGAGAGCTCAGCACTTAGTTAGTTTCCAAAGGGGTCCGTGACCTTGAAGTGGTCAGAACTATCCCCACTCGTCACACTAGGGAATACTAGTGAACAAAGTGGCTTGATTAGCAGCAAAACAGTCACACATTAATTTGTACTGACTCAGCAGATATTAACTAGGCACTTGCTTGCATAAGGCTTCAGGAAAGGATTTGGAAATTAATTCATTCGCGCTCCCGTCCATTTGTCCACTTGCCCATCCACCCTTCCGTCCGTCGCACAAATGTTTATTGCGTGCCTTTTCCATACCGCATGGTATTAGCAGAGATTTCGGAGGTAGATTACTTGGATTCTGATCCTAGTTCCCCTGCTTCTCAGCCATGTGAGACCTTGGCAAGTTTGTCAACCTCTCAGTGTCTCCCTTCTCTCCTCTGGAGAATGCGGGTAGAATAGGACCCTTCACGTAGGGCTGTTGTGAAAATGAAATGTGTCGTCTCATGGAGAGTACCTCAAACACTCCATGTGCTGTTTCTACTGTTAGTGTTGACTTTATTATTTTTGTTACTAGGTGTGAACTAGTGCTGGAATTGCCCTGCCTTTGTGGAATTTACAAGCCAGGGAGGGAAGATAATATATAACTATAATTCTTATTTATTGAGTGTGTCCTTGTACCAAGTTCTGGACTAATACACATTCTCCCATTTCATTCTCAACAATTCCCTATGTAGAAAAATGCCAATATTAACCTTTATGTTTTGCAGATGAAGAAATTGAGTTCAGAAAGGCCTGACTTTGCTTAGAACGCCACAGCCCAAGGTCCTCCCTATGACAGTCCACCCCTTTGTATCAGAATGGAGGCCTGGGCTTACAGTCTTAAGAGACTTGATTCTTCAGGCCTTGGGCCAAATGGCTGTCTCTGCCTTGAGTTGTGGGGTGGCTGGTCCTGGCCTCATGGGTTTCTCTCCTCCTGTCTTAGCAGATGAAGAATGCTCCACCGCAGACCATCCCTACAAGAAGCCCTACATGGAGACATCGCCCAGCGAAGAAGACCCGTTCTATCGCCCCAGCTACCCCCAGCAGCAGGGCCTGAGTGCCTCCTACAGGACAGAGTCAGCCCAGCGGCAGGCCTGCATGTATGCCAGCTCCGCGCCGCCCAGTGAGCCTGTGCCCAGCCTGGAGGACATCAGCTGCAACACGTGGCCCAGCATGCCTTCCTACAGCAGCTGCACGGTCACCACCGTGCAGCCCATGGACAGGCTACCCTACCAACACTTCTCGGCTCACTTCACTTCAGGGCCTCTGGTCCCCCGGCTGGCTGGCATCGCCAACCACGGCTCCCCCCAGCTCGGGGAGGGGATGTTCCAGCACCAGACCTCCGTGGCCCACCAGCCTGTGGTCAGGCAGTGTGGGCCTCAGACTGGCCTGCAGTCCCCTGGCGGCCTGCAACCATCTGAGTTCCTCTACTCCCATGGCGTGCCAAGGACCCTGTCCCCACACCAGTACCACTCGGTGCATGGGGTTGGCATGGTGCCGGAGTGGAGCGAGAATAGCTAAAGCGAGGCCTGCTTCCTAACAGACATTTGCTAGAGAGAGAGGAGAGAGAGAGAGAGCAGGAGAGAGACAGTAGAGAGAGAGAGCAGGAGAGAGACAGTAGCCAAGAGAACCCCACGGACAAGGTTTTTCATTTCACCCCACATTTACGCCTGCGCTTGAGACGCCCCCCCTGCCCCCCGACACTGATCTAATCAGTAGCCTGAAACCACAGTTAAAAAAATGTGACTTTGTCGTTTCGTCTCAAAACTTAAAAAAAAAAAGAACAACAACAAAAATGAGTCCCGTTCCCACCACAACCACCACACTCGTCCATGGGCCACATTCACACCACCTCCGGAGGGCCTCCCAGATTCCTTCTTTTGGTCTCCAGCAAGTCTTGCCTCATTGAGTGTGTATCCTAATGCAGAGTTGGAGTCTTTTCCTGTCTTGCTGTTAATGTTGACATTGTTATATAATAAATAATAATATATTTTTTTCTTTCAATTTTCTTAATGGGACCCAGTCCCTTACTTTGGGGGAGGTCTGAGGCAAGTTCAAAGCATGTACCTGAGGAGTTCTCTTCCTCTAAGCCACCCCTAAAACCAAAATTCGCCACCCTCCCCTTGACTAAGAAATGACCTACCTCTGCCATGGGATGTTTTTGAAAAGGTCCCCTATGTCCCCAGCTTTTTCTGATTGTGTCCTGCCTTCCCCGTCACCACGGAGCCCAGTTTGCCTCCTAGGGGGGTCAGGATAACCTTGGGCTCCACCTGGCATCATATCTTACTCAGCGCTCCCGTCTTCCCAGCTCCGGGTCTTCCCAGCCATCTGTTGCTAAAACGTGGCCTATAGCGTCCCAGCTGGAAAGCTTGCTTTGAAAAACTTAAAGAGCCCTGGGTTACACGCGGGCAGAACTGTGATAAGCAAAGGGCAAGCTCCGTGCTGACAAGAGTGGCGAAAAAGCCAAAGTCAATATTCGTCCTGCTACAAAACAAAGCCAGCCCCCAGCCTGCAAATCTCCCGACAGTCCAACTGGATGCCCAAGCCAAAGCCACAATTTCTAAAGAAGAGGCAAAACGTGCTCATCGGTCATTCTCTCCAAGGGAATCACACCCAGTGCCAACACCAAACTGTGGTTACGGAAAGCAGAAAACAGTGTTAAAAAAGTGTGTAAGTAAAACGTTATTGCAGGGTTCTTCAGATGTAATATTTTACTGGTACTATTTATTTATAAATAGGAGTTCTAATTAAGTAATAACATGAAATCCAGCATGGGAGCTGGTCAAGAGCTTTTAATTTTATTGATACTCAAAAACCAAGTTTGCGTTCTTTTTTTTTTCTCTTTCGAATGTGCTTTGCTTTCTTGATTAAAAAAAAAAATTCTTTTTTTTTTAACTGACCCTAATAAAAAGAACAGGGTAATATGTGAGGCTGAGTATGTCCAAGTCCGTGCGAGTGTGTGAGTATGTTTGTACGTGAGTGTCTTCAAGCAATTTTGTCCTTTCATGTTGCTAAGGGAGGGGGGAGGGTGAGAATTAAGTACTCATTTCGTATATTTGTGTGCCAATTAATGCCTAATAAATACCATGTGCTTAAAAAAGTACAAGGGACTTGAACACCCATTTTTTTTTCTGTTCTTTCTACTGACGGGATAGAAGGGAACTAGGTAGAGGAAGGAAGGAAGGAGTTGTCTTCCAGGGGCTTTTTTGCCCCATCTGCTCTCTCTAGCTCATTTCAAGCTGTTTAGAACCCTTGTACTTGCGTGTGATAGAGCCGAAAATGTCTATCTATTGCCCATAGCCCTGGAGGGTAGGTATTTGATTTCACTGAATGTGTGTCAGCATTGGAAAAGAAAAACCACCAGGAATTCCAACTGACCAAGAAACGAAGCAGTCATGCTATAGGTAAAACCCAACACCTGGTCTTCTGAAGGATCTCTTTCTTTGAATTAATTTCCGGAATCAAGTATTTGGGAGTTCCCAAAGCATGCAACTTTATGGACCATCAATGGATATTTACTTAAAACCCACAAATTTAGGATTAGTGAGTTGGTCCTATGTAACACATATGGGGCAGAACAGAGCAGCAAATTGGTGAGTAAATTAGTTATGCAAATGTTTTTAAAAATCCCAATTAGCAAGAATGTCACATCCCCTTAAAACAGGAATAACTGGCATGTTGATTACAAATTATTCATTGAATCAGATCCCTGAGAAGTGTGAATTTATTATAATGAAATGACAATTTGGCTTTTTTCCAAATAAATGGAGAAACTAGATCAATGGCCTTTGTGTCCCCACAGAACACTAGAGTGTGGGACTCCAAGTGATGGGGCAGAGATTCAGGTTATTAGTCTTCTTGAGCTCAGAGAGGTGGGGACATTCCAAGATCACACAGCTGGTGTGTGGCAGAGCTCAGCATGCAACCTACGCTCGTCTAAGCCTTAGCTTCCTCGTTCACTAAAAGGCAATATTCCACCAGCTTCAAAGGACTGTTGAGAGGGGACATAATATGTATGGAAATGTCCAGTTAAGTAACTAACACAGTAGATGCTCAATAAATGCTTAAAAGACTTTCATCAATGGAATGCAAGTTAAATGTAGTTTTTATTCACTGGCTTAGCAAATGTATATATTAAAAACAATGATTCCTATTGCTAATGAGGAAATAGGACATCTCGTAGATTGCTAGTTGGAATAAAAATAGATAAGCCTTTTGGGAGGAGAGTTTGGCAAAATATATGAAAAGCCTTAAAATTGTGCCAATCATTTAATTTGATAATTGAACTTTGGAGAATTGGTCCTATGGAAATAATCAGGACTGTCCACAGGATTTCTTTTCTGAGAAGTTCCTCATTAATTTTTTAATCATAAAAACTGGAGACAGCTTTAGTATCTAATTAATATGGGGTTGGTTAAATAGATTAGCGTACGCTTGTACAACGGCATACCACATGGCCATTGAAAATCCCTGTGTGAAGATGATTTAAGAAGATATTAAAGATACATTGTAAGTAAAGAAGCCAGTTAAAGTAGCTTCTCACTTTTATTAAATGCACCTGCATTCTTCACTCTTATGGGGCGGGGGGGGCACAACCAGTTAGAATGTACAATCAATAATAACAGCGGCAGCGGGACTGTGAGTTTTTAAGTTTCTTTGTTTTATTGGGTAATCTTGTATTTTTTTGGTGATGATGAAGGTGAATTATCTTTGCGATTAGGAATAGAAATAGTAAGACAAACTCTAGTTCATTTGTTGGTCATTGATCAAGTGGGGTCTCTGAGGAAGGCGGACACCTGTTCTGCTTTGAGGATGAAGGGATGGTCGTTATTAAGGGGTGACAGCAGCCTGGTCAGTGACTGAGCTGGGTACCAGGACCGGTCAGCCGAGTGCTGAGGACAGAATGTTCCACCTCAACCCCAGGAGACACCTGATATTTGTCTGTCTCCACTGGGGGGTTAGGCGATTGTCCTGGGGTGAACCATTATTCTCTTGGCGCGCGCGCGCGCGCGCGCGCACACACACACACACACACACACACACACACACACACACACACACACACACACACACACACTGAGCCAGGCAATTGTAAGAATCTCACCTTTGCTCTCTAACTGGCCTGGTTTATACAATTCACTTTGCCACTTGCTGCTTCTGTGACCAGGGGTAAGTCACTTCACTTCTTTAACCCTCCACTGAGTCATCGAAATGAGGGTAGTAGGAGCACTTGCCCCTGAGAGCTGCTCTATGAGGCTCCATGAGACGATGAGTATAAAGCACTCAGCCCATTGTCTGGTGAGAAGGAATGCTCACTAGCTATTAGCTTATAAAAGGATGAATTAGTATTGTTGTTGTTGTTGTTATTATTATTATTATTATTATTATTTCTTCTCTTTTTCCTCTTCTCCCACGTCGTGTGGACCATAGCAGACCCTGTGAGTGCCCAGCCGGTCTCCTGGGCCCATCCTCCAGGTCACCTACAGTGACTTCCCACTTCCAGCTTTTGTGTCCCTCCGCCTGAAGTCCTTCTCTGGCCTCAGGGGTGTGCTTGACCAGGGAATAAAACAAGGAGGGACAGAAGTTGGTCTGTAAATACCCCAGTTTCCTGTTGTCTTGGTGGGACACGTTTGAGTAGGTTTTCCACAGACTCCTAGAGGGGCTCGTGGAGTCTCATAGAGCAGCTCTCTGGGCAAGCACTCTTATTACCCAGTTGCTCACAGAGGTGACCTGTCATTACCACACCCTTCACTGCCTGCCTGCCCTTCCTCATCTCATTTCTTACCCGCTCACCCAAATGAAACACTGCATCCAAACCCGTTTTAGGGTCTGCTTTGAGGAAAACCTAAACTAAGAGAGGAAAGTTGTTACTTCAAGAGCTTTCCCCCCTTAGACAAGATGGTAGGAACGCTTGATATAAGAGAGGGTTATAGTCTCTCTCTCTCTTTATCTCTCTCTCCATCTCTATCTATCCATCCATCTATCTATCTCTCCATCACCATCTCATCTCCATCACCATCTCCATCTCATCTCCATCACCATCTCATCTCCATCACCATCTCCATCTCATCTCTATCACCATCTCATGTCCATCTCCATCACCATCTCCATCTCATCTCTATCACCATCTCATTTCCATCTCCATCACCATCTCCAGCTCATTTCTATCACCATCTCATCTCTATCACCATCTCATCTCCATCTCCATCACCATCTCCAGCTCATCTCTATCACCATCTCATCTCCATCTCCATCTCCATCTCTTTGCTCTCTCCCACAGAGACAGAGTCCTGAGTGGGGAAATAGATTGCAACTGCTAGTACACATGAGTCTAAACTTCAACTAAACTTTTTTTTTTAGTTCCTTCCATCTAGATCCCCAAGATTGTCCCTTTATTATAATTACGGCTCTCCAATCTTTCCTTCACCCCGTGAGTTCCCTTCCAAAGCTGCCACCACAGTTGTACAGGTGGAGCGTGGCACAACCCTCAGAGCATCATTTCCACGGAGGGTCTATCTGAACAGAGTTGGGTACGACCTGCCCAACTGTCCCTGGCAGCCCCGCACCACTGCTACTTCCAATACATTCTTTCCTTTAAGGTTGGGCCACAGCTGATAAAAACCCCGATATGGAAACAACTTGAAGATCTTCTGCCTTCAGAGAAGTGAAGGTCTAAACCATGGGCAGGAGATCGTGGCAGTCTAGTTGAATCCTGCTGGGACACAATGCAGATGTTCTTTAGGTTCAAGTTTGCCCCTAAGCAGAGGTCCAGCCTTTCCCAACTCCATCTGCTACCTACTTTCTTTTCCTCGAGAAAAATACAGTTGAAGATCAAGAAGAAGGGGGAGAAGAAGGAGATGGAGGAGAAGAAAGAGAGAAAAAGAGCCAAGAACGGCTTTTGCATTGCTCTAGTTTCTGAAACATAAAAGCTATTCTTTTAGAGTAAATCCATTTTTCCCTGTGGCACTGAGGATAGAGAAATTCCTAGGAAAATAATTTGTCAAGTCTCGACTGATCAAAGATACATATGAAAGGACCCCACTTTTTTTTCTTCCCAAGGCAAAAACCAGCCCCCATCTAAGCTCAGAATGAATCGGCAATTCATTTACTGACTGTCAGATAAAGTAGCACAATCCCCATCACATCTTTAACCGGGACGGGACCAGAAGGAAGCAATTCTGTGCCCACCGAGTGTACAAGCTGGGGGTATGTTAGTGATTAGAGGGATTCTGGCCTGGGGGAGGCACAGAGATATGACTCAGATTCGCAAATGCACCATAAATCTCTCTTTTATTCAAAATGTGTGTTTTATAGTCGTTTCCTGGCCAATTGCTGCCTTGAATAAATATATAACATATCTGGGCTTAGCTTTTAGGCCCAGAGCTGGGGTTTGTCTTGAGGGCCAAGTATTCTTGCTATTTCCAAGAGCAAATAATGCAAATCTCCTTTCTCCCCAACTCACCAGCCACGTCCTACATCGAACATAGAAACAGAGGTTGGTGCTAATTGAGCCACGAGAGATAACGCAACACCTGGCCGGTTGAGCTAATTTCTCATATTCTCCTAACAGGCTGCCCACCCTCTAAACCCACCACCCCCAGCCAGGCACACACAGACGAATGGCTACCTCCGAGGGTCAGCGACTGCATTTGGTGAGATCCACTAACTCAGACGTTAAGCCAAAAACCTTGGTTTGGAAGATAAAGGGTTTACAAAAAAAGGTTTTCTTTAGGACAGTGGTCGGCAAACTCATTAGTCAACAGAGCCAAATATCAACAGTACAACGATTGAAATTTCTTTTGAGAGCCAAATTTTTTAAACTTAAACTTCTTCTAATACCACTTCTTCAAAATAGACTCTGCCAGGCCGTGGTATTTTGTGGAAGAGCCACACTCAAGGGGCCAAAGAGCCGCATGTGGCTCGCGAGCCGCAGTTTGCCGACCACGGCTTTAGAAGATTTCCATTTGTTCTTGAAACACAGCCCCCCTCACCCCCCAAACTTCCATCCCATTGCATCAAGGTGCCTCCTCCGGAGGTGGGAAAGACCAATGACTCTTTTCATTCTTTTCCTCTCCCTTGCCATCAATTTCAGTTGAATTTGGAGTTCAAGACCCAGAGGGCTTTTATAGCCCTGTTCATTGAGGGCTGATTAGCGCTAAGCATTTGACTTATTATTCTGCATGGACCCCAACCTTTAAGCTTTTTAAAAGTCAGTGCAAAAATGGAGACCTTCTCAGTTACAAGATCCCCCGTCCGGCCCTGTGAAGTGTGAAAGAACTTTCTTATCCCCATTTTACAGGTGAGCAAATAGAGGCTTAGAGGGGTTGTCACTCACCCAAGGTCTCATTGCTGCAATAGATAAACCCTCTCACTTTTCCCATTCACGACACTGGGCACTAACAGTGTGCCCAACTACAGAGCCAAAATGGCAGCGTCTCTGCCTCAAATAGATCTCAGCGCCATGTGACAGTCACTGTCTTGTGTCTGGATTCCTGAGAGCGAGCGCAGGACCTGGCAGGAAGTGGTGCTTGGAGACTTCCTGCCAAACTCCTGAATTCCTGGCAGGCTGGCTGATCTCAGCTGGAGAGAATGTTAATTTTGATATATACAGAGAGGTCCATGAATACTCATGGGCAGAGGATTTGTTTGGGGAGAGGAGAGGGCTACATCTCATCTAGCCTTCAAGTCAGGATCTGGGTGTGGAGAGAGGCGCAAAGGACGAGAATGGAGGCGTGTGGGGTGATGCTACCTGCGGCCGAGCTGAGTCAGGCTGCCCCGAGTGGAACCCCACCTCTGACACATCTCCGCTCTGCCAAATCTGGTAAATTTCTTCAACTCCCTGTGCTTTGGTTTCTCTCCCTGTAAATCGGTGCCAAGAGGGACACTTGTGAATTAGACTGGTGGAAGGATCTGTGCCCAGCACCACGTGTGTGACAAGCACTCAGAACACGGCATTGATTACAGATATGTCCATCTCCTGCCTCGTTCCAGAAAGAATCTTTGGCTGCAAAAATACGTGTAATCCACGGACAATTAATAACGCAGTAAGGCCAAAGGTGATGCGCACAAACCAGTGAATTCCACTTGGTCTGCGTGGCACACTGTCTGTCCCAGAGTGGCCACAGCAATTTCCTGTCCTGTATTGTTTTCCAGGCCATGATGCTTCTCCCATCAAGAGGGGGAGTCTGATTCTCACCCTTGATTACGGCTGTCCCTGTGGCTTCCTTCTGGCAAACAGAATGTGTGTGTGTGTGTGTGTGTGTGTGTGTGTGTGTGTGTGTGTGTGTGTGTGTGTGTGGCTGGGGGGGCGGGGGGGAGGGCGGCGGGAAGTAATGCTCCCAGCACCAAGGCTGAGCTAAAAACAGGCCAGGTCCAGGGTTAGGGACAGCTGGTGACGTCCTCAGTCAGAAAACCACTCAAGGCAAGGTCATCAAGGTGCTACCACATCCACCTAACCTGTCCCTCACTGGGATGTTCACCCTTTTTTAAAAAATATATTTTTATTGATTTCAGAGAGGAAGGGAGAGGGAGAGAGAGAAACATCAATGATGAGAGAGAATCATCGATCCGCTGCCTCCTGCATACTCCTTCACTGGGGATAAAGCCCACAACCCAGGCATGTGCCCTTGGCTGGAATCGAACCCGGGACCCTCCAGTCCACAGGCCGATGCTCTATCCACTGAGCCAGACCGGCTAGGGCTGGGATGCTCACTTTTGAAACACAGCGCTATGCTGTGAGGGAGCCCGAGGGAGAGCCCACGAGGACAGCGGCTGAGGCCCCTACAGCCAGCACCCACCCCTGTCCTGGGAGTGAAGAGCCTCCAGGCCACCCTGCCCCCAGCTCCTGACATTGTGGACAGAGGCCGATCGGCCCCGCAGGCCCTGTCCCAATCCCTGCCCCACAGAATCCAGGAGCATAAGGAAGGGTTTTAGGATATTTTGCTTCACGGCCTGGGGAACTGGAACATCCTGTGTAGTTAATAGAAATATATTTGGCTCTGAGCTTGCTTGCTGCCAAAACAAGGGGAGAATTATAGTTACTTACAAGAGCCCAAAGTATTCGCAAACGACAAACAAGGTGGGTGTTTGCTAAAAACCGGGAAGGCACTTCTCCTGAGGTTCTTGGAAAGAGGGCATCGTGCTATATCATTTTGTGGTGATGTTCTTAAGGAGACCGTCACAGTAAGCCCAATAGCACATCGTAGAGGACTATTGATCCTGGGTTTCCTCCATGTGCTACCAAACCCTACATTACAAATGGGCAGAATCAGGAGGTCTAGGAAGCAAAATGATAAAATCTAGTTACTGAGGTCTCTGCAGGTCTGGCTTTACTAGGGGGATATTTTCTAGAAATCAGTAAGCAGCTGAGGCCAGGACCTCATCACTAGCACCTAGAGCAGATCCTGGCACAGAGGCCAAACTCTGAAGGCATTTGGTGAGTGAATAAAGAATGACCCAGCCAGTGTTGCTCAGTGGTTGAGCACTGACCCAAGAACCAGAAGGTCATGGTTCAATTCCCAGTCAGGGCACATGCCCAGGTTGCAGGCTCGATCCCCCATGTGGGGTGATGTTTCTATCTTTCTCTCCCTCTCCTTTCCTCTTTGAAATCAATAAAAACGTATTTTTTAAAAAAGAATAACAGAGGAGGAGAAACAAGAGAGAGGCAGATTCAAATGCTATCGAGACCCATGGTGAGCTGTGTGACCTTCGGGGAGTTACTTAACGTGTCTGGGTCTGGTGCTGAGACCTCTAAGACAGAGAGAACAGCCCCGTTCCTCCGTCAAGGAAGAGCCCGTGGGCTTTGAGAGGTCCGGGGGGAGCGGCTGCAGCAGGCCTTTCCCTTTGGCCTACTCTCTCCTTCCCGGCTTCACACTCTCCCCTGGCCACTTGAGAAGGACAAGTTTTGGTTTCAAGTGGTTCCCCTGGGAATGGGGTCCCAGGTAGGGAGCCAGGGCGGTACCATCTCGCCAGCACTCAGGGCTGAGCTAAAAACAGGCCAGGCTCCGGGTGGAGGTAGGGTGGGGGTCACCTCCTCACTCTGCAAACCATCCCCTGCTCTCTGGGGAAGCGGGCCGGCAGGGTGCCCTGTCCTGAACGCCTCCCTCCCTCCCCCCTCCCCCAGCGTCCATGTCAGGCCTCCTTCTCTTGAGGAGGAGCTGTAAGTACTTTAGACAACAGGCCGATAGTGTCAAAGAGATGGATGGGACAGGCTGCTTATCTTGCTTAGAGAGACATGACTGGCTGGGCATGTTCTTCTCCCCCTCCTCTTCCTTCCCAGCCTGTGAATTTAACTCTCTCTCTCTCTCTCTCTCTCTCTCTCTCTCACACACACACACACACACACACACACACACACACACACACACACACGTAAGCACACAGGCCCTGAGAGCCTCTCTCTGTTTCTCAGGAAAGCTTACCTGTCTCCCTCCCTCTTGTCCACTATCCTTACCACTTACAAATCTCAGAGAGCAACCGGGACACAAGACTGTGGCCTTGCACAGACCCAGAGTAGATTCTGGAACTGTGAGGTGGGGACAGGATGAGAGAAGGATCTCCCCCCACCCCTCAGCAGAATTACTTAAAAAAAAAAAAAAGGGAAGGAAAAAAGAGAGAGCAATGGCCTCCTGCTTATCCTTATTGGATAGTCCCTGTGCTCCAGACCTCGGCGCGCACAGTCTAGATGCGGGAATTGTAGTCTGGAGCTGGAAGGGTTTCTGCGTGCGGGGCTGCGGGAGGCGGCGTAGAAGTGAAGGTGTTCAGGATTCAACCCCAATTCTAAATTCAGACCAAGGGAAGGAATGCCTGCCAGCAGGATCGTCCCAGACAATGAGAGGTTGCGAGTTAGTGCAGGCACGTGGGAGCACCGGTGACCCCAAGACGGTCTCCTAGAATCCAGCCCTTTCCGTCTGGGCTCCTACCCCAGAGCAGGGCGATTTGGCTCCCTGGATACGTAACAATGACTGGAGACATTTTTTATTGTCATGATGTGTGTGGGGGACACCATTTCACATCACACAGTGCACGGGGATTTGTCAGGCTCTGTATGTTGGTGGTGCCCAAGTGGGGACACCCTGCCCTGGAGACGTACCAGCACAGATGTGCAAGGAAGAATGTGCCACACGGAGCCAGCAGGGCTTTTTATCTTTTAATAGCTAAGATTTGGAACCAGCTTCAATATGCACGACTAGGCGGCTGGTTAGATGAGTGTCTTGACCGGGGCTGCAAGTTAGAAATCACTGGGAATGAAAACATTCTGATACTTAGGCCCTGCCACCAAAGTTCTCCCCCAGTTCGTCTGGAGAGGAGCCCAGACTTCCCCGTTTTATGAAGGACCACCTCCCCAACACACCTTGAGGCTTTAATATGCAGCCAGAGTTGAATACACCAGGTTCTGGTTCTTCTCAGGAATAATACACAGCAGGGAACAAGAATGGGGCTGATCTGTATACACCTGGACAGCAAGATTCCCAGACACACTGTTGAATGAAAGAAGCCAGTTGCAGAAGCATATGTTCAAGCAGGCGCTCTCTACAGTGGGACCATTCAGAAAACAAACAAACCAATCCCACTGGAAGGCACCTCCACCGGAGAAGTCTTTAAATCCATAGACTATCCACGTGCAGAACAAGACGACCTATTATATGATGTACTAGAGGCCCGGTGCACAAAATGCGTGCACGGGTAGGGTCCCTAGGCCTGGCCGGTGATTAGAGCCCATCAGGTTCCCCGCCTCTTCCTTCCCTCACTCCCTCAACACCCCACTGCCGCTGGTCACCCACCATGTTCTGTGCCACCCCCTGGTGGTCAGTGCACATCATAGCGAGCCATCGAACTCCAGTTCTTCTGGTCAAACTCGTGAGGACACTTTGCATATTAGCTATATATATATATATATATATATCATGTCAAGCATAAAATAGGTTCTAAAAAGATACATACATCCTGAAATGCTGCCGATGGTTACTTCCTGGGAGGCATTGAGGGGACCAAGATGGGGTGGAGTTTCTGTGGCCTTATCTATGAAGTTAACTTTTTTAGGCAAGAGGAATGTCTTCTTAATCGAATAAGTAAAAGTTAATAGGAAAACCGAGGAGAACATTGGGGATAGAGGCTCTTAAAGGTGCCAAAATCCACTGAGGCCAGATGCTCAGGGCACCCGCCTTTGGAGCGGAGGCCTGGCTTATTTATGTGGCTCATGTCTGGAGGCAGCCACTCCTGCTGGCTCCCCCTCCCCACCCCCAGCTCTGCGCTGCCCAAGCCTCCCTCCGCCTGAGCAGTGGCCAGCTGATTGGAGCAGAGGCTGACAACTGCTCATTTTATTAGTAAGTGTCATGTCCAGGGAGCTCAAATGGCCAGTTTTCTCTTTCTTTCTTCCACGAAGGCTCCTGTCAGTGATCAAAGCTGCCCTGTGTCCCTGGGCGGGGGTGGGGGAGGATGGAAGGGGAAGGGGAGGCTGTCCTACCACAGAGCGCTGAGGATCCCCACCTGGGTTTGAGAAGGGAGACGGGAAAGGCTCGAAGCAGGCAGTGAGGCTGGGAGGGAGTCGAGGAGGCTCCAGCGGGTGGAACTTTCTATGGAGGCATTCCCACCTGCACGCACTCAACCACTCTGCGCTTACTGCACACCTACTAAGTGCCAGGTCCTGTGCCAAGTGATGAAGATAAAGAAATAAAAAGGCATATAATTATCTCTGCCTTCAGTGAGACAAATATTCGTTTATCAAGTCAAGAAGTATTTGTTGTGCACCTACTATGTGCCAGCATTTGTTATGTAAAGGGAATGTGAATGAACAATAACTGTGTATTATCATCATTACTATATGAAATACTTACATATAAATTCTATGTATACAATACATACTATTAAGTATGTATTAAGTACATACTATGCAGGCACTGTGCTAAGCTTTTAAGATACATTAACTCATTTAATCTTTAAAACCATCTTATACGTATATTTTATTCTTATCCTTATACACAGGAAGAAACTGAGGCACAGAGAGGTTAAGAAACTTGCTCAAGGTCACCCAGCTGGTATGTGGAACAGCTGAGATTTAAAACCTTGCAGCTAGTTTAGCTCTAAAACCTCTACTTTGACGCACTCCACTGTGCTTTTGGTGAGAAACGAAACATGGACATTATCCTTGCTCCTCTTGGAGCTGAAAGGCAAGTATATGTGTTTCGGGAAGTGGGAATCTAGACTTAGATTAACCACCTATAAATAAGGCTGATTTATGTCATCGTGTGAAGGCTGCCCAGAGGAAGCTGCCATTTGAAAGGTAAGTAGGAATTAGTTAGCAAAAGTGGGGGCAACAGTTCTCCAGGCAGAGGAAATAGTATGTGCAAAGGTCCTGAGGTGGGACTGAGTTGAACCAGTTCTTGGAATAGGAAGAAAATGTCAGTGTGGCCGGAGCACAGGAGACCTGGGGCAGGGGGTGGAGAAGGCCCGAGGGAGTGGCAGGGGCCAGGCCACACGGGGCCATGGACGTGAGGTAAGGCATTTGGTCTTCACTCTTCAGAGCATGAACAAACCAAGGAGGGCTTTCAACCCGGGAGCAGTGCCAAGCTCACTCTGGCTGCAGGAGTAGAGGGTATGGGGGATTTGGGTACAGTAAGTGCAAAGGTGGGGACTCCTAACCCAGCCAGGGAGAGCAAGAGGTCAGAGTCTATTTTCTCTTCATGCTTATTCCCTTCCAGTTGACACCCCTGGTTCCTCCCCTGCTACATCCCCTACCACGGCCAGAATATCCACACCCCTCAGAACTTGGAAACAGAGAATATACTACCTCCCTCCCAGTGACCAGGGCCTACTCATGCCATCGACCTCACAAAGGATCCTGGGAAATAAAAGATTGAAATGGAATGTTATGAGCACGTAGCATGATCTCTGCCACACCCACCAGTGAGTCCAAGAGAGGGGCAGATGATGTGGAATGTGCTTCTCTAAAACTCACTACTATCTACAAGTGGCTTTGGAAGACCCAATACTTTCCCCTCATGCCCCATAGGTCGGCGCTCAACCACTGAGGCATGCAGGCCGGGCTGACTTCGTTTCTTTGGTCCTCACTTGGCTTGTCTGAAAATAAGAAGTTGGTATCTTGCTTGCAGGATGTTTTAAGGATCAAATGAGAACAGAACACATAGCAGATGCCCCATAACTGCCAACTGCCATCACTGTTATTACTACATCCCCCAAAGATGTTGGGCTGATTTCTGTCGCTAAACTGAACTCCATGTTTATGATTTTTCTCTCCTTTCCTTGCAAAGCCGAGCAAGGCATTCATCTGATGGCGTCCCCTCCCCCAAATCCATCCTCAACTGGAATATTCTCCTGGGGTTTCCCCAGAGCCATGCTACCACCTGGAATTATCCCAGCGGTCCCTACATGAGGCAGTAAGATCTTCCTTTATGCAAAAGACAGCTCTGCGGGGGGGGGGGGGGGGGGGGCAGTGCAGGTGTTTTGGGTGAGCCCTCTTGGTCCACCCAGAACAACATCCCCTCTACTGAGTTAGCATCGTAAATATCTGACTTGCTTGTCCTCACCTAGGAAGCTGTTTCCAGGGCCAAGAGCTTGCTTTCTTCCCACTTACTTACGGGAAGACTTGTTTGTTAAAAAGTCCACTGCTTGGACCTGTAAAGCCCAATCCTGACGTGGGAGATGTCATGGTTTGACTAAAGCAAGTTACCTTCTGGCTCCGAGCCTCCCTCCTTCTCCCAATTCAGGGCGGCTCAGAGGGGCCGCTGAGTTCCAGCATCCCTGCGGGATTAGCTTGGCCTGGTTGTAACTACTAGTCCATCGCAGCACAGGGGCTCCTACTGCCCCGTACTGCTTCCTCCCCTTTCCTCAGCTGTTGTTCTCAAAGGCCAAAAATGTCCTGTACGTACCCTGGTCTCCATCTCAGAGTCAGCCTCGCAGTGAACTCAACCTGCAACACCACGGTATCTTCAGTGCCAGCCATGTACATGTAGGCACTCTCAATTAATATCTGCACAGCAAATGGTGTGGTGTGTTGTTGTGTGTGTGTTTTTTTGTTTGTTTGTCTGTTTTTTTTATAATCGCTGTGATTGCAAACAACAGAAACTCAGTTCAAAGTGGCTTAAGCATCATAGGAGAAGTGCAACTCAAGATCCAAAAGCCAGGGCACGTGATGCCTTCAGAACGTCACCTCTCTTTTTCTCAGCTCTGGTCTCTTCCCTATTCGCTCTGTTCCTAGTCCAACCCTCCTCCCCATGGTGGCCTCCTGGCTTCTATTCACGGAACTTCAAGACCTGCAGAAAGAGCGAGCCTCTTTCCCAACAGTATCAGCGAGAGTTCCAAGGCTGAGTCTCATTGGCCTGGTTTAAAGTCACATAACCATCCCTAAGCCAATCGCTGTGAATTCCACTAGCACAGTGGTCGGCAAACCGCGGCTCGCGAGCCACATGCGGCTCTTTGGCCCCTTGAGTGTGGCTCTTCCACAAAATACCATGTGTGGGCGCGCACGTACAGTGCCATTGAAATTTCGTGGCCCATGCGCAGAAGTCAGTTTTTGGCCTGGGCAAGTCTATTTTGAAGAAGTGGTGTTAGAACATTCAAGGGGCCGAAGAGCTGCATGGGGCTCGCGAGCTGCGGTTTGCCGACCACTGCCCTAGGAAATGGAATTCTCTGATTGACGGGTTCCGGACCTTGGAAGCCAGAGAGAACTACAGTCAACTCCACCTTAAACCACAATAGGAGTAGAAAATAGGTGGATCGTGAAAGGAAAATTGAGGCAATTTTGCCTTTTAAAGAGGAAATGAATGTGGGATAGTAAAAACCACAAGAGGACCCCCACAAAAGTTTGTGCAAAGAAATCTATCTCATAACTTCAGTTCTTCCACCTTCTTTCTCCCACCCCACCTCCCAGCACTTCGGTCTTTCTGGAGACCTCGCAGCAGCCTTCTCTGAAGGTGTAAATGATGCTGCCAGCCAAGAATCTTATAGGCAGTCTACCCATCCACGGACAGAATCTTATAGGCAGTCTACCCACCCACGGACAGAATCTTATAGGCAGTCTACCCACCCACGGACAGAATCTTATAGGCAGTCTACCCACCCACGGACAGAATCTTATAGGCAGTCTACCCATCCACGGACAGAATCTTATAGGCAGTCTACCCACCCACGGACAGAAACGTTTCAATAAGCAGGGGCCTTAAAAAGTGCCTGCCAAACTCCTGTTACCCCTGCAAAGCCAGGACTAAGGTCACAACCTCCTTCCCCAGGTCAGTCCAGAAAATGATTTTCTAATCACTCTTTTCAGGGTTACTCCATCCCCAACTGTACTGACTCCATCAGGCGCCCTTATCAGACTCTAGTTTCTTCTTTTTTGAAATTTAAATGTCTCCTCTACTGACCCGCAAAGATATACGCAGGGAGCGCTCCAGAAGAACAGCCTCCAGACAATGGAAACTAACTGTGCGTTTGTTTATTCAGGCTCGGTTCTCCAACTGGTTGATGGGCACTTGGCCAAGATGTACGAAACCCGCCAAAGGACGTGTCACGGGGGCTTGTAGGAATTCTAGAATTTCCCTCTTGGACAGAGCTGGGTGCGATCGATGGTAACCATGGCTCATGTTCATAAACACTTTCTTGTGCTTGCCCTTTATCCATCCTTAATATTAGCATTATCAGTAGTTACTATTTTATGTCTCATTTGTTGAGTTCACACTGTGCAGCAGCCCCTGAGGGAATCCCCTTACACTGTATCATTATTTTCCTCCTCTATGACATTAAGGGGTAGCTATCACTTATGTTGTCGTTGAGTAATTTGAGAATCGCTCAGAGAGGGTAAGTGACTTGCTCAAGGCTGCACAGGTAGTTGGGAGTGAAGCCAGGACTCAAACCCGTGTGTACTTGGCTCTAAGGTCCTTGAGAGTAAGCATTAAATGAGTATCATGCTTGCCTTCTTACAGATGGGAACTTGAGGTTTAGACAATGAACCCGAAATTCACAAGAAGTCACCAAGGCATCCAAAAGGGCACAAGGATCGGCTAAGCTCCTGGGAGAGGATGTTCTTATGAATTCGGGAACGGAGAGCGAGGTTCAGAGAGCAGCGAGCTGGAGGAGCACTCGGCCTCCCAAAGGCATATGCTTGCAGACACGTGTGTGAATTAAGCACTTGGCACCAAGCGGAGGCTGGATGGACGCGAGCTGAAGCCGAAGCGATGGACGCCAGCGCTCGCGGAGGGCCCCTGACAGATGGGATATTTCACGTGGGATTATTCATCCACATGATGGATGCGAGGCAGCGGGGCTGAGCCCTGGGTCCCACTGGAACCAGCGTCCATGGGCGAAGCGCTCCGCAGCCCCCAGCCCCCTCCGCACTTGGGTTTGGAGCCAGCTCCCCCAGCACTGGCTGTCTGGCTCTCCCCCTCCTCCCTCAGCAATGAGCTCCTCTGTGGAACCTTATCAAGTGTTTCCTGACCAGCAGTAAGTTCCTAACATCGCCTGTACTCACCCTGCCCACCCCCCGGCCCCGCGCACCTTGGCTACAATATCTCCTCCTCATAAATCACGCAGCCATATTAACTGTCTCTCAATCAATCTCTTCCAGGTGTGGGCTCAGACTGTGTCTTAAGACAAGTGTCTCTCCCCTCGAGGCTTAGGCGCTAAGAGCCCCCTCGTCTGGGAACAGTTTAAACCCAGATCGCTTCTCTCCCTTCTCAGGGTCTTGGTTCAGACCTGAGACCCCCAGGAACCACAGAGCGCAGGGAGCTTCGAGAAGCCCGGGGGAGGGCCAAACAGACCCAGGAGGCAAGAGGCGATGGTGTTTACCGATGCCCCGAGGCTTGGTGAATATTGAAAAAAAAAGGAAGTCATTCTCCACTGAGCCCGGATTCCGATTCAAGCCCAGCCAGTGGCTATCAAATTGCCAAGCCAAGACAAAGAAAGCGAGGCATGAAGATCTACACCCCAAAACAGGAGGCCTGGCCTTGCGGGGAGTGGAGGGGTGGCACGGGCTGGACTCACTCTGATGCACTGGTCTCCTTCTAGCTGGAGACATTCGGGCCTGTGCAATCACCACCCTCCTCCCTCCTCCCTCCACCCACACACCCACGAGTCCCTTGCAAGGGTGGGGAAGCTTTTGAAGTCAGGGGTGACGCTGTAGCAGGCAAAGGCGTCAGGGACTGTGGAAGAGGTGGCCACGGGGCCAGCAGATAAGCAACGCAAACAACTGCGAGTGCCCTCCCAGTCGCAGAATGAGGAATTTCCGACAGCGGGCTGTCGCCTGGGTTTGCTTCCTTAGTCTAGTTTGCAGAGCTGGGAAGGATGAGGTTCCCAAATGCGGCTAAGCCAGGGAGTGTGAGTGGGGCAGTTGTACAGGAGTTTCCCCAGAGTTAGAGCTCAGGGCTGTCTCGGCCTGAGACTGGCTTACCCAAGGCTTCCTCTGTGTCTCCACTGGAAAACCGCCTGGGCCCCAGAGTCCTGCAGGTGCAGTTTGTGAGCAGGCATTGTTCTGGTGAGAGGGCCACAGCTTGCATCAGGGCTTCTGTGACTCCCTCCCTTAAAAAGGTATAAAACGTTTTGCAATAAATGAATGAAAAAAAAAAAAAAAAGCAAGCAACTATCAAATAGGTAGAGAACGCCAACTCTATTTTTGTTAATAATACTCATCTGTTAGGTAGAGTTCCCCCCAGTAGACCCCGAGTCGAGGATCTGAACGGCAGTCATTTTTGTTTTGTTTTGTTTTGCTTTTGGAGGAGATCCCAGGAAGCACCAATAAGGGTGGAGAGAAATTTGAGGCTGTGTTAGTGAGGTTACTGCGGTGGGAAACTGCAGCGCAGCCCTGCTGGGACATGAGACACAATAGGGAACAGGCCTCCGAGTTGTCCCACCTGGGGGACAAGAAGCTGGAGCACCCATCGTCCAACCTGCTTGTCATTGTCTGAGGGCTACGCCTGGGGCTGCCAGCTCCCAAGACTGCTGGTCTACCTTGTGAGCTGAGGCCAGGGGAGCCTGTCAGGTGGTGGGTTGTGCACACTCCTACTAGGAAGCCAGCAGCATGCATGGGAAGGGTGTGTGCTGAGAGCATATGGGTGAACGCCCCGTGGGACCTACTACATCCATAAATTCACGTTTACTTGTTTCATTGCTGAGCGCAATTCCCACGTGCAGGAAGGAGACACCGCTCTAAAGATGACAACCTTGGATTTCACAGTAAATTCAGAACAGGGCTCATGTAATATTAATAACCTAAGTATTTACATAAATGCCGTGGGCTTATAAGTGAGCTTCTGGGTTAAAGCATCATAAAACATCTCCTTATAGTGGAAATAAATATGCACAAGTGTCCCAGAAGAACAAAAAGAAATGCGAAATTAAGGAACATGAAAGTCTAGTGAGATTTCTATAGCTACCCTGAAGGGATTCAGATAGTTCAAGTCCTAGGTCTGACACTTAGGATTATGTGACCTCCAAGAAGTTACTTAACCTCTGAACTTCAGATTTTGTCTATTTTCTTTTTACCTGCCAAATGATATGGCAACCTATCACATACAGCTGTCATGAGGATTAAAAGTCGTAATGCAGCCCTAGCTGGTTTGGCTCAGTGGATAGAGCGTCGGCCTGGGGACTGAAGGGTCCCAGGTTTGATTCCGGTCAAGGGCATGTACCTTGGTTGCAGTACATCCCCAGTAGGGGGTGTGCAGGAGGCAGCTGATCGATGCTTCTCTCCCATCGATGTTTCTAACTTTCTATCCCTCTCCCTTCCTCTCTGTAAAAAATCAATAAAATATATTTTTTAAAAAAAGAGGTAATGTATATTGACAATGGCATGGGTTGTATTATTTGTTTAGATTTCTTTTTCCTCTCCACCCTTGCAACGGTTTAATATGTCAGGCGTATACTTCCTTAACCTGTTGATGTAAGGCATGGCCACGTGGCTTACTTTGGCCAATGGATATGAGCAGATGTAGCATGTGTTCCATCTGAGCCGAGACTTTAAATGTGCTCTTTTGTACTCCTGCACTGAACCATGAGGAGAGCATGCCTTGGGCTTTGACTTGGGTTTCAAAGTTGCAGACACATAGGGTAGAATTGCACCCAATCCACAGCCTGAAGTAGAGGCACACTAACTAATCATAGGCCAATGAGTGAGAAAGAATATTACTGATCAGAGCCATTGAGATTTGGGCTTATTCGTTATGCAACAGTATCACAATAATAGCTGACTATTACACAATGTAAAACATTTGGCACAAGGTCTAACATATTATAGGTACTCGATAAATAGTTATTATTGTTATTGATATTATTATTACTATTGGAAAAAAGGGGTTGTTAGGCAAATATGTTTGGGGCACACTGTATGTGATACCCTATGGAAGATTTACAAATATCATTAGCATAGTAAAGGCTTTGAGAAGTCCTGTAGTTAAAAAAATACTAGAAACTTTTTCTGTAATAAACACATCCTTATGTTCTTTAGAGAATTTTGGGTAATAGCAACATGAGGGCCTTGCACTTAGGATGGGAAGTGTTCCAGGTCGAAAATTGGTTTCTTCCCATCACTTGTCTGATGGGGTGTGAGAAGAGCATAGAGATAGATGCGGAAGCCTCACATCCACTGGCGGGGCCAGCTGCTGACTTTTCAGCACCCCATTAGCCAATGTGCAATTCCCTTCCCTCTCCTTGCTGTTCGCAGGCTGAGACTTGGCCAGCCCCACATATGCTCAGTGGGGAGGATGGATGCTCTACAACACTCAGCGCTGTCATTTCATGTATGCCTTATCATTTACCGAGGATTTCACACGCACAATCTCATTTCATTCTCCCCACAGCTCCATGCAGTGAGTGCTTTTGTTAGCCCCACTTTTCAGAGGAGGAAACTGAGGTTCAGAGAAACTGAATGGAATTGCCAGAGGCTACCCAGCTAACAAGGATGGCACCAGCACCCCATCACACATCTGTCTGATGCTCACTGGCTGTAAGCCTTAAACTATATTGCCTATGGACACAGAGAAGAGACTGGAAGGTGAACAATTTATTTTCCTCTTTTCTATCCCTGCCATACCAAAGGAAATGGATAGCAGAACTAAACTTTCCAGTCATGTGCTAGGACCTAGAAGGAGGCAGGCAGGAGGAAGACCAGCATGAGGAAGGAAGCCAGCATGGGACCACAGAATCAAGTTTATCTGAGATGGACAGTGTCTTGCCTAAGGACACCTCACTAAGGACAGTCAAAGCAGAGACTAGACCTGGGTGCTCTGACTCCAAACTCAGTACTTATTTGAGGCAGAGCCAATAACTATTCTTATTTCTTTAATAAAAGTCCCCTGTGTTGTTGGAAGCAGCATGATGCCACGTTGAAAAGAAATTACAGTATGAAGCACCCCTTGCAGATAAGAGTAGTAAATGAGATAGATGCAGCAGAAGTTGTTGGGTGGAGCCTCCAGAGAGCTCTTGCCTTCTCTCTTTGCTTCCTCTTCCCAACAGGATGGCTGGAGCTCCAGCAGCCACCAATGACCATGAGGCCACCTTGACCACGAAGGCCAGTGCTAAGGATGGTAGAGTTGAAAGACACAAGCAACCTGAGATATGGATGGCATCATGTGGTCACCCAATGGGCCCAACCACCCCACCCACCCTGGCTGTTTAACTCCAAGCCATTGACCCAGGCTGAAGAGTGGGGGCGCCATTTCCTGGAGTTGTGCAACATGGTGGTCCTTGCTACCTTTACACATTTTTTTTTTTACAGAAGAGAAGATACTTCTCTGTCTCGCTTATTTTATGTCTCACTGACTAGCAGCTGCATGCAATCTGGACAAATACATTATTCCACTAGGGTTATGTGCCTGCTGTCTTTCTGGCTTCCTCTAGATACACTCTCTTACCCTTCTCCACCCATGTGGTTGACCTGTATGAACCCCTTCAATGGACTCCGTGTCTGTGGCTTCCAACTGGATTCAAATGATGGAGGTACCAGCAGGAGATGAAAGGAACGAAGGACAGTGAAGTTGGATCTTTATTTCCTGGCTCCTTCCTTCCAGGTTGTCCAGGGCTGGCAGTGTCTTGATCGCAAATCTCAGCTTCTATCAGGAGCCTTCTCCTTCTCTCTCCTTCTTTCTGGGTTCAGTGACATTCCTTTCCTTGCTCCTTCAGGACTGGCGATAGTGACAGCCCCTTGCTGGTGTCCTTGATCTGCCCCCACCATTATAAATATCAGCTTTATTAAGCTTACCTTTTCTCTCCAGAAAGCTGTCTTTGAGTCTCTCCTTTTTCCTCCCCTGTTATCCTAGAACTTTTACTCCTATTTACTGCCTAGCTTTATTAGTACCGTGTTTCCCCGAAAATAAAACATCCTCCGAAAATAAGACCTACTTACAGGTTTCCTTCTGGGTGAAATATAAGGCATCCCCGAAAATAAGGCTCCCAGGCTCTGTCTCAGAATGAAAATTAATTTACCGTAAACTGGTCGCTAGGGCCGCCCTGACTGGCATCTAGCAACCAGTGACGTTACGCAGAGTCCTGACGTCACTGCTGTGTGGAGGCGGAGTGGAGGTGGGAGTGAGCGGTGAGCGCGGGGCAGGAGAGAGGAGGAGACTTTCGCAGATGCGTGTAGAAGAACAGAAGGATTAGAGCGGATGGGACGCAGCGAAGGTGGTGAGTGCTGGTCTGTCTCTGCCTGATGCTCGCGGCCACCTTCATGATGACTTAAGGTTCTCAGTCAGTGGCAAACCCTGCTCCAGCCCAGATCCAGGCCCCAGCAAGCCCAGTGACAGTCCCCAGGCAGGCCCCAGGGGGTAAATGTCTGATAAAGGGGTAGGGGGGATGTCTGGTGAAGGTGTTCAGTGGCACAGGGGTGGGGAGAGGGGGATCACTTAAAATGACACAGGAGGATCAGAGGGGGCAATCAAAATGACACAGGAGGATCAAAAGGGGTTACTAAAATGGTAATCCCCCCTCTGATTCTCCTGTGCCATTTTGATTCCCCCCTCTGATCCCTGCTGTGTCATTTTGAGTGATCCCCCTCCCCCCACCTTGATACCCCAATTCCTTTTTTTTTACCCCTAGAAATGAGCACAAAAAGAAAAAGCTACTCCGTGGAGTACAAGAAAGGAATCATGGAAGACTCTTGGGGCCAAAATCTTACTGCTTTCTGCAAAGAGAAGATGTTGAGTATCCGATTGGTCCGAAAATGGTGAGCAGAATATGGTAACCTCATTGAACAAGTGGACAAGGGAAATGCTAAAAAGCGCAAGTGTGGATCAGGTCGGCAACCATTATTTTCCGAGCTGGAAGACCTGATCTGTGAATGGGTTGTTGACAGGAGAGCAAAGGCTTTGGTTGTGAATAGGGCTCAGATTCAAGAAATTGTCCTTGCAATGGCACCACAGTTTGACATAGCCCCCGAAGACTTCAAAGCACCACAACACTGGCTGGATAATTTCCTTCAGCGAAGTGAACTGTCTTTAAGAAGATCTACAACATTGTTTAGGTTGGAAGATACTCAAGTTATTAAGCGAGCACTTGCATTCAAGTCCTTTATTGATGATGCTGACTTCTCTAAATACAATCTTTCCAACATGATTGCTATGGATGAAACTGCAGTGTTTATGGGCCAATCATCTCAAACAACAATTGAACAGCGGGGTGCCTCCTTAGCGTACATTCCCTCCACTGCTTACGAAAGTGCACGTGTTTCCTGTATTTTGGCAATTCGTCTGGATGGCACTAAAATCCCACCTTTAATCATTTCTAAGGGCAAGAAGGAAAAGATTGAACGTGTTTTGGGCATTTTTGTTCTTGAAACTGAAAAAGCCTGGGCCACACAAGCAGTTATAAGGAAGTGGGTTGATTTAATGCTGCCGCTTGTTATGCGAGGGAGCCAAAGAGGTCTGCTAGTCTGGGATGCAGCCAGCACTCACCACGCTAAAGACATGAAGACATTTCTTCACGAAAGAAAAATAGATCAGATAATGATTCCCGCAGGAATGACGGCCTATCTCCAGACTCTTGATATTGCAATAAACAAGCCATTCAAAGACAATTTGCGCATGGAAATTAATGACTACATTGAAAATAGAATGGAGAGAAATCAGCGTGGAAACTTTGTGAAACCTAAACTGCAAGAAGTTGTGACTTGGGTGAAGAATTCATGGGAGAAAATCACTGACAGTTGCATTGCAAATGCACTGCGAGCAGGCTACCTTGACAAGAAGTACTCATTTAAAGACAGTGCTATTGCTAAACATGGAGATTTGGTCCACTGATTCTGAAAGAAATGGAGTCACAAGAAATTCACCAGGAAATTCAGGAATTGGATTGTTATGATGATGTTCCAGAAGATGATGACATGATTGTCATTGAATAAATGAGTAAATTCTTGATACTGTAGGATTCACAGTTTGTCTGGTTTGTGTTGACAACTACCGTACTACCGTACCGTATACAGGTAATAAATTTCCTTTATTTTCATTTAACAATAAATGTGTACCTTCTTCTTCTTCATGGAAAAATAAGACATCCCCTGAAAATAGGACCTAGAGTGTCTTTGGGGGCAAAAATTAATATAAGACACTGTCTTATTTTCGGGGAAACAGGGTAGTATTTTGAAAACCGCCATGCAGTGAGCATTTATTACATTCCAGGTCCATATACGGTGCCTTATGTACATTACCATGAACCCCCATAACAACCCAGTGAAGTAGGTCTTCTGCCCATTCTACAGATGAGGAAAGCAAGTCCCTCGGCCACACAGCTCAGGAAGTGGTACAGCTGGGATCTGAACCCAGGTTGTCCAACTCTGATGCTGGTGTTCCTGCTAAGCACGAGGCTGTCATGCCTCTGGCTTGAATGCAACTATAACCATGGCCATGGTTGTCATGGCTAGTTCTGTCTGCCTTCACTGGGACATGCCCAGAAGAGGGTGTCGGATGTTCATGTGTACAGAGTTCAGTGGTGTCTCCTAAGTGTGCCTAGGACATTTGGCAGCTGTTACTCCAAATTAGGGGGTTGAGTGCAACTGAAGTTGGAGAGCCAGTGGTCTCAGGAACAAAACTGGGAGAATCCCCTCAATTTTTGGCATCCTTATCCATCTTGCACCTTATCCTTATTACCTGAGGTTGAATGAGTTCCTCTTATGTCTTCAATTTGACCAGCATGTGGGCAATTCACCGACCCCCGTGGCACTGCCCACACATCTGTAAACCTCTCTCGGAATAGACTGTCCCCAGCCAAGCTTGCTGAATGCATTTCATTTAGCCTATACCTGGTGGTGCCAGCCAATCTGGACACACCTCTAAAGAAGGGCTCTTGGTCTCCATAGTCTGAAACATGATTGCCTAGCAATTCCATAAATCCGCGTCCGAAAGGCCCAGCAAATTTTTTGGAGGTAAAAAAGCTAACAAAATTAATCCCTCGCTGTTCCTTGAAGTGGACTCAGATGGAAATAAAATCTTTCCACAAAGTGAGCTTTGGCCCCACTTCCTCCATTTGGGTCCAAGAGTGACTTTCAGAGAACATGTTAGCAAGAGCCCTGCCTGGGAGCGGACAGGCGGCTGCTGCAGAGAGGTGGGGGACTCCGTCACCAGGGAAGCATGCTAATGAGCCGGGCTGCACAAACATTCGATTCTCATTCTGAGGATAGAAGCAACTGGTAGAGAATTCATCAAACTCCAGACAGGAAAAGGGCTTGGTTCCTGCCCCTGGCACTGCCAGGAGCTCGGAGTCGAGTCGCCTACAGTTATTTGGGGGCACAGCCAACGCCAGGCCTCGGTTACAAGCAGACACAGTGGACTCGTTGGGAGTGGGAAAGGAGCAGGGCCAAGCCATTGACCCAGGCTGAAGAATGGAAGGCGCCACATAGAGGCTCTCGGGGGGAGGGCATGTGCCTGTTTCTTTCTCTATCTGAGTTTGCCCTTTTGGCCACCATGTTGGAAGCCAAGAAGGATGTGATGGAGGCAGATCATAGGGAGGGATCTCTCATGCCTGTTCTCTCAAATCCATTTCTTACCCTTCTGTATAGCAGATGGCTGAGTACTGCAAACTACAATTCCCAGTGTCCTTTGCTTCTGGTTGGGTTCATCCACTAGGAGCCTCCAGTCAGGGGAGGTGGGTTTGGCAGATTGAAAGATGATGAGAAAGGCAAAGGTCATTCCCCCAAACTCAATTCTTTCGTATTTGAGGGGCCTCCTGGGCATGGTGGTGACTCCAGCAGTGGCTGTATTACCTATGAACTTCCTGCTTTCTCTCTGTCCTTTCATGGCCACAACTCCCACTAGGCAGCCCCAGCTCCTGGTTCTGGTAACACAGCCTCCTCCCTTTGTCTCTCCTGTCCCAGGATCACAGTGGCTTCCTGTTCTTGCTAATCTCTGAGTTGTCCCCGATGCCCTGTTTGCCCTTTCAGCTCTTCCAATACCTTTGTAACTAGTGACCTACATTAAATTCTTTCATTTGAACTTCCTGGTTGGGTGGCTTTGTCTTCTAAACTAAAGATGGACCAATAAATGTTAAGACTCTGCAGCAGCAACTTGAATGACATCATATGAATGGGTATTTATAGAGACTCCATCAACTGATGACTCACGGTTCATTTCTCAGCGGACAGGGGCTCTCATGGCCTTATCTTGGGTCCCATGGCCACTGGTTGACCAGAAAGCATGGGCATCTTGACTGACAGTCCCACCAACACTGAAAACAACTAGGAGATGAACTTGTATTAGTTAGGGGGCAGTCTAATTTGTGTGTGTGTGTGTGTGTGTGTGTGTGTGTGTGTGTGTGTGTGTACTGTGGGTTTGAGTAAAAGAACTGCTTTGGACTGAGTGTTTGTGTGTGTAGCAGTTCTTTTACTCAAACCCAGAGTACTTGCCCATAGTAGGTGCTTTCAAGTGTACTGCGTTGACTTGAATGTCTATAATCTCCTTCAGAGATTCCTTTGAATAACATCTATGATTAGATGGCTGGTTTACCTCCAACACCTTCTCTCTTTCTATAGTAAGGAAACAAACAGTCCATATAATTCAGTAGTTATAGACGATAGAAAAGAGAAGGGTAAGAAAGTAGGGAATGACAAGGTACAGTCAATAGCAGTCTCTCTAAGGTGAATTGGAGCACACACCTGCGTTAAGTGAATGAGCCATGCAGATATCTGCAGCAGAGTGTATCAGGCAGAGCAAACAGCAAGTGAAAGGCCCTGGGGCAGGAGCATAATTTGCATGCTGGAGGAACAACAGAGGCCAGCATGCCTGGAGTAAAATGGAAAAGTGTGAGAACGGTGGGAGCTGAGGTGGGAGATTAGCATGAAGCAATTCCTGCAGAGGCTGAGGACTGTGGTTAGGACTCTGGATTTTACTCTGAGTTGGGAGCAATTGGAGTTTTTCAGTAGAAGAAGGATGGAATTGCATGCATTTTAGGTCAGATCACTGACTGCTATATGGAGAAGAGACTGGTGGGGAACAAGATCATTATTCTGTACAGTCTATTACCCATATGTCAGCTAGAGAAAGAGTGAATGTTAGAAAGTAAAAGAACAAATGGATACTGAAAGTTAAAGGTTTGAGTTCAAGACAAAACTGGAAGGGCTGCTATAGGCCCATGAATGATTGATTCATTGCCAAATGCGGGGAATAGACAGGATTTACTCTGGGAAATCCGAGGTGGTAACCAATACTTCAAACTGAGGAAAGAAGGAAGGGTGTTATAAAGGACATGGGGTTTGAACTAGGCTTGAAGGATGATGTGGACACACTCAAATCCATGTCACTGCAGGATTTCATAAACAGAGGAAAAGCTTGGGCCAGACGGGTCTACCAGTTAGTCTCAGGCCAACCAGGATTATTAATACACCCAGCTGTGGGGAGTGATGGATGGCTCTTGACTCTATTAGCACTGGCTGGGTCTCTGTATCTTCTTGCAAAGACTGAATTCTAGTCTCTCTTGCTGGCAGAGCCTGGGCTTCTCAATGGAAGGCTAGTGGGTGAGGTAGAGGGGGTCTACAGTGATGAATAAAACACACAAGCCCACTCCCGGAGGGGCTTATAGACAAATGAGAAAGAGAGATATTAAGTAAAAAAAGGAGAAATACATCATTACAAATATTGGTGGATGTTATGATGGAAAACATCAGAGTTGGGGAAGGGCAAGGGGAGGGAAGTCCTCCCCGGGGGAAGTGACATTTGGGTGGAGATCTGCTGAAGTCTCAGGTTTTGTGCAAAATTGGAAGGAAAAGCATTGGAGGCAGAGGGAACAGTAGATGCTAAGAGTTCAGGACAAGAAGGCACTTCTTGTATTCAAGAAAGGACGGTGAGAACAGAGTGTGCAAAAGGCATTATGCATAGTGAAGATTCCCGAGTCACTCTTTTTCCCCATTTATTGGAGAAAGGCATAGCAGGGTGCACAGGCAGGAGCATGGAATTGCTGGGTATTTTATTGCAAAAAAAAAATATTTCTTGTGTGTGGGGGTGTGTGTGTGAGTGGCTGAGCACTGATAACACTGGTCACTATACTGATTTTTAATACAGCAGGTCCTCAAATTAATTTATTCTGTTCAACATAATTTCTTTGCAATGTTGATGAGATGCGTAGGAACTTAACTCTTGTTTCTATCAATTAGCCTGTGGTAGAGTTGGTTTCATCGTACGTCAGTTCCAAGAACCTATCAACGACGTTAAGTGAGAGCTTACTGTATTCTCATCAAGAAGCAATAATTCCCCAGCCTGACAAACTCATGAAAACTCACTTTAAAACGTTATTTTGCAAGCACGGAGTTCTGCCTTCCCAGCTCAATGGTTTGACTTGTCTACTTTGGGGAGTGTTTTGTCCCCAAGGCTTTGGTGGTCTGGCCTGTTTGCTGAATTGCTACTGTGCCCGGAGATGTCAGTTAGCAAGGAGTCATTTTCAGATGCAAAGGGGCTGCCCCTAAAGCCCATTCCAGGTTGCCAAGAAACCAATCCCAACTGCTCCGAAAATCAGAAAAAGCCTGCTGGCTGGGCAGGCCTGGGCGCTGGGTGAGCTCAGGGACTCTCCTGAAAGTCGTTTAAAGACCCATTTATTGAGGACCCGGAAAGTATTCCAGCTGAGCCCTATTTCATTCCAAAGCCATTTCGTGTTCCAGAGGATTTTAATTCCTGTGATTCAGATTCATTTGCACCCAACTCATCAAAAGGGATTTGTGTGGTTTCCAAATCCACACAGCATCATTTGATACCTAAGAAACCTCACGGCCCATGCAGCCTCACCAGCCGGCGGTGCTCCGCCAGTTCTGACCAGGATCCAGAAGACTTGGAGCCCAGCAGGCAGAAGCCTCCATCACTCATTGGCAGCGTATCCTTTATTTTTTATTTTGTTTCCAAATCGAGAAAAGGATAGGTCCCTGGACAGTATTTTAAAGAGGTTCTTCTCAACCTCTCCATTCTCTGTGACAAGGGTGATCACTCATTCATTCAACAGGCGTTTAGCGAGTACTTACTGTGTTCCGGGCCCTGAGCTAGAACTGGGGACTCATGCCCTGCCCTAAATGGCATTTGCAGTCTAGTGAGGGAGACAGACAGTAAACCATAATACCACATAAAGTAACTGAATTGCAAATGCAATTTTTCAACAATCAACAATTGTCTGTTGAGCATCTATACACGCTAGACTTCATCTAGGCATTGGAGGCACAGCAGTGAACAAACAGATACAGCTACGGTGGGGTTATTAATAGTACTGAGGTTGAAATGAGATAAAACACAAAACCCTTAGCTCAGGGACTGTTATTACGAGTTTAGCTGCCTTGCTCTAAATCATCAATGGCTCCCCAATGCATTTGTAACTCAATGTCCCATCTCTTTGGGTTACAAATAGCCACGCTTTTCTTCTTTATCAAAGGAGTCCAGTCCTGGTTTTACCACTTACCAACTGTGCAACTGTGGGGAAATTGAGGCTCAGAGCGGTGAAGCAGCTTGCCCCTGATCATACAGCTTGCAAGGTGGCATCAGGATTCCAAGTCAGCTCTGCATGACTCCAGAATCCAGGCTCTTGGCGGCAAATTTTTATTTATTTCTCCTTTAGAGAAAACCAGGCCTCAACTCCATCTTTCTTAAAGAAGAAAGTGGGAATAAAGTGGTCTGCTGCAGGACCCCTGGGGCTGTTTCTATATGGGCTTCCCCACTAGCCATCTGCCTTCCCATCTCAATTCGAGTAGGTTGGGATGAAGAGACCACCCCAGATCACAGGGCACAATCATGTATGTTCTTCTGCAGGGCTAGACTGTGATGGATGAGGGCTCTAGTTGTGGTCAGGCATCTCAGCTTTGCCCCTTATTGGCTGTGTGGCCTTGGGCAAGTTACTTCACCTCTCTGAACTTCATCGGTAAAATGAGGAAGATAATGAGAACATCTATTTCAGTGGGTTGCTAGAAGGATTAAATGAGCCCATAGCAAGCACCCAAGGCATGATGGTTATCATCATTGTTATCCTGGAGGTGCAGGTTCAAGGTTAACCAAATGGAGGAGGTGCTACTTCTAGGACCTGCTTCTAAAGTTACAGAAGGTGTAATGGAATTCCTCTCGACTGAATTGTTTGCACTTTTGGTGTCCTCTTGACCTGCTTGTTCCTCTCAATGTTCTCTGCCTGTTCCCTCCTGGGATTTGAGCCTCTGAACTCAGTGATTTTGGCCAGGGAATGAGAAGCCTGGTAGCATTTTGGAGCAATAAGAGTTAAGCATTGGGCCAGCTCACAAACGCAGAAAAACTCCGAAGACACAGGAGAAATCGTTCCATCTCTGATAAGGAATAAAAAGGGAACAACTCATTCCATATGGCTGGCAAGAGGGGCAGGCGGGAGCGGGCGGGGTCGGCAGCATGCATGGTCTTGCAGGCTGATGAATGACCCGCTGGCGGGGGACAGGCAGACCAGCCTCCCCTTCGGAGGGATCAGGAGAGGGGGAGGAGAGAGGGAGGACCTGAATCCTGGGGGCGGAGGGGGTACCGCAGGAGCCCACCGCATGTTACTTATGGGTGGCAGAAAGAATACGTGTCAACATCTGTTGTCTTGAAAGAAATTGCAGCTTTAACCAGAGAGGGATGCGGGAAGGACAGCGTTCATTGTTTTTCAGCTTTGAGTCGATCTGGGTAAACTCTGGATGGATTTTAGAGAAAAACCACACAGTCCGTATTGGTGGGCTGCTGGGCAAGACTGAAGAATGTGATTTCGCCTAAAACTGGTGCCTGACAAAGAAATGAGGTCCTGCTCGGGCTGAATTGGACTGACCAGCTGTTTGGCTGACCTCAGCCACTGCTGTGGGCTCCACGCGCTGCCCTGCCCTGTCCTCCAGGCTGGTGCCCGAGCTGTGCCCTCCGCCTGCAGCACCATTTCTCTTCATTTCCTCAGAGCTTTCTAAAACATCAACTGCCAACCTGTCCAGTCTCTCCACTCAGCTGGTGCGTAGCAGGGCTGGGATCTGGACCCAGGCGGCCCACCTTCAAGACCGATGCACTGGATCGCCATCCCATGCACTTCTCCTTAAGGAGCGGCCATTCTCTACTCATTTTCCTGGTCAGAGATGCTACCCCGGCCTTAGGAGCCGGATGAAGTGGCCGTCTTCTGGTCTCTTGAGTGCCATTTAACTGCCCTCTGCAGGGTGTGAGAGTCACCGGTGCCTGCTCAGACTTCCCTTTGACAAAGAGCTTCCTGTTCAGATGCCCACAGCCCACAGCTGTGGGAACATCCAGATCCACCTTGGTCTCCGGCTGAGGTCACATTCTTGAAGGCACTGGGCGTGGCCATTTGTGTCTGTGGTCTCGGCTTGGGAGCACCCCATGGGTTGACCCGGACCCTCGGGTTTGTCTTCCTTCTCGCCTTTCCCCAGCCTTGGAGAGGGCGGCCTCGTCCACAGGCCTGATGTGTTCCTAGTCCCGAGCCCTGTGCCTGGTAGATGCTGTATGTTTGTGGTGAGGTCCTGTCTTTAAAACACTAAGGGACAGTGTTTTGGTATTTGTTATTTACTGTTATGCTTCGGACAGTGGCTGCTCCGTTTCGCCACCCCTGCCTCCATTCAAGCAAGCTTCTTCACTTTGGGAAAAGCGGAGGCAGTAGAAAGCAAAGGACATTGGAGTATCACCCTGGCTTTGGAAATTCTAAATCCTATCCTTTTTCATGGGGAACTTGGGACATAGATAGTATATTTGGTTTTTTATTATGAGTAAGAGTGAGCTTTCACTCCCTGAATTAGAAAGGGACACCCAAGCTGGGAGGGAGGGGAAAAGATGAAGAGGATTTGAGGAGAAGAAGGGAGAGGGCCTGAGGGGAGAGGAGCCAGTGGAAGAGGCTGAGCAGACCTGAGGGCGCATCTACAAGCCAGGTAGGATCTGAAATTGTCCAGTGTCCGCTCCAGTGAGTGCTGGGGACCACACTGGCTGTCCTTGTTGGTGTCCAGGTGGGACCTCCTTTCAACCACAGACAACAGGCCACATGCTGGACATCCTGTCCACAGGGCTCTGAAAGTCACAGTGCAACTTTCTCCCATGAGCAACTCTTCCTCTCATTGTCCCAGACACTCGGAACTTGGAGAGGGACGGAGATGGAGGGTGGGGCCCTGAACGTTTCTAAGATGGGTGTTGTGCACGGCTGAGCTGGGCAGTTGTAGAAACACTGGTTTAGTGCCTCTGTCCTGCCTAGAAGGTGCACCCCACAATTGTAGGACCAGGTGGGCTGCTCTGGTGCCATGCCCAGTGCTGGGTCCAGGGCAGGCTATTCCCATCCTAGAGGAGGAATTCAATACTCTGGAAGGAATAAATGAACTCAGAACACAATCCAAACAGGCAGTGTATTACTGCGGACCTCTTATGGGCAAATGGATGAGTGGGTCTACTTAGAGGGGCATGAAATGTGAGGGTGGGAATAACTGATGAAATATTGGCTGGGGTGAAACCAGTTATGGGAACAGGGAGAAGACCATCTCGGTGGGATCCAGGGGCCGTGTCGATGAGCTCAAGAAATGGAAATGGTCCTGGTGGACATCTCTTGCTTGGTGAGCAGTAGGACGCCCCTCTGCCTGACATCCCTCCCCCTGCCCCTGTCCCCGCGACTATGCGGTGGACCTTGGCCAAGTTTGAAGGTGTAGCCTCATCTCTGCCGACTTTCATTTCAATCGGATAAAATTCCTGATGACTTAACTCCCTCTATGCTCTTTAAGAGCATCTCTGCCGGAGCCACAAATCACTCAAGGGCCATCCTGGATGGGGAACGCCATCGGCCTGCTTTCTGCGTGAGTCCTTTGTGGGCAGTAAATCAGTCCCCTCGGCTTACTCTGCCCTTGGAGCCAGAGCTGGGAGCTGCTTGCCAGAGTTAGTCAACAGGCCCAGCACTGTTTGGAGAGGGGGGTCTTCCCTGAGCAAAGTGGAGGACTGGGGGTTGCCTGGGGTACAGTGAGGAAGACCATATTTTCCACTGGGTTCCAGGACCTCAATCCCAGTGGTTGATCAAGGGGAGGGAAGAGAGGCCGGTCAGAGGTGGGGGCTGATCTCCCTGGAAGGCTAGGGAAGGACAAACAGCCTAAGAACAGTAGAGACGGCATTTAACTAATGAGTATTCTGGGGCCTTAATGAAAATATACTTGGAACTCTATTCCTGAAGTAATCCATATTTTTAAAATAAAAATGAAAGAACACAGACAAGCCAAAAGAAACAAAATACATACATGCATAATCCCTCTACCCAGACATAACATTATTAACATGTGGTTTAGCTTTCCAATAATTTTATTCATAAATATATATTCTTTTTATTAAAATGGAGTTATACAGTATATACTGTTGATGACTTGTCTTTCTCACTTAGCATTATGTCAGGACATATTTCCTTGGAAATAAGTGGAGAGCTACCTCATCATTTTTGATCATTACATAAGATTCCAATGTATGGATGGCTTGTCATTAAATAGTAATTTAACCACGTTACTATTGTTGACATTTAGGCCATTTCCAATTTTTTTTTTGCACTCATGAATAACAGTGCTGTGAGCACCCTTTTACATCCCTGTTTTCATATATTTCTGCATATTTCTTCATAATAAATTAATGTAAGTGGAATTGCTGGGTCAATGGGTAGGCATGTTGTTATGATTTCTTGATATATGTTGCCAAGAAGCCTTCCTAGAAAGGTTATTCTAGAATTAAACTCTCGCAAGACATGTTTATGAGAAGATGCCTTGATAGAAATTACCTTAAAAGGAATAAATGCGCAGAAAAAGGTAACCAAACAATATAGCAATATAGAAATAGAAAGCGGAAGTTGTTGCTTTAATTTTTTTTCCTAGAGAATATATTTTTACTGCACTGATATCAGATTCCAATTTTCATCTAATCTTGATCTTGCCACCTAACTTCACCCTCTTTAGAAGGCTTGTTTCTGGCCTCTGAACTCTGGAATGGCAGAGGTGTTATTTGCTTTGCTCAATTTTGTATGTTGGTGCCTATTTCAGGGCCTGGTATACAGTGGATATCAGTTGTGTGACAAATTATCCCCAAATTTAGCAGCTTAAGACAATAAAACATTGATTATCCCACACAGTTTCTGGGTGGGGCTGGCTCAGGGTCTGGTTGCAGTCAGGTTGTTGGCAGGGGCTGTGGTCTTATTTGAAGGCTTGACTGGGGCTGAAGGACCCACTCCAAGATGTTCACCTCCCATGGCTGGCAAGTCATGCCTGCTGTTGGCAGGAGGGCTCAGTTC
This sequence comes from Plecotus auritus, assembly GCF_963455305.1. Lineage (NCBI taxonomy): Eukaryota > Metazoa > Chordata > Mammalia > Chiroptera > Vespertilionidae > Plecotus > Plecotus auritus. The sequence goes on from NC_137779.1 coordinate 10,140,758, forward strand.
CTTGCCACATGGGATTTGCACAGGGCTGCTTGAGAGCCCTCACAACATAGTGGCTGGCTTCCCCCGAGAAATCATCCAAAAAAGGGGCAAGCCACAGTATCTTTTATAAAAATATATTCTTTTTTTTCTTTTAAAAAATTATTTTCAATTACAGTTTACATTCAATAGTATTTTGTGTCAGTTTCAGATGAACAGCATAGTGGTTAGGCAATCATATACTTTACAAAGTGTTCCCTCAGACATTTCCAGTCCCCATCTGGCACCATAGTTAGTTATTACAATATTATTGACTGTATTTTCTATGCTGTACTTTAGATCCCTGTGACTATTTTGTAACCTGCAATCTGTATTCTCAATCCCTTCACCTTTTTTACCCAGTCTCCCCTCCCCTCTGACAACCATCAGTTTGTTCTCTGCTTCTATGAATCTGTTTCGATTTTGTTTGTTCATTTATTTTGTTCTTTAGATTCCAAATGTAAGTGAAGTCACATGGCATTTGTCTTCTGACTGACTTATTTCACTGAGCATAATACCCTCTAGGACTAGGTCCATACATACTGTTGCAAATGATAAGATTTCCTTCTTTTTTATAGCTTAGTAGCATTCCATTGTATATATATACCACAGCCTTTTTACTCACTCATGAAAGCGGTAGTATCTTTTATGACCTAGCCTCAAAGTCATATTTCACTGGTGATCTTTCTCAGCTTATTCAGTGTGGGAAGGTCCTACATAGGGAATCAGTTCCAGGTGGCAGGGGTCACTGGGGGCCATCTTGGAGGCTAGCCAACACATTTATTAAAATGAGCTAAATAAATGATTGAGCAAAATAAAATTGAACTGGAAGAGGCCACTAGGATTCTCCATGCCTTTCTAACTATTCTGTGGGAATAATAATATAGAGATGGGATAACTACCTGAGAACTGAGTTTGGATGAAGTTGTGTACTTACTGTAGAAGCTGCCAATTTGAACTATTCCTGCTATGAGTCAGGATGGGCCAGCAACAGCTTAAAACTCCCAAAGACATGTGGGAAATTCCCAGGGGGCTGGGTCTTGTGGTTCAAACCACAGGCCTAGGGAAAAGCTGCTTCTTGCCGCTGGAAGGAATGCCAGGCCTACATGTCAATCAACACAGGGTGGGTCATTTGGCCAAGGGAGGTCACTCTCATCATTGAAATACTCAGTAGTTTATGGCCTCTATAAAGCTATTAGCCCCGAGAGATGAGGGGAAAGTGGTTAACAGCACCCTCTGCCTCTCTGGGTCCATTAGCATTAAGGTTGTAAACTCCACTCCGGCCATGGGTGACTGGTTTTATTATCAATCAATTACTCTTGCTTGTCAGCAAGTCCCAAGCAACCCACAAGCATAGAATCTGGCCAGATAACCATGGGCACTTGGGGCAATTTGGCTCTGTATACCTCAGTTTCCCCATATGTTGAATAAGAGGTTGGACTAGGTCAGAGGTTCCCACACGTCTCACTACCATAGTTTATTGCCTTTATTTTACTTCTGTTGTGTTTATTTCATGCTTTGAAATTATTTCTCTAGCAACCAGAATTCCTTAAAAATCTTTTTCTTCCCCATTATTATTTAACATTATTAAAGACAATTATCCTATATAATAAAAGTGTAATATGCAAATCGACCGAATGGTGGAATGACCAGTTGGTGGGGAGCAGGGCTGGCGAGCAGGTGGTGCCAGGCCAGCCAAGGCACGTGCCAGCAGGCAAAGGGAGGGAATGGTGTTGGGATGGGGTGGGGGTGGGGGAGCGGCATCCAGCGGTGGCAGAGGGGCAATGGGGGGGCTGGCACCATCCCCTGATTAGCCTGTCCGATTGCCTCCTGCAGAGGGTGGCCAGACTGTGGCTTAGGACATCCCCTGAGGACTTCCAGGCTGTGAGAGGGCGCAGGCCAGGCTGAGGGACCCCCCCCCCCACACACACACACACACAGTGCACAAATTTTCATGCACCGGGCCTCTAGTCTTTATATAAAAAAAGAATACACAGCTGACAATAAAAAATTCTGACCACCCTAGGCAGGGCTGCACCCAGAACATATGGGGTCTTGGCCAAGTACCTTTTGCAGGGCTCTCTGTAAACGACCTGACTTACCTAAAATCAGCATGGCAGGGCCATTCTGGTAGTGCGATTCCATGAGAGGGATACCAGGCAGGCCTGTGGGCGTGATTTGTACCCCAAGCTGCCCTCCTGGAACTGAGGCCAGTCTTAGGCACTGTGGCAACCCTAGAGACACAAGTCCTGGAGCTTCTCAAGGCATCTGGTTGACCTCACACATGGGCTAGAGGGTCAGACAGAGTCACAAAAGGGAATAACAGGGACCAAGACCCATGTGGGTCCCATCCAGACTCAGCGCTCTGCTACGAGCGGAGCCAGCCGGGTCCCAGGCATTAGAGGGGATGGGATCTAAACTATTTCAAGGAAGGTAGTCCCAATTTTGGGGCCTGGCTCAGGGTTCCCTTTCTCAGCTCTAAGGGCCATACTGACCATGGCCTAGCCAACATGTCCATGATGAGTTGTAAACATTCTGGCCCAAGGGGATATCAACATATTTTTGTTAATCTGAGAAGCCGAATCATTGGCAAATGAACAATTCTGTCCATCCATTGGAAATACAGAATGAAAGCTGAGTCTCAATCTTGGTACTTTCTAAGACTTCCAATGGACCAAAGACCCCAGTCATTATACTCACTCTTTATTGAGCAGCAATTTTGTCCAAAACCCTTTACACACAGTATTTCTTATCCTTTGTAAGAATCCTGTAAGGAGTCCCTTTCACAGCGCACAAACTGAGAAGCACACCTTCTTCAGGCTCAGAACTGAAGGTTCTCTGTGTATTGCTTGAGCATTTTCTATGAACTAAGTACCTAATCCTCACAGCAATACTTTGACAGAGGAACTATCATCACCCCCATTTTATAGACGAGTAGACTGAGGTTTGGAGAAGTTACATCATAGGCATTGTCACATAGCTTGTATGTGATGGACAAGGGATTTGAACTCAGGCTGTCTAGCACCAATGCTGAGTTCTTAGCCCCTAAACCACACTGCCTTTCTTTGACCTCGCTTTCCCAAGATTCTATCCCAAGGAGACCTGTTCAGGGAGTCTTCCAGAATAAATGTGCTTGGGCGGCCAAGCTACTCAGCTTAGTCTCTGGAAGTAGAAAACTAGACTTGAAATCCTTGACGGTAACTCACTCCACCACTCGGGGCCTCAATTTCTTTCTCTGTATAATGGGGATAATCTCATCTTGTTGGAGGCTGCTGTGGAGGTGAAGTGACACAGGGTGTACAAGGTGCTGGGTTCATAGGGACTTGCTAGCATTTCTATTCTTAGCCCAAACTTCCCAAGGAAGTGGTGATGACTTATGGCAAAAGCAATCTTGATTGCTCATGCAAAATGGAATTAAGCTCCTAGGTAAGCAGGTTGGGGACGCATGCTAACAAGAAAATACTGGTCCTCTTTTGGCAAGAGTTGGAGTAGGCAGAAGTGGAGCAGGTTGGAGATTGAAAGAACGTATGCGCTTGTGTCTCAGGCTGGGTTTTCTAGAAACAGACACTGAGTTATCTGCATTGGGCCAAACTGGCCAGGCATCTATAACTTCCACATTTGTTTCTGGAAGGGCATGACCTTGGGCGAGGCAACTTTTTGCAGCTGAGAGAGACCTGAAGGGGCTGGCTGCTGGAGGTCATCTGCTGACCACACCCCCTGCAACTGGACAGCAAGTTCTTCCTTGAAGAAAGAACTGGAAGGCACATTTTTGTATCTACCAAGACTGCTAGGCTGATGGGGCCAAGGATGATGGGAAAGGAGCGATGAGGTAATTGGACTGAGCAGATAAACCACATATTTAGTCTACTTTCGCCCCCGCCCCTCTGACCAAGGCTGGACACATTGTGTCTCAGTGTCCAAGTCCTGCCTGGCCACCAAGAGTGCCCTGCAACACCTCCCACCTGGCAGCAGACACTGGCTCTTGTCTCTGCAGAAACCCTCGTGCTGGGCAGAGTCATCTATTCCTGCTGGAAATTCCATGAGTTCTCTGCTAAGCTGCTCATGACCAAAAGGCTCCGCATGGAAGCATCTGAGTTGTTTGCCCTTCAGTCTCCAACATCTGAGTACACAAGTGGCCAACCCATGGCCAAATACGGCTCCCACAGGCAGGCTGTTCCTGGGGAGCCGAAGAGTAGGAATGAGCAGACCATGCCCTTCAGGGAGACCTCCAGGAGCTCCGGCTATAGGCCGATGGAAAAGTCAGGCTGAGGGCCTGTGAAGCTCTGCCTTTCTGTTTCCTGAGCTGCTGAAAGATGTCGGCACACTCAGTGGATTTCTGGGACGTCTCAAGAGGAACACCTCAGCACTGGAAACCAGAAAGGAAGCCAGTGACAGAGGCCGAGTGAAAACAGAATGGCAGGAACTGTGGGGACAACCATTATGTGAGCTAGAATTTGGTGACTCAAAATAAAAGTATGACCAATAACTACATTGTACCCATACACAGAATAATTAGCTATTTGTTATAGCAGTAAAATAGTTCTATAATTAAAGTTGTGTAAATGTATATAGCAACTTATTATTATTATAGTTCATATTTATTGAACCCTGCTGGGTGCCTGTATTATCTCATTTCATCTCCCAATAACCCGATAAGGGAGAGACTATTATTGTCCCCACTGTTTACAGATGGGGAAATTTAGTCTCAGAGAAATTAACTCACTTGCCAGTTCAATAATAAATTGTGGAGCCAGTTGGAGCAAGTAGCAGGCCTACTCGGAGCAGGAGTTGGCTTTTAGGGGCACGAACTTAGAGCCAGATCATTTGGGTTTGACTCCTAGCTGTACCATCTTTCAGTTGTGTGACCCTGGACACGTGACTTAGCCTCTCTGTTTCTCACCTGTAAAATGGGGTTGGTAATAAGGATGTACTACAGATAGATGTTGAAAGGATTAAATAAGTTAGCACATGTGGCATTCTTAGTACCTGGCACACAGTAGGTATTTCATCACCAATGACCTTTACTACTATTTTGTACCAATATATTCATATAGCTGACCCCAGAGTTCCCACCTATTTGAATCCCACCACGGTGGTGAGAATCATGGTATCCTTTGACCTCTGAACACAGAACAGAAGGGTCCGCAGGAGTGTTATAGTGGCTCAAAGGTAGCGACACTGTCAGGTAACTCAGAGGTCTAGAGGCCATTTGCTGAGCTCATGATTCTGCAAGCGGGTACCTGTGGCTCCACCAGATGCTTTCTGGTGGGGCTGGAGAATAGGCTTTTCGTGGGAGGAGCTGAAAGGTCACATCGCGAAGGAGGGGATAAACGCACCCATGTTGGCAAAGAATCCGCCAGTTACTGTATAACCTACATTGGGGGTTGGTCCCAGTTTCAAATATTCTGCCCCATGTCACCATAAACCAGTGACATGTTCTAGAAATGCCAACCCTTTGGCATTCAGCTGTATCCACCAGACTCTTGTACTCCACAGTGAAAGAGAAAACTTTTTTAAAAAAAAATATTTTATTGATTTTTTACAGAGAGGAAAGGAGAGGGATAGAAAGTTAGAAACATCGATGAGAGGGAAACATCAATCAGCTGCCTCCTGCACACCTCCTACTGGGGATGTGCCCGCAACCAAGGTACATGCCCTTGACTGGAATGGAACCTAGGACTCTTCAGTCCGCAGGCCGATGCTCTATCCACTGAGCCAAACCGGTTAGGGTGAGAAAACTTTTTAAAAATTTCACTGTAGTTAGAAATGCAGAGCTGTTGGTCAAGTGTTTAACTTGAAATTTTGGGGTCTGAGACCTGGATTTACATCCAGACTCTGCCAGTTTCTTGCTGTGTGACTGTGAGCAACCTACTTCCCCTCTCTGAACCCCAGCTCCCTCATCTGTAAAATGGGACTTGCAATACTTCTGTGTCACAGGGCTGGTGGGAGGATTAAGTGAGACAACAGGTGCCAAGCGCCTGGCACAGGGCCTGGCCCCGGGCTCCGTGAGTGCTGGCTTCAGTTCTGTTATTAGTGTTATTATTATTCCCTGACCACTGAGAGTGGAACTATTTTTTCCCTTCCCTGCTCTGCACACTTGAGAGGCCAGGAGTGAGAGTGACGCATTGCGACCTGGAATACATGTGATGAGCTCTGCCAGCCATTTCCAATCCCATGCCCTGCTGCTGTGAGGATGACCTGGGACACCTTCTCCAAGCCAGAAAAACAAGACTAAACAAATAACCACCAAGCGCAGCATTTAACCTCATGTGCCCGAGAGGAGACCGCAGGACTAGATGTGAAGCAGTTGGACGTGTGAAGTGGAGTGTCTAAAATCCCTTCTTTCGCCAGCTTTTTTTTTCTTTCCTTCAACCATGCAGATCTCAACAGTGGGCGGTCCAGACCAGAGAGGGGGTCTTAAAGTACCACAAGCCACATTTGAGGGTTTGCTCAGGATTAAAGGAAGGGTGATCTGGCCAGAGAAGCTTGAGCCTGGAGGCCTTCCAGCCGGGCCCTGTGGCTCTGGCGAGTGGGGTATGGTTCTGATCACGCCCCGGCCTGGAGCCATGCACGCCAGCTCGGGACCAGGGGCTGCTAATGGGGCCGGACAGGTGCTTGAGCTGGAGGAGACCGGGACACCGGTTTCCAAAGCCAAGACTCTAGCTCAGCTTGGAAAATGTGCCAACTCTGAAGAACCTACCCGAAATTCCTGACCTTCCCCAATTTGTACTTTGCTTGTCTTCAGCCGGAGGCTCAGCACAAACCTCTCCCCTTGGACAGCACCGAGGCCAGAACCTGTGGGGCTGGGGAATGGATGAGAGTTTGGCATTCAGAGTTGGAAGTGCAGATGCTGTGGCGGCTGGCTGTGTGCTCCGACCTTTCCGAACCCCACTTGCTCCTCTCCGTTCTGACAGGTGGGTGGACGGGCATTATTTCATTTTGTCAGATGTGGGGACCCAGGTCACGATGACGATGCAGATGATCGCTGTTTCGTGGGCATTTCCTATGTGCCGGGCAACAGGGTAAGCGCCTCTGATGCTGTCTCATTCCAGCCCATTCATTCTTCCCACCTTACTGGTGAGTTCACTAAAGCCCAGGAAGTGAAGCCACGTGCTCATGGCCACGCAGCTGCTAAGCAGCACCACTAATGCGCTGGGCTATTATTCACCATCGTAAGCTTTCTCTTAAACCGTCTGCACAGAGGTTCTGACTAGCGAACACCACCCTCCCTGCAACGACACACCCACATGCCTTAGACCAGTGGTTGGCAAACTGCTGCTCGCGAGCCACATGTGGCTCGTTGGCCCCTTGAGCGTGGCTCTTCCACAAAATACCACGGCCTGGGCGAGTCTGTTTTGAAGAAGTGGCGTTAGAAGAACTTTAAGTTTAAAAAATTTGGCTCTCAAAAGAAATTTCAATCGTTGTACTGTTGATATTTGGCTCTGTTGACTAATGAGTTTGCCGACCACTGCCTTAGACGAACAAGGTCTCCAAACTTTGTTTCTTTTACATAAACAGATCCAGTTATCTACTGTTGCATTAAATAACTACCCCCAAGCTAAGTCCAGCCAAAGGAAATTTGGTCCTGGCAGAGGAAGGAGCTCGCTTGTGCTCCGTAATAACTGTGGTCTTGGCTGAAGTGGCTCACGTGGCTCAAGTGGCTGGAGTGCTTGCCTGGAGCCAAATGTCTGGGGCCTTGGTTCTAGCTGTCAGCTGGGTTCCTTGTTTCTCCTCCACACTGTCTCTGGGGGCTGGGAAATTTGAGATGACTTCTTCTCATCAGGTGTCTAGGCTAGGCTGCCTGGAACAGCAGGGGCCGCCCATGCATCTCTGTCCCCATGCGCCCCTCCACGTGGCTAACTTGGGCTTCCTCACAGCATGGCCGTCTCAGGGTAGCTAGACTTCTTACTTGGAGGTTTAAGCCTCTGAGAGCCTGTGTTCCAAGAGGCCCAGGCAAAAGCTACAAGGATTCTGATAACCTCGCCTTGGAAATCCCACAATCAGCATCGCAGCTACGGAGGTGCCACGTTAAATGCCTTCAGGAAAGAACTAGTCACTCGTGTGGGAGCAGTGTTTCCCACTGTCCAGCCCTTAGGCGCCACCGCAGCATTGTATGGGAAGGGCTTCTAGCCAAGGACTGAGCAGGGTGGGCGTCCTAGGCCTGGCCATTTCTCCCCAGTGCCAGCCCCCTCTGCTGGGAGAGCTTTGCTCTGGAGCACCATATGGAGGGGCCCCTGCCTTGCACGCATCCAGCCAGTATTTACTGTGTGCCTACTATGTGTCAGGCACAGTTCTAGGCACCGGGAAGAGAGCAGAGACCTGCAAAATCACAGAGCAGAGGGCACAGCTGTAGTCATCCCAATCCTGGGAGAGAGAGGAGAACCAGGGTGTTTGGTAATTCTTGGAAAACCCTGTGTTGGAGGCAGACGGCATGGAGCCAGCTCAGTGCCGGCTCTTCCCTGTCTTTTCCTGGATCCTTCCTCCGATCCAGAATCCTCTCTGCTCAAGGGCTCCTCCTCCCGCAGCCTCCCATCCACGGTGCACAGGAGGGGCCCGTCTCTGGTAGCAGTGGGAGGAAGTCAGAGGGGATGGGGGAGGCAGGGATGGAAGGGCAAAGGGCAGACTGGTGGGGATTTCAGAGACTCTGTGGTTCCATCAGCCACCCCCTCCGCACACCCACCAAATATTGCCTGCTTTGCCCTCCCTTCTCCCCGAGTTATCTGGACGTGGTGTCTAATTGAAATTGAAGACCTGTTTAGCTGTGTGCCTACACAGTCCGATCTCAAATGTGGGCAACCACAAAGTATGCTCTGGTGCTTCACGGTCCCAGGAATCTGACAAAGTGATTGATGCCCAGAGAAGGTATTTCTTCAGAGGCCTGGAGCCAGGCTCTTAGTTAAGCCCCGGAATTGAGGAGTCATCCAACACACAGGTCCTGTGTTAACTACCCTCAGAAGACTGACGCGAGTGGGGGCCCCGGCGGCCTGAGAAACACCTAGAGGCTTGTGTGAAGCTTGGATCTGCGCTGTAAAGCTGCCTTGCAAATAAGCCCTGTCTTTTCCTGCGTCCTTCCGCCGATCCAGAATCCTCTCCGCTCAAGGGCTCCTCCTCCCCCAGCCTCCCATCCCTGGTGCTGAGATTTTACCAGCCCGCGAAAGCTGTCAGAAAAACGAGGCCTGCATGTGACCAACAGGACACAAACAGCCCTTCACCCATGGGATCAGGGTAGGCCCACTGTCTCCAAAGAAAAGGAATTATTTTTTTCATCACAAACCCCTTGGAAAATCTGGTGAAAGGCATGGCTCCTTTAACCAGGAAGAAAACATTGCACATACATGGATGCATTAAATTGCAATACAATTTCAGTAACAACGAGTAAAACTTAAAAGAGCACAGGTTCACATCTAAGTTCCTAAGTTCATTCCTTCAATCCTATTAAACCTCAGGGGGCAGATACTATTATTAGGCCTATTTACTCAAGGTGGCTCAGATGCTTAAGTGGGGCAGCTGGCACACGAACCTGGGGTCCAAGGTCAGTTGCCATGTTCCTAACCTCTACCCCACATTGCACTCAGGGTCTCTGGTGGGAGGGGCCCAATATAACTCACTGTGAAAGTAATGATAACATGTCACACTTAATCTTTAACAATTCACCTTTTATATATTCAGGTGGATGGGCACCGGTTCGTTTGGCCTGTGTGATGTTCTTTCCTTCTGTGGACCCCCTCACCCTCCTGCCCTGCCACCCCGGTTTCAGTCCTGGTTGTTCAGATGGGCCTGCTGCCCAGAATGGGCAGGTGTGTGTCCTACGCCTGGCTAAGGAGAGTGGCAATTCCCCTGGCCATGGACCAACCAGGTGCCAGGGACTTTTGATGGAGCTGCCTAAAAAGAGAAAGTCTCTTATTCGCTGAGGTTCCTAAAAGGTAAAAATTAACATTTTGAAGTAGTCAAAGCAATGAGCTCCCTTGAACATGAAAAAGAAAGAAAAGAGCTAGAATCTCAGTGATCACTCACTGTTCAGTGAGCAGATGATCACCTTGATCCATCTATGCCTGATTTCCTCTTGTACAGCTAGCTACCCGAGACAACATTTTTTGGGGGAGGGGGGCTGGGGTGGATTTCTGTTATGTGCAACTGAAAGAGTCCTGATAAATGTACAGACATTTTATCATTTTTCCCCTGTCTCTATGACACAGATGACAACACAGTACAGCATCATGTTTGGTGAAGACCACATGGCTATGAAGACTGGAGACATTTCACTCCCTCAGTTATATTTCAGACCTCTGGAGTCAGTGTTAAGTCTCAGATATCTCTTCCTACATGCTCAGCATGCACAGATTCTTAAACAGCAGGCGCTCCATAATTGCTTATCCGTGTAATGGGATTATAAATAAGGCCTTTCCTGACTTGGAATTTGAGCCAGACTTCAAAGCTGAGGATAGGCATGGTTGCTGAGAGCTCATACACTCTAAAGAGAGGGAATGGACCCTATTTCCGGGACTCGCCGCAGGAGGGTCACCTGGTTCTGATCACCCAGGACGGAAGGTGGTAGACATAGAGGAAAACTGGAGCATGAAGATCTCCTTAAAGAGAGTTGTTAGACTACTGTGTCTCTCTCTGCACTGTTCCCTCTTTATAAAAGTGGTGAATTCCACTTCTCCTTTAAAAGTCAGCTTAAATGTTGCCTCCTCTAGGGAGCTTTCCTTGGTTGCTACAGCTAATCCTATTGCTCTTGTCCTCTTGCCTTCCTCTCAAAGCTCTTAATATTTACTTATGTTATAGTACTGGAAGATACACACTAATAGTGTAATAATGTGATATGTGTCATCTGTCTGTTAGACTAACAGTGCCAACCTGGCACAGGCCTGTACTATTTATCTCCATAGACTTGAAGGAGGAGAGAGGGGTGGACTGTATGCAACTCTTAACGGCCTTCCTGTCTTGCCTAATTAGCACTTCCACAAATTTGGAAATGCAAAAATGGACCTAGAGCCGAATATGGAGTAGAGCTAGAAAGAATGGAATCACTGTAAAACGGAGTGTGGAGAATTTAGAACTCCACGAGTTGGAGCACAGTGGTGGGTGGGGTAGGAATGAGAAGGGATGGAAAGGAAACAGAGAGGGTGTGGAGCTCGGAAAAGACCATGAGTTCAGGCTGCCCCATAGGGTGAAGGGTCAGTGAATAAATCTCCCAGGGACTCTGGACAACAAGGATGTCTGTTATTAATTTGAACTTTTAAGATATTTTTGCAATGTTATTCCCCTTAGTATCTTTTAGTCTTAAGTAAACGCTTTAACATAACTAGAAATCTTATGAGATTGTGTTGTTTTTTTAATACTGAAAAGGGCTGAATTCATGGATGAGCAGAGTATGAAAAAGGAACAACACAGGGATCAACAGATAGAATGATGTCAACAAACCTGACATTCAAGGTGAAGGATGGCACTGAGGTCATAAATCCCATGGAAGCGGCAGACATCTCGGCTAGAGCTTGGGTTTCTACAAGGCCCAGCTGCGGGTTTGAGCCGGTATCGTATGGAAGTCACAGGGCAATGGAATCCCAGGTGATACGGTCACTGTGTGCCCGGCCGGCACAGCGGTTCCCAAGTGCAGCAGCAGCACTTGGAAACTTGGTAGAAGTGTAAATTCTTGGGGCCCACCCAAGATCTTCTGAGTCAGAAACTCTGGAGCTGGGGCTCCTTAATCTGCAATTTACAAACCTCCAGGGGATTCCGACACAGCTAAATTGGAAAACAGACATGTTCAGCCCTCAGTAGCTTTGTGTTGAATTAATGAATTAAAAGCTCGTGGAAACAGAGTACACTTGTGGTAGCCTCCTTTTAGATCTTAAAAATATTTCGACTCTGAGCTAAATCATAATTCATCAACAGCCAGGCTCCTAGCCCAGAAGAGCTGTGCTTGAGTGGCTTTCTATCAGCCTCAAACCAGACCGCTGCACCCCAGGGCACAGGTTAAGCACAGTTGTCTTTGGGTCATCCAATGTAAGCGGATATTCTGAGGCCTCCCTGGCCCATAATCCGATGGCAGATTGCCCACTGGACCCAAGAACTGTTTTTTCTATTCCTAGTTGGTAAGAAAAGGATAGCCGTTGCTTTTCTTAAAAGTGTCCAGGGACTTTTAAAAAAACATCATTCGCCCTGGCAAATTCTCCCCCAGAGGTACAGTTCATTGCCTGTCAAGCCAGGATATTAAATTAAGCAATTTTCATCAGATAACACATCTTCTGGTTCATGTAAATGTCCCACAGATCGCTGAGCTAGTAACTCAGACTTATTGAAAGTGAGTTGCTAATCCATTTCACTTTGTAGATGGGTCACGGGCTAGTGGGGAACTTGTCCTTGCCCAAGAGCCCTGTGACAGCCCCACTAAGACACCTGGCCCCTTCCCCTTCTCTGTCAGGCCAAGAGCATTGCTTAGCATCCTGCCCGCTGGCCTCAGACCGTGTGACCACAGGAGACCTGGTCCTGTTATCATCATAATTAGCTAGCTATTAAGATTAATCATGGGAAGAAAGCAAAGGGGAGGCCAGACAGTATAAGCATGATCATCTGGGCAGCTTCACCAGGAAGCTGCAACTTCACACACCCCAGGGAACGAGGGCTCAGTTCCCTGCAAATCACTGGGAAAAGGGATCAAACAAAGGGCACATTTGCAGTTAAGTCAGGGACATAGGAAGGTGCTTGTCTGTTGGTCTAACCTGGGAATAGGATAACTGGCTGGGGGGAGAGCCACTGCAAGGGCGTAGAATACTGCAGGGTTAATTGGTTAAGCTCCTAGTTATAATCCCAAAGAGATCTCACCCTTGCCCACTTTGCTTCTCTCTTGTTCCATGACCTGCACTTGCCAGAAGTGGTAAAATTCACCTGAACATACCAACTGCCTTATCCGTTAACACACATGCTCCCACATCAGAATCACCAATGTGCCCACGGCAGAGGAGGTGGTCCAGAATGTCTGTTGATCCAATTAAGGTCTCTAATCACAAAAGGAATCCTACTTTCCCAGGCGGAGCTACGCACACACTGATTAAACCCAGCCCATGTCCACTTTGTGATGTAAGTAACAGGAAGAAACCAAGGTCACCAAGTGCTCACCTTTCCCAGAGCAGTTGGCATGTGCCCATCACCATAGGGTTGAAAGGTAAGAAATAAGACATACAGTCAAACTGAATTTTAAATAAACATTATTTTTTAGTATAATCATATCCCACATATTGCACTGGCCATACATATACTAAAAAAATTCACTGATCTAAAATTCCAATCTACCCTGGGGTGCTATATTTTTGCTTGCTAAATCTGGCCACCCTGCCCTCTATGAATCCAGAAAGACTATGAGCTAACCTTTAAAGAATCCCAGCCACGCCCACCCCCACCTCTCAGGCCAATCACAATGTAATGCTTGGTGACTCAATAATGCTACAGCACAGCTAATTTGAGCTGCCATTCAAATATAACACCCCCGCCCTGTTAGATGAAACTGTAAATTGAAGAATTAAAGCTCTTTTCCTGGATTTATGCTCAATGTAGAAAATCTAAAAAATGAAGGAAAACATGAAGCGAATCATAAATCAACTATCTAGAGATAACCTCAATTACTACTCTTCCGTATTGCCTTATGTTTTTCTATGAGGACACACATTTTTTTCACATAAACTGAGGAAAAAATACATCATTCTCTACCGTGATATTTGACTTGACACTATACCACAGGTGTTGTTCATGTCATTCAAAACTCTGATGTCTTTTTTAAATAATTGAATAATATTCCATTGCATGGGTCAAAATGGCGTTTTTAAATTTTTGATAGTATGAATGGCCCAGAGATAAACATTTCTATGCATAAAGTTGCTGTCATATTTCAGGTTATTTCCTTAGAATGGATTTGAGGTGAACAGCCATGAGCATTTATCTACACATTTATTTTTTCTCCTGATTATTCATGGTCCGTGGGTAAAATCTGGTATATACAGAGCAAGTGTAGAGGTGACAGCAGAATCCATTTGTAACCCCTAAATGTGCTAACATTGGCCGGCTTGCTTGTGAGGAGTCCTGAGGTCATTGCATTGTTGCTTTCCAGAAAGGTTGCATCATGTTACACTCTGACCAGCAGAAAACAAACTGCAGCAGGCCTCCACTATGTCACCATCACCTAATAGTATCTTTACAGAGACCTGCTGCTCCTGTTAAAGATGCTCACCAATGCATAACCGAAGACTGAGAGAGAAAACAGAAGCCCTGCATAGATGTTAGCCCAGAGACGCATGCCTGGCTCTTGGAGACCACTTAACGGAGTAGTCAGAAAACTAAAGGTTAAACCCACTGTTCCCCGAGCAGTTTTCTCATTTGGACAGGATTTAGTTGTGACATCTACATTCTGGGGTCCCTGCCTGTCATCTGTTAGACAAACTGACCGGAGAAAAGGAGTCATCATTCTATGTGCCTCTGTCTGCTGTAAGATAAAAGCCCGGGGAGGGGGGGTGCATTTTGGAAAGCGGCCTGTAAGAGCAGGCTGCCACTTGACCCTCCTCGGAACTTTGAAACCCTCTGATCAGCTACGTGCAAGAATCCTCTCAGATGCTCTCACCCTGTCTCTTTGGGCAATAAATCAAGAAGGCGTGGGGTTCTCCTGCTCGGCCGTGAGGAGCTCAGTGGCTGTTGGGGAGAGTAAACGTGCAGGTGTGAGATGGGGTTGCTCCCAGTTCCTACTGGAAGTAAAATGAACCTTTCTGGAAGTCTCTGCTGGACCCCCAGGGGTTGTGGCTCTAACACTGATCTTTGAGACCAGAGCTTCACAGAAAAGCCAAAAACACTGACATAGTTGGGCTAGGGGCAGGATCGTACTTGGAATTTATTGCTGGAATGGATAATGAAGAGACTGGAAATGTGGAAACGGGGCTGGCGAGCTCCAGGACCCTCCTAGAGCCACCTCTACACCGTGTGCCCTCGCCCTGGAGGAAGGGAACCGGAGGGCTGCCTGCTCCAGCTGCTGTCCGTCCTTCTAACCCAAGAACGGGAGCGGTTTGTCCCAGGTTTGCTGAAGAACTGATGGTGGGAATCAATTTGGAGAAAGGATTTAAGAGACAGAGAGCAGGATGAAAAAGGATCAGGCAGGACCGGGGGCGAGGGGGTTGGGAGAGGTGAGTGTGAGCTCTGACCTAACCATGTATCTGCTTTGAAATCCCGCAGGTTCTTCCCATCAGCAAAATGGGGATAATACTCAAATCTACTCCTCGAAAGGCGGAAGTTGTGGAGAGAATCAAATAAAAAATCTGGGTGATGTTCTTAGAACAGCGGCTGACTTTTAGCATCCTTAGCACACTCTGGCTCACGGGCCAAATTCGCCTGCCATCTGTTTTTGTAAACATTTTACAGAACTCAGCCATGTCCATTGGTTTACGTGTTGTCTTGCCGCTTTCCTATGGCAACAGCAGAACTGAGTAGTTGGAACCGAGACCATGTGGCTCGCAAAGCCAGAAATATTTACCATCTGGCACTTTACCTAAAACATTCTCCAACCTTTACTGTAGAGTATCAGCTGTTATCAGCCACATTACTAATACTGATTCCACAGAGATGTTATAAGACTAAAATGAGGGAATGGCAAGTGGTTCACTCGCTATGGAAAACAGTGAGGAGATTCCTTAACTAATTAAACATAGAACTACCCTATGGTCCAGCAATTCTGTTTATGGGTATAGCTAAAGGAAATGAAAACAGAATATTGGAGAGATACCTGCACTCCATGTTCACTGTAGCCTCATTCACAATAGCCAAGACATGGGAACAACCTAAGTGTCCATCAGCAGGTGAACAGAGAAAGATAGCATGATACACATGAATATCATTTAGCCACGAGAAAGAAGGAAAACCTGCCATTTGCAACAACATGGATGAACTTTGAGGGCATTATGCTAAGTGAGATAAGTCAGAGAGAAAAAGACAAATACTGTACGATATCGCTTATACGTGGAATCGAAAAAAGTCAGGCTTGTAAATGTAGAGTAAAATGGTGGTTCCCAGGGGCCGGGGATAGAATAGCAGAGATTATTCTTAAGGGTACACACGTGTAACAAAGGAGTAGATAAGTAAGTCCCGGAGACCTAGTGCCCAGTCTACTGATGTTGGACAACAAGACTAGGTCTTAATCACAAACTTGCTAAGAGGCCAGATCTGCATTATTCCCATCACAAAAAGGAAGCGGTTCTGTGACATGGGGAAGTGTGAGCTAACGTGACAATGGCGATCAGACCGCCACACAAATGTACCAAATCAACATGCTGCACACCTTAAACTTACCCAGTGCTATAGCTTAAATATATCTTAATAAAAATTTTTAAATAAAATGAAGATAAATATATAAAAAAACAACAATCCTTTGAACATGTTTTAAATGAGCCAGAAAGGGATGGCTCATTAAACCATCCATCTAGAGAATGGAATTCTATGTAGAATTTTTTTTTAAAATATATATTTTATTGATTTTTTACAGAGAGGAAGGGAGAAGGATAGAAAGAAACATCGATGGGAGAGAAACATCGATCAGCTGCCTCCTGCACACCTGCCACCAGGGATGTGCCTGCAACCAAGGTACATGCCCTTGACCGGAATCGAACCCGGGACCCTTCAGTCCGCAGGCCGGCGCTCTATCCACTGAGCCAAACCGGTTAGGGCAATGTAGAATTTTTTTAATGGCGTGGGAAAAGACTACTTAATCATATGGAAACACACACATTTACGCGTGCCCGCATACATACATAGTAGTCATTATGTGCCTGGCATTGGCCAGGCATTATGCAAATTTACCCTCAAACTTCCTTTGAGGGAGGTGCTATTTTTATCCCCATCATGCAAGGTGAGGAAACTCAAGCTCGGAGTGTTTCAGTGGGTCTCCAGGTTCACACAGGTAGTCAAAGGCGGATTCAGAACCCAGGCAAGCAAGTCAGTGGGCAAAACGGTTCACACAACACTATCCACTTTTTGTAAAAAGAACTATGCAAGTGCGTGTGTGCACACTGCGAAGTGACCGGGAAGACACCTGTCACAGGGCTAACGGAAGTTCTTCGGGTTGTCGGGTGACAGGCAGTATATTAAAATGCTCTTCTTTGTAGCGAATAATGTCTCCCCTGGAGCAGGGGGAGTAGCGGGGAAAGGAGTGAGAAGAAACTGGCTTAGGGACTGTGGGAGTGGCAGGTGTCATCGGCAGTCCTCACGCTTCAGACCTAATTACCAGCTCGGTTCATAAGGTTCAAAAGCCAATGTGAATTTTGGGAGAAGTGATTCCCAAGGAAAAGTTGGTGGTGCCAGGAGTCAGGCAATTGAGCACCCCCTTTCCCTCCATGGACCTGCTGCCTCCGCTCCCCTGTCCCGGCTGGAGGCTGCAAAGCCACCATGCCCTCTCGCCCTCCCTTCCTTGGAGGTCTGGGATTGCCTCGAGTCTCAGAACAGCCTTGTTGCTTTTTATAAACATTTTGGAAGCATCTCAAGCCTGAAGAAGAAGAAGAAGAAGAAGAAGAAGAAGAAGAAGGAGGAGGAGGAGGAGGAGGAGGAGGAGGAGGAGGAGGAGGAGGAGGAGGAGGAAGAGAAAGAGAGAGAGAGAGAGAGAGAGAGAGAGAGAGAGAGAGAGAGAGAGAGCGCCACTTAGAAGAGACACATCTTGACAAACTGAGGAGCCCATGAGATCATCTTCCAGGTTTTTATTGTATTTTCCCTTATTCCAGAAAGTGGGAACGCATCCAAACCAGCCTGACGGCCCTGTTATATTTCTGGGAGAATAAAAGGAATCTGGCCCTGTCCTGCGAAGCATCCGACATTCACATATTTTTCTGGCCGAGACGTTTGGCCAAATGTCAGTGTTACTTGCAGAATGTGGCTGTTTTTATTTTAATCTGCAAACATCACTGCTGTGAATTACGACCTTTCCCCGGTTGGGGTATTAGAGTGGGATCCGGGGAAGTAGTGAAAGGCGATCCAGGCGAGGGAACAGCGTTTTGGAAAATGCAAACTTAAGAGGGACCTGTCAAAACATTCTTTGTTAAAAATGTTTTTCCCCTTTTGCTCAATTTCCAGAAACTTTTTTTTTTAGAGGCTTGGAACCATCAAGCCTCTTCCCCTTGGGATTTTGTTTTTACTGCAATAAATTCAAACAGGTGGGGCTGGAAATATATATTAATTGAACGACGATTTATGACAAACACGCCGCTGTGAGCTGGAGATACATGAGCAGTCAGACAGGGTCCCGTTGCTCTGGACATTGTGAGCGAGCAGAGTACAGACAGTTGAATGATGCCAGGGCACAGTGCTCTGCAGGATGCACTGGGTGACAGAAAGCATTCGATGGCTCCAACCTAGGCTGAGGGGTCAGAGGAGGCTTCCGAGAAGTAGTGGTGACGGTCGGGCTGAGTTACCTGACGGCAGAGGGTTTAGAGATGGAGTTAAGGTAGACAAGGGGCCTGGAGCAGAGGGAACAGCCTACCTGAGGGCCTGGGGGTGGGGAGAGCCTGGCACATTTGAGAAACCCGTGTCTTATTGAAGGGGCGCCCATCCTATCTAATAATCCTACTTCAGACGGGACTTAGAAGATATTGTCTCCCTTCTCCCAGGCAGGACCTGTGCACTGGCCTCCCTTTTCTGTCCTGCTGGCCATCTTGGGCTTCTGTGCTTGAGCTGGCGGGGCCCATGGGGAGGAGAGGGGAGCAGAGTGTGGCCGTTTGTGCTTGATGACGTTTCTGGGCTCTCGAGACGGACCTGTCCTCTGATGGGCACTTCAGCAGGTTCTTTGGAGATGTCCCATCACTGGGGACCCTCACTGGGGACCCTTCCACTCTGGCCATTGTTTAACCTCCTGCAGCCTCCAGGGACCTACAGTGGCCTTGACGTCTCTCTGTTGGAGTCTTTCCACTTCCCGTGGGTCCCTGTTTTCCCCACACCTGCTCGCTCCCACACGTAGCTCACACCGGGCCTGAGACACACGCAAAATCCTTTGCTCCAACAAATTTTGGGCGTGAAGGCCTGTCTAAGGCAGCCGCTCCTCACTTGGGGGAGCACATAATCAGTTTGCTGTTGTGTTTTTTTCTGACTCTTTGGTGGGCGGTGGGAAGAAGTTCACTGTTTAGCCGCACTGCGAGGGCTTGGATTAGACTCTGGGTAATTTCCTTTTTCTTGGCCTGAAGTCAAAGTGTCATCTTCACCCCACTTCCTGGGGGAGGTAGAGTTATAGTGCGAACCCCTGAAAAGAAATGTGCTCTCCCTAGTTCTCATCCTCAGACCCTCACATATGCCTGACGGGGTGAGGGATGGAAGAGCCAGCTAATCAGTTCTTGGGCACCTACTTAAGAATTTCTGTGGCACAATCTCTGTCACAAAGGGTCCCACCTCTTTGCCCTTCCTGGTCTTTGTGCCCTTTGCCATGTGACTTCACATTCTCTTGCTGAAGAGGTAGAGTCCCCTTGGGGCTGAGCGGGCCACGTGACCTGCGGAGGATGGCGGCAACGACTGTCAGTGCCCAACTTTGGCATCAGGAGGCCTTGTGTGTTTCGTCTCTCCTGTCCCCCTTCGCCATCACTGTGAACACATGCCAGGCTCGCACATCGGAAGAGGAGAGACCAGGGGAACGGAGCTGAGCTGCTCCAGCCGACAGCTGGTCTACCCCAGTCCTGTGATCAGCTTGCGACAAGATGAACACCCAGACACGTGAGCAAGATTGCTGGTTATTACATGCCATTGAAGCTTTGCGTTATTTATTACACAGCATTATGCTGGCATTAGATAACTGAGAAGTATCTGATATCTACAGCCTTAGGCTTCCACCTGAAAAGTCCATATTGTCATAAATTTTGCTCCAAAACTCCATTTAATTTCCAACTAAAAAATAAAGAAGTACTCATATCCTCCCTCCAGTCCTTCTTTCTGACACTTAAAAGGCCCATGGCATTTCACTTATTTTAACCATATATAATGATAACACACATTTCACAAAGTGCTCCATGACGTGAGATGCCCATGGTCATACATGTAGAGGATGTTTCATGGGGCAGGACCAAGTGAAGCACGTGTCTAGGGCACAAAATCTAAAGGGGTGTCAAAAATCTCAAGAATCAAGAAGCATACTATTTTAATAAAATATTTTTAAAAGAAAAATTAATGCAATATCCACAATGAACAAAATATCACAATTTTAAATAAAGAGATCATTCATAGTGCCACCTTAAATTCACAGTAGAGCCTAAAGCAAAAGAAAAAATCAGTACTACTAGTTTGCCACAATATCTCCCCTTCACCATGACTGGAGCAAAGGCTCTGAGAAGTTCTACAAGAAGAAAGCATGTGGCCATGGGGAGAGAAAACACACGCAGTGCTAGGCAAGATGTGGGGCCTGTCCCCAGTTCATTTCTAGACTGTCCCTACAAGCGTTTGCATGCAACTTCTGAAGGAGAAAAAGAGAAAAGGCAATAGGTATTCCATGTCCATATCGTGCAAACATGCATGAACAGCAGTGTGGGGTGATAGTTAAGAAAGCAGGCTCTGGGGTCAGACTCCTGGGTTCAAATCCTGGTTTAGCCACTTGTAGCTGTGTGACATTTAGCCTCCTGTTGCCTCGGTTTCTTCCCGTGCCAAATGGGGATAATAATATGAAGCTCCCGTGACACTCTGCATGATGGGTTGGGATGTGACCAGGTCCACAGCAAGCTGTTTCAATTTTCATTGTTATTGCCTTGGAGGGTCTTTGACCCCTGAGGTCTTGAAGACCAAGTCTTTCCAGCTTGGAGCTCTTTAAGAATGGAGAATGGGGCAGCAGATTTATGTCACCCTGGTCACTAAGGAGGAGTAGCAGCACAGAGATCTGCTCAATTTCAGCTGCATGGGAGAGGTGTGTCCGGTGTCTGGACTCAGACTGAATTGCACTGTGGCAAGGCCAGCCCACCAGGCCTCTGAGCTCTGCAGCTCTGACTCCTGCAGCAGGATGCAGGGTCCTGGGGTCCCAGAACATTCCTGCTGTCGCTTCATACCCTGAGCAAAGGCCCATGGGCGCTGCAGAGGGTGTGAGTCTGTGCCGACATTCCTCACTTTCTCCACGGGCACCGGATACGAGTGGCAGTGGTGGGAGCCCTCTATCAGATGTCTCTCCGGCTTCCTCCCTGCACCCAGTGATGGGGAGCCAGAGCTTGGAGAGGACATATGGGGGCTGGGCAGAGAATTCGGAGACATCCCACATGGGCCCACCGAGCCAGCCCCATGGGCCCATGTCCTCAGTGCCCTCAGGCCTTCCCTGACTCTGACTTGGAGTGGAGACAGCAGGGACGCTTACACAGGGATGTGCCAGCACGTAGAGAGATGTGCTCTGGGTAATGGGAGATAGCACCAAGGTGAAGGTGACCCCACGTTCTAACATGCCATTTCTGGTCAAAGAGAACACAAGTTAGTAATGGTGTTAGATGCTGGGGTCTGGAAACAGATTCGCCTGGGTCCAAGTTCTGGGTCCATCACAGCTTCAGGCAGGATGCTTAACCCCTGAGTGCTCAGCCAATGTTTGCAGAAACCTCCCCTGGAAGGCGTTTCCTAATTCCCCCCGAGATAATGCTGCCCTCTTGTGAGGTCTCAGCTCGTGTGTGTAAATTAAAGTTCTTATCAATCCAAATCATAATGCTTCACCATCCATCCATTCATCTATCTGTCTATCCATCTATCTGTCTATCCATTCATCCACCCATCCACCCACCCACCTACCTCCATCTATCTCTGTTTATCTAGCAGAATCTATATTTATATATTAATCTAAAAAAATGAGCTTTTGTGAGGGACCCGCAGACTTGTAACTAGCTCTTTACAATTTAACAATATATTTTTGACTCCTTCATGTGAATAATTACACATACACATCTTCACTTTAATCACAGCCAAACAGCTGATCAGGTGGCTTGTATTAACTGATCCCCCATACCGAGTATTTCAATTTTCCCACATTTTCTCCCCTTTTATAACCACCTAAATCTTTGCAGACCTTCATGATTATTCCCTTGAGTAAATGCCTAGTAACGGAATAGCTGAGTTAACAAATTCTCAGACCGCCCCAACCCCTAGAATCCGCAAATCAGGAACTCTGGGGCTGGGGCCCAGGGACCTGTGTTTGAATGGCCTCCTGGTGATTCTGATGCACTCACATGTAGAATCACTGCTTTAAGATTCCTGGAGCGTGCTCCCAAGAGGTCACTGTCAGCCATCACTAGGTATTGGCAACACGGCACCAGGCACATGCGGAAGACTTTGCATGCTTGTCTCAATGACCCCCCCAAAACTGGCGAAGTGGGTGCTATGATGTTTACCCCCATTTTACAGGTGAGGAAACTGATGCATGGAGAAGGTAACTTGCCAGATGTCACACAACAATTAAGTGGCTGAGCTGGGAATAAGACCCATCTGTCTGTTCCAAAGCACGTCACATACTTGCCTCTCTTGAGGAGATTTAAGTGTCAGCTCCAAGACGCAAGGGAAGGAGAAAGAATTGGGTTTAGCAAGGCCAGTCCATGAAACCCCCATTTATTCAAACATCAGTATCACCCAGAGAGTTTTTTTTTTTTACTTCCCAATGCCCAGGCATCCCCATCTCTGGGCAGTGGGACCTCCCCACACTCTTAATGCTCCCTGGTGATTCCGACGGGTCCCTAAGATTGAAAATCACCGGGTTAGAGAGTTCCCTTCGCAGTCCAGAGGCTGGCTTCCTGCTCCCCCTTTATTTCTGTTCAGTGCTGCACCCGCCACCAGCTTGGAGGCTGTCCCCTCTGCTACCCATTGGAAGGAGGCACAGAACCAGCTGGGCTTCGTAGATGGAGCCTCTGTGGCTAACAGAATTCTAGGTGTAGAGTTCACCGTCGTGTTACAAATGGGAAACTGAGGCTCAGAGGGGGCCAGCGAACTTCCCGAGGTTGCACAGCAAGTCCTGGGGGAGGGGTGTCTCCCTATACTCCCTCCCAGAACCTGCTTTTTCCCTAAGCTCAGACGCCCGAAGCCTAAGCCCTCTCAATATGAGAGCAGCTCGGAGTCCTCTTGCGGTTTGGATTCCTCCTTTGCAACAGCACTTTGCATTTTCGCCTAAATTCCTTCCAGCTGTCAGGTAGGAGAGCCCCTTGATAAGGATTCCCCAGTGTGGGAGAGAAACATTTACCAGAGGTAACGGAGAACACCAGGCTCCCGCCCTGGCCCTGTGCAAGCATATGGAATATATTGTGGTTGGAGGGAAATATATTTTAAGAATTTCTCCTGCATCTTTTCAGATACATTCCACCCAGGATTACTACAGGTGTCATGAAAAGGGGGCTTTTGCTCCATCCCCCTGAGGAGGGGCGAATCAGCTCCAGGGCTGTGGGAGCCAGAGCCAGCCTCTGCCCACGACTGGAGAAGGAGCCTGGAACTCCCCAGGTTCCAGGATTTGGTTGCTTCTGTTTCCCTTGGTGGGTGTGTGCCGGCTTGGATATTAGTGAGAATGATGCGTATTTATTGAGTCCAATCCCCAACTCGATCCCCTCCCCGTATGTTTCCTTCTAACCTATTGTGCATTCATTTGGAGTTTTGTTTGTGGTCTGCCTTCCCTCATGAGGGCAGCGACTTTCCTGTGTTGTTCCTCAGCTTTTAGAATATCGCCTTTCACATAGTTGGTACTTGATAAGTATTTGATGAATGAATGAGCTGACTTTTTCACATTTGTTCTATGACTTAATGTTCACAGCAACCTGATAGGGTAGGTACTGTTATTTACCTCCATTGCATGGGTGAGAGGAATGAAGCCCAGAGAAGTTAAATAACCTGACCCAGGTCACATAGCTTGTATGTGGTAGATCCTAGACACACACACACGGGTCTATGTAATTTCACAGCCCATGTTCTTAACATTCCACGGGAAAGACAAGAAAAGTGCGTCAGGAGGCCAAGACTTGGTGGATACCTTGGTGCCAGTATCCCTTCTTTGGACTCGAGTCTTTGAAATCTGCTTGCTGTAGAATGCAAAAATATTATGTAAACTAATCATCAAGTTTTTCAAGTGTACTGAGCATTTCCACCAACCAGGCTCTAGGCCAAGTACTCCTCCTGGGTAATATCGCTTCACCTTACAAACGAAACAGAACCATAAAGCAGTCCCACCGTTATTTCTCTCTTCAAGATGGGAAACTCAAAGCCTTCAAGTGTCCGAGTCACCTGCCCAAGTGGTAGAAACGAAATTCTAAACCACGCCACATGACTCTTGACAATCTTGGTAATGAACACAATTATTTTAGGTCAGTGGTCGGCAAACTCATTAGTCAACAGAGCCAAATATCAACAGTGCAACGATTGAAATTTCTTTTGAGAGCCAAATTTTTTAAACGCCACTTCTTCAAAATACACTCGCCCAGGCCGTGGTATTTTGTGGAAGAGCCACACTCAAGGGGCCAAAGAGCCGCATGTGGCTCGCGAGCCACAGTTTGCCGACCACGGTTTTAGGTGAATCCAGATTCACTCTGTGGGTAAGAGATGAGAAGCTTAGCACTGAGTTCTAGAGCCCAAAGTTCAAAGCCATTAGGCGGCTAAGAACTGTTAGCTTCTTCCTTCCCCAGCAGGGTTCAATTCAAGAGTTGACAACACCAGGGCTGGGGAGAGTGACATCACAGAGGCATCTGTCAGTGGCTCACTTGTACCCCGACTACTTCTCCCTTAGTACACTCCGCTCCGAACCCCTCCCTCATGCATTCATTTGGAAGACATCGGATGGTCCCAGTAAGGGAGCATTAAAAATGCGGCCAGCCATGGCTGGTTTGGCTCAGTGGATGGAAGGTCGGCCTGCGGACTGAAGGGTCCCAGGTTCGATTCCGGTCAAGGGCATGTACCTTGGTTGCGGGCACATCCCCAGTGGGGGGTGTGCAGGAGGCAGCTGATCGATGTTTCCCTCTCATCGATGTTTCTGGCTCTCTATCCCTCTCCCTTCCTCTCTGTGAAAAATCAATAAAATATATTTTTAAAAAAATAAATAAAAATGCGGCCAAGTGCAACTTGCATATTTTCCACCTTCTCAGTGAGCCTGCACTAATGGGTCAGTCCAAAGTGGCTCAGAGGAAATCAATACTTTATCCCTGGTCCTGGAGCTTCACAATGAGCTGACTAAATGCCTCCTCCTATTTAACCCTTTCCTGTAACCTTGGCAAGGAAGCATATGTGCCAACACAGTAACTACTCTTCTTTCTCCTGGGGGAAGACTCCCTCTGTGTTTGCTCTCCCAGACTTTAGCGGAGACCACTTTCCCTATGTCCCAGTGTCGCCCAGACATATCTGCTTTGAATCATTGTCTTAGCATATATTCAGGGAACAGGGATTCCCCTTTAACAAAAGACAGAACTTGACTTTGGCCCTGATTCAAATCTTGGAGTAATTCCTTCCCTCCTTACTCACTTGAATCCAGTGGAAGTCAATAAATAGAATGTGAGGAAGGTGTTGATGGCTCTGACCACCCTCCTCAAGGACTCTTCGAACACCCCATCATCTCCCCCATGAGACAGATCTGTGTCATTTAACCTGCTTTCAGAATTTGAAAGCACTTTCTCTTTTGGCTTTCAAACCATTTTTTCAATTATGATCAAACAGCTCCCACTAATCTCTTTTAAAAGTGAGTACGTGACTGAGCCAGGATTCGAACACAAGTTGCCTGACTTCAGAGCCCAAGTTGCGTCTTGCTGGTACCCATTACAGCCCATTCTGGGGCCGCAGTGCCTGCTCCTGAGTGATGTTGATGACTGGTCTGCCGAGCCCACCCTGTCAGCAGGGAGATTACTGTGTTTACAGAGGGCTAGAGGGAGGTGCAGGCAGGAAGAAATCTGCACCAAAGGGTCCCAAGATAGAAGGAACAGAAATGGAAGTGGATGCCCCTTCCATGCTTGCCGTTTGCCACACACAGATGCTCGGAGAACATGCTCAACATAAACGTCTTGACTTAGTTTGACATCTGAATTAATTAGGATAGAGGTTCACTTAAATGTTACAAAGACTCAAAACGATAGTAACTTAAATGAGTCAGTTTCCTTCTCTCTCTCTCTCTCTTTCTCTCTTTCTCTCTCTCTCTCTCTCTCACACACACACACACACACACACACACACACACACACACACACACACACACAAACACCAGTCCATGTATAAGCCATCTGGCGCTTAAATGACACCTCCATGGTGTCATGTACTCAAGCTTGTTCTAGCTCTTCACAGTCCATTGAACTGAACTTGGTCACATGACCACAACTAACTGCAAGGGAGGCTGGGAAATGTAGTTTTTAGCTAGGTGACCATAAACTTAGCTAAAATTTGGGGTAATTCCTTACTAAAAAAATTGCAGTTTTTACCACAAGTATCCAAGTACTTGGCAGTGACATATATTGCATACACACTCGTGTGTGTGTTTCACTATCTTATACAATCCCTACCACACTGATAATCACAGTGAATATATATTTTGCTGTGATTCCCCCCCGCCACACACCCCGATATTTTGCATCAGTCAGGTCCCAGTAGGGAAGATGTGACACACTCAAGCAAGTCACTGAGGAGAGTTTGATAAATAGACCACGGAGAAGATGTAGGCAGGGTACAATACTTCAGAGCTAGCAACAGCAGTGTATCAGTCTGTGCTTGCTCACCTGGACATGGGTGAGCCACTAAGCCCTTGACCACCTATCCCCGAACTTTTACAACATGTCTGTGTCTCCCTGTCTGTCTCTGTGTATATAAGAATGTATTGTCTTGTTTAAGCAAAGTCATCATTACTTATTGCTTGTTTCTCTTCATGCCTGATTTCTCTAGGGAGTGAACATGAGATAGACTGCTTTGAAACCGAAGACAAATTTCCAGTCTTTTTTCCTCCCACTTAGCTATTTGATCTTGCAATAGCCACTTAACCTCTCTGAGGGTGCCATGCTTATTTGTCAAGTGGGGATACCACCACCTGCCCCAATTTCTTCTCAGATGGGACAGAACTGACAAGAAAGGGCGGAAGTGTTTTCTCAGGGTGTAGAACACTCTACAAATTGGACAAATATATTGGTGAAACCTAATAAGGAATTCATAATCTAACACATTTTAGCTCTTTCCTCTTCAAAGTCATAGCAACTTCTGCAAAGTCAGCTTAGCCTGCCTCCCCTCCCCCCACCGCCCAAGGATCAGAGTCATAGAAATGTCCTTACTATGCCCTTCAAGGCCTGATACGATCTAATCCTTGCCTGGTTTTCAGCTTCATCTCTCACAGCTCTTCCAGTGCTCACTATCCTCCAGCCACCATGGCCTTCTTTCCATTCCTCACAAAGCTGTGTCCATTCCCACTTCTGCTCTGTAGCTCTGGCTGTTTCCTCCGCCCATATCTTCACATGATTGACTTTCGTATAGGATGCAGGTTTCCACTTAAATGCACCTCCTCAGAGAGGCAGTCCAGGACCATTTAGTCTAAAATTCTCCCTGTGACACACCTATATCTCCACCTTCTTACATTATTTTAATGGCACTTATCACTCTGAAAACCTTATTCACTTATATCTTTGCCTTTATAGTCCACCCACTAGGACAGGGTGGGCAAACTTTTTGACTCGAGGGCCACAATGGGTTCTTAAACTGGACCGGAGGGCCGGAACAAAAGCATGGATGGAGTGTTTGTGTGAACTAATATAAGTTCAAAGTAAAGGAGCGGAGGGGAGAGCAAGAGAACCGGATAGAACAGCCGGATCCGGCCCGCGGGCCATAGTTTGCCCAAGGCTGCACTAGGATGTACACTCAATGAGAGCAGGGACTTTGTTGCAAGAATAGCATCTGGGATGTGTTAGGCGCTAAACTTTTATTAAATAAATGAACCAGAAGAACATGCCTAGAGAGAGCAAGCTGTGAATTATTGGTTGGTGGGATGATGAGTACCTATATTAGGGACCCCCACTTAACTACCATGGCAGAGACTGATAAATATCTCTCAATACCTCCTTTTCCTTCCTTTAGTAATAGAGCATCCAAATTTTGGCTAAAAATTTGGCTAATTAGAATAATGATTACATTTCAGCTAGGTGTGCCAACATGATTAGGTCAAAGCAGAAATGATGTGTGCTTTTCAAGATAATGCTCTTGAAAGGAAGAGGTGTACCTCCCCTCCGGGCTTTACCCTTCTCAGAAAGAAGGCTGGAATGCAGACTTGATGTCAAGAGCTGGACAGCCACCTTGTATCACCGTGGACACCATGTGTTAAGGATGATTATCACAAGATAGAAGGAAGCTGGGTCCCTGACATGAGTGAGCCACTAAGCCCTTGACCACCTACCCAGATTTCTATTTGCATGAAAAAGAAATTTTTATCATGCTCCAGCCACTGTATTTAGAGGTCTCTTTGTTAAAGTGGCTTAATTTTTATCTTAACTAGTGTCTCTTACTTTCCCTATAATTTCAGTCATTGATGTTGCTATAGACGATTTCACACTACTTCCTCCAATCTGTTTGGTCCCAGCAACAGTTGAAAAGACCTCCCTTTTGGGAAATGTATTCAAGAGAAATTACCATTCCCCCTCATCAACATCTAGCTAAGCTTCTGACAGAGAAAATGTTTATTGAGGTTGGTTGGGTTCTTCCTGGGATTTTGAAAGAGCCTTTCCTCCCAGTTATCTGAGATCCCTTCTTTGAAGCAAGTGCATTGGTTTTTGGCTTGCTACCTTTCAGTAATAATTTATCTTCTCCGGGAAATTCAGGAAATGGAATCTGTGGATGCTTTCTAATCGAAGAGGGAGAACTTGGGCTTTTTTTCTTCTTCCGACTTTCAAGCCCCATCAGAAAAGACAGCATCTAAATTTAAACCGGAACTTGAAACCTCTGTGCCGCTTGGGGGCGGGGGGCCTTTGATAACTCTGGCAAAGATTTTGTTAGAACAAGGTTCACATTTTCTTTAGCGAGGCTATTTCACTTCTAATCTTTTCTTGTCTTTACAAATGAACAATTTTCCATAGGGGCTCCTGGAAGCTAAAGCAGAATCACTTTCTTTGCATAACCCTGGTTTTGTTACAAATGGTGGGCTGCCATGGAAGTGTTTGCTAGTCCAGGATGGAGAACAAAGCTGCTGCAAAGGCTCCTGGGAGTCTTGGACTCATGCCAATTCTTTCATGGGAACAAGGCATGTGCTAAGCATTGTGGCACATCATGGGTTTACCAGGATGCCAAACTTCAGGGCCACTCACTCCCATAAGCCCCTTCCCCTGCTGGAAAAGGCCCAGTAATGTGCACACGTGGCCATATGTTTTATAAATTTGCAAAAGGAAGGGTTAAAACCCTTCTCTCTTTCTAGACCAATTTCCCCTTCATTACACTTTCCCTTGTGGCCTCAGACATTTGTTGGATCCATCAAAAGAGAAGCTGAATTGCTAATATGTTTAGTTTTGGTTTAATGGTATATTTTTCTGTGGTTTGCAGTTATTCTGTGTATAGTTATTCTCAGGCTGTCCTAGAGGCTTCTAGAAATATGCCTATGACCCAGTTTGTGGCATGAACATGTCCTATAGCACCTGGCCCCCCAAATATGTGAGGAGTAGAGGAAAACACTGGCTAGAGGAAAGGTGGGATTGTCCAGAGTAAATAATATTAAAAATAATATTTATATGAAGAAATGGAACATGCAGGTCTCAAAATGTAAGGGAAACACTTTGCAGTGTAGAAGGCAGTTCATTAATAAAAATATGATGTTATTTTAATGGATTCTATACCATTGATATCTGTCAGCTTTTGAAAATTTATCTCTTTTCTCATGCTAAATAAATGTTCATTTTTATACTTAGTGATGCATTCATAATTTTATTTCATTTTTCTTAAATGGTCCCCCTGAGTAGTATAAACTTCAGGCCCTACAAATCCTGAATTGGCTTTGGCTATGGGGCGGGCACCGTGGGACACATTCTCTAGCATTGCAATGACTAGAGTTTTCATTTAACAGCAGAATGGACTGATATTTAAAGAATTCTTTATACTAAGAATTGGTAAACAACAGCCCGTGGAACAAATGTGGCCCATTGCCTACTGTTGTAAATAAAGTTTTATTGGAACATGGCTACATTCATTTGTTTGCACATTGTCTATAGTTGCTGTCACACTACAGAGGCAGCGTTGACTTGAGTAGTTGCACCCAAACCTCTGGCATGCAAAGCTTAAAACATTGACTATCTGGCCCTTAACAAAGAAAGCTGACCCCTGTTCATACCATGGACCCCCAAAAGAGGGTTGATGACAGGCCGTGTCCCTAAGAGACCTGATCAATGTTTTGTCAACATAGCTGTCAGGAAGAGTCCTGAAGCTGTCTCATGGACCACACCCAATCCAGGACATGTCCATTAGAACCACCCTTTTCCAACTGAGCCTTGACTATATTTCTCTTCTCCTGCTCAAACACTTCTGATGGCTCCCCAGTGCCCACAGGACTCTTTAGCCAGCAGGCATCCATACTCTTCTCTGATCAGGCTGGATCCCGCCTCTCCAATATCCTCCCTACTCTCCTACATATTTTCTCTTCTGGCCACGTGGGTCATTGTGGCTATTTCTGCCTCAGTATCCATTGACCAGAGGAAGAATGTTAGTGAGCTAGAAGTCAAACACTGGTCCGCCTGGCTCCAAAATGTACACTTTTCATCACTATATTAGACTGTCCACTGACAGAATTATTTATTGAATTCCGAGGTGCAGCCAGGAACATGGTCACCCAGATAAAGACTACACTTCCCAGTCTCCCTTGTGGATGTTCATGGCCATGTGTCTGAATTCTGGCCAATGGGATGCGAGAAGCTGTGGAATGTACAACTTCCTGACTGTGCTATCAAAGTGCAGGGACATGTCCTCCACTTCCTCTTTCTTCCTTCCCCCTGGCTGAGTGAGCAGCAGCCTTCTTACACCACAGTGGGGAAGCCTCATGTTGAAGATGGCAGAGAAAACCAATCCAAAGAACTCGGGTCTCTCATTCTGTGAGGCCACCCCAACATCCTGGATCATTTATGCTCAGATTATTGCATAGAAAAGAAATAAACTTATATCTTATTTAAGCCCCATCTTTTTTGGCCTTTACTGTTGAGGTTAAACCTTTATTGTGACTAGTAAATAACCCTCCCACCACTGTCACATCTATCAATTTCTATGGCTTTTTCTTCTGAGGGGGGCATAGCAAGAGGCTGGTGGACTGGTGTCATGGGCTGGTAACAGAGCTCCAAACTCTCCCAATGCCTCCAGCCTTCACAGAGGAGCCACGGCCACATTCTCAGGTCCCTGATCCAGATCTCAGAGTCGCTGTCTTTGGAACACACCTCTTTGTCCAGGGCTCATTCCTCTGGCCAGGGCTATATTACAACAACATAAACACGGTGGACTGTTTCCACAGCAACTTCACGCTTTGTAGGAAGGAAGCTGGAACTTGGACAAGGGACAAGTTCTCCCCTGGGGAAGAGAGCGGATTGTGTTAGACCCTTCTTGGAGTGGATCAGGTTGGCTCCTCAGCTGGGAGTCATAAGTGTCATGCTTCAGAGCAAATAGGCTGAGGATTTGCCTCATGGACTCTGTCCACTTCTACTTGGCTGTTCCAGGGCCCTCCTTCCTCCCTGGTATTGGTCAAGAATAGTAAATGGTGTTTTGTGGACTCCCACAAAATGCTTTCCCAACTCACCGGTTATACTGCCTAACATTCCATCAGCAAGAAATGAATAACTTTGGCTTAAACCTAACCCTCTTCCTCCCCAGTCCTTGTTTATGGGGAAAGAACAGCTGGCCCTATAAAAATAATTGGAGCTACAATTTATGTTGACTGGGTTTCAACTTCTAAATTCTGCACAGTGCTTGCTGGAAAGAGCAAAGAACAGGATCACCCCTGTCTCCCTAGTGGAGTTTGGGGATGGAGCTGCCTTTGAAAGAAGCAGAATGTGGGTACCTCATTAGCATCTGTCTCAGTGTGAAGTGAACTACCAGGTCCGTCTTCCCAGGTAGGCAACTCCCTCTTCGTGTTCAAGCCCTAGAAATCCAGGGACCATCTTTGCTATCACATTTAAAGATTGAGTTGATTTAGCCTTCTGAAGGTGTCTGTCACATGATTTAACTTACAACATGGGCTCAGTAAAGTTTGCTGAGTGAAAAATAAGTGAGTCAAGTTCCCAGAAGGAAAAGATGGTGCCACACGTTGGGTAATTTGAAGGGAGTTGAACAAAAAGACTATTTATAAAGGTGAGGGCAGGATGCAGAGATACTCTAGGGAGTGGGAGTGTTTTGTGAATAGTATTAGCAAATCAGGGCGGGGTTCCTAGGTTTAAAGGGGTGAGAGGAAGTAGCAGTTATTGGCATTTTGAAGGAGAAACTCACGTGGAGACAGCTACTTTGAGAGAAACTGTGACCTGTGGGTGAGGTCACCTCCAGGCCAAGGCAAATACTCCAGAGTACATACTACAACCTGACTCTACTTCTACCTTCTTGCTTTCTGCTGGGGCTTCTCATTGGCTAACCCCAACCAGAAGTTGGCGAGCATGGGAGCCTGTTGGTGTAGTCCATACAATTTCAACTCCCAGGCACAGAGCAGGATGGGGCAGAGTGGAAAATGGACCTAAGGCACATGGGAAATAACTTCTACAAGTAGATATGAGCAATACACAATATAATTAGAACTTTCAGAAATGACTGTCATTCATCAGAACCCCTCCTAACATGACATTGTGTTCAGGGATGGAAAATAAATTGAAGCAATAGGTAACAATTATTGAGTGCTTACTGTAAGAGACACTTCACAAATATTATTGAATGTTTACAACAAGCCAATGAGGTAAGCACTCTCCTTATCCCATTTTACAGAGAAGACGACAAGGCTTAAAGAGATGGAGCTGTCCAAGGTCACCACCACTGGCAAGTGCTGCTGGGAAGCAGACTCAGAGTGTGGCCTGGAGGAGTTCACTCAGAGCACCTGTGCAAGGAAGGAGACAGATGCAGGAGTGGGCACAGGGAGCGGCTGAGCTGTGACTGCATGGAAAGCTCTGGGACTAGAATGGCCCTTTAACGTTGTCTCCACTTGGGCCAAATGGCTGGGTCTTTGCACCTCTGCCACCATCGGCCATTATATGTGGGCCACCCCCAGAAGAGTGTGATTGCAACCGACAAGATCCCCGAGGGAGGTGACAGCTGAAGGCTCTCCCAGTGTCTGTGTACGTCACAGCATCCACGTAGCAAGGGGCAGAGCAAGGTCTCTACTCCAAGGAGACAGGGCTCCTGCACCACTTTCTTTAGAACAAAATGCGACACTGTCACAGCAAGCAGCACAGTCTGCAGCCGGCAGACCCTCACTGTTACTTCCCAAGCTCACCTCTTCTACAAGCTCATTCCCCAGCTCGGCCACCATGGAGAGTTTATTCCCATTTCTGGCTGGCACATGAGACCTGGGGTGCATTCGCTCCAGCGTTCACCCTGTTAGCTTTGTTGGAATGCTCCTGAATGTGGGGAGTCCCAGAGTATTCCAGAATGTTCTGTACCAACCCAGCTCTAGTTACCTGTCATCTTTCTCCCTGCGTTGGACCTGCACAGCAGAGCCTCTCCTATGCCAAGTCAGCATGACTCATGAAAATTCCTCAGACAGAGACAGTCTGGGGGCCAATCCACTATCTCCCAATCAGCCCTGATAGGTGGGTTTCGTTCCCAGAGCTGGAAGAGACGGCCACTTGTGTGAGCACAGTGAAGTGTCAGTTGTCCCACTTAGGTGTCAGGTTATATCATGACAGATATCTTTAAACTCCAGTGCGGTACTCAGATTGGTGAGAGGCTTCGTGAGGGGAGGGAAACCGAGTCTCAGAAAGGGTGACGACATGTGCAGGGCCAGGACTCAAACTCGGGTCTGTGGCCTGCAGAATCGGAGCTCGTGGACGGAGGGACCTGGGGAAGTGGCTACTGGTCTAGGAAAGCCTGCGACAGCCTTGGGGAGAGAGATGGAAACCATGCCCCCTTCCTCACCCCGTCCCCCAGCTCTGAACCCGTCCCTGTGGGGCCTGGGAATTGGGTCAGACAAATCAAATATACAAAGCCCAGCCTTTGTTTGACTGTCTTATCTAATGTGCCTTCTCCTCCCTTGGACAGCTGGGTCCTATCAGATGAGTGGGGACTATTAGGGCACGAGCCTCTCCCACTGGCCTTTGAATCCATGGGAGACCAGGGGAGCTCAGGACATGGGGCACTTCCATAGAAAGGGATGGGGGTGGGCTGTGTTGGGGGAAGCCTGCCCTAGACACCTTGCCGTCTTGGGTCCGAGCAATCCCCTCTGCTGGACTATAACCATGGTCTCCTCTCCACCCCCAAATCTGAAGGAGGGACAAAAAGTATTTGCCCCCGATTTACTCTCCTCTAAGATGACTCAAAGAACCCCCACCACCACCCAAGTCTAAAGGTTTTTAGTACAAACAACCTTTTATGGCCATCTTGGCTTCTTAGGAGAACTGCACCTTTAAAGGGCTGGGACCCTCTTGCTTAAGCCAAATGATAACAACCCTAAGGATACAGCTCAGGAGCTGGTAAAGGTGGGCAAGGCCAGGTGCATGTATGTGCTGCATGTGCGTAGGAGAAGGGATGGTGTATGGGAGAATATTCCCCCACCCCCAAACATTTGCCCAGGTAAATACTAAGCAATGGGGCATTTAGCACCTTGTAATCATTAGTGGATTTTAAAAATAGTCTTCTTTGTACCATCCAATCGCTTGAACCCTTTCCTGGTCACCCATGTTATTGAAAACATTGATTCTGCTTTCAAAAATCTTATTTCTGAAGTCTTATGCACTCTATGCAGAAATATCAGGAAAGACAGAAAGAAATGCAAGAAATCACCAACTAACAATCCCTAGACCAGTAACATGGGGAGGGTGGGTGCTTTGTTCTCTGTTTCCGTGTATGATATCTCTTTAACAGGAAGATACTCTGTGTATTGACGTGCACCCTGCTCTTTGCATTTCCCGATGCCACTAGCAAGTCTTCCCAGGCCAGCCCATGTTCTCCGGCAGTGCCATCTGGATCAGCTGCAGGGGCCACCACTGGAGGCATCCTGTCCTCACCTGGTCTTTCCTGGTGATCATTTTCGTCGTGTCCAGCCCCCTCAATAAGGCGTGGTGATCTTCCCATATCTCCACTATTGTCCACTGCTGGGTCTTCGTCCCCCACTTGATTGGGAATCTGGTCCTCACGCTGCTTGGTGCAGGGGCACAGGCTCAATCAGTGCTGGCTGACACTTCTTTCTCTGGAAAGCCCTGGATCTTTCTGGAGTAAGTATCTTCCTGACTCCTTCTCTAGCTTCCTTCCTTTCTCACCTCTGCCTCCTTCTTGTCTTCTTTGGCCTTCTCTCCCTCTCCCTCCATCTGCTGCCTACTTCTCTTGTGCCTTCAGTCTGCAGAGGGTCCTTGCCTCCCCAGAGCCGTGCAGGGACAGGCTGGGACTTCTCGCTGTCGTCACTAATTTCTAGGCATTTGAGGTCTGCCTAGACTAGGACAGGGATTCCCAAACTTCCAATCAGTGGCGTCGCCCAAGCAGCTTGTTAAGCACAGACTGCAGGCCCCCACGCCCAGAGTTTCTGACTCAGCAGGTTTGGGGAGGGGCCTGAGAATGTGCATTTCTAACATGTTCCCAGGGCTGTGCTTTGGAATCACTGGCCCAGAGCACGGTTCCTCCCAGGCCTGGCAAGTGAGGAGCAGGGCAGGCCCAGCCTCTGAAGCTAAGCTCTCCAACCCGCTGGGTCGGTTGCCTCAGGCAATTGGGTTCAACCTTTCCTTCTAGGCAAAGGCAACAATGACAGCACCCCCATCGGGAGTGATCGATGATCGTAAGGACACCATTTGCAAATGCCTTTGGCACAGTGCCTGGCATGCGGCTGGCGCTCGCCATGTGGCATGTAGTCCTAGCCTGCTTGGGCTGCTATAACAAAATACCAAAACCTGGGTGGCTTATAAACAAACATTTCCCACGGTTCTGGAGGCTGGAAGTCCAAGATCATGGCATTGGCAGATCTGCTGTCTGGTGAGAGCCCATTTCCCAAACTTACATTTTTAGGGAGAATCTGACCTTCATCCAAAAGCCCCAGGATTTTCAGAGATTAAATAAGAACAGCATAAAAGAACTGACCCCATGGTGGTAGGAAAGAGGGTTCAGGGGACCCAGATGCCAGGGAGGTGGCCCCAGCCGGGCTGGCTCTCATCTCTGGGGGCCAGTCCGCTTCCCCCAGGCAGACAGCAGCATGGAGCATGGGGAGAGAGGTTGAAAGTATAGAGATAAATGCTAATCTCTAGAGTAAACATTTCTCAGGGCTGGACACTCTCTGAATGTGCCATAATCCCCCACCGGGGAGGGGACGAGATAGCTTGGGAGGCCAGGCTGGTATGGGGAAGAGCAAGGGAGATTGGGTCGAGATGGGAAGAAACAGGCCAAAGAAACCCATCATTTATGTGCTTGACAACCCTGGGAGCAGCCCGACTGGAGACGGAGCAATCCTCCAAGCGACAAGGGGTCCAAGAGGAGTGACCATGGTGAGGCAAACGGGGCAGCAGGAACCCTCCCCTCAGAAATCACAGGGAGGCCCAGTCTCCGCACTGGTCAAGGGTGGTGAGCAATCCATGAACTGGTTGGTAATTCAGCCAGGGACCTTGAGCGTGACCTTGGCAAGTTACTTTCCCTCTCTGAGCCTTTGTTTTCCCATCTTTTAAATGGGGTAGTAGTCCCTCCTTTACCTGTCAGAGCAGAGATGATGCTCTATGTATCTTGATGAAATCAGGCAAAACTGAAAGAACAGGACCTTTCTTGAAAAAGAAGAATTTCCCAAAGACAAGCAGAGTGGGGACGGGTGGAAGAGGAAAAAGGTAGTTGTAGGCAAAACAGCTTGGTCCAAAGAGCGCGGCTACACTCATGCAGGCTTGGGTTCGAGTCTCAGCTCCTCCACTTGCTAGCTGGGTGACTTTGGGCAAGTCACTTGCCCTCTCTGAGCCTCAGTTCCCTCCACTGTAATAGGAACATAAAGATAGTGGCTGCCTCATCGAGTTGGGGTGAGAATGAAATGCGACCATGTGTTTAAAAGGCGGGGTACAGCAGTTAACAGAAATTCTCAGTAAACACTGGGTGTCCTGCCCCCCCCCCCCCCGCCCCCGGTACAACGAGACTACCTGTGGCCCATGGTAAGTGGCACTTTCCAAGGATGACTGAGTGATGTCTCTTGTCCCTCATGCTCCTCTGTGATGCTACCTTGCTGCTCTCGCACCAAGAAGTGGAATCCCGTTCCCTCCCCTCTGAATCTGGACACCTTAGCCAGCCACCTGTGACTAGTGGAGTCTGACAGAAGTGATGCTGCATGATTTCCAAGGCAGAGGCCAAGGTCACGTAGTCTCCACCTTCTCTAGTGTTCCTTCGTGGGATCCAGCCACCATGCCCAGAGGAGCCCAAGCGGAGCCTAGCATTCCAGGCGGCCCCACCCAAGCGCTAGATATATGATTGCGAGGCTTCCAGATGATTCCAGCTGTTCAAGTCACCACTAGCCATCTGTCTTTTAAGCTGAAGCTCCAGATACTGTGGGACAGAGATAAGTGACCTCCCATGTGCCTTGTCTGAGTCCTGGCCCGTGGAACCCGTGAACCTAATAGAACAGTTGCTGTTTTACACCATTCACTTTGGGGTGACTGCTAATGCAGCAATGGATAACGGGAAATGGGCTGATGAGGTTCGGATCCCTTGTAGCACAAACTGGTCAAGGACTTCTTATCCCTTTCATTGCCTTGTTGAAATTCCAGATTCATGAAGCCCCCGTGCTTACCCCAAAGTGTGTTGGGGGTATCAGGCTCACAACCCCACTGATCACATATGAGGGGTCCTACCACGCAGGGGCTGGGCCTCTGGGGAATTTGCCTGGCGGGTTGAGTCTCTCTTCCCTCCCACTTCAGCCGTGTCGTCCTGATGCTCATCCACGTGAAGCGATAATATTGACCCCAAGAAACACCCACACACAGATTACAAAGGCGGGTGGATAATATCATCTTAGAGTAACTGATTCCCCAGGGCACTGTCCCGGAAAGAAGTTTCATATAATAGCTTTGAAGACAGGGTGTTCACACGGACAAATGAGAGTAGTAATGGCAAAAGTCAGTATTCAGTTAGAATTTTCCATCACAAGAGACAGGAAACCTAAAACTGACTTAAGCCCCAAAGGCAACTAGCTGGCAGAAGTAACTGAAAAAATGCAGTGCATTGAAGAATGGCTTGAAGGCAGCCTGGGTGGGTCTCTCCGTCTCTCTCCCTGGCCATGTTCAACCTCCCTCAGTCTTGGCTTTCCCTAAGCAGCAGCTGATGGCAACTCTAGGTTTACATGCTCGCCTGCAACACATGAAGGGAGCGTGCTTTCCCATTAGAAGACCCAGAGAAAGTCTAGAATGCACCAGTGGGCTCTAACAGAATCACGTGGCATCTGCTATCAATCCTGAAGGTAGAAGGGGCTGTGACTGGTCGTCTGTGGCTGGGGGGTGGAGTCAACAGCACAGATTACCAGGACTGAAGAGGGGAGCATTTCCCTGGAGGAAAGTCACAGTGTGTTGTTATTAGAAGGAGAGTACAGCTGAGTGGCTAAAGCTAACGAGTACACACAGGGACCACGGCAACCACCTGCTGAGTGCCTGGATGGAGCCAGGCACTTCCCCCATGTTGTTACCATGCAATCCTGTCACATCACTATCATCCCCATTTTGCAGATAAAGAGACTGAAACTCAAAGAAGTCAAGCCATTTGCCTGGGTCCCTCAGGGAGAGAACTGGGATCTAACCATGGTTACCCGACTGCAGAACTCATGCCTTGGCCCTCTGTGCCAGAAAGTCACCCACTCCTTTTATTCATCAGGAAAAAACAAAAAACCCCAAATGTAATGAATGACAGTCTCATATCCTACACACACGCAATTGGGGTTATGTTCAATTCCTGCCATAGGACATCTAGCCTGCCCTGTTCTCCACCTCCGCAGTACATTCTAGTACTCAAGAGAATGGAGATGAGGTATTCATTGTACAATGAGCCTTAAGTTTTATAATGTACCCCCAGGTACCCATCACCAGCTTCAATAATTGTCAATGTCTGGAACGTCATTCCATCTATCCCCCACCCACTCCCCACCCCACATCTGATGATGATGTTAATGATCATCGTCACAGACTTTTTTAAAAACCTACTTGAATTTATTTTTTAAAAGTATAAGGAGTTAACTTTAGTGGGGAAGTTAAGTTGTAAAGTCCTTGAGAAAGGCACGAATCACACATACCCCAAACTTTACATACCATCTTCCCTCAGGTGGAGGACCAGTGGCTGTCTCTTCATTTGAAGTGGCCAGAGGCTGTGGCTGGGTGGGCCACGCTGTACACACACTATCAACTTGACCTTTAGCATCAGACTCAGCACACGGGAGCCGAGAAGAACACAGGAGACCCCGCTCCCATATGGCCCTTTGCTAGGCTCACTTTGGGGCAAGTGCTCATTGAGCTAAATGGTGGGCATAAGAAGAACCTGAGGCCCCAATAAGTTATCCCCCTACTGAGATCCTGTTCTTCTCTAGCTCTGTTTGCAGTGTGCCCTCACATAAATATATGCTACCAGTTCACTGTCTGTGAGCCCCCCATGACATCCCTGGTGAGAAGAGGTCAGAAGGCCCAGGCTGTACACGTTGCCATGTCCTGCAGCATCCCAGCCTCTGGCTGGCTGGTGCCCACGGATGGTCCTCTCCCTGAGACTGTCCTTACCATGGACAGTGAGCCGGGGAGGAAAGGAGCGAGTCCACCTCCCACTGCTCGCCTTCTGGGACCGGCCGACTTGCTGGCCATTAACCAGCAAAGCCACAGCATCCATAAAATTAATTTCCTTCCTAATATATACAAGACTTTCTCTAGGAGAAGTAGGGGCCGATTGGATCAAAGTGTGTAAGTGGTGTGCTTATGCTATCAGTTTCAACCCCTTAATGCCCTCCTGTCAAAACAAAATCCTCAAGAAAGGCTTTGAGGGGAATCACATGGGCATAATGGCTTTCCCAAAGAGAGCCCTAAGTACTTGGTAACATATACAGAGCCGACTATTAGATCGGCTGGTGTAATTGTCCTTATATTTTAATGTAAACACGCCTATATTAGCCGGGCGCTTCATCCCTCAGCAGACACGCAGGGCAGGGCAGGCGGGGGAAGGGAAGATGGCTTTAGTGGGAACATCAGCCAGGGGAGGAGGCTGTCAAGGAGGAGCCGTGGTGGGAGGGGGGGAGGTCAGGAGGTGTGGGAGGGGAGGGGATTCCAAGGAGGGAGGCAGGGGCACATTGAGCAGACCTATCTGGCTTTTATTAATAACACAAATGCCTGGTTCCTGGGTGGCACTGTGAACTTTTGTTTTCCCCAGGGAATGTTCCCACCTAGGTTTTGCTTTGCCCTTGAGGCAACATCTGCCAGGTGGATTGGGAAGGAGAGGACCCATTTCACAGATGGGGAAACTGAGGTTCAGAGAAGGGTTTTAGAACCTGGCAGGGAATAGATTCACATGCAGAAGGAGAAAAAAAAGTGTTATTTACAAAGGTGTGGGCTGTGTTAAGGGAATAAGGATGGTGGAGGATCCCGAGGCTAGCAAGGTGGGGAAATCATTGTCCTTCAGACCCACTGAGGCAGCCTTTGATAGAGGAATGCAGGCACCCCCAAGCCCACGTAGGGCTGGCACAGAGGGACCCAGGGGAATAAATGCCTGCAGCTCTCTCCTGCCACACTCTTCTGTTGGTCTCCCCTTGGCAAAGTCCAACACGAAACCGGAGCCTGGATTTGGGGCACGGACTCTCAAAAGCACAGACAGCAAAGCAAGGTAAATGCAAATGAAGAATTTCTAGCCCGAGGTTGAGGAACAATTGGGACGCACCCTCAGGCTTCTAGCAACGCAGCCTGGTTCTGCCCGAAGGGTCCGTGGCAGTTACTGGGGGAGGAATTAGCCCATCCTTCTCCAGGGCCAGCTTCGGAAGGCTGGGGTCAGGCTAGATTTCCGTTGACTGACACCTGGTGGGATGGAGAGCAGGATTTGGAAACCTGTGGATGCTTCAAACTTCGGCTTCATTTTGCAAATCCGCCAGTGCTGTGCACTGAGGTCTCTGTGGGGAGAGAGCATACTTTCGCCGAGTGAATACAGATAAGAGGCTGGGCCTGAAGCCTGGGTAATAATAGAATGACAGCTGGTGAGTCATCGGGACTCTCCACCGAGGGTCGATAGTAAGTTGTGCAGCCCTGTGCTCTGATGAGCTCCCCCTCACCCCGGGTGCCTGCCGAACAGAAATGTCTAGAGCCCTTTCTGCAGTGGTTTGCATTCACATGAGCTTCACTTAGCCACATGGCATGCCCAGTGGTCACCTGCATGAGCTCGCTCATCTTTACATCCTCACAACCACCCCCGGAGCCACAATAGGTGGAGACTGAGGCTCAGCTCAGCAGCATGGAGAGGCAGTGTGGGCAGTGGTTAGACCTGCAAGAGACGCCTATGGCCTGGGTTCAAATCCCAGCCCACCACCTACCAGCTGTGGCATCTTGGACAAGTCACATGGCCCCTCTGTGCCTCAGTCCCGCCATCTGTAAAAAGGCATTGCTAATGGCGTATATACTTCCCAGGGTTCTTGCAAAGATCAAATCCAGGGTTTTGCAGCGTGTGTGACTCACATAGCAAGTTCGCAGCGGTAGCTTAAGCTAAATGAGTTGCCCAAGGTCACGGAGAAAGAATCAGCGGTGCTGGTAGTCAACCCTGCATCCCACAGGGGGTTCTGGAGCCAGTGCTGTGCTGCACTGGTTTGTATCATTTGCAACAGCCAACTATGAAATGTTTAGGACTTTTGTGAGCTGGTTAAACGCAGTCATTATTAAAAATTAAGTTACATATGGTTACAATAAAATAAAACATGTTTTAAAACAAAGGTAATTAATACTCAAATGGTCACTTCCTGTACTTTGGAGGTCATTGAGACCTACTGGAGGTGGAAATCCTATAGAATGGGGTGCTATTTAGTATCACTTCCTGAGTTCGGTGATGTCGGCCACGGTGGGAGTACTTACACCATGGAAATGGGCAAACGCTACGAATCAGGGCTCCCTGCCCCTGAGAGAGGAAGTTGTCAATATTGAGCAGTACATCCTAGTCTGGAACCCATGCCCTTCCCTTCTCACGAGTCGTTTCTGATCACTCTGCAGGGAATGAGAGGTGAGTGGAAAGAACTTATTTCCCAAACAGAAAGAAGGCCACTCTGGTTTGGGGGGTGGAGGGGCATTTGTCCCTGATGTCAATGCATGGCTGACAGAAGGACACTGGAACTGGTGAGGAAACTTACAATGGGCTAGATCACCGTGTCAGATGACATCTGGCTATTAAGGGCAGATTTTCAAATGTTTCTATGGAGGGAGAGTCAGGGTGGGGCGAGGAGGCAGCCCATTTCTGGGCACTGCCACCTCCTTCACTCAGCATCCTGACCCCACTTTGGGCAAATTCCTCACCTGGTGATAAGTGTGGCTCCATCTCAGGATTTTCCCATCGTGCTGACAGTTTTAAACCAACAGATTTATGAACTTTTAAGTAATAGAAATATTTAAAGGCAGACCTATTTGTCTTATCTGCAAAGATGGGAACACTCCTCTTCAGAGGGGGGGAAACATAAACTCATAAAAAGAAATGATGTTGAACATGGTCTGCAGAGATGAGAGACAGGATCCCTTTGCCGCCCAGATTCAGCTCATCCCCGGGGCCTGGTTCGCCAGCCTTCTTGCCAATTCTAGGTGTTGCCAGAAATCTCCCAATAACTCTGTTCCTTCTCAAATTAGTTCTCGTTTGCCTTCAAATACTCTGACGAATACAGCGACGATGATGGAGGTAACGATGGTCATGATGCTAACATTTACTGAGCATCTACTGTATGAATAGCTCTGTGCTAAGGGCTTTAGACACATGCTTATATTTAATCCCCGGAACCCTAAGAGGTAGACAGGTATGCTGGTGGGAGGGGGAAGGAGATCTAGGTTTTGTGGGACCTAAAGCTTATTCAATTAGAGGGTCCTCTTTAAGAAAAACTATGAAATTACCATTTTTGCAAAATCATATAACCCTGTGGAAACATCGCTAGGAACCTCTTCCAGGGTCTTGAAGGAGCCTGTGAGAATGAGGGGCTCTGAAGCTTCATTTTCATGATCTCCCTTTTACAAATGAGGTCACTGAGAGCCAAAAGGGTAAAGTGACATATTCAAGGTCAACTGATTTCCAAATGGTGAAGGCAGGACTTGAATCCAGGGACTTTGCTCCTGACCATGACTTCTCACTTTTTAGAGCCTCCATCACCTTGCCCTTTGCCACCTTGGTGGAATTTTCCTATTGTTTGCCAACAGCTGCCCTTTAGCCTTGGAATCTGCTCAGCCCCCTTCCATCTTTGTTGGTGCCATTTCCTGCCCAGACTTTACTGGCTGCAGGTGTTCCCTCCTCTGCACGCACACAAATTAGTGTGCGATTAAATGACGGAGTAGTTCAGCCTCGCCAAGCTGACACATCAAACTGACCATCCCACCAGCCTGAGGCCTGAACGGGCCCCTGGGGAGTGGTTACGAGGACCTGATGAGCGCTTGGCGGAGGAAGAGGGGCTGCCTAAGGAGTCTTTGGAGAGGGGGCAGCCAGCCCGCAGCCCAGCAGGGAGGGAGCAGGAATGAATAGCACATCCTCCCGGTGCTCCCACCCTCCAGCCCTGGCTGGTGCCTCCCTGCCTGAAGCCAGACAGCAGGCCAGCTTCCCAGCACAGAGAGGGAGGGGTGGGGATAGGGTGGAGAGCGGATCAGGAGGGGCAGATGCAAGTCTCCAGCATGGGTGGTGAGGAGGGCAGTGGGGAGAGGTGCCTGAGGAGCATCGGCAGCCAGAGAAGGACCACACTGGGCTCAGGAAAGGGCCTGGCGTGGCAGGGGCTG
This sequence comes from Plecotus auritus, assembly GCF_963455305.1. NCBI lineage: Eukaryota > Metazoa > Chordata > Mammalia > Chiroptera > Vespertilionidae > Plecotus > Plecotus auritus. The sequence continues at coordinate 10,184,773 of NC_137779.1, forward strand.
GGCAGGGTTGGTCATCCACGCTAACCTGTCAGACGTGCATGCATCAGCATGCTGGACTCCCAGCACTTCACTTTGGGTAACACTCCATCCCCTCACCTCGAAAAACACTAAAAGGATCTCTTAGCTTCTCACGAACAGAGCTGAAGCCCATGGCAGCTTGGGATGTGTGTAAGAAGCCAGGAAGGACATCACTTCCAGTTCCTAGGAGACACGGCTTTAGGTCGGTAATCAATACCTACTGTGTGAGTGTGAGGAAACAGCTACCACAGACACCCCGATGCTGCAGCTATTTATTAAAAATGTGTTCCCCATTACCACGATTCTACCAACATACAAATGCTGTCTGCACCTCAACAGGGCTCCCAAGACCGAGGCTGCTGTGTGATAAATGGCCTTCCTGCCTATTTGTGGCTTCTTTGTTTGGGGTTCTTTGTTCCCTGCCTTGCAGGTACCTAGTGTCTTAGGCACGAGGCAGGAGACATTGGGTCACAGGATTGGGAACCTCAAAGCAAGAAGGCAGGGATGAGGTGAGTGGCATGTTGCAGAGAAAGGAACACACTAGTTAGAGCCAGATGATCATCTTGTTTACATGGGTCTTTAGTGTTAAGTCATTAATATAGTCATTCAGCCAGTTATTTATTTAACAGATATTGGCTTGCACTGTGGCAGACAGACTCAAGAGTGGCCCCAAGATTCCTGAGCCTGGTGCTCATGCCCAGTATAACCCCACCCCTTGAATGTGGGTGTAACCTGTGACTCTCTTCTAGCCAATAGAATAGCCAAAGATGAAGAGGTTTTGCAAATTATGGCGCCGAGTCTGTTGGTTTTTGAGTTAATGGAAAGAAGATTATCTTGGGTGAGCCTGACCTCATCAGGTGAAAGCCTTTACAACAGACACCCTGCGGTCAGACCTTCCTTTCCTGCTGGCCTTTAAGAAGCAAGCTGCCACGACTTATACAACCACAAGAGAATCAATTCTTCCAACCACCTGAATGAGCTTGGAAGCAAATTCTTCCCCAGTCCCACCTCCCACCCCCCGATAAGAACACAGTCCAGCTGACACCTGGATGGCAGTTTTGTGAGATCCAGGGAGAGGGCCCAGCTAAGCTGTGCACACACTCTGACCCAAGGAAACCATGAAATCGTAAGTGTGTATTGTTGTAAGATTCTAAGTTGGTGGTAACCTGTTATGCAGCAACAGAAAACTAATACTTACTATGCCAAAGCACGTACTATGTGCCAGGTGCTGTGAAGATACCACGGATAAAATAATACACAGAAGAGTATCTCCCGTTTTCACGAGGTTTTCCAGTCTGGTACCACGCCAGGCACGAAGTAAACCCTCAAAAAGGTGATGCTGACTGTGGACTTGGATTGTCAGCTAATTTCTTTCCTATGTGACCTGGAGTGAGTTAGGTGACCGCTCTGAGTCTTTTTTCAGATCAAAGAGATGACCAAATCTACCACACGGCCATTGTGAGTATGCTTGAAAATCTAACTCACTGAGCAAATATAAGTTATGACAGTATTTTAATTGAATTGATGACTTTCCTCTGGCCTTGCCCACTGTGCTAAAGCACATTAAATATTGTCACCCCTTAATCACAGGTTACATTGTTGTCTACCCCCAATATCTGTTTGCTTTTTCCCCCCTTTGATAATAAAGACTCTAATTTGTAGCAGGGCACATGGTCATCCGGAATAAAAATTATATTTCTCAGTCTTCCTGCCAGAGAGATTGACCATGTGACTAGGTTTTGACCAACAAATATAAGTAGAAATGAGAACTGTCCTTAAGGGATAGGGCTGCCAAATAAAATAGAACCAGGTGATAGGACACCTAGTTAAATTTGTATTTCAAGTAAACGACAATTTTATATATATATGCATGTATATATATACACATATATATGTACATATATATATATCACAAATGCTTATGCTAAAATTATTTATCCAAAATTAAAAATGTAACCTGTATTTACATTTGGGTACCCTATAGTTTTGTTAAATAAGGGAGAAAGTAGCCCATTCTTTCTCCCTTTTTCTAAATTGCTATTTGCAGTGTGATGGCTGGAGCTCCAGCAGCCATTCTGGGCCATGAGGATGAAGCCACACTTTAGGGATTTTGGAATATTGAGCTGGGAGGAGCCTGGGTTATTTGGGATATCAGCAGAGTGGCCAGGCCAGTTCTGCACTGACCATCTCTGGGCTTATCTATATACTAGAGGCCCAGCACACAAAATTCATGCACAGGGCTTGGGGGGCTGTCCCTCAGCCCAGCCTGCACCCTCTCCAATCTGGGACCCCTCGAAGGATGTCCAACTGCCCGTTTAGGCCCAATCCCAGTAGAATCAGGCCTAAACGGGCAGTCAGACATCCCTCTCACAATCCAGGACTGCTGGCTCCCAACTGCTCACCTGCCTGCCTTCCTGATTGCCCCTAACCGCTTCTGCCTGCCAGCCTGATCACCCCCCAACCACTCCCCTGCCAGCCTGACTGATGCCTAACTGCTCCCCTGCCAGCCTGTTTGCCCCCAACTGCTCTCCCCTGCAGGCCTGGGTCCCCCCCAACTGCCCTTCCCTGCAGGCCAAGTCGCCCCCAACTTCCCTCCTCTGCTGGCCTGGTCACCCCTAACTGCCCTCCCCTGCAGGCTTGATCGCTCCCAACTGCCCTCCCTTGCAGGCCTGGTCCCTCCCAACTGCCCTCCCCTGCTGGCCATCTTGTGGCGGCCATCTTGTGTTCACATGGGGGCAGGATCTTTGACCACATAGGGGCAGCCATCTTGTGTGTTGGAGTGACAATCAATTTGCATATTACTCTTTTATTAGATAGGATAGAGGCCTGGTGCACAGGTGGGGGCCGGCTGGTTTGCCCTGAAAGGTGTCCTGGATCAGGGTGAGGATTCCCTTGGGGCGTAGGGTGGCCTGGGCGAGGAACCTGTGGTGGTTTGCAGGCCGGCCATGCCTCCCGGTGACCCAAGTGGAGGCCCTGGTATCTGGGATTTATTCATCTCCTATAATTGAAACTTTGTAGCCTGGAGCGGAGCCAAGCCTCCTGCTCACTCCATGGCTGCTGCCATTTTTCTTGAGATTTATTTATCTTCTATAATTGAAACTTTGTAGCCTTGAGTGGAGGCCTGGGCCCGCCAGGGTGTGTGGAAAGCTTGGCTTCCTCTATTGCCAGGGAAACCCAAGCCTTCTGCTCGCTCCGTGGCCGCAGCCATCTTGGTTGGGGTTAATTTGCATACTTGCTCCCGATTGGCTGGTGGGCGTGGCTTGTGGGTGTAGCTGAGTGATGGTTAATTTGTATATTACCCTTTTATTAGATAGGATATAAAAAAGCCTAACTGACTGTTATGATCAGACTATCGGCTGGTAGCTATGATGTGCACTGACCACCAGGGGGCAGATGCTCAACATAGGAGCTGCCCCCTAGTGGTCAGTGTGTTCCCACAGCCAACCTCCCTTGCCCAGCCAACCTCCCATGGTCCCTCCCTTCCACCTGCCGGCCCCGATTGACCCTGATTGGGACTGGGCGAGATGGCCCAAATCAGCCCCAATCACTGGCCAGGCCAAGGGACCCCACCCATGCACGAATTCATACACTGAGCCTCTAGTTTTACATAAGAGAAAAATACACATCTATTTTGTTTATAGTTGTATATTTCTGTTTCATGTAGCAGAACCTAACCCAAATTATTACAAGGGTCTTCCAACTTTCAAAAGAACTAAAGTAGGTATTGCTCCTACTCATTGAGTAATAATTTGATGTATACCAGGCGCTGTACTAGAACCTTTGAAAATATTGTCTCTAAACAGTTCAATAATTCCAGGAGGAAGTTATTATTACCTTTGTTGAGCAGGTAAGTAAACTCAAACACAGAGCAGTGAAGTAATTTGTCCATAGACACATAGCCAATACGTCAGGGGTCCTCAAACTTTTTAAACAGGGGGCCAGTTCACTGTCCCTCAGACTGTTGGAGGATCGGACTATAGTTTAAAAAAACTATGAACAAATTCCTATGCACACTGCGGGCCGGGGGACGAGTCGGCTGCTAAGCAGGACAGGCAGCGGCACCCAGCGGGCCAGATAAATGTCCTTGGCGGGCCACACGTGGCCCACGGGCCGTAGTTTGAAGACCCCTGCCAGTGAATACGTAGTAGAGAGATAAGATCTGAACCCCAGGTCTGGCTGACTTCAAAAGTCCTTTTACCCCACATTTAAAAATTATATATTTTATCCAAACTGCTTTTTGCTACCCTCTTTTGAATCTTAATTTTCTTTAATCCAGAATCCAAGGAAGACCAGAAAATTACTTCCTCAGCCTGAGTCGCATAATTAGAGTTTAATTACAAACGTTTAAAAGACACAAAGCAATTCCTGAAAACTGGCAGTTTGTCCATACCTGAGAAAGACTGATCATCAGTGAGCTGTGCTGTCGGAAAGGGCAAGAGTTGTCCATCAACCATGCGTCCTTGTTTCACAGGTGGGGACCTGAGATGAAGAGAGAGCAAGGAGTTTGCATAAGTTAAGATAGTGAGAAAGTGACAGAGGGATACAAACCCAGGTGTCCCCACCTCACCCAGAGGCTTCTTACCACATAGAGCTGCCTGCTGGGGGAAAACTAAGAAGACAACGAACATCTGTAACTGGGGAGGGAAGAGGGCAATGCTACACCCACTCACTCATTACCTGTGATATCAGACCCTTCACCTGGGCAGAACCAAAGCTGGTGTGCCCACCCCAGAAAGGCAGGGACCCCCAGGAGGAGGACAGGGACCCAAGCGCTGTGTCTACAAATGTTGGGTGGTTCTCCCAGCCCTGGAGTTGGAAATGAGACACATGCCCAGTTCAAAGTCCTTGAGAAAGATCTTTTGTTTTTGGCTGTACTGCCAGTGCCCAGATGATCCTGGCACAGAGCAGATATTCAAAATATAATCTGCTGAATGATTAAATGGATAAAATATCCAAAACCTATTCTATGGTATTTAATCAAGCATCCAAAACTTTCTGCTACACATGATAGAACTGAAGTCAAGAGAGAAAATTGTCAATAACAATGACGAACATACCAGTAATAATAATATAGTAGTAATAATAATGACCACTTATTTTGCACCTACTATGTGTCAGTCTCAGCACCTTCACACATTTTTAAACTCACAACATGCCCATGATGGGGCTTCTATACCTGCCCATTTTACAAATGGGCTAAGGGTGGCTTAGATTCAGATCCCAGAGTTGCCCAGTGAGGAGGTAAGGGCTCTGAATTCCAGCTGCCTCCCCAGTTCTGCTCTTAGTTTGCACGATTAGTTGTCTCCAGGTCTCACTGGCAACGGTTCCTTCTTAATAAGTAAGGTCTGACCTTCTGCTCTGGAGACATTTCCGAGTGCCAGGTTTCTGCTGAAGATGCCTGATACCCAAGATGCACCAAAGAGCCAACGATGATAAAGACATCATCCCTTCATGGGAGGGATGCCCGGGTGTCGGGGGCTGTCATTGTCCCTGGTATCTCCATCCACCTACTGCCAGCGCTCAATGCTCGCCCCACTCCAACTCAGATTAGGCGGTGTCTCAGGCAGCACAGACCCTGGGCATCCCTAACACGAGGTCAGGGGTCATGCCTTCCTGCCCTGATACCCCCCACATCGCTGGCTTCCCACAGTAGGTGCACTGTACACGTTTGCTGACGGACCGCTGATTGATCTGATTCTGTAAAGTGCCTCACTTGGCCACATGAGCCCGGGGAGGCTTAATAAAGGCTTTTTGAAGATGATAAGAAACAGAGCTGGCTTGTTAAGATTCCGGGGGCCTCGGATTCTTCTTCAACGGCAATATCTTTTTTTTCTTTTTTTTTCTTTTTTAAGTGCTGGCAGATAAAACCTGCCGACCGTCCAGTGGGTGACACTGGAGAAAGGGCATTGGGGCTTTTTGATTTTTAAAGGAATACATTAAAAGCAGCTCATGACATTAAAATCTCTGGGCTCTAGAGGGGACGGACAGTAGATTGGCAGATTCGCCTCCAGTCCTGGTTAATAAAAGCATCGTTAGGAGAAGTCGGGTGAGACTGGCTTTATAAATGTGGAAAGAGCTCTGGGATGGCATTCAGGAGGCCGAGGTCGGACCCAGCTCTGCCACCAGTGACTGTAGGCACTGGATATGCCCCTTCGCATCCCTGAGCCTCGGTTTCCCCAGCTGCAAAGCCGAGGGTGAAAATCAGAGCATCCCAGAGCCCCCTGACTGCCCACGTTGGAGGCTGGCTTAGAGTGAAGTTAGGTTTCTCGTTGCCCAAACGCAAGCTGGAAGGAGAGGGAGCCAGGGTGGGGTGCCGCGCTCACAGGCACAGCAGCTGCTGGGTATCCGGGAAGGCTGCTGGCGAGGAGGACATGGAAAAGATGCCTCTTCCTGTCCTTAACCCTCACCTGGAGGCTGCAGTTCCTAACACAGGACACTGTCCAGGGAGAGCTCTCCTTAGGGACCATGTCCCAGTGTCACCAGACTACATCGGGAGAAACCAGCCCCTTCCAGATGAGAGAGAGGGAGAGAACATAGCAGCAGAGGCTTGGCAGATTTTCTATTTATGAGTTTCTTTGGGGGTCGGAACAAAGCTCTGGAGTTGCTCCTTGGGAAAAAGCTTTACCTCTGACTTCATGGGGTTTATGAGCCCCCCTGATCCCAGGGAGGAGCTCCTGTAGTAGAATGCACAGGCGCCATCCTTAGCGAAGGACAGAAAGAGAAGGCGAAACGGAGGAGGGAAGAAACAATGAGAAAATAACTCTCATCCAAGTAGACACAGAAGCCTCCTGGTTTAGAATGTGGGCCTGAATCTTAGAGACGGGACTGAACCCCAGCCCTGCTCCTTTCCAGTTGTGTAACCTTGGATGTGTGCACCCTTCCGGCTACACTGTCCAGGGCTCCATATTGGAAGCCGGTGCTCTTTGCCATTCGGAACAACTTTGTAGAGAGCTTTGCCTCTGGAGGTCCCACCTTTGCCTGGAGCTGCCTCCGGCTTAGAGGCTGGGATGCAGTCAGTGTTCCACTACTCCAAGTCCCTGGACCAGCAGCAGCAACACCTGGGAGCTCCTTAGAATGCAGAGTCTCGGGCCCCAACTCAGACCTACGGGTGAGCATAAGCAAATCCGTGCTAACTTAGAGCCATGATGGCCCTTCTCTCCCTCCGCTCCTGCGTCCGCCTCCCTGGGACTAAGGTTTCAGCACTCAGCTCTTCCCAAGCAGCCCCCCTGGTGCTGACTGTCGCCCCTCCCTCAATCCCGGCAGCCAGGTTAAAGTTGTCACCAGGTACACATGAAGCCAGCAATCACTCGGCACGCCTGTAATGGGAAGAAGCTGCCAGCCAAGATCTCAGGGCAACACGCTGGGAAAAACCCAGATCTCAGCATGGGGTGCGGGCAGGCCATTTGCCATGACATCCCTCTGCCTGGAACATGAAGCATGAGTTGCACGCAGAAGAAATCACTAGCAGCAACAACAATTATCACTTACTAAGTCTTACCACGTGTGGGACACCACACAGGGGCTGGGACTGCATTATCTAATTTGTCTGCACAATAACCCTGGGGGTGGGGGGGCAAGTATCAGTATTCCATTTCACGACTAAGGAAACTGAGGCACAGAAAGGTTGAGTAACTTATCAGAGGTCACACAGCTGATAGGTGGAAAAAGCACAGACCGGATAGACCCTTAGCCCAGAGCTGGCCTGCACAATGTTAAAATGTTCTTTGAACCGACACTGAAAAATGTCCCCTGTGATCTGGATTTCTGCATTCTCTTGGAAAATCAGCATATGTTCGGCATTGCAGGACAGGCAGTGTCCAGGTTAAGAAGTCCCCACCACTCACCATTATGACATCTACGGATCCTAAAGGGCATTTTAAGTTGAACACTTTAATGATAATGATAATAGCTAACATTTATTGAGTGCTCACTATATGCTGAGCACAATACCACAAGATGAAAAGAAGGGGAAGGTCATGCCCTCAGGTGCTGAGGAATCCACTCCGCAACAGCCTTTCCTCTGCCCACCAGCTTCAACTTAAATTCCTCCAGGCATGAGGTGCTCACTAGCCATTGCAGCTGTCCATGCCATGACACCGCTAGGAGTCTTTAAGATTCTGGGCCACCCAGACTCAGCCCACAGAATCTCCCACGTGTCAGCTCTTCCGGAGACCCGAGGCCACCCGGTTTCTCCTCGAGCAGCCAGACAGAGTAGGCTCCTGCTGGGCTGGCTTGGGTCCCAAGGAGAGGCAGGGAGGGAGGGGCTTTGGGTGGGCCTGTGGTTACTGCCCATCCAGCTCCCTAGCAGGTCCCTGGTCCCCTCGCCCCAGATCGGCCAGCTGGGCTGGACCTGTGCCAAAGTACCACCCTTCCTGTAGGGAGAGGCTTGCAAAGGGAGCCCAGGAACTCCGACGTCCTGGGCCTCTCACTTCCTTTATGATTCTTCCCTTCCCCGTTCTCTGTCCTGCTCCTTCATTCATGAGCCTCTCTTTCCCCTTCTCTGTTTCCTCTCTCACCTCTCTGGGTCTCCCTTCCTTCTTTCTTCCCGGACACTGCCCCACCCATGTCCACATGGTCCCTTTAAATCATGTTTTAATTTAAGTCCTTCCCCTTCCCATCTTTGCTTTTCTCGCCACTGGCATCTACGGCTAGCTCGATAACCAGGAGCACTTGGTTAGCCATTTCTCTCTGGAAGTCCTTGCCTTTAAATGTACCTGCAAACATTTAATAATGAAGTTTTAATAAAAGCCTTCCCTAGGGTGTCCTTGGCCCTGCCCTCTCACTCGGCACGACCCCCCCACCCCATTGCCTCACGTGGTTTCACATATTGCCATGATGCTGCCAATTCTCACAGTGGTGTCTCCAGCCCATACCTGTCCCCAGATTGGAGAGTTAACACCCAACTGCTGGTTAGGCATCTCCATCTTGACCCTCTGGCCCCAAATCAGATGCACTGACTCTTTCCCAAACCTGGCCCCACCCTTCTCTACCTTTAGCTTGTGAATGACACCAACATCCACCCAACTGTTTGAACCAGAAACCTGGGGTCATTCCATTCCTCTTCCTCAGTCCCCACCCAGGTCCAATTACACACCATGTTCTGCCATCACCTCTTCTAGACATGTCTCAAACAAATCCCGCTTCCATTGATAACGTGCTGAATGACTTTCAAATGAGTGAATTCTAACCTGACCCACCAGGCCATTCAGAATCTCTGGTGGGTACTACTTTACAATGTCTCCATGAAGTCTCTGGCCCACTCTCTAGTTTTTCCCATCTATCCTCCACGCTGTGAACACAGCCATCTTGTAAATGTACAGATGTGACCGTGTTCGTTCCCTGCTCAAACGCCTTCAGTGGCTCCTCATTGACTCCAGGCTGAAGTCCAAGCCACTGAACCTGGCCATCAAGACATCCACCTTCCACCTTTTGCCCCAACCTCAGCGTGTCCCCCTCCCTGCCTGAAACTTGAGCTCTAACAACAATGAATTACCTGCACTTTCCACTCCCCTCTGCTTCTGCTCATATTGTCCCACTGGGCTGGACCATCTTCCCCTCTCCCTTTGTCAAGCCCAACACATACATAACTCTCTTGAACCATCCACAATCCACTTGCTTTTACACAAGCCATCGTTCTCTTCCCCATTCCTAGGGCCACGCAGCGTTACTATCCATCAGTCTTAATGTTGCCACCAAACAGAGAATCCATCACTTAATAATAGCTCTTATGACTGTGATTCTGGTAGGTTGTTTTCAGTTTTTTTCCATGATAAATGGTGCTCAGTATTTCTGAGTACAAATATGTGCTAATGTGCTCCACACTTAGAATGATTTCCTCGGGCTACGTTCTGGAAAGCAGAATTGTTGTGGATAAGCATGTCTTCGATGAGATGTTTTGCCAAATCACTTTTCCAAATGGGCAGGCCCACCTGTACAGTGAGCAAGTGTATGGTCACTTCTAGAATTCGGCCTCCCACCTGGGTCTCCCTGGGGTGGAGGGAGAGGAGTTAATTGTGATGTTGGCAGCAGAGCTGAGATGCTATTTAGAAACCATAAACCCACTGGAAGAAGGAATTGGATCTCTGTGGAGAGTGAATCAAAATGGTTTAAATATGGAACCTGAGGAACCCCGAGAAGCAAAACAAGAAGGAAGATGTCTGAAGACCTAACTGAGCGGCCGCTTGAATCCATAATCGTTGGGGAAACGAGATCGATTTTACTGCATGAAATGGATGCACGTCACAAGAAACCTGAGGTGAGAGCAGAAGACCTGCTTTGTTGGGTGTTGAGTTTCCTTCAGGTTCATGGTCTGGGGTTTCCGGCAGCCCCCCGGCTTCATGGCATTTGAATTCACTTACCCAGGGTGAAATCCAACTGAAAGTAAAAAGAGACTTTAAAAAGCTTATTTTTAAAATCCTCATAAGGTGTTTTGGACATCAAATAGCTCTTAAAAACCACGGCAGTACTTTCATGATTTAAGTGTAAATGATTCTGGAACATATGGATTACATTTTCCTCGAATGCCTCCTGGTTTTAAAAGTGAAAGGCGGAGGAAGCAGAGAAACTGTAGATTGCCTGGGCCATTTGGAGATTTCGTTCATGGGTGAACTGTGGGGCGGGGGAGCGAAACTGTCCCATTTCTGTGGAGGGTAACGTGAGGAAGTGCTCTAAGGAGGACTGTTCCATTTAAACCCGAGGTAATCTATGATTTGGGGTTCCTGTGGAGGAAGGACATAAAGCAGCCATTTCCCAGCTCTGATTAGTGAATGAAAATTTTGTAAGTTGCCAGTCGGAAATACAGACTCCAAGGGGACACCCCAGCCCTTCTGAATCCAAATGTCTGCACTGGGGCCCCCGAATCTGTTTTTCTAATGACTCCCAGGCACCGGGTTGGGCTAATTGCTATTCTAGATCAGGGTTTCTCAATCCTGGCTCTACTGACATTTGGGGAGCAGACAATTCTTCATGGTGGGGGCTGACCTGTACACAGGAAGATATTGAGTAGCATCTCTGACCTCTACTCACTAGATGCCCGTAACAGCCCCACCCAAATTGCGACAACCAAAAATGTCTCTAGACATTGCCAAGTGTCCCCTGTGGCAGGGGAGCAAAAGTAGCCCTTGTGTAGATGATTTTAAAGTGGTCCACCAATCAGGGGATGTACAGTTGTGTGTGTGCACATGTGTATGTATCTGTTGGGTGTGAGTTATAGTGACATCTGTACATAAAAACAGAGACTGGGAAGTTAGGAAGGCACCTCCCGCCTCCCCTAATTTCCTTACAAGTTCACACTTCATATGGGTGTAGATGGCTATTCCCATTCTTTACTCCTCAGTATTACAGGATTGTACTTCCCCACCAGGAGACTCTCAGTGGCCAATGGGATGCTAGGGGTGTGAGTGGAGGAGAGGCTTTGGATGGGTCTGCTTGGTCAGGCTTGTTTTCTTGGGCTCCTGCCCTATCACTTTGGGCCCCTAGAGTGAACTTATGTCGACAAAACCCGAGTCCAACCAGAAGCCTGCAGGCTACCCTGGCCCTGCCAAGCCTCAGCCAACTTGCAAACCCACAAGTACGAAAATAAATGATTGTTGTTGTACACCTCTGGGATTCTGAGGGTGTTTGAGACAAAGAAAATTACAAAAAAATAAAAACACTCAGGTTGATACAATATGTGGAAACATGGCAGAGTTTACACCAGAAGACAATCTGACACAGCAGCTAAGAGTCCGTGTGGAAGCCAGGAAGACCAAGTCTCAGTTCAAGTCCCAGTCGGCCACCTCCTAGCAACTAGCTTCACCAATCTGAGCGCCACTTTCTGGTCCATTAGATGGGCATACAGATAACACGCAAGTCTCAGTTTCCTCAATTAAATGGGCTTGTACTAATATAGCAGTATGTGCTTCATAGATGTGTGAGGATTACATGAGATGATGTGTGTAAACTGTTTAGTATAGTGCCTGGCACATGGTAAGCACATGCTAAATATGATCTAATTTTATTATGCTGAAGGCTCAAGGACAAGGAATGTATTCTCATTTTTTTCTCCTTCTTTTCCTTTTCCTCCCTCCTTCCCTCCCTGACTTTCCTCTCTCCCTTTCTCCTCTCTCCCTTTCTTAGGAGGAATACCTGTTGAATGCCTACTATATATACACCAAACAGGATCTAGAGCTCAGTGTGTGTGCAAACCAGGCACATCTGGGCTGGGACACAGGATCCCACAAAGAGTTAATCCCCAGGTAACCAGGAACCAAATAAATTCTGCCCCGCCAAACACACCCCAATCATCATTAGTCACGGCTTGTTGGACGGGAGGCTCCTCCCTGGCGCTTATCTCCCTGGCTTCTGTCCTCAGCCAGGCGGCCATATTTCACGTTCTGAAAACAGATGACCCCAGGGTCAGGGAAATGAAAGCCCCATTCAACAGGTCTGCCTGGGACTCGGCAGGGTCAGCCCAGCAACACGGTCCTTGCCAGGACAGTCCCCGAGCACGCGCTCTAGAGGCCCAGACTCCGAGTCTTGCTCTCCAAGGCCTGGGGTCAGGCCCCAGGGAAAGGATCAGGTTGACAATTAGCCTGGGGCTTTGCCTTCCATAAAGCAGTCAGGCGTTGGGGGGGGTGGGGGGGAGGGGCCTGGAGGCCCTATTTGCAAAGTGCCTCCCAGGATGCTTCACTGGGCCCAGTCCAGCTGGGGACTGCAGGAGGGGATCCAATCCCAGCTGTGGGGCCCCGTGCTTCCACTGGGAGCCAGGCTCAGGGCGGCAGATGTAGTTCCTGCCCCCGTGGGGCTTACACTCCAGGGAGGGCCAACTGACCCACTAGGCACCACTATAATGGTCCACATTTTTTACTATCAGAAGGAAAACAAATCAGGGTTACAGAAATGTTTTCATTTTTCTCCTCATATCAGAAAAAAAAATTGTAGAGCCCATTACAAGTGATTAAATGTTGCCTACACAGAAAAAAAAAAGTTTAAAAGTAATTGAGAAGCTGATACAAAATATAGCAAAGGAGAAAAAGATGACTTGAGGGAAAAATTACTTTTGAGGGGGGTTTGGGAGATGAGAGGTAAATAGTAATGACAATAAAATCGTAACTTTATTGAATGCTTATTAAATGACTTAAAATGCATAAAAGGCCTGGCATGTAAGTACTCTCTGACTGTGAACTGGTGTTATTATTACTATTATTATTATTATTATTATTATTATTATTAGACATGCCAGGCATTGTGTTAAATAATTTATACATGTCATTTATCTTAGTGTGGGTTTCCCCCAAAGCAAATCTTGAATTAGGGACATTGGTGTAAGTGGAGACAATCAGAGGTGTGTGATGGACTGATGTTACCCAGAAACTAGCAACATCAAAAGCTGCTACTGTTCCTAGGGCTGAAGAGAAACAGGAGGAGGAGATGAACCATCTAGAATGAGCTAGAAGCCAGAACGAATGAACTAGAACCAGAGTGAGGTCGGCTTGGTAGGAGCTGGGACAATGAAAGAGGAGGTTGTCTAGTAAGAGCTAGAGCCACAGGAGACCCATTTACTACCACAGGAAACAGAAAGAGAGAGGTGGAAATAACCTGGACCTCCTCCTCCGACCTTCCAATTTCCCATTAAGGTCTCCCATTGGCCAAATCTATTCAGAGAGCAAAGGATGTTGGGAAATGTAGTTTCTGAGACAGAGCCCACTGAGAAAAGAATGCAAATGCATTTGAAATCACTTTCCTTCCTTCCCTCCTTTCCTTTTCTACATTCCTCTCTTTCTCTTTCGTTTTCCTCAATCCCTCTCTCCCTCTTTTCTTTCCTTCCATATTGCCATCCACAATGGTAAACAAGACAATACAGTCAATAGAATAGTAAACCAGGAGGTCCCAACAGTTTAGATCTGAGAGGATTTCCCTCTTTGCCCATCGGAGAAACAGGATCGTGGAAAGGATGTCCAGGGTCCGTGCTTCAGGCCCCAAAGATGAAGGGCTGGTTAAAAGGGCAGCCCAGCTCTCTGGAGACGAGTTTCACTATGAGGTCCTGCAGAGCCCCCCTTGCTCTGGCCAGCCTGGCTTTTCTCAAAGGACAGGCTTCTCTGATCTCTAAAGACTAATGAAGCCAGTGGGGACTGGCAAGATCTGTCCCGCTTCAGACAGATTATTCCATGTGGGAGAAAGAGGTGGTTCAGGGTTCATCTCTAACAGTTTTTCCTACAGGCATCTCTTCTACTGAGTGAGCGTTTAGAATATGAAGTAATCGATAATGATACTTGGTTGGCTATTATTATAATAATGCAGTTGTAAGAATTAGCACTGAATATAGAAAAAAATCTATTGCATGAATAGCACAGTAACATACAGCACAGTAACATAGTGTTAACTGAGGAAGCCTGCCCTTTTCATGATCAGCAGTTGCAAACAGCTGCTGTAAATTATTTCTATTGTCCACAACTTGCTGATTTGAGTCTGGCTTACATGCTAACCACTACATCTCAGTGACAGTTAGCTCAGTTTTACTAAGTTTGGACCAACCATGTATCTGTTCTCTCAAACAAATATTTATTGAGCACCTACTATGCGCAGGGCACCATCTTGTGCAGGAGATACAGAGAGCCCTGCACACCACCCTTGTACAGCGGAGAGTCAACTGCAATTTTTCTTCTTGGTTTGCAGTGACAAAACACAGGAGCTACAGAAAAGGTCTAAATTATAGAGGGTCCAGCGAGAAGAGGAATTCTTAAGTGAGTCTGCAACTCTGGAGTTGCCAACACACTGATTTTTGTAATACTACTCTTGAAAATGCAGGTTAATTGAAAACATGAATAGCTAATTGCAGCAGAATGGGCAGAATTCCCTCTTCCAGGTTCATTAGACTATGTAGGGTCCATTCTCATCTTCTGTTTCCTTCGGTGGAAGGACCTGTGATTGGTTGCTCTGCCCATCCATCCTCCCTGGATCGCTCCATCACTGATGGTTTTCTACTACAAATGTTAATTACTTATTCACGATACACATGTATGGAAAGGCGGCTAGGGACACTGTTCTCCATTGTCCTTGGTTTTGGTGCCAGATGGACAGCGGGGCCACTATCTGGAGCAGTGCCTCTGCAGAGGTAAAGCTAGTGCTGGATGGGTCTTGCTGGCAATTACATGTTCTGGCTTCGAAATCCTAACTCATTGGCCAGAACTGGTCTCAGGACCCCAGTCAACCAGAAGGGAGTCAAGGGCAACCCTACCACGGAAGGTGGAAATGTGGAAGTATTTGACAAATTACACTAATGACTACCATTCTCTCTGAACAGCCATGGCAAAAGATGTTTTATGCCCAGATCCAAAGAAAATGAGCCAACCTGACACAATTTGGATGTCTTCTAGTCTTAAAACCTTGGTATACAGGACATTTCATGTGCATTTTTTAAACGTTAAATTTTATTCAAAGTTAAAAATTGTTTCGCAATGAAATTTAGAGTAATATTTGTGATCTCTGAAGTTCCTCCTTTGCTCCATAGGTTCTGTGAAACATTATTAAAAGTCCAGGTTTCATCCCTGGGTTTGCATCTTGGCCCCACCACCAATTAGATGAGTGAATTTGGGCAAGATAGGTTCCCTCTCTAAGCTTCCGTTCTCTCATCAGTTTAGTGGATAATAATATCTATCTACCTTGCAGGGTATTTTTGAAGATTACATTACATAATGCATTTAAAGTGCTAAGTATCAAGAATGTGGGATTTTTGTTACTGCAGACAAACCCAGCCTATTATGACCGATGCAAAGACTATTAGATTCTTCTTGTCCACTGTCTGAAGTCCTCTTTGCCTCTCCTCTAACTCTTGTCATGGCTACAGCAAACTTCAAGCCCATGCTGGATGTTACTCACCGTCTAGCCTGGGCCTTCCTGCTCTCTCTCTCCCTTCTCTCACCACCATCATCCTGATCACCATGCCTATTCTAGCCTACGGCAATTCTTGGGTATTCAGCAGGCACATGATAAGCCACCCACTGATTCTGAATCTTATCAACAAAAAACCTGCTTCTTCCTGTAGAGAAACTGGGACCAATTGTCCAGGTGCATCCTGCAAGCTTTCTCTTAAGAACTGTCAAAACGTGCCCCAGTGACCCCAATATCTGGCTTGGTTCCTTGGGGCCAGGATTGGGGATTATGCTGTCGGTCTCTGCCAGCCCTGACAGGTTGATTTGGATGGGGGTGGGCTGGTAGAGAGAATCAGAGGCTTGAGAGACCCACTCCCTGTCCCCCAACATCTCTGTAAGCAGAGTTGGGGTCTGGCAGGAAACCGGTCCTCCGCTCAGAGGTGAATACTAAATGCTGCTCTGCAAAGAACATGACGTAGCTGCGCTGAGCCCAGTAAATGCGGGCCTTGGGGGCCAGACGTTTATAACAAGATAATGTGAGAGGTGGGACATAACCGGGCTGGCTCCAAACATCCCCTCTGGGACAGTTCAGCTCGAAAACCATCTTGCTCGGGGCTTGTTCAGCAATCCCTTATTTATGGTAACATGCATTACAGGAAATTTTTATATAAGGCATTAAAGTGCAGGCAATTTAGGACATTTGATCATCGTACCTCTCCAGCTTCCTAACCCCCCTCAAGCAGCTCCCTCCGGTGTCCCCCCATTCTGCAGTCTTTGAATTTCAGCTGGATGGGAAGGCTGATAATAGCTAAATTACATTGCAAACAGGTGCGGGCCTCTTCTGCTCTGGACAGCTGCCACGGTTATGTGATTCCTCAGCTGGGGGTGTGCGGTTAGCCTGGTTTGTGAGCTTGGGGGTGGAGGTGAGGGTACTTGTCTCTCCTGCATCTCTCCACCACCA
This sequence comes from Plecotus auritus, assembly GCF_963455305.1. Classification (NCBI taxonomy): domain Eukaryota; kingdom Metazoa; phylum Chordata; class Mammalia; order Chiroptera; family Vespertilionidae; genus Plecotus; species Plecotus auritus. Next base: position 10,201,603 of record NC_137779.1, read on the forward strand.
GCCCCCCTCTCTCAAGCCACGCTGGGCCCTCGGGATGTGTACATCGATATCTCAACAAGGCAGGAGAGCTCCCCTGCTTTCTTTGTTCTGGGCTCCAACATGGTCTGTATTTCTCGCACCCCAGTAGAAAAAAATAGGTTACGTGGGGCAGCTGCGCATGAGACTAATTGTATCAGTAATAACGTATACAACCACCACGAACACAGTCCCTGTATCGTTTATTGAGTGTCTGCTAAGCCCTCCTACATTCACGTGCATCGTCTCTGAAGTTATAGCGATTAAAGCCACCGCAGAGCTTGACAGTTGAAATTCTGACTCTACCATTTAATAGCTGGGGAATCTTGGGTAAAAGACTAAAGCACTTTGTGTCTCGGTTTCATTGTCTAAGAATGGAGATGACAAGATGACTCACTTCATAGGATTGTGGGCATTTAGAATGGCAATTATCTTTTCATTATGTCCCTTGAATTCTTACAAAAATGCTAAAGAAGACTATTATAATGATTCCCATTTTACAGGTCAGGGAACTGAGGCATAGAGAGGTTCAGTCACTTGCTCAAAGTCACGGAAGAGACAGTGAATTTTATTTGTTGGCTGGTCTTGTATAAATCAAGGGTGTTCATTCATGCAATCATTAACAAGCAGTTTTTTGAGTGCCAGTTGTATGTCAGGCACTGTGTTGGGTTGGTACGGAGTGCAGCAAGGGAAACGGACATGGGCAGGAATGAGATCACAATGAAAGCGGGAGTCCCATAAGAGGAGGAGCCAGGAACCAGAGGCGACTGGGAGATTGTGGCTTCCAAGACTGCTGAGAAATTTCTAGCAAGGCTTGGGAATCCTTACTGCACTGGAGAAGTCCTTGCTCCTTGCTGTACCTAGAACAAGCAAAGCCTTTGAACTTGCAGCTTCCTCTATCTGCTGGAATTTCTGCCTTCAGATAGTGTCTGTCTGTCTCTCTCTGTGTGCCTGTCTCTCATCTACTTTTCCCTCCTCTCTCTTCTTAGCACCAGTCACCACCTGACATATTTCTGTTTTGTTTTCTGTCTCTAACTTCTCGCCTGTAACCTCTGTAAGAACAGACAGGGTCTCTTTTGTTCCTTGCCATATCCCAATGCTCAGAAGACTCCCCTGGATGGCTTGTTCAAGTGGTGTCTGGCATGGAGAAGGCACTCAGTAGATGCTTACGGAATAAAGGAAGGTAGGAAATACACTGTCTGAAATTTAGATTTCTCTTAAAGTTTGGGCTATGAAAGAAAATGAGCAGGCGGGTAGGACTTCAATCCCTTCCAAAGCATTCTCTATGCAGGAGAATGAACCCTGCATGTGTTATAGAGGATAGACCCTGGGATTAGCTATCAAGTAGAAATGTTTATGGTTATACATAGTGGCTTAAACCAGTGGTCGGCAAACTGCGGCTCACGAGACACATGCGGCTCTTTGGCCCCTTGAGTGTGGCTCTTCCACAAAATACCATGGCCTGGGCAAGTCTATTTTGAAGAAGTGGCGTTAGAAGAAGTTTAAGTTTAAAAAATTTGGCTCTCAAAAGAAATTTCAATCGTTGTACTGTTGATATTTGGCTCTGTTGACTAACGAGTTTGCCGACCACTGGCTTAAACCAAAAGTATATTTATTGTTAACTAAAATAAGACTAGAGGTAAACAGTCAAGGTTTGTAAAGCAGCATAACCATGGCATTAAAGCCTTAGTTTCAGTCATTCTTATCCTGTTGACTCTCATCCCTCACGCTTTTCCTCTCATGGTCTCAAGGTGGCTGCCACAGCTCCAGCTATCACACTAGTATCCCAAACAGAAAGAATGGGCAGGAGCACAATGTTCCTTGAAAAGCTCTGTCTTTTAATCCTTTCCCAAAGGGAATGACAGTGATTCCCAGATGCAAGGGAGGACATGAAAGGCAGTAGCTAGAACAACAGAATGGGCTAGCAATAATTTGCATAGAATAAGGATGGTTCATCCATTGGGACTGCCTACTATGTTCCAGGATTCTCGAAATTTTAAGGAAGCAAGATCTCTGACCTAATGGAACTCCTGGGTGAGGCCAGTGGTTTCCAAAGTGTGATCTCTCAACAAGCAGCACCAACATCACTTGGGATCTTGTTAGAAATGCAAATTCTTGTCCCAGTTCTAAGATATTGAATCGGAAATATGTCAGGGAGGGGCCCAGCACTCTGTGTTTTAATAGGCCATCCCGGGGAGTTTGATGCAGGCTCCAGTTTGAGAACACTACCCCAATGGGAGAGGCAAGTCAAAGACAATTACAATTTACTGTGATGAGTGCTGTGGTCCAGGTAAATCCAAGGGACTAAGGGAACACAGATTGAGCAGTTAAGTCAACTCAAGGGTTTCACAGTGGTGTTGGGACATGAGCTGAATTGCAAAGGATAAACAAGGAGAAGTTCCTTTCCTGGAACCGGGGATGAATTTAACAATCTCCGAGGTGACCATTAACTTTAAGAGAAGTGGAGTTACAGTGACTGCTGGAGGGAATGGGCATGAACATCTGGTCTACCCTAGGTTAAGTCATGAGAGTGTTCATGGGGTTGCCCCTACCGGAGAGACCAGTCCAGCAGAGAGGGGCAGTGCCTCAGCGCTATAGAGGCCACGGGGAGTGTTGGGCTCTGCAGGGAGGCACCCTCAGGTGCCTGAGTTTCATTTAAGTTGTGACAGACTGGCTTCTCCGAGGGTTGAAGGCTTGGATCACCTATAGGACGTGTATCTAGAGAGAATATTGGAGGGGTAAGTGGAAAACAGTCTCCCCTGTGGGTGTGAAGAGACAAAAGAAAAAAAAGGATTCTGGCCAGAACAAGTTTTAAAAGAAAAAAGGCCGCAGGTTTACAAGTTGAGGGAACACCTTCCAGTGGGAAAATGGGCTGGGAAAGGGAAGATTCCGTTCACAGGCCTAGGCACAGTCTCAAGGTTTCTGGAGCCGCCCAGCAGTGCAGTCTCCAATAAACTACGAATCCAGGAAAGAACACAGACTGCCATGAGCTGTCAAATCCATGATAAAATGCACCGCTACTGTTAGCCTAAGGCAGAAAGAAATAAGACCTCTGCCAACGAAGCTACGGTGTGCTAGTGACTGTAAGGTACACCAGAAATAAAGATGTGAAACTGTTCACCTACGAATAGATGAACTTCAGTCATTGTGCTCCTGAAAGAGAGCAGGACAGGGTGCCCCTTTGGGTGAGGACTCTGAGCACATATTAGAGCCATCGGCTTTCAGGGCTGAAAGGAGGGCAAAGCAGGGCTTCTCTCCTCAGGACTAGTGACATGGGGCTGGGCGATTCTTTGTGGTGGAGACTGTCCTGTGCATTGGAGGGTGCCGAGCAGCATCCCCGGCCTCTACCCACTAGAGGCCAGTAGCACAGCCCCCTTCCACATGTAACACCTAAAAATATCTCCCAAAATTTACATATATCCTCTGGGGAGGAGCACAATTTACCCCTGGTGAGAACTATGTGATTAAAGATCTCCTGGGTCAAATCTCCTCAAATCCCTAACTTCAATCGGTGATTTTATAGGTGGAGAAAGTGGGACCTAGATTGGGGTGGTAAACTGCCCTGAGTGAGTTCTCTAACCCAACCAGAGACCAAGGAGTTGCCATCACTGGGCGTGTTCCTTACATGCATGCCTTCATTTACTGATTCAGTCATTCATGCTAGAAATATTTCCACGGAGTGCTGACTGTTCTTTGGCACCATGTAGGCACTGGGGAAATGAGAGTGTCCTAGTTTGGGTCCACCAAACTGAGGGCCCAGCCGCGTATATTCTGGGGACTTGAGGAGGAATCAAGTACAGGAATCAGAGTACAAGTGGCTTATGTGGGAAGGGACAGACACACGCAGAGGGAAATGGGGAGGTAAGACCAGGAAGGAAAGGCAGACTGTGGCGAGCCGGCACGGCCATGGCATACTCAGGCCAGGGCGCCCTTATGTGCCACGCCAGCTCAGCCAGGTTCAGTGACCCTGAGAGGGGACGGTGAAGGATTGAGAAAAGACAGACAAGAGAATGCAAGCTGGGTCTGGGTGGGACGCTGCTTCTCTGATGGAGAGACAGCGCCACGGACTACAAGCCGTGTCTTTATTTTATAGCCAGATGGCACGAGGCAAAGTAAGGGCATGGTCAAGATGTTTACAACATTCTCGTGGGTTTCGATCCTACTCAATTACATGCACCTGATCAAGCTTTGTTTACTTGCAGCCTATATCACTTAGGCATGTGGGGCCACGTGTTCGGACCATAGGTTCAAGCTTACAACTATAGCTGTTGGCTATAATTGTGCGGGGAGGGCTCTGCCTTCCAGGCTGGGACTTGCACGTGGCCATGAGAGGACTGTGCCCTCTCATTAGTCCGAGGCTTGAACCTGCCCAAATACTGTAGCCGCTCCCCACAGCAGACAATCGAGTGTATCATCAGGCCAGTCACCGCTGTGGGCAAAAGGAGCTTAATCGCCCTGGGGAAGTTCTGGGAACCAGCACAGAACACGAACCCGAATTAGCCTACCCAAGGAGTGAGCAGCTGGGTGCACATCCGCCAACCCCCACTGTTCATTGCATGAGGCTGCTCCTCACTGAATGCCCATCACTCTGGCATTCCACAGGGGAAGACATAGACTTGAGTCCCAGAGCAAGTCCTTAGATACCTAAACCTAATCCTTACCTCTGCAACTCCTAAGGTAAAAACAAAACAAAAAACAATTCAGGGCCTGGCAGGAGGAAGTAGGGCCTACCTGACCGAAGGGGTAAGGGATTATGGGTGGGAACCAACACGTACGGTTCCTGTCCTCACGAAGCTCATCATCCAGAGGCAGTGACAGGCATCAATCACTCCGTGAGAGGGAAAGCCATACAAACTGCAAGTGCTGTGAAGAACAGGCATGTGGTTCTATGGGTATACGAAATAGGGAACCTGAAGTAGTCTCTCTCCATAGGAGGTTGCCCCAGGGTAGTAACACATGAGCTGGAATGAAAAGCCAAGGGCAGCAGACCAAAGGACAGCATGTGCAAAGTCCCTGTGGCAGTTAGAGGAACTGAACAGAAGCCAGTTGGGGAGGGAGGAGGACAGGAGCTGGAGAACAAGGATGAGAGCGGCTCCAGTTATGGTTGTGGTTGGAGCAGTCTGCAGCAGCCACACCTTGTCAGCCATGTTAAGATGAAAAAGAGCCATAAGGAGCCACTGAGGGTTTTAGGAAGGGAGGAGACACATTCAGATCTGTACTCTGAGGTGAATACTTTGGCTGTTTTAAGAGCTTCACCCAGGGTAACTCATGCCATTCTCAAAAACGAACTAAGAAGTTGGTGCTCTGGTTACCACCCATTACAAGAGGGGAGAGGAGAGTCTCCAAGTCACCTAGGAAGTGGCAGGGACAAGACAAAACTGGCCCCAGACCCTGAGCCCTATTCTACACTGTCTCTCTGGCTTTGATTAGGGAGGTAAAGGAGATAGAAACAGGGGTCCTCAAACCTTTTAAACAGGGGCCAGTTCACTGTCCCTCAGACCGTTGGAGGGCCGGACTATAGTTAAAAAAAAACTATGAACAAATCCCTATGCGCACTGCGGGCCCGGGACCAGTCGGCTGCTAAGCAGGACAGGCAGCGGCACCCGGCGGGCCGCATGTGGCCCACGGGCCGTAGTTTGAGGACCCCTGATAGGAAATGCTTTGGGGATGACTTTCATATAATGCTTATTATTTCATTCATTCGTTCAATCAATCCATGCTTGTTAAATGCCTACCCCATGCCAGACATTGGTCATAAGTCTTATCTACGCTGAAATGCTTCTTACCCAATCTTCCCAACAATCCACTGAAGTAGGTCTTATTGTTACCCCATTTTACAGATGGGAAAACTGAGGCTCAGAAAGATGAACTCACCTGACCCCAAACACTTAACAATCAAGATCACAGATTTGGGATTTGGACTCAGGTTGGTCTGATTCCCAAACTAATACTTGTTCTTTGCAAACTCTATAGACCCCGAGAGCCAGCCCAGCCTAGGAAGTAACAGACTGCAGCGAAGGCACGGGCCTGGGAGGTCTGGGAGGTGTTGAGCACTGACACAGGGTCTCTGACAGGTATGGTATATGGTTTTCATTAAGGCCGAGGGGGTGAAATCTGAGAAGTCAGGTGTGGGTGACCAGGGGCATCCCAGCAGGGTGGGGCTTGGTTCTCAGCAGCCTTCTTCACGTACTAGTATTCTCCATGTCCAAGGAACAAGGACCTGGCCGAGGCAGAAAATGTTCCAGAATCAGGACTGCAGGGACGGGGTGTGGGTATTAAGGGTGGGTGAAGATGGACTGCATGAACCTACAGGGAGGCAGGAAGAGGGGAAACTGGGCAATAGCCTATCCCCCAGCTTCCTTCATGAAATAGATTCACTTGGGGTTGTGTGAGTTTTCCAGGTGCAGGAGCTAGGGCATAACCTAGTTTTAGGAACTGCCCTCGTATGCCTGGAGACCAGCTGGGGTCTCATTTAAAGGAGCCCTGGGCTAAGGAACAGAGGCTGGACAAAAGCCCAATTTTCTTGGGGTGGTTTTGCCTAGTTTTTCCATCTAGGGTTGTCCATGCCCTTACTTGGAAGGCACCCAATTACCACTGAGTTTCAAGCACACGCCTCTCACAGCCACTGCCCTGGGACTCCCCAACTCCTGACCCCTCTCCTATACCGGCCCACAATTACCCCTTGGATTTGTGGGTGGAGGGCCAGCACAGGGAAGGAGCTGGTCTGATGAGGGAGGCAGGAAGCGGGGAGGAGGCCACAGAGGCCCTGGGAAGGGATTTCATTTTCCTGAAGGTGAAATGTAGAGCTCTGGTGACATGCGTGAGATTGAGTTACTGCTCAATCATTGATTGTAAACGCCAAAATAAGAATGGCTGGTGGGGGTTAAAATAAATGCAATTAAAATGCTAGACACCAATTACAAAGAGCATTGGAATGGGGGGGAAGTGCAGACTTGGAATGTTTTAAGGTTCTCATATGGTTTGCAAGGAAGGTAGAAAGAGTGATATCTTTAAACTCCCAGTCAAATGTGCTTGTTAAAAATGTAAGGGTTAACTACTAAAAAGGTAAAACAATGCATAATTTCCAAACAGTGTTGAGTGAGGGATGAATAAATAAAATAAGTAAAATGAAGTGGAAGACATAAAAAGAAAAAAAAAAAGCAAAGGAAAAAAAAACAGTTTAAATTAAAATCTCAAAATAGAAACAGTACTAATAAATCCAAACAGCAATCATGTTGAATGCAAATGTTAAATATCATATGAATTAACGTGTCAAATTAAACTCTCCAGTTAAAAAATAGGATTGTCAAACTTTGTAGCAGATTCTATTTTCCCAAATACAACCACAACAGTATATCCCACCCCGCGTGCCCTTTCCCAGTGTGGCTTTTCCCTCAAGGGTGGGGTCTGTGTCCTCTCCTGGCATCTGAGTAGAGGTGTGACTACATCGGAAGGAGGCAAGGACATAAAGGGTGACATCGCTTCCACTGCAGTTCTTGGGATTCACTCTTGGGCCCAGCCACCGTGCTGTGAGAAAGCCCACAGTAGCCCGTGGCTTCTGAACCTGCCCTGACCTGCCTCCCTCACCTCCTTACTGGGTGCTCTCTAGAGAGTTCTCCCTCAATAACCCCTTGGACAGAAATCTCCATCTTAGGCTCCACCCCTAGGGAGGCTGCTATGGTCTGAATGTTTGTCTCCCCAGCCCCCCAAATCCACAACTTGAAATTCTAATGCCCAATGTGAGGGTGTTAGGAGGTGGGGCCTTTGGGCAGTACTTAGGTCATGAGGGTGGATGGAGTCCTCGCGAGCAGGATTAGCGCTCTCATAAAAGAGACCCCGGAGAGCTCCCTCAGCCCTTCCACCATGGAGGGCACAGTGAGAAGTCTATGACCTGGGGGAGGGCCCTCACCCAACCACGCTGACCCACTGGTCTCAGACTTCCGGCGTCCAGAACTGTGAGAAAGAAAATGGTTATTTATTAGCTATCTGTTTGGGGGCATGATGTGATAGCAGCCCAAACAAAGACAGAATCCAAAGTCCTATTACATGCGTAATTTATTTTTACTTTGTTGTTGTTGTTGTTAATCCTCACCCGAGGGTATTTTTCCATTGATTTTTAGGGAGAGTGGAAGAGAAAAGAAAAGACAGAGAGAAACATCGATGTGAGAGAAACACATCGATTGGTTGCTTCCTGCATGAGCCCCAACCAGGGCCTTGACTGGAATTGACCTGGGACCCTTTGGTAAGCAGGCCGACGTTCTATCCACTGAGCCAAACTGGATAGGGACGTAATTTTTCTTTTTAAGGCTACTAGTATGATATTCCCACTCAATAAGCCTTAATTTGATGGCATTACCATTTTAAGTGTGTTGGACCACTGGCACCTGGGGGCTGCATGGTCAGAGGCATCTGTTTGCCACTTCCAGACTTAGGAGTTCAAGTGCCCTGGCTCCAAAGGCAGCCCAGCGTCCTTAGTGTCCAAAAGGGTCAGCAATGGCTGGACAGAGGGTAGCTCATTGGACAACTGAATTCCAAGTGCCTTCAGAGGGAAGAAGGCAAACTTGTTTTGACATTCCCTGGGGCAGATCAAAGGGGTTTATTAGTGACCGTTGTCAGGCTATGCTCCTAACCAAATCTTTTCCAATTAGGGAACATGAAAGTTCTGCTCATTTGGCGAACCAAAGCAGAACAAGGGTTCCTAATGATTTCTTTGAAAGAGTGAAGCAATTAAATCGGTATAACCTTTCTGAAAGTATGATTTGCCTGGTGATAGTAAGAGCCAAACAATTGTCCTATTTGACCAAGAAATGTGACAGCTATGGATTTATCCTAAGGGAATTATCAAGGATGGGTGGTGTACATGGCAGCATTATTGGTAATGGTACAAAGAAAAATAATGTCATGGCAGCATTATTGGTAATGGTGCAAAGAAAAATAATGTCTAATGTAGGAGCTTGGCTAAGTTATGGTACCTTGATAAGATGAAAAGCAGTTATTTAAAAATATGTTAAAAATAATTAATGACCAACACATTTTGTGACATCTTGTTAAATTACAAAGACAGGTTTTAAAAAAGAATCAGATTATAATTTTTTTTAAAGTATCACCACGGAGGAGTGACTTGGAATAGCAGAAAGAGCATGAGGTTGAAACAAGAAAAACCTAGGTACAAATCCTGGCTCCTCCACGTAGCTATGTGACTTTGGGTAAGTGGCTTAACAACTCAAAGTTTCATTATGAATCACTGAATAAAGATGGAGTGCCAGGGAGTAGAAACACCGCAGAGAATCAGATAGATGGGGGGAGAAGACAGATGATAAACAAATTAGCAAGATAATATTAAGAGTAGTATAGAAAATAAGGCCATCAAACCTGCAGAAATAGGGCCTCATGGTCCTCTGTCTGTCCTCATGGACTAGGTCCCTAGATGGGTCCCCAGAGGCCTGTCTCACAGCATTTGAGACACCTAATAGGGAGATATTACAACTGGTGATTCATGCTTGGACTATTACAAGAGCCTCTTAATTATCCTCTGTCCTCCCAAGCCATCTTCACACCTCTGCTAGACTTGTCATCTAAAAGTGGTTTTAGTCTATCATTTCCTGATGACAGCCATCCAGTGCCTTTACCTGGGCAAGTCCAGGCACCCTGGCTTCATGTTCACATGATGTTCTGTGGACACGGAGGATTTACTCATGCATCAGAATCACTAGGACATGTTATCACTACTAAATAGAACATGTGTGTGTGTGTGTGGCGGGGGGGGGGGGGGGGGTGACGGGACAGACAGGAAACTGCATATCTGAGAATCTCTCCCGTAAGGTTGCCTATAGGTTATCTCTTTAATTCTTCTGAACTTACTGTCCCATTGCTCTCTCAACACAAACCCCACAGCTGAGCCGTGAGAGTCAACTTGCTTTTCTGTAACACATAGTATGGCTTCACAACCCAATGATATGGCATAATGATCAACCCCTCGCTCTGTTCGTTTCTCTATTTGGATTTCCTCATTACATTTTACCTGGGTGGTAGGTACTATTATTGCCCCCTTTTTATAGTTAAGGGAACTAAGGCCTAGAAAGGCTAATTGATATGTCCAAGGTCCCACCGCTAGGAGGTGACAGAGTTGGACGTGGCCCAGTTTAGGCAGAGTCCAGAGTTGGAGAGCATGGTCTCTGCCTGACACCACTTCTCCCTAGACTGTCCCCTGTCCTTCCCACCCATTCAGCTTCTCAGGTTCCTCTTCATTCTCATCTTGATTCTCACTTCCTCCATGAATCAGCATCATCTATGTGGTCCATCCGGGAAGCTTTCTTAGATCACCTGAGAGTGGGCTTTTTGAGGAGCCAGGGTGTGATTGCATAGATGATGCTGATTCATGGAGGAAGTGAGAGTCCAGGAAGACTGGGAGAGCTGCGTGCTGTGGTCGTGCAGAGGAGGGGAGAGCCGAGAAGTTGGGTTGGTAAACCCCAGGCTAGGATATAGCAGCTCTGGCAATACTGGAAGGAGCAGGTTGCAGAGGCAGAGCTCTTCACCATCAAGTGGCCAGCAGGATCTGGAGGCTTGCCTGGCTTCACATTCTGGCTCTGTCTTGGGGCTGACATTTCTTGGGCACTTATTGTGGCCTCAAGAACTTGGAGCAAATAACTAAGCATTCTGAGCCTCTGTTACCTCAACCCTCAAGTGGGAATTTTTTCATTCAACCAAGGTGGAGTGAGCCCCTTCCGTTCTAGAGCCAGAGATGACAATGACAGTAGCCATATCACAAAGCGTGTGTGAATGTTCAATGGTTTAACACAGAAGAAACCTGGCACCTAAAAAGCTTTCAATTAATGCTATTTATTAGGATTCTTTATTTTGATGTTACTCTTAAATTTGGAAAAAGCTTATCACCCTGTTGCCAAAGAAGGTCACCAGGTTCAAATCCTCCTGGCTATATGTAGGCCCCGTGGCTATTTTTGTAAATAAAGTTTTATTAGGACACAGTCACTCTAATTTGTTTACATACTATTTAGGGCTAGTTTCTTGTGACAATGACAGGGATGAGTAGTTGCAATAGAGATTATAAGGCACACCAAGCATAAAATATTTACTACCTGGGCCTTTGCAGGGAGGTGGGAGGTGTGGAAATTGCAGACCCCTCAACTGGTTCACTGAAGACACAAGGTGAGGGTTATTTATGTTCTTTCTCCTTATTGCTGCATTTGGTTTTTAACTTTTCTTCCGTCCTCAAATATTGTGGATAGCAATGATATTTCCATACAGGAATAATTTTAAGCTCTGCTCTACAAGAATGGTTGCCGTACAGTGTGAATTCTATATGGATTAAATTTCCCCCAAGTGAATATCAGAGGGTTGAAGGGCTTATTGTAGGGAGAAAGACCACGGATCATAGGTTAATTCCTATAAAATGAGAAATCTCCATGCAACAGATTCTTCGAATTCTCTCTATTGCTCTGATTACATGATGAAAAACCCAGCCCCATTCTTTTATTAACTATGGAGCTAAATAGAATCTCTAAGTGTATTATGAGAAAGAGATTAAATTTCTTTTTTCCCCCTGGTATGTTAACAACCAGAAATTCTGAATAGCCAGAACTTAGATGTATATGTTAACAGAGTATTTAAAATTAGGTTTTAGAGTCAGATTTCCAATTTCAAACCCAGCCTTGGTCACTCACTGGCTATGTGGCCTTGGACAAGTGACTTAGCATCTCTGGGCCTGTAAAGTAGAGATGCTAAGCATCTACCTCATGAAGTCATTGTGAGAATTAAATAGATTAATGTGTATAAAACATTTAGTCCAGTGCCTGAGCCTTGTTAAGAACTCAGAAATGTTTGCTGCAATTTACTGACTTATTATTATAATTGGCAGAAAACAAGTATTCTGAGAAATAGCATCCAGCCTGTTGTTAGTTGACACAATCCCAAATATCAGACAGATCCAGCCAGGGGGGCAGGTTCTGCTTCCCTACCAATGAGCTGTTTGCTGTACCGCCCTCATGGTAGAGTCTGGGTCTCACGGAACTTTATGTGCGTGGCCCAGGGCAGGGCACTTAGAAAGCCCTCAGTGAGGCTCATAAACCAGGCCAAACTGGGACCTCAGATCATTCAGACAAATGAGACATGAGCGGGCGGGAGCTAGAAACACCTCCCCATCCCTGGCTTCTCCCTGCTGGAACAGGAGGTCAGACACTTGTAAATGGATGCTCCCTGCTGAGCCTCTAGCTGCATTGCATCGGTCCCTCCCTGCCCGCACCCCCATACCTCCTGCCTGGGGAACATCTGCCTCAGGTCCCCCAGGAGCCTGCTCCTCGCAGAGACTCAGCGAATCTACACATTTGTAGTCTGAAAATATTGATTTCAGGCCTCCGTTGAACCACCAACCCCTCCCAATCTCCACCCTCTGTCATCCCCCTCATCATGGTGCTCTGAACACTTCCTAGAAGATTCTGATGCAGGCTTTTAATTTGCGCAGGAGCTGGGGATCAGGGCAGGGGGGTAGGTGTATGGGGCAAAGAGGTGGTGGAAGGAAACAAATCTCCCTTCACAGAACAATCAGAGAAAGACAGTCCCAAACAATGGCCAGACCATCCTCACGGCAACGATGACAGCCATTTCGAACTTATCACACCCCAGCACTATATTAAGGCTCTGAGATTACAGTGTGGTTCATTAGAGGAGCATCTGTTGGAAATCAGCACGGAGCGGCCAGATATGATTGCTAAAAAGGCAGCCTGGGGGGAGGTGGGGAGAGACCATGGCTCTGCTGGGGAAAATGGCTAAGAGGCACCATGTTTTTGGTTCTTATATGGCCTACCCCCCCCCCCCCACCCACCATAAAACCAAGATCCTATTTAAGCATCGTCAGGAGCATGGATCAAGAAACAGGTTGCACCCTGGCTGCTGTGGCTCAGTTGGTTGGAGCATTGTCCTGTATACCAATGGGCTGTGGGTTTAATTCCCAATCAGGGCACATACCTAGGTTGTGGGTTCAGTCCCAGGTCATGGTGCATATGGGAGACAACCCATAGACGCTTTTCTCTCTCTAAAATAAAATAGTATGTCCTCGGGTGAGGATTAAAAATAAAGCAGCAGCAGCAGGCATTTTTAAGGCCCAGAAGTCAAACTCATGGGGACAGTAAGAGCTACCACTAATTAGTACTAACTAGGTACTAACTTCCATGGTTAAGTATTCAACACGTATTATCGTTTAATCTTCACAGTGACTCCATGAGGTACATAATATTGTTAGCTCGTTTACAGCTAAGGAAACTGAAGCTCAGAGAGGTCAAGGGACTTGCACAAGGTCATGCATCTAATGATTAATGACACCCATCCTGTTTTATCCAAACTGAGGGCTTTCCTGGAGGCAGGACTTTTTTGGGGGGGAACAGAGGGGCAAAGCTAGGATGGTCTCAGGAAAACCAGGATGAAGCTAGAGTTTCAATCCCCATCTGTTGGATGTCAAAGCTTCCGTTCTTATTCATTCTGCTACACCGTTTCCTTCATTCTCTGCTCATTCATTGTCATGCACTGACTGTCATTGCAGAAGTGTTTCCTAAGCACCTACTATGTGCCAGGCACTGTTCTAAACATCAGGGACACAGAAATGAAGGAGACAGGCCAAACCCCTGCTGTTGTGGAACTGGCACTGAAGTGGCTCCCTTGTTATAATTATTGTGTATCCAACTAGGCTTCCTATGTTTCCCAGGCTGGTTGAATTTATTATTAATAATTACAGCAATAGAATGATCACTCTGTGTGACTTTCTGTCCTGCATCCTTCTGAAAAGGACCTGGAACAGCCTCAAGAAAGGGTGCACACACAGAGGCTCATTAACTATATCACATCGCCTCTTCAGTCTAGAAATAGGATGGCCGAGGGGCGTTGGGATCAAAGAGTGCGCAATCAGGAGGGTTATAAATAGGGGAAAGTTGGGCTTCAGAAAATTCCTGTGTGCTAGAACTAGGAGATGCCCTTGCAATCTGAGAGGTTTGAGTTGAGTATAAATAAAATACATGCTCAGGGGTGGCATTCGGAGGAGGTAAAGAATTTGGACCAGGGAGACCCAAGTTCAAACCCCAACCTGCCACTTGCCTGTTAGGGATTCTTGTGCACGTCCCTGAACCTCTACATTTTTATTTTCTGTGAAGTGGGGATGTGGGTAACAGTCATTTCTCCAAAGTGTATGCTGGAAGTGAATTAAAAGCACGTAATAAACCAACTCACGGATAAAACGTAAATATCAGTTCACTTTCTCTCCTCCATCCTCTTGTCTTGAAGCAATGGGCACTTTTATAGCACTTATTAGGCACTATTCTAAAGACTTACAGATATTTACTCAATTCTCAGAACATCCCCAGGTTTTGAGGATTGCCCCCATTTTTAGCTGGGGAAACTGAGGCAAGGAAAGGAGAATTAATTTACCCAGACCTTATAGCTAGTCAATAGCAGAGCTGGATTTTGGAGTCAGGGTCATGGGATTCAAATACAAACAGTTTAAGGAGGATACAAACAGTTTAAGGAGGATTGAAAGAAAGCCACAGATAAAGACCCCACATCCGGCTATCAAGACCATCCTCAGTTAAAGGAGCTGGAGAGTGACAGTGGTGGAGCTGGGGGGTCGCAGGGAAGAGGAAGGAGGGTAAGAGAGAGGCAGGTTATGTTAGGCAGATTCTGGCCAGGCTTGGGAAGCCAAGTTCACAGCCGTGCCATATTCACAGCAGTTGGGGCAACCCCCAAAGGTTCTCCTAACACCCCCTTCTCCATGTGCAAATGGATTTGTCCTTGATGCTAACCTCCTGGTGGGAGCCTTTCTGCCAGGCGGTTAGCTATAGGACACACATCTTCCTCATTGTCAAAATGAAAACACAGCTGATGGTGGAAGGCGGCGCTGTTAGTAATTACACCAGATAGCAGATCTATACTGGGCGCTTCTGGTCACTCTTCTGATAAGCAGCATCTGGAATTAAATATTTCCAGGAGCTGCTCCTTGGGCCCAGGTGAAAGGCATTTGGGTGGAAAGCAGCCAGCCAATGGGCATCGAGGATGGCACCAAGGGCAATATTATAATCCCCTTGACCTCGGCACCAGTCTTCTTAAGCCTTCTGGCCTTTTCATTGAGAGGGGTGGAAGATAACTACTTTATTCGAAACCAAGGCTGCCTATGTTTCTGGGGGAGCCGGTTTCTATGTCTTGAGCCGTTCTAGATTTTAGGCAAACCCAGCAGTGGCCTCAAAATTTCCTGACCTGGGGAAGGAAGAAAGAGCAGCAGTGAAGCTGCGTAGAGAGCCAGAGACGAGAGGGATGTTGGGAGCTGGGGGCTCAGAACTACTATGGGAGAACTGTCTTGGTTAGGGGGAGCCTCACCTCTTGTCCTGGGGGTTCTGGGGGGAGGGGCGCTGAAGACAGGAATCAAGAGAGGAGGGAGCCCAGCCGGCTGTCTGTCTGGGAGCTCACTCAGCCACCCCAACTCTTCCTACTTTCTTAAAACTTTCAAGAAGCAAAGGCTACTTTTCTGCTTCTCTTGTGAAGGCCCTACTCATGGGCAGGACCCCAAACCCTGACCTGCCTGTGGGCTCCCTGTGGGGCTGGTCAACTCCAACAGGGAGGGGCTGGATGACTGGAAGGGGGTCTCTGTTAGCTGGCATGCTCTGTGACCCTGTAGGCACCTCAACTCTCCTAGGCCAGCATCTCCAGTGGGGTGGAGGCTCCCCTAGTTTCAGCTGAGGAGGGCTCTCTGCTGGCAACCCCATAGCCTCCAAGGATGCTGGGCTTTGAGGTCCACCTTCTGCTGTGTGGAAGGAGGGAGGCAAAAACCCTAACTGCAGTGCAGCATCCGAAAGCTGCGAGCAGAGCCCGGCCTGGGTTAAAAGCTACCTGGATGAGGGCAAGTGCCGGGCGCGGGGGGGGGGGGGGGGGGGGGGGGGAGGTCAGTGGGAAAAAAAAAAGACATGTACTACTATTTGTAATACCTTAAACAAACAAAAGCTACCTGGGTCTTTCCCTGGCAGGAGAAAATGTTTTGGTGTTTGCTGCAACCTCAATGCTCTGCTGTCGTGGGTTCTCAATGCCTTCTCCCAAGTGTCATAACTGAGAAGCACCAGAGAGGGTGCACGCAGTGTGGCTGCAACCTCCCCCCCCCCCCCCCCCCCGCCAAGAATTCTCACAGTCTGTGCGGTGTGGGGCGGGGTTAAGTGCGGGGTCTCTGAGGCTACGCTGCCAGAGCTGGAATCTTAGCTCTGCCATCTCCTGTTGACCTTCCGTGCGTTACTTAACCTCTCTGAACTTCAGTTTCCTGCTGTTAAATTGAGGACACAGTACTTTGTCACGGGGTTACGCCAATTAAATGGGTATAAAGTTTGACCAAGTCTTTGTATTGGAACACAGCAAGGGAGGAAGGAAGCTAATGCTTTCTGAGAAGTTGAGTCTCAAGTCGGAAGGTGCTATTACTTCCAGGCAGATGTAAACGGAGCTCAGTCTAGGCGTTCCAGGAGTCCCCAGGGCTTGCTCCTGTCTGAACTCAGTCTTTTATGCCAGTGGTCGGCAAACTGCGGCTCGCGAGCCACGGTTTGCTGCTCTGTTGACTAAAGAGTTTGCCGACCACTGTCTTATGCAATGGGGACAGGAGGGGGCCTAGTGGCTCAGGCCTCCTTAGAGAGCTCCCGTTTTCCCCGCGACCTGTGCAGACCACATGGAGATCAAGAAAGTTTGTGGCAAGTGGAGCTCCCTTCTTCCCCAAATAGCCCTTTCCTTTAGCAGCCCCTGGAAGGGGCCAGCGCTACCATTCCAATGGCCACCCCTTGCACAGCTCTGCACTCTTCTCTTTTTAAATGCTTTTCTCACACGTGAGGGAGAACCTTACAGGTACACATGAAAGACGGCAGCTTTGGTTTAAGTTCTCGTGCTGTGAGCAGCTAAGCCCAGGCACCTGGCCTTGTGGCCTCTCCACCTCGGTTAACATCAAGCACGAGGCTTACCCCACGCTCCGAAGGTCCCCGCTGCTCTTGGGGAGAGTCTCATTTGCACTAAAATGAGACAAATGAAGGAGGCTTAATGACTTAACTCTACCTGCAGTCCAGTTCTCATAATCCTACTCAAGTGTCAGCAGGCCCCTCTCAAGTTATTCTCCTGTCTTCCTGCCTTACTCCCTTTCTCTACCCATCCTCCATCGCCAAACCCTCTCATGTATCCTTTGAATTGGGTCCTTCCAAAAACAGCAGTGGCAACGCTGATGTATGTTGCAAATACACAGCCTTGATATACTGCAGCAGCCCCCCTGGGGTTCCCCCAGGACTTAACCATGTTGCTGGATGCTCAGCCAGCTCAATGCTTCTATCTGTGGGGTGTTCCTAGTGAGCACCTACCACACCTCACCTGTCCATCTCCCAGTGATGGACACCTGACTTCCCATCCCCCTTAAAGAGGGCTTAGACCTGCATATGCTGCACTGCAAAATGTGAGGTGTAAGAAGAGGGGTGGGCAGTGTGGCAAACCTTTAGCTCAAGCTTTGAGAAACATGTGGGGCCACGCTGTCGCCTGAACGTTTGACAGATTTGGGTTGGTGAGAAAGAAGGCATGTCACCCACACCACGGCTGTAGCTGGTGGAGAGATGCCCATGCATGGCGGGCGTGGGCAGGGGCTTCTGCGGAGGTTTTCTCGAATTCCTTTCTTAAAGCAAGGCTTCTAAACGAAGCTTCAGACCCCATTTTACAGAAGAAAAAACTGAGGCAAAGGAAGCTGGCTACAGTCTGGGAACTCGTCCGTGTTTTTTGTTTGATTTTATGAAAATAGGCTAAGAGAAGAAGAGCCAGGTTGGATGACCTAAAGGGGTGGCTTGCAATGCAGCCCCATGATTATAAGAGGAATGCTGACTCCTTTGGGCTGAGTCGAGTCTCTTTTCTAATGTCCCCTAGAGCTCTCTGATGCAGTAGGCATGTGACTTGATCCTAATCATAGATCTCTTGCCCCCACTCCAATGCCCTGGGAGCTCAGTAAGCTTCATCTCCTCCCTGTGGGGGAAGGTAGCCTAGCAACCTTGAATGTGTTTGCTGGCAAGAGAAGATGGCCTTACTGGTTAGTGTGTTCACACAGGTAGGCCACCTGTAACCTCCCAAGCGATGGGAAGTGTTCCTATAATGTGAAATCATACGTCATCTGACTTTGACCTTGTGGCTCATAAGGCTTATCTTTGTATTGCGGGTACCCCATTGAGCCGTGTTTTAATTTGGGCTCCCCAGAAAGCAGAGCCTGAGACGAGGTCTCAGGACAGGCAGGTAGCGTGTCGAGGTAATCTCGGGGGGAAGTGGCTAGAATAAGGAAAAGGAAATGAGAGTGTATTGAGGTAGCTCCTGTTAGCCACTGGGACCACCCGTGAGAAGTGTATAAATGCCTTGCAGGACTGTCCACCTGAGGCATGGGAGGTAGGGAAGCCTTCTTAGGCTCTAGTTCTTTCTCGTTGGTTTCATTTATTCATTGGTTCCTAGCTTCCATTGAGCAAGAGTTGAATCTGGGCTTGAACTCAGCTACACATGTAAACTACACATGTGCATCTGTGGTGAAAGATGTCTTCGGGCAGAAAGCATAGCTGTACTTGAGGCAAGATGCTGTCCCTCCTGGAACAGCCCATCTTGGCCACAGCTGAAACTGGGAAAGGCTAAGGGGCAAACATCGGGATGCCACGTGTCTGCTGCATATGCTGACTTGGCTTCTGTCTCTAACACAATTCCTTCTCCCCCACACCTCTTAAGAGCAGGGATTGCCCTGCTAGTTGGGGTAAATGGCATGCTATGGCTGCTGGTTGGGGTAAATGGTGTGCAATGGCTGGCACTTGGCTGGAACAAGACTTCTTCCAGGTGGCATCCCTGAGCATGTTAAGCCTGGCCCAAGCCCAATGGACACTGACACACAAACTGGGGCGAGTGGTGAAAGTCAAGAGAGCAAACCTTGGTGCCCAGTCACCTTTGTTCTTCCACCAGAATGGGCTGTGCAGCAGACCCGAGCCTTTGTTCTTTTTGCACGGCCCTCAGGGAGGGTTCATGCTCATAATCCACCTGTGATCCCGCACGTGGTACTCGCCTAAGTGCTCCTGAGAGCACCATTCCTTGCTGAGCTGAGCCCTGTGTACTGGGCCTGCTGGTATTTCTAGATGCACAATCTGTTACCCAGCCCTAACTTCAGGACTGGGCTGGGCACTCAGGGCCTATTATGACTCTGGACACAGCTCGACAGGGTGGACACAGATTAGTGGGAACAGAGTAACTGGGCTACGTGGTGGTCGGCCCTGCTCTGATCCTAAACTGCAGGTTGCTTTCAATGAACCTGAGGGCACTTAAAGTTGATGCGGAAAGAGGCACATGAAAGTTAAGTAGTGAAGCTCTGGTGGGTGACTGGGGGCAGTTATGGGCCAACTTCCTACTTTAGACAGAACAAATACACATGTAGGAAATCAGATGGTACCCAGGGATGTGACCCCTGGAACTGCATCAATTCTTGGACTGAACTCGAGGCCACAAGCAGTCTTTGGTAATCTAGCTTCCCTTTAAAGTGACTCTAAGCTGGGGGCTTAGAATGAGCACAAAGATGTGAAGACAGATGGGTGGCCTGGGCTCCCTTTGCCACCTACATTTCTTGTGAGCTGTGATCCATGTGGAAAATAACTGAAAGTGCCCAGTTCATAAAATGACATTGGGTGTCAGCCCCAATACCTGTGCTTATCAGTGGTAACAGCAAGTCCCTTCATAGCCCTGAAATAACTTTTCCTCTCCTGACTAGATTGCTGATGGCTCTCGCGTGATGAGTGCTTAGCATGTGCGAAGTAGTGATCTGTCTCTGAGTCGGCTAGTTTACCATGAAATGTAAGCTTAAACTTGGCTTTGTATTCCAAATTCATAATCTTGTATCTCGGACTTTTCAAAGTTCGTTCAGGCTCCATAACACCTAGATCTTGCCCCGTTAGGATTGCATTCTCAATGGGTCCTTAGGATACCAGTGGTCGGCAAACTGCGGCTCTCAAGCCACATGCGGCTCGCGAGCCGCGGTTTGCCGCTCTGTTGACTAATGAGTTTGCCGACCACTGGGATAACCCAATCACCTCGGAACCAGCATCACCTTTGCTAGATGAGGAAGCTTGGGGATGAAACCACTTGCCCTGAGTCCAATGACCTACAACTGGCAAAGGCTGAACTTAGTTCTGAGGACTCCCAACAAGCTGAGCTACACTATCCCCTTGGCATCCTTTCAAATTCCGCATGTTCTTTACTCTCGAGACAGATGGTGACTGACTACCACCATTTTAGTCCTGGCATTCATCATGCTTAAGCATCTTTTGATGTGGAACAATGGCTTCTCATTGTGCCCTAGAGATGCTGACATGGGGCATCTGACTACCTCTTCTACACATTCTCACCTCCATTTCCTTCTCCTGAGCCCCACTGCCTCTTCTTCCCCCAAATAATCTCTGGTGACTTCAGTCCAACACCTTGTTTTACCAATCCCCATGGCTGTGATCTCTTGTGCCCAACACCTTGTAACTAGTCCAACTTCAGGTGGTTGAGTTCCCAGCAGTTACTGGCTTTGATGACCCTCCATGGCACTGTGTGAACAGAAGTGGGCCAGCTTTGTGGTGCTGCCACGGCCCTGAAGGCTTTTGGCCATCACTACTTTATGCAGCAGCTGGGGGCTCTGGGGAGAAAGCCTCAAGTTCTGGGGGAGAGAACCTCTTGTGAAATTGGAGCATTTGTTATTGAGGAATCTAAACACTCGCAGGCATCATAATGTGGACACGTAGGACAGATGGACACTTCCATTCTCTCCAAGACTGGGCTGGAGAGACAGTGGGCCGGCCCCGGGAGCTGGCTTCTAAACCCAATTGTTCTTGCTTTGACTTAGATCTTAAAGTGCTTTGCTTCTGAGCACATCTCTCCAAGCCAATTTAAAAACACAAAGAAACCATTGGCATCTAGGGCTTAAATAAGGGAATAGAAAGCTATTCAAACTCTTAAGTGCCTGCTACATGCCAGATACTAAACCAAAAGCCAATAGTAGGGAACAATCTAGCTTTTTTTTTTTGTAAAAGAAAATGCCGAGTCTAGACTCAGATCAAGATCTATTCTGTCCTCTGCCATTTGACTTACGATGGACCATTTCGTATGAGAACCAGAGCTCATTTTGGGGGGTCAGCTACATTTTGTGTAGCTAATTTCCATCTAAGCAAAATTAAACGCCTAAAGAAAATGCTTCTACCAGGAAAAAATGTCTTAAGTGTTCTTAAACCTCTCTGCCTAGGTCGGTTTATTTTGAAAGATTCCCAAAAAGATCCCTCCCTGCTGCAAGGCTGGTCACATTCCCTAAGCTTTCTAATCCTTCTGGGATAAAGCACTAAAAACAAATTTGGAGAGGAGAAAAAGAAAGGAAATTTAGAGAATTCCCTACCCCAGTGTAACAATGATCCAACCTTCCATTATAACTCATGCCTGGTGCCTGAATCCACTGTTCTTTAGCAACTCTGGACTCGGTAGTCGAGGAAGGCCTATGAGAGGTAACATCTGAGCAGGTGCTTGAATTAATGGAGTCTAGACAAAAATCTCAAATCCACAATGGAAGGAATAGCTAGTGCAAAGGTCTTAAACTAGGAATGGGTTTGAGATGAATAACAGAAGGACAATGACTAGAGGGGGTAGTAACAGCAGTTAAAAGATGAGGACATAAATGAGCAGGAGCTTAATTCTGTGGGACCTTGTTAATAAAACGGAATTCAAGCTTTATCCCAAGGTTGATATGAAGGCATCAGCAATCAAAGCTTGTGAGGGTGTGCTCCATGTTACTTCTGGCAACTGTCTGACAAGTTGATTATAGGCCCTGAGCAGTAAGGGTATCGGTTAGAAAGCGATTCCGCTTATTCAGCTGAGAGATGGGACTTGGATCAAAGTGGCAACGAGGAGAATGGCAAGATGAAAATGGACCAGGGATTTCTGGGAGGTGGTAACAGAATTTGCTGAAGGGACTGGATGTTGGGTACATTGGGGAGAACAAGGAGTCAAGGCTATAGTGCCCAGTTATGGGCTAAGTAGATAATATCAGAAATAATAGATGGGGTAGCCCAGGGTAAGAGAACATGTATGTGGTACTGAGAGCAAGCTATGGGGCACTTAAGATGCTACCAGGGCTGAGCCTAACCAGTTCTCATACAAGTTGGGGACCTCGAGGTGGCACTTGTTGCCCGAAGGAGGCAGGAGCGACTTGGCAGGAGATTCCAATGGCACCATGGTCCACGGGAATGAACAAGGGCGTCATCTGGGAGGACTTGGAAAAAAAAGCGACGCCAACAACCGAAGCCTCGCCCTCGCAGTCCTGAAGATGTTTATGAACAAAGGCTTGTAATGGCAAAACTAAAAAACCCAAGTGCCTGTTGGGCATACGGTCAAAACTCCCGTTCCACTTGCAGAAGCAAACTCTGGACTCCAATACCAAACCATCAAGCCTTCCGCAGAGGAAAGGCTACAGAGACGCGAGACTTTGCCGAGACATTCCCCCCTGCGCTCCACTTTCCAAACCATCTCCTCGGAACGGAACGTGGATGGCTTTTTATAACCGAAAAATGAGATCAATCCGTAACCCTCGGCAGAAACGCCTGCGAAGCCATGTTGATCATGGAAAGCATGATCCGGGCTCGGTTGCCTCCGGGTATGTGAGTCATCGTTTATGTAGTAAAAATAATGGCTTTTCCAAAACGCGACTTCAGAAGGCGCCTGAGCTAGTTAAACTAGCTGGTTTCAACTGCTTTGGCCATTGCTAGCTGTTCTTGGGAACGGTCCCTGGAAACTTCCTCTTCAAGTCTTTTTTTTTTTTTTTTAGTTAAAAAGATGAGCTCTGGAAGCGTCCTTGGATAGTAGCCTGAGGCCCCTTTGTACATTTGGGGGAAACCAAGGCCTCTCTAGGGAAATAGACTGGTCCTCCCTCATCCACGGTTTCCTCCCCTGCGGCTTGTTACCCATGGGGCCACAGAGTCCCAAAATATTAAATGGAAAATTCCAGAAATAACTGTACCTTCTAAAGTGCGCGCCGGTTCTGTGTAGCCTAAGAAGATCTCGCGATGTTTGGCTCTATCGGCAGAGGACGTGACTCCGCCCCCTCCAGCGGCTCTGCGCTGCGCATGCTCCCCGACCACTTGTCACTCAGTAGCCGCTGGTTGGCGACCCACTGATGTTATCTCGGTGTTTGGGGTCAAGTCACCTGTATTTTACTTAATAACGTCCCAAAGCGAGACTAGTGATGTGGGCAATTCGGACACTCCCGAGAGAAGCAGCCGAAAAGTGCTTCCTTTTAAGTGACAAGGTAAAAGTTCTCGACTTGAGGGAAACAAAATCTTATGCTGAGAAAGGGGGTGGGGTGGGGTGATGGCAAGCGGAGGTTGTGAAGATTAAGGTAAGAATGAATCTTCTATCCACCGAATTGTCAAGAAGGAAAAATTCGTGCGGGTTCCGCTGCGGCGCCGCAAACTGACAAAGCGCCGGCCACGGTGCTAAGTGCTTAGTTAA
This sequence comes from Plecotus auritus, assembly GCF_963455305.1. Lineage (NCBI taxonomy): Eukaryota > Metazoa > Chordata > Mammalia > Chiroptera > Vespertilionidae > Plecotus > Plecotus auritus. Next base: position 10,225,159 of record NC_137779.1, read on the forward strand.
GATGTCAGGAGCGTTGAATGTGTGAGTGGAGACATGAAGAGAAAATGTTTCAATTGATGGCGACCTGTTGAGCCAGGAAGCGTGGAGCCTCTAGGAAGAATTCAGCAAGGGGTCTCCTGAAACACAGTGACCATGTTCACGTAACTCTTATGGTATATTGTTTTCATTCTATTTTATGTTCCTGTTCTTTTATGTTGGGCACAGTAAGATTAAAGGATTAGGTACGTATGAATGAATAGAAAAACCGAGTGTATATATAGGGCTCAGTACTATCCAAGATTTGAGCATCCTCTGTGGATAAGGGGGTACTTACTACACTTGATGAAGATCTGAGCTAAGCCTGCAGTCCAGATCCTGACTTGGACCTGCACTGGTTGCCCCGAATCTTTAGTCCTCTCTTCTCCTCCTGCCCTTTGTTTAATCTGCCCTCCACCTATTTATTGACTGAGGGCCTTGAAACATCTGCATTCATTGATTCATTGATGCTTTGAGTAACTCTGCTCCCACTAGGTATAAATAATGCATGCCGGACGCTGAGTTCTGGCCTGGCATTGATTGGGAGCCAGGGGGAGGATGGGGCTGCTGTCAGTACAATGTGCAGGGTGGTCTCAGAATCAGAATGATTCTCCAGTAGACAAGACAAACGCATGTGCACCTGGGTTTCTGCGAAGGCAACCTGCAGGACCAGTCAAGTCCAATCCAACTTTCTATGAGCTTCAACTTCTGGCCCTGCCTCTGAGTCTTGCTCTAGCATCTATCTCATTTCTATAAAGTGGTATCTGCTCTCATATATTTCCAGAACTTGAGCATGTGCCAGCTGCCCTGAAAGAGTCCCAGCCCGATCTAATTGGGGTGGGGGGAGGTTAGAGGGACAAAAACCTTTCATGCAACAATGGATCTCTTCTGGGAGACCTTCCTAGGTCGTCAGTCTACTGTGGGCTTTCTTCTGACATTAAGTCCCAGAAAGTCCAGTGAGCATGTAAGCCTTCCAAAGGGAGGGGCCTTTGCACAGACCTAGGGGCCAAATAGAGCAGAGCCTGATGCAGGCCCAAGTGGACTGAACACTGAAGGGTGGCTCCTTTTGGTTGGTCTTTCCAGCAGTTAGCATAGGGGAGGAATACATTGATGGGAGCAATGAGGGCAAGCATAAGATCCTGGAGTGTTTCCTAGAACAGAGGGGAGAAGCTCGGAGGTGGCTGAGCCTCAGGTTGTTTGTAGAATGGAAGGAATGTTTTGGTCGTAAGTGTGGACTCTTAAGGTCATATGCATCCACTGCATTAGTTTGAGTCCAACTTCTGAATTAGACAAACCCAGACTTCAGCAGGCTCAGCTGGTCTTCAACCTCAGGCTCCAGGTAACCCTAGAAGCTTGCTGAAGACTTCTCCACGCATACGGTGTTGGTTGGTCTCTTTCTCAAAGGTATCTGTTACCTCTGCTAGGCTTGTGAGGTTTACTTGTCTTGCCCTCCTTACAGGGGCCTTCCTTCCAAGTAAGAGACTCTAAGGATGAGGTGTGAGACAAAGCTTCAGCAAGCAAATCCCTTCTTCCCTCTGACACTTTCCCCCTCAGAAAGGGCACCCTTTCCTATGAGAAAACTGGCTTAAGGCTCCTGGCCTATTGTGGACAATCGATTGTAGCTCCTCAAATATTAGGTTCTTTCTCCAGATTAACCTATTAGGCAGTCCTTTCTCAGGGGACCAGTTGTAAAGCTAGTCTGAGAAGCTCAGTGTTTGATGGGAGGAACTGGCATCAGTGGGGTGAGTTTGGCTCAGGATGGGGAGATGTCATCTGTCTCTCCCCAGAAGTCCCTCCACGTGGCCCAATGACATAGGCTTCACTTAACAGATGGATAACAATAACAGGAATGGATATTCTGGTTGGATGTTCGTTAACTGAAGCCCTCCATGTGCATGCTCTGACCATTTCTAACCTTACCTTAGTTGGATGAACTAACCCAGCTCATCCCTAACCTATGCATCTCATTAGCCATTACTTTAAGCCTCTGGTGGTGGCTTGATTATTTGTAGAGACTGAACACCATGTAGCATTCCAAGAGGGTTTCTTGAAAGAAGATGCCCCAAATCCCCACAGCCCACCTTTGGTTCCTTTGTACATGCTGTGGTCTTTCTCCAGAACACTTATTGTGGTTACACAAGAACTCTATTAACTTTCTACTGCTGCATAATGAACTTGGCAGTTTAAATTATATCTATCCAGATCCGAACCAAGATGGCGGCATAGGTAAACACCTAAACTGCTGCCTCGCACAACAATTTCAAAACTACAACTAAAAGACAAAACGTCTATCACCCAGAACCACAGGAAAGCTGGCTGAGTGGAAGTTCTACAACTAGAAGGAAAGAGAAAAGAGCATTGAGACGTGCGCAAGTGCTGAAAAGCTGAGGTACAGAGGCGCGCGAATCGGGCTGGCGGCGGGCGACTGGATGCGCTGCTTTTTTCAACCCGAAAGGAGACAAGCTCCCGATTACTCTGAACTCCAGTCTCTGGGGAGACGCTGGGGACCCAGACTCCTACGGGGAGTAGCTGGACTGCCATCGGGTCAGAAAGTGAGGGTGGCTTTCTTGCAGAGGTGCGCGCAGCAATCATTGTTTACTGCGCTGGGGTGCAGGACGCAGGGACTTGGAAACACGGAGATGCAGAGACGGCTGACTGGCAGCCTCTTTGCCATGCCCTAGCCTAGTGACTCCCTGAGACCCCGCCCCACACAATCTACTAACCCACCCAAGCTCCACGCATCGGCTTTTGCATATAAATGGTCTGTCCTATCACAGCTTAACCTAACAAAGTGCAGCTCTGGTCAGACAGCTCCAAACCTCCAAACCCCAAGCAAAGAGGAGAAAACTGTAGTTCTCGCTGTAGCTCCTGCTGGGTGGTCTCAGACAGTAGCTGACCTGCACCCCATTGGAGATCTAGAAGCTAGTGTATCTAGTGGTCAGTATGAGACGACACCAGATTTCAACTACTCACATCCATAGGTGACACATTCAAGAGGCAGACTCAGTGAGCACCAAAGCCCCACTGAAGCAAGTCCTGCCCCATAAGCGTGTCTCCAGCACAGCAGTTCTTCCATTATAGACACAGCGGGTCCTCACAGCCAATTGACCTGGAGGTCAATTCCTCCCAGTGTACCAACAGCAATCAAGGCTTAACTACACCAAGACTTTGCACTCAGCCCACAAAGGGGTGCACCAAGAGTGTCCACCTCAGGTGATAGGCTGAACCACTGGTCACCCACCACAGAAAACCACTCCATCAACACAGGGAAGCAGCAAAATGCGGAGACAAAGAAACATGTCACGAATGAAAGAAATGGAGGAAAGCAAACTACTGGACATAGAGTTCAAAACCACATTTATAAGGTTACTCAAGAATCTTCTAAAAACCACTGAGAAACTTGATGAGACCTCCAAGGAGCTTAGTGAGACCTTCAAGGACCTTAATGAGAATGCCAAAAAAAATGGAAAAGGACCAGTCAGAAATTAAGCATACACTGTCTGAAATAAAGAATATACAGAAATTCAACTGTAGATCAAAGGACCCCAAGAATCAAACCAAAGATCTGAAATATGAGGAAACAAAAAACACCCAATCAGAAAAACAAAAAGAAAAAAGAATCCAAAAATATGAAGATAGTGTAAGGATCCTCTGGGACAACTTAAAGGGTACCAACATCCGAATTATTGGGGTGCCAGAAGAAGAGAGAGAGCAAAATATTGAAAACCTATTAGAAGAAATAATGACAGAAAACTTTCTCTACCTGGTGAAAGAAATAGACTTACAAGTCCAGGAAGTGCAGAGAACCCCAAACAAGAGGAATCCAAAGAGGACCACACCAATACATCATAATTAAAATGCCAAGGGCAAAAGCAAAGAATCTTGAAAGCAGCAAGAGAAAAACAGTTACCTACAAGGGAGTACCCATATGACTGTCAGCTGATTTCTCAACAGAAACTATGCAGGCCAGAAGGGAGTGGCAAGAAATATTCAAAGTGATGAACTGCAAGAACCTACAACCAAGATTACTCTACCCAGCAAATCTATCATTCAGAATTGAAGGTCAGATAAAGAACTTCACAGACAAGAAAAAGCTAAAGGAGTTCATCACCACCAAACCAGGATTATATGAAATGCTGAAGGGTATTCCTTAAGAAGAGGAAGAAGAAGAAAAAGGTAAAGATAAAAATTATGAGCAACAAAATGACAACAAGTACATACCTACCAACAAGTGAATCTAAAAATCAAGTGAATAAAAAATCTGATGAACAGAATGGACTGATGAATATAATAGAATCAGGGACATAGAAAGGGAGTGGACTGACAATTCTCAGGGGGAAGGGGGTGTGAGGGGTGCGGGAAGAGATTGGACAAAAATCTTACACCTATGAATGAAGACAGTGGTGGGGGTAAGGGCATGGAGTGGGGTGGGGAATCAGGTGGAGGGGAGCAATTGGGGGGGGGGGAAAGAGGAACCCCTGTAATAATCTGAACAATAAAGATTTATTTAAAAAAATAAAAATAAAGAAGAAAGAAAGAAGGGAAAATAAAATAAAATACATCTATCCAAAATGGAGGACCCAATTATGCCATGCTTGGATTCCTGACCCATGGGGACTAAAAGATAATAAATGTGGGTGTGTGTTTTTTAATATATTTTTTATTTTAGAAGAGGAAGGGAGAGGGAGAGATAGAAACATAAATGATGAGAATCATTGATCGGCTACCTCCTACACACCCCCCACTGGGGATTGAGCCCACAACACGGGCATGTGCCCTTGACCAGAATCAAACCTGGAACCCTTCAGTCTGTAGGCCAACGTTCTATTCACTGAGCCAAACCAGCTAGGGCTAAATGTGGGTGTTAAGCTGAAGAAATACATTGACTGTTTACTGTTCAGGTACTGAGCAGGCACATCGAGGCTGGGTTCTCTGCTCTACCCCCAAGGCTGAAATTGAAGTGTCAGCTAGACCGCAGTTCTCGTCTGGAGACTGGGGACAAACTGGCTTCCAAGCTGTTCTTGGTATAATTCAGTTCCATGCAGGGTAAGGTGAGGTTCCTTCCTTTGATGGCTTTTACATTGGCTCCTAGAGGCCTCCTGCATCAGTTGCCATGTGACCCCTCTGTCTTCAACAAGCTGGTACGTTGTGAATCTTTCTCGTGCTTTGAATACCTGACTTGGTACATCTACAAGGTCTAGACACAAATGTCTAAAGGGCGCATGTGATTAGGTCAGGCTCACCCAGGACAGTGTGTCTCCCTTGTGCCACATAATATAACAATCACAGGAGTGACATCTTACATGCATGTGTTCTCTCACACCCAAGGGCTTATATGGGGTGTGTGCATATGGCATGGAAGTCTTGGTGGGGCATATAAGATGCTGCCTATCATACCTGTGGCTTATGATCCTTGCTAGACTCACTTGATGACAGGGATCTTATCTCCCTACTGTCCCCAGCAGCTGGAACATAGATGTTGGAGCTTCCGGGACTGAAGAGCCTCCTAATCGGGAACTAAGGATGTTCTACTGGGATAATCATGCCTTTATGTCGATGCAGCCTTCAAAGCCAGGAGAGGGAAGTAACATTAACCAGACATCCCATTCATCAAGAGGGCTGCCTTCTGTGACTTATTTTTAAATAAAGGCTGCATTTTCCCCTCCAGTTTAATGCTATCCGAAGCGTTTTTGAAAATCCCACTTGCTCAGACTGGCATTGTTATTCCTGTCATTATCCACAACTTTATACTATGGGCAATAACAGACCCAACCTTTCCTGACATCTATCCACCCACCGACATCCACCCACTTGGCAGATTGTGGCCATGAGAATAATTCCACTAATAAGGGAATAAGCAACTGATAAGGGAATGAGCACAGGTTTGTTTCATCTTAAAATGGTTTTAGTACTTTTCTCTTGGGAAATTCCCTATGTTGGGTGAGTGCTGCCCCCTTTGGGTCAGAAGGAGTAGTTCCTGTCAAGTATCAATAAAACTAAAAAGTCAATAAAATAGGGAAAAAAGTGTCAAGAAAGCCAACTGCCAATACCTCACTTCCTTCTCCCCTCATCAGGAGAGTCACAACTTGGTTGTTGCTGCCCTTTGCTTTCCCCTTTATGTTCTTAGGGGAACTAGTTTGAAGACCTGGAGCAGTGCTATAGGAAAGGCAGGGAAATCAACCCTAATTTCAATCCTGAGCCCTAATTTTTCTGTGTGTAAAACTGGCTGAGAAATTGCTGTCTGATGCACACAGCAAACCTGCCACTGTTCCTTCTGGGGCCATTGCTGTCTCATCACAGCACTTGTCCTTGGTTAACTGTGCATGAGAATCCTTCTCAACACTGGTCCGGGACAGCTACAAGCCGAACTGCGAGAGTATTGCTCATAACAAGCCTCAGTCCTCAATCCGCCACCCAATCTGCTAGATTTGGGGCTCTGCTGAATTAGCCTGGGGGCGGGGTGTGTCATGTTTGGTCTCCCTCTGAAAATCTCCAGTGGAGTGAAAGGAAGCCGGGCTGTGTAACTTCCTATCCCCACCCAAGTTCCACACGGATTAGAGGCTGGAGAGTAGAAAGCTGAGACCAAAGACAAGGTGGTCTCAGGTTCACAGATCCAAGTTTTGGGAAAGTCTTAAGTTAGTGCATCTTCTGATATGCGGTCAAGTTCTTCCTTGTCCATCAGAGCAGTTGTACTTTGGGGAGGAGACCTGCCTGACCCTCAGACAGGAGCTCTTGTCTGAGTTTTGTTACCAATAGCTGAGTCTTAGCTTAAGTCACTTAACCTCTTGGGACTTGCTTTCCAATAAAAGGAATGACTGTCTATCTTTAGGTCTTTGGAGATTCTGCATCGTGGGTGGCAATAGTAAGCTGCCCAGCAGACCTAATCTGAGTCAGGCAGATCTAACTTCTTCCCTTAAGGCTGAATAGCCTCAATTTCTTCCATGGGACTTCAGTCTTCTTCCTTGTAATGCCTGCACCTGGGTCATCCTTCAGCTTTGAGGACACTGCTCTCTGGCACTGAAGGCCATCATGTTCCATTGGGTGGTGGTGACTCTGGTGGGTGACTGTGCAAATGCTTGTGAGATGAGAGCATCAAAGCATGTACCATGTTCTTCTCAGGCCTCTAGCAATGAGAAATCAGAGCTGTTGCCAAGAGCAATAACTAAACCTGGTCCTTTGGACACTGTCCTACCCAATCATCACCTCAAGGACCTCCTGAGATCTTTGCTTCCAAAAGATTTGTTCAAGGTGCTTTAAAACAGCATTGTGTTAGAGCAGAATACAAAAATGTGGTCCCAAATATTTTTGAAGTCTGGACATCTTATAGTGGAATAAACCACTCAACCAATAACTGAATGCCTGGTCTATTCTGGAGATGATTTTTAGGTGCAGAAGAGACAGATTTGGGGGCCAAAATTCCATATGGCCCCAGCAACGCTTGATGGGTTAATGCTTGATTTAGCTCCTGACACCACTTGGTGTTTGAGGGGAGTCCCTGCCTGTGTGAAATGTTCTTCTTGGGCACAGAATAAATCATAGTGAAGCAGACTCTGCAGCAAAAAGGCTAAGAGTACGTAGAGGAACCTTGTGCTTGGTGTCTGACCGGGGCCTGAAGCTGCCTTGGTTGTGGGTAAACTACTTACCCATACCTATCCTCTGCTCTGGATCTGCAAAAACAGTTCCATAATTTTCAGAGGAGTTTGTGAGATCCTGGAACTGAGCTGCTCTGCAGCATGAGAAAAGGTCTCAGACGCCAAGTGAGTTTGAGGGAATGCCAATTGTCGTATTCTTCTCTTGGAGGTTAACATGCATGTTAGCATATTAAAAGCTCTGATAAGTTCTGCAAAGGAGTATTTAATGCCGTGTAAACTAGTGTCTCAGGAACCACAAACTACTTCTGGGTTAACAGTGGAACCAGGATCCTGTGTGCTAACTTATGACATGAGAAAAAGTTAAGTCCCTGGGATACAAATTTAACTCATGTTCCACTTGAGTCTTTGGTCAAGAAAAGCCTTCTCCCAGTGAAATCTTTAATTGTGCCTGACTGCAAACCATGTTTTAAGATAAAGAAGGGCCACCTCATGTTCAAGTGACTTTATATTCCAGGGGATTCCTTAACTGTCACTTTAAGCTGATCACTTCAGAATGGGAAAGGATGTCCCCTTTCCTGAAAGAAACTCAGAAGATGGCAGAACTATGTAACTTAATCTGCATGGAAGAATCATGGCATCTGAAAGGCTAACATAATGGAAACAGTTCAAGTTCTTTTCTTGAGATTGAATTAAAAACTTGTCTTCAGATTCTGGGCAAAACGTTCATATTTTCACACCCAAGGCGGCTTTCTAGAAATTCTCATTGAAAACGGAGAAATATTAAACCTAAATATTAAATAGGGTAATAAGTAATTGAATTTAGGGAAATTGGGGTCTCCTTAGTTGCTGGCGTGCCCCACTTTGGGGACCTGCCAATCATAGTAAGCAAAGAAATGTGGGATTTGATATTTTGAAGGATTTTTGTTTTTGTTTTTTGGTTTTGTTTTGGGTCAATCTGTTTATAATGGGTGTAGTCACTGGGTGCACCCAGAGCCTTGCAGACTTTTAGGTTCATCCGGCAGTGCTTCTGAGAGCTTCCCTGGAGGCAGACAGATCATGGCAACCAGGAGTTAAAGACAGTTCACTCGGGGTCTCGCACGACTTCATTCACTTTCTTCTCCTGCAGCTCCCTGGGCTCAGGGATTCTTGTTCTTCGTGATCTTCATAGTTTCTGGGCTGAGCTTTCGGGCAAGGCGCTCTGCCACTCTGTGTCCCTCAGCCAGTTGCTCTCAGAAGCCCTGCCCCTGGTAGTTGTCAAGGTTACTGTGGGAGAGGAGATCCTTGAGGTGCTTAATAAGCAGGACAAAATATCTTTTCCTTCTGGCATTGTTGAGTCAGCTCTCGTGCCTGAACTTGAATTAGAAAATCAAGTTTCCCATCCTTTATCCATCCCTGATCATTCGTTTTGGACAGTGGTTCTTTTTCTTCTTTACCCTCCTCATCATCATGATTTTCTGCTTTAGAGGTTTTGGGTGTTTTTGTTTGTTTAGTTTTGAGTTGAAGGAGGTGAGCCTCCTAGGCTTGTAGTCTGAGGCATACCTGGTTGGCTTTGGGCTTCTGGACACAGGTTCGCAGATTTGGGGGCAGAGATTCCATATGGCTCCAGCAATGCTTATTGGGTTAGTGTTTGATTTAGCTCCTGACACCACTTGGTGTTTGGGGGAAAGAACTCTTTGCTCGTTGGTGGAAGGGCTGGAACAAGCATAGTAAGTGTCCCAGGTCATAATTCGGAGGCCAACAACCAGGACATAAAAGTACACAGACTATTAAAAAAGCCCCAATATGGAATGTTCATATAGTGCATGTATGTGGAAAAGATTAAAAACCCATAAACCTGTGCAAGTTAATGAGGACAGATGGTCTGCACAATGGATAGGAGAATAAATCAGGGCCTTCCCTTACCTGTCAGCCCCATCTTGGGCTGCAGGCTAACCTGAATCTCTTCTCCCCCCTTCTTGCCTCTCCCCCACTTCTGAGACCAGCTGGAGAGGAAATGGAACAGTTCCCAAACTGAAAAGGAAGTTCACCTCAGAGTCCCAGCCCCAGGAGGGAAAAGGAGGGAGGAAAGATGGCACAGAAGGAACTTGGATAAAGAGATGAAGCAACTTGTTGAAATCGCCTGGCCATGAGTTTGAATTTTGCTCATAAAACCCAGACATACTGCTTAAGGGTTGAAATAGGTGACTCCTAAAAGCTCATTTTGCTGGCCATTTGTGTTTTAGATTGGCTTCAGGGGAAAGCCCTGGCGTTTGTATCAACAGATGCTTGCTTTTGGAGACGCAGAAAGGATTGCCACATTTCCCCTCCGTGTGTACTTCCCTGGAGCACCTAGTGGTGCATGTGTATAGATTCTTAGCCCAAATAAGGAACAGTAAGCCAGCTTGTCCTTAACCTTTGCTGTTTTAATTATGATGTACTTTGGTGTGGGTCTCTTTTAGTGGAAGGACTCCTGAACTGGAGCTGGGTGGGGTGTTCTCCACATCCTCATGTGGGAGAGCATTCACTTTTAAGTTGGATAAGGTCAACTTCTTCCAGCTTAGGAAGTATTTACTCATTGGCTCAGGATACATTAATAGGAAGGGCAGAAGGGATTGTGTTGGAATAATTAACTGAAATTTTAAGAACTTGCCAATGTTCCAGATACCTTATCAAAAGGATTCCAACTCCCTTCCTGGCGAGTTCTGCAAGTTGCTATATCTCTTTATCCAGTTACATATTCTGCCTTTGGCTCCCATGAAAAGGCTATTATTTGCAGTGGGGTGTACATTGCCCTTTCTGAAAGACAGTTTCCCACCAGAGCCCTTTGATCTAGGCTGGGGTTGGGGGTTTTTATGCTTCAATACCATCTTTTTATTTTTTTTTAAAGATAATAATGCTTATTTCATGGGAATGAAGGTGGGAAGTTAAATGCTGCCATTTTCTGAGATGGAGGGACTAGGGAGGGATATTAATTGGAGTAATCAAGGTCTGTTTTCAATACTATGAACCCCATTTGAAACTTTCCCTTCCAATGCAAAGACATGTACAAAAGTATTATGCATGGCTAAAACACTCCTCTCCTGCACTTTGTGAAACAAATCATAGTCTTCACCTCTAGCTAAAATAGGCTAAGTATTAAGTCCACACTACTTGGGTGGCCCTGGACTGGTTACTAAACTCTATCTCCCTGAACTCAGGTTGGAAAGGAACGTGTCTCACTTATCCCAGTGATCTACCAATCTTATTTGTATACATAACTGCCTCTAACTAGACTGTGAACTCTTCAAGAATAGGGACTTCAGCCCTGGCCAGTGTTGTTCAGTGAATAGAGCATCGGCCTGTGGACTGAAGGGCCCCGGGTTCGATTCTGGTCAAGGGCATGTACCTTGGTTGTGGGCACATCCCCAGTAGGGAGTGTGCAGGAGGCAGCTGATCGATGTTTCTCTCTCATCAATGTTTCTAACTCTCTATGCCTCTCCCTTCCTCTCTGTAAACAATCAATAAAATATATTAAAAAAAAAAAAAAAAAAAAAAGAATAGGTACTTCAGCTGTTTAGTTCACCAAATTTCATGTGGACCAGAGCAGAAGAAAGACATTGTATAAAGTGAACATAAGATATGTTTCCCAAATTTTCCCTCCAAGAGGGAAACCTTATGTTTGACTCTTAAAGTTAATGCAAACTGCATTACACCTTTAAGCTTGCTTACTGTTCCTTATTCATGCAAGGTCTTCTCTCAATGTATTTATTTACTAGAGGCCCGGTGCCTGGGGTCCCTCAGCCTGGCCTGCACCCTCTCACAATCCGGGACCCCTTGGGGGATGTTGGATAGCGAGTTTCAGCACGATCATCACAGGCCTGATCCAAACAGGAGGGAGACTGATCCCTGCAGGCCCGATCCAGACAGAAGGGAGCCTGATCCTATGCATTGAGCGTCTGTCCCCTGGTGGTCAGTGAGCGTCATAGCGACTGGTCGTTCGGTCATTTGGTCGCTTAGGCTTTTATATATATACTAGAGGCCCATTGCACAAAGATTTGTGCAATAAGCCTTCCTTCCCCTGGCTGCCGGCACCGGTTTTCCCCTGGCACCCGGGACCCAGGCCTTCGCTCTGGCCGCAGCGGAGAAGCCAAGCCTCGAGGCTAGGCTTCTCCGGTCCGGCCACAGCAGAGAAGCCAAGCCTCTTCAGTCTTCAGTCTTCAGTCTTCAGTCTTCAGTCTTCAGTCTTCAGTCTTCAGTCTTCAGTCTTTGCTTGGGCCAGAGCCTTCAGTTTTCGCTCCATGCCTTCCATCTTTGTTGAGTTAATTTGCATACTCCTGATTGGCTGGTGGGCGACACAGAGGTATGGTCAATTTGCAAATTTCTCTTTTATTAGTGTAGATAGATTTTTACTTTGAATTGGTGGAGGTCATCAAGACCCACAAAGACTCGGATGTTAGTTCTGCCCACCCCAGGCCCACATTGAATGTGGGCTTGTGGGGGTTGTCAGGGGTCACAGGGATGTGCGAGGGAGCCCTCTTGCCCTGAGCCTCTTCTTCCAGCTCTGGCTGCCAGCTGTACTCCGTTCTGTGAGTCCATCTATGGCCCCCGAGTCACATCTGATTCAGTGGGCCTGGGTGGAGCCTGAGATTCCAAATTTCTAAGGATCTCCAGCTCAAGGTGAGGCTGCTGGTCCATGGCCCACACTTTTCATCACAGGAGTCTAGACTGGGGCTTGGCAAATGATACCCTGCAGGCCAAATCCAGCCCCCAGTGGGCATTTATTGTTTTTAAATTCAGGCTTTAAAATTGAGAATTTAAATTTCATTTAAAATTAAATTCGTATAACATAGAACTAACTATTTTAAATTGAATAATTCAGTGGTATTTAGAAAATTCACAATGTGTATAACCAACTCTATTTAGGATGGTGTGTGTGGTCTGGAAGACTCAAGACTACTTTGTCTTTCTGATTAAAGAGCAAAACTCCAGCCTTGTAACTGCCCCTCATTCCTCCAACTCAGAAGTAATGAGTTGGCTAAGCCCTGTCCCCATACCTTAAACCCTGACTTAGGTCTTTATCTGTATGGGGAACCCAAAAGTGGAACATTTAAGAGATGTTCTACATGGACATACAATCTTCTTTGTGCCTACCTGCCCCTAATATATGCCCTCAAAGTTCTTTCCTCTGTTTATAATATGTGCAGCCAAGTATATACCTGCACAGTCATGGACAAGGGAACCTGTCACCTCCTCTGGGTCTGGCTTTTCCATGGCCTAGAATGTGGTCCATCTTGGTCAACATTCCGAGTGAGCTCAGAGAAATGTATGTTATGCTGCTGTTGAGTGAAGTACTCTATAAGTGTTCATTAGATTTTCTTGATTGGTGTTGTTTGGCTTAAATATCTTTACTGAGTTTCCTGTCTGCTGGGTCTGTCAATCACTGATAGAGGGGGGTGTTGAGGTCTCCAGCTATAAAACTGCCAGGTGAAACTGATGAATTGCCATCAGTTTTCACCTCACCTATCTGATGCTGTAACATGCATGTGCACTAAGGATTGTTATGTTCTTAGATGTGACCCCTTCATTATATAAAGCCCCTCTTTATCCCTGATAACTTGCTCTGAATTTTGCTTTATTTGAAATATAGCTACTCCCTCTTCTAGTCAGTGTCAGCATAATAGATTAATAATGGGATGGAGAAAACATCTGTTTTAATTAAAGTGGTGTTCTTTCTTTTTAGGGTTTACCGTTTGCCAATAAATATCACTGAATTTATTATCTTATAAGATTGCAAACAAGAGAAAAAGTTATTTAAAAATATTTTCTCAAAAGGTTTTCCAATACAATTTTTTTAAATTCCATGTCCTACTTTAGTAAGATTCATACTAGAAAGACAGTGAATTGTCAGCTGCCTAACCGACATTGTTAATGGGAAATAACTGTTTGCAGAATACTGGAAATAGGAGGCCAGGAGCTCCTTTCATGAGTTTTTCTCCTGCCCCGGATGGAGCCATGCAGGGCAGGAACCCCGGGACAGCCCACTGGTCCAGTTGTAGAGGGTAGAGCACCAGGCTGGGCCCTGAAAATGCGTGTCTGGCATTGAGTATCTGTTCCTTGTCTGTTATGGGGAAATGTTGTAACCTTGCCCTGTGCCCATTGGAGAGGCAGGATCTTCAATGACCTCAAAGCAAGAGGCCAGCTTTACTCAAGACACCAGTCCTCGCAGTCCCTCCCAGCTACTCGGGTCTCCCAGCCACTCGGGCGTGCCATGGGAGGGGCTCTACCTGAGGCAGCCAGCAGTTGTCTCTGCAGCCTTGAAGATTACAAAATGATGACCAGGTGAGGAGCCCCCTAATACACACAGCACAGCCAGAGGTCTGGCAGGTAAAAGGGTGGTCACAGGACTTGTCAAGGTGAAATAATACAGAGTATTGGGAACACAAGACATACACACTATAAATGTCTTTTAGATTATGAAAAAAAAAACAAAAACAAAACTTAAATTGGTGTCCTTAATTCTCTATTTGTCCAATGGACCTATGACCACATTCACATCAAATCTCAGACTCAACAGCCGTCAGCAGGAAGCCCAGACACTGTGCTGTGCAAGGGCTCTGCCCACATGACCAAACCTATCCCCTCCTACCCTGGCACCTCCAGGATCAATGAAGCAAAAACTATCAAAGGAAAAAAAGAATCAGCCACTGTACTCAGCATCACCAGGTGCAAAGACAGAAGTAGGCGTGTCATCACCTTCAAGAGAAAACAGAAATGCAGTTTAAATGTTCTCATTTCAAAATGCCGATGTTCTCTTTTCCTAAGTCACTGTTACTGCCCCACAGAGCAGCTGGTAACACTGGGGACTGAGCCTTGGCAATGACGCACCCTGCGCTGGGACCAGGGAGTGTGCGGGAGGCAGCACTCCATGGCTGCCAGCGGCTCAATGGCACAGCAGACTTTCTTTGCGGTTTCTTCAAATTCTCTGTCCTTACTGTTGGCTTCCTTTGCCATTTTGTTCTTGACTCTTTCTTTGTCCCATTTCAAAAATGCTCTGAGGGTTCTTCAAATTGCTTCTAGACAGAAAGGAAAGCACAACCAGACAAATGCTTCTTTTTTTTTTTTTTTTTTCCTGAAGTTTCTAAGAAGGCCCTGTCTTGAAGCAGGCATGGGAGATGTTTTTTGACACTCTCAATCAAATCATCTGAAGCACTCCAGGTAGATGCAACTGCTGCCCATATCAGAGACGCTCCCCGGGACAGCTCGTGATTTCTGTACCTCTGTACCAAGGAGCGGTGATTTAAGGACTTGGTCAGTTCTGTAGGTCGTCATTTTGGTCTTATCGCACCAGCGAGTGGACCAGGACCAATAACTTCAAGCTTGTAAGACTCTATCTCAAATTGTGAGCAAAATGCCTGTTTGCTCGCACCTGGAGATAAAGCTATCTTTCCTTGCTTTGGAAATTTTCGTGGAACAACAAGTTTGGGCTTTAAGTCAAGATAAGCGTTATCACTCCATCTGTAGAACAGGCCGACGCTCACAGCACTAATGGGCTCGAGGTCGATTGTTAAAGATGCAGGCAATGACGATATCTGGAATGTTGTTATTGCACTTGCCAGGGCTATTCTGATACACTCTTGTGATCGAGGTAGTGTAATAGCCAAAACAAGCGAGAAGTAACCTGGTACAAGAGTTTCTGCTGGATTGACATCTGGAAAGTTTTTTGGTGACATCGTTCCCAGGCAAATGCTTCTTATGTTCCTCTAAGAAGGAGTGGGAATTTGCAGTGGTCGGCAAACTCATTAGTCAACAGAGCCAAGTATCAACAGTACAGCGATTGAAATCTCTTTTGAGAGCCAAATTTTTTAAGCTTCTTCTAACACCACTTCTTCAAAATAGACTCGCCCAGGCCGTGGTATTTTGTGGAAGAGCCACACTCAAGGGGCCAAAGAGCCGCATGTGGCTCACGAGCCGCAGTTTGCCAACCACGGCTCTAGGGGGTCATCATCTGGCTTCCAGCCTTCCAGCTCCTTGAAGCAGAAGAAACACTAGGCCAGGTGGGGCTCATTCTCAGTGGGGCAGTGGATGAAGCCGGCCACAGCCATCAGTTCCGGGGTGCAGGTGCAGCCCTCCAGGAAGAGCTAGTTCATGAATGTGGAGACGCGGTGGTCCTTGAGGTAAAGCTGCCAGGCAGCAGGCAACGACAGGGCACCCATCCCACTGCCACCCCTAGTGGTGCTGCGATTCAAATCGAGCGGTTGGCGGCCTAAAGTAGCTTCCTGTAGACAATAAAAAGATGGGTGGCTCTTCTAATTTAACAAAAATTTGTGAAAAAACAAATTTATGACTTGGTCACTTTAGTGGTGCGTAATACTCCATAACTAACTCACTGATTCCCCAAAGCAGGAGTTCCTCCTAGTTTGGTGGGGGGGTGGGGGGAGGGGGTGGCCACTAAGCAATGCTGAGTAAACACTGTTGCATGTATGTCTCTGTGAACCAGTGCTTTTACCACCATGGGGGAGAATCCCAAGAGTGGGATTGCTGGTTTGAAGAGGGTTACAAGTAGTTATCTTACTAGCTGTTGCCAAATTGACTTTCAGAAACGGCGGTGTACACCCCACTGCAAATAGTAGTCTTTCATGGGAGCCAAAGGCAGAATGTAACTGGGCAAGTGTCCAGGGAGTTGGAATCCTTTCGATAAGGTATCTGGAACATTCAAACCCCAATTCTGTCTTCTCGTTGGCAAGCTCTTAAAATTTCAGTTAATTGTTCCAACACAATCCCTTCTGCCCTGCCTATTGATTTATCCTGAGCCTACATCTAAATACTTCCTAAAACAGCTCGGCCTGTATGGCTCAGTGGTTGAACATCAACCCATGAACCAGGAGGTTATAGTTCGATTACTGGTCAGCGCACATGCCCAGGTTTCGGGCTTGATCCCCAGTGTGGGGCGTGTAGGAGGCAGTTGATCAATGATTCTCTCTCATCATTGATATTTCTGTCTCTCCTCTCCCTTCCTCTCTGAAATCAATAAATTGTTTTTAAAAAATACTTCCTAAATCACAAATGTGCAAATCTATTTCCAATCAACATGCCTTGCAAGATAACGTTGGGATAAGCATTTTGTGTCAGGAGAAAGAACCTGAATATGGTTGAGTCTTAGACTCAATAAGTTTGAATCTTCAGCCATCACCTGAACTGGAAGAGTTCAGCAAATGGTTAATCATTTTTTGCCCACTCTATCCCCCTTTTCAATAGATGGGCATTTGGAAACTGCAACTTACTAACAGGGAAGCTATTTGGATGGGATATAACAAGGGTGTTAAACCAAATTGTTTGTGGCTTTGGAATGTGGGACAGGATTTTGCACCAGACGTTATCTCTATCTCCGCTTGCCACTAATAGGTCATTAACTTATCTGGGCTATGAATGCATCCTCATTGCATATGTCCGTCAAACCATAAACCACAGCCACCCTGGCAGACTGCACATGCGGTGCTGCAGAGGCCTCTGTTTTGGAGCCAAGTGCTTTATATAACTCCCCGGTGGTGGCCCCGGCCAACCTGCTTTTCAACAGCTCTGTGTGGCACCCTTGCCTGTCTCTTGGTGACAAGCCGGACCTTCTTCAGGCATTTTCTCAGCGGGTTAATCAAATGGCATCAGTGGGAATGTTTACAACTTGCTGCCACTTACGGAGCTTTATCAGAGCCCTTTTAATATCAGCCCCCAACCCAAGGCTGATAACGGAACTGGAGGGGAGGAGGGGATGGACAGCTTTGGGAGAGCTGGTAAAGACCAGAAAACAAGATGTCAATCTAATCTGAAAGACCTCCCAGAGGGTCTTGGCCATGGGGTAGAAGACTGGTCTGGAAATCATTGATATCACACATTTCTAGTGCCCGACAGACGCTTGGCATCTAGAGCTATTGGTCCATTCAACACTAGAGTGCCAACCATATACCAGGCTGTGTTTCTATGGGATAAGATGCTGTTCTTTCTCTACCTGTTCATAAATGTCTTGGGCTAAGCCTTAAGCCCGAGTCTTATTTATGCCTCTGTTGTATGGCTTTGAACCACTCCTTTTCTGGTCATTCTTGACCCCAGTTTTCAGGGGGTATTTTCTTTCTTTTTTTTTTTAAGTATTTTAAAAATATTTTTATTGATGGACTTTAGAGAGAAGGATGGAGAGAGAGAAACATCTATTTGTTGTTCCACGTATTTATGCATTCAGTGCTTGATTCTTGTATGTGCCCTGACCAGGGATTGAATCTGCAACCTTGGCCTATCAGAATGATGCTCAAACCAACTTGGCTACCCAGCCAAGGCCCTCAGTGGCTATTTGCTGAATGCCGTGTGTGTATTTATCATCTGAGATGTGAGGTGCTAAAGATCAGCATTGACCCAATGAACTGTGATTTTTAATCCAGACTTAGAATATATCTGAGCTTTACCAGACACCTTTGGGAAGAATGGGATAAAGACATTAAGGCAGGAAACCTAAAGGCAAAGATACCGTGAGGGGCTCCAGTGAAAGATACCAAGAGGGGCCCTCTTCAAAAGTCCAAACTTGCTGCTTTTACTTTCACTGGGAAATATATCATGAGTATCACTCATCTTTCAAAGTGTAACACTTTTAATCCTCTACCAACCTACTATGGATAGTAGAGGCATTTTATGCTAAAATAGGCCATGTGCAATTATCTGACTATGGATTAACCACAATTTTAATACCAGGTAGATTTCTTGCCTTCCTATCCAGACTTCTTCTCAATACAACAATGGCAGGCCCCCTAGTGACGAAGGTAGCCTTGGTACCTTAAGCAAATTGAGTATTGCTGCCTTTGGTTCTTTAGAATTACATTATGCATTGAAATCCAGTGCTCTGAAGCCTTGGGTTGGATCATCTATCAGTGATTCTGGATCTGACACTGACTATAGGCTAGACCAGGGGTGGGCAAACTTTTTGACTCGAGGGCCACAATGGGTTCTTAAACTGGACTGGAGGGCCGGAACAAAAGCATGGATGGAGTGTTTGTGTAAACTAATATAAATTCACAGTAAAGGAGCGGAGGGGAGAGCAAGAAAACCGGATAGAACAGCCGGATCCGGCCCGCGGGCTGTAGTTTGCCCAAGGCTGGGCTAGACACTAGTCAGTGTCAGAAATAAAAGGCACTGTAGTCACTCAAGTTGGCAGCCTTAACCCTGTGCACCTTAAGTCCTTTTCTGAAATGATGGTGGTTCATTGAACTTCCGTGGCGACATCTCCAGGTGCTTAATACACAACCAGCTAACCTGCCTCGAGCCCTCAAGGTAGGTGGTGGAATTACACCCACGGTACACATGAAGTTCACAAGGTTAACCAGTGAGTTAATGGAAAGAGAGATTCAAACTCGGGTTTAAAGGCTGTTCTATGAGCAAGCTAACCACTGCCACAGGCAGTGTCTGCAGTCAACATGGAGTCAAGAGTTGACTATCAGATTGAGGAAGTGGATTTATTAGGTGGTGGAGATTAGGTTGTGATCTGGATGAGGGTTTTGGCAGGAGAGGGCTGAGCTGAGTTTAGTTCAAGTTTAACTTCTTGCTTCAGCATTCACCTCTTCACTGTGTCTTGAGTTCTAGCATGTGGTGGAAACTCCATCTAGGGAATAGACTTGGAATCTTCAATGGGTACAGGTGTATGTTTGGGGGAGTGGTGACTGAGTATGTAACTGCTCTGCCCAAACTCAGCCATTTGGCCTCACCTCACACCCACCTTCCCAGGACCTGGGGCTGCAGGCCCTATTGGGTGGATCAGTCTATTTGCACGTGTCTTTTCTTTGCAGACATTAGTTTCTCCATTACTTTTCTTCCAAAAAATTCTAATTCTCCACTGAATTATGTGTCCCTATGAACTAACACCTTTAATTCTTTTGAGTGGAATTTGGGGATGGAAAAGAGAAACATGTAATCAGTCTGCTATATTCACCTGGAAGTTCTAATGGCATCTTATTTGGTATTTGAATTTTTAAATTTTGAATGCCCTACACAACTAACCATTACTTCAGATCCATACATAGCCTTTATAATCATAGCATCTATATGAAAGTGCTATTGTTTGTAGTTCATGAGGACCTTGCAAAGAGTATACTCAAAATAATCCAGTAAAATTTCTGTATCTCTTAGGGTAATCAGATAAGGAGTGAGGAAAGACAAGTTACAAAGATAACGAAGACTCAGATGGATGAGTTGCTGGAGTTGTGGGGGTGTAACATAATTATTCACCTTCTGATCTGGTGGGCTGTTGTACTGAGAAGATGAATCAGTTATCACCCAGTAGTTGCGGGTTATTTTTAAGTGTAATTGGACTTAATTCATCCAGACAAACATTAGGAATGGTCTCTTGCCAGCCTTTTATTTTGTTTCAGTGGCATCTGTAACATCAATTTTAACCCGGTTTTACCAAAGGGCACCTGGGTAAGCTTTCTGCCAAGGGACTGCCATAAATGCCATGGTTCTGAAATGTCAGCAGAACTGCCTGCTTGAAATGGATACATGGTCACAGGGAAAGCTGTAGACATAGTCAGTGAGGCTTTGCCCCTGGCTGGTAATCGTCATGGTTAACCCTCCTCTTACTGTGCATACCTCACTGTGGCTTTGAGATTGAGCATTAATCCAACCAATGAATGCCTTCTAGGTGACTTCATGATGTTTTGTTGAAACAAGTTTGATTTCCCCTAGTCCATACCAAGTGTTGAGGCTGATAGTCTTAGCGAGTGCAGACATCACTTCCAGGGAAGTAGCTAACCTGAATCTTTGCTCACTTCCTTTGAGGTGCTCAGTGTCTCTCAAAGCCGGCAGTTTCCATCGTGAGATCTGTCTGTGACTTCGGTTGGCTGGTCCTAGTTTTGACCTCTAAAGCTACATGTTACCTCCAGTACTGGTCAAATTTTCCAGGAAACAGACTGAGATGGAGTTAGGAGTACAGAAATGTATTGAGGAGTTAGATCTATGAAGGGAAAACGGAAGCAGGATTGAACAGAGGCAACCATTGGACCATGATGTCTATGTGGCAAAGTCTGAGGGCCTCTGGAACCAAGCCTTGCATTCCACTGGCTCTTGGACCACTTCTGTGCATTTCCATATCATAGCATAATTCCCCTGTGGCATCGAGAAGAGCTGCTGTGTTTAAGTCCTGCACTAACAATGTCTTTAAAACAATACCTGCAACTGAACGTCCACTCTTTGGATGCTGTCTCGATGATAATAAGGTTGCTAGATTTAGAAAAAAATTAAGAATTCCCAGTGAAGCTTAAATTTCTGAAATGTCTTCTAGTATGAGTATGTCCCAATTATTGCATGGGACAATATTTTTATCTGACAATCAATATAGGGAAGTAAACACAAGCATTCTGGAAGTTATAGTAATGTGAAGAGAGCCCAAATTTGAACTAACTTTGGCAATAATGTGGTTGATGTCTGTTATTAAAGGTTTTAAGTTTGTTCCACCTAAATGCTAGGAAAGTTTTGTTTTGTTTTTTGTTTTTTGGTCTAAATAAATCTGATCTATTGGTTAACCTGTGGTTAACAGCTCTGCCTTGTACCAGTCTGCTCCACTCTGCCCTGCTCCTCATGCTCTTCTCTCTGGTTTGTTGAGACATCTTTGGTATTCCATCTTGTTCAAGTCCAACTGGGGAAACGTGGTCTTCACTATTTGGTGGAAAGGGAGCACGAACACACTCTGAGCCATGTGGGGAGCTGACTTATATAGACAGAAGTCCTCATCCCTGATCCATGATTGGTCTGTCCTCATGCAAATGAGGACTCCAAATCCTCACAGCTTGATTGGTCCAAAAGGCACTGTCCTGATTGGTCAGAATGGGGCCACTGATTGGTCAGTGAAGATGCTGATGGGGATATAGCTCCAATTGGATCAGGAAGCCTCAGTCCTATTGGTTGAAATGCAATTCCAGAAACCCCTTTATAATGACTGACTCAGATGTCAGGAACACAGTGCAGGCAGGTAGTTCAGTGCAAGCTTCTCCCGAAAGTGCAGTTTGCATGAGAGGCACCCCTTTAGGAATGGCTGCTATGCTCTGTTTTAAAGTTTGAGCCCAGGAGCCCTCCTTAGTAGGTATCTTCTTTCTCAGGGTTTATATATCCTTAAGTTAATCTTGGTGAAACTGTAAGACTAACAGCCTAGAATGAGACTACAGTTGGCAATGTAAGTATTCTCAGCTTTATTAACTGTACTGTTATTAATTAGACCTATGTCTGTAAGTCACTGATAAAACATTGAACAGGATATATCATTTCTGTGTGCTCCACTAAACTCCTCTCCCGGTGGATGTGACACTATTAATCTATGCTCTGGTGCTTACCTCATCCAAATACACTTTAACAACTTGCTTCATTGGCAAAGATATTTTGGGGTTCATGTTTCCAGGAGCTAATGTGGTTGCTTGGTGCTGTGCATCAGAGTTCATTTTAGTATCTTACTAGGACATTTGGAAGTTTATAGAATTTTAGTCTTCCGAAAAAAATTTTATTTCTAGCCTCGAGGAAATCATAAAGTAGCTAAAGATGATAATGCAGGGTTGTGTTAGCTGTTAATACCCAGAGGCTTAAATCATTAAAGCCAAAAATTCTTCCAGACCTATCTTTATCTTTGTCCACATTGGTTGCTAGGCAATCAGAGTTTGATAACCAAATCAAAAGAGCATAATCCCGTAGCTTAATATCGGACATGAAAAACAAAGAATTACCCTAACTCAAGTGTCTGCTCTCAGAAGAGCACTGCCTGTCCCAGAAAACTGGTTGGTGATCCCTCTGACACACAGCTACTCAGTGAGCAAAAACTTAAGCAGAAACAGAATATTTGGATAATATACAAGTATCTCCCCAGATATATTTAGTAATTACAGAGAGGGAATTTAAAATAGAGAATCCAGGAAGGCACCACTTGAACCAACTACTCATGGTTGGCATCACCAGCAATATACCTACTGATGTCAGGTGCCTCCTGGTATGTACTAAGAAGGGTACAAGATCATTTCTCGAGCGTTTTCCTCCCAAATGCATAACCTCAATCATGAGACATCACACAAGCCCATACTGAGTGACAATGTATGAAATAACAGAGCAGAACTCTTTAAAAAACCAAGTCATGAGACAAGTAAAGACTGAGAATCTATCAGATTGGAGAAGATGGAGACCATGATGAATGAATGCAACATGGTGTCCTGGATTGGATTCTGGAACCATAAGGATGACACTAGTGAAGCATCACAATCATAAGTCATGAGCCAGCTAGTCAGCCCTGGGGATGAGAAACAAGATGTCCTTGTACTGGAATGTGAAGGGCCTTCCTTTGATAAGGAAAAGTATGTGAGAATGTTTACATCGTGACAGAAAGCAGTTCTGACAGAGTCCAAGCTAGGATGGCTCCAAGCAACCTTCTTGTTGAACACTCTGAATCCTACAAGTGAACACAACCGGGACCCAGGTGCTGGCCCAGGTTCGATGACTCGCCTCTTGAAGTTAGCCATCTACAGACAGGACTCCTCTTCTTCCTTTGTCGATTGTTACACTTTGGTCCCCATAATCAGTGCTGTGTTTGAAGACTTACTTCTTTTGAAATGTTACCCTTTCCAAGGACAGTCTTGTCCTCAGGTCTTCTTTACTCAACTCTCAGAATCCCCTTCATAGATGTTCATTTTGTTCCTCCCAGTCAGTCTACTTCCAGGATCCCAGGCCTTCATCCCTGGTAAATAAAGCTTTGTGGGAATGTTAAACCTCCCTGGTAAGATCTTAGGTTCCATCTTTGCCAGTTCAAGGAGTTTTTTTGCCTTGGCTCATCCTATCTATCAAAATAGGAACAAGACCACAGACTGTGACTAGCAGTAAGCTGGTATGGTCTGAAGCTAGTGTAAGGAAAATGCCATTCAGTGCTCCAACTCCGTATTAAATTTGTACTGAAGCTTCTGACTAATGGCCTTTCTTTTATTGCTTTGCCTTATATCACCTGTTTAGGGCACCTAACTTCCGTTGGGCCCTTGTGGAAGTAGGTAGGGTAGATGGCAGTATTTGGTATTCCTAAATCCCTGGTCTAATACAATGAAATTCTACGTTGATTCTCATCAGAGACTCTTTATATGTAGGAAATCAAAGCCTAGACATGAGAAACCTACCTGGAACCACACAGTTGTGTATATGTGAAGATACTCAATTCCATTTCCTGACTGGAACTTTCCTGATTTAAAAAAATAAAACTTGTTAGAGACAGAGACTAGAACTTGAATCTTCTGACTTTTTCATAACAATCATTTGTTTAATTTGCACATCACTACTAGTATGTGCCAGAATCATCGGGTACAGATATTTGCCCTTTTGACATATATACAAGTGGGGAACATCTGTCAGATAAATCCCAAGCTATAACTTTGAAAATTTTATAAAGAACAGGCATGCAGTATTAAGGGACTTATGAGCATATCTGACCTATGTGAAAATTCATAAACTAACTATGGGCATGTACACTTGAGCTGAAAATGGAAGGATAGAGGTAGAGCTTAACCAGAAAATGATGTGGAGAGGGAGTGTTTTATGTCATCTGCAAATAATGAGTTTCATTTCTTCCTTTCCAATCTGGATGCCTTCCATTTCTTGTCTGATTGCTGTGGCTAGAACCTCCAATATTATGTTGAATAAAAATGGTGAGAGTAGGCATCCTTGTCTTGCTTCTGATCTTAGAGGAAAAGCTTTCAGATTTATACTATGGAGTATGATGTTAGCGGTGAGGTTGTCATATATGGCCTTTATTATGTTGAGCTAACTCTATACCATTTTGAGATTTTTTTTTTATCATAAAGCATTTGACAAAATTCTCTATTTTCTGCATCTATCCCTAAGATTTTTTTTATCCTTCATTTTGTTAATATGGTATATCACTCTGACTGATTATGGATGTGGAACCATCTTTGTATCCCTGGAATAAATCACTTGATCATGGTGTATGATCCTTTTAATATATTGTTGAATTTGGTTTGCTAATATTTTGAAGATTTTTGTTTTTTGCATCTATGTTCCCTCTTGAAACCTTTGGAAGAGTTTGAGACAGACTGATACTGATTCTATGAATTTTTGGTAAAATTCACCAATGACATTGTCTGGTCCTGGACTCCTGATTGTTAGGGAGTTTTTAAGTTACTGATTAAATCTTCTTACTAGTAATTGGTCTGTTCAAATTTTCTACTTATGATTCAGTCTTAGAATATTATATGTTTCTAGAAACTTATCCAATTCTTCTAGGTTGTCCATTTGTTGGCCAGAGATGGGAGTGTTTTAGATAAGTAGGTTACCTATCTTCTGACCTAGGAAGAAGTTTAAGTCTAAAAATGGACCAGGCCATCAGAAAATGCCTGTGCTTGAAATATTCTGTCTTCTCTCTGTGCCCTGACTCCTTTTCCCCTTCTCCCACATAGAGTGACCAGTCATCCCTGTTGGGACCCGCCCAGATTTACCACTACCAGTCCACATCTTGGGCAAACTGGGATGGTTGGCCACCCTAGTGCTTTATCACTGACTATAATTGATGGCAGCTTTTGTCAGAAAAAGCCATTATGCCTTTCCTAAACTATTCTACTGAGTACCAATATCCCACAAAATTAAAACGAGCCACCATAGCTATTCCTTGCATAGTAACTGACTAAATTAAACATCAAAAACACTGGAGTTCATGCCTAAAATGGCACAGTAGATCAGCAGATGCCAGAAGTTCATCTGATGCAAGAATTCATGAACTGTCATATCAGTGCATTATTGAGAGGCCAATTAAGAGTGGGGAGTGGCTGGAGTAATTGCCATGGCTTATGAGGCAGAGGGGGGTTCAGCAGAGGTCAACCAGACTTCCCCTCTATTTTCCATCCTCCTCAATCCCCCGTATATTGTCATCAGAAACCCTAGACTGGCAGATAGCTGAGACCAAGGGCTACAGTCAAACCAGAATTTAAATCTTAGCTCCACCTTTGTTAGCTATATGATTCGGAGTGAATGTCATGGCCTTTCAGCCATGCCTCACTTCC
Source organism: Plecotus auritus (assembly GCF_963455305.1). Lineage (NCBI taxonomy): Eukaryota > Metazoa > Chordata > Mammalia > Chiroptera > Vespertilionidae > Plecotus > Plecotus auritus. The sequence goes on from NC_137779.1 coordinate 10,250,780, forward strand.
CCCCTTGCCCAGCTTTAGAAAGTAGAACTAAAAGAAATTAAAATAAAAAGTAGGATTAATATATTCCTTGCAGAGCTGTTAGTAATGAACAAGTATGAAAGCAAGAAATTAGTATGCTGCCTGGACAAGTGGTAACTATCGTAATAAAAGTAGGTAAGCCCTCCCAAGGACCTTCGGGAGTTTCAGAAGCACAAGTTTGCATGTTGCTAGGCCACAAGTTTGCATGTTGCTAGGCAACAGGTCTCCATCTTGGAGCTTAGTTGCTAAGAGCTCTCAGAACTGGACCAATCCAAAGCCTTGTGATGTAGGGCAGAAGCCCCTAACTGGGGCAGGAGCTATGCAGAGAGGAAGTGGGGGTGGGAGGCCAAGTGCCTGGCCCTGCAGCTGTGTGCCATTACCTACAGCAGTCCTGGGCAAGAACAGTCCTAATGCTGGCCATTTGTCCATAGTTTTATTGCTTTAATCTTACCATACTGGCCGAGGCCAGGCCATGATAATATATTTAAGTAATGAGGCATGACAGCCAGGGCCTGCCATGGTGATTAGGACACACCTAGTAGGGTGTGAGAAGGTCTAAAGGTGAGAGTCCTAATCCCTTAAATGCCTGCAATCGTGAGATGGCAAATGAACAGAGAATGTTTGGACCCAGTGCAGAGCTGATAGCCAGTTGCAGACCCTCACTGGGCCCAGGTAAACAGCATGAGAGTGAAGAGCTCTTTCAGGGTCAGGTGGATGATGGTGTGTGGTAGACTGTGGCCAGTTTCAGACACTTGGCAATCACATGTACATCTTGGAGTGAGTAGCTCTGAACCCTCACAGAGCCTTTACACAGTTCCTGGTATATCAGGACTCATGTAAGTTACTAAGCAGCTATTGTGATCTTGCCAGCACCAAGTTCAATCTGCTGGGGAACCAGATGAATGTATTATAGTCCAGTGAATGCTTTGGGGGTCAAGAACAAACTGTCTTGGGAGCTCCGAGAAGAGGTCCCTGAAATCCAGTGGCAGGAGGCTGGTAAAGGCTTCCTGGAACAAGTTGTGTCTGAACCAGACTTGCTGAGTGTAGGATTTGAAGTAGGGGAATGAAAGAAGCATGTGATAGGAGAGACACATTGTTTGAACCCAGTAGAGGTTGACTGGGTCATTTCACTTCAAATTGCTTAAGCCTTTGGAAGTACCATTGGATAAAGGAATAAACTTGGGGATGAACTGTCTCCTACCCCTTGCAGGAGTAGAAGGAGGAACAGAGGAAACAGAAGCAAACTTGGACAGGGTAGGACGTCACAGCCAAGAAGTGTGCCATTATCTCAGTTCTCCACACACCCTCAGGGCAAAGGGATAACTGCAAACCAGGTGGTCCTAGCTTCTTCCCCTCCCCCAACACCTACCCACCTCCCCCCCCGCCCCCCGCACCTGTCCAGGGTCCCAGCACTTCCTGCCATGGCTTATGAGGCAGAGAAGGGCTCAGCAGAGGTCAACCAGACTTCCCCTCTATTTTCCATCCTCCTCATTCTCCTTTATGTTGTCATCAGAAACCCTAGACGGGCAGATAGCAGACAATGCCTAGTGCCAGCCCTGACCTGAGCCTGTCGGAGCCCCATGAAAGAAGGGCGCCTGAGCATACGTGAGCACACATGTGTCCTCCCTGACAGCCATCAGCAGGAAATGCATTCATTTCCAACCTGTTGCCAACACACTGACAGTGAGAAGAGCCGCAGCTGTGGGTGTGGAAAGGCTGCAGGGGAGAAACAATTTCCCAGCCCTGAGCCCCTGCGGAAGGAGAAATTGAACACTTACTTGTAATTTCCCCCTGAGGTCTGTCAGGGACTAATCTAAGTAGGCACTTGGGCTGAAGGGCAAGAACACTGGAAGCTGGGATTTTTTCCAGTGGACACGTTCAGTCCCAGCCCCCTACGCCAGCACCACCATAGCCCTAATTCTAGGGACTCTAAAGACTTTTTAATCTCCTCTTAGAGTTGATCCCTCTCTTCTATTAAAAAAACAAAAACGAAAAAACCCTCAGGTGTGCCGAAACCGGTTTGGCTCAGTGGATAGAGCGTCGGCCTGCGGACTGAAGGGTCCCGGGTTCGATTCCAGTCAAGGGCATGTACCATGGTTGCGGGCACATCCCCAGTAGGAGGTGTGCAGGAGGCAGCTGATCGATGTTTCTCTCTCATCGATGTTTCTAACTCTCTCTCTCTCTCCCTTCCTCTCTGTAAAAAATCAATAAAATATATTTTTAAAAAAAAAGAAAAAAAAAAAAAAAGAAAAAACCCTCAGGTGCAAAATGGTGTCACTTATGCTAAGTGCCCATGATATAAACCCTAGACTTAATATCTGATCTAATTGCAATTTCATTCTCTACCAGAAACATAATCTTAATCATCCAGGCTGGAATTTATTTGTCAGACATTAGTAAGGTAATGTCAAATGGACCCTCTCCATCCCCCATAGAAAGAGGAGGCAATCTCCATAATTAAAATCCTTCTCCTTCTCATCCCCCAAGAAAAATCCTTTTCTTCTCTAATAGCTCCCTTGTCCCACCCTTCTTCCTATAAAATCCTTCCATTTTGTATCCAATTCCTTGACTCCTTGACAAAGGACTGCAGAAACAATACAGCCCGACTGTTGTCCCCATATAGGACTCAGATGTGTAGAAGGAGAAACATACCACCAGAGACCAGAGGACTTTGTCGGTAACTGGGTGGGTGATGCTGGGATTGAACTAGGTACAGACTGTGACGTGGCTAAAAAATATAACTTAGGAGTTAAATTTGGTTGTTGAAATCCAGCTCTGCCATGAGCTGGGTGGTTTTAGGCAAGGTGACGGCTCTCTCTGAGCCTCAGATTCATCTGGCTGGAAAACCAACATCACAGGCTTTTGCAAGTCTAGAGAGGACTGCCAAGACTCATTCAGCTTCTAAAAGAAGATAATAAATGTGTTCCCTGGTTTGGGCACCAAAAAAATAAATATAGATAAATAAATGAAGATATAAAAACTCAAAGGAATTCATTTTTTATTTAAAAAAAAACTCATCAAAGTGGGAATAGAGGGAGCATATCTTAACATGATAAAGGCCATTATAACAAACCTACAGTGAACATCATACTCAATGGGCAAAAACTAAAACCATTTCCCCTAAGAATAGGAACAAGACAGGATGTCCACTTTCACCACTCTTATTCAACATAGTACTGGAAGTCCAAGCCACAGCAATGAGACAAGAAGAAATAAAAGGCATCCAAATTGGAAAGGAGGAAGTAAAATTCTCATTATTTGCAGATGACATGATATTGTACATAGAAAACCCTAAAGACTCCACCAAAAACTATTAGACTTAATAAGTGAATTTGACAATGTAGCAGGATACAAAATCAATACCCAAAAATCAATGGTTTTTTTGTACACCAATAATGAATTCTCAGAGAAACTAAACAAGCAATCCCATTTACCATTCAACAACAAAAAATACTTAGGAATAAATTTAACCAAGGAGGCAAAAGACCTGTATTCGGAAAACTACAGGACATTGAAAAAAAAAAAAAAGAAGAAGATATAAACAAGTGGAAGAATATACCATGTTTATGGATTGGTAGAATCAACAATATTAAAATGTCCATATATCCAAGGCAATCTACAGATTCAATGCAATTCCTATTAAAATACCATATTTCACAGATCTAGAACAAATACTCCAAAAATATAAATGGAACCAAAAAGGACCCTGTAGCTACAGCAACCTTGAGAAAGAAGAACAAAGTTGGAGGAATCACAATACCAGATTTAAAACTATACTACAAAGCCACCGTAATCAAAACAACCTGGTACTGACACCAGTACAGACATATAGACCAATGGAACAGAACAGAGACCCCAGAAATTGACCCAAGCCATTAAGCTCAATTAATATTTGACAAAGGAGGCAAGAGCATACAATGGAGTCAAGACAGTCTTGTCAATAAATGGTGTTGGGAAAATGGGACAGATACATGCAAAAAAATGAAACTAGACCACCATCTTACACCATACACAAGAATAAACTCAAAATGGATAGAAGACAAATGTAAGTCATGAAATCATAAAATTCCTAGAAGAAACCATAGGCAGCAAAATCTCAGATATATCTTGTAGCAATATGTTTATGAATACATCTCCTAGGGCAAAGAAAACTAAAGAGAAAATAAATGAATGGGACTACATCAATATCAAAAGCTTCTGCACAGCAAAATGAAAAGGGAGCCCACTGTATGGGAAAACATATTTGGCAATGATACATATGATAAAGGGTTAATATCCAAAATATATAAGGAACTCATACAACTTAACAGAAGGAAGACAAACAATCCAATTGAAAAATGGGCAAAAGACCTAAACAGACACTTCTCCAAAGAGGACATACAGATGGCCAAGAGACATATGAAAATCAGAATGGCTACCATCAACAAATCAAATGACAAGTGCTGGCGGGAATGTAGACTGGTACAGCCGCTATGGAAAACAGTATGGAATTTCCTCAAAAAATTAAATATGGAACTGCATTTGACCCAGTGATCCCACTTCTAGGAATATATACTAAAACAAACAAACAAACAAAAAAAACCCACAAAATATCAAGCAGAAAGCATGTATGCACCCCTATGTTCATAGCAGCACAATTTACAATAGCTAAGATCTGGAAACAGCCCAAGTGCCCATCAGTAGATGCGTGAATAAAAAAGCTGTGGTACATTTATACCATGGAATACTATGCAGCAGTAAAAAAGAAGAATCTCTTACCCTTTGAGATGGCATCAAGGAGCTTGGAGAGTATCATGCTAAGTGAAATAAGTCAGAGAAAGACAAGTATCACATGATCTCACTCACATGTGGAATCTAAGTAACAAACTGATGAACGGAATGGATCCAGAGACATGGAAGCATGGAATAGAGTGCAGAATCTCAAAGGGAAGGCGGAGGAGGGTGGAAGGTAATCAGCCAAGGACCTTGTATGCATATATGCATGGCCCATGGACACAGACAATGGGGCGGTGAGGGCCTGGGATGGAGGGAGGGAATGGGCTAGAGGGAGCCAATTGGGGGAAAGAGGGGAACATATATGATACTTTTAACAATAACTCAGGGGTTTTGAGTCTGCTCTTTTTTATTTGACTAGAGATCAGTCAAGTCGTACCAAAACATGATCATTTGTCAGCTAAACTTATTTCTCCTTCAAATCCTGTGTGTCCAGAACTGGTGCTAAGATCTCATCCCTAAGACACCCGTTTGACACCTCTCCACCCAGCATTGGTAGAAGGTGATCATCAAAGACACAGAGGACTTCCACTGCTCAGGCCCTCTTGTTTTTGTCAGTGCATTTGAGGATGAGGCTGCATTAGGTTTTCCTAATGACAATTGCTAAGCCTAAGAGAATAGTGGCTTAACCAAATAGTTGTTCTATTAATATCTGGAGGCAATTATGTAGGGTTGGTATGATGTTCCATGATGCAGGGACTCGGGTTCCATCAGTCTGTTGTTCAAGGCACACATTCCCAAAGTTGCCACATGCTTCTAGATGGCTGCTGGAGCTCCAGCCATTGTCTGGATGCCAGCCAGGAAGAAGGCAAAAGGGCCTCCTTACTCGAAGAACACTGCCTGGAACCCAAACTCATGGATTCTACCTACATCCTATTTGGTGGAAATTTACTGACATAGCCAAACCTAGCTGCAAGAAAAACTTGTCTTGTTCTGGGCCGTCGGGTCTGCCCAACTAAAAATGGGAAGTCTCGTTACTGGGAAAACGCAGGAGCTGGTATTTGGGGCTAACTAGAAGTCTCTAGTTAATGGCTGTGGAGTTCTAAAACCAGCACTCTTGTCTGCTGTTAGCTACTTTCGTATCTGCAAAATGGGCATGCTGTCAAGCTTATAGGTGTGTGAGGATTGGCTTAGTTGATAGGGATGTCTCTCCAGTTCCAGCACTCAGATCCTGTTACTCGGATCCTTCCCTTCAGAGTCGGGCATGCTGACTTGCACACTCTACTGCATGTACCTTAGTGAAAAGGCTACCGCTCCAGAAAGAAGTGTCTTCATGGAGAAATGCGAGTTGGATGTAGACATCTGGGCCTGATTTAGGAAGCCTCTGAGAGATGGATGCCTTGCAAAGAACAATGCTTTTCTCAAGGCCGCCAGCATCACAGGGACACTTAACTGCTAAGTACAAACAGCTGTCCCACATCTGCAGGATCCATTTTCAATCACTGTATACAGTAGACACTGCTGATCATGAACTGGGGCCCGGCAAGGCTCAGGTCCTACAGCGTAGACTGAAGGCGCTGCTGGGGTTGCAAGGTGCACAAGTTGATTACAGATAGTGAGGAAGCTCTGGGAGGCTGCTCCGCCTTCAGACTCGGTTTCTGAGCTGAGTAAAGTGAGACTCGGGCTGTCTTCTCGAACTGTCTTGATTTGTAAAAACAAGATGAAATTGCATATGGCTGCCCAATGGGCTTGAATGCTACCCCCTCTCTGACCCTAAAGAACTTGGATACAACAAGTCAGTATCATGAAACATTAGAGCAGAGAACCTATAAAATCACCTGATCAATTTCCCTGTCTGGGCAAGAAGATATACTTTAGAAGTTTGAGAAATATCCATTTTTTCATGGAAGAAGCTCACATTTTATTTAGGTGTCTGTTCTTGTCCTGTTGATTACCCTAATAATAGAAAGTGCTTCTTAAGTCTCTGGCTAGAAGGTCTCAGGTGACTGGAGAGATACTGGGTCGCCTCAACGTTAAATTTAGGAGGGTGACTGGGACCTGCTTTCAAACCCCACCTCCACCCCCACCCCAGGGGCAGCTCTGCCCACTATAGCCATCAGCTCTACTTTCTCTCTAAAAGAAGAGCATAAAAACTACTCCTTGTCCCTAGCCAGTATGGCTCAGTTGGTTGAGTGTTGTCCCATTCACTGAAAGGTTGCCAGTTCAATTCTGGATCAGGGCACATGCCTGGGTTGCTGGCTCCATCCCCAGTATGGGGCGTGCAGGTAGCAGCTGATCAGTGTTTCTCTCTTCTCCCTCTCCCTTCTTCTCTCTAAAAATCAATAAGTTTTTTTTTTTTAAAAGGAGAAGCAACTGCTCCCTACCATTGCAAACAAGGAGACTTCCTTGCCTATCAAGAACTTGAATGATTGTCCTCAAATAAATTGGAACCTTACCTTTGTTCTAAGAAACATTTAAAAGTACCTTAACATACAAAGAATGACCAGGAGCCGAAACCGGTTTGGCTCAGTGGATAGAGCATCGGCCTGCGGACTGAAGGGTCCCGGGTTCGATTCCGGTCAAGGGCATGTACCTTGGTTGCGAGCACATCCCCAGTGGGAGGTGTGCAGGAGGCAGCTGATCGATGTTTCTCTCTCATCGATGTTTCTAGCTCTCTATCCCTCTCCCTTCCTCTCTGTGAAATATCAATAAAATATATTAAAAAAAAAAAAAAAGAATGACCAGGTATTGTTCAAATGAGTTTCTATTGTTCAGCAATGAACACTTCCCTTTGTCTATGAACATTTTTGTATTTTACATACATTCACATCTACAAATGTGTTTGATTCACATCACTGATAGAGATGGGATGAGCTAGCATTGAGGTTATCGATGGGGACCAAACACTGAGAATCCAGCCTGACCACTGATTTTCTGTGACTTTGAGGCATGGATGTGGTAACTTGGCCAGTTTACTCAGATGTATCTGAGATAAAAACAGCACAATTCACTTAATCCTCAAAACACTTTGAAGTAAAGCAGATAAAATGCTTAGAACTGTGTCTGACATGTAGTAAGCAGAGTATTACATTTTTGTCTGTCATTGCCATGAGGAGTGGTCTAAAACCTACCTGTGCAGGTAACATAAATAGTGAGTACATTTGCAGTTAACTCTCTCCTCCATCTTGCAAATTAGAGAGAGCAAAGTTTGCCATATGACTTTTTTCAGGAACTATTCCTATACTTCTCACTGCAGAATTCTTGAACCACCAGTTCTAGATGTTTGCATATAAAATATAGAATTATTTTTACCTTAGAACAGCAGAGAAATCAATTGCAGGTTGCTTCCGTGGTGGGAGGAGAAAAAGAAAGCATCAGTAAATTTTCTGGAAAAATCTGGAGTTAAGAATCCAGAAATCTGCTTCTCACTCCCTCCACTGAGTGTGTGCGTGCACGTGTGTACATGTGGACAGGGGGACTTGAGGTGGGTTTCCCCAGACCTCTTTTCCCTTCCTCATTCCCCCCATAAGCTCTACTCTCATGGTACCATTCAGAAGGCAAGAGAACATGACAGAATTCCCAGCAACAGTCCTGAATAGCACCCTGGTTAGGGAATGGATGCCAAGTGCTGATCGCCAATACCTTAGATCTGGATTATGTGAACTAGTCACTGTGGCTAAGGGGATGTTACTCCTGATTTTTCTAAGGCAGTGGTCGGCAAACCGCGGCTCGCGAGCCACATGCGGCTCTTTGGCCCCTTGAGTGTTCTAATGCCACTTCTTCAAAATAGACTCGCCCAGGCCGAAAACTGACTTCTGCGCATGGGCCACGAAGTTTATATCGCACTGTACGTGCGCGCCCACACGTGGTATTTTGTGGAAGAGCCATACTCAAGGGGCCAAAGAGCCGCATGTGGCTCACGAGCCGCGGTTTGCCGACCACTGGTCTAAGGCAATCGGGACACATCTCTTAGAGGGAGGAGTTTGTGCCACTCAAGGGCAAGTCAGTCCAAACTGAATGCCATTACTTGCAGAGTAAGGCATGGTTCAACCTGAGGGTGCTTATGGCTCTGGAGTCCTTTCTCTGGACTTCGAGTCTCCCCAGAGAACGTTCAGGTATGGGGGTGTAAAGTTGCCTGTAGATAAGAACGATTGTCCTCTCATCATATTGGGTTATTCAAACTTGTCCAAAATGCATCTTCAGTGCACATGGTTTGTCATGAACTTGTTTTGACTTGACCGTAGCTGACCATCTCTGTAGGGAGATGGCTCTTGAGGTACCCGACACCATGTGAAGCCAGAGGTTCCGACACCATGTGAAGCCAGAGGTTCCTGAGTCAAGAGCCCGAGGAACAGGACCAGAAAGCTGCTGTAGACTGCTCCTGTCGAGGCTCTCTCCTGACCTGGCTCTGGGGCTAGAGTAACCGTGCCCACTATACCAGCCTCTTGGGGTGTACTTGCCTCCTTTTGGTTTCTGGAGAAAATGGTCATCTTGGCCAGCCTTTCTCTGAACCTCACCTTCTTGGACCTGAGTTTACCCGAGCAGGAAACAACCATCTGTAGAGACTCCGGAGTGCCATAAGCAATCCCACTGGAATGTTTTATGGAGCTTGTGCCTTACCTACCTCCCCTTCCCCCAAAAGAAATCAATGTCCAGTGTGACCTAGAGATGGGATGGAAGAAGCATTGGTGCTTTCTTCTTACTGGAAGTCATTTGTCATGAACTTGTTTTGATTGGCCTATAGCTGCCCAGCTGCTGGGGCTGATGGATTTGGTTCATTGTGAACCTCCCTTCTGGAATCTTCTGCTCTTGAAAATGTTTATTGATTTCGAAACTGCCTTCTCTGCACCCCTCTCCTGGCCACTGTGCTACTGGAACCAAGGAACTCCAGCTTCCCCCTCAGCTAACCTTACTTTTTTACTTAGCATCTTTGGTCTTGAATATCTTCTCTAAATGACCAAACTGACTAGATGTTTTAGAAACTTTTCTAAGCCTGTTGCCATTGGGTTAATGAAGGCCCACCCTTAAATGGAGGATTGCCCCAAATGATATATTTTGGGAGAAACAACTAGGAGGAAACTACAAGGCTTATTTAGTTTTGTTTCCTATGCCATGTATCTTTTTCTATTCCCATGAATCCTCTGCATTCACGAAGATGGAGCCTCCAGGTTCAGGGTCAATTAGTTCCCGGGCCCTGATGAAGGACCTGAACAAAGCTAGTCATAATTGCTCAGTGCAGGGGCAGAAGTAGCATCTCCTGGATCTGGCCTTAATGAGCCTGAATACGTAGTCCAGAGCACCCACCCCCACCCTGACTCGCTGTGGGGTTGATTACCCCATCTCTGCCCCTTTAAGAGTGGAAGCAAGGACACTCGGCTCCTCTAATGAGACCTGACAGTGGCTCCAGCCTCTGACTTCAGGAAGGAGGGGAGGCCAGGCCTTGGGAGCAGGCTATCTTTTGAGTGTCTCCTCCCTGACCCAGGAGAGCAAGAGTCTGTTTCCCTGCTGCTAGGGGCACGGCGGGGATCTCTATCTCTAAAGAAGAAAGGGAGCATGCGGCTTGTTCTGCATCAGCTCAGAAAGGGGGGATTAAACTCAAACGACATGGAGGAGGGGCAGAGATCAGGGGAGCATCCCTCTGAGGCTGATCTGGGATGACAGGTTGTCTCAGATTCCAAACCTGCTCCCTGCTCTCAGGGGCCTGAGTACCTGAGGACCAGGTACTGCTGGGAGTCATAGGATCCCTGCCTGGAGCCTCTTCTTGCCCTATCATGTTAATATCCTTTCCCACCATGGAGCTCCAGGACCAGCAAAATGTCAGGTGTCCCCTAATGAGCTGCACCTAGCCTTCTTTTTACCGTCACTCTCCCAAGGGACATGTTTGGGTGGAAGGAGCTCAGGTTCAATCTCTCCTCCCTTTCAGATGCTTTCTTCTTAGATGTTGGAAAAGTTAGTTTGTCATGAACTTGTTTTGACTTGATCATAGCTGCCCAGCTGGTGGGGCTGGTCCATTTTGGTTCACTGTAAACCTTCCCTGGGAATCTTCTGCTCTTGGAAGATGAATATATTAGTTCCTTTCTATTCATATTTGCCTGTAGATTTCTGTTTCTCAAGCTTGATTTCTAGATTTGTCTCACAGATACAGAGGAGCTTGTGATTGGCATATTTTTGTATCTCCATCTTAATAGAACTCACATCTTATCCCCTTGCAGGCCCATCTATCCATGCATGGTCAGGAGGCATGCGAAGACCTCATTTAGGAATCCACTTGGCCCATTCTGTGGCCCCCATCCCTTGGGGTCCTCTGCTCTTTGCTAGAGGGAAGTATTAAGCCTCAAGAGAGCACATAATCTTGTTAATTAGCCTGTAATCCAATGCCTACCTTGCTTTCTCCCACTTTAAGTAATCTTCCTTAGCTCCCTCATTAATTTCAAATGTATCAAAGAGGTTGCAAAACTTACTTTCTGGAGCATCTGAGATCTTGCTCCTCAGCTTTACGTATTCAGTTTGGCTCAAATAAGCTCTTATAAAAATTCTCTACAGCTTTGGATGTTTCTGACATTGACAGTAAGAATTTTCATCAATGTTGTCACCAACCTGTCCCCAAACACAGGGACTATTCCATTGATGCTTTACATAGTCTGCAACCAGGAACTCCCTAAGATGGCAAGGTTTCTGGCATACAGAGCCAACTCTACATATCTGTGGTATAGATTTGAAGGTAAGCTGGATTCAGGTAGGAAGGATTATTTTAATCACTTTGATAATCCATTTCTATTTCTGTTATAGACTATGCTTTTTGTCCGGTGGGAGTTCCCTTCAAGCTGAATGCTTTATATTACCCAATATTCTTTGTGTACTTCCTTGCTTTAAGACATGTTTTCCATGCTCATCTTAAACTGCCCCTGCTCCCTACCCATAATTGGCCTTTTATCTAAATGGTTCCTGTTAGTGCGAAATATTTGGAAATCATTGAATGGGTGCTGGGTACATTGTTGCCCTAGGGTCTGTTATTCTTCAATAAACCACAAAGTACATGAATCTTGTGATGACAGTAGCAACACCTATCTGGTTAAATCAGAAATAATGATTCTTAATGAGTGGTAACTCAACCTAGAAGAACTTCTTCTGTAAGTTCCCCCATAAGCATCTGTTTTTGTCATTTCCCAGGGAACCTTTAGCACTGTTGGCCAATGAGGAGGAGTCTGGCTGTCATTGTGCTCCAGTTTCTTTGCCATAATAAATTCAGTTCCTGTCCAACAGATAGCATCCATTAAATGTCATGGAGTCCAAGATGGAAGATACCTAGTAACGAGATCCATTATTCTCCCCGCTACCTCCTCATATAAGCTGGAGATCTGATCAGCTAGATTCCCCAACGTTGAGCCACTCTTAACCCAAGGATTCTTGGCATTGTTTGGTCATCATTCCAAGCTCTAGTGCAGGGGTGGGGAGTGTCCACCCATGGGCCATATAAGGCCTGTGAAATAATTTGGTCTAGCCCTGCCAAGGCATTAGGGATGAGTTAATGAAATGTTTAACCAAATATAGCAGGTAATTTTTTAAGTTGATAATTTTGTATGGCCCGTGAATGATGTTATAAATATCCAAAAGGCCCTTGGCAGAAAAAAGGTTCCCCACCCCTGCTCTAGTGTTACCTAAAATAGGTAAGCTGATGACCAGACTGAAGAGTTGCAATGAATATTCACCTGGAAAAGTGCCCACACTGAAAGACTCATTGTCAGATCCATCCTTGGCTGCAGAAGAGAAAGACACTAGATAATGTAGCTGGAATTTGAGTCATCGCTGCCTTTCCCCAATGTGCAACCATGATGTCCTTGTGTGGGTAGGAACAAGTTTTGAATGTGCGAAAACATTTTGCAGTGATAATCAAATCTCCTCAGTAAAGTGTGTGGAAACTCTCCCCAAGACTGTTAGGACTCTCCTTGGTATCACGGCCAGATGGGGAAGCAACCAAATGTAAATCATAATTTCTTGACTGACTTTAGCTCAGGACTATGTGGATATAGAACTACTCCAGTTATATGTCACCATTTGGCTTCATTGGTCTGTGTGAGCTCATATCAACCCCAGGGCTGATACACTGCTCCTTGAATCTGTCTCTAGGTTTATAGAGAAGAGTTTGGACAAATGCCTGTTTGTTGGGCAGGTATGATGACTTTTTCTGGCTCTGCTGGTTTTCCTGGGCAATTGGACTTTTCCCCCCAAACACTAAGAGAACCTACTCCTCTGGGGGGCTTGGGATTGAGCTGAGACGACCTCTAGGGCTTTATTCCTCTGTGGCTGGTACAGATCTGTTTTCACTGTGCTTGAACTGACCCCTCTTTCACTGTCCCCTTAATGTTCAATGCTCATCCATGGAGACATCCATTTCTTGTGAGTTCAAGTCCCACATGTACCCAAACAACGTATGATTCTCATCCTAGGCCAGCAATTAGCAGGCTGTCTCTGGGACCATTAGGAATTCGTGTAGAAGGTGAAGGTTAACTTTAAACTGGGGTAAGGGCCAGGCCAAGGTTTCTGGTAGGTGGTATCCTCCCTTGATGATTATTAGAGATCAACACCTGTGAAAAGGAAGATGAAGCAGGACTGGGCTAAGGGACAATGCAGGGCAATGCAGATCTGACAAAGCCCTGGCCAACCTGGAAGGGAGCTCTGGGGTAAGAATTGTCAAGTTTATCCTGCCTCAGATCAAGATGTCAGGCCGCTATCTTTGCACCCCAGTCACTGGATGCATTCCATAGCTCAGCACAAGCCCATCTCTGCTGGACCACATGTGCAGCCCAGTCCCTCTTCTGTCTCATGAGGTTGTTGAACTTGGGTCAATGTCATAGCAACCTCCGCATCGTCCATGTTCTGAACTATACTTGGGAGAGATCTAAGGAATCTCTTGAGAAAGATAAAGCTTCATGTGTACTTTGGGCCCTCAGAGAGGACCCCCACCTTGGCCATCTTCAGACCTTTGGGCTTCTTGCTGGCCATGGGAGGCAGGATCTCTTCTCAAGGAAAACTGGGTTGGTGATGAGCAGAAGCCCCAATATTTTCCTGTGGGAACTTCAGTGATGTGTTTCTTCTCATTTTCTACATACTTGGAGTGCAGCATCCTTATCCACACTTTTAAAATTACAGATAGCGTGGGGAAATGTCTGGGCAATCTTTGGCCACCTTTCCTCCTCTTTGCCTACCTTAATTTGTATCCCTGCCTTCATTTGTATCCAAGTGAGGACTTGGGGGGGGGGGGCAGAAGGTTTATTTGTAAGCTGATTCCAAGAAGCCAGGAGCAAAGATGAGAGGGACAGGGAAGGGGAAAAAACAGTAAACGCGTGACAGTGAGACTGTTACAATTGTGGGCGATTGGGGCTCATCCGGAGGGGATGCTCTGCATCACAATGTAGAGTACACCGCAGATTGACCGTCGGAGGGCAGGAAGCTGGGGCATTCATTCATCTATGCACTCTTTAGCTTCCATTGGCTGAAGTTTTCCCAGGAATGTTAACTTTTCTGAGTTTCTAGGCTGCCCTGTGCATAAGTGACCTCTCACAGAGGGAAAGAAGAGGGGATCAGCAGGTCCTTGTGCTGAGATCTTCCCCCAACAGGTAATTAAAAAACTATAAAATACGCTAATTGGACCAGGTGAGGCTTTCTGCACATGGGAAAGAAGTCTGTGGTAGATCTTTCTGGAATCAAGTCTTTGGAAAGAACACCACCAGTCCTCAACATGTAGCGATGCCTTGCCAATGATGGCTTGAGATGAGTGAAATCCATGCTGCTCTATGCTTATGATTTTGGCACTTTTCTGTGTGTGTGTGTGCAATAAAATTTTACTGTGAAGCAAAGCATATGGGTAGAACAACACTCTACCTTGAGAGACCACAATTCTGTCATATTATATTGCTAAAATCAAAATAGGATCCAGGACTCATCCAAGGCATGGGGAGATGTATAAGGGTGAAGGAAGTAAGACCTCACATACCCCCTTCTCATGCCACTGACCCAGGTTTGCAACAGCTTCTCCCCCTCTGCCTAGGTCAGCTGACTTAGACATTTCTTTTCTGCCTCCCCTTCATTTCCCCCCTCAGTTTCTGCCCTAAATAGATAGCTTGGCCTCTTTCATTTCCCATTCGTTCAGCAAAGTCCCCAACTTCTTTAATCTCCTCCCTGCAGAAGGCGGTAGCCCCCCAGCTCACGTGGGAGGCTGCCATTTCTCTTGAACCAGCTTCCTCCTAGGTACCCAGATGCCCAGCTCAGCTCCCAGCCGGCTGCGTCTGTTCATGAGACCATAAATCAGGAGGCCTCTCATGGGGTCAGGCCTACTCACATTGCTGATGGCATTAGGGTAACGAATGGGGAGTGGGTGTTTATATTAGTTTTGGCTCTCGAGTTGAAGGAAGAACGCCAGCGTTTAGCTTCATGATAAACTCAGCACCAACACATCCCGGGTCAGCAATTATGCTTTAAAGATCCCTTGGGAGGAGCTGGGGCGGAACCTCCCTGGGAAAGTGTGGCCACCCGAGCAGGCCTGCCCTGATGTGGGAGGTGGATGAGGCGTGGCACCGATGGAGGCAGTCTGGGCTGAACAGGGGACTAGTGCTAAGACTGGGCATAGGCTATTGCTGGTGTTGTATTGGAAACACACACACACACACACACCGCTTCTGTACTGTGCCCCCACCATCCTGCTTCCTCTTTGGGGAGTGGATAAGCTGGGGTAAGCAGCTACTTATTGGAAGACCCAGAACTTGGTCATGCGAGCAGCTTATGGGAATGGTGGGTGACACCTGTGTGAGATAAAAGAGGAAGCAGAAGCAGGCAGGGAGGGCCTCAGGTCAAGAGGCAGATTCCACAATGTCTCAGAGCCCATGGGAGCTCCAGAGCAAAGACTGCCCATCAGAGGAGTGCCATACTGGGCAGCCATTCGCGGTCTCTGGGACCCCCACTCTACTTGGCCATAAGTGAAGACCATGGTGATGTCATGAATGGTGCCATGGATCCCAAAGGTGCTACCCTACGACTGAACAGCAAGTTCTTCTTGAAAGGTATCCAAGCAGTGCACCCCCAGGCTGCCACATGAAGATTTCCCTACCCACACTTCCGAGAAGTCAGGTACTTTGGAGAATCTGGAAGATGCATCTCGATAATGTGCCCATGTTAGCCAAGCCTTGTAGAATGTGTTACCTGTCGCTCCTTTATGTCTCCAATCCTCATGGTGGGATAATGTGAGAGGTGCTTTTATTGCCCCATCGATAAATAGCGGCATCCCCCTTTATAGTGCTTCTCAAAGCCAAAGTCAGAAAGGGTCTGGAGCTATGCCTTTCACAGACTCCTAATGTCTCCAAGTGTCTGCTTTGAAGACCCCAAAAAGCATAAAGGGAATATGGGAAGAAGCCACTAAGGGTGCCTGATGGTTGAGATTGCCCATAGGAGTGTCAACTCTCCAGTGTTTTCAGGCCTGTGCTGAGTCCTGGCTCAGTCCAAAGCCGGGCAAGGTGGAGAAAGTGCCAGGCAAAGAGGCAGAACTCAAATGCTGGATGCAGGCAGCTGAACTGAACTCAGGACAGCAGCAGAGTGACTGATAGTGTTGTGATCATTTTTTGGAAAACATAATCTCCCATTTTTTATTCCAAACTGAATCATGAGGAGGGATGCACAGCCTCACCCTTGGAACTTGGACCAAACTGTGACTGCCTCGAATGATAAAAGATGCAGAAATGTCACCACATCAGTGGAGACTAGATCAGACTCAGTGATATAACTTCCACCAGGCACTCAATCTTTTGGGATTTTTGGAAACCACCACCATGCTGTGAGGAAGCTCAAGCATCCCCGAGGAGAGGTCCACCTGAAAAGGAACCAGTAACCAGCACCACCTCACCAGCCATGTGAGCCAGGGTCAAGAATCTACTCCCGTGAATGCTCAGATTGCTCCAGTGGATACCATGTGAAGCTGCCTTGCCCCCTATGCCATGTCCAGACCCATGGACAAAATCAGTGATTGTTGATTACTGAAGGCACTCAGCCTGGGCCATGATACAAAGAGCATTCCAACTCTGAGATCCCAATAGTGAGGGTTGGGAAAAGAATACATCATTAAATTTTTTTTCAATTATAGTTTACATTAAATATTATTTTGTATTAGTTTCAGGTGTACAGTGTAGTGGTTAGATAATCATATACTTTACAAAGTGTTTCCCACCTGGCGCCATGCATAGTTACTACAACATTCTTGACTATATTCCCTATGCTGTACTTTACATCCCCGTGACTATTTTGTGTCTATCAATGTGCCCTCATTAATCCCTTCACCTTTTCCACCCAGTCCCCCAACCCCTATCCCTTCTTGCAACCATCATTCTGGAGCTAGAATAACCCTTCAGAGTGTCCCAGGATAGGCCTGGCCAGGCCTTATGGGTATGTCACTGGCTATGGGCTATACAAGGAAGGGGATGACTTTGACTAGGCAGCTGTCTATAACTAAGATAATCTATAAAGGGTGGTGCAGCCCAAGGAAATACATGGAGCTGAGGATGGGGCAGGAAGTGACAACTGGAGGAGGTGACCTCTGAGCTGAACTGCGAAGGTCCCATGAGTAAGACTTGGCTGGGTGAAAGCTATCAGGGGAGAGAGGGAATGTCTAGACCAGTGGTCGGCAAACTGCGGCTCTGTTGACTAATGAGTTTGCCGATCACTGGTCTAGACTCTCGATTCCAATAATTACAGGCTGTTGTTCCTTGTGATTAAGCCCCTATCCCAGTGGTCGGGGAGCAGACACTCACTAGTGCCATTGCTGTCCTTGGCCATGCTAAGCAGGTGCCTGTTTCAAGCCTCTTCCCCTAGATACCTGCATGGCTCACTTCCTTTGTACTTGCAGGTTTTGGAAGCCTTCCTGAGGAAGTGACATTTGAGCTGCTGACTCGCTGAAACAGCAGCGTGTGCTGTGCTCACCCTGCTGGCTTCTATGCTCTCATCACTCGCTGAAAGAACTACCTTCTCAACTGTCTTCTGGTATGCACTCTCTTTCCCAGGATAGGAAGCTGCCTACTCTGTGTTCCCAGCATCCCCCAGCCCTCAGAGCAGCACACACATCTGGCTGTATTCAAGGCTTTTGCCTTGCGTGAGTGAAGGCATTAGAAAGAAGCAAGGGCCAGGTGGTGAAATGTAAGGTGATGTCATGTGCTAGGAGGACCAAAGGGTCCTGGTCAAGAAGCTTGTGTAGAAAACATGGTCCATCCTGATGCATTGCCAGGTGCATTGACACCTGGAGTGGAAGTCCTGGGAAGGACAGCGTGGTCATCCTCCTGGAGCCCTGGAGAGACAGGGACCTGCACTGCAGCTGACAGGAACCTACCCCTCTCCAGGCCAGATGGCACCTTAAGCCATCCCAGGTGTGGACCCTATCAGACCGCACCCCCCCCCCCAAAAAAAAAAAAGAGGCCCTTTCAGAAGGGTCCTGTCAGCTTGCCTTGAAGTCTCACACCTTCCTGGGCAGGATGCTCCTTTATTGCAAAATCCCCAACTGATTGTTCTCAGGACCAAGCCCTTTGATGGTTTTATTGTTCCTAAATTCACATCAGGCCCCAATAACTTCAGAGCAGGTAGAGAATGCAGAGCTGGGAGGCTACGGGAAGCGAATGGCCCAGGATCAAGGCAGGAGATTGTAACTTCTAAATCTGCTGGACCAGGCTTGCCTCTGAAGGCTTCCACGTGCGGGGTGGGGGCGGGCCCTGCAATCTCCGGCCCAGAATGCCATGGCTAAGTGGATCAAGGTGGTCTTCCACCTTCCAGAGCTTCTGAACACACCTGCCTCTGCTGCGTGTGATATGGTGGGTCCATGCAGACGGCTACCACTCTGCCCAGAGATAACCAATTCTGGGACCAAGTGTCATTAGAGACTTGAATTGATGAGGCTTCACACTGGCTCCTACTGGGACCAGCTTAGTTGATTTGCTGGCTTAGGGTCTGTTTGAGAGATCTCAAACTGAGACAAAAATATGGGTACAGCCATGGTCGGTGTTGCTTGGTGGTTAGAGTGTTGGTCCATGCTCTGAAGGATCATGGGTTTGATTCCCAATCAAGGGCACATACCTGGGTAGCAGGTTTGATCCCTGGCCTGGTTAGGGCACATGTGGGTGGCAATTCCCAGTGGTATGTTGGAGCCAGCATCATTTCCAACTGCCCATTGGGAAGGTTGAAGCTGGTTGGGGTGGCTATATTTACACCATAGAAATTGGCAGATGCTATAAATCAGAGCCAATTGTTAACCATTTTCCAGCACACCACTGATAATACCTGTGAAAGATAAGAGGGAGAAGAAGCACAATTGGGCAAGGAGAGTCTCAGCCTATACACCAATCAAGAGCTCAAAAAGCAAAGACTGGCTTCTAGAAGGGAAGGTTATTGGGCAGAAATAACCAGACCCAAGTGCCCCTGGCATGCTCAGTTATTGTCAGGAAGCCCCTGGGGAGAGCATAAGGTCGGCTTGAAAGCTGAGGCTGACCCTGAATTTGTCAGCTAACCAATCCTGCAGCTGAATGGAAAGCTCTGAGAGGTGCATCTTCACGCACCTCTGGAAACCGGTTCCTCTGAATGAGACCCACGGGCATACTCACTAGGTCCTGTCATAAGACCGCTGCTATCAAGCTCCATTTCTGCATCCCCACATCCTCTCTGGACCAGACTGTTTTACTTCTTGTCCGTTTTTGCTTTCTGGTGGCCAGTTGGGTTTAGTCAATGGAGACAGAATCAGGAGGTCAGAGTGTGAGAGGAGGGATGTTGGGTTATTTATGGACTCCAACTGCAGAACCTCATACCTGCTATGCCCTTTATAGAGTTGTTTGCCCCAGATGTTAGCACGGTTTGCTGCTTGCTTCCTTCAGATCTTGACTCATGCTTTCTTCTTCATGAGACCCTTACTAGCATATTTAAAATTGCCACCCACCCCTTCCTCCGTCCGCCCATGTTCCTACTTTATGTTTCTCCATAGCAGTTCTCACCAACTGAAATTGTTTAGCTCACCGGTCTCTCCAACATGAGCTTGGAATGTGAGCCCTGCAAGGACCAGGATTTCATTATCTGTGTCCACGGCTGTATCCCCAGCACCTAGAAGGATACCTGGTGTGGAACTGGGGTGCTGGACAGTTCAAAGGAGCACTATGTGAAAGGTACCCTGGGTTTGTGCAGCGCACCCTTGTGTGGCCCAACATGGTGGCTCCTCAGTGAGGTCCCAGGCAGAAGGCAAACGCCAGGAAATTCAACCAAGGGAATTTAATATAGAGACTCCATTTCAAAGGCCCAAGAGCATTGCTAGATCAAACGGATAAAGTGAGACAACCCAGAGATTAGCAGCAGCTGGGAGGCTCTGCTCAGAGGATGGAGGGCAAAAGGAAGGGGCGGCACGACCTCCCCCTTTGGTTGGAGCCATCGGGTTGCATCTGGAAAGGCTTTGGACTTTTCCAGTGGTAGCTGGAGACTAGGGAAGGAGGGGACCAGCGACAGGAGCTGGAGGTAAGGATGGAGCCACACATAAAGAGAAGAAAGGGGAGAAATGGCCTGGTTCTCCTTCTCTTCTGTCTCCAAACCAAAGGCAGCTGGCAAGAAGCTAGGAAACAGTGAGCAGCCATCTTTCTGTGCAGAGCTGAGCAGAGGGAAGGGGGGAAATTGATGTAAAGGCAAACAGGTCATGACTTCCAAAGCAGTCCTGGCCTTGCACACAGTAGGTGTTCATGTATTTGAAGACTGGCATCTTCTGTTCTCTCATTCAAGGAGAAACGAAATGGAACAGACCTTCAGGGATGCAGGAGAGCCCATCTGTTATTGAAAGCCTTCTGACTCCTAGCAGGCCCAGATTTCATGTCCATGGGTTTCTGTGAGCTCCGCATCCTGAAAACAACTACTCTGCCCTCTTTTAAATTGTTAGCTGGCTTGAGTTGGGCTGATCTGTTTCAAGAGTCTTGATTAGAACAGCCTCTGATTGTAGAAAGGCATGGCTTCAGGTGGGATAGTCTCTTGCTCAATAACTTTCTATTGCTAATTATTGCCTTTAGGATCAAGTTCATTCTTTTTTCTAAAAAGCCTCAAATACAGGCTGTAGAGGTTCAACTAGACAGCTGCATCCTTCTCTTTCACTTCTACTCAGGATCCAGCCGGGATCATTTCGGACCTGGTCTCAGCTATTGCTGTGTAAAAATTACTCAGAACTCAATGACTTAAAGAAATAAGCATGCATTATTGTTATTGAGTCTAGGATTTAGCTGGGTGGGTGTTCTGGCCTCAGCTGGGCTCAATCGTGTACCTCCAGTCAGCTGGGGTTGGGTAGGTGGCTTTGGGCTTTGTCATGTATGGGAGGGTAGGGATTGACTGGTCTAGAATGGCGTGGCCTGGGACAGCTGGGCTGCTTGGTCTTTCTATCATCCTCTAGCAGGCTGGCTTGGGTTCACTCACATGGTGTTAACATGCTCTCTGCACTCTTTAGACCAGGCGTCCTCAAACTACGGCCCGTGGGCCACATGCGGCCCGCCGAGGACATTTATCTGACCCGCCGGGTGCTACTGCCTGTCCTGCTTAGCAGCCGACTCGTCCCAGGCCTGCAGTGTGCATAGGAATTTGTTCATAGTTTTTTTAAAACTATAGTCCGGCCCTCCAACCATCTGAGGGACAGTGAACTGGCCCCCTGTTTAAAAAGTTTGAGGACCCCTGCTTTAGACTCTGCTTTAGACTCTAGCTACAGGAAAGTAGTAGATGCCATAGTGTACCACCCAGATCTTTCTGGACCAGAGCTTCCTTCCTCAGGTGCTGTGAGTTTGGGCTGCTGATGACTTGCCCATCAGTTGCTCTCTGGGAACTGCTCTCTGCTCAAGATAACCACTTCACCCAGCATGCTTCCTTCCCGCGGGCAACCTGCATTCAGTGGTTAGTCTGTGAAGGGTGTGAAGCTCATCTCTCCTCACTCCACTGTGGAGCTGGGATGGGCTTGGAGAGTTGTCCCGAGGCTCTAATGGGGTCAGCAGAGGCCTCTGTTTCAGCTGCATTGCAGTTCAGTTTCTCCCGGAAGCCCAATTCTCCTCCCCCAGTTTCCACAGGTGCTGTTTCTGAGGACCCTCCCTAATAAACCCGCCTGCATGCAAATCTTGGGAAACTCACCTACAACATGTGACTTTGTTACTGTGGGTTGAAACAACTTGACCCACATCTTGAATGTTCACCAGCATACCACTAGTGACCTGTCAACAAGCAGCTCTCCAGGGGAAAAAGTTTTCATTCGTATGTTTGCCAATTACCATGGTGTAAATACTCCCACCATGACCCCATTCAAACCATTGAAGTCATTGAATGTGGAAGTGGGAAGAGATGTGCCAGATGGGCTTACAGGTCAGCTGAAGCAAGCTCCAGGCCACCACTGACCCCAACCCAGCAGACTCACCCTTGTGCATAGGTAACAAAATTACTGTGAAGCAATACCTGCCCTTACTGTATACAGTGAACTCTGGTTTCCTCTCTTTTTAAAAGCCCATCTCAAGTCTCTAGACCAGCCGTGGGCAAACTACGGCCCACGGGCCTGATCCGGCTGTTCTATCCAGTTCTCTTGCTCTCCCCTCCGCTCCTTTACTTTGAATTTATATTAGTTCACACAAACACTCCATCCATGCTTTTGTTCCGGCCCTCCGGTCCAGTTTAAGAACCCACTGTGGCCCTCGAGTCAAAAAGTTTGCCCACCACTGCTCTAAACTTAAGGCCTCTAATAAGTGACCTGCAGTTTGAAATGTGTGCATTAGGAGTGGTCCCGTTTGGCACAGCAAATGGCGGCTGAATGCAGGAAGGAGGGCATATGAGGCAGGACCCCTCCTGCCTGTCCAGGTGATTTAAGTCAGCCAGTGGGGAGAGAAGGGTGAGTGGGGGTATTTTTTGTTTTTGTTAACATTAAAACGGTTGCTGAGGCGGGCTGGCACAGCCATGGCATACTCAGCCCCAGGGTGCCTTATGTGCCACACCAGCTCAGCCGGGTTCAGTGAGCCTGAGAGGGGGCAGTGAAGGATTAGAAAAGACAAGAGAATGAAAGCTGGGTCTGGGTGGGACACTGTCCTCTCTGATGGAGAGCTAGCAACAGCGCCACGGACTACAAGCCATGTCTTTATTTTACAGCCAGATTCCATGAGGCAAAGTAAGGGCGTGGTCAAGATGTTTACAACATTCTCGTGGGTTTCAATCCTACTCAATTACATGCACCTGAATTCTGTCAAGCCCACATCACTCAGGCACGTGGAGCCACGTGTTCGGACCATAGGTTCAAGCTTACAACTATAGCTGTTGGCTATCATTGTGCTGGGAGGGCTCTGCCCTCCAAGCTGGAACTTGCACGTGGCCATGAGAGGACTGTGCCCTCTCATCAGTCCGAGGCTTGAACCTGTCCAAACACTGTAGCTGCTCCCCACAGGTTGCAAAACCTTTTTGTATATTTATCCCCCAAAAGTACTCCATTTGAGTTTTCTTAAAATACCCTGGGAAGTGGGGAGAATTAGCTTGTTCAACAGATATTAGTTTTCAACTGGGGCTTATCCCAAGAAAAGCAAAGTCCTTCCCTAATTCAATAACCTCCGTCACAGACACTCCCTAAACCAAATAAAACGTGTGGGTCCTTCTGACACCACAGGTCAAGCAATCAAGCCAGGAGTTCATTGGATAAATAAGGCCATAGTAAGCCCTTCATACCCTGGCATTAATTGACATCACTTCCCATAAGATGGTCTAGGGCTGTGGTTGGCAAACTGCGGCTCGCGAGCCACATGCAGCTCTTTGGCCCCTTGAGTGTGGCTCTTCCACAAAATACCATGGCCTGGGCAAGTCTATTTTGAAGAAGTGGCATTAGAAGAAGTTTTAAGTTTAAAAAATTTGTCTCTCCAAAGAAATTTCAATCGTTGTATTGTTGATATTTGGCTCTGTTAACATTTAATGAGTTCGCCGACCACTGGTCTAGGGCAGCGGTCACCAACCTGTGGTCCACGAACCACTGGTGGTCCGTGAAGTCTAAAAGGTTGGCGACCGCTGGTCTAGGGCTTTCTGCAGCATTTGGCCGGCTGGCTCTGCAGGGCCCAATGCAGCTGCAGGCGTGTTGTTTGGCTCCTGAAAACAGGAAAATTGGACATAAAAACCTGGAGCTTGGGCTTCCTTCGACCAAAGTCTGGTAACACTGGACCTGCATTCTCTCCTGGCAGCCCAGAAGTTGCAGGGTTCCCATGGGCAGCAAGAGTTTGAGACCCCAAAAGTGCAGTGGTGGCCGTTGAGCATCACGGGCCTGAGGTAGATTTGGGAACCAGTACCCTTCCACTGCACGTGGTTTGATCTCAGGTGGACCCGAGATAGGCAGGAACATAACTCGCTTCCCAACCAGCGTGTTCCTCCAGCAACTGCAGCCCTCACCTTGGCTGTTAGCAATTGGCTGGGAGTGGCGGTCTCCTGGCGCAGTCTCTGTTCCCAGGCAGCTGAGCCTCCTCTATCTCTTTGAAGATTACAGGGCTTTAGCATGCCTTTAAAGTGAATTTTTCCCCCTGCGTTTTATTATAATTAATGACCAGAAAACTCTCCTCTTTTTTCCCCCTTTATCTCTTAAATATGTTTCTTTCCTCTCTAAAAACGCAATATTTCTTTTAACCCAGGATATGGATGAGCCTGTCCCTAGCAGGGCAGGCCCGGCTTCATCTGTCAACTTGATTATGCAAAGCCTCTGTTTTCAGCTGGCATCTGAGGTGGATTTCAAAGCCATGACTCATGTGTGCTCCAAGGCTTAGGACCCGGAGCACAGCCGCCTTCTGCAAGCTTTCAGCACAGGTCTGGCTTTGGGGGAGAAGGTCCTTCAAGGGGCTGGGTGGCTCAGTGGTTCACAGGTCTCTTGGTGAGGGCATGTGGAGGCATTGCCACAACCACACTGCATAGTTCTGCCAACCTGAGCTGCCAGTCTGTTCCTGGAACCCCCAGAGTCCCCTCTCCTCAATGTAAGAGACACATCTGCAACAGCTCAGACAAGTGGAACTGAAAGCTCATCGGATAAATGTGCAAAGATGTAGGTAATGGGCTTAGATTGTTTCCAGTTTTGTGTGTGTGTGTGTGCGCGCGTGCGTGAGCGTTCTATGGTACATGCACACAACAGAGCAATACGCAGATGTCCTCAATATTAAGTGCAACCTCCAGAACAGTCTGCCCATGTGCATATATGCATATATGCACTGAACATATATCAAACAAGGTTCTGAAATCTCAGCCCTAGTGACGCTTGGGCCGGATAATTCTTTATCGTGGAGGGCTGTCCTGTGCGTTGGAGGATGTTTAGCAGCATCCCTGACCCTTCTCATTGCTGCCAGTAGCAATTTCCAGGTGTGTCCCCAGAAAAAAATCATTCCTGGTTAAGAACCGCTATTTGACAAAGAGCAAAATGTCAGTTATTTTAGATAGCAAAACTGGGGAGTAAGAATAAGTATGGGATCTTGTTCATTTTTAAAAATGAACTTGTATTGCTTTGGGACAGGGAGATATGCCAATGGGAGACAAAATGTAGGTGTCCTGATTGAGAACCAAATATAATGTATAAACTAAAGGTGGGGTGTTTACATGGACTCTCTGAATTTTAAAGTTTCTTGAAGACACTGTTAGTATACAGATGTTATACGTTCATTGCCTTCATTTGGGACTGTGGTTTACAATACTGGGAACCTGGCCTGCAGCCCTGGCAGTGTTCGTTTAGGACAGTGGTCGGCAAACTGCGGCTCATGAGCCACATGCGGCTCACGAGCCGCAGTTTGCCTCTCTGTTGACTAATGAGTTTGCTGACCACTGGGATAGGGGCTTAATCACAAGGAACAACAGCAGCCTGTAATTATTGGAATCGAGAGTCTAGGTCAGTGGTCGGCAAACTCATTAGTCAACAGAGCGGCAAACTGTGGTCTCGAGCTGCATGTGGCTCG
Source organism: Plecotus auritus (assembly GCF_963455305.1). Taxonomy (NCBI): domain Eukaryota; kingdom Metazoa; phylum Chordata; class Mammalia; order Chiroptera; family Vespertilionidae; genus Plecotus; species Plecotus auritus. Next base: position 10,276,480 of record NC_137779.1, read on the forward strand.
CCAGCCGCAGTTTGCCAACCACTGGTTTAGGGCGTAATAGTTCTAAACATAAGGCAAAATGTGCGTGTCTCTCTAGCAGTCACACTGTGTGCTTCTCAAAACTAACTTCAGTGGGAGAGCTTTTGCAAAGTATCATCATTTAATTGTCCTTGTCTGATCAACGGATGGGACACACTTTCCATCGTTCCAATCAGGAAAGCGAGGGGCGTGGCTCAGATGGTACAATGTGGGCAGAGGCCCAGTTCGCACATCACACCCACGGTGTCTTTCAGGGTGCTGCCTTCACAAACGGCTCCTTCAAAGGTGGCTGGAAAATCATTGGGGAAAATGCATTCATGATCACGGCTCCAACTGCCTTTGATTCAGTCAAATTGTAAAAATCCATCCCTGGGGCTGTGATTTCAGGGGGGCTAGAGTGGGGCCCAGGCCTTGGATGCTTTGGAAGCAACCCTGGGGGATTCCAATGGCACCTTCCCCCATGGTTCGCAGACCATTTTCCGCCAGAGTCCATTGTTAGAGGCCCTCAGTGATAAATGAGGGCCAGAATTGAAACCACAATGCAATACTCTTCCGCTCTGACAAACCACCTTGAGGAGGCCTGGGATGGAAGTCTGACAGGTGGGCCTGTGACCACGTGGCCTTCGGCTATCTCGAAAGACAGATCCAGGCTTAGAGTCCCTGTGTGTTGGATGTGGACGGGCCCTCCCACGCGTGCCGTGCAGCCAGCAGCAGCGTTTCCGGAGGCTTTGCAGGCGCAGCATCCGAGCCATGTGGATGAATTGCCAGCTGAATTCGATCAGAAGCACTGAGATCCGGGGGTCTTAAGGCTCCAGGCCTGGGATTTCTCAGCCATTAAGTACTAAGTGTCTCTGTGCCCAACACGGTGCTGCCTGGGGAAGGGAGGCTGGAACATGAGCACCTGGGAGGTCTCAGCTCAAAGCCAGTGACGATTTCCGTGCTCCACCCCCCAAATTCCACCCATTCCTTAAGGCCCAATTCTAATCACACTGCCGAGAAGCCCTGCCCACTTCCTAATTATGAGCACATCATCACATAAGCAAAGGAGAATATGAACTCAGTGCGACCTGCCTCAGTGAACTGCCCCCTCCCCCGCCCCCGCCTAAGGTCTGGTTGTGGACAGGTCTGGATTGGAGAACACAGCTCCCTTTTAGAAAGGATAGAACAGAGGCTCAGAAACTCACACCTACAGCAGTGAGTTGGCCTTCTATGGTGGGCAGTGATGAGGACAGGAGGGCAAACCCTGCTGAAATCCAAATAAAGTCTAGAGTTTAGTTGAGTTTAACACCAATGCTAATTTCTTAGTTTTGAGGTGTTGTCAACCAATGGTTGTTGATGCCAGTTCATGCCAACAGAAATCCCCAACATGGGTGTAATGAAAAAACAACACAAAACCTTATTCAGTGCAAAACAGCTCAGTGGTAATACAGCGTGGCTGTGACGCTGCCCTGGGGCAAGGCCCTTAGGCCAGGCGGCTCTGTTCCGCTCCAGCAGCCTTGGTCCACTCGGCTCTGCTTCCTTGCTCTGCTCCAGTGAAATGTCTTTGGCGTTTCAGCCCCAGCTGGGGAAACAGTCTTCGGTCTCTGGAGGAGAGGGCAAGTGCACTCTCAGAGTCAGAGTTTGCAGTGACTTATGTAGACAGAAGTCCCCACCCCTGGTCCCTGATTGGTTTGTCTCCATGCAAATGAGGATTCCATATCCTTGCAGTTTGATTTGTGCAAAAATCACTGTCCGATTTTTTCAGAATGGAGCTTCTCTGATTGGTCAGTGAAGATGATGGGGGGCTCCTTTATAAGGGCTGGCTCGGATGGCAGAAACAGTCCCGCAGGCAGCATAGTGCAGGCTTCTCCCTGAAGTGTCATTGGTGTGAGAGGCCCCGGTTTAGAAACGGCTGCTAGGCTTTGTGGTTGGTTGGTTTGTAATTTAAGCCCAGTTAAGCCACCAGGTGCCCTTCATAGGGTATCTTCTTTCTCAGGAGGCAGTGTCATGGTAACATAAGATGTCAACATGAGGGAAAGCTGGGTGAAGAACACCAGGAACATTCTGTGTATCCTACACGCCTGCCTACATGGGGGTGCAGGCTGCCGGCATGTTAGGACCATGGGCTCAATGTCGGGTTCATGTCCCAGCTCTGTCACTTACCAGCTGGAATGTTTTTGCAGAAGCAGAATGGGGAAGTGCCCTAACCCTTCACCTCCATTTCCCCACCTTAAAAATGCTGATAACAGAACCTACCTGTTCTGGATTAAGGGGCATGACAGTGTCTGTGCACTGGTGCCACACAACTACTTTTATTAGAACCAGCTATTGACATGACTTACTATGCAGTTGGTATTTGCCAATCAAACCAAATAATTCAGAGCCTTGGGTACTGGCTGGATGCAGTTTTCTAGTCTGGTTATCCCATTGTTTTGTCTGTGAGTGGCCAGATGGTAGCTCTGGCTCACACCTCTCACCAGGGCCTACAACACCCCTGACCTCTGGGCAGACCCTGGCATCCTGCCCATGCCACAGCATTGCTGAGTTTCCCTCCTGTGTCCAGCCTCACTGAGCACAGTCGTTGGCCCGAAGCACATTTCTAATGATACAGAAAGAGCTTTGCAGCAGGAATATTTATCCCACTGGCCAAAGTCACTCTACACCAGTGGTTCTCAACCTTTCTAATGCCACGACCCTTTAATACAGTTCCTCATGTTGTGGTGACCCCCAACCATAAAATTATTTTCGTTGCTACTTCATAACTGTAATTTTGCTACTGTTATGAATCGTAATGTAAATATCTGTATTTTCTGATGGTCTTAGGCTCTACAGCAGCGGTTCTCAACCTGTGGGTCCCCCCCCCCCATCATCTTCACTGACCAATCAGAGCAGCTCCATTCTGAAAAAATCGGACAGTGATTTTTGTACCAATCAAACTGCAAGGATATGGAGTCCTCATTTGCATGGAGACAAACCAATCAGGGACCAGGGGCGGGGACTTCTGTTGCGACCCACAGGTTGAGAACCACTGCTGTAGAGCCTAAGACCATCGGAAAATACAGATATTTACATTACGATGCATAACAGTAGCAAAATTACAGTTATGAAGTAGCAACGAAAATAATTTTATGGTTGGGGGTCACCACAACATGAGGAACTGTATTAAAGGGTCGCGGCATTAGGAAGGTTGAGAACCACTGCCCTACACTGAATTATTAAGTCCATGTAGGGTGCTCTCAGAAGGAGGAAAGTGTTCTTGGCTGCTTATTGTAAGAGGAGAAAATGGGAACACCCTAAGTGCATATCAGGAGGGGATGACAGAATGGTGATCCACACTGCAGGCCACTCTGCAGCAGCCAAAATGCATGAGGCAGATCAATATGCAACAACATGGCCCAGCCAGCATGGCTCAGTGGTTGAGTGTCGACATAATGAACCAGGCGATCACGGTTCAATTCCCTAGCGTGGCACATGCCCGGGTTATGGGCTCAATGCCCAGTGGGGGGCATGCAGGAGGCAGCCAATCAATGATTCTCTCTCATCACTGATGTTTCTATCTCTTCCTCTCCCTTCCTCTCTGAAATCAATAAAAAATATATATTTAAAAAATAATATGCAACAATGTGGAATGATCTCCAAGACAAATTAGGTAAAGATGTGGGATGCAGTGGTCTATGATCTTTAAAAAACTAGAGGTGTGTATTTAAGAATATATATGTAGGAAAACACAGAGAAAAGATCCAGCAGTGCTGGCCAGTAGAGCTTGCTGTAATGATGGCAGTGCCCCGGTGCCATGGGCACTGTAACGTACACTTCTGAGCCCTCGCAGTGTGGCTTGTGTGATGGAAGACATGAATGCTCATTCTGCTTCATTTCACTGGCAATTAATTACCTCCTTGTCTAGTGGGTAGCCTGTGGGATGGCCCGGGCCTGGAAGGCTGCAGACCAAATGGCCTTGGGGCAAGAAGACGGGAGTCATGGGAGGCCTTTTCTTCGTTTTGTGTGATTTGTCTTATTTAGGAAATATACGATAGCCCTCTGTTACATCACGGCTGAGCTCCAAACAAGGCCTGCAGTGAGTTGGTAGGAACGTACCAGTGCTTGTTTGGGCTCTGGCCAATGCACATGGGCGCGTAAAGTGTGAGGGAAAGCCAGGTAAGCGTGTGGGGATTCTCTGTACTGTCTTGATAACACCTCTGTAAACCCCAGACCATTCCAAAATAGAACTTATTTTCAAAATTAATTCTTATAAGTTTGGTGCTAGGTTTTGTCTAGATTTTTACAAAAGCCCGACACTTGCAGCTTCTCTGATAAAGAGCAGGAGCATCTCGGGAACCCTGGTTGGTCGTGGGCTCAGTGTGTTTGGGAGCCTTGGCTGAGAGGAGGAAGCTGCCACGTAGCCGGAAGTGCCAGGGGAAGCCATGGTGCCTGCTGGTGACCTGTCCTATCCCTTCAGTGCCTGCAGAGACCTGGTGGCTACCCAGAGATGCGGCCAAGAACCCAAGACACATCTGTCTTGATGGCCACACCTCCCTGAAAAGAGGCCACCGAAGCTGGTGCTCCTTCAAGGTCCCTTTCAGCTCATTCTAAATACACCTCAAATTATGAAAAAGGCGTTGGCCATAGGACCCCACATTTCTTCATCTGTGGTCTTCACAGCGCCACCTAGCAGCAGAGAATGAAGATTTTCCACTATTTCCATGTTAATGAAGAATTTGGGAATGCCCTTCATGGATCTGGGCTTCAAGATCACAGCCAGAGACCCCGTGTTTGAGTTCTTCAGTGTCAGGCACCATTCTGTGGGGTGGAAGACAGGCGAGGTCCCCGCCCCCATGGAGCTACCTCCTTGCAGAGCACTTTAGAGCATGCCCTCTGGGGTCCAGCAAACCTTGTTCTGTCATTTATTTCTGCTACGTCCTAGCTGTAAGGATTTCAGAAATACCTGCCTCACGAGCCCATGTTTTCTCGTGATGATTCTTAAAGCGTCAGGATAAGAATTAAGTGTTCTTAAAATGACAGCATCCGTTCTCAAGACCTGATACACCGTGACAGCTACCGTTTCCTCACACTCACCGTTATCCCCCCAAGTGGGAGAGAGGCTTGAACCACACACTCTTCTAGAGAGTTCCCTGGTCGAGCTAGGAAAAGGGGAGGGAGGACTCTTGATGACTTTATTTGGGGGCTCAAGTTAGAAATTATGTAGCGATGGTAAACCCAGACCTGGGAAAAGTCTGGAATCTTCTATTTCCCAGGTAGAAGGTTCATAAGTCTTCTGACTAGCCTGTCCAGTTTGAAAGGCTGGAGACCTGTATTTTCCTGAGAGGAAGAAGGAAATCTTGTGATAAATAGATATGCCTGTTTCAGTCAGAGCATCATGGGAGTTTAATGAGGTCTCCCAGCCATGTCAGGAGCATTGCACATAAGTACACGGTGACTCTTGGGGTTGGCAGGGCCGACGACTCCCACACCAGCCCGTGGTCACGTGACCACATCTGCCTTTCGGAGCATCGTTCCTGATGTGAGTAAATGATGGCTGTTTAATCAAAAGCAGACCTCCCCTCTCACCCAGCGAGCACCTCACCAGCACAAGCCAGCCATCCCCTGGGCCTGCGAGCTTTTGTGTCGAGGGTCCAGGGGGTCTTTGTCTACACGTTCTAGAAGCAGAGCCTCCAGAGAGCCGCCTCTCTCCAGTTTCCTTCTCAGCACAAGTCGGCTGCCTGTCTGAAGGCGAGAATGGGAAGGCCAGTGGCTGAGGGTCACCCATGCTCCTACTTCGCCAGTGGGCTGCTGGCCACGGGTGGCCCTGCTCCTTCTGCAGGATCCTTGGGAAGCTCAGACAGAGGAGAGCTGTAAGCAGAGAAATCTGAGCAGCATGTGCTCCCACCTTCTGGGAGAACCTTGTTGGCAGAGAAGGGTGAGGAGGCCACTTTTTATTGGAGAATAATTATACAGTTGCCTAGCCAAGGGTTGGAAACCTTTTTTCCGCCAAGGGCCATTTGGATGTTTATAGCATCATTTGCGTACCATACAAAATTATCAACTTAAAAACTAGCCTGTTATATTTGGTCAAACTTTTAATTAACTCCCCCTAATGCCTTATATGACCAAATGATATTGCAGGCCTTATACGGCCTGCGGGCTGGGCATTCCCCACCCCTGGTTGGACCCAGCTGGGTTAATGCCAACTGGTCATGTTGTGCTGGTATTTCGGACAAGGACTCTGGGAGCCACCAGGATGGTGTGAAGGAGGCTCCAGAAAACCTAGCAACCCTCACCCCAACCCCCAAGAGCCTGCAGAGTCTCTGGGGGTCTGCAGGGCCACTTTCCCTGCGGTGTCCAAGGGGCCCAAAGCCAGCATTAGCTCTCCTTCTCCCCAAGGAGCAGCCAGGCCTCACCTGTTCATTCCCAGAGGAGCCCCTCCTTTCCAGATTGGATAGGACCTGAGGTCCCCCAGCCAGGACCTGGCTGGCCCACAGCCCCCCCAGCAGGACGCTGGTCACTGCCTCTACAGGAGAAGTGACAGGTCAGGCCAGGCCACCTCCTCTCACGGAGACTTGAGATCCCAGCCCTACATTCCATCTCCAGTCCACAGCTCGCAGGCCTAGCACCTTCGCATCCCCTCTCTTCCAGGAGACTCCTCTCTTCCCGTTGGCTCGTTGGCGCCTCTGGAGTGTCCTGCCAGGGGTTACAGAGCGCAACAGCCCACGTATTGCAACTAGGAACTGTTTTGCAGGCATGAACATAAGAGAAAACTTAATCGACAGGGTAAGTGCCCCTCTTTCTCGCAGGCCCCTGGCCATGTGATTTCTATGTAACCTTATTCACATCTCTGGGCCTCAATTTCCTCATCTGTAAAAGGGGTATAGTGCCCATCTCCTAGGCTTGCTCTGAGGCTGAAATAAGCAAAGACATTCTTGAGCACTGAGAACAGTGCCTGGCACATTGTGCTATTCAAGTGTTCTTCTATAAAACCACGCAATCCTCACAGGGGAAGGAGCTATTGTCTCCCTCTCACTAATGAGGAAAGAAGCAAGCTTGGGCCTTGGCCAGCGAAGCTCAGCTGCTTGGGCATCCTCCCGTGCACCAAAGGTCACTTGTTCGGTTCCTGGTCAGGGCACCTGCCCAGGTTGCGGGCTCGATCCCCAGTAGGCGCCGTGCAGAAGGCAGCCAATCGATGTTTCCCTCTCACATCAATGTTTCTCTTTCTCTTTCCCTCTACCTTCCTCTCTCTCTAAAAATAAAGTACTTGTTTTAAAAAAGAAGCAAGCTTAGGGACTCTGTGCCCGAGGGTCACACAGCCAGCAAGAGGCAGCCTCAGAACCCTGAGTCACAGGTGTCTAACTAGTCTTTGCCCACATACCCAGTTTAATACCGTCCTTCGCTGATCTGGCAACTTTTTAAAAAGAAAAACCATCTTGCCTCGTGATCCTTTTTCATTCTGCTGGAACACTATCCATCAACCTGAACACTATTATTCAGACTACGGGTGTGTTTTTTAGTCCACAGCTCCTTGGCCAGTCTATCTATATATATAAAAGGCTAATATGCTAAGTGTCCAAACATCTGGGTAATGACGTCACGTAGCAACGCCCAGCTTCCTCTCCCTAGCGACTAGCCTCCTTGCAGTTTCTTCAGCCCAGGAACATGTCTTGCTTTATAGCCAGGTGCAAACATTTCACACTTTAACCAAATGTCTGTGAAACGTTTTCCTGTGCCTCATCTCCTTTGCTCCTCACAGAAATCCTCGAGTAGGTAGATAGGAGACTTGGTGGAATCCTAATTTCTTTTCATTAGATGGGAAAGCTTAGAAACTTGACCCAACTGAAAAGAAGTAAGAAATGGTGGACCTTGAAAATGACTTCAGGTTTTCTCACTATATTTCGCAGAATATAGTCAAACACTGCTGCAGTTAAATATTTTACCCTTCGTTCTCCCTGCGTGGTCTACAATAATAATCTGTTTCATGTTGATATTTACTGCTGTGTTGCTGACAATTATCTGAAAGAGAAGTTGGGGTGCTTCACTGGGCTGGAAAAAGTTAGGTAAATCAGAAAGTATGTCTAATTAAGCAAGTTTATTCTATATCTATAAAAGGCTAAGTTGACTTACACATGCGTGATACATATAAAGCACTTGCTGGCTTCAATCGCACACATGTGTTTTGATCTGTCATTGTCGATTGTGAATTTGGTTGATACTTATATTATAGAGAAAGGGTGAATAGCATTTCCTTTCAATGTGCACAGATTCATGCACCGGACCATTAGTTGTCCTGTAAAACAGCCTAAAACGTTATTTTATAATCCAGTTCACCAAAATACAGGGAGAGGAACCATGTTAATCTGGTGTAGCTTGTAGCCAATTGCTCATCTGTGAAGAGCATAGGGCGTTCCACTGTGCCCTCTGCCTATGTTAACATCTCCGAGCCTCAGTTTCCCCCTCTGTAATGAGAGGAAGGGGAGTTGTTTTAAGGATGAGGTGAATCTTCTTGCCTGCGAGTGTCACATAGCAGGAGACAGAACTAGAATCTGGAGCCTGACGTCCTGGCTCCAGACCAGCCGTTTGGGCCCCAGCCGAGCATCCCTGGCCCTTCACTTCCAAGTCTCCCCTGAAAGCCAAGTGCACCACGGGGCCACGCAAGGTGGGCACGCCTGGCAGCTGGCAGTGTGTTTGTTATTCCTGCCCCACCTTCTGGAATGAGGGTGGCTCGGGCTGTGGAAGACGTTGAGTAATAACCAGAGAAAGGGCCGCTCTGGTTCCCAAATAAACAGGCTCGTGAGTGATGAGGGCACCCCCTTCCCTCCCACCCCACCCCCACCCCACCCGGGCAGCTGCCGCTGCCAGCACCATGCGCGCGTTTCTTACACGAGGGCGAGTAAACACCACCCGGACCCACTTCAAAAGGCTCCTCGGGCAGCCCAGCCGCCAAGGGGGCAGCTGCTGCTGATGGAACCGACGTGCCTTTGGGGGGCTGGGCTCAGGCGGTGGGGCTGGGGTGGCCTCCGGTAACAGACGGCCCCAAGATGTCCAAATACATCAGTGTGGAGGCCTCAAAGGCCCGGAGAACGAGAGCAGGAAAAATAAATAATTCCGTTATCTCTGATGAATTTTTCCCTTTGATCTCATCCCCCCCCCCCCATTCTCCTTCCATTGCTCTTTCTCCCCACCCCCGTCCCTGATTTTTCTCTCCCACTACCTCTTTTTTTAAACCTTTCCTCGTCCTTTGATTTATGCCTCCAACCGTTCCACGAGGCTGACGTCCCCTGATGAATTGGTGGGGTTGTTCTGTTCCGAGACCCCGAGCAGGCGGCTGGGAAAGGGGCCGGGGAAGGGTGGGCTGGTTCCTTCCCAACAAGGAAAGACCTGGCTGCGGTGAGGGTGCTGCGGAGACGCCGGCACGCCCAGCCACCCAGGGCCGCCAGCTGCGTCCACTGGTCTCTCCCTGTGTCTGAGCCAGCCCGGGCCTAGAGAGAAGGATGCTTTCTGCTGTCCCATCCTCCGCTGGGGGTCATGCATTCAAAACCCACGCAGTGCTCCCTGCGTGCCGGGCTCTAGGAATGGAGGGGTGAGTGCGGGCATAATCTAGCGTGGACCCTGGAGATGCTCTCGGTCTGGTCTCAATCAGGGCGAGAGCGCACCCAGGTCTCAGGCTCTGGGGCCCGACTGCCCAGGTTGAAGTTCTAGTCCTGCAACTCACTAGCTGTGTGACATTCGTGTAAGAAAACTACTCAGCCGCTCTGTGCTTCGGTTTCCTCACATGTGAAATAGGGTGACAGGGCCCACATCAGAGGGTTAAATGAGTTAATACTAAGAGTATTTAATAGCAGCCATGGAGTGCCAAGCATATTTCTGCCATCCGTCAGTGGGGTGAACGGCAGAAAAAAGTGAGGATCCCTGGGAGTAGCTAACAGAGGCCCATAAACTAGCTGGAGGCTTCAGAGGAAGCTGGTGGGGGTAAAAGTAGCATAGACCAGCATATGCAAAGGTCCTGGGGCTGAAGTGTTCAAGGAATTCTTAGCACCTGGAAGTTCATGGGGCCGAAGAGTGCTGAGAGAGGAGCTGGTGGCAGTCCTGTAGGACAGGATCAGCAGTTTGGTTTGCATCCAGGGCGCATGAAGCAAGTTTTCAAAGACTCGTGTGGCTGGTGCCTGGGAGCCAGGGACTCGCGCGGAGGCCGGGGAGGCAGGTACGTGCTTGCAGTTGTCCAGATGGGGAGTGAGGGTGTGACGGGGCTTGAAGGAGGATGGCGGCTCTCACTCTCCTTGACAGAGAGCGACGAGGCCTTGTCATTGTCGAAGGAACCGCACCCGACTTCGCTGAGAAGAGCTGGTACAAGGCAGCCTCTGAGTTTGTGAGCAACTGGGCTTTGGGGGTGCCATCGATTGCACTGAGGGGAGACGGCGGCCTGTTTTCTGTTCGATTTGCCAAGCGGAGCTGCCGAGCTCATCTTGCAGGAGAGATTTGAAGCCAGGCAGGTGTCTGAACACTCCGAGTGCGACAAACGCCAGGCAGCCGAAAGGTGACCAGGAAACGATGATGATGATGGCCAAGGTTCCCAAACTTGGCTGCACAGCGGCGTCTTTTAAAAAGTGCCGATGCGTGGCCCCCACCCCCAGACATGGATTTGACTCGTTCAGGATGTGACTGGGCCTCTAGGCTTGGTTTGTTTTATTTTGTTTTGTTTTAAGATCCCAGGTGGTTCTGACATGCAGCCAAATCTGGGAACCCCTGTAGTAAAAAGTCACATATTAAATTTGGGCCAAATACTGTGCTAAATAGTGGCATACCCCAACTGCCATCGCTGTGACAACCTCTCTAAGAGTATTTCTTCATCTGCCAAGGGGAGATGGGAGTACCTACTCAGGAAGGTTAAATAATTGCCCCAAATGACTTTGAACTTGAGTCATCGGGCTCCATGTAAGGGGCTCATAGCCATTACCCGGCACTGCCTTCCATCTGGGACTGACGAGGCTGGGGCGGTGGTGAAGGTCATCACGTGTTTGAAGAACTCCACCTTGGAAATTCCTCCGGAGCTTCTCCCGTGGTGCAGGGATTCAGAGCCAAGAATGGGCAGAGGCGGGGGTGCCCAGAGGGGTCTCGCCGTCAGAGCTGCTGCAAAGTCTGAGTTTCTCCTCGTTCAGTCTCACACAGCTGCCTGGGTTGGGGCCGAGAAGCATGTGGTTGGTAGCATCTGAGGAAGAGAGGCTGGATTCGGGCACTGGAAGTCATGTGACCTCTAAATCCTTAGCCCTTCGGTTTTACGGTTTGGTATTAGGGAGGTCACAGACCAGACTTTGTGCTACCAAGGCCTCCCCATCTGCCTTGGGCACCACGCGCTCACTAGGCAGGCCTCGGAATGTTGGCTCTGTTGTGGCCCTTCCATACGAGGTGGTGTGATTCCTCCACTGGTATTGTTCCAATGGAATATGAATAAGCCACAACTTTTCCATCCTGCTTCGGGCATTTGATGGTTTTCAGTCGGGGGGCAAGGGTGAGCGATGTCACCATGGACACCCTTGGATGTGTCTCCTGGTGCTGGGAGTGGAATTGCTGGACCACTTGACTCAGTGAATGATGCCGACCTGGTTTCCAAAGCGACCGGACCCTCCCACCAGCAGTTCACAAGCACCGCTGGCCAGTGCTTGCCTGCCTGTGTGATGGCTTCCACGTCACCGACTCCCACGCTCCTTGTGCTCCTCCCTCCACCTCCGTGCCATCCTTCCTTTCACGGTCTTCATTTTACCTTCAAACTGCTTCTCTGAGGGAGGAAGTGGCAGGATCCCCATTTCACGGATAAGCAAACTGAGGCTCACCCCAAGTCACACTGCTGGAAGGGGCAGACCCATAGCTCATTTCCACCTTTCACTCTGTACCAGCCACTCCTTCAAGAATCACAGTCCCCCCAACTGAGAATGAGAGTGGGTAGCAGGGTGGCATCTTCCCCAGCGGGGAGCCACTCTCCTTGTAGGCATCTGACCCAATTCTCAATGTTGGAAGTGGTGTGTTTTGTGGCTTTGATTCCAAACGATGACAAAGCTAGTCCCAGGCTTAGGGAGATGGAGTGTCCATCTGGGGGCTGTAAGATGTTTACACTTTAGAATCAGACTGTATGGTTCAAGTGCTGACTTCATTAACCACAAGCCACAAGTGACCTTGGGCAAGTTTCTCGACCTTGCTGAGCCTCAGTTTTCTTCATCAGAAAATAGCACCTCGCTGCTATAGTCATGGTGAAGATTAGATGAGATCAGGCACATGACAAGGATGCAAATGTTGGACAGTTTTACTAGGACCTTTGCAACATGTTGGACACTTCCACCTCTTCAAATATATATATGCTAGAGACCCGATGCACAAAAATCATGCAAGGGGCTCGGCCCTCACAGCCCTGGCTTTGTCCGGAAGGTTGTTCGGCTGTCTGGTCTAATTAGCATATTACGCTTTATATATATACTAGAAGCCCAGTGCACAAAATTCGTGCATGGGGGGGGTGTCCCTCAGCCCAGCCTGCACCCTCTCCAATCTGGGACCCCTCGAGGGATGTCCGACAACCCATTTAGGCCCAATCCTACCGGGATCAGACCTAAACAGGCAGTCAGACATCCCTCTCACAATCCAGGACTGCTGTCTCCCAGCTGCTCACCTGCTTGCCTTCCTGATTGCCCCTAACCACTTCTGCCTGCCAGCCTGATCACCCCTAACCACTCCCCTGCCAGCCTGATTGATGCCTAACTGCTCCCCTGCCAGCCTGGTCACCCCTAACTGCCCTCCCCTGCAGGCCTGGTACCCCCCAACTGCTCTCACCTGCAGGTCTGGGTTCCCCCCCAACTGCCCTTCCCTGCAGACCCAGTCACCTCCAACTTCCCTCTTCTGCCAGCCTGGTCACCCCTAACTGCCCTCCCCATCAGGCTTGATCACCCCCAACTGCCCTCCCTTGCAGGCCTGGTCCCTCCCAACTGCCCTCCCCTGCTGGCCTGATCGCCCACAACTGCCCTCCCTTGCAGGCCTGATCGCCCACAACTGCCCTCCCCTGCTGGCCATCTTGTGGTGGCTATCTTGAGTCCACATGGGGGCAGGATCTTTGTGTGTTGGAGTGATGGTCAACCTGCATATTACTCTTTTATTAGATAGGATAGAGGCCTGGTGCATGGGTGGGGGCCAGCTGGTTTGCCCTGAAGGATGTTCCAGATCAGGATGGGAGTTCCCTTGGGGTGTGGGGCGGCCTGGGCGAGGGGCCTGTGGTGGTTTGTGACCCAAGCAGAGGCCCTGGGATCTGGGATTTATTTATCTTCTACAATTGAAACTTTGTAGCCTGGAGTGGAGGCCTGGGCCGGCCAGGGCTGCAGAAGCTTGGCTTCTTCCATCGCTGCAGGCAACCCTAGCCTCCTGCTCTCTCCAGCTCCGTGGCTGCCGCCATTTCTGTTGGGCTTTATTTATCTTATATAATTGAAACTTTGTAGCATTGAGTGGAGGCCTGGGCCGGCAAGGGCAGGCGGAAAGCTTGGCTTTCTCCATTGCCAGGGAAACCCAAGCCTCCCTCCTGTTCTCTGTGGCTGCAGCCATCTTGGTTGGGTTTATTTGCATACTCGCTCCTGATTGGCTGGTGGGCGTGGTTGGTGGGTGTGGTTTGTGGGTGTAGCGGAGGTACGGTCAATTTGCTTATTACTCTTTTATTAGATAGGATTTGTGTGTGTGTGTGTGTGTGTGTGTGTGTGTGTGTGTGTGTATGTTTAAGAAAGGAACCTAATTCCAGTGGCTAAGGTGTAAATGTCAAGCAATTTTTATTCTTTATAACTCAGAGATCCCACAGCCAGAATTTTGAAGGAAATAAGTGTGTGTGTCTGTGTGTGTGCATGTCTGTGTATGTGTGTCTCTGTGTGTGTGTCTGTGTGTGTGTGTGTGCATGGCTGTGTACGTGTCTGTGTGTCTCTGTGTGTGTGTCTCTGTGTGTGTTTGGGGGAGTTGCTAAGAGTTGCTGGAAGGAGCAGCTGAAGGGCCACCTTGATTAGACTGTCGGCTGTTCTTGCAACAGTCACCCCATGTCCACGTTTCCTGCCTGCTAGTCCATCAACTAAGAATAAAATTCTAAATGGATAATATTCCAAACAAAGGATAAAATAAACCTAATTAAAGAGACGGGTAAAAGTAGGAAAGGTTAAAATAACAGAATTAGTGTAAAACAACTCCCTGGGCTGGGTTAGGACCCCAGCCATAGGCTCTCAAAGCTCCCGCACTCCCTCGCCAGAGCTCCTCCCCGTCACAGCTGGCGTTTACTTCCTCACCCTCCCGGGTGCATGGGAGAGACGACCTGTGGGAAGCATCTGCCTTCTGCAGGGTGTGTCCCAGCAGACAGCATTTTCTCCTGCTTGCAGTGTTACTCAGCGAGACCCCGAACACCAGAGATGTCCAGCGACAGCATGAGACAAAGATGCCCAACAGCCTCCTGACCCAAGGCCTGAGCCAAGATGGTAAATGATGTCATCGTGGTAGGAAAGGAGGAGGACACAGGTCAGGCTGGGAAACGAAGACCTTAGCCGACCAAAGTGAACTAAAAACCAACAAGCGGCCACTTGGAAGAGCCTTCGTCCCAACTTCCACCAGAGCAGGACCCTTTTGCGTCGTCACCTTATGCCCCGGAGGGAATGTAGGTACCACGCTCTCAGGCTTGGCTTCTCAGCAAATATTTCTCCATCAAAAAAATAAATAAAAATGGGCATGTGCCATAATTCCCAAGCCTATTTTTTTGTTTGTTTTATTGCAGCTTCTCTTCTGGAAAACCTTTCTCCCTTCCGGGCTTAGCTGGTGTAACCTGCTACAGTGATTTCCTATTTAACAGATGTTTTCTACCCAAACCAGTTCCCACCATCCTGAAAACGCCCCGTGGTTTGAAGGAGAATGGAGCAGGAGGGTCTGGACTGTTAGGGCAGAAAAGGGAGGCCGGTGAGTTGGCATGTGATGGCAGGGGGTCTGCTGCTTTGGAGCGTCCTCAAACTTTTTAAACAGGGGGCCAGTTCACTGTCCCTCAGACCGTTGGAGGGCCAGACTATAGTTAAAAAAAAAAAAAAAACTATGAACAAATTCCTATGCGCACTGCGGGCCCGGGATGAGTCGGCTGCTAAGCAGGACAGGCAGCAGCACCCGGCGGGCCAGATAAATGTCCTCGGCGGGCCGCATGTGGCCCGCGGGCCGTAGTTTGAGGACCCCTGGTGTAGAATCCTTCATGTAGGAAGCACCAGGTGACCTCACTGGAGAAAGACCCCACTGTGGGGGCCCAGCTGGCCATGGTCTGCAGAGGAAAGGGGCTGGGGTGGTGGTCGAGAACGCAGTAAGCTGCAGGGTCAGAATTCAGCTGTTCTTACCACTCACCAGCAGTTTGAACTTGGACCTGTTACCAAACTCAGGGGTTTCACCCCTTGGGGTGTTCCATTGGAGAATAAGACACGGTTTTCACAAGGTTGTTTTATTCATTTGCAACAAGCAAAGGAGCCGGGATTCACACCCAAATCCGTCTCCCTGAAGGGAGGTTTAGCCATTGCTTATATGCACTATTCATCAATTACACATTGATTTCTTACCTGCAGTTTGCTAGTTATCCCTTTGACTTCCGGTCAGGCTCATCTGACTATAGCAAATAGACATAACATTGTAACATTTAGCAAGAATAGCATTTAGTAAGAAAGGCCCAGACCTTGAGACCCTGGTCATAGCTTCATCATCTCCCCAAGCCTTCTTTTTCTCGCCTGTAAAATGGCAATCACAGGACCAAGAAGCAGTGTTTCACGTAGCTGTTGGAATTAAATCAACTCGTAGCTGGTAAAGGGCTTGGACCCCCATGTGCAGGCACTGTGCAGTATTTGTTGTTATTGCATTCCTCTGGTGCTGGACATTGGCTGGCTGTGTGACTTGAAAATTAAAGGGAAATAATCAGAATCCAATCAGGAAGTAGGCATTTCTCCCCCGAGGCTATTGTAAGGATCTGGTGAGGTTTAATAAGACTCAGGATTGCCTCATGCCCGGACTGTGGAGGCCAGGAAGCTGGATTTAAACCCTGGACCCTCCACACAGTGTGTGGCTTTGGGCAATGACTTCCCTGGTTATGCCTCAGTTTCTTTACCTGTAAAATGGGGATAACAGGACCTCGGGTGCTGCAATGATAGCTGAGACAATGCATTGGATGAGACCATGCTTGGCCCGTGATAAGAACCCTGCAAACATATGTTGCAATTCTGTGTATAGAAGGTGTTTTTAAGAGAAAATGCAGTGATTGAAAAAAAACAAGGTTTTCATGGTGAGTCAGGCATTACAATTAAACGTGCGCCTGGCTTTCCCCTCTTTCTCTGGGCGCCTCTCCTCTATCCACTCCGCATGCTGCCATGTCTTCCTTCTCTCCGTCCCCTCCAGGGAGGAGAAAGGACTCATGGAAAAGCCTCCAGCCCATCTGGTTCAAACTGCAGGGACAGATGCCAAAACAGCCTCCCAAGCCGGGGCCTCGCTGCCTCTGATAAGAAGGCCGAAGAGAGGTGAGTTCTGAAAATTAAACAAATCCCGGTGTCTTTGGAAGGTCACCGGCTCTGAGGTCGGCCGTGCTGTCTGTGACAGATGGCGGGCCGGCCAGCAGGAAGGGGAGCCTTGGGAGCCATGAAACCGGTGTCTGGGGCCCGGAGAGAGCAGGCCCAGGCCGTCACTCCAGCAGGCGGCAGCCTGCGAGGTGATGGAGGGGTCGTCTGCGCAGCTGGCTGTGCGCACGTGCCTGACTACACCACCCGCCCGCAATGGAGGGGTTGTACCCCACCTGGGAGAACTCACTTTCGAGGGAAACGTTGGCGTTTCTCTCTGCCCCTCAGCAGACAGGGGTGCTCCCTCTGGAGAGTGGGCATCTGCTCTCTCAGCAGCAACACGAGGGCGGGGGGGGGGGGGGGGCGGGGAATGGTGCTGGGGGTCCTGTTGGCCCCGCGGCTGCCGCTTCCACAGGGATCTGTGTGAGACTCACGATGCCCATCGCTCCCCTGGCCTTGCCTGAGGGCTTCGGGCTGTGCTGGGGTTTCCAGCTCCTTGCACCTGTGTGGGTGGATGGATGGTCCACGCAGGGCCTGTGGAGCCAGGTGAGAGGGGAGGACAGGCCTCAGAGGGAGGGAGAGCGGAGGGAGGAGGCCCGACTCTTGGCTGCAGAACATTGACAACTCCCCACATCACGGGGCTGGCGCCACACAGTGTGCATGCCTTGCGGCGGCGCTGTGCAAGCAGCAGGCCCTTCGTGATCCCGTGGGACAAACGCCAAAGCAGAGGCTTTGGGGCCTGGCTCTGCCTCTCCCTGGCTGTAACCGCGAGGTCACTGACTCACCCAGGTCCCTGCTCCTAATGGCACTAATCACTGCTTCCCATCTCAGCCCTTGGCATGGCAGCACTGGTTGGGGTCCTCATTCCTCCACCGCTACCACCAACCCCAACATCTGGGAGAGAAAGAAAGCAGAGCAGTCTCCTTTCACAGACTGGAGACCCAAAGAACCTGGACCCCCAGAGCCAGCTCCCCGCACCCCAGGTCCAGGGTGCACAAATATTCCCCGTACACCACCTCCAGCCCATGGGCCAGAGGGCCGCCCGGGACATACGCTCCTGAATGTCCTCTGGAAATGAACTTGGAAGTGGCCAAGTGCAGTCAACCCCCTGCCTTTTCCTATGAGTATGGACCACATGTATGTATAATACATACGTATGATATACATGTCATATTATATTAATTTATGCATATATCTTGTTACACAAAACAATTATAAATGTATTAGATCCATGCCTACATTAATTCACATACACAGATATTTATATAGATAGATAGATATAGATATGAATGAACATGAATACCTGTATACTCATATGTATATGCGAATGGCTGAGTGAATGATATGGATTGCTGCAATCAAATGGGAAGCCACAGAATGTTGCATTTGTTGAGAGGTCCCGGCTCAGGACAGATGTACGATGTGGCTTTGCCACCAGGAAATAGCAGTCGAGCTGAAGAGACTATTCACAGAGCTCCTGGTCCTCCGGGGCACCAGCGTCAGGCTCTGTGTTTGTATCCACAGGAAAGGGGCCAAGCAAGGAGACCGTGTCACCTGCTGGTTTATCACGGTGGACAGCCACCTGCCATCTGTCGAGTTAAACTTCTGCCTATAAGTTGGTAGCAAAGGGATCATATGAAGGTGGTGGCAAAAGTCTGTTCCTTTGGCCACTTGGGTCAGTTCAGGAGAAAAGGAAGACCTCACCAATCAAGCCACAGGTTCACAGCTGGAATATTGGTGCAAAAAGGACACAGGCTGCAAAGTCAGGCCCTGGGTCCAGACACCACCACTCCCATCACTCACTGTGTCATCTTAAGTCATTTTGTCCCCCGAGCCTCAATCTTCTCATGTGCATAAGGAGGATAACACTCATCATTTAATACTTGAGGATTAAATAATCAGATAAACTTAAATATGTATCAACTCACATTATCAGTTCCTGTCACAACATGAAAGTCACCCATGCCTGCTGAGCATTTCTCACTCCCACTCACCATCCAGGTTGTTAATATCCATTGTGTTTATCCATTGCTGAATACGTCACTATCGGAGATTATGTGTCAGGAAAGATATTCTCCAAAAATGGTCACCAATAATTCCTCCCCTCCCTGTATGAACCAGCCACTCCTTTCAGTAAGAGGCATGGAGTCCTTTTCTCCTCTTCTTGAGTGTGGGCTGGCCCTGGGACTTGATTTAACCAGTAGAGCATGGAGGAAGGAATTTTCTGGGACATCTGAGCCCTGAAGAGGACTGGAGCTGCTGCCTTCATTTCTCAAAGCCCAGCCCCCGTGTTGTAAGGATATCCAAGCTGGACCACTCAGTGATGAGACACCTGGAGGATGGAGGCTCTCTTGGCATTTCATCCAAATCACCAGGTAGACACGAGCACATGAATGACTTCAGCTGCCATCCCATCAGGCAGAAGAACCACCCAGCTGAGCCCTATCCAAATGCCAGACTCATGATATAATGAAAAAAAAAAAAATCAGTGTTGTTTGAGGCTACTAAGTTTGGAAATGTTTGTTAGTCAGCAGTCATTTACTTCCCCCTCATCTGGATTTGGGCCCAAATGCTAGGATTTTATTTTTTGTTTCCACTGTATCCTTGGGTCTAGAATGGTATCTGGCACTTCATAATGTATTTCAGTAGATGGTTGAAGCCATTCTTTCAGATGGAGATGGTATCTTGTTCCAGTGTCTAGGCAAGCAAGACCCTGCCTTCTTGTTGATTAGAAACAATGGTGTACATTCTTTATCTGAAATTACCTGTTCCTGTTTAATAAGGGCAGACAGATTATAGTGACATAAAGCAGGACCATGAGGCAGGGTGATCTGGGAATATCTTCACACATAACTAGGCAGCCAGGTGCCCCACGTCCCCTTTCCAAAGGGTATCCTCACTAAATTCTGGACCCACTGATTTCCATTTGTGGCCTGCACCCCATTCTGCCCCTGCCCTGTAACAGAAGGGGACCCTCCAGCTTCCAACCAGTGCTGAGCAGATGTGTCTTCCATTTCTGTTCCCTTGGCACTGGTTTCCACTGGAGATCGGGCGTCTGTGTTACTCACCGGTTCATCAGCCTAAGAATAGGAAGGTCTGAAGACAGGTGGTTTCTGCTCCCCTGCCCCCATCTCCCAGCCCACGAGTGCTCTGGAGAAAGGGGCTGCTTCTGGCTGTGAACAAGAGGTGGCAAGGGCGAGAGATGCCCAGCCTTCCGAGGCAGCTGCTCCCCTTATCTGTCCCCAAGCATGAGATCCCTGCTTCAGCCCTTCCCCCCACCTCCCATGCCTGGCCTGACAGGCTTGTACGTTAGCACTTTTCAAAAGCAGTGTCCACTTTGGGAACGGTGTTGGGGCCCAAGAGCAGTCACTTCCTTTGACAAATGCCAGCGTTGACAGCTGGACGCTGTTTTACAAACCCTGGCCTCCTGCTTACTGCCCGGGGGGTGCTGGGTAGAGCAGGAAGGGGCTCAGAGACAAGTCTTCACCAAGGACAGTGACACTCGAGAGGGTGTCCACTTGGTGGGAATATGTGCACACTGAGGAGGGGCAGTGAGCTCTGGGACCCAACAGGCCTCACTCTGCCAGCTCCCTAGTCTGTCCCTTAGCTCGCTCCCCTGAACCTCACTCTACTCACCTGGAAGTAGAGGCAGTTACCGTGCTGGGTAGTTTATCTGTTCCTGGTTAACAGATTGCCACAAACTCAGAATAGCATGCACTTATTTTCTCTGTTTCTGTGGGGAATCGGTATGTTGCTTGGCTGAGTCCTCTAGTTCAAGGTCTCACAAGATCACACTCCAGGTGCCGGCTGGGCCTGGAGTCTCATCTGAAGGTTGGACTGGGGAAGGATCTGCTCCCAGGCTCCTGTGATGTTGGCAGGATCTAGTTTTCTGCGGGTTGTAGGACTGACGGCCTCATTTCCTTGCCGGCTGTTGGCAGGAGGCTGCCCTTGGTTCTGTGCCACATGGGCCTCCCCAACGTGGCCACTTGCTTCATCAAAGCCAGCAAGGGAGAGAGTCTGCTAGCAAGACAGAAGTTATAATCTTATGTAACATACTACAGAAGTGACATTCCACCCCTTTGGCAGGTGCTATTGGATAGAAGCAAGTCACAGGTTCCATTCATGCCCGAGGGGATGGTGGTTTTATAAGGGCATGACACCAGGAGGTGAGACTTTTGGGGACCATCCCTGAGCCTCTCTGCCAGGCTTACGTAACCCATAGGTGGGAATGAAGGAGCTGATATAAGTGAACTGCTCAGTATGGGGCCGGGATTGTCTGTCTAATTGTCTGTTTGGGATCCCAGCAGAACAAAGATGGCACATTCAGATGAGGTCCCTTCATTAAACTTACTTCAAGGTATGGAAAGGGAGCAGGGGACCAAAAAAGAGAGATAGTGAAGTCCCCCGAGGCTAGCATGAACAGACACTGTTAACCCCCTACACCTGAGGAGGCAAGGGGTGTACTATAGACTTATTGGGTCCTCCAAATTGATGTGTTAGAGGTTGGGCCTTTGGAAGATGATGAGGTCATGAGGGTGGGGCCCTGGTGAATGGGATTAGTGCCCTCATAAAAGAGACCCCAGAGAGCTTCCTTGTCCCTTCCACCATGTGAGGACCCAGCCAGAAGATGGCCATTTATGGTCAGAAATCAAGTTGTCACTGGACACCAAATCTGCTGGCACCTGGATCTGGAGACTTCCCAGCCTCCAGGGCTGAGAAATGAAGACAGCATAGACCGGTGGTGTGATCAACAGACATTTGTGATAGCGGCCCTCACAAGAGGAGAGAGAGGTGCAGTTTCTAGAACCTGGAGGAGCCTGTGTGGAGAGGACTGCCTGCCCGGAGCTGCAGCTCCTGGTGGGGCTGACCAGTGGCCCAGAAGGGAAAGGCCCCGAGCTCTCTCCCCCTCTATCACCAGTTGAGTGCCGACGGAGTCGGAGAGCAAGGGAGCCCTTGACCGGTCCCCACTGGCCAGCCTCTCCAAAGGTTCAGGTGGATCTGGGGCTGAGAGTGCACCCCATAGTCGTCCATGCCAGGAAGTTTTCAGGGCAGCTCAGTAACTGCTTCTGAGACAAACACCTCTGCGTTTGCAGGCCCTGGAGGTCCAAAGGCCGACACAGCCTGGTCCATGGTCCAGTGCAGCAGCCAGCAAACTGCGGCTCGTGGCCCTAGCCGGCCCATCCTGTGTCCATCAATAAAGCTTTATTGGAACTCAGCCAAGCTCCCCTCTTCGCGTCTTGTGCCTGGCTGCTTTCCCCTGCAGCAGGTGGACTGGTGGTCACAGAGACCGTGTGGCCCTCAAAACGTAAAATGTTTGCCATCTGGCCCTTCGCAGAAAAAGTTCGTCATCCTCCGGTCTGGTGGGAAGTTACTAAAATAAGTTGAAGCTCTTTTGGAGGACAGGGGTCGGTGGAAATTAAACATCCCTGCCGTAACGCTAAGTATCTGATGGGTGATTCATCAGTGCCAGGGTCAGGGTACCCAGCACAGCTCTGAGGAGGGAGCGTCCCCGTGCCTCTCGGGGGCTCTGCTTTCAAAGACAGACATGACCTGGCCACACAGGGCCGTCCCGTCTCATCCTGCCGTCGACGAGGTGGGCGCATAGAGACAGCCCTGGGTGCTGGGTGGCAAGAAGGGCAGGCCCCCCCAAAAAAAATCCCAGGATGCCTCTGAATCCACAGTCAGCGTGTTCTCACCAGATTTCTATCACCAAAGCCGCCCCTATAGTGGATCCCCCTCTTGTCTTAGGAAATTCATTTTTTAGGGGGCAGGACCTAGGGCCTGGAGAAGAGGTTTTGTATGTATGTATGTATGTATGTATGTATGTGTATGTATGTGTGTGTGTGTGTATGTATGTATGTATGTATGTATTTTAATGACAGTTTACTTTCAGTGTATTGGTCTTGTTTCCGGTGTACAGCACAGTGGTTAGCAATCACATACTTTATCCATCGTTAGAGGTAAGAAGTGTCTTCACGGTTTATTCACGCAACAAACGTGAGCGCTTTTCTGTGACAGGTGCCAAGGGCGGGGCTGGGATGCTCCTCGTTCCTCTCCGAGCTGAGCCGGGACCTTGGTCATGAGAGGCCCCCTCCTCCATGTGGCCGGTCCTTTCATCTCTGACGTCACTTTCCTCATCCCCGGGAGGGGATGGCATTCTATCCCAGAAGGCAGTCACGAGGTGAAGGAGCTCGTGGAGGACAGAGGCCCTGTGCTCCCACGCACACGAGGGTCATGGCGCGTCTGGCTCAGAGGCAGACGGGGAAGGAGGTGGCCCGGGCCAGGGAGAGGGGAGTGGGGAGTGATGTTTAACGGGTGGGAGCTTCAGTTCTGCAGGATGACAAAGTCCTGGAGAGGAATGGGGTGGTGAGGCCCTGTACTCACACGCACACAAGGGTCATGGCGCGTCCGGCGCAGAGGCAGACGGGGAAGGAGGTGGCCCGGGCCAGGGAGAGGAGTGTGGGGAGTGATGTTTAACGGGTGGGAGCTTCAGTTTTGCAGGATGACAAAGTCCTGGAGAGGAATGGGGTGGTGGCTGCTCAACACTGTGAATGTATTTAGTGTCACTTGCTCTTTTTTAAAGAGAGCGAATGGGTAGGTAAGCTTTTATGAAGCCTCCCTCATGGCTGTCGGGCTTTGCTGCCCCCCACAGTGGACTCTTGAACCCCGAGCCCTTTGCTCCTTGCAGCTGTCAAGAGGCCCCCCTACCGCCCGCCTCTTGCCCACCTTCCCCAGCCCGCCAGCCCTGCAACATGGGGCTTGTCTGCGCCATCTCTCTGCCCCACCCGCCTCTCCTCCCCGCTTGCCTCTGGGACCCTCTCTTCTGCCCTCCCTCATCCTCCTCCAACCGAGGGAGACACAGGAGCCAGACAGCAGCAGGTGCTACCGTGACCGAGATGGGACCACCTGCCTGGAGCTGATGCCCTGTCGCATTTCAGGGGAATCTGCGATTCTAAGACAGCGCGTGCACGCCAGTCGCCGGGGCGTCTTATGAAGCGCAGAGTCTGAGCCAGGAGGTCCAGATGGGAACTGGGACTCCGCCTGTCGGCCCACCTCCCTGGCCACCCGTTGAGGAGCCACATCTAAGACGCACCCAATCCGCCGCCTGCTGCCTGACCCCAGGACCCTGAGGAAGAACCCCGATATGTGGGGGATCTTGCTTGCACACGTTGGGGAAACTCCAGTCACCACCATTTGGATGCAATCACAATGTGGGGTGCGATCTTTAAGTTACCAAGCAGGTCGTTAACCCTCGGGGAGAAAGGTGGGTCGTCAGTGGAATGTAAGAAGTTCTCTTTTTCCAAAAGTAATTGATGAGGGAAGAGGACAAGCTTTCATCGCAGAAGAAACCCAAACAGTGTAAGTAA
Source organism: Plecotus auritus (assembly GCF_963455305.1). Classification (NCBI taxonomy): domain Eukaryota; kingdom Metazoa; phylum Chordata; class Mammalia; order Chiroptera; family Vespertilionidae; genus Plecotus; species Plecotus auritus. Next base: position 10,300,397 of record NC_137779.1, read on the forward strand.
ATATGGCCCCGACCGGGGGGTGGACACAAACCCCTCTTCCCTCCTCCCAACAAATAAGAGTGCGAAAGGAGGAAAGTGGCTGAAGAAAGTGGGCAAACACCTCCTTGTCCAGGCGATCAGGGTCACCACCACCTGTGAGGACAGCGACCACGTGGTGGGAAAGGCACTTCGCCTCTGTGCTCTTCCTCCCAGTCACCCATCCCTTGGTCTCAGCGTGAGAAAAGCATCAGACAAACCCCAATTCAGGGACATCCACAAAACGCCAGGCCAGAACTCCTCAAACCAGTCAAGGTCATAAACCAACAAGGAGAGACGGGAAAATTCAGAGATTGAAAGAGACGTGATGAGTAAATGTAATGTGTGACCCCGGATGAGACCTAGAGATGAAAAAAAGAAACGGTGGTATGAAAGGTGGTGAAAGCCAAAGTCTGGATGAAGTTTAGCCCAGCCGGTGTGGCTCAGGGACTGAGCGTCGATCTGTGAACCAAGAGGTTGCCGGTTCGATTACCAGTCAGAGCACATGCCCGGGTGCAAGCTCGATGCCCAGTGTGGGGCTTGCAGCTGATGGATGATGTTCCTCTCTCATCCATGTTCCTCTTTATCCCTCTCGCTTGCCTGCTTTCTAAAAATCAATAAAGACACTTAAAAAATAAAGTCTGAATGAAGTTTAGTTAACAGTTAGGTGCCAAGCTGGTTTCTTCCATGCTGAGCCCACCATCAGTCAGTGTCCCAGGGCAGCCCCTGGAGGACAGGAAGTCCCCGATATTCCCTGTCTCTGTCAGCGAGGGCTGAGCCACTCTAGTGCCCATGTGCAGTCTCCCCTGGAGAGGGGTGTAGATTCAGGCCACGGGAGCACCACGCCTGAGGATGGGGACACAGGCAGGGGACTGGGACCTCAGGGACCTGGGGGAGAGCCACCAGGAATGAGTCCCATCCTCCGTCCTGGGCGCCTCGTCCTGCCCTGGACCATCAAGCTGACCGCAGCAGCACCAGCCCCCGGGCTGCTTCCCTCCTTCTGGCCACCGCTGTCCTGGGTCCGGGGCCCGGGCTTCCCTGTCGGACCCTCAGTCGCCTCCTTGTGAAATGAGATGGTCATTTGATCGGAACGCCGTGATCTTTATTCCCTTTTCCCTTCAAAACAGAGTAGAGGGAGACAAAATGGCGGCGGAATATACGGACATGTCCTGAGCCTTGTCCCGGAGCAAATAGAGGGAGCAGCTGAAACGAGTGGAATCCAGCCCGAATTGGCGAAGGAGGCGCAGCTGGTGAGACAGTTTGCAGCTGGGAAGGGCAGAGATCCCCCTGATAAAGTGGTCACCATAACCTTAAGAGAAATTGTTTCATGTGACAAAGATTTTTAAATGAAACTCTCTGTAGCCCGAAAATTATTTTGGAAGGAAACAAAGAGAAGTTTCCTTCAAAAGTTGTAAGGATTGTAATTGAAAGTCAATATATTTGGCCTCTTGAACTAAAGTAAGTAATATGTGTTTTTGCCTCCCTGACAAAGTTTATATAAAGTTACAAAAAGAAATTGACAGCCAGTTTGAAATTGAATTGCCATGGCCTAGAGCAAAGAATATGCTTACATGATAGTATTCTACAATGTCATTATAATTTTAGATATTTTACAACAGCATATTGTACAATTATCCCAAACAAACTTACAAACTAATTCTTTGAATGTTTGGCAGCAATTAAAAAAAAAAAAAAAGGACATGAAAGGATTTAATCCCTTTCAGAAGTAATTAAGGCGCTGGGAAGGCATTTGAGCATTCTATATTGGCCCCTCTTGCCTTTTGTGCCAAGAGGGACCCTCTTCTCACAATCCAATTGCCCTTAGCTGTTGCCTGAGCTTTCTGTTCATGCTGAGCTTGAAGCCTCGTGTGGCTGGTACCATGGATCTGTCTCTAGCCCAATCGTGTGAGCTGGGCCCTCCCTGGAGAAGAAACCTGAGTTCCCGGAGATATGTGATCAGTGCTGAGGCCCCGCCAGCAGGCCAGGGGATCCCAAGGCAGGTACTGGGCGTGGAGGCCATGGGGGCATAGGCTACGGAGGAGACAGAACTGAACCTCACATCACAACCTAAGACAGGCACAGTCGCAGAGGGGCCATCAGGAGAGAACTTGGGGATCAACAGAGGTAGGGCACAGACCCTCACCCCCGCAACCTTGCAGGGGCCTGAACCCTCACCCCGTCTGAGGGAGGTCTCCTGCCCCCATGGCTGCTTTGCTTCCCACGCCCAGCTCAGATCGGGAAATAGGTGACAGACAGTGACTTGGCCCAGCTCAGATTGGGACCCAGGTAACAGACAGAGACTTGGCTGACAGCAGCTGCCCTATATCTAAATCCAGCCTAGCACCAGGAATGCTCAGGGCCTACTCAAGAATGCAAATAATCCTTTTCCACTAATATTTACAGGGTAAACTAAGATTGTTGGTAGAGTATTAAATTTGACAGTAAAATAATAATCAAGTTTTCAGATTAATTTAAATAGGCTAATTGAAATAAGTGAATATTCAAGAAAATTTAATTGTACTGGACAAAAAGCTGTTCCTAAAGTGGTAACTAAAATTTCTATTGGTAGTTCATCTCATGGTAAAATTCCTGAACATGCAATGAAACTAAAGCAGTCATATTTTTGTGCAAAAAATTAAAATTTAAAGTTATCAAGACTGCATTATAAAATTTACAAAAGCCTCCATTAATCAAAAAAAGGGGGATAGTAGGGTAATATCATGTAAGGAAAAATATCCTATAAGTAAATTACATCTAGAAAATTTTTACTTTACAAAATTAATTTTCATTTGTAATGCTAACAGCAAGACACCCATGAAAAGCACACATGGTGTCTAAATAAGACAAAGGAAAATCATTTGGGCAAAAATAAAAAGGATCCCAAATCAATTATATAGAAAAGATTCCTTTATTAACTTTTGGTCGAGAATATGTTTGTATATTTTCAGAAAACAACTCCAAGACCATGTGGATTCCTGCAACAGAGAGGAATTGACAGGTCTGCTCCAACCACGAAGACAAGAGGAGAAACAGTCCAGAGATGGAAGACGCTGACGATGCCTTGCCACGCTAGCAGTTAGCAGCTGTGCGACGGCAGCAGGTTGCCCAGGACCAAACCAGAGAGGGTTGGACCTGCATTGCCACCATGTGCCCACCATCCAGATATCATTGCTGACATGTACACATAAGGAACTGTTTGACATTGAAACGGGGACTCAGAACTGTTGGACATTGAAATTGGGGCTCAATCATTTTTTGTTATTATATGTTTATTTCTAGTCTGCAGCAGCAAGATTTTTTAAAGGAAAGAAATGGGGGAAAATAGATAGAGGCAAAGAAGCATTGAACAGACTGTCAAACTACAGCGGGAAGGCAGGGGAGGTTGCGGGGGCAGGGGGGCTGTAAGAGATCAACTGAAGGACTTGTACACATGCATATAAGCATAACCAATGGATACAAGACACTGGGGGGGGGGGTGGGGGGCAGGTAAAGGCATGTACTGGGGGGAAGGGGAGGCCGGGAGGAGGTAAATGGGAAAAAAAAAAAAAAGGAGACATATGTACTACTATTTGTCATACTTCAATCAATTAAAAAAAATAAAAAAAAACAAAAAAACAGAGTAGAACCTTTTCTTCCAACGGCGTATCACACAGATGCCTTAAGCATGGAGCTAGAAAGGGCGGGTGGCAGCATTCCCCTCCCCGTCCCCGAGCCTCAGGGTCGTGGGCACCTCAGCAGATGCTGGCGGGAGGGTGAACCACTAGAAGCTGTTCGGAAAGCAATCTGATGCAATCTACTGAAATCGCAGAATTCCGTCGTCTTTGACCCACTTCTGGAACTTTACCCAGCCGAACGGACATGACGGTGACTACCCAAAGAACATGGGCAAGGGTTTTGATTGTGGCACATTTTGTAACATCAAAACAATTGGCATGCCCTGGCTGGGTGGCCAAGTTGATTGGAGCGTCCCATACAACAACAAAAGGCTGCAGGTTCCATTCCTGCTTGGGAAGCACCCTGGAGGCAGCTGATCGATCACAGCAATGTCTGTCTGTCTGTCTGTCTGTCTGTCTGTCTCTCTCTCTCTCTCTCTCAAAATCAATGTTAAAAAAAAAAACACAACATATCCTTGGGTGAGGATTTAAAAAAAAACTGGCATGGGCCCGTGTCCATCAGTAGGGAGGTGGCTGAGTAATGACGATGTGTCCAGTGTGGAATAGTATGCAGCTCTCAAAAAGTATGAGGTCCCCCCCGCCATGGATTTTAACTTGAAACTGCATCCAGGACATATTAGTGACCAAGGCACCTTGCGAATGATGATAGGGTGTGACCCAATGTCTGCAAAGGGGGACAATCCCACGTGTACAGTTATTATCTGGACTAAGGAGAGGGGATAGGATCACACAGCCAGTGATTTCTGTTGGTTAGCTGATGGTGAGAGGGTGGTACACCCCGCTGAGTGTCTTAGTTTTCCTTATTTTCATAACTACTACGCACAGCTACAACGGTGAGAATTAAAACCAACACCTCTACGAGCTGCTGGCAGGAGGAGGAGAGTGGGAAGGGCAGCAACGGCCTCGCCTGTGCCCCTCGGCTTCAGGCTTTCTCCCGCTGGCCCATTGGTTGCAGAGCACCCCCACCCCTGGCCTGTCCCGGCCGCCCCTGGCCCTCCCAGCGGCCCTCCTGGGCTGTCTCAGGTTGACAGGGTCCATGCTGCCCAGCCCACCAGCTCTCAGCAGGCCTGCTGCCCCGGCCCTGACCCCAGCTCTCCAAGAGGTTGAAAGGCCACTGTGAGATAACCCAGCTCCGCGCCCCCACTCCGCAGAAGGTCAGTTAAAAAGCATCGACGCGGAGGAACCCCCTTGGCTGCCTCTCCAGGGTCTCGGCAGAGCCTCCTGTGATAACAGCCACAAGGCACTGAGCGCCTGCGACGTGCCAGGCTCTGTGCTGGGCCCTTTAACGATTTCCTGCGTCTCAGCCTCACGGCAGGGCTCACCGTTAAGAGCATGGACTCTGAAGCAAGGCACCTGAGATCTCTGGGCCTTAGTTTGCTCATCTGTGAAATGGGAATGATAATAGTACCTTCCTTCCCTGTAGCGTTACTGAGAGGATTAAATGATTATATATGTATGTGTATATAAAATTATATAATTATGTATGTGTACATATATCTCTTATCTATACGTTCTTTTATCTATATCCTATCTACATATTCTCTTTTCTATGTATACTCTTATCTATGTGCACAAATAGTTATATATATGATAGGTAGGTAGCTAGATAGGTGATAGATAGATGGATAGATGATAGATGGATAGATATGTGGATAGATAGATGATAGATGGATAGATATATGGATAGATAGATGGTGACTAGATAGATAGATGATAGATGGATAGATATATGGATAGATAGATAGATAGATAGATGGATGGATAGATAGATGATGGATGGATAGGTAGATAGATAGATGATAGATGGATGGATAAATAGATGATAGATAGATGGATAGATAGATAGAAGATAGATAGATGGATTAGAACAGAGCCAGTGTTTACTAAGCACTGACCCATGTAATTTGTCTTGTGGATGGTAGATAAGGCCTCTGGTGTTGAACCCAGATTGGGCCTGGTTTCCAGTCCCTTTTCTGTGGATAATCATGAAGTCTCTCAAGATGATTGGCAGGGGGAGGCTGGTGTCCCCTGTTGCTACCCCTCGGAGAGCTGGTGTCAGATGGGACGTGCCCCTGCCCATTAGGAGCCACTTGGATGAATCTCTCCAAGGAGAGAAGACCCCTGGGCCGGGCATTGGAGGGGTTTCCCTACCGGCTGGGGCCTGGTCTTTGCGGGGATGGGTGCAGGGATGGGTGCGGGGATGGGTGTGGGGATGGGTGCGGGGATGGGTGTGGGGATGGGTGAGGTGATGGATTCGGGGATGGGTGAGGGGATGGGTGTGGGGATGGGTGCGGGGATGGGTGAGGGGATGGGTGTGGGGATGGGTGCGGGGATGGGTGAGGGGATGGGTGCGGGGATGGGTGAGGGGATGGGTGAGGGGATGGGTGAGGGGATGGATGCGGGGATGGGTGCGGGGATGGGTGCGGGGATGGGTGCGGGGATGGGTGAAAAGATGGCTCATCTTGCTGCAGAGCAGAAGCGGGCACCGCGTGCACTGCATTCTGGGTGGTCTGTGCGCACAGCTGCTCAGCCAGTGACCTTAGGAGTGTGCTGAGGAGGCGGTGGAGGGGGGTCCACGCCCAGGCCTCAAGGCAGCTCACTGTCCTATCGGACCTTCGTCAGAGGTTGGCCTCGTTCATCTTCTAGAACTTTCTGTAAAATGGGGACACTAGCAGACCAGGACCTTAGACCACTAAAAACAACAAAATTGTCTGCTCATGGTTAAACGTTACAGTTCAATCAACTGAACCTCTGGCTACGTACATTATGCGTGCTCTCTCTTTTCAGTCTCCCCACGACCCCCATGAGCTGGGGACTGTTTTCGTCCCCAGTTTTCAGGCAGGGGGCTGCGGAACTGACAACATGAAAAGCTGTCACTTACCGAGCGCCCGCCAGGCACGGTGCGGAGTACCACTTCCCTCGCAAGGTTGCTATGATGAGTAGACGATGTGGGTAAAGGGCTGCTCTCCCCATTTCTCAGATGGGAACACTGAGGTGCAGAGAGCTCCAACCACTCACCCAAAGCCTCGGAGGGATGCAAAGCAGAGGCTTTTCGGGCTCCAAGTGCCTTCCTCCTTCTGCAAAGGATTGCTTCTGCTTGAAGAGCGCGGGGGACCCCTTGTGGCAAAATTGCGCCTCGTCTGAAAACAGTTCCCGCAGAAGGGGGAACGGTGGGCTTGCAAGGGGAGGGGTGGGGAGGCTGGCCTGAGGGATGTTTTCCCTTCTTGTGGCGAGAGAAAGGGAGACTCCCGTGAAAGCAACTGAATTATTTCATCTCAGCCATGGTAAGAGGGTGAAAAATGAAAACCAACCCAAATGTGCAACAACAAGAGATTGCTGCAGTCAATCCATTTATATAACGCCCTGCAAGAGGCCGCTTAAGCTCGTGTCACAGGACAGTGAGTAATTTGGAAAGAAAATGTTCAAAAGCTTCGTGGAAAAGCAGGCTGGAAGCAATCATGTCCGACCACTCCGTCTTTTAAAAAAATAATCTGCGTCTTACAGCCTCTCGGCCATGCAGTAAATCAGTGGTGCCTGCTGATACCTGAATGGTAAGATTAATTATAGGCGCTTTTTAAATATCCTTTCTTCCTATTGGTTGTCTCCAAATTTGATACACCTAACCGCTTTATTTTTCCTCTGGATAAAAGCACCGTCCTATTAAAAAGATTAAAACTTCTTTTTATCATCCTAGGAGAAAAAGTCCTCGCCCTTTGAGGCCTCAGTCTACCCACCTGTAGATGTCATTGGACTACACGACCTTCAAATGACCCAATCGTGTCCCATTACTAGACACACTGCTCATGTTTTGGGATGTTCTCAAAGTTGGGGTGCACCCAAAGAGCTCTTATAGTGGGGTTGAGAGGGTCATATCATTCACCGCTCATTTCCATCCCCTCTCTGTCCCACAATCTCCCGGGGAAGGCGGGATGCCTGATTCTACCCATTTGACAGAAGGGCAAGACACTGGCATGTGCTCTTCTGGTTCTCCAAACTCCATTCATGAGCTGCAGCTAAAATTCTCCAAAGTGGGGGACCCTGCAGCCCCTGCTGGGCATGGTCTGAGGACCCCCTGCCAGGAGTTTCAGTCAATCCTCTGATCCAGGTCACTGGCTGCCCACATGACAAGGATTTCACTCATGGACACAGCATGCCTCAGTGTTGCTTTCTGTTAAATGGGGCAACAAATTGCATCGAATCCTTCCTACCATGAGTTGGACGGGACTGGCAAAAACTGAACTCTATGGGCCCTGGCTGTGCAGCTCAGTTGGTTGGAGCATCGTCCCAGTGCGCCAGGGTTGCGGGTCAATCCCTGGTCTGGGCACATGCAAGAAGCAACCAAATGAATGCATAAGGGGGTGGAACAGCAAGCTGGTCTCTCTCTCTCTCTCTCTCTCTCTCTCTCTCTCTCTCTCTCTCTCTGTCAAATCAATATATTTTTAAAAATTGAACTCTATGTGGCCAACAAGGACCAGTCCTTCCCCTAAGCCTCTCCTTAGGGTGGGGGTGGGAGTGGAGGATAAGTTGGGGTGAAATCTGGAGAAGGGGGAGGACATTTGAAAGCACCTAAGAGAAACACTTTTAGAGAAACATGCCTTTAGAATGTCCCCAGGAATGGTGTCACGCCCTCTGCCTGACACTTGGCAGGTGCCCTGCAGGTATTTACAGAAATCCAGCCGCCTCGCTCCATCAGCTGCATCCTCAGGCTCGCCCCGTCCGTGCCTCTAGCCAGTGAGTCCCACCAGCTCTGGCATCTTCCTCCCTCTGAAGGATCAGCCTCCCCAGATCAGGGGTGGGCTTCTGGCTGCGCTAGCCTGCCGCCTCCTTCTGCAGAGCATTTGAAACCAGTCAAGCGACTGACATTTCATGGGACATGGAGCCGTGGCAAAGGTGGTTAGAGGTCTGGCCCTGACCCTGGCTCTGCCACCTGCTATTTGGGGGACCTTAGGCACTTCCCTCTCCTCATCTTACCTGGGAAGAAACAGGCTCAGAGAGGAGCAGTGATTCATCTAAGGTCACACAGCTGCTAAGTGGCAGAGGAGAGCTAGAACCAGGTCTGTCTGGACTCAAAGCCCACTTTCCTCCCGCTCTGCCGCCTCTGCTCTGCCTCTTGGCCCTGGGCCTCCCTGGCAGGTAAAAAGGGAGCATCCCAGGTTAGGTTGGGCCACCTGGTGGCAAAGCCAGGTGCAATTTGAGAGTTTCAGGGAGGCCTGGTCCACCCCTCCCCAATCTCTCGGCCAACACCCGCCCCCCGCCCCGCCCCAGGCAGTGAGCCCAGCTTTCAGATGCTGTCTGAGCCCTGCATAAGCAAAGGTGGTGGGTGGGCCTTGGGGCAGAGCCCTCTGAACCCAAATCCAGATGCTAAGAAGATCCCAGGGGGTTCCCTGCAGCAGCCTAGACCCCCATGAGTTGCAGGTGTACCCTTTATTCCTCCCACCCACTGGCTCCCATACACTGATGGTCTCTTGGCTTCTCAGTGGGGCGTGTGGGAGCTGTGAGGCACCCCTAAGTTAAACCCCATGTTATCTACAGGCCAGCTCTCACCTGGTGGGACTCCCGTTTATCGAGCACTTACTACATACAAGGCGCTGTGCTCAGGGCCTGGTGAATCACATCAAACTCTCCTGCCCTTGGAAGGAGAGGCGCCATTGCCCCGTTTGCTGATGAGGAAGTAGAGACGCTACTGTGTCACCTCCTGGGGACACCTGGGTGTTTGGAGCTACCTGGGCCGAGGTCACGGTTCCCAAAGTGTGGGCCAGGCCTGAGGTGAGAGCAGCAGCCCTCCCCTCACCCCCCACCCCCCCACATTGTAACTTCTCTCCGCGGCAGAGGCGGCCTCTCTCTCCTGCCCCCTCTAGGGCAGGGCACCTGCAGTTCCTGACGTCACGGAGCCCAGGACGCCGCCGGCTGAGCGCACGTGGATTCGCAGCCTTGCCCGTCCTGGACAGGCTACTTTGGGTCACGGTCTCTCCTGCTTGGGCCCTGAAGGCTCCAAGTTTCCGATCCACCGGCGACTGCAGCGGCTTCCCTCACTGGGTTCCTTCTCCCGGGCCGAGCGAGTGCCCTCGCCGTGCAAGGACTATCTCCCGGGCCCCCTGCCTGGCTGGGCCAAGACACACAGCTCCCACCTTTCCACCGAGCCCGGGGCCCAGCCGCCTCGGAGAGAATGAGCCACTTTGTGAGCCCTGCCGGCCGCCCTGCCTGGGGTGGTCCCCTGGCATCCCTGTGAGCCTGGCCTCCTCTGCCTTGGCCTCCGGCAGCCCCACCAGCTGGCCTGACACCCGGGATCTGGGGCCGCGCACGCCCAGGGAAGGAGGCCACATCCCCGCCTCTCATCAGAGGTCCGAGTCGTTCTAGAAGCGTCCCATGGTGGTTTTCCAAAACCTTATTTTACTTCTGTTCTGAAATAAAATGATCTTATAGCCAAAGGAAAGGCATGTGGGTGGGGGACTACCCGTGCAAGGCGAACTGAAGAAGAGAGACGCCCCCTCTGCCTCACGCTTTAAGAAACTGACGGCAACTTGGGGTTCTGTCCTCAACTTTCCCGGAAGAGTTTTCCCAATGTCACCTCAGTCATCGCCAAGTCTCTGGGTCCTGGAATAGGCCAGGTTACCCCCTTCTCCTCCATAAGACACTCGGTAGGTACATAGCCACTCTCTTTTGAATGGAACTTAGTAGCAATCTGTGACACAAGGTGACCCTTCATCGTCACCTTCCCCGCCACAGTATCTCTTGACGCTGTGACTGTTAGGCTGTGGCCACCCCCAGCGTAGCGGCCACCCGCCTCTCGCACCAGGATGGCCAGGCCAGCTCCTCCTGCCTCCCTGCCTCCATGCTGCCCCCTGCAGGTCACTCCTTGAAACAGCCGGGGAGGGCTCTTCAAAGTACCAGGAAGTCCGCTCCAGGTACTGGTCTGCAAGTCCTCGGGGGATGGAACAAACAGCCTTCTGTGAACAGAAAGGAAGAGGCGCTCTGTGACTTAGGACTAGAGGGGGCCTTGCTCAGCCCTATCACAAGGACCCCACGGCAAGCACGAGGCTTGAGGACGGAGACTGCTCGCCTCCCCCAGAGAGCAGGGCGGCCACTCTGGCCACAGCCACTCCACATTGTCCTGCAGGTCACAGCCCCAGACTTAGGTGAGAAAAATAAAAGGCAAGCAGACTAGAAAGGAAGAAGTAAAACTGTCTCCTCGCAGATGCCTCCCCACCCTGGGGCACGCAGACCCGAGAGTCCTGACTCACAGCAGGTGCCGACTTCTGTGGCCAATTTGAAGACGTCAGAATGGTGCCCCTCACCCCCCCCACGAGTGTGCAGCCAGGAAATGTGTGCAGAGCCGCCCGAGGAATCACGTCAGGTTCCAGAGGAGGCCTCCCCTCCCGTGGCTCTTCCTCCGAAAGCTCTGCTCTGACTTTCAGCAGCTCGTGTCCGGCTCAGAGTAAACCCGGAAGATACATCCAAGTGGGGGCTGCAAACTGCCTCGTGACTCCCCGTGGTGCTAAGTGAAATGTGACGTCCTCACTCCGGCCTCCGAGGCCCTGTGTGGCGTGGACCCTGCCCACTTTCCAGCTTCTTCTTATAGTTCTGCCCTCCCTGCATGCCGGCACCGCGTCCTTCCTTCTCTTCCTCCAGTGATCCAAGTTCTTCCTGCCCCAGGGCCTTTGCACGTGCCGCTTCCTCTCCCAGAATGCTGCCTTCACTCGGCTCGGTCTTGTCACTTAAGTCTTCGTTGAATGCGGCGGGTCTCAAATGGGGAGAGGTTTTTGGTGGCCACAACTGGAGGGAAGCTACCAGCATCTAGTGAGTAGGGACCAAGGATTCTTCTCAACATCCCGCGATGCCCAGGACAGCTCCCAGCCAGAGAATTACCCAGCCCCAAATGTCAGTAGTGTAAGATGGAGACGCTCTGGCCGAATGTCAGGGTGCCCCCCCCCGACCCCCCGCTCACCTTGTTAACAGAAGGAGGTTTTCCCCGTTAGTCTCTCCCCTTGTGTCCCTCCAGCGCAATCTGGACCAGACCCACAGCAGACATCCCAGGGTATTTGAGAAGACACTTGGATGCTCAGAACGCACTACATGGCCCCGCGCATGTCAGGTTCACAGAAGCAGGAACTGACACGGAAGAGGTTTGTGCACGTGATTTATGAAGGAAGCGCCCTGGGGGAGCCCGAGGCGATGCAGCGAGGCGGAGGGGGAGCAGGAAGAGCCGGGCAGGGCGAGTTCTCAGCAAAGCCCCAGCTTAGCCTGATCCTGTGGGGACTCAGGAGTGTAAATTACAGCTCAGCGATCGTCCACCTTCTTCCAGGCAGAGCAGCTGGGCTTCCGTACCCCTGTCCTGTCCCTCCAGAGCGGTGCCCGGGCATCTTCCATCGCCCACACCACCGGCCCTCCGGGCTGCAGGCTAAAACGGAAGCGAGAGGATGTTCGCACAGACACATCTGCAGGGTCGGGATGGAGGACTGACCATGTGAATCTGCAGGAAACCTGGGCCATCTCATGTGACTTTGCTGGTCTGCAAAGTGACCGGTCCTGTGGGTATGTCCCGCTCTCCCAGGGCCCGGCAGAAGGGGACAAGCATGGGTGAGCAGCTCCCGGGAGCTGGGAGAGGGGCCGTGACATCAGTGGGCATTGTTGGTACCAAACCTTTGCCCGGAGCTTTTGCCGCGCGTGCCCCTCCCGTCATAGAAGGGGACAGGCTTCGCCCCTCCCTGATTTATGTTTCTACAGAGGTTGCTCATAAAAAGAACATCCTCTGTCAAGTCCACTTGACTCCATCAGCTCCGAGGGCTTCTTCGCTCCCGCATGAAATCCTCCGCCTCTTTGAGCCGCTAGCCATCTCCAGGAGGTCTCTTATGCCACAGACGGCGGACGGACGGACCAGGTTGGGGGTGGCTGAAGTTGTTTCCAAAATTCTGTGTGGATCTGGGTTCTCAAAGTGAGAGCTGTTGGTATCCAGGTGGCCCGAGACCCAACACACATCGGAAGGTGGAAGTTCCGCTGGCTGCAGCATTGCTGTTCCTCTCACCATGTTCATCCGTTCGCTCAGGCCCTGAAACACAATGCCGCAAAGCGCGGGTCTTAGAAACTCACTCTCGCTGAAACCGGTTTGGCTCAGTGGATAGAGCATCGGCCTGAGGACTGAAGGGTCCCGGGTTTGATTCCGGTCAAGGGCACGTACCTTGGTTGCGGGCACATCCCCAGTGGGAGGTGTGCAGGAGGCAGCTGATAGATGTTTCTCTCTCATCGATGTTTCTAACTCTCTATCCCTCTCCCTTCCTCTCTGTAAAATATCAATAAAATATATTAAAAAAAAAAAAAAAAAAGAAAGAAAAGAAATTCACTCTCCCAGTTCCAGAGGCTGGAGTCCAAGATCAAGGTGTCGGCGGGTGGTTCCTTCTGAGGCTGAGGGAGGAGGCTGGCGCCTCGCCTGTCCCTGGCTCCCGGTGGCTTGCGGGCAGTCTAGGTGTTCCTGGCTGGAGGGTGTTTCACCCTGACCTCTGCCTTCACCTTCCGGGGGTGTTCGTGTCCCCCTCTCCCCCATGTGCAGCTCTGTTCCCACAGGCCCCCTTTTTATAAGGACACCGGTCCTATTGGGCTAGGGGCCACCCTGCGCCAGTATGACCTCTGCAACGACCCTATTTCCAAAAAGGTCAGGATTTCAAGATAAGAACATTCGGGAAACTCAATTCCCTGCCCCTCACTCCTGCTCCCTGGGGTCACCTGCCTGCACAGGAGCCCTTGCCTCAAGCTCTGGTTCACACCCGGGCTACGATATTCTGCAGGTGATGGCGACCGGGAAACAGGGGTGGCCTTCTCCGTGGTGCCATCAGCACGTCCCCTGTGGGCCCTGATGAAGCTCTCGGAAGGGAGAAGTGGGAGGTGAGAGCAGGAGGTGCAGGGACTGGGGCATCCGGGCCCAGGGACAAGCCACTAGGACAGCCCCATTCCCCCAAAGCCCCGGATGCTCACACACTGTTGTTTGTAAGCTTGCTTCCCTAACACCCCATTTCCCCCCACATTAAAAATGCTCTCCCTGCTCCCGAGCAGCAGGAGTGCACAGTCCTGCGGCCACAGCTCGAAGCTTTGACGCCTCGCCAGTTACTCAGAGGCTCTGCACCTCGGTTTTCTCATCTGTGAAATGGGCTCATCGCAGTGCTGGCCTCAGAGTGTGGGTAAAATGTTCATGTGAGGTCAGTACTGCAGGCGGCTTCCTGCCCTGCCTAGTTCCCAGTGAGTGGCAACCAAGAAAAACATAAGCCAGTGGTTTCCACAGAGCGGGGAGTGGCCGGGGGAAGTGGCGGGGCGGGGGGGTGGGGGGTGGGAGCGGCCGGGAGGGAGCGTGGCCGGAAGGATGAGTGACCGGAAGGGAGGACGTTGACATTTCCTGGGGCTGAGAACCTGCTGCTGGTGTCCTGGCTGTGACAGCTCGGGGCGCTAACCCGCACCCTCTCCTGCATGTGTTACACTTTATTTAAAAAGTATGTTCTTACTGATTTTTACCGAGAGAAGGAGGGAGAAGGATAGAGAGAAATATTGATGAGAGAGGAACATCTTCGATCGGCTGCCTTCTGCACACCCCCTACTGGGGATCGAGCCTGTGCCCGGGTATGTGCCCCGACTGGAAATCGAGCCAGTGACCTCTTGGTTCCTGGGTCTATGCTAAACCGCTGAGCCACGCCGGCTAAACTGTGTGTTATCTATATATATAAAAGGCTAATATGCCAAGTGTCTTCTCGGGAGTTCGACTGGGAGGTAGGGAGTTCAATTGCTCTCTATGACGTGTGCTGACTACCAGGGGGCGGCACGGAACGAAGGAAGGCCCCGACCAGCAGCCAGAAAGCCCCAATCAGCCCTGATTGCAGGTCAGGCCTAGGGACCCTACCTGTGCCCAAATTTCGTGCACTGGGCCTCTAGTACTTTAATAAGACATTTGAAGCCAGAAAGTAATAACATTGCCCGTTGCTGCCAGGGGTGGCATCATTGAACCCAGCTTGCAGGAGGAGGTGGGAGAATTCTCGGCCTTAGTGAACAACCTTGTAAGCAGTAGCCCAACCCTCCCATTTAGGGTTCGGGGTACCTCCCAGGTGGGCTGGTTCCTGAGTGCATGACTCCCCATCTCCAGACCTCTGTTTCCCCACGGGTCACATGGAAAGAAATCCCCCTTGCCTAATTGCAACGTCTCGTCCTGGCTCTCCATTTTACTAATGGGGAAACTGAGTCCCTAAACCAGTGGTCGGAAAACTGTGGCTCGCGAGCCACATGCGGCTCTTTGGCCCCTTAAGTGTGACTCTTCCACAAAATACCACGGCCTGGGCGAGTCTATTTTGAAGAAGTGGCGTTAGAAGAAGTTTAAGTTTAAAAAATTTGGCTCTCAAAAGAAATTTCCATCGTTGTGCTGTTGATATTTGGCTGTTGACTAATGAGTTTGCCGACCACTGGCCTAAACAGTTCATTACCACTGAGGAGGCCCTACTATTCTTAGAATGGCCCTAACTGCCCTGACCAGTAGCTCAGTGGTTTGAACGTGGACCCACACACTGAAGGGTCATGGGTTCAATTACCGGTCAAGGGCATGTACCTGGATTGCAGGTTGGATCCCTGGCCCCACTTGGGGCACCAGCGGGAGGCAACCAATCCATGTGTCTCTCTCACATCTCTGTTTCTCTCTCACTCTCTCTCTCCCCATCCCTCTCTCCCTTCCACTCTCTCTAAAAATCAGTGGAAAAAATATCCTCTGTTGAGGTTTTTTAAAGCAAAGAATGTCCCTAAGGGCACAGAGACACCGGCTGGCATGCATGCGCTCCCGGGACCAGGCACTCGGGTCTTTGCTCATTTCATCCTCCTTAGTGCTCCCATTTTGCAGAGGAGGAAACTAAGGCACCAGAGAGTCAGAGCCACAGAAGCAAGGCTCCTGCTCCTGACTGCCCTTAGCGCCAGGCCCCGCAGTTGGGGGGGGGGGTTGCTCCTGGCTTCCCCCCTCCCCAGCCCCACCTCCTCCTCCTCCTCCCTCTCCCCCTCCCCCTCCCGAGCATTAGCCGGCCTGGGCCCTGGCCAAGTCTCAGCTGTCACAGCGTTCCCACCTTTGATCACCAGTCAGCGTGCTTGAAGTGCCGAGTCTCCCAGATGTTGGGCTGATCAAAGGCAGCTGTTGCCCGGACCCTCCCCAGAGCACGAGATTATGGAGCGGCCGGAGGGAGGCGGGCGCTGGGAGGGGCAGGCACGTGACGGACGGACGGGAGCAGCGGGGCGGGGCCAGGCTGGGCGCAGGGGGCCGCAGGTTGAAGAAGGACCAGGTTCCGCCATCGCTGGACAGAGAAACTGATGCTTGGAACACATATGCCATGGGCTTCACTTCGAACACGCAGGCGCTAGCTACAGGGACCCTCCCACCCAGATCCGAAGCCAAATCTCAGAGATTAAATTCATTAAGTCACTAATAATGACATCATTCTTTTCAATGACATGGACGCCGTCTTTTATTGCAGGTCGTCAAGAGCTGGATTCATATTTCCAATTAATTAAAACCTCGGAGATGAAACAAAGTGTACAAATAATGGTGGGAGTCTTGTGGTTTTGTGTTTTCAGCAGTTACAGGAATGGGGGGTGGGGGGGCTGGAAGGGTTACACCCGAAACCTACGATGGCCTTTTACTCTCATTCTCATTCATTGATTCAACAGAATGCATGGGCATTATTCTCAGATAACAGTGCCTAAGATTTATCAAGTGCTTGTTGGACTCAGAAACAGCTTGTCTCTATTTCGCACTATTAATATACGCTCTTTTTGTAATAAAGAGATTTTTCAAATTTAAGCAAAATATTAAATGGCAGATATCAATTTTCTAAAAGACATGACATAACTGCATAAAGGATAGATGATATACAGATAGATAGACAGTCAAGTTATAATGCTAAAAAAAAAGCGTTGATGGCGGGCATGGCTCAATGGTTGACCATTGACCTAGGAACCAGGAGGTCATGGTTCAATTCCCTGTCAGGGCATGTGCCTGGGTTGCAGGCTCAATCCCCAGTGAGGGGCATGTAGGAGGCAGCCAATCAATGATTCTCTCCCATCATTGATGTTTCTATCTCTCTCTCCCTCTCCCTTCCTCTCTGAAATCAATAAAAATATATATATATTTTAAAAGCGTTGATGTACACAAGAGCCCCAACACCTGAAACTTGATTGGCAGGTGGCTAATCTCACCCCGTGCCTCAGTTTCCATTTCCCGTGGGAGAAATAGAAACGCCTGGTGTGTGAGAATGGCTCCGGTTCCCACCCTCAGAAACCCCACGGTTACAAGCTCTAACGGGACCTGCGGTGATGGCGGCTCCCTTTTCTGAGTGTGTGGCCCGGGCCAAGCCTTTGAATACATTTTCTCTAACCCTCTCAACACCGATGTAGCAAACACTGTCCTGACTTTACCAGCTGAGGAAACCCGAAGGCAGGCGTGCGCAGGCGCGGCTCTGACCAGCTCTTGGGAGTGGACTGTTCGATATTCAGGAATTTTTTGTATCAGTTGTTAAACATGGCCGTTATTAACAATTAAATTATGTAAACTTGCAATTAAATAGATTATATTAAAAACCAAGGAAATGCTCAAAACTCCCCCCTCTCTCATCGCTTTACTGCACTTTTATCTATGTTCTAGAGCAGTGGTCGGCAAACTCAGTAGTCAACAGAGCCAAATATCAACAGTACAACGATTGAAATTTCTTTTGAAAGCCAAATTTTTTAAACTTAAACTTCTAACGCCACTTCTTCAAAATAGACTCACCCAGGCCGAGGTATTTTGTGGAAGAGCCACACTCAAGGGGCCAAAGAGCTGCATGTGGCTCGCGATCCGCAGTTTGCCGACCACTGTTCTAGAGAATCTAGAGGTTACTTCTGGCTGGTGGCATGCTACTTTGTGTTTATAGAAATCAGCCATGGTGGGGCCACTGACACCAGGCAAACTGGCAAATGCCTCAGAGCCAAGGTACCAAGTCTCCCAGGTACGTAAACAAATAAAAGCTAGTTTCACGTCAGCGAAGACGAGTCATTCTATTTGCAACATAAAGCACGCAAATCGAACCCTGTCCTGTCAATGCGCCGAGCTTTCAACAAGATGCATCCTCGCTGCACCCCTGCCTGGGAGATGGGCGGTGCTTCCCCGAGCACATAGCTGAGACTTGCTCCGTGTTGGTGAGGATCGTGGCTCTTTATTGAGCACTTACTGTATGCCAGGGCACGTGCAGAGCCCTTGAAGAAAATTATCTCGCCCTAACCGGTTTGGCTCAGTGGATAGAGCGTCGGCCTGCAGACTGAAAGGTTCCAGGTTCGATTCCGGTCAAGGGCATGTACCTTGGTTGCAGGCACATCCCCAGTAGGAGGTGTGCAGGAGGCAGCTGATCGATGTTTCTCTCTCATTGATGTTTCTAACTCTCTATCCCTCTCCCTTCCTCTCTTTAAAAAAAAAAAAAAAAAAAAAAAGCAATAAAATATATTTTAAAAAAAAAGAAAAAGAAAGAAAATTATCTCATTATCTCATCTATTCCCCACAGCACATGTTTGGGCATCTAATACGTTCAGGAAGACCCACCCACTTCATTCTCCTGTCCCCCTAGTCGAGGCCCCAACGGTACACGTCACCCTTGGGAACAGAAGGTGCCCTGAAGCACAGCTAACGGTGCCCTGCCTGCTCCTCCTGGCCTTGCAGAATCTGTCCTCCTCCCCAAATGCCATTTCCTAAGACACAAGAGCAGGCACAGGAAGTCACTGCCAATAGTGAGGAATTCCAGCGCCCGTCCTGGTGCCAGCAGCTGCCGCCCACGGCCAGGGTGGCCTGGGCACTGCGCACGGCCATGGGGTTGGAGGTCAGGTCAACCACGTCCCTGCCCAATCCCGAATCGAGATGTGGCAATGCCAACTCCCGAGCAAGGTCAAGGCCCAGCGTGCTCGGACCCACATTTACGCCTTCAGTTCATCCTCGAGATCCCTGTTTCCTTTATGACCCGCTCCCCACGCATCTCGGCCCTCACATGCCGAGGCCCCCACCCTCTGCCCTGCACGCAGGGTGCTCTTCCCCGATTCGTCTCCTCCTTCCAGCGCAACTCTGGGGCCTCCTCCTCGCTTCCTCTGGGTTTCTCCCTCCTGACCCACCTAGGCAGCTGAGGGCCTGCTCCGTGACCCCCAGGCTCTCCTAGACACCGCAGGAGCGAGCATTTAACATCGCTAATGAGCAGCAAGCTGGGTAGCAGCCCATCCAAAGACTTGGACTCAAGCAGAGGGATTATGTCCTGCAGACAGCTGGTCTACCTGCACTGCCTAGCATGGCTGAGCATCGCCTCTGCTTAGCCCTCTTGCCACGCTGGACCACACGGTCTCTCTCCATTTCTACCCCCTGAGGATGTGAGCCGTGTCCCTCTGGAGGCAGGAACCACGTCCCACGGTCTCAGTCAATATTCCCTGCGTGTCAAAAGGACTCCAGCTTCCCTGGTCACCGGCTGTTCTGAGGCTCATTGGTACAATGGGTCAATAGACGTATCTGCCTGCGGTTTGGCATCAGAGGGACAGAGCTTAGCCTGATCCCATCAGTCAGGGGACTTGTTTATTATGACTTGGCGTGGTTGGTTTCCTGGGCTTGTTGGCCTAAAGGAGTCCTTCCCAGGGAAGGAGAGAGGGCATGAGTGGCCTGGGTGCCAGCGAGGGAGCCCAGGCTCAGCCACGGTGCTCCCCCTCCCGGGGCTGGAGTCTCCTCGCCCCTCCATCCCGCCCCGAAGAGCATGAGACCAACGGGGGCTGATCAATCACCGGGACTTTAAAGGCCGCTCGGCTCTCATGCCCGTGTCCTCCCAATGTTTCTCTTAGCTGCGTGCTAACACCCGTTTGTTTAGGGCTCGCAGCAAATACATCTTGGCGAGGACTTTGATCGCTGGCAGCTGTGTACGTGTGAGTGAGGCGGAGTCCCAGGGGCAGACAGAGCCTGGGAAGGAGGCGGGCTGGCCTTGCCTCTCTTATGCCCTCTGGGTCCGGCCCTTCATCCCCCGTGCCCCACCCCAGCATGCTGCCCGTGGAGTCAGAATGAAGAGCAAAAGCCCCTGGCTCCAAAGTCACAGCGTCCTGGGTTCCAACCAGAATCTCTTACTTTCCAGCTGTGTGACCTTGGGCAAGTCACTCAACCTCTCTGGGCATCCCTTTCTTCATCCGTTGAAAGGGCATTAGAATAGTTCTGGAAGCCAGTAGTTGGCACAGGAATAAATAAGGTCCTGCCCAAAGCACTTGGAGTGAGGGAGGAACTTAAATGTTTGGATGAGCAAACATTTTGGTTCTGTTTGCAAGAAAGTCACCACAACGTTGCCATTAAAAGCACAGACAGTCAGGTGCTGGGTGCCGCCAAGCTCCGAGGGTCCTGCTGTGTGACCTTGGGCACGTCACTTCCCCTTTTTGAGCCTCAGTCTCCTCATCTGTGAAACTGGGAGCATGCCAGCACCTCCCTGACAGAAAAGCGAATGGGAGCATGACGGAGGCGGGACTTCAAAATGCTAGGGCAGCGCTCAGCGCACTGTGCACTCAGTTCCTGTGATCTTCATCCCCATCATGACCTATGGAGCAGCACGCCCTCCCCTCTCTGAGCGGACTCCCGGCAGGTCACAGCAACCCACAGACGGGGGGAGGCACTACGTGAGGCCATGTGGGCCAGAGCCCGGCCTTAAGGTGCCTCCGTGAAGACAGGTGGTGTGATGGGTCATGGGGTCATTTAGTTCAACATTTCCTCAGTCTCTCCAACCCGGGCTGTAGGACGCGGCCCCCCACCCCCCCTACCCGATGACTCAGACACGGTGTTGCACGTGGCCCTCTCCCCGGCCGATGGAAAGCGACATCTTTCCCAGCCTTACTGAGAAGGTCCCCTCTCGCTGAGTAGAGCACTCCATCGGGACCACGCAGGAGGGCAGGGCCTTCTGACGGTTCCTCTCCCATCAGCCTCGGGGGCGGCGAGTGGGAGTGTTCCAGGCTGGCTCAGAGGAATGCGAGGAAGGCCCCAACACGTTCCTCTCCATCCCAGTGCCGCCATCCGGTCCAAGCTGCCACCCCCTCTCACTGGACAGCCGTGGCAGCCTCCTCCACGGCCTCCTTGTGCAGCGAGACCCAACACCCGTTCTTGGCTGCTCCATCAATAGGACTCGGGGTTGGTCAAAGGTGGCAATGGTGCACCTGAAGAACTACACTTCCCTTGCAGCTAAAGAGAGCCTTGGGTTCTGGCTACTGGTCAGTAGGTGGAAGCTGTTGGGACCTGGGTCGGCAAACTGCGGCTCATGAGCCACATGCGGCTCTTTGGCCCCTTCAGTGTGGCTCTTCCACAAAATACCATGGCCTGAGCGAGTCTATTTTGAAGAAGTGGCGTTAGAAGAAGTTTAAGTTTAAAAAATTTGGCTCTCAAAAGAAATTTCAATCGTTGTACTGTTGACATTTGGCTCTGTTGACTAATGAGTTTGCCGACCACTGTACAGTTGGGAGACTTCTGTTGGGAGGACCTTTAAGGGCATCTGATTCACTGGCAAAGATAAAGGAGAGGGAGCAGGAGGAGGCAGGGAGACCCTCCAGATCAGGATACAGGCCGGGCATTTGGGAAGAAAGGGGGGAAGGAACAGCAGCAGCACAGCTGGGGGGGGGGGGCAGCCGGAGGGGGGGATCTCAGCTAGCCCACTAGGGGGCCCAGAGCAAAGACGGTCCATCAGAGGAGTCCCTCAGCAGCTGGGAATAGCCCGGCTCTAGGACCCCACACACTCAGGGATGGATGGAGACCAGCCTGGGAGGGAGTGTGGCCTTCACATGGACACAGGACCCAAAGGCGTGGCACCTGCGGGCGGCTGGACAGCTGTCCTGCCGGGAACAGGCTTTGGTGGAAGGAGCTGAGTGGCTCTCCACAGCTGCCATGTCACGTTCTCCCCTTACCTTTCCACACTTCCAGGAGGGACAGCTCCCCACTGTTGCTAAGGCCCCCGGAGCGCTTGCAACCCCCTCCCCCCCCACTTTGTTCTCTTAGCCCCCACACTTCTCTGCCTGGAGTTAGCTGGGTTTAAAGCAAAGCAGTCCTGGCCTCTGGGGGGCGGTCCCACGTGAGCGAAGCCTTGTCGCCAGGGAGTTCCAGCCGCTGTAACATGTTCCTGTGATGTGTGAGGCAGGAAGGGACAGGGCATTACTTTGTCTCCAGCTTCTAATTAAGAACGTGCAGGGCCACCTGCAGCACATAGTAGGCTTTATCCAGCAAGGCGACCCCTGCAGAGAAGAAACGATAAAGCTCTAAGGCCATAGCAACAGCAGGCAGCGGCTCTCTCCCCAGGAAGCTGAGGCTCTGAGGGGCACTCCTTTAGCTTGGGGGGTGGGGGGTGGGTAAGAGGGGGCGGTTTGCCAGCATTCCTGGCTTGTGGCTCCGGCACCCCAGTCTTCAAGTCTGCAAGGCCGTCGTCTTGAAATTTCTGCTCCGTTTCCCATCACTGCCTCTGTGAGTGTGTCATCTCACTCCGCCTTCCTCTTCCAAGGACACGTGATTGCACTTAGGGTCCACCTGGAAAATTCGAGATGCTATCACAAAGCCCTTAATCACACTTGCAAAGACACTGATTTCCTTTCTTTGGCCATGTAAGTCTCAGGTTGAGGGTCTGGAGTGTGGAGATCTGTGTAGTGGGGCCATTTCGCAGCCTGCTGTGGGCTCCCACTGTCTTACATCCTGGGCATCTCCTTCCCCTGCGGCTGGCTCTGCAGGCCCTCCATCCCTTCATTGAAGACTCTGCAAGCCCTCAGTGGCCTTCTTTCTGCTCGATGCCCTGCCCAGCACAGGGTCCCGCCTTCCTTCCCAGACAGCACTCTAGCTCTTTGCACGTAGGCCCCTCTGGCTTCCTTTAACTCCCTCCAGGTTCAGTCACTTTATCCAGAAATACGCATTGCCCCACCGTTGGGTTCAGGTTCACAAGTGGGGTTCCCGGGTCCCAGCGCTCTGCACGGGTTTATACGCGATCCTCTGGCGCCGCCTAGTGGCCCACCTGTAGATTTGCAGGGAGCCGTTCTAATTGGGCAGCGCAAAGATAGCTGAGAAACGCTGCTTCTAGCCCAGTAAGGAAAAAGGGAAACGGGATGGAGGGTTGTGGGACGTGATGGGCATTTAGCAAGAGTCCTGGGAGACAGAAATTCAAAATGAGCAAAAAGGCGGCAAGCTGACCCTGGCCATTCAAGGAGCGGCTATAGAATAGTAGATGGAATGCAGGCTCTGGACCCTCGCCTGCTACTTCCTGGCTGAGCAAGCTCATCTGTGAGGAAGTGGCCGCCGGTGTGGCCGGAGCTGAGGGATGGGCCGTGGTGGTCCGTTGGCTGCATCTCACAGGAGCTCAAGGCCAAAGTCAGGAAATGAACTTTCTTTCCAAACCAGGCCTTGGGGGTCATAGGAGGCATCTGCCCGCAGCACAGCTGAAAACGTAAGAAAATGAAGGACAGTTCTGGCTTTATTCCCAGTTCATCCCCTGATCATCCTGCCCGCCTCAGGCCAGCAGGTGGCCGGGATTAAACAGGAACGGGAATTTGGAGCCTCTGGAGTCCAGAATAAGGCCCCCATCCATGTGCCTCCTTAGACTGGGCTTAGCTTTTCCCAGCCACACTCTGACTGATGAACGATTTGTGACGTCAGCTGAGAATGTTTAGGTTCGGCGCCAAGAGCAGGAGGGGCCCCACTTCTCTGATGTTCAGTGCCCTGCAGGGCCTGGCGGGGAGGGGCAAGGTTCAGCCACCACCTGCCACAGGTGAGCCGCCTGACGTCCGTGCAGGTGTGGCTGAGGCCGGTGCACGCCTGCCCTCTGAGGGGCTGCTGGGGCCCCATTCAAGGTGGGAGGTGGAAACCCCCCGGTCAGCGGTCTCCAGCACCACGTAGCTACCCCTACTTCCTGACTCCTGGGGGTGACCACAGGCAGAGAGGAGCAGCCCCCTTGAACCTGACCTTGGTCTCTACTGTGTGATCTTAAGCAAGTGTCTTCTCTCTGGGCCTCCATTTCCCTGTGAAGGAAAGAAGACAGCTAGGAAGACCATGGCCCCAGGACCTGTCTACTCCCATGAAAGCTGACATGGTCTCCGAGCCTTTCTAACAAGGCCTTCTTACACCCACACGGGACTTAGTAATGACAAAGGACTTGGCCGGAAAAGGGACCTGGCAGACAGCTCCTTAACCATCAGAGGTACCGTCACCCACTTGGGGCAAGTTGACATCTTAACCCGAATCTAATCATGCAGAAATATCAGGTTAACCCACAGCAAGGGAGAGAGATGTACCGTCCCACCCATTCATGCGTTCAATGGTTGGTTCCTGTATATGCCCTGCCTGGGGATCAAACCCCCAACCTTGGTGTATCAGGACAACACTCTAACCAACTGAGCTCCCTGG
Source organism: Plecotus auritus (assembly GCF_963455305.1). Lineage (NCBI taxonomy): Eukaryota > Metazoa > Chordata > Mammalia > Chiroptera > Vespertilionidae > Plecotus > Plecotus auritus. The sequence goes on from NC_137779.1 coordinate 10,324,490, forward strand.
CCAGAGCGAACGTCATATTTTTGAAGAGTTCTGATCAGGGCTTTTTGTTTGTTTGTTTTTGTTTTAGGATGTTCCTCCACTGTGTGTGTCTGATGTTTCCCCATAATTAAACTTCTCATGTGGAGAATATTGAGTTCTGGGTCCCCCCTCCCTCCCTGCCTCCTGCCTCTCCCAACCCCTTCCAAGCTCTCTCCTCACTGCTGGCCTTTCCCTGGCAGGCAGTTAATTCCCTCAGGTCCAGACACGACCTCTCACAGCCTCAGGGGTGAAGGCAGCCATGGGGGGGCTGGCTCAGACCTGGCTGATTTGTTGTGGTGTTTAACCCCCAGGTGTAATCACGGAGGCCAGCCCTTCGTGCTCCAGGTGCCCTGGATCATATTTGCTGGGAGAGAAGAGGAGTCAGGAGACCAAACAGGAAGTCAGGAGAGTGAAGAGGCTAATAATAACCCTATCCCGTGGCTGTTTATTAAATGCTCGGATATATAGCCCGGGAATGGCCCCTCCTTCCCTGACATGTGGCGACCATATTTTCTTGGCTCGGTGTTGAAGCGTATGGGTTGGTCAAGAGCCTTTCGTTTTAACACCTCTGATTTGTGAATCTCCTTAGGGAAGGCTATGTGTAGTTGTGCATTTTAAAAAAGGCACTTTGTGAAAATAATGAAATAAAAGAGTCCAAAACCAGGACTGGCGGGCAGCCCACACTTGCCCTCTCCTAAAAGGCCAAGCTCTCGGAGCTGCTCCGGAAAGCCCGCTCCTCCGGTCTTGACTCCGGTCAGATTTCCCAAAACAAAGCCCTGATGGGCATTTCACTAAAGGGCACTGGCACCCAGATCAATACATACCTGTTGCATAAACAAGGGACTTGAAGCACAGTGACCCCTGAGGTCATCTTCTCTGAGCCTGAGGGTATTTTTTCCCATGTGTAGGATGTTTGGTCTGGATAGACAATCTGCCTTTTTTTTCTAAACGAGGCATGCCGCCCGCAGGCCGCGAGTTTGACATGCTTGGTCTAGATTTCAGATGGGCCCTAACCCAATGGCACTGTCCTAAGCAGAGGAAAGAGGCAGATGGGTCTGGCTCGGTGGAGTGTCGTTACAAGGAGCACCTGAAGCCACCAGGGGCCGCAAGAGGCAGAAAGGCCCGCCCCTCGAGCCTTCCAGGCCGACACCTTGAATTTGGAGCTCTGGCCTCCATTAGCTGTGACAGAGGCGATTCCTGTTGTTTTAAGCCTCTAAATTCCCGGTAATTTGTTACCGCAGCCCAGTAACCCTATCGCTTAAAACTACTTCTGCTTAATACTGCTTAAGAGCCACACGCCTTGGAGCACGCTGCTTCACTCCTCGGGTTCCCAGTTTACTCGCTGGCAAAATGGGGATGTTTTCTTTCTCCTGTCTGCATCCCGATATTCACAGGTGATGCTCAGCAATGGGTTCACGGCGCCTGGCAGCTTCTCTGAGCCTCCGTTTCCCCATCTCCAAAAGAGAGGCAGGAAGCCCTAACCCTGTCCCCATCCTCAGGTTTGGAACGCGATACTAAAGTGCAATAGGAAAGGAGGCAGGAACCCTTGGCCCTGCGCTCCTGCACGAAGGGGCCACCTCAATCCCCGGCCGATGGTAGGCACCGCCGCCCCTGCCGACTTAGCGTTGGTCTCCTCCGGTGCCGCCCGACAGCCTGCGCCTGCGCAGAATGCAAGCGCTCAGGCCCGCCCCTCGTAGGTGTGACTTCCTTGGGTCGCTCGGTCTGGCCACGCCCATTTCCGGAAGGGGCTGCCCCAGGCCTGGAGCACGTGACTGTAATCCGGCTCGGCAAAGATGGCGGCGCCCAGGGCTGCGGCGTGAAAGTGGTCTGCGGGAGACTCTGTACACCGTGCTGGAGTCAGAACCGCGGGGCCGTGCGCCATGTCGCGACTGATCGTGAAGAACCTCCCGAATGGGGTGAGTGCAGGGGCCTGGACCCGGTGATCTGAAATTAGGGCCGGTCGGGCGCCAAGGGTCGGTAGGAAGCCGGCTGCGGAGAATTGAGGGGTTTTCCCTCTGGGGCAGGACCCTCGGCTTTTCCCCATTTGACAGTGGGAGGGAGGGATCGTAACTGCTCAAGGTTTCACAGCCGGCCGGTGGGTCCCTGACGCCCAGCCCGACAACTTCTCCCAGGGAGGCCCCAGTCCCCACCTTGTGCCGGCCTGGCTCCCCCAGTCCCTCTCGTCCGGTCACATTTCGTTGTTGTTGACTCGTGGCTGGGTCACACTCTGTACCTAAAGCCCTTTTCCACTCGGGGGACTGATGGGCGTCACGTGGGGAGTAATAGGCTTAGGGCCTGCGCTCCGGTTCCCAATCCCGTCATCAGGGCAGGTCTGATTAGTTTAAGTCTTAAACTAAAGTTTATGTCTTAAACTTTAAGACAACCGATAAACCTGCTTTGAAGCATTTACCCAATACTTGGACTGTGTTTCCCTGAAGTCCAGCACAGAACCTGTGGTAGGCATTCAGTAAACATATGCCCAGTAAGTGAGTGCAGAAGCAGGTGAATGTGGGGTCAGAGGATAGGTGCTCTGGGTCATCCTCACCTACCTCCCTGTCACCTTTCCTGCGTGGGAAACGTACCACACCGCTGGTGCGGCCAGTCACCTCATCCCCCAAATCCAAAATGTGCCATTTTGGTAGGAGGTCTTCTGTGCTCTTGACTCTACTCCTTGGGACTCTCTCCCCCTAGAAAGAGGAAGGACACAAAGTCATTGCTGTTTTATTGCTGTGATTTTTTAACCTCACCTCCCCCTTGCCCCTCCCCACCACAGATTAGGCATAGGGAGGCCATGACACAATTTTATTTTTTAAAATATATTTTTATTGATTTCAGAAAGGAAGGGAGAGGGGGCGAGAGATAGAAACGTCAATGATGAGAGAGAATCACTGATTGGCTGCTCCCTGCGTGTCCCCTACTGGGGATCAAGCCTGCAACCCGGGCATGTGCCCTTGACTGGAATCGAACCTGGGACCCTGCGGATGATTCTCTGTCCACTGAGCTGAACCAGCTAGGGCAGCTATGACACAATTTAAAAAATTTGAACAGCACAGTAGTGTATAAGCTGAGAAGCAGAGTTTGTTCCCTCTTACCCTCCTCTTTCTCCAGGAGTCTTCTCTGGCTTATTTTTAGGACTCCCCATAGGTTTCTTTCTCTGCCCAAATATGTGCCCCCATTTCTTGGCCTGTTTACCCAATGACTATCTGCTGACCCCCACTATGAAAGATGAGGAACCTAGATCATCTATTCCTCTGTCGGTTATTTTTTATTTTTAAAAATGTTTTTATTGACTTCAGAGAGAGGAAGGGAGAGAGAGATGGAAACATCATTGATGAGAGAGAATCATCAATCAGCTGCCTCCTGCACGCCCCACTGGGAATGGAGCGCGAAACTCAGGCATGTGCCCTGACCGGGAATTGAGCCTTAACCTCCTCTCCTGGTTCATAGGTCGATGCTCAACACTGAGCCACACCGGCCGGGAGTGTTATTTATTATTTTTAATTCACCCATCATTTACCTTAAACGGTCTACTTTTAAAATATCTATTATTGATCTATCCATCATATCCATCAGCTTTAGGCAGTGTCTTTTATTTTTTAATCCTCACTCGAGGATATATTTTTATTGATTTGGAGAGAGAGAAAGAAACATTGGTATGAGAGGGAAACATCAGTCATTTGGTGGCCTCCTGCACATCCTGACTGGGAACCCGAAACCTTTGGTGTATGGGACGACGCTCCAACCAACTGAGCCACCTGGCCAGGGCTAGGCAGTGTCTCTTGATGCCTCACTGATGGATGAGGATGGCCCCCCTTCCCATCCCAGCTTCCATTCTGTCCCTGGGCTCTGACCTCCCCACTTTCCCTCACGGTGCCCCTCTGTCCTAGATGAAGGAGGAGCGGTTCCGGCAGCTGTTCTCCGCCTTTGGCACGCTGACGGACTGTAGCCTCAAGTTCACCAAGGACGGCAAGTTCCGCAAGTTCGGCTTTATCGGCTTCAAGTCCGAGGAAGAGGCCCAAAGGGCACTGAACCACTTCAACAAGAGTTTTGTCGACACGTCCCGGATCACGGTGAGTTGGCGAGAATCTCACCCCTGCCTGCCTGTCGAAAGCGATCTTTCCCTCCCTACCCCTGTCCCCTTTCAGGCTGTGATGTCCTCAGCGTCCCTCGCTGCTTCTCAATCTTTCCTGCCTATAGATCCCCGGAGAGTTTGTTAAACTGGTTTCCTGGGCCCTGTCCAGAGTTTCTCATTCAGTGGGGGGGGCGGGGGGAGGGAGCCTAGGAATGTGCATGTCTAACAAGCTCACAGGTGATGTGACACTGCGGTCCCCAAATGAGAACCACTGGTCTATGTCATTCATTCACGCGCCTGTTCAGCCAGCACTCGATGGGCGCTTACGTGATGCAGGGGATTTAGAGCGGATGTGGCCCCTTGGCCCGTCCTCATGGAGCCAGCAGCCCACGGGAGACGGGGGCTGCTTTCAATCACTGTGGTCAGTGCTGAGGAACAAAGGAGGTGCTTTCCTTGCTGGGGGGGTGGGTGGGGAGTCAGGAAAGCTTCCTGGAGGAGGAGGTCCTACTCTGTCATTCACGTGCATTTAATGACTTGGTACAGATATCAAGTTTTCCAGTCTCCATTTTGACCCTTTCTACCTGGGTGATCTGGGGCAAGTCACTAACTTCCCTGTGCTTCGGTTCCTGGCCTGAGAATTGGGGGAGTCACGGCTCCTCCCTCGCACTGTGGGGAGGCTCAGCGTATTTCTACTTGCAAAACAGCAAGACTGCCTAGTAAAGGCTCACGCCCACAATGCTGTGAAGAGGGCAAAGCCCAGGCGAGGGCAGGGTGCGGAATTGGCTTCAGCCAGCTCAGCTAGGCTGTGGCGGCGGCTTTTTTAAAAGCCCAAGCTCCTGGGTGTGAAGTGTGGCTGGGCTGGGCGCAGAGGCAGGTCCCCCCTCACCACCCTCCCTCGCCCGTGCAGGTGGAGTTCTGCAAGTCGTTTGGGGACCCGACGAAGCCGCGCGCCTGGAGCAAGCATGCCCAGAAACCAAGCCAGGCCAAGCAGCCTCCGAAAGACAAGGACTCGGTGCCCCCAGAAACTAAGAAAGTGCGTAGAAGGCCACTCCTGCACTCGAACCCGGTGTCAGCAGGGTGGTCACCCCTGGGGGCTCGGGCAGGGGAGCAGGGGTGACCTGCGACTCCTTCTCGCATGGTTCCTGCAGGCGGGCCCTCCAAAGACAACTCAGTTTCGTCTACCCTCGCCCTTCACCTGTGGGCCTCACCATCTGCGCCTTCCATTTGTAGGACAAGAAGAAGAAAAAGGCAGCGAGTGAGCTGGAGAAGGTGAGTCTGTCCTGGTGCCCAAAAGAGTGGGCTGTGGGAGGGGTCCTGGGAGCCCTGGAGCCAAGTCTGGTTTCTTAGGCTTCTTGTCCGGTGAAGCGTCCACTCGGCCCTCCCAGAGCTGACCCGGCTGGCCCCAGGGGAAATGAACTTGGAGGGTGCTCTGACCCGCTGGGAGTCAGGAGGGGTGCGCTGACTGAGTCGTCCTGGCCTGTGTTTCCCTCTTCCCGCTGCGGTGCCACCAGCTGAAGGAAGACACCGAGTTCCAGGAGTTCCTGTCGGTTCACCAGAGGCGGACACAGGCGGCCACTTGGGCTAACGATGCCCTGGACGCAGAGCCCTCGCAAGGGAAGAGCAAGCAGGCCAGTGACTACCTGAACTTCGACTCCGATTCGGGCCAGGAGAGTGAGGAGGGAGCTGGGGAGGACCCAGAAGGTAAGGGCATGGACACGCACCCTCGGGTCCCTGCACGCCTATTGGCCTGTGCTCTCGCGGGCTTGCACAAATGCCCTCTAGTGGGGTGGCTATCCCAGCCACAAGTACGTCAGCCTTGACTGATCTTGGTCACTTATTCATTCATTCAGCCACTCAAATATTGAGTACCTACTATGTGCCAGGCACTGCATTAGGTATTGGGGATACAGCAGCGAGCTATAGACGAAGAACCCTGCCCCCATGAAGCTGTCATCTGGTGGGGGGAAAGACACCGTAAAGAAATCACCCACTAGTTAATGTGTTACGTGAAGACAGAGAGAGAAAGCAGGAAAGGGGAAGGGAGAGTTCCGAGAACAAAGGTCGGAACGAGGTGAGGGGCAGCCCCGTCCTCAGAGGCGCTCACAATGTAGTGCAGGGATGGACAGGTGTGTGAGCAGTTGCAGCCCAGGACGGGAAGTGGCGGGTGAGGGACGGGAATCCATTGTGGCTTAAAGCACAGAATGGGTTCGATGTGGATGTTACATATGGTACAGCTTCCGTGCAAAGCTGGGGTCCGAAGGACTCGCTGGGAGTTGGTGGGACACAGTCGTGGAGGGGACAGGCGGGGGTGCAGGCGGAGGGAGCAGCGTTCTGCATGGCTCAGGGTGGCTGCAGCGTGGGAGCTGGAGGGCAGTCAGCCGTCCGAGGGGCAGGAGCTCGGGTTTCTCCCTGCGAGCACCTGGTAGTCACCGGAGCGTTTAGTCCAGGCCAAAAGGTCCTCCAGGTCGCAGTTGAAAGAGTGGATGATGAGGGCAGGGCTGCTGCGGGGAACATGCAGCTCCCGACGTGTGGCACGTGGAACCTCAACACTGCAGCGTCTCACCCATGTGACTGTTTATCAGAGGACTCCCCAGGGCTGCGTGGCACAGGCCCCTGGTCCTGGTGGGCTTGGCACCTCGTGCCCCCTGCCGTCCCAGGCCTCTTGTCCCTCGGTGCCAGGGACTGTCCCTGACTCCCAGCCTCCCTGTTTTCCCAGAGGAGGGCGGCCTTGAACCGAAGGCAGCCGTGCAGAAGGAGCTGTCGGACATGGATTACCTGAAATCCAAGGTGGTGCGGGCCGAGTCACCATCTTCCTCGGAGGAGGAGGAGGAGGAGGAGGAGGAGGCGAGTGAAGATGAGGCCGTGAACTGTGATGAAGGCAGTGAGGCTGAGGAAGAGGACCCCTGCGCTGCCCCCGTCCGGCAGGGCCAAGAGAGGACAGGGCCAGGCCCAGAGCAGGGCACCCTGTCTGGGACCAAGAAACCACAGGAGGCCAGCGCCACGGTGTGTGGATCGGGGTGTGTCTGGGGGTCCGGCGAGCCAGTGGGGGGTTCACCATGTCCTCGCCCGTGTACCCTGCAGGCCCCAGACCTGGCTACACATCTCAGCTCTGCCACTTGCTCTGTGACCTGTGCATGCACTTCTGTCTGAATCTGTTTCCTGTCACTGGAGAGTGAGCTGCTGACGGGTACCGCCTGTTATACTTTGTATTTAGTGGCAGTGTACACAGGTGTCAGCCCACAGTCGATGACAATACGTACAATTAAGTGAGCACTTACTACGGGCCGGGTCCAGTGCCTGCCGTATCCTTTGTCATTGACTCTTAAGACGGTCTGAGGGACAGGCATTCTTCACGTGCGGTTTCATAGGGGAGGGCGCTGAAGTCCAGGGAGGGATTGTTTTGAAGACCCAACCAGACAGCAGTGCCTGATGGTGCTCTGCACAGTGTGCACAGAGTGAGCCCCGTGTCGGGGGCGGCGAGCATCACCTGACCTCAGGATGCTCACGGGCACCCTGGCTTGCCCGGCAGCGCGCCTCTGCGCACTCAGTGTCACCGTGCCAGGGACTCACTCCCACTCTGTTCTCTGCCATCACTCAGACAGAGAAACCAGCCGTCCAGCGGGTACCCAGCACCCCCCACACCGTGAAGCTGCGTGGAGCCCCATTCAACGTCACAGAGGTGCGTGCCCCTAACTGGGACAAGGGCCAGAGCTGAGGGTGGGGTGCTGGGAACCCCTCCTACAGGGGGCTCAGGATTAGCGGAGGACGAGCTGGGAAGAATTGGGGGCTAAAAGCTGCACCAGCCCGAGGAGGACCCGCTGCCCTCACCCATGGTGCACACTAGGGCTGCGCATACTTCTGCTGGAAAAAGGGAAGGGCGGCTGGTCAATATTGAAGGCTTTGTGATCCATACTCTGTGTTAGTGCATTTTTAACAAATGTGTGTGACTCGCCCTCATGTTCAGAGTAGAGAGACTGTGGGGAGTATGGGGGACGGCCTGCAGCAGCACCGTAAGCGACTGCGAGCCATCACCATGAGGGGCAGGGACAGATATGCATGTACTGAGGAGAAGCAGGAAAGGCCAGACTTAACCCCAAATAAATAAAAAGGTACTTGGGGGAGGGGGGTGTCAGACAAGGTGCCTTAAAATGCCGATGGTGGCATTACTATTTTATATTTACATCCTTCATATCCAGCTTTTCTTCAGATTTTTTCTAAGTTCGTTTTATTTAGTGATGGAGGAAAGGTGTGTATATTTAGAGGAAAGAGAAACGAGAAAGGATGAAACTGCTAATCTTTCCGCGTTCAGAACTTTGGCCCAGGTTTCTTTGTTTGGGCCGCGTTTTTATTACCAGTTGATAAAGGAGAAACCTTCCCTTCTTCTAGAAAAACGTTACGGAGTTCCTGGCGCCCCTGAAACCGGTGGCCATTCGGATCGTGAGGAATGCTCACGGGAACAAGACAGGTGAGGTCTGGGTGTCGGGGGTTCAGAGGCAGCTGGGGAAGGTGGAAGGTCAGGGCAGTGGAGTTGGGGGACCCTTAAGGGGTGGCTGTTCTTGTTCCTGTTTGTGGTTCTGGCTCCGTGGATTGTCTAGGCTGCTCGGGCGAGGGTCTCCTCTCGTCCCTGCCTGAGCCTGGTGCGTAGTTGTCACTGTTTCTCTGTCTCCACTCTTGCCAATGGGCTCGCCTGTTGCTTTAAACAGACGTCCCCGGCCCAGGGTTTGCTGTGCCGACAGGCAGCACTCTGAGCTGCTAAGAATGTGTGCTGCTGCCCCTCACTGTCCTCTGCCAGGCTTCCACTCTGGGCAGCGAACATGCTGGAAGGAATGCCCCGGCTGGGGCTGCAGGACACGCAGCAGCAGAGTTATGCTCCCAGGAACCACGCCGAGGCCTCTGGGCAGTGCTGGGCATGCAGGCTGTCCTTGGCAAGAAGCTGCAGGAGCTGCTGGGGCCAGAGTCCGGGGCAGAAAGGGCACCTGCTTTAGGGGTGGTCTTGTTGCCTTCAGGTTTCTGTGTCTCCTCCCCAGCCCTCTGAGCACGCAGCCCTGCTCTCCAGGCAAGGCCCAGTGGCCAGCGGCCCTCTCTCCCTGCCCACCTGTTCGGGTACGATACAGGGCAGGGGAGAGCCTGCCCAGCTTCAGATCCCAGCTCGGCCACTTGCCGGCCCTGGGGCCTTGGACCAGAACCTAGAGTCAGTTTCCTCATCTGAGCCATGGGGTGGTGGTGTCTCATTTAGCTGTGAGGACTCAGTGAGTTAGTACGAACAGCGTTTACAACAGTGCTGACCGCCCATTCACACTCCCTGCGAGCCATCGTTAGGACTGGCTCTTCAGAGACCAAAGGGAGGGGCACACTTGAGGTGTCAGGACGAGGAACCATATTGGAGGCCTTGGAGCTGGAGAGAGCTGGCCTGTGAGTGTGATGCTTCAGGGAAGTAATCGGATGTCCCATGAGAGCTGCCGAGGTGGCAGGCTGGCCCCGCGCTGAGGGCTCAGTAATGACCGACTTCAGCCCCCTGTGCAGGCCGAGGATGGAAAAGACCCCCGCGCTGGCTTCTGCGCACTTTGGGGCCTTGGGCTTCGGCAGAGTGGCTGTGGAGATGGCCCCTCAGGTGCTGAGCTGGGTCACGGGGCGGGGCGGGGGCGGGGGTGCGTGCTGGGAGGGGTCAGACAGAGGCCTCCTGTGTTCTGACTCTGACATCCCAGCTTGGGCATCCCAGCATCGTCATCCCAGTGTTGTCAGCTTAGAGCCAGGCCCCAGAGTCTGAACCAGGGGTGGGGAACCTTTTTTCTGCCAAGGGCCATTTGGGTATTTATAACCCCATTCATGGGCCATACAAAATTATTGACTTAAAAATTAGCCTGCTATATTTGGTCAGACGTTTCATTAACTCACCCCTGATGCCCTGGCAGGGCCAGACCCAATGATTTCGCAGGCCTTGGATGGCCCATGGGCTGGACGTCCCCTCCCCCCTCCCCCCCTCCCCTCACAGCCTAAAAATTCTGCGAAGGGAGATTCGGCCACAGTGGGAGGGAATCTGCATTTTGGAGAATTGGCAAAGCTGGAAGTTCTTCCCCTCTCTGCTCAGCTTCTCCTGAACACCTAGCACAGTGTGGGGGACTCCTGTGCGTGCCTGCGGACTTGACCTTTGTCATTGTCCTTCCTCAGGGTATGTCTTTGTGGATTTCAGCAGCGAAGAGGAAGTGAAGAAAGCTTTGAAGTGCAACAGAGAATACATGGGTAAGGACACGGGGACAGGCCCTGGCTCTGTGTGGGGCAGGGTGCGTTCATTCATTCCTTCATTCCTTTATTCATTCATTTACTCCATCACGTTTGGTCGAGGGTCTGCTCTGTGCCAGGCACTGCTCTGGGCACTGGCGAGACAGCAGCAAGCAGAACAGCTTGTGCAGCTGATGTAGAGAAAATGGACATAAGGGGAGAGAGGGGGAGGCATCCGATGGGCTGTGCTGTGGGAAAATGCAGAGCAGGAGAGTCAGGATTGGAGGAGGCATGTTTATAAACAGGAGTGTGTCCACTTGGGCCACCCCGAGAAGGTGAGAAAACCCAGAGGCGCAGAGGGAGCAAGCCCTGGCCTGGTGGGGCAGGCCGTTCCCGTACAGGGAACAGTACGGGGCAGCATGTGCAGGTCCCTGAATTGGGAGGTCGCCTGAATGGTCTGCGAGGACGTGATCTTTGACCTGACCCTGGCATGGACAAGTGATTCAGATCCAGCCATCGGCCCCTAGTGAAGACGCAAGTTCTGTCAGGGAAGGAGAGAAACCAGTCTTGTCAGCCAGTCAGGCAGTAGGTGTTTATTGAGCACCTACTGTGTGCATGTGGAGGAGATAGTAGTGGTCACTGTCAAATCAGGCCCCGGGTGATGCTTGTGAAGAGTTCACTAGGGCAGGGCGACGGACACCTTGGTGTTGGGTGTCACACGTCATGTGTTGCTGTCCTAAGGCAGAGTAGCCATCAGTGCCGGGACACATGCCCTGAACTCAGAGGATGCAGATCTGGACGGAGGCGGCCCAGGCAGGCTCCCCCCGGTTGACACTGACTTGCAGGATGGATGACATGGGGGAAGGGCCTTCGGGTCAGGCCAGCGCTGCGGCCTGAGCCTGGGCCTTGGCATCTGGAAGGTGGAGATGACGAGTTTGGAATCGTCAGTCAGGAGTCACTGGCAAGTTCCAGGCCTCCCCCCAGAGCTCTGACTCCTCTCCTTGTGCAGGTGGCCGCTACATCGAGGTGTTCAGGGAAAAGACTGTCCCCGTGGCCAAGGGGCCCCTGAAGAGCAGCAGCAAACCCTGGCAGGGCCGGACGCTCGGGGAGAACGAGGAGGAGGAGGACTTGGCCGACTCGGGGAGGCTCTTCGTGCGCAACCTGCCCTACACCAGCACCGAGGAGGACCTGGAGAAGATGTTCTCCAAATACGGTGGGGGCAGCTCCCCCGGAGCACGCGGCTGAGAGCAGGCAGGCCCCGGCTTTAAGTCCCAGGCTGCCTCTCAGCTCTTGACCTTGGGCTCATGACGTCCCTTCCCGTCTCAGTCTCCTCATCCATGAAATGGATTGATGATCCCTGAGCTGCTGTGAGAATTCGCACATGCTGTGTTTGATAGCGAGGGTTGTTTTTACTGTAGTCGTTGCTGTGATTATTTCATAGGACATGAACATGAACTTGAAGACCCGTAGTTTAGCTGGGTCACTCTATTCAGTTGTAAGGTCACTGCTGTGAAGGGAAGGAAGTTAGGATTTAAAGTGACGGTGAGGTCTCAATGCCTCTGAGATCCCTTGGAGGGTCTCCTACTTTTATTCGGAGGCCATCTCTGGGTGGTGGGGGATCGGGGCGTGGTTGAGTGCCTCGTGTGGGGACAGGGAGGCCCTGAGCAGGACTCTGCCATTGGTGTAACCTTCCAGCCTGCGGTTACTGCTGTCCTGAGCACAGATCCTTCCCCCCAGGCCAGCACCCTAGTTGATAGCAGGGCCGGCTGCACACGAGAGGGAATCAATAGACTGCAAGCACTTCCAGGGTACTGAGCAGGCGCTGTTAGTACACTTGACGTGTCAATGCCTTTAACCCTCCCAGCACCCGTGAGTCAGGTGCTCTGATGATGCCACTTTACAGATGAGAAGACTGAGGCACCTGAAGACCACACCTATAGGTGGTGGAGGCAGGACCCAGCCCAGCACCTGTACTGTCAGGAGAGATGCATGAAGGGTTGTGTCAGGGACACCCTTGACCTTTGAGGTGGTCTCACTGCAGCCTCTGGCCATGGGCCGACCCAGAGCGGCAGCCCGATGCTCTCACCAGTGAAGACCGTCATCTGCTCAGTGCCGAGTGTGCAGGCCCATCCCGGCCCCAGACACTGATCCTCCTCCTGTCCGCAGGCCCCCTGTCCGAGCTGCATTACCCCATCGACAGCCTGACCAAGAAACCCAAGGGCTTTGCCTTCGTCTCCTTCATGTTCCCTGAGCACGCGGTGAAGGCCTACGCGGAGGTGGACGGGCAGGTGTTCCAGGTGACTGCCCAGGGCCCATGGGGCTGCTGGGCCCAGGTGGCCGGGAGAGGCCGTGTGTGTGTATGTGTGCGTGCGTGTGCACACCCCCACATTGCTAAGGAAGCACTCTAGTGGCCTGGAGAGACCATGTGTGTGCATGCATGAATACGTGTGTGCGTGTGCACACCCCTGCATTGCTAAGGAAGCACACTAGTGGCCTGGAGAGGCTGTGTGTGTGCATGCATGAATGCATGCGTGCGTGTGCACACCCCCACATTGCTAAGGAAGCACACTAGTGGCCTGGAGAGGCCGTGTGTGTGCATGCATGAATACGTGTGTGCGTGTGCACACCCCTGCATTGCTAAGGAAGCACACTAGTGGCCTGGAGAGGCTGTGTGTGTGCATGCATGAATGCATGCGTGCGTGTGCACACCCCCACATTGCTAAGGAAGCACACTAGTGGCCTGGGAAGCTGTCCTCACACCCGCCCAGAGGGCAGCGCCCTGAGGGCCGGTCGGCTCTGGTTCCACTGATCTGTTAGCGCCTGGCGCCTAGTGGGCACTCCCAGAGGGTTTGCTGAATGAATGACTAGGCTCTCCGTGGGGAGAAATAGCACTTGGGAGAGGGAGAAGGAAGGAAGGAGTTGGGCGTGGTCATGTTAAGTGGCCACAATAGAGTGGAAGGCGCTCTTGTCTTTTTTCCCAGCACCTCTAAGTAAGGTGCTCAGTGCGCACCCCCAGCCCAGGCTCTCTGTCCCCCTCTTCCCTTTCCATTCGTGCCTGCATAGTGCCTCCGGACCAGACCTCCGTGTGCAGGGGCAGGATGGGCCCTGACCTCGGGGTGGGGAGTGGGTGGCACTTACAAGCTGACCAGTCTTTCTCGTGAGGCTGTCACTTGGCCTCCATCCCATTGTCAGGCCCTGGGTCCCGTGGCCACGTCCCCATTCTGGGTGGAGGGTAACCACATGGTCGTTCGGCCTGAGGCCACGTCTGAGGGTTTCAGCACCCAGTGCTGCCGCCTGCTCTCAGAGAGGCCTATATCCCGGGGCAGGATGTGGAGGCACTGCCCCCTCCCCCTGACCCCTTCCCCTCGCCCCCTCTAGGGCAGGATGCTCCATGTATTACCATCCACCGTCAAGAAGGAAGCCAGCGAGGACGCCAGCGCCCCGGGATCATCCTCTTACAAGAAGAAGAAAGAGGCCAAAGACAAAGCCAACAGCTCCAGGTTCTCACGCACGCGCAGCCTCGGGCCCTGACCAGGCTCCCGCTGCCCTCGCCCCCTCTTCCCCAGCTGCTGCGGGGCTCTGGCTCATTGTGGTGGGTCCAGCCTCGCTGTAACCTTGCTGAGCCCGTTTCTCATCTGCAAAATGGGAGAATCATAGTGGTGCTGTGCTGTGAGGAGTCCTAAACAGGTTAACAGGCAGAGCTTAGTCCCTGGCTAGAGTGGGTGCCTGACACATTGAGGGTTGTTCATGTCATCGTCGCTGTCCTCGTCCTCAGGCCCTGGATAGGTGGCACACCAGGGGAGTTGGGGGGAGAGAGGCTTCGGTTTAGAATGGCAGGCCGAGGGCTCATTTCTCAAAGGTTTCGCATCTGAAACAATATTCCCGTCATTGCTCTGCGGTCTGACGTCCCTCTCCTGCCTCAGCTCTCACAACTGGAACACGCTGTTCATGGGCCCGAATGCAGTGGCCGACGCCATCGCACAGAAGTACAGCGCTACCAAGAGCCAAGTGTTTGACCACGTGAGTGAGCGGCCCTTCTGATGTACCCGGCCGTGGGCCAAACGTGAGGGGGCCAAGGGCAAGGAGGGGGCATCGTGCTGGGTCGCCTGGGAGTGGGCCTCTGCTGCTGCACCGTGGGCAGCCTGAGCCCCGGCACGACCCAGCCCCCCTCGACCCTGGCTCCTGCGGGGTTGTGTGGAGCCACCCTGAGGTGAAAGCCACAGCCAGCCGGTCAGTGGGGCCGGGGAGGGCATTGGGGGTCCTCTCCATCTAGGCCTTCCTCACAGGCTGTGGGACACGGGAGGCTGCTCGTTACCTGCCCGACAGCCAACAGGGCCTCTTCCTCCCCTCCCACAGGAGACCAGGGGCAGCGTGGCCGTGCGTGTGGCCCTCGGGGAGACCCAGCTTGTGCAGGAAGTGAGGCACTTCCTCCTGGACAACGGGGTCAGCCTGGACTCCTTCAGCCAGGTGGGTGCACACCAGCTCGGCACGGCCGCCGGCCATGGGGAGCCGGGAGCTGGGCTGGGGTTCAGGTTGGCGGCGTGGCAATGGGTTTGAGGATCCGGCCTGTCGAGGGTGACTTTAGTCTCCAAAGATAGGAAGGAAATCACACGGGTCAGACAAGGCGCCTATCTGACCGGATAGTGTCTCAGGGGCCATATGCAAGAGTGCTACCTCGTAACCTTCATGCAGACCAGGGGGCCCCAAACATCCTGTCCCCCCAGCTCCTTTCTAAGAGCACCTGCTGTCTATCTGAGCCGTAGGCCTTCCTTGAACCAAGTAGGGGAGCGGTTACCTCCATGTGCTCACTCCACCAGGTGGGGTTCTTAGGGTTATGGCTGATTAAGTCTCGGGGGTCCAGTGAGCACTTAACACCCTCAGATAAGGAAACTGAGGCCCTGAGGGCGGGGGGTGACTTAAAGGTCCAACAAAGAGACTGTGGCAGGAACCTGGGCTTGGTCTCAGCTTCCGCCTCCCAAACAGCAACTTCCTCAGGTTTCTTGCCTTGGACTTGACTTTAAAAGGTGGCTAGGATGGAAGGATGGGCGGATAGCTGAGTGGGTGGGAAGTAGGGGCGATGGATGAGAAGGAGGTAGGGAGGTGGATGGATGGATAAGTAACTGTATCACTAGCTAGCATCTATCAGGACTTACCAAAGCGCCCTTCCGAGTTTCACTTTCCTAACCCTCGTGGGGACTGTCACAGAGGTGCAGGCCCTCGTTCCAGGCCACGCAGCTGTTCATGGTGGAGCCAGATTTGAATGTGGCCCCAGAGTCCATGTCCCAAATCGTTAACACTTGCAATCTGAGTTGCACCTACAGAGCCCATGGGTGCTCTGCCTTTCCCACCTGCATATGTGCCCTCCCCTATGAGGAGACCCTGTGAGGCCTACAATATGGGTGTTAACCATTAACCCATTTCACAGATGAGAACACTGAGGCCCACGGGGAAAGCAGCTGACCCGAGGTTTCAGGCCAGGTCGGTGGCTGAGCTGAGACTCCTGCTCAGATGATCCAAACCTGGAACTTGCCCATTACATGTTTTTGGCTCTCCATGCCCCTCCAACATTGTTTTCCATGAAACAGTTGCTGACATTCACACCGCGCTTACGCTCTGTGCGCCCTTGGCCTGTGTGAGCGCAGCTGTTGCAGCCCTCTCCCGGACCGGCCCTAGAGATGGCCCCGGGTCCGTATGTTAGTGAGGGGCTGGGCGCAAGTCAGTGCATCTCAAGTATCTAGTGTCTTGGTTTGGGTTCTTCCAAAAGCAGACTCAGAGGCAAGGGCAGGTGTCGTCTGGGGCAGCAGACAGTGAGAAAGGCCAAGGGGAGGGCAGGAGCCCAGTGCAGGGCGTGCTTATGACAGCACCTTGTCCGGCAGGGCTGAGCTGGGTCTGGGGACATCTGCAGAGCCCTCCCTGGGACTGTCCCACCCACAGGACCAGGGACGCACCAACCCCTGGGAGCCCGGGCTGCTCCCAGCCCCTGTCGCCTGCCATGATGTGACAGCAGGCGCCTGCAGTTGCAGGAAAAGGCCCTGGGCGTGGGCCGCGGATGCAGATGCTGCCTGGGCTGGAGCGCCCAGGTGTCCCACAGGGCTGCGGTGGGCAGTGGCGGGATCTGCCACGGCTCCACGGGGGGGCGGGGATTTGACCCAGGGGGTCCACTCTGGTGCCCTCATCCTTATCCACTCCACAGAGCCACCTCTTATCCAGAGAGCCACGTGCCTGAGATGGTGCTGTCCCCTGGGCCGGCCTTTGAAGTGCCTGGTGACTGAGGTCCGAGGGGGGCGCCTGGTCTGGAGTCAACCACAGATCAGTGCTGGTGGCAGGGCCGCCCCTCCTGTTGTCCCTAATATGTTCATCTCCTCCCTCGCAGCCCGCTGCGGAGCGAAGCAAAACCGTGATTCTGGTGAAGAACCTGCCGGCAGGCACCTTGGCGGCTGAGCTGCAGGAGACCTTTGGCCGCTTTGGCAGCCTGGGCCGCGTGCTGCTGCCTGAGGGTGGCGTCACTGCCATCGTGGAGTTCCTGGAGCCGCTGGAGGCCCGCAAGGCCTTCCGCCACCTGGCCTATTCCAAGGTAGGGCGCCGACCTGCGTCCCGGGGATGAAGGGAGCGGACGCAGCGACGGTCTTAGCAGGGGCCTGGCCCGTGGGAGCCCCTCTGAAAGCACCTGCTCTGTGCTGACTGTGAGCTTGAGTCCCCCACTGAGATCACAGATGGAGAAGCTGCAACCTCCAGAAAGAGGTCTCGGCCTCGTGCGCCTCGGGCTCCTCAGCGTTCTGCTCCCTCGGACGTGAACCTCATTCTTCTGCTTTTGGGATCTTGTACCTACCATAGTTTAGAAGTCAGTTCTGTAGGCGGCTGTCTGCTGTCCTTGGTAAAAACAAACGTACACTCACACACAGATATTAATTAATGGGGTAGTTTCCTGTGGCCGCCCTAACAGGTTACCACCAACCTCGTGGCTTAAAACAACACAAATGTGTCCTCTCACAGTTCTGAGGCCGGAGGTGGGAAATTGGGGTGTTGCAGGGCTGTGCTCCCTCTGAGGCTCCAGGGAGGCCCCCCCTCACCCCTGCAGCGCCGGTGGCACCAGTGCCCATGGCGGTGGCTGCTGCACTGGCCTCTGCCTTCTCATGTGCCTTTTCCTTTCCTGTGTTTCTGGCTGGATCCAGGATGACCTCACTTTCAGATCCTTCACTTAGTGACATTTGCAAAGACCCTTTTTCCAAATCGGGTCACACAGGTGCTGGGGGTCAGGACATGGACGGATCGTCTGGGGTCCACCTTTCAGCCACTGCAAGTAGCTTCTCTCTCAGGCACGTTAGCACTGTGAAGCCTCTGTCAGTGTCTGGTTTGTCCTTTTAAAGAACAGCCGCACGCATGTATGTGCACATGCGTGGCCGAGAGCGTGTTGCGGGGAGAGAAAGCGTGGTCTCCATCAGGCCCACTGCCCTTCCTGCACGAGAGCTGCATCTCATCCTGGTTCTTCCTCCCGCCCCCTGCCCACTCATACAGGGCAACCCAGGGGCACACATGCTCGGCCCCTCCCCCGGCCCTGAGCTGCAGCAGGCCCCCATGGTTCTCAGGCCTCAGGCGGCGGAGGGTTCTGGGCTGTGTGCCCCTCCTGGCTCTTTCCGGGGCGAGTCCCTCGTACTCTCTGACCCTCGGGCTCTTCATCTGTGTGAGACACTGAGTCCCTCCTCACCCCTGTCTCTGCAGTTCCACCACGTCCCCCTGTATCTGGAGTGGGCTCCCATGGGCGTCTTCTCCAGCTCAGCCCCACAGCGGGAGGAACCCCAAGACACACTGGTGGAGCCTGCGGAAAAGGATCGGGCGGAGCCAGAACCCGGTGAGAGCTGAGTCCTGGGACAGCGGTGAGGGAAACGGGTGGGCGGCACCATTTATTAGGTTTAAAGCTCATTATTCGTCCCAAAGACCAGTGGGTCTCAGACTCTTGGATTTCATAGACGCATTCTTAGAAAAATAGAGCATAAACATGATGGGTGCAGCTCCAGGCAGCCAGCTTTTTGGCTTGCCAATTAGAGGTTGTAAGGAAAATAAACTACTTAGAATCTGTTACTAGGGACTCGGAACACAGCCAGTGAAAACAGCCTTCGCACACCGAGGGGATGCCTTCTGGGCCAGGGTGGCTGGTGGAGGAGTCATTCTGGAGGGTCCGGGAGTGGCGCAGCGCCCTCTGGCGTCCAGGAGCTGCAAAGGCAGGGAAGGGAGGTAGCGGTGCCATTGGCAGTGGGGCCTCGCAGTTCTCTTGTGGAGATGTCTTGAGGATGGTGAGACACTGCACGTTCTGGACCCACCAGAAGGGTCAGGGGCGCCCCAGTGGTGGATCACCCGAACCCCCCTGTATTCCCAATGCCCCCTAGGCCAGTGCAGCCCCCAGTTGAGAACCACTTAGTCTGGAGACGGTGACCGCATCCTAGAATTAAAGGCCTTTAGAAAAGTTTTTAAAAGGACTGTGACGGTTTTTAGCCAGGGGCCAAGATCTTGGCCGTCAGTAATATTTCTCCCCCTTTCCCTCTACCCCTTTGGGGTTACCAGCTTATTAAAAAAAATCTACCATATCCATTGTTCCTATTTTTAAAAAAGTGTTAACAGCAAAAAGAAGAAGTGCAGGTTGGGGTCATGTCTGTGCTGGTTCCAAGCCCTGTTGTCAGGTGAATCCCCCAGAGCTCAGCCGGGGCCTCGTTTTGTTCCTTTTCTAACACCTGTCACGTACACAGTCCCCTCTGTCCCTGCGTTGTTCCTTGTCACCCGCTCCTCCCTGACAGCCGGCCTCTCCCCATTGTTCCCGCAGCTTCCCCAGGCCCGTCCGCCCTGCACGGGCTCAGCAGCCCAGCCCTGCGTGTCCTCGGGCTCCCCAGGGAGGCGGGCAGGAGGGGCGTGGACGAGCCTTTCTGTTCACCCGCTCTGCGTAGCCCTCCGCTCTCTGTACCAGTCCTGAGGGAGGGGGCCGTGTGTTTTATCTCCCCACAACCAAGACCCTCACCTCCAGATAAAGGCCTCCGCGGAGGAGGGGGCCCCGGAAAGCTGCTCGCTGCTGATAACAGTCTGTGCTGGCGGCCTTCGCCCAGAGCGGAGGGGAGGGAGCGGCTAAATTCTGCCGCCTGATTACAATGAGGCCCCACGCGGCGATGCGTGACTGGATTTTATTGTGCTAACCCAATGGCAGCGCGTTCTCCCAGGCCTCCCCAGCTCCCTCCCGCCCCCCTCTGCCCACCCTGGGCCTAGCCCTGCCTCCTTTCTTACTTCTTCCCTCTTCTGGTTCCTGGTGATTCATTGGCAAACATCTGTTTGAGTTTCATAGTTCCTCGTTTATGTTTTCTAGCCTTTCTACTGTCTCTCCACGCGGGGCCAGGAGCAGAGGGTGTGTGAGTGTGTGCATGTGCGTGCACACGTGTAAGTGTGCGTCTAACTCCATTTTCTCGGTAAGGATGCTGCGGCTCCGTGGGTAAGAGACCGTTGCCCGGAGCCACACTAGTATTGGCATCACTCTCGTTTCCCAGGCCGCGTGCTTTCCCAGCTCTGCGCCACCTCCTGACTGAGTCTGGGTCCCTTCTCGTTTCTCCCAGGCCCCCTCTTCTCAGCAGATCTCAGGGCTGCGGCGCCCTTGTCTCCTCAGTTCTTCCCGCAGCCCAGGGGGGTGCAGGGGCAGGAGGCGGGCGCTGGGACACAGGTTTAGGGAAACAGCAATCACTCTGTGCTGAAGGCCAGGCTGCATTCGATCGATGGCCTTTTATTTCAGTCAGATGCTCCTCCCAGGTGTTGGGGTCAGGAGTGCTGGTGGCTCATTAGAAGTGGGAGGGACCAGATGAGCCAGGCAGGTAGCAGGTCCTGGCCGTCCTCACAGGCCCCTCATTCATCCTGGGCCGGGCCTGAGGGCAGCTCACTCACAGGGAAGGAGGCTCTGTCTGGTTCTGGGGTGCTGTGCTGACTCGCGACTCAGCTTTGTCACAGCCCAGACGTCACCCCTTCTGGGCAGGTACCCGGGGCTTTAACCAGACGCAGACCCGCCCCTGCCCCTGGGTCGGGAGGCAACTGGCGTGGGGGGATTCTGGCCACGCTCAGAGCTGCTGGGCCCCTGAGCTATTGATCTTGTGAGGCTGCGACGCCTGGATGCCACACTGGGCCTGGCTGGAGTCCCGACCCCCGGGAGAGGCCGAGGGAGGGGCCAGCGGGCTTTGCCAGGAGTCTGCCCAGGCGGGAGGGGTGGAGCACGGCCCCGGCTGACCGGTGGCGGCCACAAGCTGACCATTGCCTGGTGCAGAGCTGCGACATGCCTGTGAGCTCGTTGCCAAGGCTTTTAAACCATGGGTTTTCCCGGACGAGCTGGACTTGGAGCTTCTCTGGAAACATCTGAACATCTGACCACCTGGGCTGACCTTCCTATGTGGCAGCCATTGGCCACTGTCAAGAGGAGGCTGCCCCTTAAGCTGCCGTGAGCCCTCTTGGTCCCCATCATCCCCACCATTCTTCTTTATTATTATTTTTTAAATCTCTTTTAGTCTTCATAAACCTCTCTCCAACCTGCAGGCACCTGAGATTTAGGGTTCAGCCCCAGAATTTTCCCTGGGAACATGGCTGCTGGGGTCCCTAACGAGACAGCACACTGAGGCCTGGAGCCGCGTGCCTGGCACAGCGTGCGCCTCAGTCCCTTCCTTTCTCCTCCCCTCTCCTCCCCGACGCAAATGCAAGGAGAGCCAGAGTGGAGCTGTCCTCCCAGCTGAAGGCCTGGCGCTCCTTTCGATTGAAGTTCTCACTCGGAACCGAAGACTTAGCTACTTCACGAAGTCTTAGCTACTTTATGTAGCTCTGCTTCCCCATCGTTAGTGATACAGTTTGCACCCTGCTTTGCTTTGCAAGTGGGGATTGAGTACAAATGGCCACACCATGGGGGCCCTTGTTGGGTAAATTGTGTGGGAAGGAGCCTTTATGTAGATTCTTCTTTTGGTCCTGGAGAGACGCTGGATTCTAGCTTCACCTCCGAGGGAGGGAGGACGCCTGTCCCACTGATGTTCAGCGGCCAGTGGACAGCGTGATCACTGTCAGCGGTTCCCTTAGGGCTTCAAAGGGTTGTCCTGTGACAAAGCAGTTGACGCTTCACTAGGACTTGTAAGCATTAGGCGTGCAGCAGAAAGGGGGCGGAATGGAGAGGCTTTGGTGCTCAGCACAGGTGTGGGGGGCAGACCTGAACCTCAAGAAGCTCCTGTGGGTCTCAGAAGTTTGAACCCTTTGAGTGCTGGTGTGTACGAGAGGCGGGGATGTCTCCGTCAGCTCTGGGTGCCAGCCAGCCAAGCATGGTCTGGATCTGCAGGGTGGGGCGGGCCACCTGCTCAGAGCTCTGAGGGCGAGGGGTGGGGCCACTGAGGGCTGCCTTTGCTGAGATGGTTTATTTCCTGGAGGCTGTGGGAGGGGTGTCAGAAAATTGGATGTGGTGGGGGATTTGTCCCCAGCCCCGATCATGTGACTTGGGGGGAAAATGGGGAGGTTGATGGAAATTGAACACGTTTCCGGGCATCCCTGTGAGGCTCGGTCAACCTCGGGTGGAATTCACACTCTCAGCACCAGGGCTGGCCACACACCCGCCTGCCAACTCCCCACGGCACATCTGCCTTGCCCTCTCCCTGCAGTGCTGTTCCTTCGGAGCAGGAGTGGGGGGTGGGGGGAGGGGGCAGATGAAACCACAGCCTCTGTCAGTCACCCTGTCTCCAGAAATAACCAGGAGCACCGTGAGCATTGCTTTCCTGCCTCGTGTGTGTGTGTGTGTGTGTGTGTGTGTGTGTGTGTGTGTGTCTCATAGGATGGAAGTTACTAAACCCCAGAATATTGGGCGTACGTGAAATAAGCCCAGCCTGCACCATTGGCGAGTAAGTAGCACCTTAAAGTGTCTGCAGTCATAGCTGGTTCACAGTACACACCGTGTCTGCAGTACGGGGAGCGTGCAAACACGGGAAATGAGTTCCTTAAGGAAGGGTGAGAACGCTTGTTTGAATGAGGGCACTCAAACACAGAACCAACCGAAACACTGTTTTTCTTTTTTGAATGAAAAACTGTCACACCCTGGCCAGTGTAGCTGAATGGTTAGAGCACTGACCCGCACACTGAAGGGTCGCTGGTTCGATTCCGGATTAAAGGCACATATCTGAGTTGCAGATTTGATCCCCAGCCCCGGTTGGGCGCGTGTGGGAACAGCCAACCGATGTCTCTCTCACACCGATGTTTCTCTCTCTCGGTCTCTTCCTCGCTCCCTTCCACTCCACTCTCTAAAAATCAGTGGAAAAGATATTCTCTGGTGAGGGTTAAAAAAAACAAACCAATTGTCCTGCTTCCTTCCAGGCCTGCTGAGGAAGTCTGTGGGCCCCCTCAGGACGGTCCCGGGAGCCCTGCTTCTGTTCTCAGGTGTACAGAATGTGAGGGGAGTGAGTGACCTTGTATATTGCTTCCTGGCTTACTTTTCTCCTAATCTTTTATTATGAGCATCATTTTCTTTTTAGCAACTCGAGCTGCCCGTGAACTTGTCCGTGTGGTCTCACATCCTTCGGAAGCATCGCTGTCAGTGACCACACCCCTTATCCCAGCCGCGGGTGGCCCTGTAACTCTCCTCTCCTGCTTGTGTGAACGTGTGGTGTGTGTTTCCCGGGTTCCCGCTGTGATGATGACTCTGATTGAACATGTCACATGTGGGTGAAAACACTCCTTCGTTAACTGCTCCCTGAAGCTGTGGGTGTTGGGAGTTGTAATTGAATGGAACATCCCTTAGCCTCAAGGGCTATTGAGAACGTTCTACGTTTTGTTCGCATTCTATAATTTCTGAAAAGTTTTAAAGCTGAGTTTTAGTTTGAAAGTTCACTAAGTATTTTTTCTTTTAGAGAAAATAAAACTTGCTGAGGTTTGGGGTTCAGTAAAACTGTTCACACAGCAGTTGACACAGCAGTTCACTTGGAAGTTTAAACGAGTGTGGGTAGTCCGAGCCTTCGAAGGGTCATCGTTTGGGGTCTGTGTTTCATATTCCTTTCTCTTCAAAACAGAGGAAGGGGTGGGACCGCCTCTCCCCGGCTCTCGGACTTGCCAACCCAACCCAGGCTGGGAGTGGTGTCCCTCCTGGCGCCGCCCACCCAGCAGAACACCCTGGATCCAGCAGGTTCTGAGCCTGAGGCAGAGTAGGCGTCACTTAATGGGTTTTGGTGTATTTTTTATTACTGTTTTTTGGATGGGGATCCAGTGCCAGACAGCGAGACCCGCGAAGGTGAAGAGCCAACAGAGGGAGGAGCAGCAGACTCTTCGGTGAAGATGGAGGAAGAGGAAGAAGAGGAGGAGGAGGAGGAGGAAGAGAGCCTTCCTGGGTGTACCCTATTTATTAAAAATCTCAACTTCGACACAACTGAGGAGACGCTGAGGGGGGTGAGTGATGGCTCCGGGGTGTGGGCTGGGAACCCTGTCGGCTCACGTAGTCGCTGCCGTGGCCTGGCTGTCAGCAGGCTCTTGTGTTGATATAGTTGAGCAGCCAACGCCTACCACCCGACATCTCTGCCGGGCCGTCCAGCGGATGTGTCCCCCGAGACCCGAGCAGCCAGACCAGCCTGGGGCTGGGGAGGGAGGGCATCCACAGCACCCAAGGGACACGCCGGATGCCTGGGGAGGCGCCCGTCCTGTGAAAGTGCAGTCAGTATCAGCGGCACGGACTTGGGGAACAGGCCCTCGCTGTCTGCGGCGTGCGCAGCCCCGTGTTTAAGGCCCCGCCTGGGACGGTTGCAGGGCCAGCCTGGAACGGCCGGCGACACCTGTTGAAACTCTCTTCCAGGTGTTTTCCAAGGCCGGCGCAGTGAAGAGCTGCTCCATTTCCAGGAAGAAGAGCAAAGCAGGTACTGCCTTCGGAGCCTCAGCCAGGATGGAATGGTTCCAGAAGAAACGGGAGCTTTGGGTGGGGGTAAGGGCGACTCGCACTGGGCTGTTTTGAGAGTCCTCTTTTGTTCTGAAATACTGTCCCTGCCGAAACCTGTGTCCCTGGAGACCCTGGTGCCCAGCGGGCAGCCGCGCACATCAGGTTCTGAGACCCTGGACTGTCGGACGGTTGGGGAGCAGGCACTGGGGCCAGTAGGGTGGCGCCGTTCAGACCAGAGGCCCCTCCTCCCCCAGCACCTCTGCCCTGGGAACTTCCTAGGGAACAGCAGGAAGTGCCGATCCAGGGCTCCCTTCCCCTCCGAGAAGTAACCCAGACGGAGAACATCTGGAAGGTTCCACCGAGGCATTAGCCATGCACCTCATTGGTCGGTGGGTGCCGGGGCCATGCAGAGGCCACCGTGGTCTCCATTCGGCCTCAGGTGTTGTCCCGAGTTGCTCGGCCTCTGCTATGTCTCCTCTCCAGCCCTGGCCTCCTGCCAGATGCACTTAGAGATCTTGTTTTGTGTGTCCTGGAAAAGCCCCTTGTGTGTTCACAGCCACGCGGTCCCCATCCCTTCAGTTTGGGGGCATTTGCAGGGATGCCACAAGTCCGCCTACAGCTGTGTCCTGAGGGATACATGAGCTGGTGGCTGCAGCATGGGGCGGGGGGTGGGGGTCCGCCCAGCTGGGAGGTGGAGGCAGCAGGAAGCAGGCAGGGGACAGAGGCTGGAGGTGGGAGCAGCCGAGTGCCGGCGGGAGTGCGCAAGGCAAAGGCGGGAGACGGGGGAGAGAGGCTGGTTCCAAAGGACAGAGTGGCCTCTGTCAGACCCCAGCAGTCCTCCTGGAGTTCACCTTGGGGGGACACAGAATAGGCTCAGTAAATGTGTATGAAATGCTGGGGGAGGCATGCATCCCATTTTGTGTCAAAAGGCAAGATGTAATTAGAGATCTTATGTTGTGTGTCCTCTAAAACCCCGCCCCAGTGCTGTGCATCTGAGGTTGGGAAACCAGAACTTCTCATACAGTTTGAGCTACCCTTCCTGCCTGACGGCCTGATGCCGCCTCCCTCCCTCTCCCAGCCTCATGTCCGACGGTCAGAAGCACTCGTAAAGAGTGAGCCTTGGGCGTGTGGGACTGCCACACGCACGTCCATCTCAGGCATTATGTACAGGAGGGCAGGGGACTGCCCTGGGAGAGGCTTTGCCACTGGTCACTGCCATGGTCGTCCCCGTCAGTTCCCTCCTCCCAAAGGCGGAATTCTATCACGAAGCTAATTATCACGTCAGTCATCTGTTAATTCATAGGCAGCCGCCTCGGGTGGTGGTATATAGCTTCCTTGGCTGACTCTTCGAGATGACTAGTAATAAATGGCCAGCCAGGAGCTGAAATATTACGGGGACGAAGAGGGGTGTGAAGAAGTGAGGATACGAAGCCGAGGGCCAGGGGCACACCGGGGCCCTTGCACGTGGCCTTGGGCTCCCTGTTTGTGTTCCTCCCCACCAGCCACGTGGCGTGATTCCCGCCTCTCTCTTCCAGGGGCGCTGCTGTCCATGGGGTTTGGCTTCGTGGAGTACAGGAAGCCGGAGCAGGCCCAGAAGGCGCTCAAGCAGCTCCAGGTAAAGGGTTTCTCAGGAGAGGTCTGAGTCACTTGGCAGGTGGTAGGGCGGGGTCCCGCCAGCCCTCCCATACTGAGTGGGACCGCGGATCCCGCCCACACTACCTCCAGTTCTCCAGGGGACTGTGGCCCAAGAGAAGCCAGGAGCCTTCCTCAGTGTCCGTAGTCACTGCTGCATTCATTCATTCATCCACAGCTCGTTGTCAAGGGCCAGGGTGTGCGCACCACCCCAGCTCTCGTTCCTCTCCCAGAGGTGCGCGTGGGCCGGGCACAGTGGAAAGGGCGCCCTGCTGGGTCACCGCCCTGGGCAGCTTCGCTCATTTGTAGGAACGGTCCAGGTAATTGACTCTGTCCCAGGAGAGCTTCCTGGTCAAGGGAGCGGCCTTCAGGGTCATAACTGGGCACTTGGCCAGTACAGTTATTCTAGTAGAACATTGACCTTCCCCTTGACTCAAGGCAGCTGTACGGAGGGCTCAGTTGGGTTTGAGTAGGATGATGGGGACGTGATGGCCCGGTGTGCCCCTGGCCCTTGGCTTCATTTGAAAGGCTCTCTCCAGCAGGGATCACACAAGCAGGTGCCCACGGGGGCCAGGCGGTCAGTGAAGGGGCAGGCATTCCCCAGAACAAACCCCGGCACTCCTGCCCGGCCTAAAGGGGCAGCCGCTCCTTGGCCTCAGAGGAAGGTGGGCCCGGCGACCTGGGTCCGTGGTGTTTTGTTCGTGCTGTTTTCTGAGCGGCACTGGGAGTCAGCTCTGCACACCCCGTGGCCCTCCCCTCCCATGTGAACCCGGATCTGCAGGGCGGTGCTGGGCACAGCGTCATCTGTCCTCGTGGTGCGCGCACATGTGCACGTTGTGCAGAGAATCATTTGCACGAAGCCGTGCGTGCTGTGTCTCATGGGCGGTTTAAGGGGTTTTTGAGGGTGATTTTGCTAATAGCCCAGTTTTGCCTTGAGGGACCGACCTCAGAACCTCACTTAGATGCAGCTCCACTGGGATTAGACCTTTTTTGAAAGAGCATACAAACCAAACGGAACTCTGCAAGCTGGACCGAAGGGGCTTGCTGGGCTGAAAACACTTGCAGCCACGGGAAATCCTGTGCCCTCGCGTGGCAGAATGGTCCAGGTCCCTCGTGGCTCGAGAGGACATTGGAGCGCCAGGTCGCTGACCACCAGCTGCTGCCGGCTCAGCGCGAGCGTTTACAGGAAAAGCCCTGCTCTGTCCTGGGCTCCAGCTGGTCCCTCCTCCCGGGACCGGTCAGTGCTCCCTGAAGCTCCCGTCCCCTCACTCAGCCGAAGCCAGGCCTGGGGCAGGGCAGGGGGCCGGGCGGGTGTTTCTAAGAGGAAGAGGGACAAGAGTGTCGTCTTACCTCGTCTTACCTTGTAGGGTCACGTCGTGGACGACCACAAGCTGGAAGTGAGGATCTCGGAACGAGCCACTAAGTGAGTCCCCGGGCCTTCCCTTCCCTGCGATCCAGGTTCATCCTTTCGGTGCCTGTGCTGGTGCCCCGAGGGGCGTCTCACGGCCCTTACCATCCTCTCCTCAACCCTTCCTAATTAAGGTGGTGGCACACTTGCCAACTCTGTCACCATTTCCCTGACAGACGGGGGCCGGGCCGGGCCAGTCCTTGGAGTAAATGTTTAATACTCGCAGCGGAATACATGGACGCAGGCGGGAGAAACAAGCACATCTCCCTACCTTGGGCGTGCCCGTAGACCAGGGAAGGCGTGCCCCTGGCTGGCACGTGGGCCGAACCGGAAGCTGTGAAACCTAGACGCGTCCCTTCATGGGGCTTCTTATTGTGGAGCCAGACAACAGTGCCCAGATGGCCTCCGTTCATTTGAGGTTCAGTAGGTGTTAGAGGTGGTGACCGGCGGCAGACCAGTGCCCAGGGCCCAGCTTCCTGAAGCAGTGAGCTTTTTTGAGCTTTAGTTTTGCCCCAACACCTCCACCTGTCCGTACGTCTAAATGGGCTAATATACGTGAGGGGCTTCACACGACGCCCAGCACGGAACGCGTGCGCAGTGTACGCCATCGTCACCATTGCCATTACCATCCACCGGCCTCAGGCGATGAAGCGACCACATCTGACACGGTCCCTGGGCTGGTCTTAGACATCTGTTTGGTACTGTTTGGTACTCGGTCCTTTGTGTGGTCCTAGAGCAAACTAGCTCTCAGTGAGCTCACCTGTTCTTTCCTCCCTCTTCGTCTGCTGATGCCGCCTGAGATTCCAGCCCTGGTGCCCCCATCCCGGTCTGTGCCACGCAGAGCATCCTTAGCGAGAAGTCTCGGGACAGGAGCCCTTGGAAACCCGATGGGTTCCCGAGCTGCGGTGTGAGCGTGGGGGGCCAGACTCCGACGGCTGTGGGTTCCAATCCTGGGCCGTGGGGCCTTGGGGGTGACTACGCCTGGAATTAAAACGCAATGGCTGAAGGTTGTGCAGAGCATCTAACGCACGGGGCACATGAGAACTTGGCCAGGGTGGAGATCTGGCGACCTTTCTTTAGTCCCTGTTTCTAGGGAGTAGGGCTGTTGGCCAGCACAGCCCTAGACACAGACAGTGAATAGAAACGTGGTTGAATGTCCTTGACTGTGAGACAGCGATTGGCCCCAGGAAGAGAAGCGAAGCTGGGGTTCCTAGGTCAGCGGAGATGGTACGGAGGGCCTCTGTGGAGGTGACGTGGGGCAGACTTACAGGAAGCGGGTCGTAGTACAGTCATCGTGGTGACAGCTGCCATCAGAGGGGTGCTTATCACACATGGGTGCTGCTGCAGTGTTTGACGTGACCTCTCTTGTTAAGTCCTCAGGCATTTTGAGGTTGGCACCATTACTAGACCCTGTCTATGGTTAAGGAAACTGAGGCCTAAGGGGCCAAGTGACTTGGCCCAGCCACCTAGGTCCCAAGTGGCCAAGTTGGCATTTGCACCAGGATTGTTAACTCACAGTGTGCCTTGACCCTTCATGGAGCGGGAGGTTCCCGGGGAGCAGGGGCAGGAAAGGCAGGGCTGTGTCAGGGTGGCCTCGGGCCTCAGGCTAGTTTCTTCCCTCCCCTCTAGTCCAGCTCCCTGAGTAGAAGCTGGATGTACTCCTTGGTGAGTGATGAAAGCTTGCCAACAAGACCTTTGGACCAACTGGGGTCTTTCTGCGTCTGGAACGAGACAGAGGAGATTGGATTTGGGGAGAAATAGGCCTCTCCTCATCAGGACTCCTGTCTTCAGTCCCAAGGGCCTCTAAGTCTCTTGGGTGAAGGGCAGGAGACACCCAGGGGTGGGATGTGTCGACCGGAGAAGATGATTATGGTCTATATTCCCCGGGGAGACTGCCTCCTGCCCTGTGACCTCAGCCTCGTCCACACTCACTTTCTAACTCCCTTGCCTAATGGAAGACCAGCCTTGGTTTGGGGGAGGGTGGTTGAGTTAGTGTAAGGCAGCAGCTACCGACCCCCAAGTGACCGGCCCCTCCCCCACCCTCCAGGCCAGCCCTGACATCCGCTCGGAAGAAGCAAGTTCCCAGAAAGCAGACCACCTCCAAGATCCTGGTGCGGAACATCCCCTTCCAGGCCAACAGCCGGGAGATCCGTGAGCTCTTCAGGTGAGCAGCGCCGGCTTGGTCCCAGTTCGGTCCAGGGGACGGCGTGTGCCTGGGAACCTGCTGGAGCTTTGGGGAGGCGGCCTTGGGGCCGTGGTGGCTCCCCTGGAGAGGCCAGCGCAGTGGTCTCTAAAGGTCGTCTGTGGCTGCCTGTGATTTATCTCCCCGAGTCCCAGCTCTGCTCTTCAGAGCGTGGGACAGAAAGAAGTAGAAAGGGCGGACTTCTCCCCCATCAGCTCTCCCCTTGGTATTTCTGACGTTTCTACCGCTCAAGGCCCTCCTTTGGTTTAAGCCAGTGGTTCTTCACCAGGTGACTTACAAGCTTACCTTTGTCAGGCCCAACCCCCAGAGTTGGATTCCCTTGGAAAGTCCAGCCAGGTTGGGGACCACTGGGCTGCATGGCTGTCTGTGGAGAGCACCTTTCAAAATGAAGGTGCATCCCCTACATAAATAATGCCATGCAGCAGAGACCTCTCAGGCCAGACAAGTGAGGGGACCTGCAGGAGCAGGCCGGGTGGGGACTGATGCGGGGATGTCGTGCAAAAATGCAGGTTTGATCAGCGAGTTCTTCCCATGTTTGGAAAGAGAAACTGACAATCCAAATTTTTAGGGGGAATATGTTGGCAAGTCGTTCACTTTCTAAAATCAAACATCGTGCAGGACAAAGTCTGTGTGGACCGGATACAGCGCAGGGCCACTGAGCTGCAGCCCTGTGCTGGTACATCACCCTGTCGGCTTTCTCAGGGTAGTTAGCTGTCCCCCAGCACCAAGTCCCGGATGCAGCGGCGCTATGAGAGGGGATAAGGGGGAATGTTTAAGCCAAGGCATGCCCAGGTGTGTGCTGGGCAGCACAGAGAGGCCTTCTGGCCCTCAGAATGGAAGGGCAGGTGACATTAGCCTCGGCCATGCAGCCTGTGTGTGTCTAGTTCCAGCATGAAGAGCTGAGTGTATTAGAATTGCCAGTTAGCATCTTACAAGGTCAGCTGTGGATGCAAAGATAAGTTCTGTGTTCTAGAGACTAGAGCGAAGTTTCTTTGTGTGAAATCTACCCCTTTGCTCTCACTCGGTGGTTTAAAGAAAGGGGAGCTGGTTAGAGGATCTGCTTTAAAAATCTCCGTCCTCCCGCCATGCTGAGTCACGTGTTGGCGCACGATTCCTGCAGGCGTGGGTCCTGCAGGCATGGTTGGCCGGGGTTGACACAAAGACGCCGGCCCCACCGGGTTCTGAGTAGCAGGGTCTTCGCTATGGACCAGGCCCCCTGTGTGGGGACAGCCTGGTGAGATGGGGTCTCACTCTGGGGGGATGTTTTCCTGCAGCCTGGATATCAGTGGAGAGGAGTGTGTGAGCAAGGGCGTCGCTACAGTGGATACGGGTCCCAGCCTATGGTGTCTGCTTGGTTTAACATGCCTCCACTCTTTGAAAAGAATCCAATTTAAGAGCTGCCAGCTCAAAACGGCGCATGTTGATCAGGAATAGTACCCTTCGAAATGACGGTTTCACTTGGCTCGCAGTCTATTTAGGATGACACTTATCCAGGGAACAAAAGCCCGCATGGCAAGGGAAGCGCACTTTGTTTGGTCTTGTGTTTTATGATTTATTTTGAGAAGACAGGGAATTAGTGTCCACTGAGCATAATTACATGCGGTGCCTTCCCCCTGCCATTGTTCTGCTGGGATTTGCATCAACCCCCTGAGAGGAAAGGCCTCTGCCAGGGCTCACCTTGCTTTGTTGTGCCTGTGAGCTAGGAGTTTGAGGCAGTTCTGAGGGGCAGCCAGCAGGGGTCGCTGTGAGCCTTCTCAGGGAGGCCAGCTTGTCCAGGAAACCGGAGACGATTTCAGACAAAGCCAGTGGCCAGCAAGGTTTGGGGGAACCACTCTGATCCATTTTGCCAGGCAGGTTTGGTGGACTTGCCCTGCCCGGTGTAAAAAATATCCCAGCTCCATCTTACAGAGATCTCACTGCTGTGGGCTCCACGCTGGGCTCCTTCCCGGGCTGTGTCTTCCCCTTCAGCTGCACAGCAGCCTGCAAAGAAGCGGGAGGGATGCCATTGCCTCTTCCCGAAGGGAACTGGAGACCCGAGACATGAAGCATCCTGCTCGGACCACACAGCTGAGCCTGGAGTTGAATGTCACTGTCTGACTCAGAGCCTGGGCCCGGAACCACTCCTGTCTCCCACGTCTAGAGAGGGCAGTGTCGTCTCCCAGAGCACCGAGTTATAGCTACTAAACGTGAGATCTTCAGTTCCCCTCCCCCTGCTCACTCCCGACCCCCGCCAGGGTAGCTGGCCTGTCCTGTTCTCCCGCAGCCCGCATTACTGTCCACCCAGCCCGTCCCACCGCTGCCCTGGGAGTGCTGTCCACATGGTGGTTTAGTGTACCTCACCCCTAGCCCAGACTACAATCTCAGACACACTGGCTGCCTCTCTGCTGTGTCCACAGCTCCCTGATACAGAGCCGGTGCTCGGTAAATGTTTGCTGAGCACACACATCCACTGTGCAGAGCCTTGCTCCATGGAATCCTGATGAAGACGGAGCTCATGAGGCACAGAGAGGCTAAGGAGTTGAATGGGGTCACACAGCACTGCAGCAGCATGGCCAGGTGTCTCTCAGTCTAGAGGCCCTCCCCCAATTGTCCCCAACGGTCAGCGATGTCAGTGGGAGCTGCTGGCAGGTCAGGCGGCTGGGCGTGGCTGCAGACTGCAGAGGGAGAGCTTTTCATCTGAGCCTCTCTTTTTTTGTTAGTTTCCTTCTGGGAGGTGTGAACCACCTGCTAGGGGTGTGAATGGGCGAGCTCACAACAGGTGTCTGGAGGCCCTAATTACACAGCTTGCATCTCCTGTGCCCGGTGCACCTGTTGTGTCCGGCTTTGTGGACAGCGACTGTCCGTCCCTGACCTCCTCTTCTCATTTCCTCTCTCAATGACCATGACCATGACCGTGGAGGGAGGGCTGAGGACAGCTCGCCTGCTGAGTCCTCCCTCGCCCAGGTGTGGGGTCACTGCCTGATTGACTCCTGGTTTGTCAGCAATACTTTTCCAAAAGCCGTGAGCCTCCAGCACTGTCATCTGCCCTGGGCGGAGGGGGCTGCTTCCTGTTTACCAGGGTTCTTAGGGAAGAGGCTCTGCGAAAAGAAAAGAAAAGAAAAGAGCCTTGAGCAGCTCCCCAGGGCCTTGGAGAAGGGGTGTGGGGGAGAGGAAACCCTCAGCCGGGTTCTCTAAGGGGTGGGGTGGGGAGGGCGAGGCTTCCCCAGGTGCCCCTCCTCCAGAGAGACCCAGGGTAGAAGGGTATCTTATCCCCTCACTCATTTTCGTGTTGTCCGTGGTGCGTCACACCAGTGGCAGCGTTGAGTAGTAGTGTCAGGGACCAAATGACCCTCAAGCCTATGAACGATTGGCTCTCTGCCCTTTAAGGGGACAGGGTGCTGATCCCCAAAGGAAATTAAACATGGCCCGTGGAGATGGGCATGCCCTAGGTAAGGGTTTTTGGTTTTGTCTTCTAGTTTTAGTTACACAACTCAGGTATTTTTTCTCCCCTTTTATAAAATGTACAAACGTTACAGGTAAGGCTGTAGCCAGTTGACCCCGCTAAGGACAAGAGGTGAGGTCCCAGCGCCGTCTGACCCGTTTCCTCATCAGGGGCCCTTGCCCCTCCCACTGTGCTGAGGTTTGTCTTGTTTTAAGACTGTTTTCTAGAGCAGGTGAGGTTTACCTTGAGAGGAAGGTGCAGAGAGTTCTCCCATGTCCCTTGTCCCCACCCACATAGCCCCTCCCCCCATTATCCACATCCCCCACCAGAGTGGGACATGGGTTACATCAGTGAACCTACACTGACACACAGTAATCACCCAGCGTCCAGGTTACAGATGGTTCCCCCTTGGGGTGTACATCCTGTGGGTCCGGATAGATGCCTGATGGCATGTGTCCATCGTTACGGTGTCAGCCGGAGTGGTTTCACTGCCCTAACGTGTATCCACTTTGCTGGGGAGCATTTGGGCAGCTTGCAGTTCTTTATCTGTTTCAAGAATAAATGTTCCTGTGAACATTCCCGTGTGTGTCTTTTGGTGACCGTGTGCCTGGTTTCTGTGGGGTGTCCTTGGAGGAGTGGCATTGCTGGTCATGGGGTGTGCGCGGCTCAGGTCACTAGATACTGCCAGACACGTTCCCAGAGTACTGGTATCAGATGGTTCTGCTACCATCAGTTTGGGTGTTCTGGTTGCCCCTCGTCCTCGCCAACACTTGGTATTGTCTGTCTCTCTCTTTTTAGCCATTTTGGTGGATAAACAATGACATCATCACATTGTGGTTTTAACTTGCACTTTCCTGACAGCTGAGGAAATCAGATGTTTTTTCATATATTTGCGAGTATTTGGACACTGTGTTGTGGAATGCCTGTTCAAGTCTTTTGTCCATTTATTAAAAATTGGGTCATCCGGTTATTTTCCTTACCAGTTTTTCTTACTAATTTTCTAGTCACTTCTTATATTATTTTTTTTAAATATTCTGAATCCTAGTTCTTTGGTGGCTATATGATGGGAGTCCCTCTCTCTCCCATTTTGTCGTTAGCTTAATGGTGTCGTCTTAATGGTGTCCTTTGGTGAATAGAGGCTCTTAATATTGTCAATTTGCCATTTTTTCCTTCATGGTGAGGATTTCTGTGTCCTGTTTAAGAAACCTTTGCCTCCTCCAAGCTCATGAAGGAAGTCTGCCGAGTTTTTCTCTGCAAGCTTTGACCTTTCACCTTTAGGCATGCAGTCTGTCTGGAATTGATTTTTGTGTATGGCGTGAGGTAGAGATCGAGGGACATTTTTCCCCACATGGATATTCAGTGGGTCCAGCATCATTTATCGCAGAGACCATTCTTCTCTCTGCTCTGCAGTATTGATTTTGTCATAAATCAGGTGACTGTGTGTGTGAGGGTCCGCTCTGGACGCTGTTATCCGTTCCACGGGTCTATCTGTCTACCCTGTGCCAATACCCGCGGTCCTAATGACCACGGCTTTGTTACCATGTGGTGTCTAGTGTCTTTGTTCCTCAAGATCGCCTGGGCCTGGTCTGCTCTTTGCACGTCAGGCCTCTGGGCTTTTATAAAACCGCAGCAACTGCAGGTTCTGAGCAGAGCGCGCGGGCGGGGGGGTGGGGTGGCGGGGAGGGTGTCTCGCTTATATTGTCAGAGATCTTGTGGGGAGCAGAGGCGTCAGGGTGGGTTTGAGGAGGCACCTCGGGAGGTTTCTGCGGTCACCTGGGCCAGAGCTGACTGGCTGGACCAAGTGGTTGAAGTGGGGACCTGCTGGGTGGATTTGGGGATGCATTTGCAGAGAGCCTGACGGCTCAGTGAGGACTGGGATGCAGAGAGGAAGCGAGGACAGCAGCTGGGTGACGGCACATGCCGGGTGGAGCAGCCGGGGCGAGGCCTCAGCCCCACTCCGCACGCCACCCCTTCCTCACTGTGATGTGTCACTCAACCCCTGGCCGCAGTGGTGGTGCCCGGGTCGCAGGTCTCCGTTGGCCTGTCCATGGGGTGCGTGTGTTTGTGGGTTCTGGTGAACACTCCTGTGGGAAACGCCTGGTTCAGGGTCGCCTCCTGCTCCTCAGATGTCAGCGGCTGCACCAGCATCGTTGTATCGCTGACCTGGGATCAAGGCTGTGTTGATGGTACCTCCGGGCAGTTGCAAAGCCCTTACTCTCTCTAAAACCAATAGAATAAAATATCTTTTTAAATGTTACTTTTTAAAAAGTTACTGCCGCTGACCCCGGGACCAGGACGCAGCAGCGCTTGCTCAGACAAGATGCTCTGGTTCCCCGGGTTCTCCCTTCTCGTCCGTCCTTGTCCTCAGTCGTCAGCAGTTGGCTGTCAGCTTGGAAGGGAGCCTGTGTGATTTTCCAAGTGAGAAGAACACGGGCGGGGGAGTCAGGAGACCTGAATTCTCGCCCAGCTCTGCCCTGTGTGACCTTGGACGTGGCGTAACTTCTCAGAGCTTCCATTTGTTGAGTGAATCAGTGACGGGGTTGGGCGAGGCCAGGCAGGGTAGGTAGCTGCCGCCTTGCAAGCCAACACCAAGCCATGTTGGCCACGGCGGGCTAGAATTGGTTTGGAGCAGTGGTCGGCAAACTCATTAGTCAACAGAGCCAAATATCAACAGTACAACGATAGAAATTTCTTTTGAGAGCAGAAAACCGACTTCTGCGCATGGGCCACGAAGTTTCAATCGCACTGTATGTGCACGCCCGCACGTGGTATTTTGTGGAAGAGCCACACTCAAGGGGCCAAAGAGCCGCATGTGGCTCGCGAACCGCAGTTTGCCGACCACTGGGTTGGAGGATGGTGAGGACGCCTGGGCTTCTGGGAAATGGCATGGCAACTGGCGAGTGATGTCCGCCACGGATCATCCGCAGTAGGTACGCCACCGCCGCAGGTATTTGCCTAAGAACATGGTGTTCATGGCATGTGGCTAGAGCTTTTCCGATTCTGTCCGACTGGCAGCGCATCCCAAACCAGGGCCCATGGGAAGCCACGGAGTTTTCCTCTAAAAAACCACAGTCACCTCTGAGAGCTGGAGAGGGTGGGGTTGCGGCTTCCTCCCTCCCTTTGCCATTCCGTAGGCTTGGTCTTCCATTGCAGCTGATGTTTTCTTTCACTCCGCACCCAGCCAGTCCAGACAGAGGCCCAGGAAGCACCCTGGGGCAGCCGTATGGGTTCTGGGGGGGCGGGCAGGGTGGCACTGGGCGCCCTGATTCCCTGCCGTCGGACGCCATCACCGCAGCCTGCGCTCACCTTGCCTTCACACACCTCCTCTCTCTCCATTCACTTCGGTGCCAGCTACAAGGTCTCTGCGCTTTGTCTGGGCTTGTGGGGAGGGCGCAGGCAGCTCATTGTTGCAGCTACTAATTGTGCTCCTGTCTCCAGCGTCCCGGGTGCTGAGAGGCAGCGGGAGCCCCGGACGTCTCGGAAGGCTTCTGAGTAGGAGCAGCTTCCGTCTCCTCCTGTCTCGGAGCTTCCCATGGAGAAAGGAGGCCTCAACACACTGCTTTCTAGTTACGAAAGAGCTCGTTGGTTTAGCAAATATTTACTAAGCATCTCTAAGGAGGCAGGGACCTGGCAGGTGCTGGGTTACAGAAGCAAACGTGAACGCCGGGAAGGGACTGCCTTGGCCTAGGGCAGTGGTCGGCAAACTGCAGCTCGCGAGCCACATGCGGCTCTTTGGCCCCTTGAGTGTGGCTCTTCCACAAAATACCATGGCCTGGGCAAGTCTATTTTGAAGAAGTGGCGTTAGAAGAAGCTTAAGTTTAAAAAATTTGGCTCTCAAAAGAAATTTCAGTCGTTGTACTGTTGATATTTGGCTCTGTTGACTAATGAGTTTGCCGACCACTGGCCTAGGGGAATGTGCACCCTAGGGCCACCCCACTAAAGCCCTTCCGTAGAGGGCAGGTCTTCTCCATCGTCAGCCTGGTGACAACTCCGGGACTGAGAGTCCATCCCTGTAGAAGGGCCAGGGTAACACTGTCTAGTTTGCTGTAAGGACAAGGTCAGTGGTGCTGCAAGGACTCGGCCTCGGCCCGGCCCAGGGGTAGCTGTCACCTAGTGTGGCTCACACCCACAGCTCCTGCAGTGCACAGGCAGCCTGAGAGCCAAGGAGCTGGGCTCCTGCCCCCAGCCCTGCTGCTGGTTAGCTGTGTGCTCTTCGGAAAGTTCCCTGACCTTTCTGGTCCTCCCGAGGACACTGGGTGAGGGAGCTCAAGTGCACGATCATCTGTGAAAGGTTTTCTGTTCTAAGGGAACATTTCACAAAATCGGGGGCCGTGCCCGGTGTTTCTCAGACCTGAATGCTGTCTAAGGAGTCCTCTTAAAGAAAGGAAACATCTCGTGGCCCTTCCCCCACGGCAGTCAATATTGTTATTAATATGCAACTTAAGTGTGTACAAATGTAAAATTCCGAACAAACTGACAACTTATGTTCATGGTTCTCTTAGGACTATAAAACCAGAACGCATTTTCAAATTAAACACAAACAGAATTTAAAATCAATGAAATTCAAATTAAGAATGTTAGTTTAGTGTGATGGATGGCATTGTTTTGCGGGAACGAGATCCAGAATGTGGGTTTTGGTATTAGGAAGATGTAGCTGCGGGTCCAGATCTATAATCTGTCTCGATACTCTTCCATCAGTAACACCAACGCAGAGTGCCTTCTGGTGACTCTTAGCGCCTTCTCTGCCCCCTCTCTGTCCATTGTCACTCTTTAACTTCAAAGCCAGCCCTTTTAAAACTTGAATTGCACCCTAGCCAGTTTTGCTCAGTGGTTAGAGAGTCGGCCCATGGACTGAAGGGTCTCGGGTCCGATTCCGGTCAGGGATACCCCTTGGTTGCAGGCTCAATCCCTGGCCCTGGTTGGGACACATGCAGGAGGCAACCAATTGATCACATCAATGTTTCTCTCGTGTCCCTCCCTTCCACTCTCTCTCTAAAAATCAATGGGAAATTATCCTCAAGGTGAGGTTTAACAAAAAAAACCACAACCTCCAATTGCATTAAATGAAGATAGGACAGTGCCACTTTGGTGAGGTGTTTTTTTGACCAGCGTTTTCTATAATTTCAAAACTCTTTCATATATAAAACTCTTTGGACTCTTTTTCTGTTATTAGCAAGTCAGAC
This sequence comes from Plecotus auritus, assembly GCF_963455305.1. NCBI lineage: Eukaryota > Metazoa > Chordata > Mammalia > Chiroptera > Vespertilionidae > Plecotus > Plecotus auritus. Next base: position 10,362,546 of record NC_137779.1, read on the forward strand.
CTTTAGTCCTTTAAAAGTCTTTGTTCTGATGAGAAAAGCAACCCATTGCAGAGAGTTTGGGAAATTGAACAAAAGCCAAAGCCATCGCCCACATTCTCACCGCATGACAGTGATCGCTTTGAGGGGCTTTCCCGCATCCCTCCTCTTTGCACGCCTCTGTAGGCAGGGCAGGTATTAATATCACCATCTCACAGGTGAGGAGCCGGCAGGTCAGAGACGCTAAGTGCCTTGCCGGAGGTCTCGTAGCTGCTTAAAGGCCCTATCGGGCCCTGTAGGTGAGGTTTGACGTAACCCCAGATTGGCACCCCACCTTTTCATGGGGTGCCGAGAGCCTCTTGTCCTTCCGAGTGTGGCGTGTAAAGGCCCAGCTCAGAGTAAGTGACAGCGCTGGCGCTTCCTTGAAGGGAGTTTATATTTAAAGTGCCTCCGCTGGCACAGACGGGGTTATTCAGGTCGCACATTGTCACATACAAGCCGAAAAGGCTCCGTGTTTACCCGACACATGGACGGAGGGATAAAGGCGTCTGTGAGGGAAGGCGTGGGCAGAGAGGGAGGCGGGTGTGGAGGAGGTTTTAACGCACGCAGCCTGGATTAGACAATTAGACTCAGCCTACCTTGAGTTTAAATAAAGACCCTTTAACAACTTGTTCGCAAAAGTGCTTTTTTTTTTTTAACCTCAGCCTGAGCCTTCGCCTCTGCTTCTCTTAATATAGCCAAGCTTAACCCAGAACAGCAAAAGAACAAAAAATAATAAAAAATTCAGTGGGTTTTCTAAGGGCCCCTGAACCTCCTGGGTGAGTGTGGAATTTTCCCAGACATTCTGAAGCCTCGAGTAAATGAATGTTACAGCCCTGCCCACCTGGACAACCCAGACCCTGCCCTGACCAGCCGAGAGAGACCCAGCAAGGCCCAACCCAGGCAAGTGCGAAGGAGTTCAGACCCGCCCGCCTCTCCCTGCTCCATCCTGGGAACCGGAAGTGCTGACCACACAGTTTGCACTCCCTGGGGCTTGTTTGTGCTTTTCTAAACAAGCTGTGTGTGCTGGCATCCTCTTCCCCAGGGAGAAAAGCCCACATTCTAGGGAAAGAGTTGGCTTGATGAATAAAAACAGAAAAACAGCCCAGTGGCCTGGCTGTGGACTGCGGGAGGGGGGCCGGCCCCTGTGGTGTGGCCTGGGAGGGAGCCTGCCCGGATTGATGGACAGAAAACTCCCACGGGTCGTTCCCACTCAGATTACGTCAGCACATCCAAGTGCCGCTCCGAGTGCACGCGTCCCTCCTGGGGAGGATTCCGGCCCCGCTCTGCGGCCCTGTGGGACCCCTGGGAGCCGAGGGGAATCGGGACAGCCTTCCATGTCTAGCTGGTTTGGTTGGGGTTTTTTGGTGGTGGGTTTTTTTTAACTGATGTCTCCACTGTGGCCCGAGCTTATCTCCAGCATCCCCGCGCATTCCCCGCCATGCTCCGGAGCCAGTGGGGTGGGGAGAATGTGGCCGGCCCCACTCACGAAGAGTCCCTCATTTGTATCTCATTTTCGAGTTATTATCGAGCCGCCGGTTGTGAGAGTATTTTGACAGCAGCTGTCAGCAAGGTGCAAGCGGCTGCCATCGCCTCCGATTGGCTGAAGACACCTATGGCAGCTGAATAATACCCAGGCCTACCAGCCCTGCCAGAAACGGGAGCAGGAGGACCGGGCGGGGAAGCCAGGGAGGAAAAGCAAAGGCAGGGTCACCCCGGCCACTCCAGGCCCAAAGCCTCCAGGCTCCTCACAGCCTCCGCATCGTTAGCATTTTCTGACTCCCGCTGGAGAACAGGCCGTAAAAGACTCCGATAGCGTCTTGTGTTTTATTTATTTTAATTGAGGTTTTGGGCAGCGAGGGGAGGGGGGATGAGAGAGGATCCATCCAAACAACCATTTAGTCTTGTCAGAGTTCATTTACTGAATTAGCGAGGTTACTGCTCCCGGCCCCCAGCTGCCAGCCCAGAAAGCCAGAGCGGGAGCCGCGAGGGCAGCCGATGGAGAAGGCTGCTCCCCTCCGCTCAGCTGGAGAGCAGGGGAGCGCACACGTTCCCTCTGCCTCCAAGTGTCTCCTCTCCACAGTATGTACAACGTTCCTCGTGTTTCCTTCCGAGCGTGGGCATGAAGGCCCGGCATAAATAATACTTAGTATTCACTGCCTTTTACCCAAGCAGTTTAAAATTCATTCCCTTCTTTTCTTTTCTTTTTTTTCTAAGTATAAAAAAAATGTTAGCAGCACCAGAAAGCAGATGTTTCGTGGTCGTGAAGTGTACTTCTACCTTAAATTGAGGACCCGTGAGGGTAGTCTCAGATGCATGGGGCCTGCAGGAGAATGTCAGCTTTGTGTGCCAGGCAGGGGAGACCACGTGTCATTCCTGTTTGCTGCCCCCAAAACCCCCACACCCACGCGGACTTGCACTTCTCTCACTTTGGGTGTTAGCTGCTGCCATCAGACTTGAGACGCGGGCTCACTGCATTCCCATGATCTCCCTTGCCTGCTGGTACCGAGGGCTGAAAACAGGTTTTCTTCGTGTTCAATGTGTGCCCATCAGGGGACATTGGGTTGTGTCTGAGGTCGTTTAGGGTTGTCACAATGTGGGGGGAGCTACTGGCATCTGGTGGGTGGGAGCTGGGATGCTGCCAAGCACCCTCCAGTGCACAGTACAGCTGAGGACGAAGAAGCGCCCACCCCAGGTGTCAGCGGGGCCGAGGTGAGACGCCTGGGCTGGACTACAGGGGCAGGGCTCTGTGCAGAGGAGCCAGGGCTGTGCGTGTCCCGGTGTCCCTCAGGAGGAGTGCTGTAGGCATGGCGGCTGTCCCAGGCCACCCAGCGCTCCCCATCCCCGTGACAACCAGAAACAGCCCCCACAGATTCCCAAAGGCCCTCGGGGGGACAGTGGCCCCGGCGAACCACTGCCGTTCCTTTGCTTTTCGTGGTGACCATGTGCTCGATGCCAGGCTGCGTTCTCACCCACTCTTTTTATGTCTAGTCTTCATGCAGTCGCAGGAGGACGCTGTTTTCACGTGCGTGTTAGAGACAGGAAGGGCAGTGAGGCTTAGAGGGGCGGCATCCCCGCCTGCAGCCCAGAAGCAGGGAAGACAGGGTTTAAACCCCCACTGTCAGGGCCCAGGTCTTAGCCACTCTGCTCATCTCTGTTCCTCACAGACCCTCATTTCCTCACCGGCTAAGTGGGAGCAAATGGTACCCGTCCTCCCACCTCGTCTGTTTTTCTTGCGAGTCTTTTTTTTTTTTTAATCCTTACCTGGGATATAATTCCACTGATTTTAGAGAGAAGGGAGAGAGAAAGAGAGAAACATTGATTGGTTGCCTCTTGTCTGCGCCCGACCGGGGATCGAACCCGCAACCTAGGGTGCTGGCCAGGTGCACAGTCATTCAGTGACTTGTGGTCCGTGGACGCACACCCAGGAGCAGAAGGTGTGTGCACCTTCCTGTCCTTCCTTCCACCCAGCAGAGTAATGGGGCCTCCTAACAAGACACCCAAGAGTCGGTGGTCCAAGGAAGCGAGGGTGTTGGCAGAACGAAGGGTCCTCCCCAGCCTGCGGGAAGCCACCTCTGAAGGCACCGGAGATCACGGGGCGGAACAGCGCTCCCTTTCTTGTCCACACCCACCGTCCAGACTGCCACCCTGTCCTGCCCTCAGCTTCACCTTCCGTCCTGAAGGAGGGAGGGGGCCAGTCACGGGCTTTGACAAGCGGTCGCTTTAAAGGAAGACTCCCCAGGCTCTGGTTATGAAAGGAATGTAACTGGCGGTCGGAGGAGGACACTTGGAGTAGACATCCCTACGGTTTCTCTGAGTTGCTTATTTCCCTCCCACAAGGTAGGTGGGGAAGGCATTCCCACCTGGGTCCCCGTAAAAAGTGTCCTCTCCCTTCCATCTCTGCAGCTGCTGGCTGTCCTGGCTGCAGGAACGAGAATATTTTTGGAGGAGGGGACATCAAGCCACACGACACTTGTCCTCCTTCCTGCCTCCCCACGACAGATCGTTAAAGTATTCCAGGGGAGCCAGAGCTCTGAGGCTAAGTCACGCGGCAGCGATGTCATGGCAACTGTACCGTCTCCTGTCCAGTCACTTCCTTCTGCAGCCTGAGCCGCCTAGAAACTTGGTCGAGAAAAGTCGTTATGGGGCCAGGTGGGGAATCCAGGACAAGAGGGTCCCAGGGCTCCCTCCCTGTCCCTGCCCTGCTAGAGCAGCACCCGGGGAGGGGGAGTGTTGGGGGAGGGGGTGTTAGGGGGAATTGGGGGAGGGCAAGCGCCTTGCCTGTGTAAGGAAGCAGATTGGGGCAGGGGCCTTTGTATGTGATGTGGGTGCTCGTGTCAACAGGGTGTCCGCAGATGAAGTGAACTTCAATGATGGGCTGTTTCCCAGGAGTGGGGGAGGCAGAGAGGGCCCCCTTCTTTCTGCAGACCTCATTTCCCCTTTGTTCCTGTATTTCCTGGGTTATCGAGTGCGTGGTACGACCGTGGGGGTCCGTTGGTGGCCAAGACCAGTGAGGTCCGGCCCTGGCGGAGCTGGAAGACACACGTGGGGCAGTGGACAACAAACGGGTGACGTCAGAGACGACACGCACCGTGCTGACTTGTGGGTGCTGGGGTCGGCGGTGCCTGGGAGTGTAGGTCAGGGAAGGCTTTCCTGAAGAGGTGGCTGTGACCTGAGACCCCGATGATAAGAAAGCTCTAGCCTTCACCCCAGCCAGCCCTGAGTCAGCGTGGCTGACCCAGAGTCCAACCAGGGGAGGGGGCTGGCAGGGCGGAGGGCGCTGCCAGACTGGCCCCTCGTGCCGCTCCCCACAGGCAGCCCCTGCAGCAGTGTTTCCATCCAGAAATGGTTTTCTGTGCACCCTGACCCTAACCCTAACCCTAACCCTAACCCTAACCCTAACCCTAACCCTAACCATGTTAGCACACCCCTTCCCCACCACCCTTTTTTTTTTTTTAACCCTTTGGCACTTGGCTTTTTTTTTTTTCTTCCACTTAATCACACTTCTTGGTGAGGCTCTACTTTGGGGAGCAGTTTCCTAACGTGGCCCCCCACGTAGGTGGCCTTGGACTGCCTCCCTCCTGTCTCTGAGTCTGTGCTGTGGTGTGTCGGTTGAGTGACGGTGTGTGCCAGGCGGGGAGAGGGAGGGACGCCCTGTTCCCTCCCAGGACTGAGCACTGAGCACAGTGTCTGGTCCTCCCACGGCAGGGTGAGGGGGAGGGTCTTCCCTTATCCCTCCCTGCAGGGAGAAGCTGGGTGGGGCTGTGGGGCGTGCCAAGCTCAGCCTTCTGTGCCAGCAGCTCCCAGGAAACAGTCCCTCCCGAGGCCCCCTCAGGCAGTGGCACGTTGGGAGTGCGGGAGTGCGAGGTGAAGAGGCCTAATGACTCTCAAACCCCCTCATTACCGAAGACTTGGGTTTTCTCTGGGCCTCTAATGAGTGCCCCGATCTAGTAAGAACCTGATCAAGGAAAACAAACAGCGCAGGGAGCGGAGGCAAGGACACCTGGGTGTCGGGGTGACGGAGCAGCATGGTGCAGGGATGAGGCCTGAGCTGGGGGACAGTGAGGGTGGTGCCTCGGTGTGGAGTGGGTTGGGCCAGGGCGTGGGGTTGGCTAGATCTGGAGTTGTCGAACTCCTGTAAAGAGCCTGTGATGGTTGACTTTGTGTGTTAGCTTGACAGGGCCACCAAGTGCTGACACCTGGTAAGGCGTGGTTTCTGGAAGCTGAGGCCCAGCATGGACGAGCCAGCTCACTCCACACTTGTGCATATAGCCTCTACGTCATCAGTGCCCCCAGACTTCCATCTCCCCGAGTCTGAACACGGGGTACTAACTCATCCTTGCTATGGAGGAGCAGCTCCCCACCAGGGTGGGGAACACCCCCTCGGATCCAGGTGGGAGTTCTGTCCCACTGGGAGCATGAATCCCTCCGGGAACCCACGTCAGGTTTTATTTACCTCCCACCTGCCCCACGAGGGTGTGAAACCTCTTGATTATTTTCCTCCAACATTAACTCCCACGCCGCCCCTAGGCACACGTCACCCAGGCCTGCTGCCTCAGAACAAGCTGCGGCCACACTGCCTGTCCTCCACCTGGAACGGAGTGGGAGGTGAGGACGGGAGGTGCAGCAAGATGCTCACAAACAGCCCCTCTCCTGTGTGCGTGAGCAAGCCGGAGATAAAGCACGGCTAGGGCTTTGTGCGGCGCCAGAGACACGATAATTTACCTTCCCTCCTCGCGAACTTTGCAAATGATGCTCTTTAACTGCCTTGTGAGATTAACAGTGCTTGTTGCAAGGCCTGCTTCCTCTCTGACTGTTGATTTCTCCCGTTCTCTCCACCTCTGCAGGGACGCCTTGGTTTTCCCACACACCGACCTGGGTTTCTTATCATGGCAAGACCCCTCCCCATCCACGCATACCCAGATTCCCTGTAGTGGGGCCCACCGGCTCTCACAGCTCACCAGGAACCCACCCTCCAGGGCTTATTTCTCTCTCCCCGCCTCCCGATCCCCCGCTGGGTCTCTGCTTCCAATGGACCATCCGATTCTAAACTTCCTCTGCCCCTTCTGCAACTGAATCACATTCTGTGTTGGTTTATTTGGCCCCAAACAAATGGTCCCCCTCACAGATCCATTTCCACCTCTCACTGCATCTTAAACCTCGCCAGCGGTCCTGAGCTCGAGCTGTTTTATTGTTGTTTTCCTTCCCAGACTTTTAAAAATAATATTTGTCCCGGCCGGGTGAGTGTCTCAGCGCCATGAATCACCTCTGCTGCTCCCTGTCTCCCTCCCATCGGAGGCCCGTGCTGTGTTTGCGTCTTGCATCCTGCAGGGGTGTCTCAGCTGTCATCCCCCGATGACGATTGTCCTGGCTTTCAGTGATGCTCAGGTGTTGAGACCGCTCAGTTGCCTGAGGCACACCCCAGCCTCAACCTCATGGCACCAGAAAAGGGGTCACCTCTTATTGTGACTTGTTTGTTGGTCTGGGGGCCCCCAGGGAGACAGAGTGACCGTGCTCTGCCTCTTCCCAAGCGTAAAGTCAGATGGGTGCAAGAACCTGAGGAGCCAGTTCAAGGGCAGACGCGGGCGACTCTGCCCAGAGCGGGCGTTGCACAGCCAAGTAGGAAGTCTGCCCACTCCACAGTCCTGGGTGAGCGCCCTGCGAGCTTAGACAGGGGTGGGGAACATCTGACCTGCAGGCCATATAAGGCCGGCGAAGTCATTTGGTCTGGCCCTGCCAAGGCAACCGTAGGCAGGACTCGAAATTCAATAAATCTAGAAGCTTTTCTCATAGCAACATAAATTAGTATTAAGTGCATTATATTAAGTGAATGATGTTATAAATATCCAAGTGGCCCTTGGCAGGAAAAAGGTCCCCCACCCCTGCTCTGGACCGTGAACATAGAGCATCGGTACAGGGTCGGGCACGGGGAAGCGCTTGGCAAACGTAGGCCCTCTCCCCACAGTTTCTTGTTTCTGGTTTTGAGGACCTGGGTGCTGAGAGGGCCCAGAAACGGAACAGTGAGGAAGAGGCAAGCATCCGTTCGTACCTTAGTCACTCAGCAGTCGGCTTGTGCTGAGTGGCCTGCAGGTGCTGCGGGCGCTGTCCGGGGTGCTGACCATTCAGTGTCCAGCTGGGAAACGGACTGGCGCAAAGAGAGAACAGAACACACAATAGAATGTCAAGTCTGCTGACCAGGAGGTGGAGGGAGGCAGGAGCAGCAAGCACATGCCTGTGCAGGTGGGCGGGCTGGGTGGGAGAGCCTTCGAGGCGGTGTCCTCCTCCCGGCGTTCTCTGCCCGTCTTGCCGCTTAGCGGGGCAGCTGCTGGGTTTATGGTCCTTACTTTTGTCTCGTGCTGAGTAGGTCTCTAGGCCGGTGGCAAGACGTATGGTTCTTGGCTCTGTGGGACCTGGCGCTCACCGCTAGGTGCAAACACACCATAACTCAGCCTGTCACCCGCACGATGCCTGTCACTTCTCCCGCCTCTGAGGAATGAGGGCTTCCCTGGCAGCGCCCGCTGCCTGGCCTCCAAGCACCAGTCCCCTGAAAGCGCTGCTGTGCGTGGGCGCCTTTCTGAAGCGCTTGGGGCCTTCCCCGCCTGGCAAAGGGGCTGCACCATCCACCAGTGTTGGCGTCTTCTGGCCTCAAACCTCCCAGGATGTGTTCCTCTGGATCAGAGTGGAGGTGGAGTTGGTGACCGAGGGCTGCACTTGGCACTCTGACTGGGGCGGGAGGCGGCGGCTGGCATTGATGGAGAGTTTCCTAATCCCCCATGACCGGAACTTTCGCCTACTCACATGTGCCCCTTAAAGTCCCTACAAAACCTTGCAGGCTCGGCAAAAGTTCTTTCCCTATTTGTAAGACCATGCTTCTCCTCCCGTCTTGCTCTGCTCAGCTGTCCTCCACATTCCCCAGTCAGAAGGTTCTAGATCATGGGGAGACTGGTGGGGAATTAGGACAGGCGTGACTCATTCGATAGCAGAGGAGGCTGATGGCCTGGATTTGTGATGTGCCTTCCTCATTCAGGATCTGAGAATTGAAATGAGTCCAAAAATGAAGGCGACGGGGCCCCTTGTGTCGGGGGGAGATGGGGCCAGGGAGTGGACAGTGAAGGGAGGTCGCAGGTGCTGGGGAGTGAGTGGCCATCCTCATCAGGAGGCCTGGCTGTGACCTGGCGGCAGGTGGCATGAGGGGGTATGGGCCAGTGGCAGTGGGTGTCGCCCACCTTAGCACCCAGACCCACCCTGAGACAGGTTGTCCAGCTGCCTTCCGTTTTGCACGGAAGCTCATCCCACCTTCTCCTGCCTGTAGAGACTCCGGGAGCAGCTGGTTTAACCCATGGTCAGGTGTCTGGATTCGGTGGTTACATGGGGGCCCAGGAGTTCACCTCTTAGGAGTTCTCCTCCTTGAGCAGGCACAGTCCAGCCACAGCTGCTGACCCCCACCCCACCCCCGGAGTCACTGTGGAGATGTCGGGCGTGACGGAGATAATGGTGATAAGCAAGATTCGAGGCGGATTCATTCTTTAACCAGATTTAAGCGAACAAGAAAGAGGCCGGCTTTTTTTTTTTTCTTTTTAATTTTTTCCTTCCTCCTCTCAAACATTTCCTGTACTGAGGATAACACCAAAGGGTGCTAAATTGGTTCTGAATGTCCACCTCTGGCTGGCCACATTCTTGCAACGATTTCATTAGCCTGAATTATCCACTTTATTTTCTTATAATGGGATTAGCTGTACTTGAGGCAGCTGAAGACCAGAGGGGGAGAAAGTGAGGGAGAGCAGCGCTGTGTTTCATTAACTCACCCTGCAGAGGCGGGGACTGACCAGCGTGTCCGCCCCAGGCCAGAGGAAGGGGACACGGCTGCTCCAATGGGCTTGCTCAGCCCAGGAAGGACTTGGTGCCTGGATCTGGCTGAGGGAGACCCCCTCGGGGACAATTGCTTCCAGTTATCTTATAAAGCGAGCAGGACATGTGGATGAGATGGAGAACTGCTTCTGTTCTCAGGGCTCCAAGAATCACAAAGCCACACCTGGCCCTCTTAGGTCAGCTCTTTGCTGGAACCCTTGGGGTTCCCCTGGCCCAGCCTGCTCCTTCTCAGCTTCCATCCGAAACATCCCAAGGGTTTGGGGGGCGTCCCTTGCTTGGCGCCCATACATATCCTTTTAGTGGACATAGGTATTGCCAACAACTTCCGCTTCTTCATCCTGAGAGGCCAGACTGTGGAGTCAGCAGCCTTGTGTGGGGAAGGGGACCCACTTTACAGGTGACAAAACTGAGCCTCAGAAAGGTGACATGGGTGCAGGGATGGGTCTGAACCAGGTCTGACTCCAAAGTTAGGTTCTTCCAATGAAGCTGTGACGTGGTCCCTCTCTGTCAAAACCAGGCGTCTTCTGTAGCAGGTCC